>NC_137325.1:93007796-95407796 GCF_965287045.1 Carcharhinus amblyrhynchos
GGAGGGGATGAGGGGGATGGGGGGGAGGAGGGGGGAGGTGGGGGAGGGGGGAGAAGGGGGTGGTGGAGGGGAGGAGGGGTGGTGGGGGAGAGGGGGAGGAGGGGGGGTGGTGGTGGGGGGGGAGGGTGGGTGGGGGTGGGGGAGGGGGAGGAGAGGGACAGGCGGGGAAGGGAACCCATTTAAAAATTCCAATTCTGGTGTCTGCACATATGCAGTTAATTGTGAAAATCTCAGTTATTAGTGATCGTTTGCTTGATACTTTGCTCCTTCACTGGATGAGCTGTTATAGTCTTTGCAGATGCAGTCAGCATAGAATGAGTGATTTGACATAAACTTCAACTTTTTATGCATTAATTTTGCTGTAAAAACCATTGAAACGTTTAAGTCTCGTTGAATTAAAGTGTACAATGTGCAAAGCCATAATTATTGTAGAATGACTTCCCTGGGCCTGAAAAGAAATTCTGAAAGTCTGGATTGTCATTCTTTCCATTCCACGCTAAATAAATTCTAAATTAACAAAAAATAATATAACCTTTTATTACATTGTTTACATTATAGCTTCAATCTTAGTTTTGCTCTCTGCAAAATGATTCCATAGTGAATGATAATCAGTGCTTTTTACTTCTTAGGTTGCAGGCAATTTAAATGGGTCAAAGTCAAAATCAGAGGCAAATTGCCATGCAATTTTGCAGCATTCTATGCTATGAACCTGACCACAAGCCAAGTTCAATTAGGGTCTTTGGGAGTTGGATCAGCTGTCCACTAAGAAGCAGCAGGTAGCTGATTAAGGCCAATTATTGGTATTAAGGGGATCATTAAGGCTCTCTTCCCAGGCCAACTGAAATTTCCAGTCAAAATTTCAGGCCACACATGTTGGTCTCGATCATGTCCAGGCCAATGTAGTGGGCTCATGACAGGAGTGAACTGGAGAGGTGGCTATGATGAATCACGGCAGAAACCCTCTGTCTGAACTCATAATGACAACAGACCACAACTATGGTCACTCACCTGGAGGCATTGCCAGGATCATGGCCAGGCTGCTGATCAAATAAAAATAAACTTACCTAGCCTTCATTCTTTCTTTCTCCACACTCAGATTGGCAACTTCCACCTCGGCTGGCGTCTGATCACTGAATTCTGGAGGGCCTTTGGTTGGTCCTCCAGTTTGGGAAGATGGCCAGCTGTTCCTGGGATGGTGAGCCTGCTCCTTCCCATTACTTTGTTTGGTCCTTCAAAAATCCAGAATGGCATGTCTGGTACACACTGGATAGGTACGGGATGCACAACTTAATCAGCGATCAGGTTCTTAAACCAGAATTAAAAAGTACGGCCTAGACTTTGATGTCACTACTTTGGAGTAGTTGGATAGGTACTATTTTTTGCTTTAGATTTTGAGCTGCTTGAGTAAAATCTTCTATTTGTTTGTTCAGTCTACTTGATGATTTTACTGTTCCTGGACCCCAAAGATGCCTTATAGATGATGCCAGAATGAAAATGAATTCGGGAACAAGTGTTACCATTGAGATTCTGAAACCTTTGGCTGCAGCTTTCTTCAAAGCCAGTAGCCAGCATCATCCTATTGCTGCTGATTACAAAATCTGGACCATTCTCAGTGGGGAGTGCCAGGACTAGCTCATTTTCCTTTTAGTATATTTATAATATTTTGAGTTGAACCTAAATTGAAACTGAGGAACAAATCAAAAGAACAGCCTGTTAAAAGGATACTGCATTAAACATACACAAATGACGAAGCAAACTTAAACATCAAATCAAAATGTGATTTGAGGAGTCGATAAAACATCGCAGATCCCCATCATGCCCACTGGGCACGGAAGACCTCGATGGTGCTGGCAGACACAGAATGCTCCCTATACAGGGACACTGGCCTTGAATATAGCTGCAGTAGAGGAGAAGACAGTTGGTCTGGACAACCCCCTTGATTGCCCGCTGGATCTGTTTATGGCAAATTTATTTGTACCCTTAGCACAGAGATTAACAAGTAAAATTAGCGTCTTTCTCAGGTTACTTTTCGACACATTGAAAATCTACTTTCAGAATTGCATGTGGTCCTTGGTAAAGGGAGGCTATACTGGGGAAGAAAAATAGTTTAAAATGACTTTCTTCTGAAGAAATAGAAATGAAAGCTGCAATACTCACATTTAAGAGTAGAATATCATTTTGCTTATCAATCAAGGTTTATATTCTGAGCAGATTTTATGGTCTTCTTTCTTAAATCACTTGATTTTTCAAAAGCCTGACATCAGGATTGTGCATTGATGTAAACTGATGGACCTTCTCTGAAAGTTTGACATGATTTCCCTAAAAATATGACTCAGGGACTACAATCAATTGTCTGTTATGTGCGATCGTCAACCTGACCTTGGAGTACCTAGCTTCAACTTAAAGTTCAATAAAAATGAAGCTCTGCCTTAATAGCTTTATAAAACAACCATTTTGTAATAATTTTCTTACATTAATAACTCAACTGTAAAGAATAAAATGAATTTATTCAAGGTTCCTCTCCACTGTCAATGAAGAGGGGAAAATCATTTAGCAGTCTTCTAAAACACCAAACTAGAATTGTCAAAAACATATCCAGCATTATGACAATGTAATTCTGAGAAATGGAATACTTTCTCAGCATAGACAAAACACGTAATCAGCTTCCTTAACCTCTTATCTTTTGTACTGGGAGCACAATCAACTATTTCTGTTGTTATTTTGTTCTGAGTGACATCAAATAATAAACTGGAAAGTAAGGTGGTTCATTTTCACTATTCCATGTACTATCATTGCTTTCATCATTATCTGTTTTGCACTTAATGAAAAAAGAGGTGATCATCTTCACTCAAGTCTCAGCATCAGAAATACAAGCTATGCCAGAGATGGTTCTCTCCAAGTGTGGGCAACTTTTGGCATAAAAACAATGTAATGCTATTCAGGCATTGAAAATGTCCTTCCAAATTACAGTTTGTTTTATATAGATCACCATTCACAATTTTCTTTCCAATTTTTGACAGCAAGACTTAAAACATTTTTGTTCCGTTCGTGAATTTTTGTTGATCAGGACGAAGGTTGACATCACAAGAGTAATGGAACCTTGTGCCAAAAGGAATAAGCATTCCAAAGTCAGATATAGAATAAGCAGACAAGTTTATCCTTATCTCCGCACTGAGAAGGATTCTTTTTCTTAGTATCTCTCCTTAGAGCTTGTGCAAGTGGAACTGACAATTTAGTGTAACTTTGTTCTCATAAGAACATAAGAAATAGGAGCAGGAGTAGGCGATCTGGCCCTTCGAGCCTGCCCCGCCATTCAATAAGATCATGGCTGATCTGTCGTGGCTCAGTTCCACATTCCCGCCCTCTCCCCATAACCCTTAATCCCCTCTCTTATCAAAAACCCATCAACCCGCTTCTTAAAAATATTTAGCAAGGCAGCCTCCACCACTTCAACGGGCAGAGAATTCCAGAGATTCACCACCCTTTGAGTGAAGAAGTTCTTCCTCAACTCTGTTCTAAACCGCCCCCCCTTTATCTTGAGGCTGTGCCCCCTAGTCCTACTGTCCTTTCTGAGCGGGAAGAGTCTCTCCACCTCTATCCTATCCATCCCATTCATCATCTTATACGTCTCAATGAGATCTCCCCTCATTCTTCTAAACTCTAACGAGTACAAGCCTAGTTTATTCAGCCTCTCCTCATAGCTCAACCCCCTCAACTCCGGTATCAGCCTAGTAAACCTCCTCTGCACTCCCTCAAGGCCAAAATATCCTTGCGTAAGTACGGCGCCCAAAACTGCACACAGTACTCCAGCTGCGGCCTCACCAATGCCCTATATAGCCGCAGCAAGACTTCCCTACTTTTATATTCAATCCCCCTCACTATGAAGGCCAGCATCCCAATAGCCTTCCTGACCACCTGCTGCACCTGCAAGCTGGGTTTTTGCGACTCATGCACAAGGACCCCGAGGTCCCTCTGCACCGTCGCCTGCTGCAGTTTTTCTCCACGTAAGTAATAATCCTTCCTACCATTATTCCTACCAAAGTGTACCACCTCGCACTTGCCAACATTAAATTCCATTTGCCAGTTCCTGGCCCATTCGCCCAGCCTATCTAGATCCTTCTGCAGACTCTCCACACCCTCTGCACAATTTGCCTTTCCACCAATCTTGGTGTCATCAGCAAATTTCGACACCATACGCTCGGTTCCCTCCTCCAGATCATCTATATAAATGGTAAATAGCTGAGGCCCCAGCACCGACCCCTGAGGCACTCCACTAGTCACCAACCGCCAATCCGAATAGCACCCATTGACTCCCACTCTCTGCCTCCTATTTGACAACCAATCCTCTATCCACGCTAACACCCTACCCCCAACTCCATGTCCCCTGACCTTCTGCAATAACCTCTTGTGAGGCACCTTGTCAAACGTCTTCTGAAAATCAAGAAAGACCACATCCACCGGCTCTCCTCTATCCACCGCCCTAGACACATCCTCATAGAACTCCAATAAATTTGTCAGACACGACTTCCCCTTAACGAAACCGTGCTGCGTCTGCTCTATCAAGCAATTCCCCTCAAGATGCCTCGCTATTTCCTCCTTGATGACGGATTCTAACATTTTACCTACAACAGACGTTAAACTAACCGGCCTATAATTCCCCGCCTTTTGCCTGGCACCCTTCTTAAACAACGGCGTAACATTAGCCGCTTTCCAATCTTCCGGCACTTCCCCGGAATCCAGCGATGTTTGGAAAATAATCACCAAGGCATCCACTATCACCTCCGCCATTTCCTTCAGAACCCTTGGATGCATTCCATCCAGTCCTGGGGACTTGTCCACAATCAGCCCCTCCAGTCTGTCGAGCACCACCTCTCTAGTAACAGTAATGTCATTGAGACCCTCCAGTCCTACCACCTTTCCATCTCTAACACCCGGCAAATTATTCACGTCCTCCTCCGTGAATACCAAAACAAAAAAGTTATTCAAGACCTCAGCCATTTCCCAATCCCCTACCACTAAGTCCCCCTTCTCATCCTCAATGGGTAGTTTTGTGCAGTAAGTGGTATATACTGAACTAGCTTATGTTGCTCAGTGTTAGTTCACTTAAGACCTTTATAATTTATTAGTGGAGACTCTCATTCTTATCAATTTGGGTTGTACTTAAACTTTGGTGAAAGAACATTGAGTAGTGTGTAGCATTTATCTTCTCACCTATCATCTGTCATAACCCTGAATTCCAATTGAAGTTGATCCCTAGAAAGACATGATTTGAGATGCTGCTGAGGGACTGGCGTGGGCACAGTAAGAAGTCTCACAACACCAGGTTAAAGTCCAATAGGTTTATTTGGTCTCACAAGCTTTCAGAGCGCTGTTCAAAATCGACACAAACTCACCTGACGAAGGAGCAACGCATTGAAAACTTGTGATACCAAATAAAGCTGTTGGACTTTAACCTGGTATTGTGCCTAGAAAGACAGAATGGCCTCTACGCAATTATGGGCCTTATCTTCCAAGCTCCAGGCCAGTATATCTTGGGGGTACCTCAAAGATGTGCAGGGGAACTCTGAGGATGTTCTCAGTTAAGGTTTCCACGGAATTGCCTGGAAAGTTCAAGCTTTCTATCTGAAAGGTCTGTCAAGAACGATCTGACAATGCTATTTAAATTGCAATATTTGAATGGTTCCCACTGTGTTACAGTAATAGTTACCCAGAAAAGGCTAGAAGAAATGAAATCACTTCTAGTTTCTGGGTAACTACAGCACTGACCCCACCACTCCTCACCAACTTCCCCCACTAACCATCCCTCCAGGGGACTTCTGACTCCTCATAGGACTCTCCTCTCCCCTTCAGGAGGCTTCAGAGGGACTCCTGAGTCCTATTGCATGAATCACAGAACGTTAACATGCAGCTACAGCAAGCAATTAGGGAGGCAAATGGAAAGTTTGCCTGTATTGTAAAGGGATTGGAGGACAAGTATAAAAGTCTTGTCATAATTACGTAGAGTTTTAGTGTGACCGCACCTGCGTACTGTGTACTGCTTTGGTCTCTGTATCTAAGGAAGGATATACTTCCCTTTGTGGGGGGTTAATCACGTTAACTAGATTGATTTCTGGGCTGGGAGGTCTTTCCTATGATGAAAAATTCAATAAAATGGGCCTACACCCTCTGGTGTATGTTTGCTAAATTTGTTGATGCCACAAAGATAGGTAGGAAAATGAGTTGTGATGGGATCGTAAGGAAGCTGAGAAAAGATTTAGTGGGCAAAGTGAGGTGAGTGGACAAAGATCTGGAAAATGGAGTATAATGTGGGAAAATGTGAGGTCCATTTTGGCAGGATAAATTAAGAAAAAAGCAGCATATTATCTAAATGATGAGAGATTGCAGAGCTCTGAGATGCAGAGGAATCTGAGTGACCTAGTGCATGAATTGCAAGGTTAGCCTGCATAAGCAACAAGTAATTAGCGAAGCTGAGGGGGAAGCTGGTCATGAATCAAAAGTCTTGGGAAGGCATCAGTGAAGATGGGCACAGGTATGTCTTCACATCCAGAAGACAAGAACAAATTACCTCCAGATGTTAGAGGCAATGCCAGAGATGTCTGAGGATGTCCCAGGAAATGGTCACTGAGATATATGTTGGATTATTCATCAAGATACATAACCACATGGATTTAGTGAGAACCCCATACCAGTGGCTCCCAAGGTTACAGCAGAGCTCAAATTCTATGCCAGTGGTGGTTTCCAAGGCCTACAGAGTGTCATGTGGTTGCCATACATAGTTGCAAAAAATGGGTGACTGATGCCCTATCTAGTTGTACTAATGATTTGACTTCACAACTGACGAAGTCAGTGATACAGCAAAGTGTTTGGTGTCATTGCTGGATTTAAAGTGTAGGTTTCATTGACTACATACAGGAGACCACAAAACTCCTTGGGAACTTCCAGCTGTACTTATAAATTGTAAAGCATTTTAGTCCTTTAGCATAGAATGGCTGTATGACCACACAAGAATAAAACAAGTCTGTGATCATTTCCCAGCGAGGTGTCACAATGCATACTCATGGCCCCAGAGTTTTTTGAAGATCCAGCCTAAGTTGATGGATGGACCCTTGGTGAGGAAACCCAAAACATGTGGCTGATGATGCTGGTGAAGCATCGCCAGAGTGAGGCAGAGGAGTCTTACAATCAAGCTCATGCGTCCACCAGAGCCATCACTGCTCACATCATTGGGATTCTTAAAATGTGCATCCACTGCCCTGAATGGTTTGGCAGGGCTCTGCAATATGCATCCCTGATGGTGTTATGAATAGTCATGGTCTGCTGTGCGCTGCATAACCTGGCATTGCAAAGTGGACAGATGTTGCAAAGGGAAGAGAGGGAGGAACATCAGCCCTCCTCAGATGATGAGGGTTTGTTGGAGTAGGAGGCTAGGTCATAAATCCATGTAAGCCTGCCATGGTTGCCAGGGCCATGGAGAGATATACATGAGATGCCAGTTGAATAGAGAATGCGTTTCACATGCACACTTGCTAGTGAGTGCTGATACAAGAATATCTTAGGGGTGTATTGATATCCACGTAACAGCCAGACATACCAGATTACTATGATCAAGCACCATATTTTTGAGTGCAGCTGCACCTGCTTCATTCATATCTGCTCAAAATGAAAGGAGCCAACATCCTCCGAGTGCAGAGATGTGAGATCAGCTATACTTGCTTTTTAAGCTATATTCCACAAAATTTTCATCACAGAAGGAACAATTCACATAAACATTCAATAAAGAATGTGCAAAAATGCAACACATCTCATTCAGGAATAACATCCGTGTCCCTATCTTCTTTCTAACCATCATATAGTGTGATCTAGGACCAGGACCATTACATCTGATACTCTAATGGTCCCCAAGAATTCACAATAAGTACAAATAATTACAGAAAATAACTTAAAATATGCTTTTAAGCAGTCAGGAAGACATGGAAAATCACATTTGCCGTCTCATTTTTTTAAAATTGTTTTTCTTTTTCCACCACTATGTCTAGGTGCAATCCTGACATCAGCAGCTTAGGTGAAGACAAGCTTCTCAGTGTCATGCTCCATTGCCTCCATGGCAGTCTCCCTCTGGAGACATGGGACTTTCAAGGCTCTAGCCTATTGGCGGTCTCCTGCACTGGTGTAAGGGCATCCCATTCAGCCTCGCCTGCTAGAACTGTTGGGTCAGCGGTAGAAGAATGAGGAAATGCCACTAACCCCTGAAGATAAAGGCTCCAGGGAAGCTGGCATGCACTCCTCCAAATGAGTACATAATAATATCTCCCTGGAGGGAGGGAGGTCACCATTCTTTGCCCCTCATGCTAACCACTGCTGCACTGAGCCCATGGCTTGAGCGATGGAACACAGTTTTGAGTGCATAAGGATCAATCCTCAACCTAGCTGTCCAAGGTGGTCACCATCTTCTCCATGGATAAAGCCACGCACTCAAATGCAAAACATTGCAAAACTCATGACATGTACAGACCCTTCCGTATTCCGTGCAAAGCTGTGCATAATCCCTGACATCTCTACTATATTTTCCCCGAGCCTCTGCTACACATCCAGTAGGATTCTTGTGGCTGTAACCAAAGGCCAATTTTCAGTGTGGGGCTTAGCAAGGGCCTGATTCCCAGCTGTTCTCCGATCATCTGGGAACAAGACTGTCAAATCCTCCCTCAGCTGCTGCATCTTGCCTTTGGTGTGCGCAACAGATTGTTTTTCTGCACCTAAATGCAACATCTCTGTTGACTGTGTAGGTGTAAATGTACTGCTGGAGGTGGATGACGTGGCAGATGAAAGTGCATCCCCTGGGGTACTGGCTTCTTCTTCCCCAGAGGTGGAATCTTCGGCTCCTCACCTTGTGTGGTGATGACTCTGTAATGGAGAAAAGAATCACATTAAGAATCATCACAGTTTGAGCACTTCATATTTCATTGAATTGACCCAGTGTGCCCATCTGTCACTATCATGATGGTTGCCTCTACTTTCTTACCCTTAGCTGTTCCAGCATTGCTGAACATGACTGATTGTGCACCCTTCTCCCAGCATTTTCCATTGCTTCCACCTCAGCTGTTATGAAGAGACTCATATCAGGAATTCCTCCTGTGCCTCTCCTCTACCTGACATTATGGATCTGCTTGTCCTGCTTGACAAAGTGCAGGATTAATAACATATCAAGTGACACCTAAGTGACTCATAACACTCAGAGTCTGTCACTCACATGTTGCTTCCAAGCTCACATAAAAGGCAATCTCCATATGCTTTGACCTCAGTTGCCATGAGGCGCTAGGGCTAATCACACATTCACTCTGCTGGCATTTTTGCCCAATCACACATAAACACTATTGATGATCACTTAAGAGACACCTTTTGAAGATGTGACACTGGCACTTAGCCTTGTGATTGGAGCAGGGGCTCGAAGCAGGTCGTTGAACCATTTCCTGCACTGGACCCAGGTTCGGCGCATGACACCATAGTTGCTTGCCTCTTCTGCTATCTCTATCCAGGCAGGAGAACCTTCTGGTGCTATCTTCAGGAAGGAGCACTTCCCATTTCTCTCTGATGACCTAGAGGAGAATGTGCAGGGATGGATTGCTGAACTGTGGGGCTGGTGTGCCTTCCTGGTCACTCTTCTTTCCGAAGAATATGGCACACTCATGCCACAGTGTCTTGGCCGTGAGAGCCACCCTGTTTGACCAACAATCTCTTTAATTAGCTCTCTGTAGTTGCACTATTGTTGGCTGAGGGTGGGTCTCATCAATGAAAAACTTCCCCACCACGAAATCGCATGTAGTTTTCACACACACCACTGGTACTTAGAATTTTAATTACAATTGTGTGGGAAACTGCAAAAAGAGTTAAGTGGAAGTGGCGCACAATTCTAGTTACAATGTCAGGAAAGACATACTGTTTACAAAATCCCAACCTACGTCTCTCAATTTTCATAATTATTGAATTCAAGAGGGAGTTACTTGCTGTGATGGAGAACGATAGATCCTCATGGAAGGATGAGCTATATTGTCAAAAAGACCTTCATTATTTGCATTTATGCTGAGTGAATATTGTGTTTCCAGTAAGTTACAAACCAATAATTCAACCATTATTTGTTCATCAAACTTATTCACCACACAGCTTGATGTGACATAATAATACCATGATTGGTGACATTTTCTCATGGACAGAGTGAACACTGCATAATGTCTGAAATTCCATTTTACTCATTAATTTAAAATGTTAATATCTGCGAATTCAGACACTTTTGAATTTCTTGAAATCCTAAAGCCTACGCTGCATCATTATTACTGCTAAATGCATTAATGTTCTCAAGCCCGCCCATCATCCCCAGTGAATAATAATTTAAAGCACTAACTTAACTAATGTCAGGAAAATTAACATATCTCATAACATTTAATTACACTACATTAAGGGAGAAGAATGATAATGTGATTTACCTCATGGTGGTAATTTGGAATTTAACATCCACATGCAAATGGAAGTGAACTGACATCCCACAATCCCTCCTTTCTGTCCTATGCTGACTTCACATCTTTACATCAGCTGAGATCATTTTTGCCCTTCAAGTTAGATTGAAAATGAACCAGCTGCAGTGATGGTTTTTAATCTCCCTTTGGCCTCTTGGGAAGTAATCTTTTAAAATTGAAAAATGTCACCAGTTAAATCATTTACTGACTTCTTTTCAGTGAAATAAAAACAGATGCAGTACATTTCTCTAATCTATATCAATGCATTAGTCATGTGCTCCATAAAAGGTTTCTATTGTTTCCATTTTGAAACTACTATTGTCTTGGATTTGGCTGTTGTGCTACTTTCCTATTATTTCCATGACAATTCCTGACAGTCTGATGCTGAAATTCTCTCGTCTCGCCTGCTATGGAAATCATAGCAGTCGAGACAGAAAGTTTGGTGGACCATTTAAAGGTCCGTTGAGGTTGAGCAGGAACTTTCAGTTTGGGAGTCAAAGAATCCTGCCCTAATACATTTTCGTAACTGAAATGATGCATATTTTATCTCTCCTCTTATTGATTCATACTGCAGTAAATGGCAGTCCTCTGCCCAGGTGGCAGCTGTCTACTTGCGAGTCTGTTCTATGAGGCCTTGACATTAACCTGAAAATGACTCCTACTGTAGGCAAACCTGGAGATCAAGTCAACAGTTTGGAGTCTGTGATCACAACTGAGTTGAAACAGAAGATTTTAATTCTAAGTTTTACATCATTAAATTACATAATCTGCAAGATGTAATCTCAATAATATTTGAAGATTTAGTGACTTAATCTGGTCAAGGGAAGTGAGTATATTTGCTGATTCAATTTCATCCTGTGTTAAAAGGATCTACCCCACCTGATCCCCTTTTACTCCGACTTACCAAGCATCATGTCAAGACTTCTCACATCCACTCAAATTTCAGCAGCATTCAGCCTTTACTTTCTGAGTACTTCTTCATCTTTCCATTTATTTCTTCAACCTCTGTTGACACTCATCCCAATCTTTATGAAAAATGATCCATCTGTCCTAGAATCATCCTCACCAAACACAATGCAATTTTCAAGTGAATACCTAACCTCTGCTTACATGAGTCTACTTTCTCATCCATTGTAGAGGGGAGTGTGAAATGCAAGGAAGAGTGGGAGAACTGGAGGTGGCCTGCCCCAAATAATCCATCTCATAGATGCAAAAAAGTGTCTTCTGTGTCTTCTCTCTCAATTGGAGAAAGGAAAGACAGGGAATTCATAGGAAACTATTGACAAGACTTACAAATATTATTGCACATATATGCTATTTCATAAATAACTGAAATATGAGGAAAGCACATGTGGTGAGTGTCAACTTGGGAGTCAAAGAATCCTGCCCTAATACATTTTCGTAACTGAAATGATGCATATTTTATCTCTCCTCTTATTGATTCATACTGCAGTAAATGGCAGTCCTCTGCCCAGGTGGCAGCTGTCTACTTGCGAGTCTGTTCTATGAGTTGTGACTACTTCAGATTCCTTTTATCTTGTAGGGCCTTCACACATAGAGGAAGTGCTGCTGAACACGTACGCGTACAATTTCTCAAAGAATCTTGTTCATTCTCATGGTACGTTGATACAGGATGGACAATCTTGTGCAGCACAAATACTCACATTTGGACAGTTTTTACCTGGTGATTCACAGCTCATAAATGAGCACAAGCAGACTCTGGTGTGAGGAAAAACTGTAGAGAGTCCTTATGTAGGTGGGGTGGTTGGACACAATTCTTCCCAAGCTTTGCTCAGTTGAACCTGGGATCTATTGCTAAGAAGTGACGATTAGAGATGCATCATCAACTTTGCAACTTAGCCAGGCAATGACAGACATGTCAGATACACTTTCTACAACAGAAAAGAGGATGGAGAAGTCCAATTCAAGCTCATGGAGGATTGATGGAGCAGAGAATTGTGAGAGAACATAAGAACATAAGAAATAGGAGCAGGAGTAGGCCATCTAGCCCTTCGAGCCTGCCCCACCATTCAGTAAGATCATGGCTGATCTGAAGTGGATCAGTTCCACTTTCCCGCTTCCTCCCCATAACCCTTAATTCCCTTGTCTATCAAAAACCTGTCCACCCGTGACTTAAATATACTCAGCGAGGTAGCCTCCACCACTTCAACGGGCAGAGAATTCCACAGATTCACCACCCTTTGAGTGAATAAGTTCCTCCTCAGCTCTGATCTAAACTGCGCCCCCCCCCCGCCTTGTCTTGAGGCTGTGCCCTCTAGTCCTGCTATCCTTTCTAAGTGGGAAGAATCTCTCTACCTCTACCCTATCCATCCCTTTCATTATCTTATACGTCTCTATAAGATCCCCCCTCATCCTTCTAAACTCCAACGTGTACTAAGTCAGTCTATTTAGTCTCTCTTGGTATCAGCCTAGTGAACCTCCTCTGCACTCCCTCCAAGGCCAAAATATCCTTGCGCAAGTGCAGTGACCAAAACTGCGCACAGTACTCCAGCTGCGACATCACCAGTGCCCTGTACAGTTGCAGCAAGACCTCCCTGCTTTTATATTCTATCCCCCTCGCTATAAAAGCCAGCATACCATTTGTCTTCTTGATCACCTGCTGCACCTGCAGACTGGGTTTTTGGGACTCATGCACAAGGACCCCCAGGTCCCTCTGCACCATAGCATGCTGCAGCTTTTTGCCCTTTAAATAGTAATCCCTCCTACTATTATTTCTGACAAAGTGGATAACCTCACACTTGCAGAGAGGGTCTGGCATTGAGATAAAGGCCTCCTCCACAGAGCTTGCACATAGAACATAGAACATTACAGCGCAGAACAGGCCCTTCGGCCCATGATGTTGCATCGACCAGTTAAAAAACAATGACCCTCTAACCTAAACCAATCCCTTTCCATCCATAAACCTATCCACGGATCTCTTAAACGCCCCCAAACTAGGCGCATTTACAACTGCAGCAGGCAGGGCATTCCAATCCCTCACCACCCTCTGGGTAAAGAACCTACCCCTGACATCCGTCCTATAACTACCCCCCCTTAATTTAAAGCCATGCCCCCTTGTGCTAGCTTTCTCCATCCGAGGAAAAAGGCTATCACTGTCCACCCTATCTAAACCTCTAATCATCTTATATGTTTCAATAAGATCCCCTCTTAGCCGCCTTCTTTCTAACGAAAACAACCCCAAATCCCTCAGTCTCTCCTCATAGGACCTCCCCTCCATACCAGGCAACATCCTGGTAAACCTCCTCTGCACCCTCTCCAAAGCCTCCACATCCTTCCTATAATGTGGGGACCAGAACTGCACACAATACTCCAAGTGCGGCCGCACCAGAGTTGTGTACAGTTGCAACATGACGCTGCGACTCCTAAATTCAATCCCCCTACCAATAAATGCCAAGACACCGTATGCCTTCTTAACAACCTTATCTACTTGATTCCCAACTTTCAGGGATCTATGTACACATACACCTAGATCCCTCTGTTCATCCACACTATTCAGAGTCCTCCCGTTAGCCCTATACTCGACACATATGTTATTCCTACCAAAGTGAATTACCTCACACTTCTCCGCATTAAACTCCATCCGCCACCTCTCGGCCCAGCTCTGCAACCTGTCCAAGTCTCCCTGCAAACTATGACACCCTTCCTCACTATCTACCACACTCCGACTTTGGAGTCATCAGCAAACTTACTAATCCACCCAACTATACCCTCATCCAGATCATTAATAAAAATTACAAACAGCAGTCGCCCCAAAACAGATCCCTGAGGCACACCACTCGTAACTGAACTCCATGACGAATACTTACCATCAACCACCACCCTCTGTCTCCTATCTGCTTGAGGCAAGGCTCTCAATTTAATCCTTGAAAGCCATGATCACAACAGTGCAGACCTTGGATGTCAAAATGTCTGCACCTCAAACAGACAGACGCCTTCTCTGCAATTTTACAAATCTTAAATAATCTTCACCAAGTTGCTCTCCACCAGAATGGTAGAAATGATATGGTGTAGACTCGGGAAAGGAAGGATGGGAAAAGGGAACATGGAAGTGAGAGCTCTACTCAAAGCACCCTCACTTCTCAACTGTTTCACCCATCAGAGTTAGTAACTGACATACAGTCATGCCTCCCGATGAGTGAATCTGGTGCAGGAAGTGTAGCCTTTGCACAGCCATCAAGGGCTCGGACTGCATATGGCAAAAGCATCTAAACAGCTAAGGCAAGGATCTGAGCAGACTGCTGAAGCTACCAGGAATGCCCCACATAGGAATTATAAGAGAAAGCCAGAGCAAAAGTCAGAAAAAACACTTGCTGAACTATTGTTCTCTTAGTGCATTACATACAGCATGGAGTGGCACATTGTCACAGGGATTAGCACTGCTGCCAGGGACCAAGGTTCGATTCCCAGCCTGGATCACTGTGTGGAGTCTGCACGTTCTTCCTGTATCTGCATTGGTACTCTGTTTCCTCCCACAGTCCGAAAGATGTGCTGGTTAGGTGGATTGGCCATGCTAAATTCTCTCTCAGTATACCCAAACAAGCGCCAAAGTGTGGCAACAAGGGGATTTTCACAGTAACTTCATTGCAATGTCAATGCAAGCCTGCTTGTGACACTAATAAATAAATTTTAAACAGCAACGTATGTGGCTGGTCTGGCAATGGGTGCTCCATCTTCATGTTCTTCTTTTATGTTTTCTTCATCTGAAAATGTGGATCCTTTCTTTCCCACCTGCAATCTTTCCTTTTGTTCCATTTTGTTTGTGATGTACCACTGTCATTCCTGACACTCTTGCATTCGACGCACAACTAGGTTCCTGAAACACATCTTCAATTTTCCAGTCGTTTGCTCTTGGTAATAAGAACATAAGAAATAGGAGCAGGAGTAGGCCATCTAGCCCTTCGAGCCTGCCCTGCCATTCAATAAGATCATGGCTGATCTGTTGTGGCTCAGTTCCACATTCCCACCCTCTCCCCACAACCCTTAATCCCCTCGCTTATCAAAAACCAAAAAATCAAAAAATGGGGGTCTCATTGAAATGCTTCTGCACCTCTTTGGTGATGATCCTCATGGATGCATGAGCCAAATTGAAAAAGGGTTTTCCTTTGTCTCTTCAGACTCGGCTCTTAATTCTATTTACTGGTATGAAGTAAAGCTGGAATGCTAAAATACATCATGACAGCTCCCAGGGAAATTGATACACATCTGACATAATTGTGTTAGGGCGTGTGGGTTTTAAACAAGAAGAAAACAAACAATAGGTTTATTGAAAGAGATGTTCCCTGCACTGCACAGAACTGAAACTGAAATTAAACAGCAGCCTGTGAAACACCCGAAATGACATCAGTATCAAACCATGTGACAGGCTCTGACAGCAATCATGCAACTACTTAAATATATAACAGCAAACCAGCTGTGTTTTATTCTTTATGGTTCATAAAAAAAACACTTGCCATGTATATGCAACCGAAAGCATATCGTACCTGTGGGAAACTGGGCAGAATGCCGCTCATCCATTGTCAGCACAATGGACGTTTATATAACTCCCAGTCCTGGAAGGAACTCAAAGTGAAGCAAATGAGAGCAGTGGCAACTTACATAGCTTGACTCACCAGGTCCAGCTGGTAGCTGGTCTTCTTAGAAGCTGCAGATGTTTGCCTATACTGCGTATGACAACCACAGATTGGGGAAGCACTACTCTTCTGTGAGATCAAGGAATCTGAGCTTCTATTAGTAAATCCTATTATGTTGCTAGGGCTTGCTGCAACCTTGGTCACTCTCTTACGTTCTCCCCCCACCCCCGGGCATCACCCTATTGTGCACATGCTGACTGAAGAACAACTTCTTCCTTGCTGCCATCAGAGTCATGAATGGAACGATCTTATAATAAGTTGATCTTACACCTAAGATCTACACCTGAGCTACGATTGTAACACTCCATTCTGCACCCTCTCCTTTCCCTCTCCCCTATGTACTCTATGAATGGTATGCTTTGTCTTTATAACAAGCAAGAAACAATACCAGAATTGACAATTGAAATCGAATCAAATCTGATTCTATCACAGCATGGATAGTGAAGGTCTCCACCTTCTAATTTATTGCCAAACACATTCAATGTGCTTCCCATCCTGATTATGTTAATTAAGCCTCCTAACTTAATAAAAAAAACTGTAGAGACATAAGAATTCTCTGCTTGAAGAACTGACATCCCAGGTGTGATAAGTGAACTTTTATTCTGATGGAGTAATCACAACTTGAAATACTGAACTGAGCTGCAGCTCAGTCACGTCCGCATTTCACTGGTCAGTTTCTCAAGCCAAGGAAAACCCAACATTAAATTTAAGGCAAGTCAAATTCAATTCAGAAAAGAAGTCACTAATGTTTCGTGTGGACATTAACTGCTGTCATATATATCTGGGCACTTGGTAAGGTCCAGGAGTAGTTTACCTGCAGCAATCCAAATGTGCCTCTGTTAAACCTGTTCGTTATAGTGAATCATGACAGTGCTGTGATTGGAAGAATTAACCACTCATTAAATAATGTGTTTCTATGTTTTTACTTGACATTTTTGGACAAGAAGAAATTACCAGCTTTGTGTGTGATGAAAGCAGTAAACTGCTAGTAATGAACAGCAAGCCCTAGATGCTGGCATAAACCACTTTTTGGACAGTTGCAGGTCGATACATTTGCTCACCCATTCTCCGATATGCATGGCAGCAGTTTAACTTACAAATAGGAGACTTATTCTCATAAAAGAAGTGTATATTAAACTATTAATTATTCAATTCTCCCAAATGGCAAACTGTCAAGTAAAATATTATCTCTCTAAATGTGGAAAAGTCTTAAAATAAATTAAAAAGTACATAAAATGAAATAAATGGTAAAGCATATTTTACATTCAAGTAAGTGTAGCTTAATCAAATAAGTAAAAATTTCTAATATTTAAGTGCTTTTGATTGCCTTTATGTTTTCAGCTTAGACAGCTGCTGAGATAAGCATTTTTGAGGTCACTTGGATGCATTTCAGCTTTTAAATAGTTTATAAATACTGGTCTGAGCTTAAATAACTGCTAGTAAGATTTAAATGGTTTATTTGGAGGACGTATGGGCTCTTGGATGCATTCCTGCTTTTATAATAGGATTTGTGAGTTCATATGTCTATAAAGTGGATAATGGATAATGGTGATGTGGAGCGTGGAGTCTGGGTGAAGGATGGATGTTGGGTGGAGAGGAGGGAGAGGTGTGGGAGGGTAACGTATTTAAATTTTAAAATATTTATAAATACGTTTTGAACCCTTCCTGATACAGATCAATATTCACCGCAAATTCCATTGGAAGGTCTGGGCTGATGTGGAATGGATAGGAATGGAGCTGGAACTTTTAGCTTGTCTGCAGAAGTGTCAGCTCACTTCAACTCCTAGTACACGTTTGCCAGTGAGGATGGTAGATCTGTTTCCAGGTCAATTAAAGTCTCGACTTTGGGAAATTCCTGCTTTCCGGCAGGTTGGCAAAGGAGGTAGCATTACAATGCGAGATTGGTCCCACCTCCCAATTCCAGCCTCCATTGGGAAATTCCAGCTATGAGTCTCTTGCTCCTAGGGAACTTTGCAATAATAAATTTTACACTCCAGTTAATTCAAGTGCTGATTATTTATTTCTATGGATTAAACACCAAAGAAGTTCTGCTGTCAGATTATATATCACACAGATTAAAATATGAAAACTATTGTTTAGAATTTCATTAAAGCTGAGTTATTTCAATAATTTAAAGGAAAAATCAAACAAACAATCCTTTATTGTTAAATGAGCCACTTCTAGATTAATTTATTCATTTTCACCTGTCATTTAAATTCAATGATAATTTTATTCAGCCCATCCATAATGGGGTACTTAATAAAATTATGAAATAAATTGACATAAAAAGCAGCATGATTCATTACATTGAGATGTTCCTTTTCATTACAGTGCAATTTTTCATGGCTTAAAGAATGAGAAAGCAGATGCATAAAACATTAAAATAGCTGAAATCATAAATTGATTTTTTGAAAAAGAAATCTTCTACAATTAGGTTGTCATCCTGGTCACTTCCCTAAATAGGTTGAAGAAGTGATGTTTGTTAGCCTGTTGAACTCAACAGCCCCAACCAGGAATTGAGCCAGAAACCAAAGACTGGTCAAGAACAATGCCGTTTTTCACAGAGAAATTGGTGGAAAGCTTCACATCAGTACAGCATTGACTCTCATTCAAAGAACTTCTTAATACTTCAAGTTTTATTTTCCTGACATTGCTCCCAAATTGCATATTTCTCTGGAGGCAAGGATCAGAAGACTAAGCCTACAGACCTGCACTTATAGATCCACTATAAATAGGTTAACACAGGAACTCTGTGAGCCTGTCCCGACTGTCATTCAATGAGATCATGGCTAGTCTGTATTTCAACTGATTATGCGCCTTAATACCAATGGGCTAAAAATTGGATATGGCTCAATAACTGGGACTATTGATATGTTTAACATTATGCATGATTGCACCCAACAGAAATAATGTAAACAACAAACAAACTTCAACTGTGGCGTGAAGCCTGTTTAGTAAGAAACTAGAGCAATGGAGCAGCAGGCCAGACAGCATGCTCCTAAATTCTCAGATGCATACTGGTGCCCTTGGAGCAGGAGATGGAAAGAAGAGTGGTCATCTTTCTGGAGGTGCCCCAGACATTTGATGCAACAGCAGATAACCACAGAGGTCAATCCCAGGAGTATTGCCCTGAGGACCTGGATACACTGCTGGAAAAAGTTCAATGACCTCGGGCCAGTGGTCATTGTCAATGAATGCATCTTCAAATGCCATCCTCTACCAACTGAATCTTGGACATAGCTCAATGCAGTATGCTCCCATCACTGATCCATCAGCAATCTCTTGTAATCAGAATTAACGTCTAACTTGGTTCCCATCACCCTTACACATTTAAGGCTGTTGTGATCTCAGATCCACATCTTGCAGCCTCCACACACTTCTACGTTTTTGGCTGTGACTGGCACACAACACGAACACATCACAATACATTCTTCCACTCTTTCCTCTTGCTTACAAGATGACAGGCAAACCTGCATTCGTATACATCCAGACCCCCTTTGGAGGAAACATTGCTCAGAATTTATATTGTGGCTGTGACTAAGGCTGTGGCAAACAGCAAGGTTAAGGCAGTGAGGTTGCAGGCAACATCTGTTCCAGAGAACTCTGATGATGGGTGCAATCTTACCTGTGGTTCATGCCACACTCCTGCTTCAGCAAAGTTAGAGAATTTGGTGGTCAGCCAAGTCTCTGTTCACTGCGGTAGGATGGGAAAATTCTACTGGCGTGAACGGGGGTAAGATTCTGGCCGACGTAGTTGATTAGATGGCATATAGGAAAGGGCTGCTGAGCATTCACACAGAGGTGTATTAGCAGGTCTGCCAGAGAGCTTGATATCACTATCAAGGAGCATTGGCATAGAGCGTTGCACTGATTTAGAAGCCCATCCTTTCTAGTGTGGAAATGATGGCTTACTTGCTGAGAATACTTGTGGAACCACCTCTTCTGTGGTGTCTGGCTGATGTCTCAGTTTCTATTGTGCCACAGGCAGAGGTCACCCAATATCTGAATGTTGCAGTGGAAGTTCAGATTGAGGTCATGAGATCTCTGGTGCCATGCAGGCTCAGACTTCTGCCATTGGATACCAGTTCTCAAAGGGGCTTTCAAGGTCCAACAACAGTCTAGCAATCTGTGCTTCCGCAGATTACTAAGATTTTTGAAGAGCTGCCCTGTGGGAGTGGCAGTGGCTGTGTGATTCACGAACCTGCAGTCCTCTTTCAGGATGACAGCAGTGTCAGTGGCTCTCCACCAGTGATCTTGTTGCTGCCTATTAGTCAGCCAGCCTAGATTCATGCTGCCCACGTTGAGGTGGTGTAATCAAAGCTAGGGCTTCTACACCCTGAAGTATTTCAGGTATCCTGCAAAGCCACCTATAGCCTCCCTCATTAAAAGACATCAGCCTTCCAACAGCTGTCCTGCAGTCAGAAGGACAGCGCTGCATTGCAGCACTATGCTAGGCAAAGACATCCTCCAGAAAGGCTGTAAGAATATGCATAAGAGTGATGACAATGATTGCATGAGTATTCTATGTATTATTAGATGTTTTGTTGAATAAAGTTAGTATAGAATGGCTGCAAAAACAGGAAAATCTCAGCAGGTCTGACTGCATCTGTGGAGAGAGAGTACAGCCAACACTTTGAGTCTAGATGACTCTTTGTCAGAGCTGGGGCAGGCAGGCATGGCATGGAAGTCAGCATGGCTGCAGAATTCTGTTTTGTTGAAGTATAGCTACCTCAGGGACTGCTCCATGTTGAAGTGCAGGTAGAAGAAGTGCTCCCTGAGGAGCCTCGGTGGGAAAGCCTCCTACTGGGTGATCTCCTTCTCCTCTTCCTTTTGCAAATAGCTTCTCCTATCTTCTATCCCTGCTCCATCTGCAATTATAGCCCCTATGATTGGGAGCAAGTGATATACTCAGGGCCCTTTCATACCACACCACTTCCAAAGATCCAGTACCACTCCCTTCTTACCAAAAGAACTTTTGTCAACTCCTCCAAGAAAACAGAACTTACACTAACTTTGTAACAGCAAGTAGAAAGTTAACACTTGACTTGAAAGTAGGATGGCGATCCTTTTCATGCAGGATTGGCAAATGGGTGTAAGGAAGAAAGTGGACATCCTTTCTGAAGCTGAATGCATATTGTTCAGGGCTGGATGTCCTATCTTTTCCTTCACCATCTCCAGGAGTGGCAAAACTGAATTTTGTGGCCTATATTCTTTAATAACTAGTTATAAAAATATCTACTGAACTCAGTTAAAATTATTAATTGTGCTAGCATCTACTGCTTTTTCGGGGACAGAGTTCCACATTTGATCACTCTTTGTATAACAAAGTGATCCTTTGCTTGAATGGTATCAGCTTGGTGGCACAGTGGTTAGCACTGCTGCCTCACAGCGCCAGGGGCCCAGGTTCAATTCCAGCTTGAGTCACTGTCTGAGTTGCGTCTGCACATTCTGCCCATGTCTGTGTGGGTTTCCTCCGGGTGCCCTGGTTTCCTCCCACAGTGCAAAAGACATGCTGGTTATGTGCACTGGGCATACTAAATTCTGTTTCATGTCCCGGAGTGTGGTGACTACAGGATTTTCACAGTAACTTTATTGCGATGTTAATGTAAGCCTACTTGTGACAATAATAAATAAATTTTAAAATGTTAAATCACTCTGATTTTAATATTGGTGGAATTTTATGATCCCAACTGTTGGGTTTGAAGGCTGGGGGCTTTGTTAAAAAAAAAACTTGACCTATTACTTTTTGGTTCAAAATGGATGCTGTTACGCTTGTCTTGTGGGACCCTATCACCAATGTTTTACCCAATCTATCACTGTCACCTTATAATTTAATGCTTCCTATTTATTATGTTACCGATCTTTGTGTCATCTGCAAATTTGGATATATGGTTTTCTATTATATTAATAAATATAATGGATATTTGAGGACCCTGCATAGATACCATGAAATACTTTCTCAAGGCAGGAGACGTTGTTCTTGGGCTCCTAATGTAATGTTTCCTGGGGAAGTACTCACTGACTGCCGTGTTGATATGAAACACAGTTGATGATCTAAATTGATGGGGGTTGTGACAGGACATGGAAAAGGTTATGTTCATGAGCTGGATTTATCAACCCCACAAAGCTAGGGGAGCACATCCTGCACATGTGCAGATATAGCCAGTGACACCATAGTCAGCAAAATGAACTGGGATTTAATGTTTCTTGCTTCAATTGCAGAGACCCAACATTGTCGCATTCAGGCATGTAACTAGCCAGTGTTGTGCCTGTTTCGGATTTAGGACTCGTGGTTTGTAATTGTCCATTACAGGCAGTGCCAGCAGAACGTTGGTTTTTACTGGTAAAGCTCTTAGGAGTTCACCAGAAATCATTGCTGGTTCCACAGACAAAAGTAAATGGCACAGGATGGCGATGCAGTGATAGTCACAGTCCTGGACATAATAATACTAGCTCTGCTATCCAGCAATGGTAGAGATGAGGGGATAAATGATGGTGGTGGTAGTTGGATGAAGGTGTAAGATGGAAAATCTTAATAAATGTCATGCCGAGAAGGTGGGAAGAAAAATCATGTAAAAAAAACTCATCCATATTCTCTTGTTTAAAATCTACTTTTTAAAATAAATGGACAATATTGGTGGACTGATAAATGGCTGCAGCTCCTCTTTTATTCATTAAGGGGATGTGGACATTGTTGGCTGGGCAGGCACTTATTGTCCATCCCTAACTGCCCTTGAACTTTAAGAGTCAACCGCACTGCTGTGGCTCTAGAGTCATATATAGACCAGATCAGATAGGAATAACAGATTTCCTTCCTTAAAAGACACTAGAGAACCAAATGGGTTTTTACAACAATCAACAATAATTTCATGGCCATCATTAGACTTTTATTTCCAGATTTTTACTGAATTCAAATTTCACCAGCTTTAAACCCAGGTCTCTAGATCATTATCCTTGGCCTCTGGATTATTAGTCGAGTGACAATACCACAATGCCACTGTGTTCCCACTGATCACATGATTGTAGTTCTGTAAAATTCTGAGCAGTTTCCATGGACAAAGATTAATTCATCATCATCCTGGAATGTGGCACCCCTTTGCATTGTATGAACATTCCAAGCAAGATAAGGCAAAGGGCTAACAGACGAGATGTCTGCACCATCCAGCTCTGGACAAAGGCAGAGCCATTGTGACTGCTTGGTCAGGATTTTAAGGCCTCACCTGTCCCAAAACCATAAAATTCTGCACGAGGTCAACGGACCTTTCCATGGTCCACCCCTCGCCCGCTCTGATTCCCATGGTGAGCAGGGCGGTAAAATTCCTGCCCTTGTCTCCAATGTTGTACTGATGCTTCTACAGTTATCTGCTTAACCTCAGAAGAAAAAACAGGACTCCAAGCTAGCAGCCTGTCACAGATCTCGAGCTCTCTCAATATCTGATGTCCAGAAAGAATCCTGCATTTTGCTTACAAAGGGAACTAATTCCTAGAAGATAAAATATTTTGCTGCAACTTTAATTGCCTTAACTTGCAACCAAGATCCAAGGAAAAGGACCAGGAATTCTGCCAGACAAAGCCAATTGACAAACCTTTCATTGGACATTGATTTAAAGGACTGTATTCAAGTGAATTAATTCCATACTTTTTGTGTTTTTTTTTGTTGGCAACTCACAATGTAATTTCTTTCCCTTTCTTTCCCTGTTTTGCTACCCTGGTATGTTGTGAGTGTGAATGTATGTTACACTCCCTTCCTCAAGTTTTGAATGTGTTAAATAACGCTTGTTTTGTTTCATTTTAAAGAATTTGCTGGGGTTAATTTTAACATTGAATCGCATAAACTGGAGTTTCAAAATCACACCGTGGAATATTTCAGTAAGGGAAAAGGATACTAAGGGAAACAAATTAACTCAGAAATTAAAACACTGCTGTCAAGAGGGGAGCAGTAATAATAATTCAATTCACCTCATCCTCTTTTTCATAACATAAATTAAATTATCCAACTATAGATATAGATATTCTGTTATAGAAACATTCTTGCTATGACTGAACTCTAACAATGACCCAACACAGTGATTTTTACAGAATAAAATAAATGGATATTGCCCTGTTTTCTTTTTCATGTTAAGTATGGAACTTTTTGTTTTGCTTCTTGCTGGTTAGGTAGTATACGAGTTCCATCAATAATCTTTAAGTAGGTAAGAGAAGCATTCTTTATCATCCAGATCTTTATATCTTTGGCAGAATTCCAAATGCACCCTACAGCAGCAAATCCAGGAATCCTACACAGGTAATATTCAGGTACTGTTGTTTAGCAAAGCAAAATCTAATCAAATCCAAGGTTCAAAATTAAAGTCACATTCAGATGTAGCTTTTATAGTTTTTTTTCTCCTCAGGTCAAAAAGTGTTGCACTGCTTTTACATCAGAATACAGTCTTTGTATATTGACAAAGAAGTGGAAATGATTTGAATATACAAGCCAAATTATCTGGAATATATTTACATGGTAAAATAACTCTGTGATTATGGACCTCTTTGCATAATGCAATTCTGAAATGAAATCAGGCTACTGTTTAAAACGAAAATGGTTGTTTTGCTTTTGGGTTAATTTTCTCTCCAACACAATTCATGAGTCTTCACTGAATATATGGTCCCTTGCCGCAATAAGTAAACCCTTGAAAAATGTATAATGGATGAACGGCAGTAACTGAATCAAGAGAAAATATCTGTTGCTACAGCAAACGTGAGGTATAAGTTTCTCTGATAGCCGATGGGAAAAGCAACACATATGCCACTGACCATAGCGAAATCTTTCTCTGTTGTGCCATTCCAGACTTAGTATTAAAAGCATAATGAGGAGCGTCCCACCATGTAACACGAGCGGGCTCTGATTGAGTTTGCCGAGCCAGCATCTTAGTCCCTTGAAGATCAGCGTGCCATTTTTAAAGGCTGCTCCAGCGCACAATAGTTCAGCTGCAACCCTTGAACCCCCATGGGCAACGTCAGGAGTCCTGCTCCCCACTAAGCAATGCACTCACCTGAGCTCCTCTGGGAAATCTGTTCCCCAGGTGCCTTGGGAGACCATTTGGGTTTTATGCCATTATGCCCTCAACCCGATGTGAATGGACTTTTTTATGGGGATGGGATGATTCAGGCGTGGAGGCCTGATTATGAGATGATAATGTATTCAAATAATGTTCCCCATGTTGAGTATTGGGAAACACACTACGTAACTGTTGGGGAAGGGAACAATCAAATCACGTGTTTAAAGGAACGTGAAACAAGAGTTGGACTTTTCGCGAGATTTTCCACTCCCATCACTGAACTCGCCCAGACAAAAACGAGCAGAAAATCCTGTTCACGATCTTTCTGAAAAATTTGTGATTTAATAAGGAATCCTTCCAAGTTATTTAACTCCTTGAAGATGAAAATAATTCCAAAAGATTAAACTTAAATGCCTTCCTGATATGCATTCTGTCCCACAAGATGATTAATCGAATCTGTTAAGATATCAACTTAACAGTAGACCAAACAGCATTTAGCCTTTACAGGTTGAATTAAATCGATAATGTTTGAATGCTATTGTTAAAATTTAAACCATAAGGCATAATCTTGTGTATGTAGTAGGGATCTTGTTATCATCTCTTTTTGGTAAGGCCCTGCACGTCTTGTGCCACTCAGACACTTAACAAATCACTGGAGAGCCATTTCAGGGATCACGGACTGGAGGGGCAAAAGTCCCACTTGGTGAAGGATAGTAGCCAAACAGAGGCCAGTAGCTCCTCTGTACTCCACCAACATCGCCTGGGAAGCGGTGGTTGCTGTCACTATGACTCCCACCTAAGGCAGTGGATTGAGGAATGACCCTGGCATAAGTGAGTGATGATACGAAGTGGGTTGGGGGAAGGTGTTGCAGGGGGAGATCAGCTGTAGGGGCAAGCGGTGCCCATCAGTGGGCTCACCCCTTCCCAATGCTGGGTGTCTCGATCAGGCACTGAGTACGTATGAATGAAAGACCCCTCCCACTGGGAAACCGCAAGCAGACAAAGCACAAAGTTTGCTTTTCAAGATTCTCTCATCACTAACATCAGGCATTAATTAATTAGGGTCTCAGTTGGTAGTAGGGCAGGAGCCCATGTATGGAGGGAAGAAAGTGGCTAGATCTGCAGCCATCACACTTCCAACCAATTACGTGACCTCCACCATCAAACTCACCAAGGGAATTTAGAAGATTCCACACATTGTATTCCACATCTTGTGGATGGGATTTTCTGCGCAATCTGCTGTGTATTTCGTGGTGGCACAGACGATGCACCATTGACTGGGGACAGGATGCTCTGGTTCCACCATTATCAATCAGAAGATCCTGCCAGCATAAACGACTGGAAAGTTCTGGCCAATGTCTTTTTACCATAAATCCTATTATTAGCAATACATTTATTCAACTTTTTTTAAAAAAAATGTTAACACAGCACTGACTATATTTCTGAAAATTTTTCACAAACCGCAAATCATTTGGGGAAAATAAAACTCGATATTTCTACTTTAACTCTAGGGCTGCCAATCTGGTCTTTGTATACTCTCTGCAATCACAAGTTAAATTAACTATTTATTATATCCTTGCCTTTCAGCACTTTTAAGACCTGGATCATGTCAATGTTAATCCTTTATTTAACTGAAGATAAGACCAAATTCCTTTGCCTCTAATCAGAAGCTAAAGTTATAAGGCCTCGATTCATACTCGTTATTCTGAAGCATTTTCAATTAATCCGTGTCCTTTTCACAATGCAATGCCTGCAATTATAAATAACGAACTAAGTGTGGAATCCTCACAAGCTGCCAAGGGATGAGCAGAGAATCTAGTGGGAACCAAAAAGTCAGAAACCCACCAGCATAAAATCATGTTACCATCCTCGCAGTTGGGGTGATAGTGAGTCAGTCTTTCTGCTTGCAAGTGGTGTGAATGCGATTTCCTTTCCTTTGTATCACATGAATGCTTATCAACACAGCTGGCTGCTGGCATCCCGTTTGGATTTCCGATCTTGCGTCACGCTAGTGTGAAATTATGTCTGTCTTAAATCCGATTGTTAGAGATCTGCATGTACAAGGCAATTCGCAAGAGACTTCGAGGCGAGTGCAACAACTTTCTGCCATAGTACTGCGCTGCTCCTGACGCACAATTCATCACTCTGCAGACTGATTCCTGCCCTCCATCTCCATGCTGAGCTGTTCTTCATAGACAGCACTACACTGCTAGACCCATGGACCCTCCTGTGTCACAGCTTCAGATCAGTACAGCGCCTGGGTTTGGGAATACAACGGTCCCCTCTCCCTGTACCACACATCAGTCTCTATCAGGGCTGTCTATGGGCTTATTGAGTCACTGCAACAAAGGTTTGTCCGTAGTTCAACCAGGGGTGGAGTATGAGGTGAGGTGAGGAGCTGGGGTCAGGTGCGGGTGGGGGTATGGTTGTGGTGACCTGACAAGGGGGACAATGTGGAGGGAGGGATGTGCAAGGAGTGGGAGAATGGAGAGATTGGAAGTTTGGGGTGGGGTGGGGAGGTGAGAACTGGCAGTAAGCAGAACAATGGAAAGCACAGAGAAGACGAAAGTGGGGAAGCTGGACCTGAAAAGGCTGCATGAAAAACTCAAAAACAAGGGGGAGGTGGTGGGGGGGAGTCAAAGTGATGCTAGAAAGGGATGCACGAAGATTGTGATGTGGTAGGTCATGGTCCAAGTGGGTTGGACCTTAGAACCAGTCAGTTGATGGCCTGCAGACAAATCAGCTGCTGCCCTGCCAGATGAATTGGAGAGGATCTCACTTGTGCATAATTGAAACTGTTCCAAACGGAGAATCTGGTGCAGGATCCCACCATTCTGCCCAGTCAAAAAGGTACCCCTGGAACAGCTCACCTCCACACTGACTCTCAAAATGGGAGAACTATGCTCTAAAAGTGGCTTCCTGATAATTGTCATGCAGGGCTGATTTACAATTATACAGTTCCAGTGCTCACTGACCTACCTTGGCTCCTGGGAGAGTAATGCCTTGATTTTAAAGTTCTCAATTTGTTTTCAATCCCTGCATTGCTTTTCCTCTCCATATCTCAATCACTTCCTCAAGCCCATGAACATTGTTAATGCTCCTCTAATTCTGGGCTCTAGTTCCACCGTTGGTGGCCTATCTTCAGCTGTCAAGACCCTAAGCTCAGAAATTCCCTCCAAGACCACTTTGCCTCTTGACTTCTTGTTCCTCCTTTATATACTCTCTCAAACATGTTTTTGATCCAGATTTTGGCCATCAGCTCTCCTATCTCTTTATGTGGCTGCAAATCAAATTTTGTTTGATAATGCTCCTGTGAAGCTCCTTGGGGAATTTTATGATGTTAAAAGTACTGAATAAATACAAGCTGTTGTTGCAAATTGCTGACGTTGATAGATTTACTGAACACTTTCAGTGAATGGCCAATAATTACATCCATTTTTTTTTAAATTCAATTTTGTCACTTAAGACCTGCTTCCTATTCCTCCAGATTAAAGTACATCACAGAATCATTACAGTGGAGGAGGTGGCTGTATGGCCCATTGTGTCTGCACCGACTCTCCAAATGGGCATTATGATTTAGTGCTATTCTCCTGCATTTCCCCTGTATCCCTACACATTGTTTCTATTCAACTAATCATCCAATGCCCTTTTGAATGCCTGAATTAAACTTGCCTCCACCAAACTCCCAGGCACTCAAAAAGGTTTTTATTATATCGCATTTGCTTCTTTTGCAAATCCCTTTAAATTTGTGCCCTCTCGTTCTTGATCCTTTTATGAGTGAGAACAGTTTCTTCCTATCTCCTCTGCCCAGCTCCCTCATGATAGCCCCATATCAAATCTCCTCTCAGCCTTTTCTCCAAGGAGAACAGTCCCAACCTCTCCTGCCCCTCTTCATAACCCAAGTTTCCCATCCCTGGAACCATTCTTCTAAACCTTTCCTGTATTTTCTCCAATGTGTTCACATCCTTCCGATTGTGTGACAGAAACAATGCCCCAGTGGAGGTCTAACTAGTGTCCTGTATAAGTTCAGCATATCCTCCTTGCTCTTGTGCTCTCTGTCCCTATTAATAAAGCCCAGGATACTGTTTGCTTTATTAACTGCTCTCTCCATCTGACCTGCCACCTTGAATGATCTATGCACATATACACCCAGGTCCTTCTACTCCTGCACCCCCTTTAAAACTTTTATCCCTTATTTTACGTTGACAATGATGTGGAGATGCTGGTGTTGGATGGGGGTGGCCACAGTAAGAGGTCTTGCAACATCAAATTAAAGTCCAACAGGTTTATTTGGAATCACAAGCTTTTGGAGCACTGCTCCTTCATCAGGTGAGTGGAGAGGTAGGTTTCACAAACACAGCATATATTGACAAAGACACAATTGCCCCAGACTGAAATCTCCCTCTCCTGCCACCACCTGTCCCGCCAGATTGGTTCACTCCAGCAGGGATTACAGTGGCTCTTAGAGTGAAGGCGGGGGGGGGGGCAATCGCAGGCCCCAAAAAGGTCCAGGTATCAGGGATGCCCCTGGGCATTGGCAGCCGAGCAGTGCCAATCTGTGCCCCTTGGCAATGCCTAGGGGCACCGTGCCCAGAGGGCATGGGGCAGTGCCAAAGGGGTGAAGCGATTGGTGGGAGGACTTGCTGCAACTCTGCAGTTGGGATCAGTGTGGGAAGAAGGAAGGCCAGCAATTAGGGCAGGCTGGTGTGGGGGGAGGGGGGTTTGGGGATATCAGTCTGCTAGTGGGGGTTGAGGCAGCGTGGATTTGGCACTGCAGGGTGGGTCGATGCTGGCCTGGGAATGGTTGGGGGACTAGTGATCGGGCCATGGGAGGGCTCGGAGAGCCGGCAATGCGGGGGTTGTGGTACTGGCCCACGATTGAGCTGGCCAACAATTGGGAGGCTGGCATTGTGGGGCCACTGTGTATGTGCCAATCTGAGTTCTGGCAGATTGGTGCATGCGCAGTGGCCCACTTAGCGTTATGCTGCTGATTTCCTGAGTGGGAATAGGCCCTGCCCACAGCTTTGTAATGATATTCATGCTAGTGACTTCTGCAGTACACAGAGTGTGGCAGGTTCTTCTCTGAACTCCCACTGAAAAAACCAGCATGAATTACTCCAGTTTTCATGCAAATTCAACACTTCGAATTATTTTGGGAGAATTCCGGCCATTGTCTGTAAGGTATGATTCCATGAGAATGAAAATGACTATATCAGGCTGTTGTTTGACTCGTCTGTGGGATAGCTCTTCTACAAGTCTCCAAATGTTCATAAGGAGGACTTTGCAGGTTTGACACGACTGGCGTGCCATTGTCGTTTCCAGTTCATTATTGATACTAGGTGGCCCATTTGGTTTCATTCCTTATTGATTTTTCTGTGGTGGTTTGAGACAACTGGGAGTTTGCTAGGCCATTTCAGAGGGTGTTTAAGAGCCAATCACAGTCATATATAGGCCAGACCAGGTAAGAACTGCAGATTTCCTTCCCGAAAGGACATGAATTTAGGGCACTGAAGCCATTTGCTGAACTCAGTGCTAGATTGGTTAACTTGCTATGAACCAGGGATTCAAGCTAGGAACTTAATAGTCTGCATGATTTACTTTTGCATTGGGCAGTGAATTTACAGCTGAGTTATTTAGGTTGCTCTGTTCCCTTTCTAATTCCACCATAACATTAAAAGTTCAAATCTAATTTGTTGATAGCCTTTTCACTGTTTAGCAAACAAATCATCATTAATCATTGGAGTATAGAGTCTGTGGTTGTCATGCTGATGTTCTTTAGTGCTCAGTCAGGCCCCCTTGATACTGCATTCAGTTCTGATCATTGAGACATAAGGGAAATGTGTTAAACTTGAAAGTAGCACTGACAGGGCTATAAGCTTGCACAGAGAACTGAATTACGAGGACAGGTTAGAAAAACTGGCACCCTTTAGGCTTGAAAGAAGTGGAATGAGAGAGGATGTTGAAGAATTATATAAGGTAGTAAATGGAATAGAAAAGCCTAATTAAGTACATTAATTCAAATTAACTCACAACTGCAGAATGAGGATCAAACTGCTAAAAGGCAAGCTCATTGAAGACTAATTCCAGGGAGCATTTACTTACACTAAAGTCTTCCAGTTAGGGTAATGGGGAAGAATGCTTTGAAGCTATTGAAGAGGCAGACGGATGCAGTATTAGAGGCATTGTATGTCTCAGTGGAGGGCTAAAACATATGAGCTGAATGGCCTTCCTTATCTCTATTTGTGATATTTTACATGGCACAAGCTAAACACAAATTTCTCCTGCTTCCCAGAAAGCAATGTATGAAAGAAATGATTAATGTTAAAAGTTGGCTTTCTTGTACTGCATGGCAGCACATAATTTTGCATTGAACTTGTTTTCATTAGCAACCATTGAAATGAAAAAAAGAACACTTTTCCATCATAAAATCAAGATTAAATTGCAAAACAAGTGAATATTCTCAATATTTCTTGAATAATTACAGTGATGATACAATTACAATTGTAAAATAGACACTGATGAACTTGTTTCAATTATAAAACTGTCTAAGTTGGTATCCAAATTCGTATTATTAACAGTTTCACTTTTGACAAAGTAATCCTTACAAACTGCTATTTTCTTGTTTTAGTAACAGGACTCAAATGTTTATTCAGCTGTGCCCTTGTGTTGGCTTTGACAGCTATAAACAGGAGAATACTACTATTATGTAATGTTTGTACATGTCTGAATACAAACATCACATTAAAAACTTGTTATTCAATATGTAAGATTCATCTTAGCTTTGAGGAAAGGCAAAATAACAGAACTAATGTCCTGATCACGAAGTTGGACTCTACTACCCTTCAGATTTAATATCTGAACATTTTCTGCATGATATAATTATTTATGGCAATTCAATAAAGATATGACTTCAATGTTGAGAAGTCCTGTGATTAGTGTATTTCTCAGGATGCTCTTGACATGGTCCAGTAGAAGAGCAGCATTCAGTTGAATGGTAAGATTAATAAGCCTGACAATAATTTCAGAGTGAGAAATAATTGCATTTTCCTGACTTCTCATCAGCTTATGTCAATCACATTAAATAGTTCAATATGTAATTGTATAAGGCTTATAGGTTATATGTTATCAGGGTTCAGTGAAGTTGTGAATAGATTTTCAAAGCACTAAGCCTTCATGGCTCCTAATAGATCTGGAACGTGACAGAATGCATAGCAAAAACTCGGTGAAGGAAGACCAAGATTCATCTCGTTCACTATCTATCATCCTGGAAATTGCATGATTGAATGATAACAGATCTGTTGACTAATTATAGCAAACAATTTCTGTCAATTAGTGGACAACAGACTCAAACGGAGTTGAGGAGGAACTTATTCAATCAAAGGGTGGTGAATCTCTGGAATTCTCTGCCCGTTGAAGTGGTTGAGACTTCCTCGCTAAATATATTTAAGACGCAGGTAGATAGGTTTTTGGTAGGCAAGGGGATTAAGGGTTATGGGGAGAAAGCGGGAAAGTGGAACTGAGCCACTTCAGATCAGCCATGATCTTGTTGAATAGCGAGGCAGGCTCGAAGGGCTAGATGGCCTACTCCTGCTCCTATTTCTTATGTTCTTATGTTCTTATCAGGCAAGAAGCATCTCCAGTGCTGGAAAGAACATAAGAAATAGGAGCAGGAGTAGCCCATCTAGCCCTTCGAGCCTGCCCCGCCATTCAATAAGATCATGGCTGATCTGTCGTGTCTCAGTTCCACATTCCCGCCCTCTCCCCATAACCCTTAATCCCCTTGCCTATCAAAAACCTATCAAACCGCATCTTAAAAATATCGAGCGAGGCAGCCTCCACCACTTCAACGGGCAGAGAATTCCAGAGATTCACCACCCTTTGAGTGAAGAAGTTCCTCCTCAACTCAGTTCTAAACCGCCCCCCCTTTATCCTGAGGCTGTGCCCTCTAGTTCTACTGTCCTTTTTGAGTGGGAAGAGCCTCTCCATCTCTATCCTATCCATCCCATTCAACATCTTATACGTCTCAATGAGATCTCCCCTCATTCTTCTAAACTCTAACGAGTACAAGCCTAGTTTATTCAGCCTCTCCTCATAGTTCAACCCCCTCAACTCTGGAATCAGCCTAGCAAACCTCCTCTGCACTCCCTCCAAGGCCAAAATATCCTTGCATAAGTGCGGCGACCAAAACTGCACACAGTACTCCAGCTGCGGCCTCACCAGTGCCCTATACAGCTGCAGCAAGACCTCCCTACATTTATATTCAATCCCCCTCGCTATGAAGGCCAGCATCCCATTAGCCTTCCTGACCATCTGCTGCACCTGCAGGCTGGGTTTTTGCAACTCATGCACAAGGATCCCGAGGTCCCTCTGCACCGTCGCATGCTGCAGTTTTTTGCCATGTAAGTAATAGTCCTTCCTACCATTATTCCTACCAAAGTGGACAACCTCACATTTGCCAACATTAAATTCCATTTGCCAGTTCCTGGCCCATTCGCCCAGCCTATCTATATCCTTCTGCAGACTCTCCACACCCTCCGCACAATTTGCCGTTCCACCAATCTTGGTGTCATCAGCAAATTCGAAACTCTACACTCGGTTCCCTCCTCCAGATCATCTATGTAAATGGTGAATAGCTGAGGCCCCAGCACCGACCCCTGGGGCACTCCACTAGTCAACAACTGCCAATATGAATAGCACCCATTGACCCCCACTCTCTGTGTCCTATTTGACAGTCAATCCTCTATCCACGCTAACACCCTACCCCCAACTCCATGCCCCCTGACCTTTTGCGATAACCTCTTGTGAGGCACCTTGTCAAACGCCTTCTGAAAATCAAGAAAGACCACATCCACCGGCTCTCCTCTATCCACTGCCCTAGACACATCCTCATAGAACTCCAATAAATTTGTCAGACACGACTTTCCCTTAACGAAACCGTGCTGCGTCTGCTCTACTAAACAATTCTCAAGATGCCTCGCTATTTTCTCCTTGATCACGGATTCTAACATTTTTCCTACAACAGACGTTAAACTAACTGGCCTACAATTCCCCGCCTTTTGCCTGCCACCCTTCTTAAACAACGGCGTAACATTAGCCGTTTTCCAATCTTCCGGCACTTCCCCGGAATCCAGCGATGTTTGGAAAATAATCACCAAGGCATCCACTATCACCTCCGCCATTTCCTTCAGAACCCTTGGATGCATTCCATCCGGTCCTGGGGACTTGTCCACAATCAGTCCCTCCAGTCTGTCGAGCACTGCCTCTCTAGTAACAATAATTTCATTCAGGCCCTCCACTCCTACCATGTTTCCATTGCTAACACCCAGCAAACTATTCACGTCCTCCTCCGTGAAGACCGAAACAAAAAAGTTATTCATGGCCTCAGCCATTTCCCCATCCCCTACCACTAAGTCCCCCCTCTCATCCTCTAAGGGTCCAACGTTCACCCTAGCCAGCCTCTTCCTTTTTATGTATTTATAAAAACTCTTGCTATCCTTTTTTATATTAAGCGCTAGCCCAGCTTCATAGTTTCTCCTACCCTTCTTTATCAATTTCTTTGTCATCCTTTGTTGACATTTAAACCTCTCCCAATCCTCTTCTCGCCCACTACTCTTAGCTACTCTAAACGCATCCGCTTTTAACTTAACACTTTCCTTCACCTCCTTCATTATCCACGGCTGATTACCTCTCCTCCTCCGATCCTTTTTAACCATCGGAATAAATTTCTGCTGAGCACCAAGAAAGATCTCCTTAAAGATCCTCCACTGTTCCTCAGCAGACCTACCTTCCAACACACTCCCCCAATCAACATTCGCCAATTCCTCTCTCATCCTATCGTACTCCCCTCTGTTCAAACAAAGGACACATGTCCGGGAAACCACTTTCTCCTCCTCCATCTGCACCAGAAACTCCACCATACAATGATCACTCTTCCCAAGAGGATCCTTCACCACAAGGTCCCTAATTCTACCCGCCTCATTACATAACACCAGATCCAAGATAGCTCGCTCCCTCGTCGGCTCCAACACACACTGTTTGAGGAAACTATCCCGGCAGCATTCCAAGAACTCCTCCTCGAGCCCACCGCGTCCAACATGGGTCGACCAATCAATACGCAGATTGAAATCCCCCATAACTACGGCCGTCCCATTCCTGCACGCCGCACTTATTTGCGCATTAACAGCCCGCCCCACCTCCAGATCATTATTCGGGGGCCTATAGACGACACCCACCAGCGTCTTCCTCCCTTTGCTGTTCCTAATCTCCACCCACAACGATTCCACGTTCTGCTCTTTGGTTCCTATATCATCCCTTACTACCACCCTGATGCTATCCTTAATCAGCAGAGCTACGCCCCCCCCCCCCCCCCCCTTTTTCCTCCTTCCTATCCTTCCTAAACACTTGATACCCCTGGACATTCAGCTCCCAGTCCCTGTCACCTTGCAGCCATGTCTCTGTAATGGCCACCAGATCATATCCATTTGTGCTGATCTGTGCCACCAGCTCATCCACTTTATTCCGAATGCTTCGTGCATTCAGATAAAGTGCCTCCATCCCAGCCTTCACCTGTACCCTATTTGCCAGAACGCCACCAACCATACTCACGCCCCCTACTCCTTTTATTATTGGGATATCCTTGGCCTCCCCCCCTTACCTGCACCCTCTCCTTTACTTTAGACCCCGTAATGTCACCTACCCTCGCACCCTTCCCCCCCCCAATTAGTTTAAAGCCCTAACTACAGTCCTATTTACACGATTAGCCAGCACTCTGGTCCCAGCACGGTTCAGACCAACCCCATCCCAGCTGAACAGGTCCCACCTACCCCAATACTGATGCCAATGCCCCATAAATTCAAACTCATTCCTCCCACACCAATCCCTGAGCCACCCATTCACTTTCTTAATCTTATCAACCCTCGGCCCGTCTGCACTCGGTTCAGGCAGTAGTCCGGAGATAACCACCTTGTTGGTTTTACTTTTTAATTCCATTCCCAGCTTTTCAAACTCCCTCCCCAGATCCTCAGTTTGCATTTTGCCTACGTCGTTGGCACTGACATGTACCACAACGACCGGATTCTCACCCTCCCACTCCAGGTTCCTCTGCAGCCCAGATGCGACATCCTGGACCCGAGCACCAGGCAGACAACACATCCTTCTGTGCACTTTGTCATTGTGACAAAGGACAGTGTCAATACCCTTAAACACACTATCCCCAATCACTACTATGTTCCTTTTCACCTTCTCTTTGCCTATGACCTGTGTCTGCATCACTGCGGGGGGGGGGGACATGGCTGAGAGCCACATCCCTGTCCTTGTTGCTGAGCTCCTTCAGTAATATCCCCATGCTGCAGACTTCTCTGTGATCTTGAAACTTTGGAAGGTGTTTTTCCTGCACCAGCCATTACTTCCCCTCTGGCACTGCAGAGCACAAGAGCTGTCAGCCTCTGACTGACTGGCAGCTCTCAGCAGACACGACTTATGTCTCTCGGGTCTTGATTGCAGGCCTATCACTGCCTGATTGATTTGTGGTTTGACAGGCATTCCCAAAAGAGGGTGGGCAGGCTAGACCCCTGATGCTTCAACAGACTCCTTCCCAATATTTCTGCAGATAAAGTTTGAATTTTACATCCCACACCCCCTCACTTCCATTTAGGTGTAGGCCTGATCTTGTGGTTTCCGGGACAAAGTCAAATAGGTTTTCATGCTCTATATTACAATCCTGACAACAGCAATCATATCACCTCTCAATCTCCATGGGAACATGTCCAATTTACATAATTGTCTATTATAATCCAATCTCCCCATCCCCTCAATCATTCTGGTTGCCCCTGATCATTTCTTCATTGTTATAATACCTTCTTTGCATGTTGGGGAAGTGTTAATTTTATAAGTACAAATTCAAATGCAGTAAATCTCCTAATTGTCATTAACATATTTTTAAAAAAACATAGGAATCAATTAAAATGAGTAAAAAATGTGGATTTCACAATGATACAAACATTAACTCTAGAGGACACCCTTTAACACTACAATAGATCATTTGAAGGGAGACCAAGGCATAGTACTAACGTCATTGGGCCAGTAATCCAGAGGCCCAGGCTAATACCCAAGGATATGGGTTCAAATCCATCACGGCACCTGACGGAATTTAGATTTAATTGAACTGTCTTCAGATACCGAAGCAGTCCCTAGCCATAAGTAGCAAGGCCTGGACAACAGTCAGGCTTGAGTTAGTAAGTGGCAAGTAACATTTGCACCACACAAATACCAGGCAATGATCACCTTCTACAAGGGAGAATCTAACCATTCACAGAATCCCTACAGTGCAGAAGGAGTCCATTCAGCCCACCGAGTATGCACTGACCACAATCCTACTCAGGCCCTATTCCCATAACCCCACATATTTACCCCACAAATCCCTGCGACTAGGATCAATTTACCATGGCCAATCAACCTAACCTAACATTATCCCATCACATTCATTGACATTACCATTGCTGAATCCCCTGCTATCAACACTGGCCAGAAACTTAACTGGACTAGCCATATAAATAATGTGACTACAAGGGCAGGTCAAAGACTGGGAATTCTGAAGCAAGCATTTGAGCTCCAGACTCCACAAAACTGCTCACCATTTACAAGGCACAAGTTAGGCGTGCGATGAAATATTCCCCACTTGCCTGGATGTCTGTGGCTGCAGCAGCAATCAAAAAGCTCAAGACATCCAGCATAAAGCATTCTGCTTAATCAGCATCCCATCGACCAACTTAAACATTTGCTCCCTCCACTATTAACACACAGTGGCAGCAGTGTGTACTGTATACAAGATGCATACCAACTCACCAAGGCTCCTTCAACAGCATCTTCCAAACTTATGACCTCTACCACCTGGAAGGACAAGGGCAGCACAACCTCTGCCACCTACAAGTTCCCCTAAAGGCTACACACCATCCTAGGAACTATATTTTGCTTGCTGGATCAACGCCTGGAACTGCCTTCCTAATAGCACTGAGGGTGCACTGGCACCATGTGGCCTGCAGCGGTTTAAGGTGGCGACTCACCACCACCTTCACAAGGAGCTTTGGGAAGGGCAACAAATATTGGCCCTGTTAGCCATGCCCACATTCCAGAAAAAAATTTAAAAATCTTCTCCACATGACACACTGAAGTTGTTGCAGCCTTTCATTGTTTTTTTTAAATCAGAGGAAACATCAAAGAAATCATATCAAAGGACTTCAGGGACAAACAAAATCCAAACTGTTCAGTCATCTTTACCTCCCAATGTGTCCTTTGTCAATTTTCATTCTGCAACTAATCTGTGCCTGTCACTTTATGACTAACGTGTGCAGGATTGAAGGCAGCAGCTAAACAATTACCATCACACTCTGACAGCACATACACACTTCTTCAGGGGATTCTTGAAACAAAATTATTTTACTCATTACATGTATTAAATATTTGAAGGACAATGAGTTTTTATTCTTGTTTTTTTTCACTGGAGCCAATTTGAGAGAGGACATAGAAAGATTCTAAGAGGATAAATCAACTCTGATACTCCTGAAAAAATGATTGAAAGTTTCTTGCCAGATTTATCCCCTCTGTCCTAGAATTGTTAACCCGCATTAGGTACAATTCAATGAGCACGGTTTCCATACATTATCTCACATAAGTGACTGTTTTGCTCGTATCAGACCAGATAGTGAACATGTGATGGCTATTTGGCCAGTGCAAGCCTGATCTTACTTTCAGTGTCACCATACATGACTACTTCGCAGCTGAAGCTACAGGACAGTAGTAATCAAGAGCAGAAACCTGTTTGATTATATCCTGCTCTGTATTCCAGGGGTCCTGTGACCAACTGCAGTACCCCTATTTGAAACTAGTTAACTTGGTACAAACCAGTGGCTGAAAATGGGATCATCACTGTATGTATGGTTTTGCTTCATCTGAAGCAATATTCAGGAGATGCTGCAAGTCATCTTTGCAAGGCAAAGACAATGATGTGATATGAATCCCGGTACACAGTTTAGAGACAAAGCTGCTCTGAAATGCCAATACTGCTTTACGCTGGCAGAGACCTCTGATCCTTTACCAATGGGCACTGTTATTGCTGCATTGATTAGCAGTCACAATAAATAAAAATACCTTATTAATCAACTTGCCCATGTAGATGGCACACTGTATATTTATTCCACAATGACAGTGACAGACAGGAGACCTGATTTCTATGATCTGGCATAAGCATTTATTATTTGTATACACCAGCAATAATAAAACAGACAATTGTTCTGATGCCAATTTTGCAGAATACGAACCTCATCTGCATACTGAGGCTGCAGTTTCTATTCTGTCAGTGAGCACGTTTTTATAGCTCTAGATTAATCTTCTGTGCCTCACAACGAGGAAACATAAATCACTCATTAAGTTAAATGTAAGTGAATGACAATGTTCTTCCAATATTTGGAGCTTGAAATCAGACCTGTATTTCGATCTCATCAATTCTGATTGTCTTTAAATGAGAACCAGATGGTTTGAAATATTGGTCTCTCTCTCAGCGTTATTGGTACATTACCGGTTGTATATATTGCAGTTTTGAATTCAGCAAAAGTTAGTTAGAATTCAGAGTTTTTCCCTCTCAAAAATACTACGATTATTCTAAGGTCATACACTCACTGTTAATGCCAAAACCACATGATAATTGCAGATGTGATACTGACAATGTGACAATACCTACCATCAAATGAGACGGATATCAACATTGCCTTTAGAGCCTGCCTTTAAATGTACAACAGCAATTTGTATTTATATGTTGCCTTTAGCTTACTAAAAGATCCCAAACTGATTCACAAGGGCATAATTATGTGTTTTTTATGTGTAAAAAACACATAATTAAACATGACAGTTCTCACCTAGACAAATGAGGAGGATTTAAGACAAATGAGGAGGATTTAGGACAAATGAAAACAAGTAGGTTTTCAAAGAAGAAGGTCTTAAGCAGTGTCGTAAAGTATCACTAGGCCCACATTTATTTCTCAACCCCAGAAGCTTTTGAGAAGGTGATGCTGAGCTGCCTTCTTGAACCGCTGCAGTTCCTGTGGTGCAGGTGCACCAACAGTGCTGTTAGAGAGGAAATTCCGGGATTTTGACACAGCAACATCGAAGGAAGGAATGGTTATTTAGCTGTAAGTCAGTATGGTGTGTGGCTTGGAGGGGATATGAAGGTGGTGATCCACGCATTTGCTGCTCTTGGCCTTCTAGGTGGTAGAAGTTGTGGGTTTGGGAGGAATCTAGGTGAACTGCTGTAGCGCATCTTGTAGATGATACACACCGCTGCCACTTGTAGGTGGTGGAGGGAATGGATGGGCTGCGAATCAAGCGGGCTGCTTTGTCTAGATAGTGTCAAGGTTCTTGGTGTTTTTGGAGATCATACAGCGCATATAAGCCCTTCAGCCCATCGAGTCTGCACCAACACATTAGAAACACCTGAACTCTCACCAAATCCCATCTGTCAGGACTTGCCCTGAAACTTATGATGTGCCAAGTGTTCATCCAGGTACTTTTTGAGGATATTAGGTAACCAGCCTTTACCACCCTCCCAGGCAGCGCATTCCAGACCGTCACCATCCTCTGGGTAAAATGTTTTTCCTCACATCCCCCCAAACCTCCTGCCCCTCACCTTGAACCTATGTCTTCTCGTGACCAACACTTCACCTAAGGGGAATAGCTGCTCCTTATCCACTCTGTCCATGTCTCTCATAATCTTGTACAGCTCAATCAGGTCACCCCTCAGTTCTTCTCTGCTCCAAGAAAAACAACCCAAGCCTATTGAATCTCTCTTCATAATTTAAATGTTCCATCCCAGGCAGCATCCTGGTGAATCTCCTCTCACCCTATCCAGTGCAATCACACTGATAATGTGGTGACCAGAATTGCACACAGTATTCCAGCTGTGGCCTCATCAAACTTCTGTACAACTCCAACATGACTTCCCTGCTTTTGTAATCTCTGCCTCAATTGATAAAGACAAGTGTCCCATATGTCTTTTTCGCCACCCTACTAACCTGCCCTTCCACTTTCAGGGATCTGTGGACAAACATGCCAACGTCCCTTTGTTCCACAGAACTTCCTAGTTTCTTAACATTCATTGAATACGTTCTTGTCAAATTACTCTTTCCAAAGCATATCAACTCACATGTTTCAGAGTTAAATTCCATCTGCCAATTATCTGCCCATTTGATCATTCTGTCTGTATTTTCTTGTAGCCCAAGGCACTCAGCCTCACTATTAACCACCCGTCCAATCTTTGTGTCATCCGCAAACTTAATAATCCTATCTCCACATATTTATCAATGCCATTTATATAAATGACAGATAATAGGGGGCCAAACACAGGTCCCTGTGGAACGCCACTGGACACTGGCTTCCAGTCACTGAAGCAGCCTTCTGTCATCACTCTCTGTCTCCTAATGCTGAGCCAATTTTGAATCCACTGTATCAAATTACTGTATCCCGTGTAAATTTACCTTCTTTACAATTCTCCCATGTGGGACCTAGTCAAAGGCTTTGCTGAAATCCATATAAACTACATCGATTGCACTGCCGTCATCTACACAATCCATATAAACTTCATTGACTACAGTATCCTCATCCAGACAAGTAGAGAGTATTCCATCACACTTCTGATTTGTGCCTTGTGGACAGACTTTGGGGGGGAGGTGGGGGGGGAGGGGTGGAGGTCAGGAGGTGAGTAATTCACCACAGTACTCCCAGCCGCTGATCTGCTCTTGCAGCTAGTGTATTTATAGGGCTGGTCCAGTTCAGTTTTTGATCAATGATAATTCCCAGAATGTTGATAGTGAGGGATTCAGCAATGGAAATGCCATTGAATATGATGGGGAAATGTTTGAATTCTCTGTCATGTTGGAGATGGTCATTTCCTGACAATTGTGTGGCGCAAATATAACTTGCCACCTATCATCAGCCAAAGCCTGAATGCTGTCCAGGTCTTAACACATTTGGACAGGGGTCTGCTTCAATGTTTGAAGAGTTGCAAATGGTGTTGAACATTATGCAATCATTGCTGGTCATCTCCACTTCTGACCTTACAATGGAAGGAAAGTCATTGAAGAAACGACTGAAAATGGTTGGGCTTAGGACTCTACCCTGAGGAACTCCTGCTGTAATGTCCTGGATCTGAGATGATTCACCTCCAACCACCACAACTACCCTCCTTTGTGTCAGTTATTGCTTCAACTAGTGGAGGGTTTCCCCCGATTCTCATTGAATCCAATTTTGCTTGGGCTCTTTGAGGCCACACGTGGTCAAATGCTCCCTTGATGCCAAGAAAAGTCACTCTAACTTCACGTCTGGAGTTCAGCTGTTTTGTCCATATTTGAACAAAGTCTGAGTGACTTTGATTAAATATCTCTTGGTTATTAAACTGGTGCTCAGTTTAAGTTCCACCAAGCTGAGCGAGCTTGGTGGAACTTAAACCGAGCACCAGTCAGCATGTTATTGCTGAGGAAGTGTGGCATTTTTGACAACATCTTCCATCACTTTGCTGATGATCAAGGGTAGCCTGATGGGATAGTAATTGGTCTGGTTGAATTTGTCCTACTTTTTATGGACAGGACATTCTGGGCAATTCTCAAAGTTGCCAGGTACATGCCAGTGTTGTAGCTGTACTGGAACTGTTTGGCTAGAGATGCAGCTAGTTCTGGTGCACACATCTTCAGTACAATTGCTGGGATGTTGTCTGGACCCATAGTCTTTGCAGATCCAATGCCTTTAGCTGTTTCTTGCTAGCATGTGGAGTGAATTGAATTGGGTGAAGACTCACAGTTGTGACACTGGGAATGCCAGGAAGAGGCTGAGATGGATCATCCACTCAGCACTTCTGGCTAAAAATGGCTTCAAATTCTTCAGCCTTGTCGAGGCATGCCACTAGTTCTGGAACTTTAAACCTTCAGTACATTTACTGGCTCCCAATGATGAAATAAGGAATGCACAAAATGAGAGAATTAGAGGAATACAGAGTTCCCAGAAGATTTTAGGCTGAAGATGTTTGCATAGTTAGGGAGGACCAAAGGCCATTCATGGTTTTAAGATAAGCATGAGAAAACTTTGAGGCTTTGGGGGAGGGGGAATCAAGAGATAATTACAACACAGGTTGATAGATGAATAGGACTTTGTTATGTTAAAGGGGATCTTAATTTCTAAACATACAAATAGTGAAAGGGTAGTCAAAGAATGGGTGGGACCAATCAAGGGCCCAAGGGAGATATTGCTGTGAAGGCAGAGGGCATATCTGAAGTGCTAACAACTCACTTTGAAGCTCACTAGAGAGGAGGATGCTGCCAATGCAACAGGATATCATGAGGCAGTAGCAATGTTGATTACATCAAAAAAGATTGGTAAAGCGGTATTTAATCTGGCAGTTCTCAAAGCAAAAAAAAGTCATTTGATCTAAATGGAATGCATCCTCAATTAACCGTGGAAAGTAAGGTGGAAATTGCAAAGGTTCCGGTCACAAACTTCCAATCCTTCATGATACAGGGGGTAATGCTAGTGGGCTGGAGGCGTGCAAATGTTACACTCCGGTGAATGGTTGTTTTTCAAACTGGAGAGACCTATATGATAGTGTTTCCCACATTGGCCAGTATTCAGACAACTGTTCTTTTATATAGATAATAATGATCTGATTTGATTTACAGGGTTAATAGTTTGCAGATGATACAAAACTCAGAAATGTCATAAACAATGAGGAGAATAGTAACAGACTTCAGGAGAACATAAACACATGAGACATAGGCAGACACACAGCACAAAATTCAATGCAGAAAGTGTGAGGTGAAACATTTTAATTGGGGAAACAAGGAGAGAAAAAATGAGCTAAGAAATACAAATCTAGATATATTGCAGGAGCAGAGAAATCTTCTGGGTCCATTTGGACCCCATTTGGAGTATTATGAGCAGTTTTGGGCCCCATATCTAAGGAAGGATCTGATGGCTTTGGAAAGGGTTCAGAGGACATTCACAAGAATGGTCCCTGGGATGAAGAGCTTGTTGTATAAGGAATGGTTGAGGACTTTGGGTCTGTACTCATTGGAGTTTAAAAGGATTATGGGGGTTTTATTGAAACTTATAAGATACTACGAGGCCTAGATAGAGTGGATGTGGAGAGGACATTTCTACATGTTGGAAAAACTATAACCAGAGGGCATAACCTCAGGCTAAAGGGATGATCCTTTAGAACAGTGATGAGGAGGAATTTTTTCAGCCAGAGAGTGGTGAATCTATGGAACTTGTTGCTGCAGAAGGCTGTGGAGGCCAAGTCATTGAGTGTCTTTAAGACAAAGATAGTTAGGTTCTTGATTAATAAGGGGATCAGGGGTTATGCGGAAAAGGCAGGAGAATAGGGATAAGAAAAATATCAGCCATGATTGAATGGTGGAGCAGATTTTATGGGCTGAGTGGCCTAATTCTGCTCCTATGTCTTATGGTCTTATGTACACAAAATTTTGAAGGTGGCAGGACACATTGAGAAGGCTTTAAAATAAAGGGATTACTAGCCTTATTAACAGAAGAATAGAATATATAAGCAAGGAAGCTATGCTAAACATTTATAATACTCTGGTTGGGCTTCAGCTGGAGTATCGTGCTCCTTTCTAGGTACCACATTGTAGTTAGGATGTGGAGACCTTGGAGAGGATGTGGAAGAGATTCAATAGACTGGAATGAGAAACTTCTGCTACGTGACTAAGCTGTAGAAGCTGGAATTTGCTACTTAGATTAGGGAAGATAAGTGTGAGATTTCAGAGAGATGTTCAAAAACATGAATTGTTTGATGGAGTAAATGATGAGAAGTTATTTTCAATGGCAGAAAGTTTGGATTGAGGAAATTCTGCCCTATTGAAATGTTTTCTTATCCCGCCCAATAAAGCCCATGGCTTTGTCAAAGGCCGATCATGCCTTACGAGCCTGGTTGAGTTTTTTTGAAGATGTGACTGAACATATTGACGAAGGAAGAGCGGTAGATGTGATATATATGGACTTCAGCAAGGCGTTCGATAAGGTCCACCATGCAAGGCTTATTGAAAAAGTGAGGGGGCATGGGATCCAAGGGGACATTGCTTTGTGAATCCAGAACTGGCTTGCCTGCAGAAGGCAAAAAGTGATTGTAGATGGGTCTTTTTCTGCATGGAGGTTGGTCATCAGTGCAGTGCCCCAGCGATCTGTTCTGGGACCCTTGCTGTTTGTGATTTTTGTAAATGACCTGGATGAGGAAGTGGAGGGATGGGTTGGTAATTTTGCTGATGACACGAAGGTTAGAGGTGTTGTGGATAGTGTGGAGGGATGTCGGAAGTTGCAGTGAGACATAGATAGGATGCAAGACTGGGCAGAGAAGTGGCAGATGGACTTCAACCCGGATAAGTGTGTGGTGGTTCATTTTGGCAGGTCAAATGGGATGAAGGAATATAATATTAAGGGTAAGACTCTTAACAGTGTGGAAGATCAGAAGGATCTTGGGGTCCGGGTTCATAGGACTCTCAAATCGGCTTCGCAGATAGAGGATGTGGTTAAGAAGGTGTATGGTGTACTGGCCTTCATCAATCGAGGAATTGAGTTTAGGAGTTGGGAGATAATGCTGCAGCTGTATAAGACCCTGGTCAGACCCCACTTGGAGTACTGTGCTCAGTTCTGGTCGCCTCATTACAGGAAGGATGTGGAAACCATTGAAAGGGTGCAGAGGAGATTTACAAGGATGTTGCCTGGATTGGGTGGCATGCCTTATGAGAATAGGTTGGGAGAGCTCGGTCTTTTCTCCTTGGAGAGAAGAAGGATGAGAGGTGACCTGATAGAGGTGTATAAGATGTCGAGAGGTATTGATCGGGTGGATTCTCAGAGGCTTTTTCCCAGGGCTGAAATGGCTGCCACAAGAGGACACAGGTTTAGGGTGCTGGGGAGTGGGTACAGAGGAGATATCAGGAGTGAGTTTTTCACTCAGAGAGTGGTGGTTGCATGGAATCGGCTGCCGGTGGTGGTGGTGGAGGCGGATTTGATAGGGTCTTTTAAGAGACTTCTGGATGAGTACATGGGACTTAATAGGATTAAGGGTTATAGATAAATCTAGTAGATCGAGAATGTTTGGCGCAACTTGTGGGCCAAAGGGCCTGTTTGTGCTGTAGATTTTCTATGTTCTATAAATGTCCAGTATTGTTCACTTAAAACCTTGGTCTGGATTTTGTGATGGGCATAATAGTGAAACTGTCTGTGTTCACTGTCATTACACCACTGAAATCTATAGCAACTTTGGCTGTTCACACATGTGCAAAGTAATATGGAATACCAGAGGTTGCTGTCAATGATTCTTCAGAGGTTGCACTATTAAGAAACACCACAGGCTGTAATCAATGGCAAAACTTCGTACTGACAAGAACTTTCACTGTTACACTGTTAGTCTCATTGGAAAATCCCTTTAAATTTTTTTGAATAAGGTGTAGCTGGGTTTTTAACACAGTACTAAGTTCACAATTACTTCTAAATGCTTTCACTGGCCCCAAAAAGCTAATTTTTGTACATATATGTTAAATTTCTCTGTTGTGACTGAACAAATTATTTTTCTTTAATTTAGCTTTCAGCTTAAACCAATCATATATTTACTTTACTACTTAAAATCTTAAATTAACAGTGAAAAGATTTCTAATTCTCTGTTCATGAAAATACTCCAATATAATTGTACTTACCCTACTTGCTGACATCAGTGCTGCTGCATACCAGCAAAGCCCTTTGATTTGATGTCAGATTTAAGTACACTGGGGAAGGACAAGTCCTTTTGTGGCCCGTTTTCTTTGAGGTCAGTGGCTGTTACTTCCTCAAATGACTGCAAAATCTTGGCATTTTGTTTGAAGGGGAGAGACATTTGGTCACATTGCTTGCACTTACCAACAACTCTCCCAAGGAACAGGGTCTTCAGAGAGTTAAACTTGATATCTGTAGTTGCTGGCATGCTGTAAGGTACTGCAGGATAATGATCCAGCTGAACAAAGAATGAAAATAAAAGATAATAACAAGTAGGTCATAGTAAAATGATATTTAGGAGGGGAAATCTGTTTGCCTAGCCCTGCTTCAAATGGTGCTCCACAGACTTGAGTTGATTCCTCGGGTGACAGACTGTGCCACTTGCAGCTGCCTTCATGGATTCCTCACTGATTTAATATTGATGAAACCTGTGCAGACCGTGCAAGTAGTGGCTTATAGTGCTGACTGACCCTTGGGAATTGCTATGGTGTGTGTGACACTACTGGAAGCAGTGCTATACAAATTATTTTTTCCTCCACTTATACTTAATAATTAAATTGTTGACACATTTCAGATTGTAAAAACGGGATTTTCTGCCCGCATCACCCTGAAACCAAAACATCCTGCCCCCCAAGATCAATGGACCTTTCCATGGTCCGCCCCTCGACTGCTCCGCTTCCCATGGAGGATGGGACAGCAAAATTCTCACCCCGCCCCCATGTCAACAATATAATACAGGAACATTCATTCATTTTAAAAAAATACAACCTGCCTTTTACACAAATATTAAATACTATAGCATTCCCAGATAGTTCCCTCGAGATTTTATAGTTCGATAATAAAGACTCTATAATGTTCTAATGAATGATAAGCGGGACATTTACAGTAAATGTCATTCTAAATTGGTAACATGGTGAAATGTCTGCATAGTATTGAACTATGTAAATGTTTCCTTATAATAGGTAATTCTTTTCTGTGTATACATATACATCTACACCTATTACATTACTTCATTAAAACATAAGTTTCACTGATTTACATCTTTTCTAATGTATGTTACAACAGCAAATTTAAATTTATTTAACTGGTTTTAAAACATCTGTGGGTGTGAAATACATTATATAAATGCAAACCTATTTTATCTCTGATTATACAACTATTCTCTCTAGGTGGCAAAGGTGATATGAATTAATATGGCTTGCCAATCAAATGGAAAGAATACAGAGCAGTGAGGAAAGAACTTCGAATGTCAGGCTCATATAAACTACAAATGATTAAACAAATTTTTTTATTTATTCATTGAACCATATTTAAAGTGATTTACAATAGAACCCTTTCATTGATGTAACAAAAAGGTGATAATTAGTATGACTTAAATGCCAACTTAGGGTGTTATTCCTATTTGAAGTTGCACTCCACAGAGAAACATTCAAGATACCATTTTCCAATGAAAACTCAAAAAAATTAGAAACATTTTTGGATAATTGCACTTTTAACAGCTTCAATGTTTTAATTTATGTAGTTGTTAAGATGTTTCTCTTAAGGAACTTTTGCTCATAATCTCTTCAAATCCCAGAAATTAATAGGAAATGTTTTCTGTTTGGGAGTGTGTTTTGGGGGTGAAGTGAGAAATGGAGGATGGTTAAAAGGATGGATGGCCGGATTGCTTTGCTCTTTATAATCTGTTGTTAGTAGTACATGTATTCAGGGGAGAAAATGGCATTATGGCAATGTCACTGTATTAGTAATCCAGTGGCTCATGCTCTAGTTACAAAGGTTCAGATTCCATCATTGCAGCTGGTGGAATTTGAATGCAATTAATCAATAAATTCATTAAAATTAAGAAAAATCTGGATTCAATACTAATCTCATGAAATTATTATCGATCGTCAATTGTTACAAAAACTCATCTGATTCATCAATGCCCTTTAGAGAGGGAAATCTGGCCTGGCCTACATGCAACTCTAGACTTACAGCAATGTGGTTGACCCTTAACTGCCCTCTGAAATGGCCGAAAAAGCCACTTAGCTCAAGGGCAATTAAGGATAAGCAACAGATGCTGGCCTTGTCAGAGACACTCACATCCTTTAAAAAAATAAAAAAAATGCTCGGTCATGTATATGATGTTCAAATAGAAGTACCTATTATTTTATCCCAAAATGATGCTTCACAAATTCTCTACTGCAATAATTTCCTTGAGTAAAATGACTGATCTGCTGATTAATGCTGAGTTATGAATATCAGGTAGGCTTGTCCCATTTGGGTAGGGCGTTCTGCATTGAAGGCTGGAATTTCACGCTCCCCACTGCAGACAGGGGACTCTCCCTCCCTCCCTACCCCCTCCCCAACGCCCCTCCCTCTCCCCAACTCCCCTTCCTCTCCCCAACCCCCCTCCCCTCCCCTTCCCCCTCCACCTCCCTCCCCCCCTTCTCTCCCCTCCTCCCTTCTCCCCCTGTCAGTGGAAAGAGTTGTTCCCACTGGAAAAAAACTGCCCTGCCTTTGTGATTGACACCTCCCACCCCTGCACTTCTTGTCAGAGTCTGTCTGGCAGGCCTCGGGAAGACCATTTTACTCCCTCTTCTGCGCTTCGAGCAATGCTTCTGTTCCAGGGTCTGCTGCAATCTCAACAGTGACCATCATTCTCACAGATTGGTGAACAGTTCTTGGTGCTTGTACATTTTAGGCCAAATTTTTGTCTGGGTGCAGTGATGTGCTTTGGTGCATGAATTGCTTGGAGTTTTTTCTGGTGGAATTTTGATTTTTCTCCAGTCTTGATCCCATGTCATTTTCTGCTGGCCTGTTCACAGCTCAGGAGTGCCTAATGTACAAAATGCATACTGGCTCTCATTGAGGTCAGGTTCCCCATTTTATCTGCGGATGAAAACCGGATTTCCTCCAAAACACCATTTTTATCTGTTAGTGTGGGGTTTTGGAAGAGCATTAAAAGCATGTCAGTTTTGTGAGTTTGAAGAAATTGAAAGCTTGCTGAGGAGCTGAGAACATTCTGAGACCAAAGTGTAAAATGTTTTGACACCTTCAAGTGTCATTAGATGTAGTGTTGATGTGTTTTAATGCAGCGATTCACCACTGGGATCTGTCCTTTAAAAGTAAGTTGCTCCTTGCATTGATTCACATTGTGTAATTGTTCCCATGCATTGCAATACTTTACAGTGAAGAAAATACTATAATGTATTAAAAATGTAACAGAAAATATTTTCTGCTGTCATATTTTTGTATTCTGATATAATTGTACCAGTGGATCTGTTTGTTTTAAAATTAATCCTGTTTCTGAAGGTAGAAACGATAACCTGTACTTGCTCCCCTTCCATTGATTGATAGACACTCTGCTCTGAAACAGAAATGGACACCTGTTCTGTCAACAACTGTAAGCTTTGTTATGATAGCTGCTCCATTAAGAATGCTTAGCTGGATTTCAAAAGCTTGGCTCAGCAGTGATTTTATTGAGGTAAAGACTATTTAAATTTTCATGCACATACGGTAATAGATTATGAGATTGATGTGGCTTCTTGTTGTTTACAAATCTAGTAGGCACTTAAAGGATTTTTTTTTTCCTTGGGCCTTTTTGATCTAATACAGTGGTGGGCAACCTGTGGCCTGGGACCACATGTGGCCCATCTGGGTTTTGAGTGGGACCCATCAACATATTGTTGGCTATTGTCATGCGCATGGTTGCTACATTCTGTTGATTTCTGTCTGTGTAGTTTATTTCTGACCAGTATGACTGAAGTGATATGCATGTAAAGCAAACTGGCACCTGAATAACATGTGTACCTGAATAAGTTACATCTGGTATTGATGAGTGTAAGTATCCAATTAACAATATGATAGATGTTAATGCGGTGCCAATCAATCTTTTTGGTCCAGAAAGAGAAAAACATCAATGGTTCAATCTCATTCCTGCATGCAGTAAATTGTTGTGAGAGATTTTAGCAATGCCAAGTTTAAACCTTTCTACTTTTCTTTTCTGTCTTTTTTTCTCTTTCTTTCCCCAGCTAGGTATTTTTCTGTATCTGATTTGACTCAAATTGACCCCCCTCCTCCAGTTTTCCTATTTCTTTTTCAATCCTTAAATTTCTTCAGTGAAGGAGATAGCAGACTGGTTCTGCCATTCACTGAGGTCAGAGATACTCCATTGACCCAGCCATGTCATAGCTGCCTCACAGATAATAAAATCAGATAACAATAGTGAGGCCTTGGAAGGAGAGAATTCATTGGGTGTAAAACAGTGGCTGGAGGTAAGAGAGGAAGAGGAGGAATTGAAGACAGAGGGAGTTGATGCTAAACAGAAATATGCCCCTGCTGCACAATGGTGTGGCCTCTTCCATTGATTCATTTTAGGGCTGCATAGATGCACAATGACCCAGAAGGAGAAAACAGTAAAACAGGGGAACAAGAACACTGATCTGAATTGATCTTATAAGCTTTAAAACGGAACACCAGTAAAATGGGGAAATAAGAATCCTTGTCCAGATTGTTTTTTCCTTGTGGGAAGGCTATAAATAGCAATTTCCAAATGTCAAAACAACAAAATTTAAACCACAAATTGTAAATCGTAAATTTAAATAGAGTTGCTGTGAGTAGGAGGGCCAAATAGATTGGTTCAGGGGGACAGTTGACTGCTTTCGCGTGGTATTGTAGAATATGTTTATTGTAGATCAAAACAAATGTTGTTAAATTCTTCAAGTTAGTTTGAAAACTGCGTTGCTGAATTAACTCTGGATTCAATCCCCCACTGTTCTGCTGGTAGCATTGCTTGTATTATACAACTGTCAAACCTAAAATGTAACATATAACTGTGTTACAAACTGTTACTTACTAAATTTAAATTTTATAGCATGCACATTTAATGTCCATTAAAATGAGCACAGCATTACTTGTCTCCTGGTTAGAAGATCATGGCCTGGAATTTGTGATTGTAATAACTGAAACAGTCAGCGTTCTGCTTTATTGCTTTGTAGAACTGATAGCAGCTTCTGATATCTGCACATGCACACTTAAATATGTATATCTGAATTTGCTATTGCTCCTCACACTCATGATGCAGTCAACACAGAATCAATAAATTGTTTAGAACTTGAACTTTTTATGTACTCTATTCATTGTAACAGCATTAAAAATAGGAAGTTCTCTTGTTTCCAAATGTAATGGAATTCTTTTTGTCAAGCCGTTTCTATGGAACAAAGGCCAAAATTCTTGAGAGGTGACACATAACTGCCACTTATGTCACTAGGTGTGTTTATTTCCATCTGTCTCTCTTGTCCCTATTTCTCCCCCTCTTCTTTCAACTTCATATCCTGTTGCCAGTTAGTAGAACTATGTATGTGTTAGAACAGTGTCAAATCAGGTTCCTCATTGAAGGAAAAAACCCAAAGCTGAAAGGACACTTCCAACTACTACCATTAACATTTGCACAGTGCTATACCTCTTCCGATTTTGCAAGAAGTATTATACAAGTACAAAATAAAGTACTGCAATGAAACATAATTGACTGGATGCTGTAACAAATTTTGCCATGATATGTTAAGTATCAGTGAATATAAAGCACAGACTATGTTTAGTCTTCTCATTCTGTCGGACAGTTGGTGCAGACTTGTTGGGCTGAATGGCCTCCTTCTGCACTATAGGAATTCTATGATTCTTTAATGAAACCAATAAAAGCACCTTTTGACTTTCTTAGGGTTACCATTTTATACAACAACTTTTCTAAGTTGCACACATATATTTTCCTTCTATGATTTGTCATTGCTATCTGTTCTTGATCTGGACTGCAGGTATTTTTATATATAGGTGTAAGTACCATTGGGATGTACATCTAGCTTTTGTATCGCGGTTCAATTCTGAGCAATTGGGTCACTCGTTGAGGAAGGCAACATGAATGAGAAACTGGAAGAAATCTTGTTGCAAAGTGTGCGTATGTAGGGACAAGATGAGATGAAGCCCATGATTGGCTGTTCTCCACAGCTAAAGAGCTATATATATATAAGATATATATAAAGTGGTGCAATTATAAATTCTGGGATATCAATAGTACAGCAGCATCTAGTCAGTAGAAAAATGAACAGAATAGCAACTACTTGTTATTCAAATACGGAGACAGATGGTAGGAAATACATTTGACCACATCTGCCAGCATTAAGTGAGGCTGATGCTATCAACCATGTTAATATGGTATAGGAACATTGAAAATTGTTTCATTGTGCAATATGTCAGACATGTTGAGAAATTTAAAAGAAAGCAATTGTTAGCACAATGATGATATGGTTTAATTTAAGTGCTCCAATATGGCTGTGACCTCAAGGTCTTTTAATTCAATTGAGCAGTCAAGGAAGATGGATGACTTTGTGATTTCCAAAATGTGCAAATTAAATTATGCCTTTAGTATTGCAATCAGAGGTAAATACCAGCAATATTTTATATATCAATATTTCACAGCTCAGAGGCATATCTTATTTCTAGATTCTGAGCGTTCTGCAACCAGGATAGTAGACTTTACAGGGTCAGCATTTGAATAAAGGAGAGTCATTTGCACTGGCCATAACGTATGTTTTCATGCAACCGTGTGAGTAGTTATTAGGTTGACTGGTACTTTAATCCATTGATATATGTAGTTGGATAGGCACCAGTGAAAGACTTATGCTTAAATTTATAACAGTTTTAATTAAATGCAATGTTTAGCATCATTCAACTGATATAAATCATGGCCAGAACTCTACCACCTTGCCTGCCATGGAATCGACGCAGGTGGTGGTCCAACAACGGAAATCTCTGTTGACCTCCAGTTGGGAATTTCTGGTCTTGCCCAAGTGAGGCCATAAAATTCTATTCATCATGTGTTACATTTGAGAAAATCAGGCCAGCATTTTCTAGCCAAGAGCAAGGTCGCGTTAAAATTGACCCTTTACATCTGTTCCTGAGTCATATCAAAGCCCAAAGAAACCATATCAGTTTTCAGCTGTAACTGCAACTTAGGAAGTGAGCTGTTTTAGTCATAACATTATTCCACATCCTCAGAACATCATAGTACTGCACAGTTAATAAATTACTTTTGAAATGTTGTCACCTATTATTATGTAGGCAAATCTGATGGCCAATTTGAGCACATCAAGGTCTCACAAACAGTAACAGAGAAATGTCCAGGCTTTCTGTTTTTAATGGCGATGGTGGTGTGAAGGAATCCAACTACAATAATGGATTATATCAGATGAATTAGCGATTTAAAAAAGAAAAGCAGGGTTCATCTGCTTGTCAAGGCTGGCAGAAATTCATAAACATGCTTGTGTATACTGGTGTACTCGAAGATACATGCGTATTGTTCTCAAAATGAAGCATATTGTTCTCTTCCCCTAACACAAGGCAGTTTCTGAAAAAAACACAAATTCACTCACTGAAAATCATGGATACGCCACATAAGTATAAGTACAAATTTTGTAAATATTCATTGCAAGTTACCTCAATCTAACAAAATCAAGTGGTGTAAGTTGCAGGGCTGTGGACTGTGTGCAGGAAGATGGATTAGAAAGAACACCTGGATGTCTTTAATTTGCATGGACAAGATGGCAGAATAGCCTCTTTCTGTGTTGGATCATTTCTATGATTTTAACAATGGATGCGTTATTTTCTGCAGGTGAATCAAAATCACCTGTCAACTGAATCCAGGAAATTGCGTTCTAATTGTGTCTCTAGGAGGTTTACCACGATTTGCAATTCCCAGCATCCTGCCACCTCTGGATGCTAGTCCAGTGTGTGTGCTCACAGCTTCTCCTGGCTCAGCCTTTTCTTAGGGAATAAATAATGTGGATTTAATCTAGAGGTCTACAATTATGCAGTCTTATTTTGGAAATAGAAGGCAACATATCTACTTGTCAAGTGGTAACACCCCCATATGTAAAAAAAGACTAGATATGCAGCTTAGAAACAATATATGCATTAGCATCATACAGAGAATCCTCAGGTCCATTCGATTCATTCCAGAGTTTCCCATACTGTCATGCAGCATGGAAGGTTTTCCCCTTAATTGGGATAACTCACTAAACTCTGTAGCTTTCTACTTAGGGATTTCATTTAAATGCTACTTTAAAACTTGATGGATACCTTAAATATTTTTTGTAATATTATTTAAACATAAAACTCTGATTCTGTATTAGAAACAAGATTACACTTTCTTTTCCGAGTTCTAAAGATCAAAGTCCCAAACGACTGTCGGTGATTTAACCTGAGGATTACCACACCTCAGATGAGGGGCAAGGCTGAGAAAGGCAGGCCTTCATGAATCACCTCAGCTGGTTCGGGAATTGAATCCATGCTGTTGGCATCACTCTGCATTGCTAACCCACTGTCCAGCCAACTGAGCGAATCACAATCTGTTTTATCTTCTGAACTAAGCAGTAATATTTCTCTTAAAAACAAAAATAAACGTAATTGATAGATTTCGAAGTCTAATTGTAAGTATTTTGATAAAATAAGCATTTCCAGCCCTGGGATGGCGTTCATCAAAATGTAGCAAGGCTATTAAGAGGAATTTTAACCACCACCTAATTGCTAACATTTCTTGTGTGACTTTAAAAAGTTTCCACTCCTACTGATTTCCCATGAGCTCAACTATTACCCAGCTCCATTCAGCAGAACACCAACAGGTGCCTGCTTTAAATAGGCAGATGTTTTTGATTGCTTGAGCTAACTTGTTTTCAGTGCCCATTCATGAGCAAGTATCCTGAAATTAATTCTTAATTTAGAATCCAGACACTTTTCAACTACAGCATTCCAGGGAATGGTTTTTACCTACTTCACAATGTATATGTAGTGACATTTAATTTGTTCTGCAAACAAATTTACAGCCGTTGTTTCAAAAGATATATGAGACTACACATGCAATATTCCATGAGGAACTCCATTCTGGTTGAGGAGTCTGGGTCTGTACTCAACAGAGTTTAGAAGGATGAGGGGGGAAATCTAATTGAAACTTACAGAATACTGAGAAGCCTAGATAGAGTGGAGATGGAGAGGATGTTTCCACTGGTGGGATCAGCAAGAGCTTGAGGGCATAAACTTAGAGTGAAGAGACGCTGCTTTAAAACTGAGATGAGGAGGAATTTATTCAGCCAAAGGGTGGTGAAATTTGTCAAACTCTTTGCCAAAGAGGGCTGTGGAGGCCAGGTCATTGAGTTTCTTTAGGACCAAGGTAGATAGCCCTTGATCAATAAGGGGATCAAGGATTATGGGGAGAAGACAGGAGAATGGGGATGAGAATCCTATCAGTCACGATTGAATGGCGGAGCAGACTTGATGGGCTGAATGGCTTAATTTTGTTCCTGTACCTTATAGTCTTATGACACAGCACATATTCTATTATCATGGGTATGCTAATTGCTTATTTGTACTGTGTGGTGTATCGACGTAGACCTCTCCATTGCCACTCCGACAGTTTGAATCTGGAGAGGGTGATCATTTTCAACTTCACTACTTGAGCAGGAACCTAGGCTGAAAATCAGGAGCGTTTGACAACTGGTGGACGTCCTGCTCCAGCAGGTCACTGTTACTCCCAATGTTCCTGAACTCACCTCAAAGGCAATAAATTTCATTGTAACTCTTTGAAAAAGTCAAATAAATGCAAGCAACTGCTGATTTACTGAAGCTGAGCCAAAACTGTGTTGTAAGAAGAGCTAACCTATGAAATGAATGGAATATTCTCTTTCATACATCCATCGACAAAGATCAAACTCATAAAAAAAAAGACTTTGTAATTTGAAATAAAAGTGTCAAAGTTTCATAATTTTTAAAAACTGATGAACACAAAGCTAATCACTAGCTCAATGTCATCAGTGATCACTAGGTCAATGTTATATTTATTTCTCACTTCAGCAGTTTGCATGATGTATCTGTCTGGTTCAGAGCGAATAATTCACCAACCTGGGTTCCGTGCTTCTGTTTTAGAAATGTAATCTGAAGTGACTTCAAATTTTTAATATGTTGCTGAAATTCTATTGTTGGCAAATAAAACAGGAAAATGTAACTACATTTTTATAAGATTTCAGTTGTGTCTGTAACATACGGATGCCAGTGTTTAACTGGTAAATCTTCAGTATATTAAGGTACAATGATGCAGCATTTTAATCATTGGTGGTAGATGATCAGAAAATATAGAAAAAGGGAGCATAATATATTGCCCTTTTTAAATTGCATTCTGGCAGCTTTGCGTTCATGAATAAACTGTAGGCATCCATGATGTTTTCTGTAGACCAGTGGGATACATCGGGCCATTTTTATGCCAATACGTATGTTATTAATCAATCAAAATGGATTGAACAGCTAAAAATCTATGAGCTGGCTCATAAATTAGTACTCAAAAGATCAATATAGAAATGGCTAAAGAGAGGTCACTTGGTCTATGGAGCATATTCCTTTTGTGTCCTATCAGTGACTCCATCCAAGCCCCTTAATCTCCTGATGGCAACCTCAAAGATAAACTCTTGATCCCTGATACTGACAGCTTATCAAGGAGAATTTCAAAGTATTAATCTAACTTTCCAACTTGCAAAGTTGAGTTATATTTTCCAAAGCCAGCTAGGTACAGTATATTCATATCCAGTAAGCACAATTCACAGTTCATAATGACTTGAGTCCAAAATCCCTAAGTTCAACAGGATTTACTTTTACTTACAATGGATATTTTGAAAATTGGCATTTATCACAAGTAATAGCTTTGATTTTTGGGTATAGGTAAAGAAAGATGGCCTGTAACTTCTAAGCTCCCAGAGCAGTGTCTCTGGTGGGTAACTCAACGATGCACTGGGAACCAGCCTGGATGTTCCCAAGTAAGGATTGCACGGCAATTGTCCCAGAAGTTCAAACTTCCAGATGGCAATTTGGCCTGCGCTGGGAACCATCCAAAAATGCAATTTAAATTGTAAACTTTGGATGGCTTTGGTGGTCTTACACCAATAACTACCCAGAAAAAGTTGGAAGAATAAAAGCAACTTTTAGTTTCTGGATAACTGTTTATTGACGTTCCCTGACTTCTCTCCCACCCACTTCATGGGAACCCCAACTACTCCCCATCCCCCACTCCATACCCCCCCATATTGGCTCAGGGACTAACCCTCACCTGGCTCCCATACCCACCTGACACCGAGGGACCCTCCTGACCACACCACTCTACAAACCCCCATGAGACACTCTGACTCCCCATCCACCTTCTAGCTCCTCACCACCCCACCCCTAGAACCTCCCAGGGAAGCCACTAACCCTCCAGACTTCATGGCTCACTCTGATTACAACCACTGTTGAGTACACACCCTCTTAACTGCACAATCCCCTGACTGTACACCTCCCTGCAGCACAGTTGGCTGACTGCACACGCCCCAACTACTTCTCCCTGACTGCAGCCCCCCTGACCCCCACCTCCCCCTACTGACCATCTGACCCCCATTCTGGCCAAACCTCCCCACACCCCCAAGCTGGCACCCCCACAGTGACTACTCAGCCCCCACTGACTGAAATCCTTGACCACCCGATGTCCTCCCAAACCAGACTCCAACTTATGACCATCCCACCGCCAGCTGCCCACTGACCACTTGGTTCCTGACCCCCACCCCCCACTGATCCCCTGACTATCAACTACCAACAATGAACACTCCTGACCAATTGACCCTCCCCACACTGATCCACCCCAACCAACTCCCTTCACTGACATCCTGACTGACTACCCAAACCCCCCCCTACAGACTCCCATCCAATCTCACCCCTGATCACTCACTGACACCCCCCACTCTTATGACCTCCCAACACCTTTCTAAATCGAAACCCCACCCACCCACCCCTCCAAACCTACCTTCTCCCTGGCTTAAAATTGGCTGAAACTTTAAACCTATAACAACTTTTTGGCAGCAATTGTGCTGAAAGAGAAGGGGGAGGCAGCTTTACAGCTGACTTTGCAACCTTCAACCTAAGGCTGCAGGAGCACGCTGGCCAGATATTTCTTACCTGGCTTGAGTTAAAAAGTCAGATGATGAAAGATTGCCTGGAATTCACAGTAGGAGCAAAGTGGCAATCCAACTCTGATAACCACCCACAGAGGTTAAAGGCCTAATGTAATATTTATATAGTGTCTTTCATTACATCAGAATGTCCCAAATTCATTGCTAATGAGTTACGTTGGAGGTGAAGTCATTGTTGTAACTTTGAGAAGTACAAATTGAGATAATAAATAACACAAACAGGACAAGGTAAAGGTTTGGTAGCCTGTTTTTTGTTGATCTTGGATGAGGGATAAAACTTGTGCACCACACAAGGAGATCTTCCCTAGTCTTCCTCAAAAACTGCCATCAGATCTTTTAAAGTCCTATGGAAGGTACTGATAGCATCTTGATTAAATGTCTTCAACACCTCAAGCACCTTCAACATCTTAAAAAATACAACACTACCTTAACATTACGTTAAAGTGTTAGTATAGATTGTGTGTTCAGGTCTCCAGAGTGCAGTTGAAACCCAAGACTTCTGATTAAGAGGGAAGAGTGTTGCAATCAGACAAGGTTGGCAATCAGCTGAAACTCACTGGTGGGTGATGGAATCTATTTGCAGTGCAGGTTGGTTATGCATATTTCAATAAATATTTTAAATTTAATCATGTGTGCCAGGCTCAGCTATAACATAATCGCAACACACTGCAACTAATATTTTAGCTGATCACAGTGGTGAAGTTACTGTAAGGTATAAATTAGCCAGTTACTTACAGCAAAATTTCTATGTTGAATCCAGTTATAAGATATAGGAGGTCACAGCTCAAACGTGCCCTGCAAGCATCAATTTCTAACCCTTACACTGCAACCAAAAATGGCAGCCTGAGTGGTTGTGGTACTTTTAAGACACATGAACGATGATAATTCATGTTTGTCAATTAAAGTTTCTTTGGATCAAGTCTATTTAGGCTTTTTTCAGGTCAATGGGCACAGGCTGCAACCCTCCCTCATCCTATTGAAAAGGAATTCCGTTCATTTCTTTTTTGTTTGAGTCAGTTTGCCATTTTATAAGTTACATTCTTATATATGAAACATGTCAATTTTAAATAATATGCCGTTCTTCAGCTTCAAATCATTTTTTTTTCTGTTTTGTTAAACACAACATTTACAGTACATGTCACCCCAGTGATACCCTTCACAATTTAAAACAATCTTCATCTGGTATTTGCCTACTCCTTCATCACTGTTCCTCAAATAGCAATGGCTTTATCCTTCAAAGCACAGAACGCATAATCATAAGAAATTCAACCTGTTCAATCACACTGCCACACACAAAACCATTCTTAATCCCATCATAATTAAGGACATCATTCTCTCTTCCACCTTCTTCCGTCGGGAAAAAGATACAAAAGTCTGAGGTCACGTACCAACCAACTGAAGAACAGCTTCTTCCCTGTTGCCATTGGACTTTTGAATGGACCTACCTACATCCTCGCTATGAGTGTAACACTACATTCTGCACTTTACTGCTCTATCAACGGTATGGTTTGTCTGTTTAGTGCACAAGAAACAATACTTTTCACTATATACTAATACATGTGACAATAATAAATCAAATAAAACTCATATTTTATTGACTGAGAACTTATTGATAAAGTATTGATAACTAGTTAGTTTGAAATTACATGCGATGATTGCTTTATTTTCTAGCATGACAGAAACACTTTTATAAACTGAGTTGAACGAAACTCTTCATTATTCACATAAATAAGATATCTCAGGCTGCATTTCCCATTACAGGATGGTAGCAGAATCCTCACCAGCAGGGAGCTCCATTACTGCCTCATTAGTAAATGTGTTCATTCTGGCAGTAATCGCAGATATTTAAAAACAATAATGTTAATTAAGACATTTGACACACTGTCACAGAGTGTGGAAAAAGTGATTATTTTTACAGAAAATTATTTGCCCTGTTCATATTGATCATCCATTGATTTTTACAATTAGATTCTGCCTTATGCATTGAGTTTCACATCAGAGGCACAATTTAAAAATAAGAGCAGCAAGAAAAGGAAGAAAAAATTGTATTGCGGACACTGCTTTTACACTGCAGCTGAAAGCAAGGTTTCAGAAAAGAGATGAGGGAAATGAGCAGTTTCGCCAGCACTTCAGTTAGACCTGAGGGCAGTTCCAATCCAAAAATGCCAGAGTGAGAAGGCAGAAACATGGGCGAGGCCTTTTGGAGCTTTCAATTACTAGAATGCACAATTTAAAAAGTGAAAGGAGGATGAATTCACTGTTACAGATGTAAAAGGGTGCATCAGGGATGAATATAGCAGCGACAACTGTGCCTGATTTATGGGTCTCCAAGGGGTGTCTTGTTGCTGGAAGTTAGTTTGATGAAATGCAGATGATTGAGTGAAAGTTACTGGTAGTCTCTGTCTTCACATTGAAGATACCCTCCACTGTGTTGTGTGGCACTACCACAGTGCTAAATTGGGTTAAGGGTTCTAGCAACACGTCTGGGCAATCATGAGGTGCTGTGGACCATCAGCAGCAGCAGAATTGTACTCAACTGCAATTTGCAGCCGCATTCAACATATCAGCCACACTTTCAGGAGACCAACTCTGGTTCAATAAAGAGTGCAGGGAGGCATGTGCCAGATTATCTAAAAATGAGGTGTCAACCTGGTGAGGCTACATCACAGTACCTGCATGCCAATCAGCACAACCAGCATGAGGATTCTTCAATCCACAGGTCAAATCTAAGCTCTGCAGTTCTGCCACATCACATCATGAATGGTGATGGTCAATGAAACAACTCATTGGAGGAGGCAGTTCCACAAACATTGTCAACAATGGGAGAGCCCAACACATCAGTGCAAAAGATAAGGTCAAAGCATTTGCAACAATCTTCAGCTAGAAGTGCTGAATGGATGATCCATCTCAGCCTCCTTCAGAAGTCTCCAGACTCACAGATGACAGTTTTCAGCCAATTTGATTCACTCCACATGACACCACAAATTGGCTGAAGGCAATGGATATTGCAAAGGCTGTGGGCCCTGACAATATTCTGGTAATAGTGCTGAAGACTTGTAATATAGATCTTCCCCCATCCCTAGACAAGCTGCAACACTGGCATCTACCCGGAAATGTGGAAAATTGCCCAGGAATGTTCTATACGGAAAATGCAGGTCAACCTGTGTTGCCACCAGTCTACTTTTGATGATTAGTTAAATGATGAAAGGGGTCAAGAACAGTGCTAACAAATGTCAATTGTGTAGCAATTACCTGCTGACTGACAATCAGTTTGGGTTCCGCAAAGTCAGTCAGCTCCTAACTTCATTACAGCCTTGAGTCAAAAATGGACAGAAGAGCTGAACTCCAAGGATGAAGTGAGAGTGACTGCTCATGATATCAAAGCAGAATTTAACTGAGTGTGGCATCAAGTAGCTCTAGCAAAACTGGAGTCAAAGGGAATTAGGGGGAAAAGTCTCTGCTCATTGGCACAAAGAAAAATGGTTGTCGTTGTTGGAGTTCAATCATCTCTAGGACATCACTAAAAGAGTTTGTCACGTTAATGTCCTAGGCTTAACCATCTTCAGCTGCTTCATCAATGACCTGCCTTCAATCATGTCAGAAGTGGGAATGATTGCAAATGATGACACAACATTCAGCACCATTTGCAACTCCTCAAATACTGAAGCAAAGTTCAAATGCAGAAATACCTGGACAATATCCAGGCTTGGGCTGACAAATGGTAAGTAACATTTGTGCGATACAAGTGCCAGGCAATCACCATCTACAACAGTAGAGATTCCAACCATCACTCTTTGATATTCAATGACATTATTACCACTAAATCCCCCTCTATCAACATCATGGTGGTTAGCATTGAGCAGAAACTGAAGTGGAGTAGCCATATAAATACTTTGTCTACAAGTGCAGGTCAGAAGCGAGAAGTCCTGTGGCAAGAAACTGACCTCTTGACTCCTCAAAACCTGTCTACCTTCTACAAGGCAGAAGTCAGGAGTGCGATGGATGAGTGCAGCTTCAACAACATTTTAGAAACTTGACACCATCCATAAAAAAACAGCTAGCTTGATTTGTACCCGTTCAACAAACATTCACTGTGTCCATCATTGATGAACAGCTGTAGCAGTGTGTATGATCAACAAGGTGTACTGCAGGAACTCACCAATGCTCCTGAAGCAGCACCTTCCAAATCTATGACCACTACCATCTAGAAGGAAAGGGAAGCAAACACATGGGAACCACACCACCTGGAAGTTTTCCTCCAAGCCACTCACCATACAGACTTGGAATATATCTTTGTTCCTTCACAGCAGCTAAGTGAAAATCCTGGAAATCCCTCCCTATCAGTATAATGGGTGTACCTACAACAGTTGACCAGCAGTTGGATTGGGCAATAAATTCTGGCCTTGCCAGTGATGCTTGTATCCCCATGAATCAGAAACACTCATCTCGGTGTGGCAAGGAGAATAGCCAGAGATTATTAGGATTTTGTCCACAAGTCTACATTTCTGCTGTATGTCATAACATATAAACGTGACGTGAATTTTAAGCTGTGTTAATTAGTTAATGAGGACAATATCTTTTCTGTAGTTTAGTCTTTTAGTTTCCAGCTAAGTAATGTTCAGTTGATTTTAGATTTTTAGTTCCCGTAAATGTCTTAAAATGTGAATTATTTGCACAACAATCATTCAGCTGGAGACTGAATGTTTGGGAAGTGATGGAATTCAGTGATGGGGAGGAGGTGCTTTTGGCCATTTACAAACTTGGAATGGGCCAAGAGAGGGAGCCAGAGACAGCAAGACCTGAGAGCTCAAGTAATTAAGTGCAATTGGTGATTTAAATTACTTTTTTCTCTTTCAAAACTGGAGTAGTAGTTTAAACAGGTACTGGAGAGATCGAAGTAGTGTATTCAATTTACAGCATAACTAGTTAAACTTCATAATATAACTACAGATAATCAATGTGTGATAGTCCAAACTTGAAACTTAACCAAACAAAATAAAGATGGAAGGGCAGGTACATGCTGCATGTGTGAACTGGCAGATACTTGATCCACAGCAACTACATATGCAGTAAATGTCTGCATATCCTGGAAACCTTGGCTCAGAGTTCAGAGCAGGAGTCCATGTTTCAGACACCGTGGGCCTGATTTTATCATATTGATTCTAAGTGCTGAATCTGGGCGCAATTCAGATCCGACTTGTAAAACTTTTCTCAGGTGCATCCACACGCACTTAGCCCGAAAAAAAAATCACGGGAGAGCGCAATTCAGACCTGTGATTTTTTTTTCAGGCTAAGTGCGTGTGGATGCACCTGAGAAAAGTTTTACAAGCCGGATCTGAATTGCGCCCAGATTCAGCACTTAGAATCAATATGATAAAATCAGGCCCACGGTGTCTGAAACATGGACTCCTGCTCTGAACTCTGAGCCAAGGTTTCCAGGATATGCAGACATTTACTGCATATGTAGTTGCTGTGGATCAAGTATCTGCCAGTTCACACATGCAGCATGTACCTGCCCTTCCATCTTTATTTTGTTTGGTTAAGTTTCAAGTTTGGACTATCACACATTGATTATCTGTAGTTATATTATGAAGCTTAACTAGTTATGCTGTAAATTGAATACACTACTTCGATCTCTCCAGTACCTGTTTAAACTACTACTCCAGTTTTGAAAGAGAAAAAAGTAATTTAAATCACCAATTGCACTTAATTACTTGAGCTCTCAGGTCTTGCTTATCTCATCCAAAACACTGCAACTCTGCTCGGAGATTTGAATTGTGCATACGCAGTGAAAACAAATTTGAAAAAATGCGCCCCGTCACATCGTTCCTGGGCTGCAAAAAGTGGATAAAGCGGCCTTGAGCAAAAAGCGGGAGCTATGGCCCCCACAGATATCGCTCCACCCCCACAACATAACCGTCCCCCTGATGCACCTAGTCCCCCGCTACCCAGACCGATCGTGACCCTTTGCCCGCGGCTTTCCCACACCGAATGCCTGCAGAGTGGCAGTGGTCCCTCCTGCTCCTGCCCCCACAACCAGAGAACCATTTGATCTCTCTCCCCCCTCACCACCACTGGCCTCCCCCCTCCCCCACCAACCACTAGAGAATGATCGGGCCTCTCTCCCCACCCACAGAATGATCTGGCTTCCCCCCCCCCCACCAGAGAATGATCTGGCCTCCCTCTTCCCTCCTACCTCCCACCACAGAATGATCTAGCCCACCTCCTCACCCCACCCGCCCCACCATTGATCTGAGTCAGAGAGCCGTTGGAAACTCTGAACCTACGTCTTCAGAAGCTGGAGTGCTCAAACAGACCCTTGCCGAGTATGTCTGTTTCACACCAAATCTGGGTGCGCGAACGTGATAGTAAAGGGGGAAATGCTGATAAAGTTGGGTGGGCAGCCCATTAATTCAATTTAAATGTAAGCAAATGCATTTAAATCGCCATTGTGCTCATTTTGGGTGTTGTTTGGATCTCGGCCATTTTCGGGCCTTGGCATATATCGGGGGCATCTGTGTGGACGCGATCAGGCTAATCGCCTCACGCCCGACTTTACCAAGTTTCCTCATGTAAAATCGAGCCCTGTGATGCATCAGGGAGGGAGAAAGTGACTTGGAACTTTTCTAGGAGTAAGTTACACTCTTAGACTAAATACTTCAGATTTGTTCAGGGTCAGGGACAGGAGGGTGTGATTGTATGGGGATTGAAAAGGTTACAATTCAAAGAAGGTTTATTAGGCCGATTCCTGGGATAGGAGTGTCGTCTTATGGGAAACGTTGAGCAGGTTGGGCCTACATTTATTGGCGCTCAGAAGAGTGAGAGGTGTTCCTATTAAAATATGAAAAATTCTGACAGGTTTGCTAAGTAGAGGATATTTCTCCTTGGGGAATTTACAACTAAGGGACAATCATTAAAAAAAAGGGTCTTAGGATTAAGACAGAGAAGAGGAGGAATATCTTCTCTCAAAAGGTTAAAAAGAACAAAGAACAGTATAGCATAGGAACAGGCCCTTTGGCCCAAATCTGTGCCGACACAGGTGTCTCTCTAATCTAATATTTTCTTGCCTTTACGTGGTCCACATCTAAAATTAAAGTTTATTTATTCGTCAAAAGTAAGGCTTACATTAACACTGCAATGAAGTTATTGTGAAACTCTCCCAGTCACCACACTCTGGCACCTGTTCGAGTCAATACACCTAACCAGCACGGCTTTCAGACTGTGAGAGGAAACAGGAGCACCCAGAGGAAACTCATGCAGACACGGGAAGAATGTGCAAAGTCCACACAGAGTGACCCAAACTGGGAATTGAACCTGGATCCCTGGCACTGTGAGGCAGCAGTGCTAACCATGGGAAACCATGCCACCCTGCCATATCCCTCCATTCCCTGCCTATTCATGTATCTATGCAGATGCCTCTTGAACGTTGTTATCGAATCTGCTTCCACCACCTTCTCTGGCAGCACATTCCAGGCATTCACCACCTTCCGTGTGAAAAGCTTGCCCCTTACAACTCCTAAATTTTCTCCTTCTCACTTTGAATCTATGCCCTTGAGTAATTGACTGTTTGACCCTGGGAAAATGACTCTGACTATCCACTCTATCCAAGCCTGTCATAATTTTGTAAACCTCTATCAGGTTCCCCCCTCATCCTCCAACGCTCCAGTGAAAACAACCCAAGTTTACTCAACCTTCCTTCATAGTCCATATCCTCCAACCAGGCAACATTCTGGTAAATCTTTTCTGTACCCTTTCAATGCACCAATATCCTTCCAGTATTGTGGTGACCACAATTATACACAATACTTCAAATGCGGCCTAACCAAAATCTTACACAGTTGCAACATGATTTTTCAATTCCTAGACTCAATACCCTGACTGATGAAGGCCTGCATGCCATATGTCTTCTTGACCACCTTGTCCATCTGGGTTGTTGCCTTCAGGGAACTGTGGATCTGCATGCCAGATTCCTCTAATGCTAAGAACATAAGAACTAGGAGCAGGAGTTGGCCATCAGGCCCCTCGAGCCTGCTCCGCCATTCAATAAGATCATGGCTGATCTTTTTGTGGACTCAGCTACACTTACCCGCTCACTCACTATAACCCTTAATTCCTTTGCTGTTCAAAAGTTTATCTATCCTAGCCTTAAAAACATTCAATGAAGTAGCTTCAACTGCTTCACTGGGCAGGGAATTCCACAGATTCACAACCCTTTGTGTGGAGCAATTCTTCCTCAACTCAGTCCTAAATCTGTTTCCCCTTATTTTGATGTCATGCGTCCTAGTTCTGGTTTCACCTGCCAGTGGAAACAACTTCCTTGCTTCTATCTTATCTGTTCTCTTTATAATCTTACAGTTTCTATAAGATTTCACCTCATTCTTCTGACTTCCAATGAGGATAGCCCCAATCTATACAGTCTCTCCTCATAAATCAACTCTGGAATCAACCTAGTGAATCTCCTCTGCACACGCTCCAGTGCCAGTATATCCTTTCTCAAATAAAGAGACCAAAACTGTGCACAGTACTCCAGGTGTGGCCTCACCAGCACCTTATACAGCTGCAACATAATCTCATTGTTTTTAAACTCCATCCCTCTAGCAATAAAAGACAAAATTCCATTTGCCTTCTTAATTATCTGCTGCACCTGCAAACCAACTCCTTGAGATTCCGGCACAAGGACAGCCAGTTTACCATTTAAATAATAGTCCATTTTGCTGTTATTCCTACCAAAATGGATGACCTCGCATTTACCAACATTGTACTTCATCTGCCAGACCCTCGCACACTCACTTAGACTATCCATATCCCTTTGCAGACTTTCAGCATTCTCTGCACACTTTGCTCTGCCACCCATCTTAGTGTCATCTGCGAATTTTGACACACTACACTTGGTCCCCAATTCCAAATCATCTATGTTCATTGTAAACAATTGTGGTCCCAATACTGATACCAGAGGCACACCACTAGTCACCAACCAGAAAAACACTCATTTACCCCCACTCTTTGCTCTCTGTTAGTTAACCAATCCTTTATCCGTGCTAATACATTATGTGTAACACCTTTATCTCATATCTAACATTTCTAAGGGCTCTACCATTTATTGTATATTTTGCTTCTGCAGTAGACTTTCCAAATTGCATCATCTCACATTTGTCCAGGTTAAATTTCATCTGCCATCTTTTGGCCCAGGTTTCCAGCTGATTTATATCCCGCTGTATCCTCTGACAGTCCTCCTCAGTATCTGCTACTCTCCCTATTTTTGTACCATCTGCAATTTTACTAGCCAGACCAGCTACATTTTCCTCCAAATCATTTATATATATTACAAACAACAGAGGCCCGGCACTGTTCCTTGTGGAACACCACTTGTCACAGACCTCCATTTAGAAAAATACCCTTCCACTGCTACTTTCTGCTGTCTGCGCCCAAGCCAGTTTTGTATCCTTCTTACCAGCTCAGTTCAGATCCTTGACTTCACCTTCTGTATCAGCCTGCTACGAGGAACCTTATAGAAGGTTTTGCTAAAGTCTATGTATACAACATCCACTGCGTTGCCCTGGTCAATTTTCCTTGTCACTTCTTCAAAGAACTCAATCAAGTTTGTGAGACATGACCTTCCCTTCACAAAACCATGCTGCCTATCGCTAATGAGCCTATTCTCTTCCAGATGTGACTACATCTAAGAATCTTTTCCCATAATTGCCCCATCACAGGCCTGTAATTTCCTGGATTGTTGCTTCTGCCCTTCTTAAACAGAGGAACCATATTAGCTTCCCTCCAATCCTCTGGTACCTTGCCCGTGGCTAAAGAGGATACAAAGATTTTGACCAAGACCTCAACAATTTCTTTCCTTGCCTCTCTCAGAATTCTGGGACAGACCCTATCTGGTCCTGGGGATTTGTCCACCTTAATGTTTTTGAAAATTTCTAATACATCCTCCCTTCTTATCTCAACATGTCCTCAAATGTCAACATCCTCCTTTCTACACTCATTATCCTCAACATCCTTCTCATTTGTGAATACTGATACAAAGTACTCGTTAAGAACATCATCCATCTCATTCAGCTCCACACACAAATCCCCTCCACTGCCCTTGAGTGGAGCTACCCTTTCTTTAGCTACTCTCTTCCTCCTTATATATGCATAAAAAGCCTTGGGACTCTTAATCCTGCCTGCCAAGGACATTTGATGGCCCATTTTGCCCACCTAAATCGCTGTTTAAGCTCTTTCCTGCTATCTTTGTACTCCTCAAGAGCTTTATCTGTTTTCAATTTCCTGAAATTTATGTATGCCTCCTTCTTCTTTTTCATTAAGCTTGTCAGTCTATTAAATACTCTTCCACATAGAGCGATGGAGACAAGGTCATTAGATATTTTCGAAGTTGAGTTAGACAGATTTATGACTGAGGATGGAATTAAGGGTTATGGGAGAAGATGGAAAAGTTGAGTTAAGGTCATGATTTTATTGACTTGTGAAGCAGGCTGAAAGGCTGAAGGACCTATTCTTGCTCCTATTTCTTATGGTCTTCCATGAAATCTTGTGAGATTCTTTCCATTGATTGTGGGGAAATTCTTATCTCTTTTTAAAAGTTATTGGTCTCTAGGTGATCATAACAATAAAGTAGGGCCTCCTGCTTTCACATAATCTCTGCAAATCACTGCTGGATTGAATTTACAATCCCTCCCTCATTGGATTTTTCAAAATTCAAAGGACCTGAATAAGCAAGGGGGGTTGTGGCACTGATTAACTCCTGCAGCTTGCAAGATCTATTCTAACGTGGACCATGAACAAATTTAAGATATCACTCAGGTTTCACCAATATGTTGCATGAGCTCAGTGTGCCAATCATTTTGCGCATGTTGTCAGGCATTCTCAAATTTAGGCCGTAAAGTTAGGAAAATGAAGGGGAATAAAAAGGATTTTTTTCACTTGTAAATTAACACAATTGTAGAATAAGTGACCAGAGGTCTTTTGGCACAGAGCCTCCCTATTTCCGAGCCAGAAGCTCTGAATTTGAGTTCCCCAAAGACTTCATGGCCAGGCAGGTTGATTGTCAATCTGTAAATCCTTTCGCTATGCCTTTGGAGGCATTAGAGTTGAGAGTCCTCTGGTTGCCTGGAACCATGTGGTAGCTGTGGCACAACAGCCTCCTCACATTAAAAGACTCAACCCACCAAAGTCAATGGCCGTTTGCATGGCTCGATGGTCCTGATGCCGGGGAACCCGTCACAGGGTGTCAACTTTGGCGGGTCCAGAGGATCCTGCCAGTGAGAAGGGCCATAAAATCCCAGAGAGACAAGATTGATCCATCAAAAGTGGTCTTTCATGCTATTAAAAATTACTTACCTTGGAACATCTACATCAACTCGACTTTCCCATACTTTCCCCATATTTTTTGATACTTCTATGTGCCCAAAAAAATTTTGATCTCATTCCTGAGTATATTCACAGCCTTCTGAGATAAGGAATTCTAAGGATTCAATCCTCGAGAGTGAAGAATTTTTTCCTAATCTCAGTCTTATCTGGTCTATTCCTTATTCTGAGATTATCAGGCTGATCTTACCAAAATAATTCTAAGTGTCGAACAAGCGTACAAACAGGGAAGAGTCTCACTCATTTTTGGGCAAGCTCCCACAAACAATCGTCTGGTGTATCATGAAAAATAAGAGGCAAAGTGTGATTCATGCTAGTAGGGGGAGTGGATTGAATCTATTCTTGCCGGTAGCCGGCTGTGACTGCGAAGGCCACTGTTGTGAACGTGTCTTGATCTCTCAGTGTACTGCGCACAAGTGTACATCATACACTGAGAGATCTGTCACTGTCCCCAGCTCTACCACACCTCCACCAGCCCCTGGACATTGCTCCCTCTAATTGCCTATCTGGCCAATCACTGGCTTTTCTGGCCCGATCCTTGGCCTTCCCGGCTAATCTCTGGCCTCCAATGACCATTGCCCCGATACATCCTACACTACCCCCGACCTTGCTGTCTTGATACTTCCATGCCCTGGTCGAATGCCACTCTGATACCACTACCGCCACCCCCTCACCCCGCCCAGCTCAACAGGGCCGATAAGATGACGGGAGGTGAGAAACTGGGCACAAACCTGTTTTTTGCCTCTTTCTCCATCTTACCGGCTTGCCGGCGTACTGAGCTGGTAAAATGGCCCCCTCAATTTCTAGTTCTGGATTCATCTGCCGGGGAAACAGCTTCTCAGCAATTATCCTGTCAAACCTTCTAAGAATTTTTATACTTTTCAATGAGGTCACCTTTTTTTCTTCTAAACCTCCAAGAATATTGATCCATTCGCTTCAATCTCTCCTGATAGAACAGCCTTCTAGTTCCAGTGGTGAACCTTCATTGCTACACCTTTAAAACAAGTATATTCTTAGGTAAGAAGCCAAAAAGTGGACATAGCATTCCAGGTATGGTCCCACTAAAACGCTACATACTGCAGCAAGACTTCCTTTCTCCTATTCACTAACATCCTTGCTATAAAGGCAAACACACCATTTGCCTGCATGTTAACTTTCTGTAATTTGTATACAAGGGCATCCAAGTCTCTCTAAATACCAAAATTTGCAAGTCTCTCACTTTCTAAAACATGTTCTGTTTTTCTATTTTTCCTACTTATTCCCATGTTCTCCATTTTGCCACAATTGTTGAAGTTTGAGAATTAAATGAAGACATTGCTCCATATTATCATGTAGCCCTACTTGTGAATGCTAAAGAAATAAAAAGATGACAAACCTAAAAGCAGCTCCTCTCACAAGCTCTCTAATTCTCCAGGCTAAACCTAAGGTGAAAGAACTAGCATATTGAGATACAAATTCACCTGCCAAAGTGTCTTATTGTCTCATTAGCAAGATTTACCTGCAGACGTAATTCCTTCCCATGTCTACTGATGTTGACACTATGTGGTTGTCCATTAGCCAGATTTCTATGGTTCAGGTCAATTCTGTAAGGCTCCTTTGTGCCTCCTAGGTTATACCGAATCTGAAGACTTCCTGCAAAAATCAGAAATTATTCTCAGTACTAAATACAAGATCTCTTTTGAAGTACTGCAGACTCTGACCTAAAAATTTTCTGTAAGATTTCCTTTTTTCAATAAAGTTAGAGAACAGTTAATTCTATTTTCACTGCAGCCTCTCTGTTAACAGATACAAAATTGATAAAAGTTCCATTGGGCTTCTCCCCGATGATTCAGTGAGCTGAATTTTCATTCCAGGAACTGGAACTTAACATGGGGATCAGTCTTGGGCCCCAAATCCACATAGTGTGCTTGCCATTAATTTTAAAGGAATAGTCAATTGAAGACCAGGGAATGGGCTCACCATCATGTGGATATGTTCCTGGCCAATGTGGGATGCTCCCATGCCAAGAGGAATTCCCAATTGGGGCAAGAATGGAACCTAGGTTCCGAATTACGTTAATTTTATCTAAATTGGCTACCTGCTGCTTGTGGGCAGATGGTCATTCCTGACCCCACCTGGTCTCTCTGAAAATGTCACAGGATGACTCCACTGGCACAACAGCTGATGGTGCCAAGCTGTGTCCAACCTGCTTCCTATCCTGACCCTAACCTTCTTTGAAAGTTCAGCCAGTGAGTCTATCCAGTGAGTAGGTGAGCCTTACAAACAAGGAAGACTACAGCTTCAACATGTGTTTGTGCTGAATTAGTTGATGGTGATAAGACCCTAATGACCTTAGCATTCAATGGGTTGGAAGAGGAACATTACTGCTCATTATCCAATAGCTCCTATTGGAAATATACGCTTGCAGAAATTGTAGAGAATGGGTATAGGCCTAACTATGCCATCCGCTCCATATTAACATTCATTATCAAGAATCAGACATCAAACATGGGTAATTAGACCAATTTTGGAGGACATTTCAGGCCTATGGAACCATAGGGTATCACAGCGTAACATTTTCTGAAAAGGAAGGCAGCATTGGGGATGGGCGGTGGAAGTGGTGGGGGTCACACTTCAAATTAAAACAGACTTGAAAATGATCTAAAAACAAGATGCTGGAAATCCGAAATAACAGAAAATGCTGGAAAAACTCAGCAGGTCTGGCAGCGTCTGTGGAGAGATAAAATACAGTTAACATGTTGAATTTGGATAACTACTCTTTTGAAAATGGTCCTACTTGCTTCCTTCAGTGGTGGGCTCCACGTAGGGGGGCAATTTTCCAAACATTTTGTCATAACAGTGTCATAACAGCATCAAAACAGGAATCTTCTGCGCTGGTCTTTTGGGCAAACTCGAAACTACAATCTTCCAGCACTCTTGTTAATTTCTATGTCAGCTGGGAGCTTTGTGCTGGTGGCAGTGGTGGGGCACAGCGTAAGTACGCCAGTGAAGCCAACTTCAGAGCACTCGGGCGCCATTGCACAAAACGCCCAAGTCTGACAGTGAACTGGGAGATTTTCTCCTAGCTCGCTCCTCCCAGGTTCATCAGAACCCTCAACTCCTCCCATATCATTAATGGCATTATTACCTCCCACACCAATATGAGTTGCTGGCATCAGGCCCTCCCGATGAGACCCTGACAGACCACCAGCATGCCCCCCCCACAACACAACCCCCTCAGACACCCATCCCTGCACGTGCCCCCTTACAGAGCTCCTCCTTGTCAAGCTCCCCCCTTATATAATCTGCCTCCCTGCATATCACCCAATCATTGTACATAGCCCCCCCGTCATATCCCAATGCCAAAGGCTTCAACCCATTCAGACCCCACCCCCTTGACACTGCCCCCTGGCTCGCTTATGGTACCCAATTGGGCAATGTCGGGGTGCCAGGTGGGCACTGCCTGAAGGGCACTGCCCAGCCAATGCCCCAACCCCCCTGGGGGCTTCAATAGCCCCCAGTCCTCCTGGCATAGCCATGGCGGCACTGCTGCCTCACAGCGCCAACCACCTGGGTTCAATTCTGGCCTTGGATCACTGTCTGTGTGGAGTTTGCACATTCTCCCAGTGTCTGCATGGGCTTTCTGAGTTTCCTCCCACAATCTAAAAATGTGCAGGTTAGGTGGATTGGCCAAGCAAATTGCCATTTAGTGTCTCAGGATGTGTCGGAATGGGGAGATTAGGAAGCTAAATATATGAGGTTACAGGGATAGGGCCTGAGTGGGATGCTCTGTTGGAGAGTTGGGGCAGGCTTGATGGACCGAATGACCTCCTTCTGTACCGTACGGATTCTTTGGCGCTGGTTCCCACTACTGCGGAGCAGTAATGATTCTCACTGGTGAAAGATGGGAGGCAGCATCCATGAGGGCGGAAGCAGCCGTGCCAAGCCTGGTAAGTGGATGTTAATGTCAGCAATCCTATGTTAATAGGTTTCATGCCATTTCTGAGCATGAAGCCGTTCATGCCAGTAAAAAGGGGCCAGGAAGATGGCAATCTGATCTGTGCCCTGCACAAATTGGATTCTTGGCCTCCTGCCACCTTCCTGGCTCGTCATGCTGATTGACAGGCATGGTGAGCCGATAAGATAGTACTCTTCATCTCTTTCAGCATCTGACCATCACACGCAGTTCACAGAACTGGAACAGCTGTTTGATTTTTCGAGAGTCTGTTTCCTTTTTAAATTACAGAAGATAGATCCAAACAATTCATTTTGGAATTGCCTCTGGGCTAATAAAAGCCATCAGAGAAAGTGGTATCACATCCAGGCGAACTTGTAAACAGGCAAACAGATTTCATAGTCAGCGGATCATTCAGCAAAGGAGACTGCCATCTGGCTCATTATACCTGTGCTGAATTTTTGTAAGAGTGATCCAATTAGTTCCACTTTATCCTCTTTTCCCATCGCCCTGTATCCTTTATCTTTTCAAGTATGTATCTAATTTTTTTTAAAGTTACGATTGAATCTGCTTCCACTGCCCAGAAAATAAATTCCAATTTCTCTATCCCCACTTCCTTTTACAATATTAAATGTTGTTGTTATCTAACTATCTGCCAATGAAAACAGTTTCTCCCTGTCTACTCTATCAAAATGCCCACATCATTTTGAACACTTCCACTAATTTTTCCCTTAACATTGTCTATCTGAGGACGATTACCCCAGCTTCTTTATAGTTTTTTCACATAACTGAAGTCCCTAATTTTTGGTGCTATCCTAGTAAATTTCCTGAATAGCTGCTATATTTTGTGACATGGCATTTATTGAAATTTAGCCATTGTACTTGAATTTGTGTTCAATTTTTTTACAATGCTAAGTAGATAACCCAGATAGGCAGTTAAGATAAAAGCTGCGTATAGCAGACAAAGATGGCTTGAAGAAGACAAACAGGCTTGGACAAATCCTATTTCTTTCAGATCCTGGTTTATGGATTTATCTCTCTATTTCGCTGCAGGAAAGAATAGGCCTATGGAGAATAGCAGGGAGAGGGTTAGCAGGGACTGACATACAGAGGTTAGTATAATACCTTGCAGTAAGGATTTTCTGCTGCAATAGAAACCTAGCTGCTCCTTCCTATACTTTTGAATTAAACTTACATTTCCTTATTTCTCCAGGTTACTTACATAGGATGCTATTCAGTCTAACTAATCCATGCTGATGTTTGTGCGCCACTTGAGCCTCTTCCCAACTTTCCTCATCTAAATCCATCCCTTGTATGCTTGTCCAGCTAATACCTTCCCTTTAAATGCATCTGTTAACATATACCGCACTGTGCATGCTAATATAATACAATAACAGAATTATATTCCTTGGAGAACTCCAGGTTTATCAGTAGGAAATAGTACTGCCCTTTTGTTTCATAAAAAATCACATCAGTCTGGTTGCCACTATAATAATATTACCCTGCTGTGTCTGTGGCGCAAGCTGATCAGACAAAACCTACAGAGGAAGTTACTCTCAAGAAAGGAAAACTGTATAACCAGGCTGCAATTAGAAAATGGTATTCTTTGAATGAGTTAAAGGAACATCAAATATAATGCAAATAATTTACTGTAAAATATATAATTATTTCAGGGACATTTCAAAGAATTAAAAGTGAGCTAAAGTTTGGTAAATTCTGCAATTCCCATTTTAAACTAGACTAAACCTGGCTTTGACTGTGTTGTTGTTTGTTGTTGACTATGTAAGACATATTCATTTGTTGGATAGCAGGTACAACTTTCTTCCTAATCATTTTATATTCATGCAACTATCCATATGGTATATAACCCATATCCTGTTTCCAATTCCTTTTCAGAGTTATGAAGGAGGTACTGCAATGTTAGTCAATGGTAAAACAACCAGAGAACTTGGAGGTTGGTAGTATCATACTTTGGCTATTGTTCATTTTTCTCATGCTGTTATTTATAGTAGCTGTTATGTATAGTAGCTGTTGTTCCTGAGGAGCAGCATCGAGAGGCAGCGATTTTTGGGCGTGTGAGGAGGCAGCAAGAAAGGTACATTTTCTGTTTTTATTTTTTAACTTTTTATTTCTAGTTTAAAGTCGCGAGTATCGGCGGTTTTTTTAAAATTAGTTAGAAGCTGGAAGTCGTCACTAGGACGCTTACCGGTAGTTGTAGTTTTTTTTTCTTGGGTCCCTGACCCTAGAAATTAGAGCAGAGGGGATACCCGATCCTCTACACTGGTAGAGAATCCCACCCTCCCACCTCCTCTAACCTAATTATAAGCGTGTGGGAAGTTTTGTTTTTCTTTTGTTTTTTTTTCTGCTGGTAATTGTTTTCAGGGATGGCAGTTCAGGCAGTAAGCTGCATCTCATGTGGGATGTATGTGGTAAGGGACTCCAGTAGTGTTTCTGGTGATTTTACTTGTAGGAAGTGTGATAGATTGCAGCTTCTGGAGGAGCATGTAAAGGAGCTGGAGGTGGAATTAGAGGAACTCCGCATAATTCGGGAGGCGGAAGCGGACATCGATAGGAGTTATAAGAAGATAGTCACTCCTAGAAATGAGTCTTGGGTAAATGCCAGGAAGAGGGGAAAGAAGCAATTTGGGGGACAATCCCCTGGGGCTGTTCCCCTCCAAAATAGGTTTTCGGTCCTGGAGGCTACAGTTGAGGAGGAATCAACTGGGGATAGCCAAAGGGAGCAGGTCTCTGGAGGTGAGCCTATTGTGAAAGCTCAGGTGGTTAGGGGATGTAAAAGATTGGGTCTAGTGATTGGGGACTCCACAGTTAGAGGGACGGATAGGAGAGTCGGAAGTAATGGTAGGGACTCAGGGCTGGTGTGTTGCCTACCAGGGGCTGGGGTCTGGGATGTATCGGAAAGGGTATTCAGGACTCTTAGGGGAGAGGGAGATCAACCCCAAGTTATAGTTCATGTGGGGGCGCATGACATAGGGAGGTTAAGGGAAGGGGATATTAAGCAGAGATTTATGGAATTGGGGTGGAAACTAAAGGCCAAGTCAGAAAGAGTGGTTATCTCTTGCCTGTGCCATGGGATAGTTTAGAGAGGAATAGGGAGAGGGAAAGTTTGAACTCGTGGCTGAGGGGATGGTGCAGGAGGGAGGGGTTCAGGTATTTGAGCAATTGGGGCTCATTCTGAGGAAGGTGGGACCTCTATAAGAGTGATGGTCTGCACCTGAATAGGAGGGGAACCAATATCCTGGGGGGTAAATTTGCAAAGGCTATGCAGGGAGGTTTAAACCGATTTGGAGGGGGGGTGGGATCCTGAGTAGAGGGGGTGAAAGTGAGGGGGGCATAGATGGGGACTGCAATGCACGGCATCGCGGGGGTGGGGCGGAGCAGGGTTTGAAATGTGTATACTTTAATGCAAGGAGTATTCGCAATAAAGTAGATGAACTTGCAGCGTGGATCAGTACCTGGGACTTTGATGTTGTGGCCATTTCAGAGACATGGATAGAGCAGGGTCAGGAATGGTTGTTGCAGGTTCCGGGGTTCAAATGCTTTAGTCGGGGTAGAGAAGGAGGTAGAAGGGGGGGAGGGGTAGCATTATTGGTCAAGGACTGTATCACAGTGTCAGAGAGGAAGTTTGATGAGGACTTGTCTGTTGAGGTAGTATGGGCGGAGATTAGAAATAGGAGAGGAGAGGTCACCCTGTTGGGAGTCTTTTATAGACCTCCTAAAAGTTCTAGAGAGGTTGAGGAAAGGATTGCAGAGACGATCCTGGTTAGGAGTGACAGTAATAGGGTAATTGTTATGGGGGATTTTAACTTTACTAATATTGATTGGAATTGTTATAGCTCTAGCTCGTCAGAGGGGGCAGTTTTTGTACAAAGCGTGCAGGAAGGTTTTTTGACTCAGTATGTTGATAGGCCAACTAGAGGTGAGGCTATATTGGATTTGGTGCTGGGAAATGAGCCAGACCAGGTGCTGGACTTGGAAGTTGGTGTGCATTTTGGTGATAGTGACCACAATTCGGTTACGTTCACCTTAGTGATGGAAAGGGATAGGCATGAACCTCGGGTCAGTAGTTTTAGCTGGGGGAAGGGTAATTATGAGGCTATTAGGAGAGAATTAGGAAGCATAGGTTGGACTAGGAGATTACAGGGACTGGGAACGTCCGAAATGTGGAGTATTTTCAAGGAGCAGCTACTGCGAGTCCTTGATAGGTATGTCCCTGTCAGGCAAGGAGGAATTGGTAGAGCTAGGGAACCGTGGTGCACTAAAAAAGTTGATTCGTTGGTTAAAAAGAAAAAGGAGGCTTATGTTCGGATGAGACTTGAGGGCTCAGGTAGTGCACTAGAAAGCTTTAGATTGGCTAGGAGGGAGTTGAAGAATGAATTAAGAAGGGCTAAAAGAGGACATGAGAAGACTTTGGCTGATAGGATTAAGGAGAATCCTAAGGCGTTCTATAGGTATGTTAAGAACAGAAGGTTGGTTAGGGCAAGATTAGGGCCAGTTACAGACAGCAGAGGGAAATTGTGTGTGGAACCGGAAAAGATTGGTGAGGCACTGAACCAATATTTCTCTTCGGTGTTCACGCAGGGGGACATGAATGTAGCTGAGGAGAACACTGGGTTGCAGGGGTGTAAACTAGACAGTATTGCAGTTGATAAGGGGGATGTGCTGGATATTCTTGAGGGTTTAAAAATAGATAAGTCCCCTGGTCCGGACGGGATTTACCCTAGGATTCTCTGGGAGGCAAGAGAGGTGATTGCAGAGCCTCTGGCTCTGATCTTCAGGTCGTCGTTGGTCTCAGGTATAGTACCGGAAGATTGGAGGATAGCGAATGTTGTCCCATTGTTTAAGAAGGGGAACAGAGACTTCCCCGGGAATTATAGACCGGTGAGTCTTACTTCTGTTGTGGGCAAGGTTTTAGAAAAAATTATTAGGGATAGGATTTATAGTTATTTGGACAGTAATGAATTGATTGGAGATAGTCAGCATGGTTTTGTAGCGGGTAGGTCGTGCCTTACTAACCTTATTGAGTTTTTTGAGGAAGTGACCAAAGAGGTGGATGGGGGAAAGGCAGTTGATGTGGTATATATGGATTTTAGTAAGGTGTTTGATAAGGTTCACCATGGTAGGCTTCTGCAGAAAATGCAGATGTATGGGATTGAGGGTAATCTAGGAAATTGGATCAGGAATTGGCTAGCAGATAGGAGACAGAGGGTGGTGGTTGATGATAAATATTCGTCATGGAGTTCAGTTACGAGTAGTGTGCCTCAGGGATCTGTTTTGGGGCCACTGCTGTTTGTAATTTTTATTAATGATTTGGATGAGGGTATAGTTGGGTGGATTAGTAAATTTGCTGATGACACCAAAGTCGGAGGTGTGGTAGATTGTGAGGAAGGGTGTCGTAGTTTGCAGGGTGACTTAGACAGGTTGCAGAGCTGGGCCGAGAGGTGGCGGATGGAGTTTAATGCAGAGAAGTGTGAGGTAATTCACTTTGGTAGGAATAACAGATGTGTCGAGTATAGGGCTAACGGGAGGACTCTGAATAGTGTGGATGAACAGAGGGATCTAGGCGTATGTGTACATAGATCCCTGAAAGTAGGGAATCAAGTAGATAAGGTTGTTAAGAAGGCATACGGTGTCTTGGCGTTTATTGGTAGGGGGATTGAATTTAGGAGTCGCAGCGTCATGTTGCAACTGTACACAACTCTGGTGCGGCCGCACTTGGAGTATTGTGTGCAGTTCTGGTCCCCACATTATAGGAAGGATGTGGAGGCTTTGGAGAGGGTGCAGAGGAGGTTTACCAGGATGTTGCCTGGTATGGAGGGGAGGTCCTATGAGGAGAGACTGAGGGATTTGGGGTTGTTTTCGCGAGAAAGAAGGTGGCTAAGAGGGGATATTATTGAAACATATAAGATGATTAGAGGTTTAGATAGGGTCGACAGTGATAGCCTTTTTCCTCGGATGGAGAAAGCTAGCACGAGGGGGCATGGCTTTAAATTAAGGGGTGGTAGTTATAGGACGGATGTCAGGGGTAGGTTCTTTACCCAGAGGGTGGTGAGAGATTGGAATGCCCTGCCTGCTGCAGTTGTAAATGCGCCTAGTTTGGGGGCGTTTAAGAGATCCGTGGATAGGTTTATGGATGAAAAGGGATTGGTTTAGGTTAGAGGGTCATTGTTTTTTAACTGGTCGGTGCAACATCGTGGACCGAAGGGCCTGTTCTGCGCTGTAATGTTCTATGTTCTATGTTCTAAAGAGAACTCTAAAGGCTCCAAATTTGAAAAACCATACATTAGGTTTCCCTTAAAGTAGGTTTTTTGACTTGTGCAATTCTTTGTGGCAAAATGGAAGTCAAATGGAAACATTCATTTAATTCATGTTTGTTAATATAAAAATGACATGAGTTAAATCAATATCCAGTGTTACACCCATCAATCCAGCATTTGTCAGCATGTTAAATTAGCTCTATCATGCTGACTAATTCCTCCAAAGCAGTTACTCTAATAATGCTGTCAATTATCAACATTGAAACTATTAAAAAGCTGCTCTAAGTGCCCAATCAGCCCAGTGAAACCTGGTGGACTGATAGCCAGGCAAGAGGAGTTGCCCTCCTTTTTGGGCACTCTTGCCAGTTGGATGCCCTATAAACCATCTTTCTCCATCATTTTCTCTCCTCCCTGTCATGTCCAGCCTGACCCCCACCCCCCCTCCCTACTGGAGCCTGCTAGCCTGGTCTCAGCAAGGACTCTGGACCTACCTTTGTGCAGGCTCTATTGGCTTCTCTTCCTTGGACAATGTTGCACTCTGAACCATGACCATTGCTCCTGGTGGTGTTGCTGGCATAAGAGAGCTGCAGGCAATTTGATAGGCCAGTAACTCTCAAAGGTGCCCAATAAAGAAGAAAAGCCCACCTCAAGCCAATTAATGGTCTGACAGCTGTTCAATATCAAGCCGTGAGCTGGCCAAGCAGATATGGGATCATCCCCAACTTTGACAATGAAAAAGCCGTAACGTTTGTACTCATCCCATGTACTCTCTTTATTTAGGCATCATCATTTAACACACGGTCACACTTGCCACTACACATTGCTGTTTCTAAATTAAGTTTCATAAGATCCAGACTGCAGATGTCCATAATTTTGTTATAGCTTATGCATGAAAGGAAATTAATTTTGACTTGATCACCCTTGAACCACAGAAATCCATTCCCATTGCAGGTCTTTTGCTGTTACAGCACCCTATTTGCAATATGTCCTGTTATTAATTGTCATTTTATAAAGTAATTATTTGTACTCTAATTCTTAAGAAATTTCACTGAACAACTGAATACTCTATGACTTGATTAACATTGTTTTCAACTGCACTCTTACAAATGAGAAGTCCCTGTGGAGGCTTGAGTGGAGTATAAATGCCGGTATGGACTACACTGTAACCCAATTTCCCATTCATTAACTTTTGTGGGTTACAGTTCCCTGGCCTCCCTTACAGGCTTACACTCTTTACCATCTGACTTTGCTGTATTTGCAATGCTGGGGAATCCAATAGCCTCAGGCTCAATTAGTCATTCTCTGCATGTATTATAATTACTTGTTTTGCATTTTTAAAAGCTACAAAGCAAGTTCAGCATTGAAATAGCTATTATTTGCTAAGCCTTCCCCACTTGCTACAGTTGCTTTGCACCTTCAGTGAATCAGAACATTCATAGCTCAAGAACCCTGAGGCCCTTTAAAAACATGAATCGACGGATTGGTCAATATCTTATTATTACTTTGCCTGTAAACCAAACTGCCTTCTGGCTTCTGTCTCAGATGATCAACAAATAGATGAGGCTAAATTGTGGCTAACCAACTGTGAACCTACACAATGATCTTTGATTCTCCTGTTAGTGCTGTGTGTAGCATCCCTTCACTTAAATTTTAGTTCCCAGCAAAGCTTATATAATCTGGTCAAAAAAATATACAAATGCATTGGAGAAAAGACTATTCATCATTTCATTTGCTTCTGCCATGAGACCATATATCTACGTTGCAGCTGAATGGACTCTCCTCAGTTTAAAGCTCCTCTTGAACATAGATATTTAAGGAGAAAAGAGTTTATTGAGGTTTGAAAGTGAAAATGAATTGAGGACTACATAAATTGTCATCCACATCATCAGTGATCTGCAGATTCTGGCATAATTCTCTTTTCTCCAAACCACTAGATTTTGCATTACTTTCTCATGTTCTTCATACAATTTCCACCCTACAGGTTGCCCAAAAGATCCCTTTATCTTCCTTCGGTCTTTTTCTTTTCAGCCTTCTTATTACGTCTTCCAATATCCTGTTGGGCACATACTCAACCCAATGAATTTGCCTCTTTCTGATCTATCTAATTACATTCTTCTTATGTCATTGTCAACATCAGCTCATTACTTGTCTTGCCTATAAACTTTGCTATTTTCAAACCCACATCTCAAAGTTCCCCAGAAATATGATCTCCTCTTTCTCCAGTGTGCACATTCCAGCATCATGCAGCACAATACTCCAGATCAAAGTCATCACTAATATTTTCTTCCTATTCAGTTCCCCTACAGGGGAATATTTTGCATGCCAATATTTCCAGATGAGAGTCAGTGAGCGTTCAAACTGCACTTCAAAGTTGCCCTATGGGCACTGGAGCTTAGTTGAAATAGTGCTGCTCTACTCTTGGCTCATGCCTCATGCTTCTATTGCCATGCTTGAATATCAAGCAGTGCAACACATTAAAGGAATCAAAGGTGCTAATTGGAAGCAACTCTGAATGAAAGAGGCCTATCTGCCTGTACAAGTAAATTTCATTGATGCCTGAACCTGAATTGGGAGATGCAGCAAATTCCAGTGTTACAATAGGTTTGTGAAATTGGGAAATTCTGCCCAAAGAATGCAAAGTTCAATTCTCTGAGGCAACAACATCATTTAATAGGTGCAAGGTGTCCCTGGCAAAAGGCTGTCAGTATGAATTATAAAGTAGGAGAAGGCCACTATAGAGAGGGAGGAGAAAAATTCTAGTGTGATTAGATTCTGGGGTGCGGGTGAAGAGAGTATGAGCATGAAGTGGTCACTTCTTGACCTTTTGGCTAAGATCAAGTATCAGATCAAGCCCAAGATGGAGCACAATGCCTTTTCTTGTCAGCTTGGATCTTGTTTGCCTCTCTTGTGGGGACAATTTGAATTTGAATTTGGTTTTTGGAGCAAGCTAGAATGGATTTGGGTTTGCCCAGTCAATTCTGAGCTTTGGTTTTGTAACTTCAAGGATAGAGTAAAAAAATTTAAAAATTAGCATTAAGTTGGTGGAGTGAAAGGATAAGGAGAGGAAAGGTTCCAGCAGAAATTGTATGAAGAAAAGTACTATCCCAAACCATGGGACAAAAGCAAGTGCATAAAGCTGTTAATAGGACCTAGGAAATTAGAAAACAGTACCTGTGCCAATTAAGTGGAGAAGAATGCCAAAATAAATTGGGAAGGTTAGAGTAGAAACGTCAGTGTGAACTAGAGATGATAGGGCTGAAAATATTTCCAGTAGGTACTGGGGGTGATAGTTTATGAGAGCAAATTGCGAGATAAACTATGGGTTGGGGCAGGGATTGGACAAGAAAATTATCAGCATAAATAGGGGCTGGGGAAGGGGGAACAATTTAACAACAAAGGTTGCTGATATATATCCACAAATTCTTCACAGGCCATGGGAGTAAAAGTCCTGTACTTTTTGCCACAACATTCACTATATAAGTGATGGAACGTTGAGCATATCTGCAAATTAGGTTGAAACCAATGCATGTGTGATCAATATAACTACATACTGTTAGTCTGTTTACATGTCAATGGTGTTTTTAAACTGTTGATCAGCTTTTATTAATTTTCTATTTGACGTATCTGAGAACCGACTGGGGTTGCGAAGTTAAGGCCTCTGACCTAGTCCAACCTGTCACTGAATACAATGGAGGGGAAGTCAGCCTCATGCTGGACATACCTCTTAACCAAACTGAGACCCTTGAATTCAACAATCTGAGATGAGTTTGATATATGATATTGGACTTGGTGACCAGCACTTTTCAAGTTTCTCCATTTCAATTTGCTCTGGAATGAAATACCGTGGAGGCTGGGCATGAGAATATATGTTGAAATGTTCAGCGCTCAATGCCTTCTAAAACTGAATTGCATTGAGAGAAGCATTCACATCTTGGGCTTACCACCTCTGAAATGTAGAGTGATTCTGCCTGAACAAGCAACAGGAAGATTACCATACTCTAGGAAGATATACTATACTGTTTTACCTGGTTATATTTCACTATTGCTTATGTGCACATTTGGCGATGCCCAAGCCTTGATTTTGTCAACTTATGTAGAGATCCCCTGGACTTAGACATGTGAATTGAGTTCATACATGGAAACAGTGTGCATTCTATACCGGAAGACAGAAATGTGCGAATTTCTCAGTGGTTTACGTTCAAGAATCTTCAACATTTTGATGAGTTTTGGACAAGTCAGATATTCCGCTGACTTCAAGATATTGTTTAATAAAGATATTTATACATTGGCTTTAAACATGCAAATGTTTTTACTAAGATGTATCCCACAATATAAGTTGAGAGTCAAAGTCATGTATAGCTGGTCATAGCTTTCTAATATTACATGTTCAAAACAGAATTAACAAATACTAAGATAAGGAAAGCGTTCCATAATTCTCAAATTGCACCTGTGGTTTATTTGTTTTAAGCAATGATATGAAGTAGGACATCTTACCATTGTGTTTCAGAATCACAGCCATGTAATCCGGTGAGTAGGTGCTGATGTACAAGAGGATGCTGGGAGTGTTGGTAGTGCTGAAACTGAAAACCAGATCCTCTTTGGTCAAAGTAAGGCTGGAGTTTGCTGGTTGTGATGAACTCTTGAGGTCTTTCAGACTATCCTCAGATGACTGGAAGCTGTAACGTATCCAGGTCCCAGCCTCAAAAAACCCACCAACATCTGCAAAGTGATTGATATTAGCAAGAACTTCGTGAAAATAATTCATTCTTAGAGGAAACAAAGATCATCGGCATTCTACTACTGATACAGAATCCATATGGTTAACGGTGCAATGACAAATACTATGATTGCACTTTGTAGTTCCTGTTCTACTGACAGCTCTTACTTCAGCTGCTCATTACATGACAGGGTTAAACACAGATAATGAGTTTAAGTTTATGCTCATGTTGATAGCTCAGTCCCGTAATTCCTGACGCAACGCAAGAGGTGTCTTTTTTTACTGAAGGGGAGCTCCAAAGCAAAGGTCACAAAGCCGATAGTGATTCCATGAACATTCAGCATAAAGGTTACAAATGGCTTCTTCGATCATATGAAAACAGACAGATTGGTTTCATTGTTCTCCAGAGCTCCATATTGCAGACCTTTTGCATTACAAGACTAATGTGCAAGTTGGACAAATAGCCATGTGGCTACTATGGAAGCCAATAATCTATATTAAATATCTGACCTGTAGACTGCCAGGGGGGTCACACATATTAATCACATAGCTACAAAAAATGTGTTCAGATATGTGGCAACTAATTGAATACAACCTGCAGCACTAAAGTGAAGATCAGCTATAGCATCCTGTAAGCCTGACACTGTTACATCTGCCAGGAAAAGGCACAAACATCAGGGCATACTTTCCCTTTTGCACTTGGATATAAAGGATCAGTTGGGTGAAACAACATTGAACAGGATGGATCACAAATACGCAACAGAGCCACTCTGATTTTGATCTATGTAGTGTGTCCTATTATCTGTCACACTCCAATGCAATAAGAAGAAAATCTGCTCATGTAGTGATGACTGGAAGCACAAACCTGTCACAACCTTTTCAACAGCAGACAATTTGAATTGTTCAAATTGAAGGTTCTATTCTATTAAGCGCAGGCCTGAGTTTTTGCTTTTGTGTCAGGATCACTGATTTGGGAAAATTCCTGGCTCTGCAAACATGACTCCTGACAAAAAGCTCCTGCCCCAGATGTTCAGATTTTTATTCCAGAGGAGCGTGCTTTAACAAGAGTCAGACCACCCCACTTCAAAACAAATGGGGAGACAACCACAAGGAACAGCTTGCTTTGTGAAAGGCTGACCTTGGTACTCTGCTACTTTGAAGGAAAAATAATTAAAACAAAAAAAAGCCCTCTAACCCTCACACATCCCACGTACTGCCTACGCCCCATGTTACCCATCCATCCCCATGGTCCCTCATGCCATCCTTGCCAACCTATGCTCTTTAATAGCTCCTATGCCAACCTATGAACCTTGAATAATTCTCATGGCCTGTTGATCCCTTCTGCCAAATCCTGCCAACATATGCCAATCTATGCCCCTCCATCCACTGGCTTTTGCCCTTACACATTCCATGTCAGTTCAACCTGTATGCACAATGGCCAGAGCTCAGAACTCTTGCTGAAGTGAAATAAAGTTCTAAGTGTCTATTGAAAACAATACTCTCATTCATTAAAACCCATTCATGACCATCTAAATTCCTTCAACTATTTAATCCCATGTAAAAACAAAATTTTATTCAAGAACTTAATCTCTAATAAAAAGTAGCATTTGCATTCATAATCCCACAGCATTATGCGTTCTTAATCAAACTTGGACTGAAAAGCACCATACTATGAAAATAACAGGTTGTGAAATTAATCATGAAGCATAAATCCTATGTTAGTAAACAAACTGAAAAAGCAAACACTAACTTTTGAAAAAATGCAGGCTTGTTTCATTTAAAAGGCAGGAGATTTAAAATCTTTGATAGCTTGACAGCTCCTCGGTGATTTAAATGCTTTGTCAGCTTTACTATCCCAAGGGGATTTAAAAGCCTGACAACTTGACAGTTTCAATGAATTTTATTAAGGTCAACTTGTAATAATCCAAAGGGCACATGACCTCTCCCAAAGTTCACCATATCTCAACCTTTCTGAAAGGTTACATAAGAACATAAGAACATAAGAAATAGGAGCAGGAGTAGGCCATCTGGCCCTTCCAGCCTGCCCCGCCATTCAATAAGATCATGGCTGATCTGTTGTGGCTCAGTTCCACATTCCTGCCCTCTCCCCATAACCCTTAATCCCCTCTCTTATCAAAAACCCATCAACCCACGTCTTAAAAATAAGAGGTAGCCTCCACCACTTCAACGGGCAGAGAATTCCAGAGATTCACCACCCTTTGAGTGAAGAAGTTCTTCGTCAACTCTGTTCTAAACCGCCCCCCCTTTTATCTTGAGGCTGTGCCCCCTAGTCCTACTGTCCTTTCTGAGCGGGAAGAGTCTCTCCACCTCTATCCTATCCATCCCATTCATCATCTTATATGTCTCAATGAGATCTCCCTTCATTCTTCTAAACTCTAACGAGTACAAGCCTAGTTTATTCAGCCTCTCCTCATAGCTCAACCCCTTCAACTCCGGCATCAGCCTAGTAAACCTCCTCTGCACTCCCTCCAAGGCCAAAATATCCTTGCGTAAGTACGGCGCCCAAAACTGCACACAGTACTCCAGCTGCGGCCTCACCAATGCCCTGTACAGCCGCAGCAAGACCTCCCTACTTTTATATTCAATCCCCCTCGCTATGAAGGCCAGCATCCCATTAGCCTTCCTGACCACCTGCTGCACCTGCAGGCTGGGTTTTTGCGACTCATGCACAAGGACCCCGAGGTCCCTCTGCACTGTCGCCTGCTGCAGTTTTTCGCCACCTAAGTAATAATCCTTCCTACCATTATTCCTACCAAAGTGGACCACCTCGCACTTGCCAACATTAAATTCCATTTGCCATTTCCTGGCCCATTCGCCCAGCCTATTTAGATCCTTCTGCAGACTCTCCACACCCTCCGCGCAATTTGCCGTTCCACCAATCTTGGTGTCATCAGCAAATTTCAACACCATACACTCGGTTCCCTCCTCCAGATCATCTATATGAATGGTAAATAGCTGAGGCCCCAGCACTGACCCCTGGGGCACTCCACTAGTCACCAACCGCCAATCCGAATAGCACCCATTGACCCCCACTCTCTGCCTCCTATTTGACAACCAATCCTCTATCCACGCTAACACCCTACCCCCAACTCCATGTCCCCTGACCTTCTGCAATAACCTCTTGTGAGGTACCTTGTCAAACGCCTTCTGAAAATCAAGAAAGACCACATCCACCGGCTCTCCTCTATCTACCGCCCTAGACACATCCTCATAGAACTCCAGTAAATTTGTCAGACATGACTTCCCCTTAACGAAACTGTGCTGCATCTGCTCTATCAAGCAATTCCCCTCAAGATGCCTCGCTATTTCCTCCTTGATGACGGATTCTAACATTTTACCTACAACAGACGTTAAACTAACCGGCCTATAATTCCCTGCCTTTTGCCTGGCATCCTTCTTAAACAACGGCGTAACATTAGCCGTTTTCCAATCTTCCGGCACTTCCCCGGAATCCAGCGACGTTTGGAAAATAACCACCGAGGCATCCACTATCACCTCCGCCATTTCTTTCAGAACCCTCGGATGCATTCCATCCGGTCCTGGGGACTTGTCCACAATCAGTCCCTCCAGTCTGTCGAGCACTGCCTCTCTAGTAACAATAATGTCATTGAGACCCCTCCAGTCCTACCACCTTTCCATCTCTAACACCCGGCAAATTATTCACGTCCTCTTCTGTGAAGACCGAAACAAAAAAGTTATTCAAGACCTCAGCCATATCCCCATCCCCTACCACTAAGTCCCCCTTCTCATCCTCTAAGGGTCCAACGTTCACCCTAGCCAGCCTCTTCCTTTTTATATATTTATAAAAACTCTTGCTATTCTTTTTTATATTAAGCGCTAGCCCAGCTTCATAGTTTCTCCTACCCTTCTTTATCAAATTCTTTGTCAATCTTTGTTGACATTTAAACCTCTCCCAATCCTCTTCTCGCCCACTACTCTTAGCTACTCTAAACGCCTCCGCTTTTAATTTAACACTTTCTTTCACCTCCTTCGTTATCCATGGCTTATTACCTCTCCTCCTACGGTCCTTTTTGACCATCGGAATAAATTTCCGCTGAGCACCAAGAAAGATCTCCTTAAAGATCCTCCACTGCTCCTCAGCAGACCTACCTTCCAACGAGCTCCCCCAGTCCACATTCGCCACTTCTCTCACCCTACCGTACTCCCCTCTGTTCAAACAAAGGACGTGTGTCCGGGAACCCACTTTCTCATCCTCCATCTGCACCAGAAACTCCACCATACAATGATCACTCTCCCCAAGAGGATCCTTCGCCGCAAGGTCCCTAATTCTACCCGCCTCATTATATAGCACCAGATCCAAGATAGCTCGCTCCCTCGTCGGCTCCAACACACACTGTTCGAGGAAACTATCCCGGCAGCATTCCAAGAACTCCTCCTCGAGCCCACCGCGTTCAACATGGGTCGACCAATCAATATGCAGATTGAAATCCCCCATAATTACGGCCGTCCCATTCCTGCACGCCGCACTTATTTGCGCGTTAACAGCCCGCCCCACCTCCAGATCATTATTCGGGGGCCTATAGACGACACCCACCAGCGTCTTCCTCCCTTTGCTGTTCCTAATCTCCACCCACAACGATTCCACTTTCTGCTCTTTGGCTCCAATATCATCCCTTGCTACCACCCTGATGCTATCCTTAATCAGCAGAGCTACGCCCCCCACTTTTTCCTCCCGCCTATCCTTCCTGAACACTTGATACCCCTGGACATTCAGCTCCCAGTCCCTGTCACCTTGCAGCCACGTCTCTGTAATGGCCACCAGATCATATCCATTTGTGCTGATCTGCTCTACCAGCTCATCCACTTTATTCCGAATGCTTCGTGCATTCAGATAAAGTGCCTTCATCCCAGCCTTCATCTGGACCCTATTTGCTGGAACGCCACCAACCATACTCACGCCCCCTACTCCCTTTATTATTGGGACATCCTCAGCCTCTTCCCTTACCTGTACCATCTCCTTAACTTTAGGCCTCGTAATGTCACCTACCCTCGCACCCTCCCCCCCCGCAATTAGTTTAAAGCCCTGTCTACAGTCCTCTTTACTCGATTCGCCAGGACTCTGGTCCCAGCACGGTTCAGACCAACCCCATCCCACCCGAACAGGTCCCACCTACCCCAATACTGGTGCCAATGCCCCATAAATTCAAACTCATTCCTCCCACACCAATCCCTGAGCCACCCATTCACTTCCTTAATCCTATCAACCCTACGCCCGTCTGCACTCGGTTCAGGCAGTAGCCCAGAGATAACCACCTTGTCGGTTCTACTTTTTAATTCCGTTACCTCAGCTTTACAAAAGGTTATCCTACATTTCCAAAGAACATTGATAATTTTAGGCCTTCTCCTGAATAGTATAACCAAGTTTTAATTTGGACATTCCACTCATGAAAATTACATCTGTTTGAAGGCAACTGCACTTTTACAGCTGCCCCTGTCAGTCACGGATGTGCAAACCACAGTCTGCTACAATTTCCCTCGATCCCCACACCCAAATGTTGGGTCCTGGTTTAGGGGTAGGATTTCTGGAATTGATGTTAAGAACATAAGAACATTAGAAATAGGAGCAGGAGTAGGCCATCTGGCCCTTCAAGCCTGCCCTGCCATTCAATAAGATCATGGCTGATCTGAAGTGGATCAGTTCCACTTTCCCGCCCTCTCCCCATAACCCTTAATTCTCTTGTCTGTCAAAAACCTATCAACCCGTGACTTAAATATATTTAGCGAGGCAGCCTCCACCACATCAACGGGCAGAGAATTCCACAGATTCACCACCCTTTGAGTGAAGAAGTTCCTCCTCAACTCCGATCTAAACTGCTCCCCCCTTATCTTGAGGCTGTGCCCTCTAGTCCTGCTATCCTTTCTAAGCAGGAAGAATCTCTCTACCTCTACCCTATCCATCCCTTTCATTATCTTATACGTCTCTATAAGATCCCCCCTCATCCTTCTAAACTCCAACGAGTACAGACCCAGTCTATTTAGTCTCTCTTCATAGTCCAACCCCCTCATCTCCAGTATCAGCCTGGTGAACCTCCTCTACACTCCCTCCAATGCCAATATATCCTTGTGCAAGCGTGGCGACCAAAACTGCACACAGTACTCCAGCTGTAGCCTCACCAGTGCCCTGTACAGTTGCAGCAAGACCTCCCTGCTTTTATATTCTATCCCCCTCGCTATAAAGGCCAGCATCCCATTCGCCTTCATGATCACCTGGTGCACCTGCAGACTGGGTTTTTGCAACTCGTGCATAAGGACCCCCAGGTTCCTCTGCACCGTAGCATGCTGCAGCTTTTTGCCTTTTAAATAATAATCCCTCCTACTATTATTCCTGCCAAAGTGGATAACCTCACACTTGGAAACATTATATTCCATCTGCCAGGTCCTCGCCCACTCGCTCAGCCTATCCAGATCTCTCTGCAGATTTTCCACATCCTCTGTGCAATTTGCATTTCCACTCATCTTCGTGTCATCAGCAAATTTTGTCACCCTACACTCAGCCCCCTCCTCCAGATCATCTATATAAATGGTAAATAGCTGAGGCCCCAGCACCGATCCCTGCGGCACTCCAGTAGCCACAAACCGCCAATCAGAATAGCACCCATTGACACCAACTCTCTGCTTCCTATTAGACAACCAATCCTCTATCCATGCTAACACCTTACCCCCAACTCCGTGCACCCTAACTTTCTGTAGCAACCTTTTATGGGGCACCTTATCAAATGCCTTTTGAAAATCTAGAAACACCACATCCACCGGTGCCCCTCTGTTTACTGCACTAGTCACATCCTCATAGAATTCCAATAAATTTGTCAAACACGACTTCCCCTTAACAAATCTGTGCTGCATCTGCTCTATCAAACCATTCCTTTCTAGGTGCCTCGCTATTTCTTCTTTGATGACAGATTCAAGCATTTTTCCAACTACAGACGTTAAACTAACCGGCCTATAATTCCCTGCCTTTTGTCTGTAGTTGTTCCAGCTACACTTTGGCTAAGCTAGAAATCCTCTCCCATAAAATTCAGGCCTCAACATTTAAACTGAAATGCATGTTGTAGTAGTAGATTGCATGTGAAAATCCGAGCATTTTTGTTTATGGTTTTACAGGCAGGAGGGGGTTAATTTAAACAGCACTAATTTCTCCTCTCGTGACTCATCTGAAAGGGGTTTGATTTTTTTCTCTCTTTATAAATGGTGGTGAATTTCCCAACATTTTGCTTTAGGTCTGATCCAATTTTCTATGTAAAACCCCACAGCAAACTTGAGATAGGATGAACTAAAAAGTGTTAATAGTTCCTTATGCACATTCAAAATATGAAAGGAGGGTCGCAACGTCGCTTCCAGACTCAGGCAGTAAAGAGTAGGATTGGGAAAAGGAAGTTTTATAGTACAGAGACTACTGAGAAAATAAATATTGTTTCACACGGGTTCCAGAATACAGAACCAAATGAGCTGTTCCTTCACAGAGGTCAGTGGGCTGAAAACTAGTGCTGTATAATTCATTTTTCTGATGGCGTTGACTTCACATAATGAGATAGGCATTGAGAGATGAACCTGTTTTATAGGCAATGGTGCAGGGATTTCCAACAGAATCAGTGTAGAAGGTGACGTGGCAGGTGTTCCAGCTAGATAGATCTCCTTGTCTGTGAGTCTGCTTGTTGGATGGTAAACAGCAGACTGAGCTACGCAGTTCAACTATGTTATATTACTTGTTCCAAATGACAGAGGCTCATGACACATGATTCCCAACTCTCAACCATCTTTGACAAAGGATATGCATCCATCGTCTGAATTCTGAGGACCATTAAAGGTCTCGCTGTTAGGAATTGAAAGGAAGGTTGCGAGGCCATTGTCTTAGCAGTTAATCCATTACCTTCTGGCATCCTAAGTTTGGCTATACAGTGCACTGGTGGTCTTTAGTGACTCTTCAGAGACAATGAGGTGTGGGTTTTCCTGAAACTTACAAGTGGCTTCTTCTGTTCCAGAGTTATAGACAGATACCCTTTCAGCCATTTTAAAGGTCTTTGTTCAGTTAAAAAAAAAGAAATAGCAATGAGAATATATATATATTTTATATATATTACAAAAATATACAGTGTGAAGTCTTGATCCCTCACTATGGTCAAGAATTTATCTTGACTCTTGTAAAAATCATAATGGTGTCAGTATACCTAATTAAACTGAATTTCACTCATAAATGTTGATCTGACAATCAATATCAATTAATATTTTAATTTTTGAAAACCTTTGAATTAATTATTGCACATTTTGTATTCTTCTGTGCTTATTCCTTTCTTCCTGGCATGAGAGCACTGATGTCAATTACAGCATCATAATTTCTGTCTAATTGAGATCTGGTAACAAAAGATATCCTTCAGCACTGCATTGCTTTCTTGTGATTTATATCTGGCATCTCATTCAGCAAATATTAGCTGTGCTTTGTACTTTGCTTTTATCTATATAATAGTACTCATCCTTGCAATGTAAAGATATTAGAAATATGAATAATTCCTTATTGACTTCAATCTGGTCTTATTCAGTTATGCAGCTGAATAGGTCCCAGTAGATCTCGGATCAATTCATGGTCGGATCTAATATCAGAATTAAATTTTTGAAAATGGAGATGTCTGTGCTGGGCATTGTTCCAATTTGTCATAATTTTGTTTGATTTGTACCACAAGATAATGACCTCTTTTGCTTTAGTTATGGTCAATTTATGTGATTTATGGATACCTGCATGCTTAATTAAAATTAAAATGAGATCTCATTATAGCTGTACTTCATTATACATCATCCAGCAACATAGCAGTTTCACCTTAGGTGACAACTGCAAATTAAGTTAAAATGGCTGTGCTGTAGCTGGTGTGCTGGATTTGTAAGACAACACCGGGTACAGATAAATGTCAAGGCACTATTAAAGTGGTCATCAATTTTCCTACAATTGTTTGGAATATGAGTCATTGACTAATTTTCTCCATCCAAAGGAGTTGTAGGTCAATGAGTTCAGTATATACCTTAGTATGTAAATGTGGGAAAAGTACAACATCGAGAGGGACTGCCATTATGGATGAAAATTCGTCACTGTCAGATACTGTCCAAGGAGTGTTTTTTTAAAATCATCCAACAAGTACGTCTGTCAATCCACAGTAGTAAAAAGTCTGACAACACCAGGTTTACGCCAGTCCAACGCCGGCATACCCACATCATGACTACTATCGACACCGCAAACTGCCGGATCCAAGTGGAGAGGATCTCCAAGAAGATTGCGCATATCGACACAGACATCAAGTTTTTACAGAGATGCAAGAAAGCAGACAAGATACCAAAAGGACTCCCAATCCACAGTAGCACAGTGGTTAGCACTCTGCCTCACAGCACCCAGGGACCCAAGTTTGATTCCCAGCTTGGGTCACTATTTGTGTGGAGTTTGCACATTCACCCCATGTCTGCGTGGGTTTCCTCCGTTGCTCCGGTTTCCTCCCACAGTACGAAAGATGCGCTGCTTGGGTGCATTGGCCAGGCTAAATTCTCCCTCAGTATACCTGAACAGGCGCTGGAGTGTGGCAACTCAGGGATTTTCACAGTAACTTCATTGCAGTTAGGTAAGCCTACTTGTAACACTAATAAATAAAGATTAAACTTTAAAACAAACGACTCCGAATCAAAGTTTGAAGAGTATATTATATGATTCTTTCACAGTGGATCATTTTGCATTTTTTTAGGCAATGCGGCTCTCTGGTGCGAAACAATTAATGCCACAATGGCTGGGTTTTTCCCTTGAACTTCTACACCTTGCTGTCAGACTCAAATATGGATCAGAAGCACACAATTTGTGGGAAGCAATCATCCATTGTGATTTTCCCTGGAGCAGCAATTAGTGGCCAGAGTGTGGGCTCACTTCCAAATAAGGATGGATGTACCCTCTAAGTAGAAAGCCAATTTAATGCCTTCTAGCTTGAAAGCAGCAGCAGGATGCAAAGGAAAGTGAACTAGGGGGAAGGCACAATGAAATGTAAGGGCCCTCTCTCCAAACTTCCAAAAATAAAAAGTGGCCTGACCAGCCAGACCATCACTCTGGGCATGGAAAGGTTTCCAGACCTGTCTGAAGCACTGGTGCCCCAGTGGGTGGCAGCTGTCAAACAGTTAAATAGGCCCCTTATCAATTCCAGTCCCAAATAAGCAACATTCCTCTTACATACTTAAATGCAACTTTAAGCACAATTAACAACCACAAGTCATAGAAAACTTCAATCATAGAATTTCTACAGTGTGAAAGGAGCCCATTTGGCTCTTCGACTCTTCGACAAAGCATCCAACCCAGGCGCTATTCCTGTAATCCCATGTATTTACTCCACTAATCCCCCTAACCATCATATCTTGGGAAACTAAAGAGCAATTTAGCAAGGCCCATCCACCTAAATGCATATCTTTAGACAGTGGAAGGAAACTGAAGCACCTGGAAGAAACCCATGTAGACACAGGGAGAACGTGCAAACTCCACACAGAACCTGGGTCCCTGGTGCCATAAAGCAGCAGTGATAACCACTGTGCCAACCACTGTGCCACCACGTCACCCGCTTTTACACTGTAAAGTTACCATAATCCCAGATGGCCATCGGCTACTCTCCCCTTCAAAGGGGAGAGCTGAGTGGTGGTTATTTAACCTTGAGGATCACCACGTCTCAAGTGAGGATAAGGTTGAGAAGGTGGGACTTCATGAATAACCTCAGCCAATATGGGAATTAAACCCACGCTGTTGGCAATTCTGCATCATGAACTAGCTTTCCAGCTATCCCAGTTAACTGACCCGTAACTTGCTAGAATGAGTGTAAACAGTCTTGAAATTTTCAGAGAGAGATAGAATTTCAGAAAAATCTTTTTAACTTCGACCGGGCTTTCGCTGCAAACTAAATTGCTTTTTGCAAAAGCATTTTCTTTCTGCTAAAGGCCAAACTCGGCACATAAACTACATCATGATATGACCCTGTCAATCACTCTAATCAGAAATAAAGTTAACTCTATTTAACAATGAATAATTATCCCACTGTCCCAAAACCTGAGTTGTATACCTGCCAGACATATTGACTGCCTATAGCATATGCTGAATTTTTAAACATTCCCCATAAAAACGAACAAAGTGTACATATCCATATCAATTGTACCATCATCATCACACTATTATTGTAGAGCCTCTCACATCTCATTTTCTCTACTGTCTCTGATCTTTGTGTTACTTGTCACAATTCTGCGTCTCGTCAAAATGGCAATTCTTCACGTGATCAACTCACTTATAGTGGTTGTTAGCAAAACTATCTGGTGCACAATAAAACCTCACCCGACATCTTCATTCCCATTGATTATCATCAGGAACAGGAATCTGACAGTTTTTCTCCACCTAACTAAATAGCACTCATGCCAATTATAACAACACTATCCCTTCTCTAATGGAAACCCATTAATTTCGTAACTCTATGACCTACCAGGAGAATCTTGACGGGTTTTTGATTGTGTCACTTAAAATATTATGAGAAAAAAATCATGCTAAACGTGTCTTTAATGCAAAACATACCGCTACTGATGAGGAGCCCTGTATGTGGAAAAAAGAACATATATTATTAGTTAGAAACTATCTACTATTGTGTTCAGATATATGGCCTTAACAATTGTAGTTATTATTTGAACACTAATTACACACTTTAATCACAGTATGCTTCAGTTTTTCTCTTTTAAAATGTCATTTTAATGATTGTTTTTATTCTGATTAGAAAAGCTACACCTGATTTGACAGAACTTAGATCAGCTATGGCAAAAACAAAGGATCATTGCTGCCTTCAGTTGAATCAGAATATGTTTAACTACCACAGTTCTGTCTTTCTCCACTACTTTTGACATGTGACCCCTCCATCAAACAATTAAGGGATGAGGATCCAAATAATGTTTCTCCAAAGTGATATACTTTCCTACTCCAACCCAACCCAAAAGCTGAAGACATCTATCTATTTTATGGTAACATCTGATCAACTCACTTAAACAGGAGGCCTTGTGGCTCAGTGGTATGCCTCTACTACTGCAGCAGAAGCTCTGGGTTCAAGTCCAATGCCATGACTTGTTGGCCACAGGAGATATGTTCATAACATGAGTCAATAGGCTGACAAGCTTGGGAATCTTTCTCCCGCTAATCTCCAGAGAGTAAAGAACAGTGTATGGGAGTGAAGTAATTTAAAAGTAAATTTTGAGGATGATTGCTATAACAGTACTAACATGATGCCTTCTGGAATTTGTTTTAAAAAATGCAACATACCTTTGCACCATATGATTAATGTTCTGAGATTATTACAACAGAAGCACTTTAGTCTATTTTCTTCCCAAAGGCTACAACAGCAGTAAATCATTTCTATTGCACATCTGCCTGCCACAGTGGAGGCATTGAAGGCCATTTAATGTCTCACAATTGGACAGGGACAACCAAAGTTCTAGGCTTTGGCTTTTCAAGTACAGAATCCCAACTTCTCTAATACACTACTCCATTTTAGCAGCACAATAATACAGTTTAATGCTCTTGCTCATTTAAAACAGCAGATCCTTCAACTTATCTCGATGCCATGGGAATTCTGTTTATTTTTAAAATATGTAAAGAAGGCAAAGCAGTTTTACTTTAATTAAAAATTAACATTATTGAATATCATTCCCACATGGAAAATCCTGGACTGGCTGTCAAACTTTATCACAATCGCAATGATGCACAGACTAGTTCAATGAGGAGTGCAGGAGAGCACGCCAAGAAAAGCATCAGGCATACCTAAAAATGAAATGCCAAACTAGTGAATTTGCAACACATGGCCACATGCATGTTAAACAGCAGGAGCAGCATGCAATACATATAGCTTTGAGGTTCCACAATCAAAGGATCACATCAAAGCTCTGCAGTTCAGCCACATCTAGTTGTGAATGGTAATGGACAATTAATTGATTAACTGGAGGGCGAAGCTCAAAATCTCCATCCTCAATAATGATGGAACACAACACGTCAGTGCAAAAGACAAGGCTGAAACATTTGCAATCACCTTCAGCCAGAAGTGCTGATTGGGTGTTTGATCTTTGCCTCCTCCTGTGGACCCCAATCTTCATTCACCCCACTTATCAAGAAAAAGCTGGAGGTACAACATCCCACTGTGGTGCTAAGCCTTATGCTCCATACCTTGCCACATCCTACCCAAACTGTTCCAGTAATGCCACAACAATGGCATCCACCTGACAATGTGAAAAATTATCCAGCTATATCCAGTCCACAGAAAGCAGGACAACTCAAATCCGACCAATTACTGCCCCAATATTTAACTCTCAATTATCTGCAAAGTGGTGGAAGAGCTCACTGACAGTGCTATCAAGTGACACTTAGGGCCCGACTTTACCATTGTGCTGCACCCGAAAACAGGCGCAAAAATGTGGTAAAGTCGGGTGTGAGGCCATTAACGTGATCCGCGCCTGTGTCTGCGCAGATGGCCACTTCAGCAAGACCCAGGAATGGCCACGATCCGAGTCGCGCCTGAAACAGGTGCAACGGCGATTTAAATGTATTTGCATGCATTTAAATTGCATTAATAAACTGCCCTCCCACCTTTATCAGCATTTCCCCTTTTACCACTGCATTCACCAATCCAGAATCGCGCCAAAATGGACATTTGAATAAAAGTCTGTTTTGGACACTCCAGCTGCTGAAGAGGCGAGTTCAGAGGTTCCAATGGCTCTGACTCAGATCAGTGGTGGAGGGGGGAAGAGGGAGGTGGGTCAGATCATTCTCTGGTGGGGAGAGAAAGTAGGGAGGCCCAATCATTGTCTGGGTGGGGGGGAGGAGGGAAGCCCAATCATTGTCTGGGTGGGGGGGAGGAGGGAAGCCCAATCATTGTCTGGTTGGGGGGTGGGGGGGCGTGGGAGGAGGAGGCGGGTCAGATGTACCTTGGAGAGTTGGGGGGGGGGAGGTGGTGGTGAGTGAGGCCAGATCATTCTCTTGGGGGGGTGGGGGGGTGGGTAGGGGAGTCAGGCCAGATCAGAAGCTTAGAATTCTGCAGAGATTAAGTCAGCTCCTGATTCCCCAAAGTTGGAATGCTCTCCATTTGCCTGTATTAATGCAGCTCAAACAACACCCAAGAAGCTCAGCATCACCCAAGACAATGTTCGCTTTATCAAAACCCCATCCATATTAGATATTCATTCCCCCCATCACCAGCACACAGTGACAGCAATTTGTACCATCAACAAAATGCAGTGCAGCAACTTGCCAAGGCTCCTTCAACATCATTCTTCAAACTTTGCTACCTAGCAGGACAAGAGCAACAGATGCTTGGGACCACCACAACATTCAAGTTCCCCGCCAAGATACCGATCATCCTGACTTAAAACTATGTTCCCATTCCTTCACTGTTGCTGGGGAGATATTCTAGAACTTCTTGCATAACAGCACTGTAAGTGTGCCTACATGACATGGAGTCCAATGGTTCAAGAAGGCAGCACCCCAATCACGCAATCAAGGGTAATTACGAATGGATGACAAATGCTGGCCTAGCTGGCAGTGCTCACATCCCTTGAACAAATTTTTAAAAATGTTTAGTCAGTCCATTCACTAACAGAACTTCACATCACTTGATTACAATATTCTTTACAAATTTTTAATTGTAAAGGTATACAAAGATTCTTTTGTGATTGTTAAGGTATGATTATACATTGCTTGACCGTGAGAATAATGCCTGAACTGATTCTATTGTTTGATGCCAAGTCCAAGGTGCATGATCCTAAGTCTGATCATTTGATTCCAAGTTGTTGCCCATGAGCCCAAGTCTGATCACTCTGCTTCCTTGATTGTTCTTCCTTGTTTTTGATAAGCGAGGGGATTAAGGGTTATGGGGAGAGGGCAGGAAGGTGGAACTGAGCCACGACAGATCCACGACAGAGCCACGACTGAGCCTACTCCTGCTCCTATTTCTTATGTTCTTATGTTCCCTGATTTAGCATCATACCAATCTTGGAGCACTTACTTTATATTTCGCCTCCAAAAGCTGTTCTTCAATGAAAAATGGGTGATCTGGAATTTAAACCCAGTATGTTTTATGTAATATGCCTATAACCCACTGATCCCATAATCAGTTACTAACACAACATTTGCATGTAAACAAATTATAGTTCTAAATAAGGCCTACAAATTTATTCCACTTTGAATTTCATTCTGATGTTAATGATGTACCATGATGACATTCGCAGGTTGTTCCACATGGAAAATCTACAGCAGGATCAGCGTTTTGCACAGTTGAAATGAAGCCAAATCAAACCATTCTGCATTCATTTTTAATCCATATCAACTCTTTTGTGATGTGCAGCTGGAGCCCTGTGAAACTGAGGGAAGGATTTTGGAAACTCCACTTCTGCACGTTAAAGTTCTACTTGCCAGAGATTTAAATGCACAAATGTCATTTGAGCAGGATTTACATGATGTACTGCAATAGACTTGGCTGTTATTGGCTCTATTCTGGCCAGGATTATATGTGGAGTCAGTAAATTGAACGATTTTTTATCTCTGGACACATTGTATATTTGTGAAGTAAAGTATACGTTTTTCTTTTAATTGTGGCATTGTTGCTGTAAAAGTTTTTTTTACACTTTTATGTTCTTGAATATTATTTCATCTGAAAAGGAGCTGTAAAGTTATGCATTTCAAGTATTTAATTTTTGGTTCAGAGTTACATTTGGTTATTGAGGCAGTTTATAGATAATGAATACCTGTTACTTGAACTGCTAGATGCAATTATTAGTTCAACAACACTGAAAGCTGAATTGAATTGCAAAACTTGAGGTGACCAAGTTTCTTTTCAGCTTTGCTTTGTTCTTGCCAAAGGTTCTGCCACATAGAGCTGGTATTACTCAGCTGAGAACAGGACTCCAAGCTGTGATCACGACTCTGGGAGTTCAAGCTCAAGGTACACTTAATTACCATCCTGGGGATAATTGGAGTATATTCTATTGCTACAAACAGAAATGATCCTGAAAGTAAAAACAGAACAGAGTCAAGGTTTATGAGGAGCAGACAGAATGTGAAGCTGAAGTCACAATCAGAATAGCCATGATCTATTTGTTTGGTAGGGCAGGCTTAACGAGCCAAATGACCTTCTCCTGCTCCTAAATCTGATGTTCCCATATTCCAAAAACAAAATGTCCCAAGAACAATATTGGACTATGAGAAGAGATATGGGAAGGTAACCAAAGGCTGAGTCAAACAAGTAGGTTTTAAGAAACATATTAAAGGATGAAAGAGAGGTTGAGAGGGGAAAGCTTTAGAGAGGGGATTCCTAGGCTTAGTGCCAAAGCATCTGAAAGCATGGCCACCAATGGCAAAGCAATTAAAATAGGAAAGCCAAATAAGCCAGGATTGGACCACAGAGATCTTGAAGGCCTGTTGGGCTGGAAGACATTACAAGCATAGAGAGGGATGAGACCATGGATGGACTTGCAAACAAAGATGAGGATATTAAAATTGAGGCCTTGTTGGGTGGGGACATAGTAATAGCTCAGCAGGTACTGAGGTGCTAAGTCATCAAGGTTTGTTGTGAATTACAAGTTCGGAGTAGAGTTTTGGATGAGCATGACTTTATTTAAGCTGGATGATGAGAGGCTATCAGTACAATATTGGAAGAGTCAAGTCAAGTCAAGAGATGACAAAGGCATAATTGATGGGCTGTAGCAACAGATGAGCTGGAGCAGGTTTGAAGCTCAGCGATATTATGGAGGTGGTATTAGGCACCCTTAGTGATGGAATGAATATGTAGTCAGAAGCTCAAATTGGGGTAAAGCACAACAATAAGATTGTGAACAATTCAGTTCAACTTTAGACTGTTGCCAAAGATAGAAAAAGTGACCAGAGAAAAGAGTTTGAGAGGAATTAAAGGTGACGTCTTCAGCTTTTCTAATATTTAAAAAAAGTTACATTATAAAGCCAATGCTCAGAGTGGAAGGGGCAGACCCAAATCCATCTACTTGTTTTCTCCAAAAACCAAATTCAGATTGAATCCTATTCATGGTCCCCACAAGAGAGACAGGTTGGAAAGAATTTCTGCTCATCCAATCTTTTATGAAGTACAGTGTGACAAGAGAGTCTGCAGAAGGATCTAGATAGGCTGGGCGAATGGGCCAGGAAATGGCAAATGGAATTTAATGTTGGCAAGTGTGAGGTGGTCCACTTTGGTAGGAAGAATGGTAGAAAGGACTATTACTTACGGGGCGAAAAACTGCAGCAGGCGACGGTGCAGAGGGACCTCAGGGTCCTTGTGCATGAGTCGCAAAAACCCAGCTTGCAGGTGCAGCAGGTGGTCAGGAAGGCGAATGGGATGCTGGCCTTCATAACCACGGGGATTGAATATAAAAGTAGGGAGGTCTTGCTGCAGCTGTATAGGGCATTGGTGAGGCCGCAGCTGGAGTACTGTGTGCAGTTTTGGGCGCCGCACCTGCGCAAAGATATTTTGGCCTTGGAGGGAGTGCAGAGGAGGTTTACTGGGCTGATACCGGCTCCTGCTCCTATTTCTTATGTTCTTATGTTCTTAAATCAGAGACAGTTGAAGGTCCAGAGACTTGGTGCTGAGATAGAGCTGAGTGACATTTTCATTAAATTTTTAACAAAAAATGTTTAAGTGTGTGGCCCCTTTAAAGTTTGTATGTGGCTGTGCATACTGGGTAACTTAAAAGGACCAATTGATACATGGCTAGGTGGAAACTTTCAGATTGCTACATTAGAGAAAACATTGATCTTCAACATACATGTGGAACTTGATGCTGTGTTTTCAGGTGATATTGCTGAAGTAGAGCACATTTGATATGAAGTAGAATGGAGCCATGAATAAAATCTTGGGGAACTTCAGAAGTAATGGTGTGGGAAAAAGAAACATTGTGGGTGATTCTCTGGCTGTGATTAGATAGATAAGAGTGGAACAAAGCAACAGCAGTTTCATCCAGCTGGATAATGGAGGGAGTTCTTCCACAAACCCCAAGAGGCCAACAGCGAACACAATGAGACAGTCAATGAATCGGAACAGCTAACAGAGAGATCCGCAGTGCAGCAATCGAAGCGGAAAGAGTTGAATTGGACTCCTCCGAAAGGCCGTTGCCCCCGAATTGACATGAATGCCCAAGCCATCAGGAGGTGCGTCAACACCAGATTCATCAGCCGCACTCACAAGACAGCCCCGAACATCACCCAAGCACAATGCAACACCATCAGTGCTCTCAAGACCAACCACAATATTGTCATCAAACTAGCTGACAACCACAATATTGTCATCAAACTAGCTGACAAAGGAGGAGCCATCATCATACTGAACAGAACGGATTACTGCAAAGAACTGTACCGACAACTGAACAACAGGGAACACTACAGACAGTTACCCGCAGATCCGACCAAAGAACACACCTGTCAACTCAACACTCTGATCAAGACCTTTGAAAAGTCTGACAACACCAGGTTTTAGTCCAACCGATTTATTTGATAGTAAACGCACAAGCTTTCGAGGTTTCCCTCTTCGTCAGGTGCTGACGAAGAGGGAAACCTCGAAAGTTTGTGCGTTTACTATCAAATAAATCGGTTGGACTAAAACCTGGTGTTGTCAGACTTTTTACTGTGTTTACCCCAGTCCAACGCCGGCACATCCACATCAAGACCTTACATCCAGACCTTCAGCATACCCTCTGTATGCTCATCCCACATATTCCCCACGTTGGAGATCCTCCCAAAGATACACAAAGGCAAACACACCCGGCTGTCCCATTGTATTGGGCAATGGGACCCTGTGCGGGAACCTACGTCGAGGGCATCCTGAAACCCATTGTTCAAAGAACCCCCAGCTTTTGTTGTGACACTACGGACTTCCTACAGAAACTCAGCACATATGGAGCAGTTGAACCAGGAGCACTCCTCATCACAATGGATGTCTCGGCGCTCTACACCAGTATCCCCCACGACAATGGCATTGCTGCAACTGCCTCAGTGCTCAATGCCGCCAACTGCCAGTTTCCAGATGCAATTTTACAACTCATCCGCTTCATCCTGGACAATGTCTTCACCTTCGACAGCTTATTCTTCATCCAGACACACGGAACAGTCATGGGGACCAAATTCGCACCTCAATATGCCAACATCTTCATGCACAAGTTCAAACAAGACTTACACTCACCTGACGAAGGGGCAGTACTCCGAAAGCTAGTAGCTTTTGCTACCAAATAAACCTGTTGCACTTTAACCTAGTGTTGTGAGACTTCTTACTGAGATTGCTACCCTCAGACCACTTACTGGGAAACAAATGGTAATTTTAGATTGTTCCATGAGTCCAGTCACTCCATGGATGAGCATTGTTACTAAATTCACTAGATGTATTACAAGAGGTGAGGAAAGTCATGAAGAGATTTATGCCAGATTACATTTTTGAAGCCATTAAGCAGTATATTAGGCAGTATTTACAGAAATTGCCCAAAGATTACAAAGTACCGCTTTAAATAAATATTTGATTTCTTACTCAGTTTGAATCTGTTTTGATATTTATTTATGAGCTATGAAAGCACTGGCAAGAGCAGCATTTATTGCCCATCAATGTCCACTGTCACTGTCTGGTTGCATTAAATGGTCTATTTCTATGACATTCAAACCTAAATAGAACATAGAACACTACAGCACAAGCAGGCCCTTCGGCCCACAAGTTGCGCTGACCATATCCCTACCTACCAGGCCTACCTATAACCCTCAATCCCATTAAATCCCATGTACTCATCCAGAAGTCTCGTAAAAGACCCCAACGCGTTTGCCTCCACCACCACTGACGGCAGCCAATTCCACTCACTCACCACCCTCTGAGTGAAAAACTTACCCCTGACATCTCCTCTATACCTACTCCTTAAACCTGTGTCCTCTTGTAGCGATCATTTCAGCCCTGGGAAATAGCCTCTGAGAATCCACCCTATTTATACCTCTCAACATCTTATAAACCTCTATCAGGTTGCCACTCATGCTTCGTCTCTCCAGGGAGAAAAGACTGAGCTCCCTCAACCTATCCTCATAAGGCATGTTACCCAATCCAGGCAACATCCTTGTAAATCTCCTCTGCACCCTTTCAATAGCTTCCACATCTTTCTTGTAGTGAGGCGACCAGAACTGGGCACAGTAATCCAAGTGGAGTCTGACAAGGGTCTCATAAAGTTGCAGCATTATCTCCCGACTCCTAAACTCAATCCCTCGATTAATGAAGGCCAGTACACCATATGCCTTCTTGACCACATCCTCCACCTGCGAGGCCAATTTAAGAGTCCTATGGACCCGGACCCCAACGTCCTTCTGATCCTCTACACTGCTAAGATTCTTACCCTTGATATTATACTCCTCCATCCCATTGGACCTGCCAAAATGGACCACTACACATTTATCCGTGTTGAAGTCCATCTGCCACTTCTCTGCCCAGCCTTGCATCCCATCTATGTCACACTGCAACTTCTGACATCCCTCCAAACTATCCACGACATCACCAACCTTTGTGTTGTCGGCAAACTTACCAACCCATCCCTCCTCTTCTTCATCCAGCTCATTTATGAAAATTACAAACAACAAGGGTCCCAGAACAGATCCCTGGAGCACTCCACTGGTGACGAACCTCCATGCAGAAAAAGACCCATCCACAAATCCTATATAATTCAATGTAGATACCCAAGAACCTCCACTTGTCAAACAGTGGTGGAAAAGCAAGAGATGAAAGAACTAGAAGAAAATGTTGATGAAGAATATTGTCATTCAATCCCACACTCACAGACACCAGCTCAGATGCAGACATTATGTACATAATAGAAGTTAGCTTAGGAGACAGGATCTGCACGTGGGGAGCTGACCAGCATTTATTGCCATCACTAATTGTCTAAGGGCACTTGAGAGTCAACCACATTGCCGTGGCTCTGGAGTCACATGTAAGCCAGGCCAGGTAAGGACAGCAGATTTCCTTTCTAAAGGAAATCAGTGACCACATGGGCTTTTCTGACAATTGACGATGTTTCGTGGTCATCAGTAGATTCTTAATTCCACATTTTTTAATTGAATTCAGATTCCACCAGCTGTCATGGCAGGAATTGAACCCGAGTCCCCAGAACATTAGCTGAGTTTCTGGATTAATAGTCTCATGATAATACCATTAGGACAACACCTCCTCAGCAAACTTGGCACAGAGCTTTGTGCTGAACTTAGAAATCATCCTTTCTGATACGAAAACGTAGGTCATCCCCACTGCATGCAAGTCCATTATCATTAGGATCAAGGTCCTAGAGGGTGGTGGTGTAGACTGTCCCAATCACTGGAGCAGGTGCATCTTGGGGGCCCAGGTTCATTGGCCAAGTAACCTGCCAATCTGGATAGTCAAAGCATCCAATCTGGCAGTTAGACAATCCTGATTGACAGGCTAATTGGCTAATGACTACTATTGTTCTGAACAACAGCACTCATTAGCCAAGTAAAGGACACCAGATTTTCCAATCCCACCTTGCTACTTTGTGGATGTCTGTTTGGACCTTGTCTTTGTCAAGTGCTGATTCATTAATTTTCCCTCTTTCTTTAGGGTAGCTGGAGTGTGTGGTGCACAAGCCAAGAAGTAACTCTCTAGTGCCTCACCGCTCCAGCCACTAGCTCTTTCACAGTTTAGTATCATGTGAAAAATTCTTTGAGTGCCATCTCATCAATATCCTGAAGCAAGTTTCCAAGCAATAATTGATGGCTATCCAGTTATTGGATTATTTCTGTATTCCCTGGCTCATTTTACTGTGGCCTAGCCTAGGATTCCATGGTGGCACATGCTAATGTTCCCTAATTCACTGATCTGTATTTGCCTCCAGTTGGGGCTGTGGTGCCACGGCTTTTAAAACACAAGGTATAGTTCCAATCGTGGGGACAATGTCATTAGAAGGCAGATTCTTCCATGTTCCTGAAACCCAGGAGAATGTCCTGGCATCCTTAGCCAGAATGGTGCTAGATTGGTGAAGGGGATAGAAATTTTACAAATTTCCTCCTCCAATATAGGCTCAAATTGTGCTTCCTTCATACATGTCTCTGTTTCTGCTGTAAAGAGAGAGTGAGAGTGTGAATGAGTGGAAGCAGGAGTGAGAGAGTGTCTATGAATAAAGGTGTGTGAAAACCCTGAGACTGGGCATGAACTGGACATCCACATACACGTACGCTCACATGTTGGTCTGATGGAGAGAGGAGGAAAACCCAGACTAAAAGGCAACCTGCTTCTGACCTCCATTTTCACATGTATTCAACTGAGGCTAGTTTGTAGTGTGGCCAGAGATAAACACAAATAAGGGGCTCACAAAAAGTCCGATTGATTTTTGTCAGGTGGGGAAAATGTTAGTTATTTTGCTCCAGTCGAAACTGAAAGTATTGGAAATGCTCAACACGTCTCGTGGCATCTGCACAGACAGAAACAGAGGTCAGAGAACCTTCATCAGAACTAGTGCAGTTTGTGGGCCTGAAACATTTACGATGTTTCTCTTTCCAAAGATGCTGCCTGGTCTGCTGAGTGTTTCCTGAATTTTCTGTTTATATTTCAGATTTTCAATATCTGGAGAACTTTGCTCTCCTCTTCTATGCTCCATGCTGGGCATTTGTCAGTGTGGTTAGGTTCAAATTAAAATTAGAAGATACCTTACCACTCAATGCAAAGTATATTTTTTCTGCTGACAAAGCTCATTTGTGTGCATAGATAAAGCACATTATTGCAGGTGAATTGGTAGGTGCTAATTTCCTGGAAGGTTTTGCCATTTTTACACTTGGAAGTGAAACCAGCAGTCATGCACCAACAGAATATGACATTGCTAGTTCAAGATGTTCTCATTCATATGCAAGATTGTTGTTTGTGCTGCTTTTGAGGTTCAAACTTTTTGGATGTTGCTGTCCAGACTTAGTACAGGGCCAGATTCAGAGAAATACAACTGATTACTCAACATAAACAGTTAAGTTGGGTGTAATTGTCTGACAAAGGTATGAGTGTGAAGTGTATCATACTGAAATCTGAGCTTTCAATGGGCTTTATAAATAGGGTACAAAAGTCAAGAAGTTTTGCTGAACCGATATGAAACATCTTGACCCCAATGTGACTATGGTTCCCAATCCCGATAGCAAAAGAAGTGAGGGGGAGAGTTGTGGAATAAGGTGCCTGCAAAAAGAAGAATCACCGGGGCCCATGATTTTAATTCTTGATTCTGCTCAGGATTAGGAGTCTAATTTATGAGGTTAGGTTGGGGAAACTTGGCCTCTTCAGCTAGATGGTTACTCGCTCATTATATGCCGTGATGGGCATGACATAATATTGAAGACAATGTTGAACAAATAAAATGAACAATATCTTACTCCCTGCACGTAAAATATCATATTCATGCAAAAGACAATCAGACAATGATAGGATGCTTCCAGTTAGATAACTCATTGGAGTTACAAATCTCATGCTAGAGGAGGAGGAGGTACCTGTCAGAAACTAAACTGTTTTCACACAGAATGATAGAAATACTAGACGATGTGGTCAGTCACCCCAAACTGCTCTTTTGCTCTGAAAGATGACAGAAGGTCTAGTTTCTTATTGGAAAAGATTATCAGCATCAGAAATCAAAATTATGAATATGGGTTGAATTCCAATATCTGAGAATACAATCTTAACATATAAAACAGCTTTGCAGCAGTTTATCAATTATTGGAAATTTCCTAGTTAAGCTAACAACTTCATTATTGACTACTTCTTCCTGTCAATGTAAAGTGTAAATAAATTTTTAAAAATCTTTGAAGTTGCTGTGTGTACAGCCAGTGATACATGAAAGATATGTACATATAAGGACATAAATACATGTCAGAAAACCTCAGATGCAAAATACTACACTTCAATAAATTTTCAGAGGTATAGTTTCATAACTATGTATCTTACCCAATAAACCTTTGTTACATCTAGCTATATGGATCAACGTTGAAAAATGATAGCTTCAATTTCTGACACTTCCAAGCTATTTGAGCTTCATTATTATGCACCACGCTGTGTAATCTCTGTCCCTTAATATCTTTGTGTTTACAGTCATTATTCCTTTGCCGATAAAGTTACACTTTACTTGCAGGTCACTTGAGAATTGTGCCTATAAATGTCGAAACATGATATTTCGGATTAAACCGAACATACAAGCACCAAACCATGATAAAAGCTGATTGCTGCTCTAAAATGCATTAAAGAGTTCTGTAATTATTTATTAAGGATAAACCTCTCCCTAGACCATAGGCGATATCATTGCAGTAGCAGATGAGAAAAGAGTAACTAAATGAAACATTAATAGAGCTCTTTGAACCTTGATAATAAAGTCATAATTATGCATAATATGTAAAAATATGTAGCTCATATTTGAAGTACAGTGTTCATTAATTTACAAGCACCGAAGCCTGAAAGTATGCAATTATTATTATTTATTGGCAGTAGGCAATGAATGGAAAATTCAGTCAAAAATCAAATTTCTTAGCAGCATGCTGGCTGAAGAAAATTCTACAAATTGAAACTAAATGAACAGAAAAAAATCTTTAATTATACAGTGCAGTGATTTGGACACTTCTCTGCACTGCTTGATACCTATTACCATATTTGAGGAGATATAAGCAAGCACAATCACACAGCTTTACAAAAATGCATGGCTTATGGTGAGTTTGATTGGCTTTTAGTGACAATTACACAGAAGTAAATGGGAAAGTTTGAGATGTCAATTCATCTTGCCATTTAAAAAAATCTTTTAAATTCATTTTAATTTCATTTTTATTGGTAAAACATTCAATTTATTCAAATGCTCCAAATAAATAAAATGTTCAAATATGGCCTGAGTAAAATTGCTTATAATCAATTAGCATTAAATGTTCCTTTATACTCGGGGGGGCGCCGCAAATCATACCACAAAATGACAGAATTTTGTTTATGGCAAGAAAATCGACATGTTCCTCTCTCAAGAGCCAGATAAAAAAATCAAGGGGATGTGTTTCACGCCATCACGTGGGAAGGATGGGGACTCAATGTGCCGGCTGCACTGAAATTGGGGTGCCATCTTTAAAGGATGCCTTGATTATAACAGGAATAAACCTCCCTTCCAGCCCACCATGAAGGTCTCAGGGGCTCCCTTCCCCATTTCTTAACAGAGTCAGCAATTTTCTCTTCCTTCTTCCACCTAACATCAGTCTTTTTCCCCTCCACTGTCCCTTCCTCCCCTTTGGCCTGATCATTGGCCCCTTCCCCCTCACAAAGTTGGGGCCATCCCCCAACAATGGCCATCACCAACATCCTCTGATCGCTCCAAGGCCCATAACCAAAACTGAATAAATCTCACCTTCCCCCATGAGGCTCCCACTGCGGCCCACCCCTTGGCACAGCTAATGATTCAAGGAAGTATCATGGTAAACCTAGTCAAAATAGTATGTTTGAAAGAGGAGAAAGTAGTTCTACTGCTGAGTGGTTAAGGGAAGGTATCTTGCGGCTTAGGGCCAAGATGGCTGAAGGCATGATGATCAATTCTGTGATTAAATCAATCAAAAGATGCTGAAATGGCTAACGTTGGAGACTGAAATTTTCAGTGTGTTGTAAGGATTTGGAAAAAGTTACAGAGATAAGGAGAAGCAAGTTCATTGTTTAAAAAAAGTGTAAATAATGAGAAAAGGAGATTGTTCCTCATAGCTCTTTCTTATCACGCAATTTTCCTACTGTCAAATAAGCTATTACAAGTGGACTATTTAAATCCAACTTTCTGTTTCATGCTTTGCCTGAACAATATATTTTTAGTTAATATTTGTGGCAGAGATAATGAAGCAATGAATTAGTTTTATTGCAATGAATTAAACATCATCTAAAGTGAGGTTTTAACTCATTATTCTTTGTGGTCTCTGGCTAGAATAATTAGATAGTACTTCCTGACTTGCAAGAAATCACCAAGGCAATGACTGCCTATTACATGCTGGAGTACAATATATGGATTCAACAGATAAAGGCAGAATAACATTTTTATCTGCACCTAAGGGAACAGCCACCTAGCTAGATTCCAAATTTATGTGTCAAACTGGACTCCACTGTACAACACCCTGAAGCATACCTACAGAGAATAGCTTTAATTGAAATATGTTTGAATTATATTCATACATTTTGTAATTTTTAATAATACTCTGCACTGATTTAAACACTTCCCTGCACAGGCTGACATTTATTTAAGGAGATACAGGCAAACATAATCATACAGCTTCTCAAAAATATGTGGCTTGTGGTGAGTTTGACTGATCTACTGTGACAATTACATTTGAAGAAAATGGCAAAGTTTGAGACCTCAATTCCTGTTGTGAAAATGCTTTAAATATCTTTAATTCATAATAATTTGACTCTTATAATATTGGTAAGAATGTTATTTAAATGCTCAAAAATGATTAAAATATTCCAGTACGTCTCTGGGACTTATAATCAATGATAATATTTAGAATTAAACATCCCTTTACATTACAGCTACCTGCGGCAAAAGAAATGAACAATGCTCAAGAGGTTAAAGTTGAAAAATGATTTTCAGAGGGTTGGAGGTTCTGAAGTAGGTTCCATAAAATCTATTGTGAATACTTACAACATCGATTAACTGACATTTTTCAAAGCAGAAAATGGTGTGTTAATGGATTTTCTAAGAGGTACATTAACTTACTGATAAATTAAAGGAAAAGTGTAAGAAACCTGAAACGTGGGAGTAGAATTATCAAATGCAATAACATGCAAACAGACTAGTCCATCAAATCCATTCTAGTCATTTTCTTCAAATGAGCACAATGGACTGAGTGACCTTCTTTTATGTTGTAAGTGGCTGTGTGAGATATTTGATCTAATTTAATTTTCCTTCTTGCTGTCCATAGTCTCTAGTATCCCTCTTTTTCTTTCAACAACCAATTCCCTTTGAAAATAACTTGTGAACTCTGCTTCAACAATATATTGTGGCAAACAATTCCAACCAATGTATGAAGACACTTTTTCTGACCTCCACTTTAATCCTTTTTCTGCTTACCTTAAATTTGTGCTCCTTCATTACTATCTTGCTCACCAGTAGCAGCAATCAATCTCTGTTTATCTTATAACTTTTCATAAATCTGAAACACTCAGAGTACTCATCACATAACCTTTCCAACCTGGGAGCTGCAACCTCTCATTCCTGGTAACATCCTTGTATATCTATGTTGTCTTTTCTGAATTAGTTTTATATCTTTATCGCTGAAAACTGTTACACAACTGTGACTTAACTAAGATCTTTGATTTGATTTACAATTGTTACATGTATTGATATACAGTGAAACTTATTGTTTCTTGGGCGCTATACAGATAAAGCATACCGTACATAGAGAAGGAAAGAAAAAAAATGCAGAATGCTTTGTACAAGTTCAAGATTAGCTTGTTGCTTTTTAATTCTCTGCCTCTATGTACAAAACAAAAGAGTCAGTGGGATTCTATTTTTCACTTCCAACCTTTAATGAGCTGTACATCGAACACTAAAGCCTGGGTTTTCACTTCTGATTCAGGTAGTAGAGGTCAGCCTGGTTCACCACACCCATTTTAGGAAACTCACTTGAGTAATAGGATCTTTGCTCCAGGGGAGGGTAGTGTGGTGGAGGGGACAGAGGATGGAGTCAGGTCTATCACACCAAACACAAAGCAGAGGTGGCCACAGTGATGGCTGAGTACCAAGTTGGGCCTTGGTCCCAATTGCTTTGTTAAATATTAGACTCTTTGAATCTCACTGACCTTACTTACCAGGGGCAAAAAAGGGTCACAAAAAAGCATTGGCCAGCAGGATTAAGGAAAATCCCAAGGCTTTTTATACATATGTAAAAAGCAAGAGGGTAGCCAGGGAGAGGGCTGGCCCACTCAAGGACAAGGGAGGGAATCTATGCAAGGAGCCAGAGGAAATGGGTGAGGAATTAAATGAGTACTTTGTGTCAGTATTTTTCAAAGAGAAGGACTTGGTGGATGATGAGTCTGGGAAAGGATGTGTAGATAGTCTGAGTCATGTTGAGATCAAAAAGGAGGGGATATTGGGGTTCTTGAGAAACATTAAGGTAGACAAGTCTCCAGGGCCGATGGGATATACCCCAGAATACTGAGAGAGGCAAGGGAGGAAATTGTTGGGGTCTTGAGATAAATCTTTGTATCCTCACTGGTTACAGGGGAGGTCCCAGAGGATTGGCGAATAGCCAATGTTCTTCCTTTGTTTAAGAAGGGTAGCAAGAATAATCCAGGTAATTACAGGCTGGTGACCCTTACATCAATGGTAGGGAAATCATTGGAGAGGATTCTCCGAGACAGGATTTATTCCCACTTGGAAATAAGTGGATGTATTAGCGACAGGCAACATGGTTTTGTGAAGTGGAGATCGTGTCTCACGAACTGATTGGGTTTTTTGAGGAAGTGATGAAGATGATTGGTGAGGTAGGGCAGTGGATGTTGTCTACATGGGCTTTCGTAAGGCCTTTGACAAGATTCCTCATGGCAGACTGGTGCAGAAAGTGAAATCACATGGGATCAGAAGTGAGCTGGCAAGGTGGGTACAAAACTGGTTCGTTCAAAGAAGACAGAGGCATGTGACAAGTGACGTTCCTTAGGGATCAATGCTGGGACCTTTGCTGTTTGTAATATATATAAATGATTTGGAGAAAAACGTAACTGATTTGATTAGTAAGTTTGCAGACGACACAAAGATTGGTGGATTTGCGGATAGTGATGACGAACATCAGAGGATACAGCAGGATATAGATCAGTTGGAGACTTGGGTGGAGAGATGGCAGATGGAGTTTAATCCAGACAAATGTGAGGTAATGCATTTTGTAAAGTCGAATACAGATAGGAAATAGACAGTATATGGCAGAACCCTTAAGAGTATTGATAGGCAAAGGGATCTGGGTGCACTGAAAGTGGCAATGCAGATGGAGAAGTTAGTCAAGAAGTCATACGGTATGCTTGCTTCATTGGCTGGGGCACTGCGTTTAAAAATTGGCAAGTCATGTTGCAGCTTTATAGAACCTTTGTTAGGCTGCGCTTGGAATATAGTGTTCAATTCCTGTCACCACACTACCAAAAGGATGTAGAGGCTTTAGAGAGAGTACGGAAAAGATTTATCAGGATATTGCCTGATATGAAGAATACTACCATGAGGAGAGATTGGAGAAACTTGATTTTGTTTTCACTGGAACGACGTAAGTTGAGGGGCCACCTGATAGAAGTCTAAAAGATTATGAGAGGCATGGACAAAACGGATAGTCAGAAGATTTTTCCCAGGGTGGAATTAGTAAGGGACACAGAACATAGAATATAGAACCCTACAGTGCAGAAAGAGGTCCTTTGGCCCATTGAGTCTGCACCGAACACAATCCCACCCAGGCCCTATTCCCTTATCCCTACATATTACACCCACTAATCCCTCTAACCTATGCATCCCTAGATACTAAGGGGCAATTTCTTAGCATGGCCAATCAACCTAACCCACACATCTTTGAGCTGTGGGAGGAAACCAGAGTACCTGGAGGAAACCCATGCAGACATGAGGAAAATGTGCAAACTCCACACAGGCAGTGACTCGAGCCAGGAATCGAACCCAGGACCCTGGAGCTGTGAAGCAGCAGTGCTAACCACTGTGCTACTGTGCCGCCACAGGTTTACATGTGAGGGACAAGGCAGATTTTTTACACAGAGAGTAGTCGTTGCTTGGAACTCGTTGCCAGGGGGAGGTAGTGGAAGTGGATACAGTTGTGACTTTTAAGGCATGTCTTGACAAATGCATGAGTAGGATGGGAATAGAGGGATATGGTCCCTGGAAGAGTAGGGGTTTTAGTTCTGTTGGGCAGCATGGTCGGTGCAGGCTTGAAGGGCCAAAGGGGCTGTTTCTGTGCTGTAATTTTTGTTGTTCTTTATTCTCACCCTTCATGCCCCCAGCAGGGGCAGGGGCTGCTTAGAAGAATGGGAGTAGGTGATCTGCTTTTGCAGAGAATTTTGCACTGGACTGAATGGCCTCCTTCTCTGCTGTAACCGTACTATGATTCATACTAAGACAGCCACTACCATTTGCCCTTCCACCATCCTTGCCAACACACCAAGTTATCCAGCATGGGCGGATTTCAAAAGCCATGTCGAGGTGAAATTAAATAAAGTTCTAAGTAGTTATTATAACCTTCACTACATTATAAAGAAACGCTCCATTTCATGAAAGCTCATTCAGTACGTCTAAATACCTTCAAGTATTTACTCCTCTATAAGAACAAAAGGATTTGCATTCATAACCCCATATCAAAGACAGTTAATCATTCCACAAACCTATTGAGCTGTAAAATAAACTATGAGTTTAGACTCCTTACTGAGACAACTATAATTTGTTAAAAGCAGCCAAACATTAATAATGACATAATGATGGACTTTCAGGTGATGTCAACAAATAGCTAGTGTAACTGTCAGATTTTTTTCCAAATGTCACTGGCACAGGCAACATTTCTTTTACTTTTAAAAGGCTATGGATTTATAGAACCATCATGGTGTGATAGTTCTTCAGGCTTTATGTGCTCTTCCAAAGCACTTATGATGATTCTAAAAAGCCATAACCCCACAGTGTAGATTAAGGCCCTAGCAACAAAAATTATGTCTGTTTAAACTCAGCACTCAGTTCAAATGGATTTGCTGAGTTCAGGTTTCCCTCATGGGTAAGTCATGTTCCTTTCCTCTACCAACAAATATAGGATCTGTGGAAAATGGGGGCAGGACTTCAAGATCCAGATCCCACCTGTCATTTCCCTACGACTCTGCAAAGATCCAGACCTAAGGTCCCACAGTATTTCTATTGCGTTGGAAATCTTAAAGTCTTCAAAATGCCAATACTTTATTCTCACCATTGAATTATATTACTACATTTATACTTATTATTTATATTTTCCTATATTAAACTGCATCTGCCATTAATCTGTCCATCCTGTCACCTACTAAATCATGTGTGTTAACTTCTATCCAGATATCATCCAATACTTTACTTACAGTAGTTTGCTTTACTTTTTTAATGTGCATCCTGTCATAATACTAAGAAGTTAAGTATTAACCAATCCATTTCCCACATTCCCTGCTTTGTATGTACGAGTTAGAGCATTTTGACCATTCATTGTCAATGGATGGAAGATCCAGTCTATACTTTGAAACAAGAAGATCAACCAGAGTTAAGATCATACCTTTCGTACAGAAGGGGCCATCATATGCAGTTTGCATGCAGTCACAAGAATAGCCATTGTACTTTTCCACACACTTTCCTCCATTTCGACAGTACATGCCATAACTGGTACAATGGCCTGAGCAGCCAGGTTTTACCCCTGGAGTAATTTTTGCTCTCTCCTCAAGGTCGAGAGTGACACCATTCATCCTTAAAGATCGGATACACCCAAGGTAACCTCGCTGTCCTCCTGCAGCTCCTGGGAGAATAAATTGAAATAATAAAATGAAGCACAAATTAAATTAAACATAGATTATAATTTGGAATTATTGCTCAGTTGCACTGGCTTTTTCATTGTAATTGCCCTGATATCAGCATAACTGGTGGAAAAGATTACGGACTTTTAAGCATAATCTTGTTCCGCAAAAATTGAGTTTCTGCAATTATTTATGCTAGTAGTATAACTGATTGTTACAAATCTTTTGCTTGGATGCTGTGAATGCAAAGCCATGACCAGCATACCCTTTTAATCCCTAGGCACTCATACCTTAATGTCAAAGACTAAATACTAAGTAGATGTCCAAGTAATGCCATCCACGTTTTAATCCAATGGAATGAAGTGAGGAGCATGCTTCTGGTTCCAAAAACCAGAACACAGAATTGGACAGACTATAAATGGATGGAAAGATGACCCTCTGTTTCTACAGTCTTTTGATAATCAGCTGCCATCTGTCCTAAATCTACATATTGGACATAACTGAGCAGCAAGTCCATTCTGCTGTATCGTGAAACACAACTGGAGTGATTTTATTCTTGTTACAGGCTCCAGGTAGCATGACAGCTCGGTGGGCAGTGATTTAAACTGAAATGATACAAGTGCCCCAATTTCATGCAGAAGTGTGGTGCAGTTAATAGGCTTGTTGGCATAGTGAAACCCCGAGAGATTTTAAGTTCTGTACCTCATTTCCACATTCAGGCACTGACACCTGACTTTGTTCATTGCGCTGCAATAATGAGAGAAATCACTGCTTGGCTGCCTGCCACGAGGGTTAATTTGTCTATCTAATGATCACTTTTGGAGTCAGTGGGAAGATTCTCCAGCAGGCGGATAAACAGACGTGAGATGACTGGGTGGTGACTGCGGGAAAGCAGGAGCAAGAAAACTCCAGTTTCTCCTAACCTAACCATTTTTAAACTCACCTGCTGGCCCTCTTTTGGCTTTGAACAGGTTTAGCCACTGTTCTCCCACTCAAGTCTCCTGTTGAAATGACAGAGTGGGCCCCAATTACATCGTCAGAACCTAATCTGCATATATAAAGACGACCCTGCTGGCTTGAGATGGGCATCCTTGATACTTGCAACATTAAGTTGCAGGTAGTTAGGTTGGCACTGCAAGGAGATGGACTTGGCTTGGCTTAATTTTAACTGCCTATAAATTCCCCTACCACATACACCCACCCCTCAACCTGGTTTCTGCCACATTGAGGAAATCAAAGTGGGATCTTTTTTCAATCGACATGATAAGTAAAACAACAATATGTTATTGTTGCTCTTCCTGCACCTAATCATGGCATCCCTACAGTGCAGAAAGAGATCATTCGGCCCATCCAGTCTGCGTCGACAACAATCCCACCCAGGCCCTATCCTCATAACCCCACATATTTACGTCGCGAATCCCTCTTACCTACGAATCCTGGGATACTAAGGGGTAATTTAGCATGGCCAATACACCTAACCCGCACATCTTTGGACTCTGGAAGGAAATCAAGCACCAAAAAGAAACCCACACAGACACAGGGAGAACCTAATGTTGCACATGCAGATGGTTCGATAAATGTTTTTTTCTGGAATAGGACACGAGCCTGTTACCAGAGGCTTATAACTTGAGGGACACCATTTCACAAGCATGGGTGATCAGGAGCTTCCACCGCTCTTCCCACCTGCCTTTGGGGTATGCCAGAAGGATTTTCCCAGTTAATAATCAACCTGTTGCCCATATTATGAATGCACTTTCTTTGACCATTCAGCTCTCAGGTAAGACTTGAACCTGGATACCCTCTGGCCCAAAGGCAGGAATGCTACCCAGGAACAGAGAGTGTCCTGCAGTCAGCATCACAGTGAAACAGTTTGGGAATACACTGTGTACTGCAGTTTGCATTGCAATGAAGTAGATGGGGAGAAAGTATTTTGCAGTTAACATCACAGAGAAGCAGACTGGGATGAATGTTGTGCATTCGGTGTTGTAGTGAAGCAGTCTAGGAACGGTGTCTTGCAGTCATTTCTCGTCGAAATAAAGAAACTGTGAATCACAAGACGTTTGTTGGTGTTTGCCAGTGCTGTCAGGGAGGGTTTAAACTTAAATGACAGGGGGATGAAATTCTGAGCAGCAAGACAGAGGAGAGAGAAACAAGAATAAAAAAAAAGTAATGAAGGAAGAAAACGTAGAAGGCAGAGAAAATGAAAGCAATAAACAAATGAGGCCAGAATGCAAAATAAAGCCGAGGTCACTAACATTGTTAAAATGACAACTCTAAAGCCATTGGTGTGGAGCATTCGCAGTAAGGTAGATGAATTAACAGCACCAATAGATATAAATGGTTTGGATATAGTTGCAATTACAGACACGTGGCTGCAGGTATCCCAAGGATGGGACCTGAACATCGTGGCCCTGGCCAATCACCACACCCCCACCCACCACCCGCCTGATTGTGCACCAGCTGATATTCCCTTCCCAAACCCCAACCCACCCCCCCAAATCACCACCCGGCTGGTCATCTGTCCCTTCATTCCCACGCTCCTGTGGATCTCCCTCTGCCTCCCCCTCTCATGGTCCTGCCCCTCAGGTCTCACCCCCATTAGGCAACTGCCCAGCCCTGCCCCTGACCACCCGGGGACTTCAATGGCCTCTGCTCCTACCAGCTAGGCTATCACATCTGGTCCCTGTTGGTGGGGGCCCACCTGTGCTTCTTGCCAGTGAGGACCTGGGCCGGCAAGGGGGCTAAGGTAAGTGAGCCCATGTGAGGCTGATTTCGCTGCCAGAATGGGGCTGGAAAGATCACGAGGGGTAAGAAACTGGATGCAAACCCAATTTTTCACCTCTTGCCCTATCTTACCGGCTCGAGACACCAATCAACCTGTGTGATAAGCTGGGAATATTCCTCTCAGTGTATATTGTGTCCCAATAATGTTTGATTATTTTGCTGCAAAGATTAACTTGTCCTGAAATGTAAGATGTTGAGTGAATTACTTTTCTGATTTGGCTGTGCTCACTAACACTTACTATTGATATGTCTGTAGGTTTACTCTTCAGTTTTCAAACGTTCAGTCAGTAGGAATTCATTAGTTAGCATAAATCAACAGATATTGTTAATCAGTGGAAACATTTATGCTTCCAGTTCACATATGCTAAATTACTTGTTCATCTGGATTATTATCCATATTTGCATTTACTGCAGCGTAATCCTCTTAGCCTGTATCCTTTACTTTGTTCATTGATCAACTCCAATTCAGTGGTTGCCTGTCCTCTTTAACATCCACACCCCCTCCCCCCTCACCCACTACCCCTGGCCCTCTCCATTCAACAAGATGCAGCATCAGTAGCAATTTGCACCTTCCCATCCATAGAGATTTTTATAACCACCCACAAAACCCCCTCTGGACAAGAGCTGGATATCTTCAACTCCGTAACATTGAATGTCTCCAACTCCATAACAGGCAAACACTGAACTGAAATTGATCTCAGAGTTCCAGAGGTCATCTTCATTACTGAGTGAAATTGTGTGTCAGTGAATCTGGTGTGACACTTTGAGACCTGTACATGTACACAGTACTCAACTCGTACGCACAGTATCAGTTGTCTACAAGATAAGAGTTAAGGAAGTAAAAAGGATGGTGGTTTTTTCACCCCAGCTGTGCCAGTGAGCTAGCAGATAATGTTCTCTTGTGCCTTAGTTTTTTTGGCAGTCTTTTGGAGAAAATGATAATGCATTAGGAAGCAGACAAGGGTCATTTCAAGAAAGGTGGGAGTTAGATCATGCTGCACATTTTCCTCACAGGAGATGACATTTAGGTTGTTTTTTAAATTCATTCTGAGGACATAGGCGTTGCTGGCTGGTCAGCATTTATTGCCCATCCCTCATTACCATTGAATGAGTGACTTGCTAGCCTATTTCAGACGGCAGTTGAAAGTCAAGCCCATTGCTGTGGCTCTGGGGTCATATATAGGCCAGACCAGGTAAGGACAGCAGATTTCCTTCCCGAAAGGACATCAGTGAACCAGGTGAGTTTTTCTGATAATCAGCAATAGTTTCATGGTCATCAGTTGATTCTTACTTCCAGATATTGTTTATTTAATTCAAATTCTACCATCCGCCATGGTGAGATTCAAACTCAGGTCTCCAGAACATTAACTGAGTTTCTGGACTCAGCGATAATATCACTAAGCTATCACCTTCTGCTGTGTGCCTCGTGATTTTCAAGAAAGAATGGACAGACAATGGACCTGGTTGGGTTTGGTTACAGTCTCTACTTGTAGAAATATTGAGCCATTTTGACAAGTCAGAGTTTAGTGCGGCTTCCATACCCAGGAAAGGTTTTGCCTAAGTTGTCAAGTCAGAATCATTGGCATAAATAAATCGTCGTGATAATGTGCTGAGCAACAAGACAAAAGGAAATTGAATTAATCATTTCTATGGTAGCTGACTAGAGAAGGTGCTATTCTTAAGGAGGAGTAAAGAAGGTAACTTTTGACCTTTATACTTCTGGCAGGATAATTGTTGCTGAGATTTTAAGGGACTGGAAAACCGTGGGCAGTGTGCACTCTCATTATTGAGAACACAAAGTCAGAAAGTTAAGCCTAAGGGATAAGAATTGGTCTTAAGCAAAGCGATGTCAGTTGTCAAATGCAGATTGCAGTAACCTTGGATAAGGAAATCATGACTTTGGCAGAGGACAGTCAAGGAATTTGGCTGAAGATATTGTTAGGAGTGATTTTCTGACCTCACTGTACTATATGTACTGATAGTGCATCAGTAGATCGGTGCATCGGTAGTGCACCAATGTTGAGATAATATGGGGAATTTGCCCATTCTAAATTAATGTTTGATCATGAGCACAGCTATGGCTGCCTGTCCTATTTTACATTTAGAATCAACTGAAGTTACAGGAATTGGGAGCACCTTTGGGTGAAAAATCAAAGGTTGTGTTTATTTTTGCCACATGTGAGAGGGACACTTTGTGCACAAACTGATGCAGTTACATTGATGCAGGAGGTACAGTTGTGTCTGCTGCTTGCTACTCCCTAAAAATATGCCTCAAAATAAAGACTAAAGTAGCAAAAAGATGGGAATATGTTAATGAAAAAGAAGTGGCAGACCCAGCAACAGTATTTGCCAGGTGCCATACTCAGATGCTTTTAACATTTCATAAGGAGAAAACAATATCTGCAAAAGTGAGCCCAAGCTACCTTATGAGTGTTTCTTGCTCATTTAATTGAGTAAAACTTCATAAAACCACTAATAGGCCATTCAGCCCATTGAGCCTGCACCAACTTTCTGACAGAGTATCTTCCCCAGGCCCTATCTCTTTAACCCCATACATTTACTATGTTTAATCCATCTAACCTACACATCTTGGGACACTAAGGGGCGATTAGCATGGCCAATCCACCTAACTTTAACATCTTTGAATTTACTGTCTCCTTAAACAAAATATGAAATTCACCATCTAACGTGGGTCCAAGACCACAAACTTGGGAGTCGCATTAACTACCAATTTATATAGCCAGGCAGAAAATTGCTTGACAAAGCCTTTCTAGTTTGAGTAACAGCTTCACAAATCTGCCTGAAATGTTTCAATTTTTTACAGTCCACTGGTGTGAACAAGAAACTTGATTTCTGACCACATTAACAAATGTCTTCGGTCGCTTATTACCGTCAATTGAGACAATTCTGATACAGCCCTGGTTTGATTAATTTGTTGTGCTTTAATAACTTAATTTCAATAGAGATAAATCCTGAAACTCCAATACTATTCCTTCTCTTAGACCTTTGCTATGTACACGTCCATCAGACCTGAATCAATTAATGATAATTACTGTCCTCAATCAATTCCTTTGCCCTAACCTTGCCTCAGTTAATTAATGGTGATAGTTGCTGCTGATGAACTGTTACCACTAATCAACCATTAAAGTGGCTTCTGTAGTAAGAAACCATCGCCTATCACCTCAATAATTTTGTTGGTAACCATTAAACAATTAAGGTAGCGGAACATCCAAAATTAATATAAACTGAAAAACGATAGTAATTTCCATCTTCTTGACATATTTAGTTTCCAGTTAAAGTTCTTTGTCAATATGCAGCCCAGAGGAAGGTATTAAAATTAAGATCAGAAAAATAAAAATTTGGCTGCTAACAGTCGTGGTAATATTGGATGAAATTACTATGTAATTGGAAAAATTTGTTAATTAAGGACACAACAAGATTTTCTAAAATGCAAGCTGTGCTTGGCTAATGATGAAATTAATGGAATAATAATCAGCTGGGTCTGTAAAGGGTACAGAATGACAAATAAGCTTTAATTACTTACCTACATAGAGCTGGCTGTAGAGTTCTAGTCTAGTATGACCCTGGGTTGGTGCCTTTCTGAAATCCCTACGCAGTAGATCTACTTGAAGGCTTGCTTCCTTTACATTGCGCTCAGCGATTACTCGATGCCACTGGTCATCATTTAAAGGATTTGGGGATCTCACTGTAAGTTCCTCTGGGCCATTACCCACATCAAATGAAAATGTTACATCAGTCGGAGCTGAAAATATAATGATTGTAATTCAGTTCTTATTTGACTAAAACATAAAAATTAGATGCCCTTCAAAAGTGAAAGGGGAACATAAAATAATGGTGAGATGGATTGTAGACAGGATTAAAAATGATCGAAAATATATTAGCATTTTGGGGCTAATAACTTTTCCTTATTCTTAAAAGTTTTTATATGTTCTTAAAATTTTGCTGCAATAGATAAGCACCTTAACAACTCAAAATTCCAAACAGCATTTTTTTTGTCAGACTGAAGTTAATACCAATACAAATCTTTCCTCTAGGGATTGAGCGTAAAATGTTGAGAGGATCTGGAATTATCTCACTTTTTCCATTTGGCACAAACATATAAGAAGACAGCTAACATGACTTTGGTTATATCTGTCCTCCCAAAGGGGCTAAGTGATAATTACATTACACATGCTAGGAAAGATGATACAAGTTTCTGTATTAATTTGCCAATTGTCCACATGTCAAATCAGAGAAAATGGGGGAAAAAATAAAATCCAGGTGTGATTTGCTGTAGAGTTCAAGTCTAGTATGCACAGTTGGTGCACTATGTTAATGCACCAACTGTCTTTTAAGTCTGTATTAACATACATGCATTTTCTGTTTTAAATGTGACTTCCTGAAATTCAGGTGTTGTACCAAACCAATAGGATTTCTCTTTATCTTAACAACTGCTTTACATGGCCATGTATTCAATGCCTTTGTTAAAAAAGGTTATTGTAAAGATAACAGTGACTTCTTGATTTAATTTCACCCAACCACAATGTATATCAAGTAGAAATTACATTAAACAAGTCATATAAATGCAATATTTATTTTCTATTCTTTATTCATCACCCACTTTTAAACTCCAATTATCCTTCCATAAAAAGTGGTGGTCACTTCCTAAACAAAAACAGAAAAGTTTGGAAATACTCAACAGGACTGACAGCATCTGTGAAGAGAGAAAGAGTTAATGTTTCACTTTTCATTTGTATTTACAAAAAGTCTAAAAGAAATTTATGATTTTCCCTAATGATAATCTTGTGTTCATACCACAAAGTAATTTTTATCAAGAATGTACTTGGTTAAGTCTAAAAAAATTACATATGTGTGCCTGTCTCATATATTTAATTCTTTTCTGTTGCTTTTTTCAAGTGCATTTTGAGGAGACTCATTGTCCTCTGATTTTAACATTCTTAGGGTGCAATCTTACAGGCTGTTCATGCCACACAGCCACTGCAAAAAGGTCAAAGAATTTGGCACCAAGTCAAATCTCCATTCACTGTAGTGGGATGGGAAAATCCAACCAGTGTGGACAGTGGGAACATTCCACCCTAAGATTTTAAGGTTAGTGCAGCTTATTTCCAAGGGGCTGTGTGAGTTATTTAGTTGTGGAGAAAATAGTCTATTTTTGAGACTATTCTGTTCAGGAATGGATTCGTTGACGGGGTGGGAGAGGACGCTGCATGTGAAATCTTTCTGAATTCTCATTGATTAAATTTCTTTGGTTTGACTTTTTGAGATGATTTACTTAATTTGCTAGATTGCTAGCCTGAGTGACTGGCTACCTCTAAATCATTGCTATTGGCAATCCGATTCATTATCTCAGGACACCTGCTTCAGTTGAAAGCATGGTCAAAATGACATTGCTAAACTCACATACTGCCTTAAAGCTGTGCTATCTGCTGAACATTCAGATTCCCTTATCGAAATATTTAAATGCATTTAATACAGTGAGTAACTCACTTTTTTGCTCCCAAAGTCTGTCCTTCATCTACAAGGCATAAGTCAGCAATATGATGGAATACTCTCCACTTACCTGGATGAGTGCAATTCCAACAACACAGAAAAAGCTTGATGTCTTCCAAAACAAAATAGTCCATGTGATTGGTACCCCATCTACCACCCAAAAACTGCTTCTTCCACCACCAGCGCATGGAGGCAGCAGTGTGTACCATATACAAAACGAACTGTAGCAATTTGCCAAACCTCCTGTGATAGCACTTCTAAACCCATGATGTCTACCACGTAGAACACTATTGTTTTGGGTAGAAAAAAAAGGAGGGCCAATTGTGATATTGAAAAGTTTTGATTGAGCTGCATGAGAGCAGGTTATCAGGGAAAGTTGGGGTTAGAGATACAAAAGCAGGAGTTAAATTGTGAGACTGTAGTTGTTAGAGTGAGAGCTAGTTTTTCTTAATCTATTTTCTCACAAGATCTGGGCATCTTTGGCTAGGCCAGCATTTTTTTGCTCAGCAGTGGGACATGAAAGCTGAAGCACAGTTTGGCTCCTTGCTTCTCACAGCTTAAATGGTTAAATACATTTGGATTTGAAAAACGCACATCATTGTGAAAAAGAAACTTAAACCTTTGATGTGACCAACTCCGGAGGTTGAACAGAGGGGAACCAGTGCTGGTTCTTACCTGGTCATAACAATTGGTTAACATAAGTTACCTATCAACTGACTTGGATTGATGACCAAGGGTTCAGTGCGTTCTCTAGAATGCTGTTCAGTGCTCATAATAAAATTAATATTTGTGTCACTCTTCCTGAGCTCTGACAAGTTGGCACTCATAATGATTTACAATCAACAATGTAAAAGGCAACAGGATTAATGCAAAGCCACACTACTTTTGAAATGGCCCTGCATTTATTGGGATTAGTGGCCATAAAGGAAAAGCATATCATCTCTCATCACATCATTCCTCATTTAAAATACCAAAGAAATCATTGCACAGCTTTAGGCAGACTGCAGAAGGCTATTTTTTTTCTGCATGAAGATGTTCACAATGTCAGGTTCTAAAGGAAAGTGAAAACTTCCATTTAAAATTGATTCCATTTTCACTCATTTCTTTCCAACACAGCCCCCAGTAGGGTATGGGGTTACAGGTGATGACAACCAACTAACATTTCATTCATTTGATTTTGTGTACAGCTTTGCAAGTGAATATCAGGTGGTGTGTGTGTGTGTGTGTGTGTGTGTGTGTGTGTGTGTGTGTGTGTGTGTATGTTTAGGGTGTGTTTGTGCATGTAAGGATTATGTATGAATGTAGGGAGTATGTGGTTTGTGGCTGTTGTGTATATATCGCCAGATGTAGTAATTGATTCAGAAATGGGAGCTATTTAAATTTATCTGTTTCACTTACCCAGCAATTTTGATGCCAATTACAGTGCTGCTGCTGCATTGGTTAAATGCAACTAATTCAGCACTGACTAAACACAGCGTTGTCTCACTGGCAGCACAATTGCTTCTGGATTAGAAGGATGTGGGTTCAACATTCCAGAAACTTGAACACGTGAAGTAAGTTGTCAGTTTGATGAAGCACTGAGGGAATTGTTGACTCTTGAAGACCAAAGCATCAACTGCCTGTGAAGAAAAGACCCCACCCTAATGCAATTTTTCAAAGGGCAGCAAGCAACGGAGTTCTCCATTTCTCCTAATGAACATTCATCCCTTCCTAAAACCATCCAGAAAGATGCACTGGCCATGCATCAGTTTGTGGGATCTTGCTTTGTACAAATTTGCTGTCATGTTTAGCTCTACAGCAACAGCGGCTACACCTCAAGGATTATTCTCAGCTGTGAATGAGTTTATAATACACAGAAGGTGTAAAAGATTAGATCCTTTCTTTCCTGAGGATTAAACAGATGAACCTGGTCTGCATGGATCAGTACCACACATTACAATTGATCCACTAAGGCAATGGGAGTGGAAAACATGATTTATATCAAATGAAGTATAGCAACTAGTTCACACACTATACTGGAATTTTCAAATTTGATGCACAAATAATTGGCCATGTATGATTCTTTGATCATGTGGCCAGATCTGAACCAATGGAACACGAGTGTGTGAACCTGAGGCAATTGGGGGCAAACATTCCTGGGGTTGAAGGCTGCAGTTGCAGTCAGGGTGTTGTTAGGACTAGACCTGTATAATTGTGCTGTTAAATCCTTCATTGTATATAATTTTTCTCCTCAATAAGTTCTTTAGTCAGTTACTTGCCACATTGAGTTGCCTCGAGCTATTACAGTTTCAAACCACTGAGTCATTCTGGACCTCTATACTGGAGGTGCCTTTGAAAAATGATGTTAGAGAATCTTTTTAATTCTTGTATTGCAATGATTAACTGCTTATACAAAATTATGGTGTCTCTGAAAGAAATTGATTCAATTCCCCTTCAAAACCTATCAACAAAAGTACTCAATATCTATTTCCTCTGGGTTATAAAGCTGCCTTCCAATTGCAGGTAATGAAAACCAACAAGATTATATCACTCCAACCGTGCAGGCAATATTCTCACAGTATGCCATCATCTCCAAATTGGTTAACTTCAGAGGGTGCTCTCTCTGATACCATTATAGTCAAAACTCTCAACATTTTGTAACTGAGCTGTGCCTCTTTCTGTATGACTGATGTAACAATTAGACCTTAATATAGACTAGTATTTGATTAGCTTGTCATTATATGTACTTATGTGCAATTAAACAATTGTTTTGAGACCAAAGCTAACAAGAAATCAGAGCAGAAATAAGTCATTGGGATCCCTCGAGTCTGCTCTGCTAGTCAATAAGATCATGGCTGATCTGATTGTGGCTTCAGCTCCACTTTCCTGTCTTTCCCCAAAATCCATGACTCCCTTATTGATTAAAAATCTAGTTAACTGAGCCTTAAAGAGAATTCCACTGACTAATAACATGAGTGAAAATGTAGCACCTCATCTCTGTCCTAAATGGGAAAACCCTTAACTTTCAAACTGTCTCGTGGTTCCAGGCTCTCCATAAGGGGAAATCTTCTCTCAAGGCCTGTCAAGTCCACCCAAGATCTTGTATCTTTCAATAAAGTAATCTCTCATTCTTATCAACACTAATATGTACAGACCCTTTCTTCATAAGATAACACCTCCATCCCAAAAATCAGTCACGTGAACCTTTTCTGTGCTGCTTCTAATACAATTTATAACTAAGGAGATCAATATTGTACACAGGCATCCAGATGTGATCTCATTAAAGCTAAGTACAGCTGAGCCAACACTTCTGTACTTTTGTGCTTGATTTCCCCTTGCAATAAATATCAGTGTTCAATTTGCCATCGTTGGAGTGTGGTGACTAGCGGATTTTCACAATAACTTCATTGCAGTGTGAATGCAAGTCTATTTGTGACTAATAAATAAATAAATTTCAAATACCTGCTGCACCTGCCTACTAACATTTTGTTACTTACTATATCAGGACAAACAGGTCCCTCCGTACCTTACATATTTAAGTAATAGATTCCTGTTTTGTTATTCCTGCCAAAGCAGACAAGTTCACGTTTTCCTACGTTATACCAATTTTTTGCCCACTCAGTTAACTTAGGCATTTGACAAGGTACCACATAAAATACTGATCCAGAAAGTGGGATTGTAGGAAATTGGGAGCAGAGTACTGGATTGGATTGAGGATTGGCTGACTGACAGAAAGTAAAGCCTCAGGATAAATGGGTTTTTCTCTGGCTGGTGAAATCTAACTAGCAGGGTACTGTAGAGGTCAGTCCTCAGACCTCAACTGTTTCTATATAAATGATCTGCAAACAGGGACAGAGTGTAACAAAGCAAAATTTGTGGATAATACTGAAATAGGTGGGAAAGCAGGCAGGAAAGAGGATATAAAGATTTTATGGATGGATATAAATAGGCCAGGAGAACGGGCCAAAATTTGGAAGATGGAATTGAATGTGGATAAATATGAGCTTATCCGTTTTGGCAAAAAAAAGGAAAATTATTATCTAAATGGAAAAGAAGGACTTATTGACAACTTATAGGAAGGACACGAACGCACTGGAGAAGGTGCAGAGGAGATTTATCGGGATACTGCCTGGGATGGAACGTTTAAATTATAAAGAGAGGTTGGATAGACTTGGATTGTTTTCTCTGGAGCAGAGAAGGCTGAGGGGTGACCTGATTGACATGTTCAAGACTGAGGGGCATGAACTGGGTGGATAGGGAGCAGCTGTTCTCCTTAGTTGAAGGGCCCATTATGAGGGGACACAAGTTAAAAGGGGGAGATTTGGGAGGAATTTGAGGAAAAACTTCTTTACTCAGGGTGGTGACAGTCTGGAATGCACTGCCTGGGAGGGTGGTGGAGGCAGGATGCTCATATCCTTTTAAAAAGTACCTGGGTGAGTACTTGGCACATTATAACATTCAAGGCTATGGGCAAATGGGATTAGATGGGTAGGTCAGGGCATTTCATGTGTCAGTGCAAACTTGATGAGCTGAAGGCACTGTAGTATTCTGTGATTCTGCGAAAGCAGATTCAAAATGCATCTGGGCAGAGGGATCTGGGTGTTTTAGTTCATGAATCAGAGAAAGTTGGTATGCAGGTACAGCATGTAATAACAAGGCTAATGGAATGTTGGCATTTATTGCAAAAGGATTGGAGTATAAAAGTACAGAAGTGTTGTTGCAATTGTTGGTGGGAGCACATCTGGAGTATTGTGTCCCGTTTTGGTTTCCTTATTTGAGGAAGGATGTGGTGGCATTGGAGGCAGTTCAGAGGAGGTTCACCAGATTGACTCCAGGGTGAAAGGGTTGACGTATGAAGAGAGATTAAACAGTTTGCGCTCATACTCACTGGAGTTTAGAAGGATGAGAGGGGATCTGATACGAGGGATATAAAATTCTAAAAGGAATTGATAAAGTAAACGTAGACCAAATGTTTCCTCACATGGGGCAACCTAGAATGAAAGTTCACAGATATAGGTTGAGAGACAAAAAACTGACATCAGGAGGGACTACTTCTCACGAGGGTCGTGAATTTGTGGGACCCACTGCCTATAACTGGAGTCTGAATCATTAAATGGTTTCAAGAGGAGATAGATATATTTCTGATTAAAAAATGGGTTAAAGGGATATGAGGGACAGGTAGACTGTGGATTTTAGACCAGGGAGAGAGCAGCCATGATCTCATTGAATGGCGCAGCAGGCTCGAAGGGCTGAATTTGTGTAATTCCTATGTTCCTATGTAAGTTCCTTATCAAAGTCCCTTTGTAGACTCTTTGGCCCAAATTTTCACAGAGATAGTAGGACTCTGTCCCTTAGACAAAATGGCATTACAGCTCTGAGTCCAAGGGTCTATCCCCCAACCTGAGATCCCTAATTTCACATGTAAAAGTGCAGCTACCTTCAGAAAAGAGTTTCTTTTTAAGTGGAATGTCCAAAATCCAACTTGTGGGCTTTAGACGCTTAAGCAAAAGGTCAAAAGATGCCTGTTATTCTGAGAAACAGGATACACTTTGGGAGTAGTTCAGGTACCCCTTTGGGGAAGTCAGTTGCCCTACGGGGTTGTTGAAAGTGGACAAGAAATTTGAATGCTAGAGGTGGATAAACTCAACAGAGCTGTCAAGCTGTAAAAGGCATTTAAATCCCCAAGCCCTTTCCTGATTTGAGGTGAAAATTCAACCCTGTATGTCCTATTGACAATTTACTTTCACATCTGTCTTTATGTCATAAGTCAAATTTAGCTGCCGTACATGCTGTCCCTTCATCCAGTTCATTGATATACATTGCAAGTAGCTGAGGCTCTGGCACTAACTCCTGTGACACTCCACTGAAGATAACTGATTTATCTCTACTTTCTGTCGGCCAACCAATCCTTTATCCATGCTAATATGTTACCCCTTACATCATGAGCTCCTATTTTGTCAGTAGTCTTTAATGTGGCATCTTGCCAAATGCCTTTTGGACATCCAAGTACACTATGTTCACAAGTTCCCCTTTATCCATCTTGCTTGTTACTTCCTGAAAGAATTATAATAAATTAGTCAAACGCAATTTCAATTCACAAAACCATGTTGATCGCCTGATTGTATTATGATTTTCAAAATGTCCTATAGCTCCTTGACAATAGATTTAATATTTCCTCTGGCAAATGTTAGGCTAACTGGCTGCTAATCTTCTGCTTTCTGTCCTACTCCCTTCTTTGAATAAGTGTTACATCAGCTATTTTTTAATGTGCTGTGACCTTTCCTGAATATAAGGAATGTTGTAAGATTATAACAAATACATCTATTATCTCTGCAGCCACTTTGTTTGAGATGCAGGCCATCCGGTATCGGAGACATTCAGTCATCAGTCCTATTTGCTTCACTCACTTGAATAGTTCCTTGAACCATGCTGTCATAGTCAATTCACTCAACCACCTTGCAGCCCTGCTCTCGTCCATACAAGCTACAAGAACCTTCAATCTGTTAGATAATGATAAGGGGTGAGACTCATCCAGTGCTATTTTCTGGATTTGCACATCTGCCTTGCTCACAGGCACACCGTCCTGTCCCTGATTGCAGACCAAATTTGAAGGACCTTGCCTAAGTCATGTGACTGACTTCTGGAAAATGTGTCTCGGTAACTCCTCCTAGGCCGGTTTGATGAGGCTGGTGGAACTCCAGTTCCCATACCAAGGGTAAAGGAACTCCTGCTGGCCCTGCATTGCCTGGAGGAGTTTCTCCAGGGAGTTGTTGCTGAACTTGAGGACAGAGGGTTTGTTTCTTCTTGGGGCCGTTCCTGTCTTTGCCACAACAACTCCTGGCCTGTAGAGAATGAATGGTGTTTGTGGGCGTTGATAAATCTTCCTTCTGAACCTTTGACTCCATGAGGTAAGGAGGGGCAGGATGAGCCCCTGCCTGCCATCACAATGAAATGCGATGAGGTTTTTTGCTGACATATAAATAATTAGCTGAAAAGCAGATTATCTGGTATGAGATCCCGCCCTGTCACCCAGCAGGGATCTTGCCAAGTTTCTTACCTGCCACTGGACTTATCACCTCAATGGAAAATTCTGCCCATGGAGTCTGGACTTATGCTTCTGGCAAAAAATTCTGCATGTAGTTTTTGTCTCGGTATAAGGCATCCACCTAGAGCAGTACAATTAGGAACTTTCTGGAAACTATCGACAGTCTGTGTTGAAGTTGCAGAGGTCACCTGACCCTTGGCAGGGCCACTTTGTGAGCCTTTTTTTTAGAAAAGGCAGTTTGAGAAGCTCCACAGTCCATGTTTGAAGTTAAGAACAGGATATGCCTTCACTGGGCATGACACAAGTAAAACATATTAAGGTAGTCAGATATTTTAAGCAATATAAATTTTAAGCAAGCAGTAAGGAAATAGGAAAAGTGATACTGCTTAGCAGGCAATTAAATCTATTTAGTTCCCAACAATAGCAAACTACATGATGTATGGGGAGCTCTTTACCATTTTGCATATTTTAAACTAGGATGTAATTTCCCTAAAAGCTTGTAGTTGGAAAAATGTATGCAATGAAATCCTATCATCGATGATTCATAACAGAGAGAGATGACAGGCCTTACAACTCAAATCCCATTACTTTACAAATGACTAATTTTACTGTGAGGAGTAAGTATTTGTTAAACATAACCAGTTTTAGACTCCAATAATTCACTGCACGTTGAAATATCTAGCACCTCATTTGGCAGATTGTTTAAATCTGTGAAATATAAATACCAAGTGAATTTAGATTGATTTAGAGATTTTCAAAGTGAGAAACTTTATTATTTTAGCTTATCAAAATATAGAATGCAGTTTTACTCCAAAATGTTTAGATAGAATTTGAGTGCTTTGAAATAAAAGGGTTCTCTGGTTATAGACTTGCATTCATTGATGACCAGAAGATTAATACTTTTAATAAAATCCTTATTAAAAGCTACTCCGCTTAAGAGGTTAATAGTAAATGTTTTATGCCACTATTAAACTGTGCAATCAAAGGCAAACTGAAATATTAAAGTTGTTACATAAACCCTGGCTTGGTAAAACTTAAGTGTTCCAAATGAGCAAATTATCAGCTCCCCTGCTGTCTGGTTAATCGTCCAAATTATCTCTATATTCTGCTAGAACTGAAATTGTCTAAATTGTGATTTACCTTTTAATCAGAAGAGAAGTTTATGTTTGGCATTACTACATAGAGATAGACGTAATTTTTTTAAAAAGTCTAATGTAGGTAGAAGAGCACACTAGGCAAACAGAAAATAATAAGCGTAAGAGATTCTTCCTAAAGCATAAAGGGTATCATATTGAACCAAGCTAAAGTGAAAGAATAGGCTAAATATAAAAACTGCCTGCAAGGTCTTAAATAGCAAAAGAGGTGAGAATAACATTTTATACTGCACCTTTCATGACCTTATTGTGTCTCAAAGTACATTTTAAGTATAGTCACCTTCACAAATGTGGGAAATTTGGCAGCCAAGTTGCAAATAGCAAGCTCCCACAAACAACAATGAGATAATGATCAGATAATGGCCAGATTCTCTCAAAAAAATTCTTAAGTGTTTAATTTACGGGAAAACTGAAGTAAATCACACTGTTTTTTTCAGTGGGAGTTCAGACGAGAATCTCCCACACTCTGTACAATGTGAAGATCACCAGGTTGATTATCATTAAATTTCTGGGGGCGGGATCTATTCCTGCTGGAGAGGCTGAAATCAGTGGCCCTTTGCGCATGCGCAGTGGCTCTGAACTCAGCCTCCCCATTCGCTGGTCAGCTCGATCGCTGGCCAGTCCAGGCCCCTTGCAGTGCCCCCATGGCCTGATTGTGGCCCCGTGTCAATTCGCGGGCCAGCCCCGAATCCCCCCAACTCAGCCTGCCCCAACATCCAGCCCCTCCCTGATATTCAGGCCCTCCCCAGTAGTGATGATCTCCCCTGCATCCCCTGCAGGCATACTCACCCTCCCCCTCAACAGACCTTACTACCCCCGGAAGATACCCTGGCAGACCCCCAGGCCAGCAGACCACCCCCCCACGAATCGCTGACCTCCCTCCAGCCCGACCAGAACCCAATGCACAGTGGCAGCAGACCTCCAGCTTCACTAATTGCCCCGAGACCCTGTCCCCAGCAGGCCCCTCTCCCTAGTAGGCCCCACCCCCCTTTGACACTGCCCCATCCATGCCTGTTGGGCAGTGCCAAGGTGCCCTCGGGCATTGGTACTTTGTCCCTTGGGCAATGCCAGGGACACACTGGCAGTGCTAGGGTGCCCATGCCCAGGGTGCACCACATCGCGCCCCCCCCCCGCACCCGACCCTCTGGGGCCCCAACTGTCCCCCTTCACTCTAGCAGGGTCAGGCCACTACTTCCTCGAAAATGGGGAGCTAGTCTGAACCCTGCCAGAGTGAAATATTCCTGGTGGGGTGGGAGAGGCTAGCAGACCCAGAGAATTCAGTCCCAGGTCTGCTAATTGCATTTAAATAGTGTATAAAATACTACTCAAATGCGACCTCCATCTCCCAGCCAATTTCCAGCACTGCGTAGACGCCGTCGGAAAGCGGGCCTGGGAGAGGCAAGCACTGCACGAACACACATGGGAATCCTGTGTACCGACTGACATGCGATTCTCCCAGCCCACTGCACTAAAGAATGGGAGAATCGCCCCCAAAATGTTTTAATATAGATTTGAGGAATATCTGTCAACCAGGACATCACGGATAATTCACCTGCTCTTTTTCAAATAGGGCCAAGGGATCTTTTATGGTCACCTGAGAGAACTAGTAAGGTCTTGGTAACATTTAATTTGAACGACAGCGTTTTTGTGACGACTTTGGGGTGTGACTTAAACCCACAACTTTCTAACCCAGAGGCAAGACTGCTGGCAACTGAGTAACACAGTAAATGAACTGTGAAGCATTTCTATAAATAAATTCAAGTTCATTGCACCCGAGAATGCAAAACAAAACAGTGGGGTGATTGAAATATTCTGAAGGTGACTAATGGCCAAAGAAGCGAAGATATAAAAACAAATCCTTCTATTCTTTGATTAAGAAGAACTGGCATTAAAATGGAATATCTGGAACGGAACCAGAAGGAGTAAATGAATAAGGAGCACGTCAGATAAAAGAATCACTGACAGATTGGGTAAGGCAAAGGGAGGCAGACTGCCAGGCCTGATGGATCTCATGCAAGTGTTGTAACAAAAGTGTCCAGTGAAATCAGTGACATAGTTGCCAAAAAATAGAGAGTGTGGTGGTGGCAGATCTGTACTTTTGTCTGTTGCTATAGCATGCACCACCAGCAGAACATAAGAAATAGGAGCAGGAGTAGGCCATCTAGCCCTTCGAGCCTGCCCTGCCATTCAATAAGATCATGGCTGATCTGTCGTGGCTCAGTTCCACATTCCCGCCTTCTCCCCATAACCCTTAATCCCCTTGCCTATCAAAAACCTATCAACCTGCGTCTTAAATATATTTAGCGAGGCAGCCTCCACCACTTCAACGGGCAGAGAATTCCAGAGATTCACCACCCTTTGGGAGCCCTCTCTCTCACCCAAAGGCCAACTGAGCCACTTAAGTGGCTAATCAAGGGCTGGCATTTTACCTGTGGCAAGTGGGCCCCATACTGGATGGGGAGAACATCTGCTGAACCCTGAGCACTGGGGCTGGGGGTGGGGGAAAGGGGGAGTTCTTCCTGGGGGCTCAGACCCTCTGCAATCTTGGAGGGGCTTCTGAAGGCAATAGCCATTCTTACATCAACATTCCTTTCCACTTTCCTTCACCTCCCTCTCTCCAAAACTATCTTTACTGGAGCCTGCCTGACTGACCCAGGTGACCCCCATCTCCACTCACCTTGCTACAAAGGAGAGTCCATGCTGTTTCCCCCAGCAGACTGCAGTTCCAGCAGCAGCCTTCACTCACAATTGGCCAGCAGCTCTTGAAGGAAGTTGTCTTGTTTGTCAAATGGATGACATTAATGAACTTATGTATATTAAATTTGGATGCAGCACCCCAAATAATCTCTGCAAGCTTGCTCCTGGCTTTCCAGCCCACCAGTGGGGTCAGTGTAGCTCCAACATAGGCCTGGCCATAATTTTTTACATCAAATAATGATGTTCCTTCACTGTCACTGGGTCAAAATCCGGAAACAGCAGTCCAGTAGCACTTTGGGTGTAGCTGCACCACTTGGTCTGCAACAGTTCAGACAAGCAGCTTACCACTACCTTCTCAAGGTTGATCTGTGGTGGACCTTGTCACTAATTCTTACACCCCATGAATGAATGGGGAAAAAAAAACTGTCAATTCCAATGGGATTTACTGCATGCTTCAAACGCACAATGGTTAAATAAGTCATGGATTCATGTCAGGTTTTTGACGTGTCAACACCTTCTTGCTATTTTGACCACACACATGCACCTGTGTTCTCTCTGCAGGTTAAATCTTTCCCATTAATTCTATTTCACTCTCCAGATGTGCTGTCTGACCCAATGAGTACTTCCAGTACATTCTATTACATTTATTCCATTCATCATAAATGATACCTCTCTAAATGGTAACTAATTTGATCTTGAATTATGGATTTTAAGAGTTTGCCAGCAACTAACACTAATTGGACTATAGATCCACATTTTATTATTCTCTTTCTTTTTGACGAGTTTTTTTTGTCCTTGAACATTTTTGTTCTTAATATCAGGTCAGATATTGCACACTAAATGCAGACACATGGATAATCTGAAATAGAAATGGGAGTGTGTGTTTTTGGCCTCCCCAGTTTAATTTGCAGTGTCCGAGGACGACTGAAAAATGGATTATGCCTCTATTTCTTTTCTCAGCAGCATAGGCTACATCCCACATGGGCTCATTAATTTATCCACCTTGGGATCTACTTTTTTTTTGAAAATCAAGTCCTTTATGACATTTACCTCTAATAATTGTCCCATACTTAACTATCAATAATCTACCATCTGTCATCAATTATATAACCAGTGCAAATTTATATTAAATATCTCTGCCATTTGCTTAACCTTCACAATTAGACTTCCCCTTCATTCTTCAGCCTTTCTACCTCTGCTCATTCATAATATGCTATTCACAATCTCCTATTAAAGGCTTTACTGTTGCTTTTTATGTTTTTGCCCATCTTTCTTCAAATGCTCCTCTCCCTATTCACCTTCCCAACGCATTTCACATAATCTTTATGTTCTTATTTAGCATTATTCATTACAATTTTATTGAGCTTCAGTTTTGTTTTAACCATCTTAATTTACAAAAATTTATCCTTTGATAGGTTCTCTAAAATGTACGGTGATAGATTCTATAAAATGTGTGGTGAATGAAGGATTATGAGAAGATAATAAAATGTTTGTATGTATGTGGTATTGTAAGAACAAATCAGCATAGATTTGTGGGAAGGAAATCATGTCTCTCTAATTCATTTCAGAATGACCAATCTTATAGAAAATGGAAGTTTTGTTGGTGCTATATATTTAGATTCCACAATGCTTTGGATATCCAGCCTGACAAATCATTATTTCACAAGTTTGGAGGAAATTGTTTTGGTAGTAAGTTGCTGATATGGATTGGAAACTGTTTAAGTCAGTGAAAACAAAACATAATTGAATTGAATAGAATGCTGATATGGGAAGGAGTCACTTGCAGGTGTTAACATCAATTAGTGGATGGATCCAAATTAAAGGCAGAACACCAGAGGTTACAGTCAACATGATAAAGCAGATGCTTGAGATCTGCCGACAAACCACGTTGGAATCAACAACCAGTAAGTTAGACATTTAGGACATTGTGTTCATTAATTGTTCATGCTGTAAATTTTGATTTTGTGTTTCACTGTAGGAACCTCTAATGTAAAGGGGGAAAAATATAAAAAGGGAGGAAAATGTTGTGTATTCATGTTTGTTCTGAGTTGGAACAAGTCACTTTAAGAGTCTGATTATGTGACGCATTGTTGATGTCAATACATTTGTGTAGGCAACCAGGCAGTCTATCCTAACAGCCTGTACAATAAACTCTTTCTAACAAAGCTCTTGTTTGTTTGTACCTTTGTGGTCTGTGAGCCCATTCTTTAAAAATACCACAAGGCCTTTATTACTTACAATGAAAATGATTGGCTTACAGCTGCAGGCAGAAACAAAATTAGGCATGATGCTCTAACAATGGGGAAGAGGCAAAATAAATATAAAGGATCGGGAAGGTAGGTACAATTGAGTTTGCTCCACCATTCAATAAGATGCTGGATGATTGGATTATGGTCTCAACTTCACTCTCCTGTCAATCCTCCTTCCACACCCCATCCTCACCACACCGCCCCCCCCCGCCCCCGCCAAGTATGAAGACCAAATGGTAAAATTCCAAATTAATTTGTTGAGATTTTCCAGGATCTGTTTCCAAGTGCATCGGGATCTACTGGACTCAGCAAATGTCTGCAAATTGGAAGGTCAGAGTACATCATATAAAAATCTGCCTATTTCCATTCCAACAATTTAGTCCAACATTTACCAGTCCTGTGCCCCATAATTTCCCTCTATTTGCTGCACTAGGTAATCTGATGTGCCTGATCAGAGGACGCAGCAAAAGGATCAGGATGTAGTTGTTTAGCACTGAAACCAGCCATACATCCATGGCAGCACGGTGCAATGTGCATTGTCAGAGATGATAAAGGGGATGATTTTCCTCTTCTGGTGTAAATCAGTTCTTAGTAAGAACTGGCGACATTCTTGCCAGAATAATAGCAATAGCATTCATATTTTCTGGATGACATTGTTTGCTTAATTATTCATAGATCCAGGTGCTGATCACACTCACATTGGAAATATTGAATTGTGTGTAAGTGAAATGTAAGGGGAAGGCATAAATAAAGCAGAATCGCAATGGGGTAATAAAATCTGTGAACATTTGCAGAGGATTAAAAGACATTTCAACACATTTGCATTCTTTGCCCAAGGGGGAAGAAATTTCTAAGTGACAGGCAAGAATGTAGGCAATGAAAATCTAAAGACTAGCACACAAGTGATGGAGTAACCTTGGACCCTACCCTTATTAGGTAGTTGTTGAAATGGAGAAGCTCCTGCAAAAAATAATGAGGAATGTTGTCCTTTGTGCTCCTCTGGATGAAGGAAAAGTGGCTGACAAAATAAGGAAACAGTTTGGGTAAATTTGATTAGGATAGAACTATTTGCTTTCAAAGAGGGTAAATGGTGACACATTGTGGTTGGGACAAAAAACAGTTTCCTCACTGTTGCTTTGAGATATTTCTGTGCATTTTCTCCATCATACCCTGCTTCTAACTTTCAATGCTGACAGAAATTCTGTAGAGCCAAATCAGCTGACCGCTACACACTAAACCCATCTTTTCTTTTGACTAAAGAAATCATTAGAAGAGAAAATTATGTGTGATGTAGAATGACTGACTGATTTACGACTTCCACGATCGCTGAAAGCTAAGACCAGCCCACATGTATCCACTTTACAGGATGGAGGTGGAGGCAAGTTTGAGGCTACAGCTGACAAGCACTTTCAGTGCCTGTGGGACAGAGGGAGTGAGGAAGTGTCTGGTTACTAACTTTCATGATGAATAAAAGGCCTGATGGGGCAGCTGGTCTTTTCTGCTTGTCAGTTTCATGCATGAATATGTTATCAGATGAATCCTTACACTTTGCATCTAACTTTCTGCTCACTTAATCCCTAAGCCCAGGACTGTTAGTGAAATTCTGTGTCACTCACTTATGTTTTTAATGTTTCCTGTGTGATTACAATTAAAATTCTAAGCGCTGATGATGTGCATGCAAAATACATGAGATTGAGCGGTGGAGAAGTTTTTTCATTGGTGAAAGCTATTGTAATATGCCTTTAGGTGATAGCAGCATATCATCGCTTTAAGGCAAGTGAGTCATGTGATTCAGCTTCAGTTTCACTTCAGCCTGGAGCAGAACACAAATACACAACTCTGATGCCCCCAAGCTTTCTGTTCATGTATATCCAATCACATCTGCTTAGAATTAATAAATAAATCCACAACATGTTTGCAAAATCCCTTAGGAGCAATTGGTGCTTTTTATCATTAGCTGACTATGCAGCAGGTATGGGTTTGCGATAAAAGAACCAAAGAGTTTGTGCCCAGTGTCATTGCCATTAACATTACAACACAAAAATGGCATGGATATTTTTCAGAGTTAAATTTCACTTGCAAATATTTAACTTTATGTTTGACATACACATTCATCATGCGTACATCATAATTTGTTGAGAGTAGCATAGTCAGAGAGTTTACTGTATTGGCAACACCTTGTGGATGGCATGCATTGATGGTTATAAGGGAATAGGGCACAGGCACATTCCTTTTATTTTGGAAGAGACAATGCTATTTTTATCTGTTCACCTTTCACTGCATATTCATGTTAGTGTCCAGTTTTGTACTTGCCTCTCAGTGGTATATAGTCCACTTGCACATCAGCTGGCTCTCCCTTTTATACATTTGTAACTAACATTGTCCAAGATCACTCTCAGCATGAGATGTTCTAAGTCCTATAAAGATGCTGCCAGCCAACATCCTAAGAACATACGTTTGGACACTACTGACGTCACCCTTTAGGCCCCTCATTTTGTTACCTTGGCCATCCACGCCCTCATATCCCCATCTCCCCATCCCCCCCTCCCCACACCCACAACCAACTTGACATCCAAGACTACAGGCCCCTCAAACTTCACTCCTCCATACCCCAACCCAGTTCACAATCCCTCACACCCTTGCCAGTTGCCATTTTCTGGCTGCCCTCCCTTGTGCTGTAAGATTAAACAAGAGAAACTGACCTCGTGCACAACTGCACAAAACCAACTGGTGCGTGACACCTTTAAACAAATGTAAATCAAGTACAAGATTCTCATGACTTTATCTTGAACATCGGACATAACTTTACAAAGGTTTTACACTATTGAGTATACATGGCATACAAATGTATTACAAGTGTAATCCTGCCACAAGCTGGCATAATGCTCAACTGGCTGGAAATACATCCTTGACTTTATCTCTACATCTCAATCTGCCTTTGGGAAATCAAAATTTCACATCCCACCTAATTAAGTTGCCAGATTTCCTGCTCTTGTTGGGTTTCATAAAATCTCTAATATAATATAATATCTCCCTGAAGTTAATTCCACACATCTACGGATAAAAAACACATCTGAATTGCAAAATAGATTCAAGCTATTTGATGTCTACCCTCAATATAACCAGTTCTTGGCAGGTAGGTGTAGATTGCTGAGTATTTTTATGGACTTAGATTTTCATACATTTCTAATCTAGTTTGGACAATTATTTTCAACTTGAGTAATGAGGGACATGCCTATTTTTTCAAAATTTATTGTTTCATGGTTGTGGGTGTTGCTAGCAAGGCTAGCATTTGCTGTCCATTCCTAATTGCCTTTGAACTCAAGGACATAAGAACGTAAGAACATAAGAAATAGGAGCAGGAGTAGGCCATCTAGCCCCTCAAGCCTGCCCTGCCATTCAATAAGATCATGGCTGATCTGTCGTGGCTCAGTTCCACCTTCCCGCCCTCTCCCCATAACCCTTAATCCCCTTGCCTATCAAAAACCTATCAACCCGCGTCTTAAAAATATTGAGCGAGGCAGCCTCCACCACTTCAACGGGCAGAGAATTCCAGAGATTCACCACCCTTTGAGTGAAGAAGTTCCTCCTCCACTCTGTTCTAAACCGCGCCCCCCTTTATCTTGAGGCTGTGCCCTCTAGTCCTACTGTCCTTTCTGAGCGGGAAGAGTCTCTCCACCTCTATCCTATCCATCCCATTCATCATCTTATATGTCTCAATGAGATCTCCCCTCATTCTTCTAAACTCTAACGAGTACAAGCCTAGTTTATTCAGCCTCTCCTCATAGTTCAACCCCCTCAACTCCGGAATCAGCCTAGTAAACCTCCTCTGCACTCCCTCCAAGGCCAAAATATCCTTGCGTAAGTGCGGCGACCAAAACTGCACACAGTACTCCAGCTGCGGCCTCACCAGTGCCCTATACAGCTGCAGCAAGACCTCCCTACTTTTATATTCAATCCCCCTCGCTATGAAGGCCAGCATCCCATTCGCCTTCCTGACCACCTGCTGCACCTGCAGGCTGGGTTTTTGCAACTCATGCACAAGGACCCCGAGGTCCCTCTGCACCATCGCATGCTGCAGTTTTTTGCCACGTAAGTAATAGTCCTTCCTACCATTATTCCTACCAAAGTGGACAACCTCAAAGTGGACTTGCGAGGCTATTTCAGAGGTCATTTAAGAGTCAACTATTCTGCTGTGGTCTGGAGTCATATATATACCAGACCACGTAAGAACAGTAGCTTTCAACCCCTAAAGGCCATTAACAAACCAGATGGGTTTTTAAAACGGTGGTAGTTTTGTGGTCATCATTACGGAGCCTAGTTTTATATTCTAGATGTTCTATTAGTTGAATTTAAATTCCATCAGCTGCCATGGTGGGATTTGAATCTAAGTTCCCAAAATTTTAAGCTGGGCCTCTGGATTACTGGCCTAATGACATTACCATTCACCACAATTTATGCCATGATTCCACTATGAGCCACAACTTCACTTGTGCGTCATTTTTTTTCCTTCTAAAAAACATTATCCTCCAAAATACTAGTTCATTCTTCCACCATGCCTGCCACTTCATACCCTTTCCTGTGACACCTTCTGTGCAAGCCATGGAGAAGTAATACCTATACATTTACTTTCTTTTATATCACTTTCCAGTGTCTCAAACATTCTACATCCACTTCCACTGACACAAAATAACACACTCATGCTCATGGTGTGATCTGTAAAATGGGGATTAACAGGTCAACTCTGTGCAAGTGCAACCCTAAGCCTTTGTATGTTGCCAATTCTTCACTCCATTTCCACTCTCACAAAAGAACAGAAGAACATAAGAAATAGGAGCAGGAGTAGGCCATCTAGCTCCTCGAGCCTGCCTCACCATTCAGTAAGATCATGGCTGATCTGATAGTGATTCAGTTCCACTTACCTGTCTGCTCCCCATAACCCTTAATTCTGTTACTGATCAAAAATCTATCTATCTGTGACTGAACACATTTAATGAGGTAGCCTCCACTGCTTCAATGGGCAGAAAATTCCAAAGATTCACTACCCTCTGGGAGAAGAAGTTCCTCCTCAACTCTGTTCCAAATTGACTCCCCCTTATTGTGAGGCTGTGCCCTCTAGTTCTCGTTTCTGTTCTAAGTGGAAATAATCTCTCTGCTTCTACCCTGTCTAGCCCCTTCATTATCTTATACGTCTCTATAAGATCTCCTCTCAGCCTTCTAAACTCCAACGAGTACAGGCCCAGTCTACTCAATGTCTCCTCATAAGCTAACCCCCTCATAGAACATAGGACACTACAGCACAAACAGGCCCTTCAGCCCACAAGTTGTGCCGATCACATCCATACCTACCAAGCCATGGAACTATCTGTAACTCCCAATCCCATTAAATCCCATGTTCTCATCCAGAAGACTTTTCGAAGACACCAGCGAGCTCGCCTCTACCACCACCGACGGCAGCCGATTCCACTCACTCACCACCCTCTGAGTGAAAAACTTACCCCTAACATCTCCTCTGTACTTGCTTCCCAGCACCTTAAACCCGTGTCCTCTCATAGCGACCATTTCAGCCCTGGGAAATAGCCTCCGAGAATCCACCCTATCTATTCCTCTCAACATTTTATAAACCTCTATCAGGTCGCCTCTTAACCTTCATCTCTCCAGGGAGAAGAGACCTAGCTCCCTCAACTTTTCTTCACAAGGCATGCCTCCCAATCTAGGCAACATCCTTGTAAATCTCCTCAGCACCCTCTCAATAGCTTCCACATCCTTCCTGTAGTGAGGTGACCAGAACTGCGCACAGTAAATCTGCGGAATCTCTGGAATCAATCTGGTGAACCTTCTCTGCACTCCCTCCAAAGCCAATATATCCTTTCGCAAATAAGGGGACCAAAATTGCACACAGTACTCTAGTTGTGGCCTCACCAGTACCTTGTACAATTGCAGCAAGACCTCCCTGCTTTTATATTCTATCCCTCTCGCTATAAAGGCCAGCATTCCATTTGCCTTCTTGATCACCTGCTGCATCTGCAGACTGAGTTTTTGTGATTCATGCACAAGGACCCCCAGGTCCGTCTGCACAGTAACATGTTGTAATTTTTCACCATTTAAATAATAGTCCATTTTACTATTATTCCTTTCAAAGTGAATAACCTCACACTTGCCAACGTTATACTCCATCTGCCAGATCCTCACCCACACACTTAACCTTTCCAAATCTCTCTGCAGACTTTCTGCGTCCTCCACGCAATTTGCTTTCCCGCTCATCTTTGTGTCATCCACAAACTTTGTTACCCTAGACTCAGTCCCCTCCTCCAGGTCGTCTATGTATATGGTTTAAAGGTATACTTCCATTAAAGTTGAATACAAGCTTGAAGAGACAGTACTTCCAGTCAGCACATTGCTTCTCTGACCTTAACTATGATCTTAATTGTAGGTCTAGGGTCTGCATTTTTTTTGTTTTTAAGTACCTATGTTTCATTATAAAGCTGTGTAGAGAAGCTATGACTCAGTTATGATGTGTAGATTAGGTGAATTGGCCATGCTAAATTCTCCCTCACTGTACCCAAACAGGTGCTGGAATGTTGCGACTCCGGGATTTTCACAGTAACTTCACTGCAGTGTTAATGTAAACCTACCTGTGACTAATAAATAAACTTTTTTTTAATGATTAAATATATCAGAGACAATCTGGACTGATGATATTGTCTTTCCACATTGACATTTGGAGCTTTCAATATTAAAGAAGAAAGCCACACTAACTGTGAAGAGAAGTAGAATTACTCAGTAACTAACAAATCATATTTTTTGCTATATTTGATAAATTCCAGTGCTTCAAGAAGGCAGCTCACCACCACCTTCTCGAGGACAATTAGAGATGGGCAATAAATGCTGGCCTAGCCCGCGATGCCCTCATCATACAAACACAGCTTCCACCCGCCACTCCACATTCACCTGATTTACACCCACTTTCTATAAACCTGCTCAATATAGATCCAGTTAAGTTACACCACCCCACCTATCTGACTTATACTACCTATTCCTATCTGAATTATCACGCAAAATTTACACCCTTCTAGTTTACATCTGTGTGAATCATGCCCAGCTGACTGACTCTTGCCTGAGTAGCTCTCATCCAATTTGCACCAACCTGGTTTACACCACCAGGTTCAATTTACCATCCAAACAATGGAATTAAAAAAAACAAAAGCAAATCAAGAGTATGTAAAACGGGTGGTTGATTAGTTACCTATCCACTTTGCATTGCTCTGTATTGTTTATTGTGAGAGGAATTGATTACATAGTAGGGAGCTTATGCTTCAGGGCACTGGTGAGACCACATCCGGAGTATCTTAATAAGATACTGGACTAATTCCAGGAATTAGTGGGTTGTCTAATGAGGCAAGGTTGGAGAGATTAGGTTTGTACTCACTTGAATTTAAAAAGTAAGAGGTGACTTGATCAAAACCCAATCCTGAGGGGCGTTGACAGGGTTCACGTGAAGCGGATGTTTCCTCTTGTGGGAGGCCTTCAAAGGAGAAATTTTGAGAGTGCAGATTTTGTATGTTCCTGTCATGACTAAAGGCAAAGTAAATAGGAATAAGGAACCTTGGTTCTCAAGGGAGATTGTAACGCTGGTTAAGAGGAAGAGAGAATTGTATGAAATGTACAGGCAGCAAGGAACAGATCAGATGCTCGAGGAGTATAAGAAGTGCAAGAAGCTACTTAAGAGGGAAATCAGGAGAGCTAAAAGAAGACATGAGATTGTTTTAGCAGACAGAGTGAAGGAAAATCCAAAGAGCTACTATAGGTATGTTAGGAGCAAAAGGATAGTGAGGGATAAAATTGGTCCTCTTGAAGACCAGAGTGGTAGACTGTGGATGGAACCAAAAGAGATGGGGGAGATACTAAATGGGTTTTTTGCATCCGTATTTACAGAGGAAATGGGCATGGAGTCTACGGAAATAGGGCAAACAGGTAGTGAGGTCATGGAACCTTTACAGATTAAAGAGGAGGAGGTGCTGGCTGTCATGAGGCAAATCAGAGTGGATAAATCCCTAGGTCCAGACAGAGTATTCCCACGGATCTTGAGGGAGGCTAGTGTTGAACTTGCAGGGGCCCTGGCAGACATATTTAAAATGTCAGTATGCACAGGGGAGGTGCCAGATGATTGGAGGGTGGCTCATGTTGTTCTGTTGTTTAAAAAAGGTTCCAAAAGAAATCTGGGAAATTATAGGCCAGTAAGTTTGACGTCGGTGGTGGGCAAATTATTGGAAGCTGTGATAAGGGATAGGATCTACAAATATTTGGATAGACGGGGGGTTATTAGGGAGAGTCAACATGGCTTTGTGCGTGGTAGGTCATGTTTGACCAATCTATTAGAGTTTTTCGAGGAGGTTACCAGGAAAATGGATGAAGGAAAGGCGGTGGATGTTGTCTACCAGGATTTTAGCAAGGCCTTTGATAAGATCCCTCATGGGAGGTTAGTTAGGAAGGTTCAGTCGCTAGGTATACATGGGGAGGTAGTAAATTAGATTAGACACTGGCTCAATGGAAGAAGCCAGACAGTGGTTGTGGAGGATTGCTTCTCTGAGTGGAGGCCTGTGAAGACTGGTGTGCCGCAGGGATCGGTGTTGGGTCCATTGTTGTTTGTCATCTGTATCAATGATCTGGATGATAATGTGGTAAATTGGATCAGCAAATTTGCTGATGATACAAAGATTGGAAGTGTAGTGGACAGTGAGGAAGGTTTTCAAAGCTTGCAGAGGGATTTGGACCAACTAGAAAAATGGGCTGAAAAATGGCAAATGGAATTTAACGCAGACAATGAGGTATTGCACTTTGGAAGGACAAAGCAATGTAGAACGTACAGGGTAAATGGTAGGACTCTGAAGAGTGCAGTTGAACAGAGGGATCTGGGAATACAGGTACAGAATTCCCTAAAAGTGATGTTACAGGTGGATAGGGTCATGAAGAGTGCTTTTGGTACATTGGCCTTTATAAATCGGAGTATCGAGTATAAAAGTTGGAGTGTTATGGTAAGGTTATATAAGGCATTGGTGAGGCCGAATTTAGAGTATGTGTACAGTTTTGGTCACCTAGTTACAGGAGGGACGTAAATATGATTTGAAAGAGTGAAGAGAAGGTTCACGAGGATGTTGCCGAGAAGCTGTGTTACAGAGAGAAATTGAATAGGTTCAGACTTTATTCGCTGGAGCGTAGAAGAATGAGGGGAGATTTGATAGAGGTGTATAAGATTTTGATGGGTGTAGATAGAGTGAATGCAAGCAGGCTTTTTCCACTGAGGCTAGGGGGAAAAAAAACCAGAGGGCATGGGTTAAGGGTGAGAGGAGAAAAGTTTAAAGGGAATATGGGGGGGGGGGCGCTTCTTCACGCAGCGAGTGGTGGTAGTGTGGAATGAGCTGCAAGATAAAGTGGTAAATGCAGGGTCACTTTTAACATTTAAGAAAAACTTGGACAGGTACATGGATGAGAGGGGTATGGAGGGATATGGTCCAAGTGCAGGTCAGTGGGACTAGGCAAAAAATAGTTTGACACAGACAAGAGGGCCAAAAGGCCTGTTTCTGAGCTGTAAATTTTCTATGGTTTCTAAAATGATGAATCTGCTAAACTCTTTGCTGCAGAAGGCTGTGGAGGCCAGGTCATTGAGTGTCTTTAAGAAAAAAATAGATAGATTCTTGATTAATAAGGGGATCAGGGGTTATGGGGAAAAGGCAGGAGAATGGGGATCAAATAAATATCAGCCATGATCGAATGGCAGAGCAGACTCGATAGGCCGAGTGGCCTAATTCTGCTCCTATGTCTTATGGTCTTGTCAGAGAATCTAGAACTAGGGGTCACTTTTAAAAATAGGGGGTTGCTTATTTAAGGTTGAGATGAAGAGAGTTTTTTTCCCTCTGAAGTTCATGGAATCTCTGGAACCCTCTTCCTCCAAAGGTAGCTGAAGCAGAATCTTTGAATATTTTTAAGGTCGAGCTGGATAGATTCTTGATTAGTCAGGGGGATGAAAGATTATCAATGGGCAGAAATGTAGTGTTGAAGTTACCTGATCAGCCATGATCTCATTGAATGATGAAGCAGGATTAAGGGGCTGAGTGGTTTCCTCCTGCTCTAAGTGTAAACAAATAGGCAGCACGGTGGCACAGTGGTTAGCACTGCTGCCTCACAGCATCAGAAACCTGGGTTCGGTTCCAGCCTCAGGTCACTGTCTGTTTGGAGTTTTCACATTCTCCCCGTGACTGCATGGGTTTCCTCCAGGAGCTCCAGTTTCCTCCCACACTCTAAAGATGTGCGGGTTAGGTTGATTGGCCATGTTAAATTGCCCCTTAGTATCAGGTGGAATTAGGAGGATAAATACAGGGATAGGATTGTGATCAATACAGACTTGATGGGCCGATTGGCCTTCTTCTATACTTTTGGGGTTCTATGAAATTGATATGCTTGTTTGTTCATGTCAAAGAAATTTGGCTCACTGTGTCTTCATCTCAGAAATTGAAAACACAATTTTTTTTAAAATTGTGGAAAAACTCAGCAGTTCTGACAGCATCTGTGGAGAGGAAAACAGAGTTAATATTTCAAGTCCAACATGACTCTTCTTTGGAACCCATTCATGTTACTGCATGCTGCTCAAACTGTTGACTGACGATGGTGCATTGGCACAGGATACTTCTGTAAAGTGCTACAAAAGGATAAAATTGGGCACCAGCTGAAAGAACTGAGTGATCAAAAGTGAAGTAATGAGGTTACTGCATGCAGCAATGGAACGTGTTATGACAGGAAGATTTCACTGGGCAGGTCATGTGCATTTTATTGTTTAAGACCTGTGCCCTTGGAAGATGATGGAATGGTTGCCGGGTGGGAGAACATTGCCTTCAAGGACAAAGTTGAGATGATGGAACGGTGTGTGAAGACAATAAATGGAGTATTACACTGACAAAAACAAACCACAGCAGAAGTGAATGAGCAAGAGAGACAGATAGCAAAATGTTGTGATTTTTGTGGTCAGTTTGCTTATCCTGATTAAACAACTGACAGCTTGACTAATGTTGCTAGAAAAAGGATAATAAATGCAATATTAATGTGGATCCTAAAGCACTGTTCCAGTGTTATTATTCAAGACGTAGGGATATGTGGGGAAGGGTGGACTGGTATTTTACAGCAGAATGAGCTGACAAACAAATCAGATAACAAGTTTTTGTAACAACATGCTGAATAAGTGAGAGTCTCTCAAAAAGACATATTTGTGAAAACCAATTAATAAACAATGAAGATATGTTTGCTGAATATGTGATGCAATGATAATAATCACATAGAAACCTATCATTGCATCGCTTGCAAAAATATTTCTTCCAAGCAATGAAATGTTTGAGAAATACATGATTAATAAAATTACTGAACCTTTCATGGACTTGGAGGCACATTTCATTTAAAAAAAACCTGTTTATCGATCTAGAAGAAATAGCATCATTTTTCCTCAGTGACCGTACAACATTTTTACCTGAAAGCAAGTTGGAGATAACATGATAAATGGATAAGGTGCATTTATTTCCAGTATGAAATAGTACTTTACAAAATATTATACCTGTTAGGAAAGTCCTGCAAACTGATCTTGGCCAAGAGACCAACGTGATCTTACCATTTTTAAGCTTTTCCTAGGGTGGAATTGAATGCAAGTGGGGCCTTTGATCTGTAAACTAAGTAATTAAGGATTTTTTAAGAAGCCATTTATGAACTGGTTTAATCCTGTATCCTGGATTTCCCAGGCACGGGATCTGTTTCTCTCTCTGAACGAGTCAGCAACTCACTCAGCTTGCTGAAGTGAGTGCACAACAGGAAGCTTTTTCAGTGAAACTGACAAGCTGGAAAGGCTTTGATCAGTTAAACCGAGGAGCTCCAGCAATGGCCATTGAGAGGCTACTATTCAAAGCATTTCTTGACTGGTGATTGCCAACTTCTTGGAAGACACTTTTATCTAATGCTTCACTTAACACCAGTTTCACTTCCCTGCTGACAGCCTTCACAAGGCCATGGGAGCAGTTTATACAGCTCCTCTTTCCAATCCACTGAGGATCAAGTGAAGGAGCCACACCATTGCCAACAGCATCACCAGCAGCAGGAACACAACCAGCACCATCCTTTTACTCAATCACATGTTTCTCCACAGGGCAGAGGGGAATGGGCAAAGATCTAACTGGAAGGAGAGAGAACCCAAAATGGAGTCTATAGGCAGACAGAATCAGCCTTTTTGACATGTCTGACTGCCATTGCCTCAGGAGAGTCAGACTTTCATGGCAGGTTGTTGCTGACATCTGCAGTCTCTTGGAACAAGATATCCTTCCCAGTGAAGCAGGTGAGCATACTTTGCCAGTGGGGTCAAGGTACCTTAAGAAGTCTCACAACACCAGGTTAAAGTCCAAAAGGGAGTGCTGCTCTTTCATTGGGTAGGTGGAGTCTACTTGATCTCTGTGTCAAGATTGTGTGCTCTCTTCTGCAGGGAAGTGTGAGTGCTGTAAAGATTTGTGTGGAGAGGAAGGGAAAACATGATTTTTGGTGAGTGACAGCCATAGGTACAAGAGGACAATCGGCTGGGGTGAGTATTGGTGTTGAATGCTCAGTGAGGGATGTGAGGTGCCTCCGAGGAAAGGAATAAGTAGAGTTGCGAAATGTGTTGAACCGAGGCTTGCTTCAAGAACTCTTGAGGTCCTGGGTTCTCTTGGTGGGCTGCCTCCTGGTTGGAGGGATCACACTGCTCAGTTACTCCCACCCAATATTTAGTTTGAGAGCTTGTACCCAACCTGCCTTGATTGAGCTCCAGCAGCTGGACTTTCAGGCAAGAATTAGCAACATAGGGAGCAGCCTTTCTATTCCTCCTCTTCCTTCATTTGATTGCTGCAGCCTCAAATTTCCAAGTGCTGGTAAGTTTGCACAACTCATTCTGAATTCAGTTTAAATAGAAATCCTTCTTTTGACACAATACGCATCATCATGCCAATTGATCAGGGAGATTGAGGTGTTGGGGGGGGTGGATGACAGTTAGTTTGCTTTACTTTGCAGTCACTGAGTCAAAATCCCAGCATTTCCTCCCCAGTGGCATTGTAGGTCAACCCACAGCACATGGACTACAGCGATTCAAGAAGGCAGCTCACACCACCTCCTCAAGGGCAACTAGGGATAGAATCACAGAATCATAGAACTCTTACAGTGCAGAAAGAGGCCATCTGGCCCATCGAGTCTGCACCAACCACAATCCTACCCCCATATCCCTACACATTTACTGTCTAATTTCTCTAACTCACGCATCTCAGGACCCTAAGGGGCAATTTTAGCATGGCAAATCAACCTAGCCCACACATCTTTGGACTGTGGAAGAAAACCGGAGCACCTGGAGGAAATCCACACAGACATGAGGAGAATGTGCAAACTCTACACAGACAGTGACCCAAGTGGGATTCGAACCCAGGTCCCTGGAGCTGTGAAGCAGCAGTGCTAACCACTGTGCTACTATGCCGCCCACAGCCAGCGATACTCATGTCCCACAAATTAATTAAAAAAATTCAGAAATAATGCAAAGATAATTATGGGCTACTGGGAAGGGAATTGGGTGGTTTGAAAAGCCCATTCAAAGTTCTAAATAAAAGGAAAAAAGAAACATGAGTGTGTTTAAAAAGTGGATAAACTCATTGGAATTGTTAAGATGTCAAGACATTTAAATTCCAGTCAAACCATCAAGAGATTGAAATCTCATGCACTTTGAACTTAAAGTATACAGTTGAAAAGAAATGGTGTTTGCTATTTCACTGTCAATTGAAATAAAACTGAGGGTTATCATTATGACATTTGTGTCACATGACTGATTCCCAAACTAAAATGATCATAGCAAGGTGCCTATCAGTTCAGTTTGATTAACAGTTCCACATAGTTATAAAGTCTTTGATGTGGAGCTATTGACACTTAGAACTTTATCATATTTAATCCAGTGTGGTTCAGGTGATCTGGCAATGGGTGGAGTTGATAGGGAGGGTGGGAGGCTTGGTTTGACAGAGCCATGGGAATAAGTAAAGAGGTTTATAAAGGATTATAAGACTGGGCAGAGGGGAATAGGTTTGATTAGGCACTGAAATAGATATTGATGGCAATTTGAGAGACATGAGTTCCCATGGAAGATGTAAGGGATTATGGGGGAATTAGGTAGCGGGGCATGAAGTGACATGGATGTGAAGAGTAAGGGGGAAGAAAGTGGAAGAGAGTATGCCTGGGGTGCATGGAGGCCTTGATTATGCTGGCTGCTTCCCCGAGACAGCGGAAACTATAGACAATATCAATGGATGGGAGACTGGTTTGTGTGATGGACTGGGCTACGTTCACAACTCTTTGTAGTTTCTTGCAGTCTTGGTCCAAGCTGGAACCATACCAAGCTGTGATACATCCGAATAGGATGCTTTTTATGGTGCATCTGTAAAAATTGGAGAGTGTTGTAATGGACATGCCGAATTTTCTTAACCTTCTGAGAAAGTAGAGGCTAAGAATGCCTGAGCTTCTCTCCTCTTTGGTCTCTCTAAAGTTGCATTTCCATGGGGCTATGTGATGCAGTTATTGTTTTTGTAACATAAGGAATATCTGATGTCATTTAACTCCAATTACTTAATCACAAAAATAAAACAACAGAGAATTGAATCCTCCCTTTAGTTTGACGTAAACAATAGGATTTGTCAGTATGTGTAATAAATATTGGTGATAAGATATTGTTTCTCAAATTATCTTCAATTAAGTGCCTATTTATTCATGACACAGGCCAGAATTCTCCGGTGCCACATGCCATGCTACAGCTGCCAGTGAGAATGCAGAATTTGGCGTTGAACCAAAACTCCATTCACTGCAGCGGGACAGGAGAATCCCAGCTGTGGCCGAGGTGAGAGGTTTCCTGTATTTGAATACTAAAGCGGTGACATCGATTGCAACATTAACGTCTTTCTCTTTGAATGTGACCAGTTGCATCTGACTTCTGTTGAAGCTGACCTGAACCCTTCCTCTAAAGTACAGAAAAGACAATGATTCATTTCCTGAACAATTGTTTCATTTTGATTACTGTGACACTGACAACAATTCTTTGCAGATGAAGATTGTATAATCTGTCCATTGGTCTGATCACTGATGATACAGTTCAATAGAATTATAAAATATTTGAGATGTGACATTACTTGGGCTGGCAAAAACAGAATCATTATTGGCTTTGAAGGGCCTTACTCATTGACTGTGTTTCTATTATAAAGGGACCTCACTGCTCTCAGCTTTATTTCTCCCTAATTCATTTCCAAATGGTATAATCATTTTAAAACTGAGTCAGCTTTAAGATCATTAAACTTAAATAATGTATTTTATCCTCATTGTGGTTTTTGAAAATAAATAGGACAATAATTTCTACTTGGTCACTCAGGAACAGAAATTGATAACCTGGGATAGGATGCCAGGTAGGTGGGTGAGGCGCAGGGTGGGTTGGAGGGACTCCAGTTGGGAGTCAGGGATGGGGTGGTGGTGGTGTGGGAGGGATGGAGTGAGGAGGACAGTAGTGTTTCGAGCTAGAACTTGTTTTAATCTTCTAATTTTTCCTGGGTAACTATTCTGGTAAATAAGTTGGAACCATCCAGAGTTCCCATGGGTTCCAATACAGGGGAATTGCCCATTAAAAGTCTAAAGTTCCTTGGCAATTCCTGCTGGTCAGAGCATGAGGACTTCTGAGGGGTCTCTTGGCTCGTTGTTGGGATATCTCCAGGTTGCAACCATCCAGAAATTGGCTGCTCTCAGCCAATATTTTGCCCTTAATAAGTTGGCCAAACTCGACCTGTTTCCACAAACCATTTTGTAAGTGAAATAATATTTAACATGAGGAGGCATTCACCATTTTAAAGTCATTAACTGTTTCTTTTTCAGTGTATCTTCACACACTACTATTCTCCAAAGGAAAGAAGTACTGAAGTGATGGAAGGATTCCCAAGCTGGTTATCAGCTCATTGAACGCTCTTGCCATGGCCAACAAGTCCCGATGTTGGACTTGAACGTGGAGCTTCTGATCCAGCAATAGGGATACTACAACTGTGCTACAAGACCTTCAGAATCCTTGGCTGACAAGTTACCTTATTAAGTTCCAGCCATTTTAAAGGAATGGCTCTGATAAATCGGAAAGTTTATGATTAGTCTTAGCTCTAAAAGCATGATGGAAAGCCCAGCAAGTTATCCAGCAGGCAGTGCTCACATTACATCTCCTGAAACACCAATTATTATAACTTAATTTCTCATATTTTTACTTCTCTGCTGGACATGAGACAACAATACTCTCACATTGTTTATTGTTCTACTGAGTCCTTTTATGTACAGAAATATAAAATCACAAATTTGTTGTATTGCAAATCAAAGGCCTTTCTTTAGTTCTCATTTACTGCCCTTGTAAGACAAGAAAAGAGGAAGGAAGGAATGGGTAAGGTATGAACTGCTTCTGAAAACTGCTCACAGAATATATCAATTAACCAGCCAAATTATAAGATTTTTTTGTTCACTCATGGGATGTAATCACTACTGGCAAAGCCAGCATATGTTGCCAATCCCTAATTGCCCTAGAAGATGTGGTAGTGACCTGTTTACTTAAAGCACCCATAGATGTACTTGTAGGTACAGCTATCGGTGCTGTTAGGAAGGAAGTTATAGGTTTTTGACCCAGCAACAGTAAAGGAAGATCAGTACAGTTTCAAGTCAGGATGGTGTGTGACTTGGAGGTAAACCTACAAGTGGCAATGTTCCAATACACTTGCAGCTCTTGTCTTTCTAGGTGGTAAAGGTTGTGGGTTTGGAAGGTGCTTTTGAAGAAGGCTTGGCAAGTTGCTACAATTCATCTTGTGGAAGGTACAGAGTGTGCTGCCACAGTAAGCCAGTAGTGGAGGAAGTGAATGTTAAGGTGGTGGATAGGATGCCTAATAAGTAAATTCCTCTATCTTGGATTGTGTCAAGTTTCTTGAGTTCTGTTAAAACCACACTCACTCAGGTAAGTGGAATTTTATCACACTCCTGACTTGAGCCTTGTACATGGTGGAAAAGTTCTGGGGAGTCAGGAAGTGAATTATTCTTCACAGAATAATATTCCTGTAGCCACAATATTTATATGGTTGGTCCATTTAAGCTTCTGGTCAAGTTCCAGTCCAGGATGTTAATGAATGGAAATTCAGATATGGTAATACTTTTGTTTATCAAGGGAAGAAGGTTAGATTCTCTCTTGTTGGAGATGATTATCGACTAGTATTTGTGTTGCATGAGCGTTACTTGCCACTTAACAGCACAAGTTCGAAATTTGTCCAGGTCTTGTTGCTTGTGGGCACGTACTGCTTGAGTATCTGAACGAGTTGCAAATGTTACCAAACACCGTACAATGATGAGCAAGCATCTGAACTTCTAACCTTTTTGTGACAGCAAAACCATTGTGAAAGCAACAGGATAGTTGGGCTGAAGGCACTACTCCTGAGGAACTCCTGTAGTCATGTCCAGGAGCTGAGATGATTGGCCTCCAAAAGCCATAAACATCTTCCTTTGTATTAGGTACAATTCCAATCAATGGAAAGCCTTCCTCTAATTCCCATTCACCCCAGTTTTGCTCGGGCTCCTTGTTGCGAGACTTGCAGGTCGAGGTTGGCCTACTTATTAAGGGGAAAATATTGGCTAAGAGCAGCCAATTTCTGGATGGTTGCACCCTGGAGATATCCCAACAATGAGCCAGGAGACCTCATGCTCTGACCACATATGAATTGGCCACTTGGTCAAATGACTTGGTGTCAAGGGCAGTCACTCTCTCACTTCACCTCTGTTGTCCATAATTGGACCAAGGAGATAATAAAATCATGAGCTGAGTACTCCAGATGAAACACAAACAGAGCATCAGGAAGAAGATTATTATTGCACAACATTCAGCACCACTCATGACTCTTCAGAAACTGAAGCAGTCCATGTTCAAATGCAACAAAATCTGCTCAATATCCAGGCTTGGGCTGACAAGTGGTCAGTAACATTCACGCCACACAAACGCCAGGCAATGACCTTCATCAGTAAGAAACACTCTAACTGCTGCCCTTTGACATTCAATGGTGTAGCCATCACTGAATTCCCCCACTGTCAACATCCTTGGGGTTACCATTGGCCTGAAACTCAACTGGACTCACCACATAAACACAGTGAAGAGGCTAGGAATACTGCGGTGAATAACTCACCTCCTGACGCCCCAAAGCCTATCCACCATCTACAAGGCGTGTGATGGAATACTCCCCACTTCCTTGGATGGGCGCAGTCCCACAACACTCAAGAAGCTTAACACCATCCACAACAAAACAGCTCATTTGATTGGCACCGCATCTACAAACATTCAATCTCTCCACCACTGCGCTCAGCAGCAGCAATGTGTACTATCGACAAAATACACTGCAGCAATTCACCAAAGACCCTTAACTAGCACCTTCCAAACCCATGACTACTTCCATCCAGAAGGACAAGGGCAGCAGATAAATGGAAACACCACCACCTGCAAGTTCCTCTCCAAGCCACTCACCATCCTGACTTGTAGAAATATCGCTGTTCCTTTGCATTTGCTGGGTCAAAATCCTAGAATTCCCTCCCTAACAGCATTGTGGGTTAACCCACAGAACATTGACTGCAGCAATTCAAGAAGGTAGCCCATTAACACTTTCTCAAGAGCAACTAGGGGTGGGCAATAAATGCTGGCCAGCCAGTGATTCACATGCCCCACAAATGAATTAAAAAATGTTGAGTAAATGCCATTGGAAGCACTGTCAATGACATCTTCCATTACTTTTCTCATAATTGAAATTGAGGTGGTAATTGATTGGATGGTTTGTCCTGTTTTTTTGTGGACAATTACCCATGTTGTTGGGTAAATGCCAGTGCTATAGCTGTACTGGAACACTTTGGTTAGAGGTATACCTAGTCCTAGAATACAAGAATAGTTTGCCGGATATTAAAGATAGAAGGATGGTAGGAGTTGAGGGCCTGAATGCGATTACTGTCACTAGAGAGGTAGTGCTTGATAGACTAACGGGACTGATGGTGGATAAGTCCCCAGGACCGGATGGAATGCATCCCAGGGTTTTGAAGGAAATGGCAGAGGTGATAGTGGATGCCTTAGTGATTATTTACCAAACTTCACTGGATTCTAGGGAAGTGCTGGAAGATTGGAAAACAGCTAATGTTACACCGCTGTTTAAAAAAGGTAGCAGACAAAAGGCAGGGAATTATAGGCCGGTTAATTAAACTTCTGTAGTTGGAAAAATGCTTGAATCCATCATCAAAGAAGAAATAGCGAGGCAGCTGGAAAGGAATGGTTCGATAGAGCAGACGCAGCACGGATTCGTTAAGGGGAAGTCGTGTTTGACGAATTTATTGGATTTCTATGAGGATGTGACTAGTGCGGTAGACAGAGGGGAACTGGTGGATGTGGTGTTTCTCGATTTTCAAAAGGCATTTGATAAGGTGCCTCACGAAAGGTTGCTTCAGAAGGTCGGGGGCATGGAGTTGGGGGTAAGGTGTTAGCGTGGATAGAGGATTGGTTGTCTAATAGAAGGCAGAGAATTGGTATCAGTGGGTGCTATTCTGATTGGCGGTTGGTAACTAGTGGAGTGCCACAGGGATCGGTGCTGGGGCCTCAGCTATTTACCATTTATATAGATGATCTGGAGGAGGGGGCTGAGTGTAGGGTGACGAAATTTGCTGATGACATGAAGATGAGTGGAAAAGTAAATTGCGCGGAGGGTGTGGAAAGTCTGCAGAGGGATCTGGATAGGCTGAGCAAGTGGGCGAGGACCTGGCAGATGGAGTACAATGTTAGCAAGTGTGAGGTTATCCACTTTGGCAGAAATAATAGTAGGAGGGATTACTATTTAATGGGCGAAAAGCTGCAGCATGCTATGGTGCAGAGGGACCTGGGGGTCCTTGTGCACGAGTCACAAAAACTCAGTCTGCAGGTGTAGCAGGTGATCAAGAAGGCGAATGAAATGCTGGCCTTTATAGCGAGGGGGATAGAATACAAAAGCAGGGAGGTCTTGCTGCAACTGTACAGGGTACTGGTGAGGTCGTAGCTGGAGTACTGTGTGCAGTTTTGGTCGCCGCACTTGCGCAAGGATATTTTGGCCTTGGAGGGAGTGCAGAGGTGGTTCACTAGGCTGATACCGGAGATGAGGGGGTTGGACTATGAAGAGAGACTAAATAGACTGGGTCTGTACTTGTTGGAGTTTAGAAGGATGAGGGGGGATCTTATAGAGACGTATAAGATAATGAAAGGGATGGATCGGGTATAGGTAGAAAGGATAGCAGAACTAGAGGGCACAGCCTCAAGATAAGGAGGGGGCAGTTTAGATCGGAGTTGAGGAGGAACTTCTTCACTCAAAGGGTGGTGAATCTCTGGAATTCTCTGCCCGTTGAAGTGGTGGAGGCTTCCTCGCTAAATATATTTAAGTCACGGGTAGATAGGTTTTTGACAGACAAAGGAATTAAGGGTTATGGGGAGAGAGCGGGAAAGTGGAACTGATCCACTTCAGATCAGCCATGATCTTATTGAATGGCGGGGCAGGCTCAAAGGGCTAGATGACCTACTCCTGCTCCTATTGCTTACGTTCTTAAGTCTTCAGTCCTACAGATGGAATCATGTTAAGACCCAATGTCTTCACTGTGTCCAGTGCCGTCAACCACTTTTTGATGTCATATGGATTGAATCCAATTGACTGTAGGGTGGCATAGTGGTTAGCACTGCTGTCTCACAGCATCAGGGACCCGGATTCAATTCCAATCTTGGGCGACTGTCTGTGTAGAGTTTTCACATTCTGCCTGTGTCTGTGTGGATTTCCTCTGAGTGCTCTGGTTTCCCCCCACAGTCTAAAGATGTGCAGATTATGAAGATTGACCATGCTAAATTGTTCCTTAGTGTCCCAAGATGTATAGATTATGGGAATTAGTGAGGTAAATATGTGGGGTTATGGGGATAGGGCCTTGGCGGGGGGGGGGGTTCTTGTTGGTCAAACCAAGTAAACAAACTCAAATTACATTAGGACAAAGTAAAAGGGGCAGCTCCCCAAAAGGAAGAGGAACAGCCTGAACAAAAACAAAAACTACAGAGGAAACTTAAGGCACCTCAAATCAAAATGTGATTGTCGGGGTCTATATCGCACCTCAGCCCCTGCGGTGCCCAGCAGGTACAGAAGGCGTCGACTGCCTGTGGACACCTCTTGCTCCCTCTCCAGGGACACCCGGCCATGAACGTAGCCGTGGTAGAGGGGCAGTCAGGATGGACGGCCCCCTCGATTGCCCGCTGCCTGGACCTATTGATGGCGCATCTCGCCAGGCCCTGGAGCAGGTTCACGAGGAGATCGGCATCCCTCTCTGCACCAGGTGTCTGTAGATCAGGAGCATGGGACTGAAGTGCAAACAAAACATCAATAAAAGGTATCTGAGAAAATCAAAAAGGGTGTGCAATCTATAACATGAAATGTAGGCATGGTCCACAGACTCCACGAGGCCACAGAAAGGGCAGTCTTGGGAACCCGTGAACTGGAAAAACCTATGGTTGTACGGCACTGCTGCGTGCAGCAGCCTCCACCCCAGGTCCAATTTTACAAAGGATGCCTCAAAGAGGTGTTATATTCTCTGTTTGCATTGAACCTCATGCCTGTTTCAGGTGTGTGTACTGGCAATGTCTGTTTTTCTGCCTCTACCAAAATCTCAGGCAACGTTCCGATGTGCAAAGATTGTGGACTTCCTGCCTGCTTTGGACTTCAAAAATGGATGTTGTGCATTTGAATTTTAAATCATAACTATAAAAATACACTTTAATGTGTGGTTACACTACCAGGTTTTACAAAAAGAATCAGAGAAAGCAATTTGTCCCATCATGTCTGCACTGGCTCTCTAAATGAGCAGTTCACTTGGTACAATTCCCGATAACCCTACACATTCTTCCTTCGTCAGATCTGAGGGACAGTCTCCCATCAGAAATAGAGAGACAGAGGTCAAGAAAAGGGAGGAAAGTGTCAAAGATGGACTATGTAAAGGTGATAGAAAGTTGGAAGTTGGAAGTGAATTGATAAATTTTTCCAGGTCCAGAGCTCCGATGAAGGGTCATCCGGACTCGAAATGTTGGCTGTATTCTCTTTCTACAGGTGCTGTCAGACCTGAGATTTTCCAGAATTTTCTGTTTTTGCTGTGGTAGACCGTGGCATTCCTCACAGTAAGTGATAGGACCACTTATTTTCTGACATATAGAAATGATTTGTATATTGGAATAAGGAATAAAATTTTAAAATTTGCTGATGGTGCAAACTTGGCAGAGTGGCAAAAGGTGAAGATGGTATCAATTGACTGCAGCAGAACATAGACAAGCAAAATGGACATACACATGGAAAATGGAACTTAGTGCAGAGGCAGCATGAAGGGATGGGAGAGACAATATATACAGAATGGCACAGTTCTAAAGAGTGTTCTGGGAAAGAGAGAGACCTGAGGGTTCATGTGCATAGATCTTCAAACATGGCAAGACATACTGAGAGAGTAGGTGACAAAGTGTACATGTGTTGGGTTTTTAAATAAAGGTACAGAGTATAAAAGCAGGGAAGTTATGCTAAACTTTTATAAAGCTCAGGTGACTACTAACTATTGTGTACATTTCTAATCACCACACTTTTTAAGAAGGATGTGAAGGTCTTTTGAGGAAGGTGTAGAGGAGATTTACTGAAACTGTTTCAGGAATGGAAGAATTTAGCTGGATTAAATTTGGAGCAGCTGGTGTTTTTCCTCTTGGAGGTTGAGGGGGGGATCTGATAAAGGTGAACTGGATTATGAAAGGTTTAGATAAGGAAGACAAAGAAAACCTATTCCCATTAGTTGGTGGTACAAGGAGTAGGCGACACAGATATAGGTTTTGTAAGAGATACGGCGGAGTTGTGAGGAAGAACTTTTCATGTAGTGTCACGTCCCCACAGTTTTACCCATGGCTTTATGGAATAATGGACAATACTTTTAAACTCAGAATGGAAAACAGACTTTGAAACTTTGGAGGTAGGAGGTCAGGTGACCATTTCTCCCTTTGAGTCTGTCAAATGTACATGAAACTGCCAGGTATGGAAGATCACCTGGTCAGGACATTAAAATGTAAACAGCCTTTTGAAACCTTCCATTGCAATGACACTAAAAATTCAACAGATCTCCCTTGGATTTAACAGCTGATATTGTCCAGATAACTCGAGAAACTCCTGGACAATGACCCCCATGGGCTTAGTGGCTGCAGAATGAAACTCTACTGAATGATTTTTCCTCACACACATTCTTTTGCAAGGTGGGAAAATAGTTGGGATCCAAACCCCATTGCGTGTCACTGCTCATCAGCAAGTTTGCACCATCAGCAAATTTTAAAATTTTATTCCTTATTCCAATATACAAATCATTTCTATATGTCAGAAAATAAGTGGTCTTATCACTTACCGTGAGGAATGCCAGGAATCATTTTTGTGGACAATGGGAACATCAATACTATGGTCACCTGAAATAAATCAGCTTGTGATAAGAAAGATTTATTAAAACATTTTTAAAACCAGTCTCATGTCAGTCAGTCTGAGAAACAAGGAGGTCATAGATGGAAGAGAACTTATTGAGTAAAAGAAGAACCTAGCCCAGAATCCACCAGCAGGCAGAGAGTGGGGTTAGTTATTTCCCCACCAATTTGAAGAAGAAAGCCAAATCAAGCCAGCATGGGATAAGGTAGGGTTTGGGCCTGGGTAAGATGTTCTGTCGGATAGTTGGTGCAGACTTGTTGGGCTGAATAGCCTCCTTCTGTACTGCAGGGATTCTATGATTCACCACAGGCTCAAACTGCCACTCAACAAAGCCAGAAACTTGCGGCTGCAAGGAGTAAAGTACTACAAATTTGTCAGCAGAAACTCCTCAGTGAGTCACGGTGAGAATTAGCTTGCCTGCAATATTTTTAATTTCCATTTCGAAAGGCTCCAGAGTAATAGTGACTTCTTGGAAAAACTTCAGAATATACAACCTCTTTTGCAATCATCTGTTATTGTGTGTGTATCATGTGTGCATGTATGTGAATTCTGTTGCAATTGCATTCAAATGTTGAGAAATAAACAATTATTCTTTCCTTTTTGAAAGTAGTCTGCCTTGTATTGTTCTTGACTCACAGCACTCAAGGGATAAAACACCTCTTCTTTAAGAAACATCTGTTTGAAATCAATTGAGACGGAAAGAATAGGCAAATTATCGTATCATTTCTCTCCTGTCTGTAACAGTAGTGACCGGAACGCGCTGCCTACAAGAGTGGTGGAAGCAGAGTTGGGTCCAAATTCTCCACTCATGCATACCCTGCTACTGCTGCCAGGAAGAACAGAGAATTTGGCACACAGCCAAATCTCCATTCACAGCAGTGGGAATTCCAGCTGTTGGGCGAGGTCAGAGAATCCTGCTCATGATCAATGATTGCAAAAGGAAATTAAGTAGATACTTGAGGAAAATAAACTTGCAGGGCTATGGAGATAGAGCAAGGGATTGGGACTGATTGGATTGCTCCACAGAGAACTGGCATGGTCTCAATGGGATGAATGGCCTCCTTCTAAATTGCTATGACACTAATGTAATGAAGGAAAGTTATTAAGCTTATTCACTTCACTCATTAATATTTCATACACAATTTTGCATCACCATGGTCTCTAGAAAATTTTAGTCTCATCACAAATTGTACCTTTTGTTATTCCGGTTGCATTTCTGTTGTTCTAAAGTTAATGACACCATCTACATGGCTTCAAGGAATCTAGATTTTGAGAGCTGGGGCTTTCAGTATTACCAGGTTATTATTGACAGATGGCCACAGGAAGTCTTGTAGATCGTTATATTCAATTAATACCAGCAAAAGATGAAGCAGATGAGGGATTAGTGACTTCAAATAAACAGGGAATGTGAAAGCAACAGCTCAGCAAAGGCAACATGATTCAGTCAACTGATTGTGTGTGATGATTAAACTAACAATAGGAACTGTGGGAAAGTGAAACAACAATAGGATGAGATGAGATTTTCTGCCATTAATCAAAACTGGCTAGGAGTAGAATTTTTAACAGTGCGTTTTAGGATAAGAAGTTTAAAATATGTTCATACTTTCAAGAATTATGTGTATGTTTAAACTTGGTTTTCTGGACTAGTAATCTGTCATGCTAGTGTAACAATGCACTGCGTCACAGAATTGTAGGGCACAGGTTTGGAATCTGTGAGAGAAGTTTAATTTTTGGCAATGGTGTGATGTAGGTGGTATTGGATTGACGACTTGCAGCAGAGCTTGCTTGATTTTCTTCTCTCCTGGTTGAAAGTGTTTTTCCTGTCTGCCATCATGATTAGGAAAGGTCTGCACAATGACACGTTCAGGAACAGGACAGCAGATTGGGAAAATAGGAAAAAGAGATTCATGTATATTGGAGGGCTTTAGCCATCTTTGCGGCTGGGCCTCATTTAATGAAAGTGAGAACTGTGATAGCATTGCCAATGGGAAACTCAGCACTTACTACAAGGTGAGAGTCCAACTCATCACCTGAAACCTATTTTTTGATTTGGACAAAGCCCACAATTTCTTGGGGATACTGCATTGACTTACCAATTTATTATACATCAAAGAAAGGATCAAAATTCACATTTCAATTGTTCTATAAACTAGTTTGACTAGAATATCACCTGTCACAATAATTTAGGCTATAAATTTCAGTTTCAAGAACCACTTTTTTATTCTAAGGCTGCTATTATGTAGTCTTAAATGTCTAACCAGTACCTTCTTTACCGGCAAAAAGGTACAAATCAGAACACTGAGAAGCAGAATAAGCACTTCTGTCATTTTGCAATTTCCCTTGCAGTTAATGTTCACACCCACTCCTCTAATAAGAGCTTTTGTCCTGTCAACAGCTTGTATTATAATATTCTTAGTGACAGCAGGCATGTTAGAAATGCAAGATCAGTAATGAACAATGTGAATCTTACAAACCAGAACTATTATAGAACAAATAATGGTAAAAGCTAAAATACAGTTCTATGTCAGGACTGATTCAGTTGCTAACCATCTAATGTATTTTTTTAGTAATGATTTCTTGCACATTTACATATGCCATATTTCAGCATGTGCTTATTAAAAGTTTCAGACTGTTCAAACTTCAGTCCTCTTAGAATCCTACAGTGCAGAAGGAGGCCATTCGGCCCATTGAGTCTGCACTGACCACAATGCCACTAAGTCCTATCCCCATAACCCCATGCCCTATTTACCCTGGCTAGTCCCCCGATATTAAGGGGCAATTTAACAAGGCTAATCCACCTAACCTGCACATCTTTGGACTGTGGGAGGAAACTGGAGCACCCACTGGGAAACCCACGCAGACATGGGGAGAATGAAACAGACACCACCATGGTGCTGACATGGAACTTGGCAGCTCCCTGTCAGGGAATATAGCATGATTGAGCTGTCTGGCTGGTCTTGAAATATAGCATGAATGAGCTGGTTGGGTCTCCACACCTGAAGTCATTAAAGATGTGTCTTTCTTGTCAACAAAAACAATAAAAACAGATCAATTTTTTTCCATGTTTGGGACATTTATATATATTTATTAAAATTACAGTTATTGATACATTGTTGACAAATCATCTTGAACTTTTTAGATATGTATATATAAATCCTGGGCAATACTGACCAATTTTGTGGAGGGTAAATTTCATAATAATGTTCAATGGCAACAAACTAGTTCCAAGAGAATTAGCCACTAATAAATCTTCTGGATCCTTACGTTGCAGTCTATTTCCATGTTGGACACAACTGGTCGAGTGGATTTTTTTTCAATGGAAATTAATTTCTGACTAGCAGACTAGATCATTCATAAATGCCAAGCAGATTAGCTTGTTGGCAAAGCTTCTCCTTTTGTCTGTTGTGTACTGCTATATTTTACCATAGTATGGTTAGGTTTTTTTTGTTCACTGAACACTTCCTGAGAGTGTAGTAAAACACAACGCAATGATTACAATGACCAAGTTATATTCTCTGAACCTGGTTCTCTCACTTCAGTTAAAAAATAAATTAATTTGAAATGATGTGTTTTTGCTTTCTTTTAGATTAAGGCATATCTAAAATTGAACTTTTTAAAATGTTCCCTGACAGCTGGATCAGAATAATGAGTTGTGAATTGTTGTAAAATTCATATCACCATTGCACGTAAATGAGGATATTAATGGCTGGCATAATGGTGTGGCATCACTGGATGGCACATTCAGAAAAGTAACAGTACATCAGAAATGACTCATGAATAAGGGGAGCAGAGGTCTGATTCCTACATTTGTCACATTTACAGCAAACAGGGTTCAACTCCAATTCTTGTGCTATTTGCTTAAACAATCTAGATGCTAGATATTCCACTATTGTTACACCAGTGCGGGGTGGGGGGTGGGGGGGGGTGGGTGGAATTTTAATACATAACTGTTGGCAGCCAAATTGAAATTCTTCCCAAATGACAGAACTATGTCAATTGACATATTATCCACTGTTCACACCACATCCACACTGAACCTTTTTTTGTCCCTGGCATCAAGCATCAGAAGGACAATATAAAATTTGAAGGATGAAAATGTGATTGTTCACAGAAAATTGAAAAGAGAACCTTCTTCCAGTTTATATTTACACTTTTGTATACCAGTTGATATACATATTTATACCATATTGTTATTATTAACTATCCCTCGCCAGTGAGGATGATCATCTTCCTTGAGTCCAAAAATTACTAATGAGGCTGATTCAGGATCTGCAGAGTTTATGGTATGTAGGGCAGTTGTTGTCATGTGGGATGTTCTAGTTGCATATTATCAGTTCAGGTCGTAGTATGACATCTTTGCTGCATTCTCTTTTCCTTTTCATTTTGTCATAATTGAGTCTCAAAATGCTGGGATCCTTCCCACAGACTCTGCCGTCATCTGATTTGGTCCAAGCAAATGGTCTCAATAGATGTTGATGTCAATTTTGCATTTCAGCACATCCTTGAAGTGCTTCTTTTGTGTGTCTGCCCTGACTTAACTGGGAGAAGAAGACTGACTTTGGAAGCCTAACATTTGACATTCAAACTATATGATCAAGCCAACAAAGCTGATAGTGGATGATTATATCCTCAAAGCATTTGGTTCCTGATTTTGAGAGGACACTGATGCTGTTGCATTTTTCCTCCCACTTACTTAAGATGTTCCACAGACAATCATTGATGGTACAACTCCCAGTGCTTTAAGGAGCCTCTTATGCATTGTCCATGGTTCAGCCCCATACAGTAAGGAAGGGATTGCAACCATATGGAAGACCATAAGCTTCGTTTCTGCTTTAATGTCGGAATCTTTAAATACTCTCTTCCTCAGGTGACTGAAGACTGCACCAGCAGATTTTGGGAAATGCTGGATTTCTTCATCAATGTAACCCTTCTATGAAAGATGAATTCCAAGGATCATAGAATCATACAGCGCAGGAGAGGCCCTTCGGTCCATCGAATCTGCACCGACATGCAAGAAACACCTGACCTCCCACCTAATCCCATTTAACAGCACTTCGCCCAAAGCCTCGAATGTTATGATGTACCAAGTGCTCATTCAGGCACTTTTTAACGGATGTGAGGCAACCCGTCTCTATCACCCTCCCAGGCAGTGCATTCTGGACCCTCACCACCCTCTGCGAAAAAAAGATTTTCCTCAGATTCCCCTTAAACCTCCCCAACTTGAACCTTTGTCCCCTTGTGTCTGACCCCTTATCCAGTTGCTCCTTATCCACTTTGTCCATGCCTTCATAATCTTGTTCACCTCTAACAAGTCATCCCTTAGTCTTCTTTGTGCCAACAAAAATTCCAAGGAATTGGAAGTTCAACATTTTCCAGGCACTCATAATCAATGCAGCTGGAGCACTTGGAGCTTGCTGATGGAGGATTTTAGTCTTCAGAACATTCATTTCAAATCTCATCTTCTTGTACGTTCAATAAGTACATCACCTATTCTCTGGAGATCAGTTTCTGACACAGCACTAACCAGCATCACCAGTGTATTGGAGCCCATTGAGTCTACACTGACCACAATCCCACCCAAGTTCTATTCCCATAACCCCATGTATTTACCGTGGCTAGTCTCCTCACACCTAGGGGCAATTTAGCACATCTTTGGATTATGGGAGGAAACCGGAGCACCTTGTGGAGACCCATGCAGACATGGAGAGAACGTGCAAACTCCACACAGACAGTGACCCAAGCCAGGAATCAAACCTGGGTCCCTGGTGCTGTGAGGAAACTGTGCCACCATGCTGCCCCATGTGCCAGGTTGTGGACTGCCTCCATTCTGAACCCTGGAGGCATTGTTTAAATGAGTCCCAACATTTGCACACTACTTTGTTCGAAATGTATTTTGTGCTGGCAGATTTTCCTGCTGGCATCATGGAGAATTTGGTGTGAAGGGTCTGGCTTTCACCTGACTTTCAAACTACTTTCACGTCAGCCTCTGGCAGTTGTTCTTACCCATCATGGCAGGCACTAGCAGAAGTTCCTGCTGTAAAATCAAACTAGTGTAAAAGCAACTTCAGCCCCTTCCTACCATGTCCATCATCTAATCTATCAGCAGCATCTTGGGAGAATTCCAGCCAATGCTTCAGGTCCATGATCTGCACTAGTTTTGACCAAGGTTAACTGATCTCTGTTTTTCTCTGCATAGACACTGTTTCATGTATTGAGCATTTCTAACATTTTCCAGTTCTACTGGAGCAAAAATAAAAAAATTACCAGCTTTCCTGTAATCGTTGCTCCTGTAATTGTTCTAACCATCCTACTTTTAAAATAATTAAGTTACTTGCATGAAAACATAGCTTAGGGGTGCAGCTTATGACTTCAACCAAATTTTGGTGATTTTCACACGTCCACTTTTCTGTTTCTTCAAAGATGAAGTGAACAAAGACTGGAGATAAAACTTGGTACAAATCATTAGCCTGCCTTCTTTCGGAGGGAGTGAATTTATAAAACAATGAGAAATAAAAACAGGAGCAGGCCATTTGGCCCTTTGAGTCCAATCATCCCTAAATGTAATCTTAATCATCTCAATTGGCTGCTTCTCTCAGTGATGTCAACTGATCATACTCCTGCCTGTCCCTGAGAAATTTCCCCACTGGCGGGAATGAATCATGGAGCCATCCCAACACTGCTTCCCCCTATTTTTCTGTCCATCACCAAGCCCTTCCCCACCTCCAGTACTGCCATCATGGGGTTAGGAAAATTCACTCCCATGTCTTTATGGTTTTTAATCTTGTTGTTTGAAAGCAGAATATGCAGTGATGCATTTCCAATATAATGTGTGTGAGGTGTTTCTCATTGTTAATTAATGCAAAAGAAATTAATTTGGATTCAATTAGGTTGGAAATAATAAGGCTAACTAATTGGTTATTATTTACAGTCTGTGGAGAAATTTAATGCTTGCTTATTGACATCTTAACTATATGTTGTCTCCAAGCTATTTTTAAACTTCTGCGACTATACTGTTTTTTAATTTTAATTATTTCTGCAGAAAAACCATTTGACAAATGATTTCAAGTAAGGATATTATTGCGAATATTGAGTTCATGGTTCATCACTTTTAGTTTTAGGAATTAAAGTTTAATTGTAGATGATGGAATAAATGCAATTAAAACAAGCTGGCAGGATATTTATTGCACTTAAAAAGGTCAGCATTGATGAGATAGAGCTATGAAACAGCTGATGGACTTACTTAACTATGATACCCTTAATGCTTGCAAAGAGAGGTATTCCAGAGAGATTCTGTTTTGGTTGTGCTCAAATAGTTAAAAAATATTTAGTGAACCATAAAAAATTGAAAAACTCATTTATTGCATCAGATCAATGAATAACTTGTAAATGAGGGACAATTAACCAAAAAATTGGTTTGATAACAGCCCTGAGCAGGCATTGTGGAGGTGGGTAGAGCTTGGTGAGGATCTCTGGTTTCAATTTATCTGGATGTTTTCAGCAAAGCTTGATTCAGTTAAATTTGCAATTGAATGAAAGGGCAATGGCAAACCACCACTTACAAAACTGCCAATAAAACAAGCTCAGGACAAAGCATCAGCAACAAGAGCCAAGGATTTGCCTTTAAGCAGGGCACATATGAATTTTGGTCAAACCCACTCATGGGTCTACACTTTTGCTTCAGGGGCAGAAACAGGAGTCCAGATGGCTTCCAAGTCCTGAATACTCCCACAACCTGGGGAAATGGTCATGGCTGGAGTTAAGTCTGGGCAATCCCAGATGGAATGGAATGGAGATAAATCCCTACTCAATTAAGGGTAGCGTGTGTGCATTCAAACTTGAGATCTCATCAGAAGCCTTCCAGTTTCAGAGAAACACTTCACTACAGTAAAAGGTCATTAAATAGAGGGGGGCTTCAACAGGAAGATGTTTTCTCAGACGCTTTCAAAAATATAATTAGAAAATGCAAAAGAACCCAGGAGAAAGGGGAGGGGGGTAACAGTCTATAGAGTGGCATTTTGCTGCATTCCCATTCAGGTAGGCAGGGAGTGCATGTCACCTGCTTGGAGTGCCAGCATCCTAACCTATCACAGGCTGCCCTCTTTGAGGCAGTTAATCTATCCCTTGTTGCATCAGGAAGCTGGAGACTATTTGTAAAATTCCAGTTGGCTTCATAAATGCACTTTTTATAAGGTCTAATTGGCTGCCCTCCCAGGGTGGTTAGCCTGCTGACCCTAAACATTCATTAGTCAAAATGGCCACCACAGGGAACAGGACCAAGAATGGTTCCTGGAAATCCTGCTCATAATATACACTGGCCATAAACATTCCCAGTAATCAGCCACAAACTGTTTCTTAATAAAGTGACACCATTATTCATACTTCAGTGCAACGATCATAAAATCTCATCTGTATCCCTATTGACTACTTTATTGTCATCAGACAAATGAAACCAAAGTTGAACAAAATATTCAACAAAAGGGACTATATATATTATGCGAACTAACAAGTATCCAGGATAATCTAGCCCTGAAGTTCAAATGACAGCTGTGAACTGTTTGGGGTTTTGCTACACTGGTTTATGAGTGCAATGAACCAATTGATTAGATTACTGCCTTGTAAGCACTGCCAGGGATTCATTATTCTTCATTTAATCTCTGTATCCGAGTGCATTGAAGATTAAGGGGAAGCTTACATGCTGTAGGTCAGCGCATATTCAAAAATATCTGAAATATTGATTACGTTGAGTAAACATGATTTGTTAACTATTCCTAAAGATCAATGATAATCTTGTGATCCTTGACCATATATTCGGTTTTAAATTATTGACAGTCTGACAGTACTATCTGCATTAAAACTACACAGCAAACCTTTTGATATTTCAATATAATGACTTGAAGTTTGTTCCTTGCACATGACATGATTGCCCTGATGGCGATGTCCAGCTTTCTGCTTGTTGACACCCACAATAAACTATGAAAAATAAAAGCTTTGGTTTTGGCAAACACTTATTTCAAAACTACAAGGCCTTTTAAATGATGCTGCCTACAGGGTTGTTCCTTGCACTTATGAGACCTGTCCTTTATGTCACAACAAGGTTTTCACTGTTCAGCTAAGTGAATAAACTGTCAAGAAGAAAGCAGCATCATTAATGGCCCAATTTTTCAAAAATGTAGTAGGCACTAAGGGTCATTTATTTGTGTCATCATTTCACAAGAGTACAAAGCTGGAGAAATAAGGCTACTACTCCATGTAGACTTGTATATATTTATAATTTTCATCATAGATTTTAGGGAAAAATATGTATTTGTGTTGCTATGAGAACAGGTATAATTATAATTCTCTCCCTCTATTGTAAATTTGGATGGGATTTTCTAGCTCCGCCATTGCAGACGTTGTTGTGGGTGGGACAGGAAAATTTGGACCGTCCACTGGTGTCAGTGCCAGGAAAACAAATACATTATTCAGAATTTTTTGGCTGTTCAGGTGGACGGGATTCTTCAGTCCCTCTGCAGTGAATGGAAATTTGGCTGAGCACCAAATTCTCCATTCTCGTTTGCAGCAGCAATGGCGTGCCAGCCATTGGGTGGGATTTCCTGGCACACCACCACCACCACATCCCTTCTGGGATCATCTGGTTCTACGAGAAATCGCTGGACCTAGGCTGGCCCACCAAATCTTCCATGGTGCTTCCCTCCACAATGGGGCCAGTAAATCCCAGCCATTCGTTTTCTCATCTGAATTCAATACCAGAAGGCTTAGATTTAAAATTATTATTCAAAAGAATGGGTTGAATTTTAATGTGCAGGAAGGAATAAGTTTGGGAATTGGTGGGGGGGGGGGGGGGGGTGGTGCGGGGGGAGGGGATAGCAGAGGGGCAGGGGTGGGTAGGGAAATTGGCAACGTGGGAAACCTGGTTTCAAACTGCCAACTTCTAAATTTAATTACAGTGCATTCAGCTGGATATGATCAAACTCCTAGGCAGAGGCGAGTCATATATCGATTAATTAAATCAATATTAACATTGCTTTTGCACTGTCACTGTGGATCCATGGGATTCCTAGGCTTCTTGAAACTTGTCATGTGACAGAATACAAGAACACAAGATCCTCTTGATTCCAGCATGCATCAGCAGCTGGGATCAAGCGGATCCCTTGAAGAGTATAGTGGGTGTAGGAGTACAATTAAGGCAGAAATCAGGAGGACAGGAAAGGGACAGATAAGGCAAAGGAGAATCCAAAGAGATTCTACAAATATATAAAGGACTAAGGAGTAACTAGGGAGAGAATAGGGCGTCTTAAGGATCAACAATGTCATTTATGTGTGGATCTACAAGAGATTGGCGAGATCCTAAATGAATATTTCTCATCAGTATTTACTGTATGGATGTTAGGGAACTTGGGGAAATAGTGATGTCTTGAGGAGTATACATATTACAGAGGAGGTGGTGCTGGAAGTTTTAATGTGCATCAAGGTAGATAAATCCCCAGGATCTGATGAAATGTATCCTGTGACACTGTGGGACTGCGAGTCCCCTAGCAGTGATATAGGAATCATCAACAGGTGAGGTGCTCGAAGATTGGAGGATGGCAAATATTTGTTTAAGAAGGACTGCAGGGAAAAGCCTGGGAACCACAGGCTGGTGAGCCTGTGGGCAAGTTGTTAGAAAGTATTTTGAAAGACAGTGGGTAAGTTGTTAGAAAGTATTCTGAAAGACAGGATCTACAGGCATTTAGGGATGCAAGGACTGATTAGGGGCAGTCAGCATGGCTTTGTGAGTGGAAAATCATGTCTCACAAGTTTGATTGAGTTTTTTAAAGGGGTAACCAAAAGTTAGATGAGGGCAGTGCAGTTGATGTTGTCTACATGGACTTTAGCAAGGCCTTTGACAAGGTATCGCATAGTAGGTTGTTACATAAGATTAAATCTTACGAGATTCAGGGTGAGGTAGCCAAATGGATACATATTTGGCTTGATAACAGAAGACAGGTGGTTGTAGAGGGTTGTTTTTCAAACTGGAGGCCTGTGACCAACGTTGTGCATTAGAGATCAGTGCTGGGTCCACAATTATTAGTCATTTATATTAACAATTTGGATGAGAATTTAAGAAGCATGGTTCATAAGTTTGCAAATGACACCAAGATTGTTGGCATAGAGGATAGTGAAGAAGGTTATCTAGGATTGCAATGGGAGCTTGATCAATTGGGCCAGTGAGCTAATTAGTGACAGATGGAGTTTAATTTAGATAAATGTGAAGTGGTGCATTTTGGAAGATCAAACTGGGGCAGTACTCGCTCAGTTAATAGTCGGATGTTGGGGAGAGTTATAGGACAAAGAGATCAAGGGGTACAGGTCATAGCTCCTTGAAAGTGGAGTCTAAAACTGGAGGTATAGGTTTAAGGTGAGAGTGGAGAGATACAAAAGGCGCCAGAGGGACACTTTTTTCACAGAGGGTGGTGAATGTCTGGAACAAGCTGCCAGAGGCAGTAGCAGAGGCGGATACAATTTTGTCTTTTAAAAATCATTTAGGCAGTTACAAACGTAGCATGGGTATGGAGGGATATTGGCCAAATGCGGGCAATTGGGACTAGCTTAGGGGTTTAAAAAAAAAGGGCAGCATGGACAAGTTGGGCTGAAGGGCCTGTTTCCAAGCTGTAGACATCTATGACTCTAGGCAATTGAGGAGACTGAAGATGTGGAAATATACCATCAAGTACTGAAACCGCATAACTAGTTATTTTCTTGGCTGCTTGTGTGAAAGGCTTTGTTTACAGTACCTGTGAGATGTTAATTTGACAACTTGATGTTTGTACACCTGATCTCCACTTTGGAACTATGACCTACTCTGGAAGCATGGGTTCTGCTTGTGTTGTTTTACTTTGGGTCTAAAAGACCAGCATGACCATTAGCAACAGCAACAGCAGCATTAGGTTCAGCAGGACAAGCACCAACAGCTGGACCAGCAGAATGGGCCACAACTGCTTGCTTCTCATAAGCCTGTAGCTCCACTGGAGATGGGATCAGTAGAAAGGTACAATTGGCAGGAGGCACTACCTGTCACACAGAAAGTACAGGCAAAGAGCAGCATCCTAGACATGTTGCAATGCTGGTGTCTCAGAGGGTTCAGGATCTCATGTCAGATGGTGGCAGTCATTTGCAACCTGTCACAGTCATCACTGTCCACAAGCTCCTTGCCTCTGAATTCTTCCAGGGTTTTGTGGGGGAAATGCAGAATCTCATACCGAGCAGCCCAGAAATACACTTAACAGATATCTGTTGGCTTTTTTGCCAAGGCTGACTTATGTACACTTTTTTTGTCATGACCTTATTCTGTCATGGTGTCAGTCAGAACGAGAAGATGCTTTGGCTTTCTACAAGTGTAGAGCATCTGCATGACAATTAAGGCAACTATAGATCACCCAGGAGCATTCATCAACTGCAGTGTGCATCTCGTGCACAACCACAAAATGTTGTTCATGCAGATTTTTGGGTAGCTGCCATGATGCATTTGTTCTGTGGCAGTCAAGACTCCCTGATCATTTCACACCATGAAACAGTAATATTGGCTGGCAGTGCATCAGTCAGGAACTCCAGAGCGGTCCTGGTGTGGTCTGTTTTGCATATTTCACAGCAGCAAGCTTTGATCCTGTAGGAGGACCAAGACGTGGAGCACAGAGACTCTCCAGGCAACTCCGAGGAGGTGGAAGCATGAAAGGTACTGGTGGTGATGTACTTTGGTACCCGGGATACACGGAATCCTTTGTTATTGTAAAATTCACTTAGATTTTCCCAGTATATTCATCTGCCAGCCACATGCAAAACTACCCAACCACTGACCCTGCACTTCCACTATTCACCTAACACATCAGTCCGGCTGACAGCCAAGCATCTCTAACACAACCTTCCATTGCTCGGTGCCAATTTATGCCTTGCCGTTTATGACAAGGCTCCTTGTCGGGCAGCAATGAAAAATGAGTGTCACAGGAACTTGGTGAAAAGAAATAATGTAGATGTGGTTCAAAAATATAACATATCTAACAATCCCATAAAATGTATTATTCTTCTTTCTGGCATTTTTTAAATAGCACAACACCTGTCTTCAACAGAAATAGAGGCAGAATGCTCAGATCCCAGCTCTGGTTGTTGAGCTGTTTTTGGCCATCATCCTCTTGGTTATGGGGCCTGTGAATGCTCTACAAAAGACTGTTCCACCTACACCTGTGCAGGGACTGTTTTGGCCACTGGGACATCAGAAGCATGTGGGATTCTGATTGGGGGTAAGGGAAAGGATAGTAAGTGAGAATTCTAAGCACTTTCAGTTAAGTCTCTTCTTACCATCATCCCTCTCATGGCTCACCATCCACAATGAATTGAAGAACACTTTCTGCTGATCAGCAGAGCAATGAGCAATTAAGGTGAAGGTATCATTCATCTCATTTAAAAGTGACATTCAGTTTACGATCTATTGTGGTGATAGTTTGCATGCACCGGTTTGACTGTCACATTTGACGCTTCACGCAGTGGCCACGCTTCTGATGGATAAAGACATCATTCTAAAAGCCTGCAACGTCAAGGCATTTTGCTCCAAAATCCATTGAATTTCATGTTTGGAATGTCCCTTTAAAAACTGGAGTCGAAATTGACTAAGGCAGGTGATCATCATATCCGTTCAAGCTAACTGGTCAGCAACTCCAGAAATACAGTGGCTGGGTCAGTAAGCCACTGACATGTAACATTGGACCCACACTGTTACCATCCCCCTACCCCCAGCATTTTGGCAAATTAAAATTCAGTCCAATGGGTTGTAAGCATGAAAATAAGGTATTGCTCAATAATTGCCATTTATCATTTAACAATTTTCTGTCATTTGAAAAATTCCAACCTTGATATGGCATGCACCAACTGTGACGATTTATTTTTAAACAAAAGTTTTTTTTGGTGAAATGTCTTGAAGGAATGTGAAATAAAATGAACAAATTGTTATTTGATTAATGGTACTCTGTCAATAAATTGATAAAGGGAAAGCCTGTGAGAATTAAATTCTGTTCTGAGAGCTTTGATGTTTCATATTGCTGATGACTGACCAGCAGTGTGTAAAAATAATGAGCTTTTCCATATTTACACATGTTATTAAAAAGTTGAGAGTGAATAATCTTCAATCTCTGTCAACTCTCCATTTGATCTGGGCAGATAGGCTTACACAAGGGAACAACAACATGATTAATGGAGAAGATACTGTTCTCTTGCTTGTTGGAATTTATCACGTGGTTCCTCCTACAGGAGTTTACAAACTGATTAAAGGTGCAACTCCCTTCCTATCGTACAATGTAAACATGGATCCTGAACCGTACACAATTAGAGCTTTGGACATTGTTGTTATACTGCATATTTGATACAGTTTGGTCTGAGAATACCTATGGATTGAGAGATGATGAAATATGCTGCCTGCTCTACAAGGCTTTATAAATACCAAGTACAGTTTTATATGAGTGGACTGTTCTGTTTGTTCTGCAGTTAACACTAAAATATATTAACATCAGGTTGGAAAAATCTGGTGCAGTTATGCTGTAACTCGTGTTAAAATGAAGTGGTGGCAGATTATTTCCTCAAGGTGGTGTTATAGTACTGGTCAAAATCAGTATTAGAATGGTGATTTCATTGCATGCTACACAATAGGTTTAGAGAACACAACAATTGATTCCCATTAACTCCAGGATTTAAGTACAATCAGATCATTGTGCTATTTATATGGACATCAGTTTTTTTCATACTTGCATACTTTAAGTAATATATTAGACTTCCAGCAGTGTTAATGGCAAATACTTAGAAGTGACATCTAAATGTAGCCTACAGAGTCAAAAGGGATCTGCACTTTTGCAGGCCAACTTACATTTCAGCTCAAGCCTTATGAAGTCTGTGTTGCCCAGGTTTTCAAGGAAAACTCCATAAGGGACTGATGTCTTGAAGTAAAATGAGATGTCAGCACTGGTCTCTCCATGGAAAGTTGAGAAGTGAAGATAGGAAGAAGGTGTATTGAATGAGGCAGCATTCCAATAGTTTCCTAATAGAGATGGAGAGAGAGGGAGAAATGACAGTAGCTGATTCGACAAGTTGCCTTGAATAATAAGAGATGCAGTAATGGAGCAGCTGGTGCGCTGAAAAAATGTCAAAGCTTTCCAAAGTCTCATCAGTTATGATACAAAAAGAACATTACTTGCAGATGAGAAATTAACCTTGTGCTTAGTCATTCATCCTGCCATTTTCATAATAAAATATACATAAGCGCACAACACTTGGTGGGGAGAGCTGTCACTTACAATAAACACACAATGGCTACATGCTATAGATTTTAGATCCAGTTCATCAGTGGAGACTGGAAAGTTTAAGGAGGTAAATAAAACATTTGGCAGGTGACTCACTCACAGAAATAATTCAGTAGATTTAAACACTGACAAATGATAAGATGTCAATCATGATACTTGTACATCGAGGTTGTGCAGAGTAACTAAAAATGTTAAGATTTTAAAGTGAGTTATTTGCATGGAACAACTGGAAAATCTTTAAAAGTGACTGATTAAACTGAATTATATTGATCCAGAAGGAAATTACATAGCAGTTGGATTAAGCATCAGAGGCTTTTGGAATAAGTTCAAGTAGTTTGTTATATTTCTCCTATTCACTGTAATCAAGAGCTCCAACTTAGATGTTATAAAGATGGCAGGGTCTGAGTTTGAAGGATGACTTCAGAGCTAAAAATTTCAGCAGAATTGGATCTAAGTGTTGAATACAGAATTTTAAAAACAGATTTAAAAAGCAGCCCACTGGCTTTTTGCCTTAATGACCTTGCTTCATTTCTGAGCCAAGACAGTAGGGCTATTTGACATTGGAGGGCAGTCCTTAAAGAAAAGCATGTACGCACGCACACACATACATTCTCCATCAGAGGTTATCAAGGAACATTAAACAACAGCTGCAAACTGAACTGAGGTCAGCTAACATAGCATGGGGGTGGAAGAAACGCTGCTCTGCGTTTCTCAACAGGAAATCAAAGAAAGCATTTACTTAATGAACTATGACACCACTATCATATAATTATAGAATCCCTACAGTGCAGAAGGAGGCCTTTTGGCCCACCTATTCTGCACCGACTCTCCAGCAGAACATTACGGTATCCATAGGGGTAACCTACCTCTTCAAAACGGTACCTCACCTCTCCAAAGGATTTGTTCCAACCAGATCTAAACTGTATTTTCCACTCCTGGCTAAGGCAGACACTGTTTCAAATGGGAAGCTACCTCCACAATTCTTGTATGAGCAAGTCCTAACTTGGCTCTATACCTGCCCTTGTGAAAAAGGTAGTTTCCACCCCCATGTTTGGGAGTGAGACTTCTGAATTTTTATCTCTTACATCATTTCCTCCAAAGATGGAGTGGTTCCCCGTGGTTGTGAAATTCCAGGCCCAAGAGTTTACAATCCTGACACGGGCAATTCCAATTTCAAATCAGCTACACTATTCCACCCTACAAATGTTTCCCCACCACCAAATGATGACAGACTGGGGAACCCATGCAATATCATTGCCAATGAAATGATAGTTCAGTTCTGATTTAATATAAGCTGACTTTAAAATCATCCATCTGTGGTTAAGATATACAGTACACATTTACCACTGCAGGTGAAACAAATGCTTTAGGCAACAAAATCATACTGGCCTGATTTTAAACCCGTGCATAGGTTTTAAATGAGGTAACATCTTGCCAATTTGTGAAGTTTCAAACAACACAACACATTTACAACAGGAAGGTCATTAGAAGAAAACTAATGTGCAAAGAAGTTAAACAATCAAAAATACATCCACTGTTAATCAATCTGCCAAATAGTTCAAGCAATCTAATTAAACTGATTTTGTCAAAAAAAGTTCAAGTGGGCTTTTAGAGAACAGCAGTCTGGCACTTAAACCATGAGGGATACAGTTGAGACCTATTAACTTGTCAACTGAGCAAAGTGGAGGCTATTAATATAATAGTGGTCATTACGAATGTGAAGGGGAAATTATTAGTAATCCAACTGACATTAACATAACATTTCAGCAGATCTTTAAAAGCCTGCATTAATTAAAAATTAATCATGTCAAATCAAAACTATGCAAATGTTGAAAAAAGTAAAACAAATACTTACCAAAGCTCGAAGCAGAACAGGCCAGTAATTCAGCCAACAAATGTATATGAAGTAGTGGAACTGATGCTATAAATGCAGGAGCCCAAAATGCTCCATGTTGGGACCCCAATTTACCAGTGAGAGGCCCAAAGCCATATGTGATTGGCGCAGCACAGCCACCATAGATGGGCAGTTTCTAGTACACTAAGGGATCTATTCATCAACACTGCACTAGGTTCAGAAAGGTTCCAGAAATTACTTGACCATCTATATTCCTACCTGCATTTCTCCACAAGCCGATTCTTCAACTGGGGACTTAGTTCAACACCGCATTTTAATAAAATTGCAAGACATCGTGAGTAACCAGCAACTGGTGTTGAATATTTGACAGCCTAAACTCCAGAGCACTTCCCAATGCATTACCTACTATCCACCAGGTGCCAGTGAAATATTTATTTGAATTACCCTTACACTGTTGTTATAAGGTCAACTCATTTGAGGACAGGCAATGGCCAATACAAGGATTGTATTATCAGACCCGTAACTCCTGAATGAAATGATTCTTATCATGCTCTTAGTTTTGAATTATAATTGAATAAACTGGCTTTCGTTCAGAACTTTAAAGCATATTCTACAATGTTTCGGGTTTCATTCATCTATTATTGGCCGTCTCACTTCTCCCACTTCTTGGTTCTACTTGAACCATGCAAGATCCATGACCTGCTTCAATTCCTCTCCCAGTGCTGAGATCTAGTTGCGTACGATGAAGCACATCGGAATAAGCCTTTGATTTTCCCTGCAGAATGATACATTCCTCATTGTTGCAGTAATAGGTTTTGCAACTACAAAATGATTCTAGATTACTTTGATTAAATGGAGCAAGGTAATCCAGACTCTTTTAAAAACTTTGGGCAGAATCTTCTGCCCTCCTTTGTACTAAATTTTGTGGTAGGGGTTCCCACCATGTTCCAGCCTCCATCCTGGTTGAGTCCATGGCGGGAAGGCCACAAGGAGTGGGCATGGGGTTGGGGGAGTGAAGGGAGGGGATGGTGGTATGATTCCATGTTCAGAGGCACTCAGTGCCGATTGAGGGCATCAGGAAGGGGAAGGCCCACTGAGAACCAATCCCTGCCGTCGCTGGTGACCCCTTCATACCATTTCCATTGCGGCCTTTACCCCACAACCCGTCTGGATTCAGTGACAATCCTAGGCCTCAGGTGGCCTCTGATTGGCTGTCAGCTCTTGGCAGGTGGGTCTTATCTGGGGTCCTTAATCACAGGGAACGCCTGCCGCTGTCCTGAGTGGAACAAAATGCAGCAGACCTTCCTGAAAAGAGGTGACATGGGATTCTCACCAGCTCTCCAGCCAGCGGCTGAAAGACCATCACCTCCACAAGGTTCTGGCCTTTATTAGGAATTAAGCACCTTGCTGCATCATGTCTTCAATACAGTGACAAAGAGATTCATTTCATCTTCAAATTTAAATGTTAAAGCAACAAAAGTCAAACCATAAGAAACAATAATTCCAGAGAATGAATAGTGCCTCCACCAGATTGGCAATGAAGGGAAACATAATATCACAAATGAATATCAGTCAGGGTACATGCAACAATGGTTATGAAATTGCTTGATATGCCAGTGTTGCAAAACTACTTATTACTTTGCTTTACTAGTTCAAAGATGACATGGATCTCAGCTGGTAGGAAATTTAACAAATGGTAGTAGGTACTTCGAAAAATGTTAATCAAGTCATATTATTTTCCCCTAACCTTACATTATTGTCTTAGCTTTGACTGTTGCTGGTAGTCAGTGCTAACATATATGACAAACCTAAATTTTGTCTCCAGGTTTGGTGAGTGACTTCATTTCAGAATGTGTTCTTATCAGCCAGGCAAATACAAAATAGGTGCTACTGTCAGTTTTTTGGGATAAATTAATATGACCTCCCAAATGTTGTAATTTCCAAGGTCATTGTTGTCAGTGAAGGAAGTTTCCAAATTAGAGGGTACTTGTAGACTTTTGACCCCGGGTCAGACAAAGCTAACATAAAATGACTTTTTGACAAATTGAAATAAGGTGGAGGTATTCTAGAAGCAGAATTTTTACAAAGGCATCAATAGAAATGGTCACATCCTCCTTTAACCAAGGCCAACAGACGTAGCATTGTCTCTATGTTCTAGGAAGGATACAACGTTCTCAAACATTTCAGAAGGTACCCGGGATAATTTTGGCATGAGAAGGAGCGAGTCTATAAATTCCCCAATTATTTAGCACTGAATATTTTTTCTGTAACTTACCTCCACAGCATTCCATGTCTGGGGGACCTTGGGATTCTTTTCTCCTATTTTCCAAGTTTGAGTTATATTTGCTAGCCAGTTTAATATATTTGATTAAAAGAACCACAGAATGTTTGGATCCAAAACAGCATTACTAAACTTCACAGTGTCCCCCACTAGGGCTTCACTGGGATCAATGAAACAACTTGAACATTAAGACATTGGAATGAAACTTTGTAATAAGAATATGACAAATTAATTCTCAACTTCCAAATTCAGATAATAACAATTATCATACATACTCATGTAAAAGTTGATCCCATAATTTTTGGCCTAAAAAAACCTAATTTTTCCACATACCTCATAAACGTAAACTCTAGATTTTCAGCCCCAAAATTTCAGAACCAAATAATAACCCTGGAAATGTTAATGATTCAATTTCATTGTAAGTGTATAATACTAATGAAAATGTGTCACATATTATTACATTGGTAATATATAATTCATAATATTATGAAATAAACATTAAATAATTAATATGAATTATTTGGTGTTTTTACTGTATTGAATTGTGAAGGTCCTTTTATGATTTCAAAATCAAACACAAGTCAACCCCTTGAAAAGATGACTATTACATATTTAAATTGTTGCAGGCTGCTTTAAGAGCTGATCACATGATTTGATGGTGCTGTCATTGGAGTGGTTGTACTAATTTCTGTTTCTGTGCCGTGCAGAGAACATCTTTTTCAATAAAATCTGTTGCGTGTTTGTTTGAATCTACATGTGCAAACCACATTTTTTGTTGTTTAAAACCCACAATGGCTAACATTACCATTACCCATCAAAAGTTTGACCCCATGATTTTTGGCTTAAAGAATTGGACTCAGAAATTCGACTTTTACACTTGTATATACAGTAGCTGGGAGTGTAAAGGTAATGATCTCATTAAGACATTCATAAACAAATGACTATTGTTTTAGTTTGTTCTGATTTAGTTGCAAACTAGATGCAAGCAAAAAATGGGGAAAGATATTCACTCTGTTAAATATAGAGAACAGTGGGATAGAGAGTGCCTTATTATTAGAGGACTTAGAGGAAAAAGAGAAAGTGTGTTAGCATTGATTAAAAACTGGCTGTCAGATAGAAAACAAAGAGTTGGCATAAATGGGTCTTTTTCAGAGTGGAAAGATGTAACTAGTGGAGTGTCGCAGGGATTAGTTCTTGGCCCACAGTTGTTCACTATTACATTAAGATCCTGGAGGAAGAATGTAAGATTTCCAAATCTGATGGTGATATAAAGGTAGATGGAAGATTGTGATGAGGATATTGTGATGCTGCCACATAGGCTAGATAGTTTGAGCTTCTGGGGCAAAACCTGGCAAATAGAGTTTAATGGGAGGAAATGTGAAGTCATGCACTTTGGTAGAAGGAATCAAAAGGCAGAATATTATCCAAATGGAGAGAGATTGCACGTGAGTGAAGTGCAGAGGGATCTAGGTGTTCTCGTGCATGAATGACAAAAAGCTAGCAAAGGTCCAATAAGTAGTTAAGAAGACAAATGGCTTTTGGCCTTAATTACAAAGGCATTTAAAATAGGGAGGTTTTGTTGTAAATGTACAGGGTTTTGGTGAAGCCTCACTTGGAATACTGTGTACAGTTTTAGTCTCCTTATCGTAAAAAGGATATAGTAATATTGAAGGCATCCACAGGAGATTCACCAGGCTAATTATTGAGGTGAGAGGGTTGTCCTGTCAAGAGAGACTGAATAGTCTGAGTCTATATTCTTTGGAGTTTACAAGAGAGTGGTGACCTTATTCAAACATAAAAGATCTTGAAGGGGCTTAATAGGGTAGATGGAGAGATATTGTCACTCGTGGGAGAATCTTGAAGAAGGAAATATAGCGACAAGATAAAGGGCCAGCCGTTTAAAACTGAGGTTCGTAGAAATCTTGCAGAGGGCTCTGAATCTCTGGAATTCTGTGCACCAAAGTGTAATGGAAGTTGGATCATGAGTGGTATTTAAAATAGTGGTGAATAAATATTTGGTAGATTGAGAGATAGAGGGTTATGGGGAAATGGCATTGAAAAGGAGTTGAGGCCGGCGTAGATCAGCCATGATTATACTGAATGGTGGGGCAGACTTGAGGAGCTTGATGGCTTACTCCTCGTTCTATTTCTTGTGTAAGCTTGAGTTTATAATATCACCTGAACTTGAGGTGAAATTAGCAGAAGGATTTTCTGAATTTGCATCCAAGCATACAACTTTTTCTGACAGGAGGAGAAATTAATTTTGGGGATGGAAGATTTTTAATCTACTGAAATAATTGGATGGAAAATTCCTTGGGGTCTACTGATCTCTGCTGCTGACACCCAGAGCTAAGCTCTCCTGTGGGAACACAAACTATACAATTCCCATTTGTAGTCTTTAAAATCACATCCACATTGCAACTTAAAAAATGCTATGTGTAATACTTCTCTGGAAGAAGGGATTAAGTTTGTCCATTCTTTTTGCAGACAAGAAATGTGACATTGAAAACGACAGTATTTGTGCGTTGTTTATTCAAAAAGTAATGCACAGCAAAATCACTGCAAATTTACTAATGATCAATATATGATGGCCAGGAAAGAACATAATTAATACATGTTACATTCATTTCAGTAATAATGTTCAAGTTAGTGCAGTTCCTTGGACCCACTCACCTTTCCAACTTAACGTTTCTACATTACTTATCAGATCATTGTAAACAACATTTCATGCAGATATTTTTAGCTATTAATTCTCTCCCCTTTACTCAAGTACTTGCCCCTGTGATAAATGCACTAAGCTTCAAATTAGGTTTACTGTGCATGTGTATAAATGCACAGAGGAATAAGAATTGTTCGGCATTAGATGAAGTCAGAGTAAGACAGAATACAATTAGCTCTAAATTAGGTTTACTGTGCATGTGGGATGCAAGGGGTGCAAAGATAAAGTTTCTGAACTGCAGGTGCAGATAGACATGAGGGAATATGGTGAAAATAGAGATTTGATTTGAAAAAGGGCTGGAGTGGGCAGAAAATATTCCTGGATACAAGATGTTCAGGAAAGATAGGAAAGAGAAGAAAAGAGGAGGAGGGGCAATATTGATTCAGGAGAATATTATACTGCTGCAGAACAAGGATATCCTTGATTGGGCAAGGACAGATTCTATCTGGTTGGAGATAAGAAAAAATAGAGGCAGCATTACACTACAGGGCATGTTCTATATACCATCAACTAGGAGAATACGTGCAGAGAAATAAATTTACAATGAAATCATAGAGGTGCAAGAATTATAGAGTAGCAATAGTGGGACTTTATTTATCTTAACATAAATTGGGATAGTAATAGTGTGAATGGTAGAGAGTGCGAAGAGTTTTTGAAGTGTGCCAGGAGAATTTTCAACATGAGTACCTTTCTGGCCTGATGAGGAAGGGGGTATCACTGGATCTGGTTCTGAGGAATTAAGTGGGTCAAGTAGATTAAATATCAGGAGGGAAGCATTTATTGAACAGTGATCATAATATCTTAAGTTTTAGATTAGCTATGAAAAAAAGGAATTCAGGGTAAAAAAAAATTAATTCGGAAAGGGGCAACTTCAGTGGCAGAGAATGGATCTAGCCCCAGAAAAACTGGAATCAAAGATTAAGAGACAAAACTGTAACAGATAATGATCTGCACTTAAAGAAGTGATATTCTGGGTGTAAATTATTATTTTTATTCAAAGGGTATGAGCGTTGCCAGTATTTATTGTCCATTCGTACTCTCCCTTGAGAAGGTGGTGGTGAGCTGCCTTCTTGAACTGCTGCATTCCCTGTAGTGTAGGTACACCCACAGTGCTGTTAGGGAGGAATTTCCAAGAGTCTGAGCCAATGACAGTAAAGGAATGGCGATATATTTCCAAGTCAGGATGGTGAGTGGCTTTAAGGAACTTACAGGTGCTGGTGTTCCTATGTGTCTGCTGCCCTTGTTCTTCAAATGGTAGTTGTCATGGGTTTGGAGATACTGTCTTGTGAGCCTTGGTGAGTTCCTCCAGTGCATCTTGTAAATGATACACACTGTTGTTACTGTGCACTGTTGGTGCAGGGAGTGAATGTTTGTGGATGGAATACCATTCAAGCAGGCCTCTTTGTCCTGGATGGTGTCAAGCTTTTTGAGAGTTATTGATTCTGCACTCATCCAGGCAAGGGGAGAGTATTCCATTACACTCTTGACTTGTGCCTTGTAGATGGTGGACAGGCTTTGGGGAGTCAGGAGGTGAGTTACTCACCACAGGATTCTAAGCATCTGACCTGCTCTTGTAGCCATGGTACTTATGTGTCTTCCCCAGTTAAGTTTCTGGTCAATGGCAACTCCCAGGGTTGATGGTAGCAAATTCAGCGATGGTAATGCCATTCAACATCAACGGACAACCATTAGTTTCTATCTTGTTGGAATTGCTCATTGCCTGGCATTTGTGTGACACAAAATGTTACTTGCCACTTGTCAGCCCAAGCCTAGATTCTGTCTGGTTTTTCCACTTTATTGAGGCACATTTCCATGTGAGAACCACGTTAGACAAAGAAAGCTAGTGCTCCTTGCATGATGAAAAAAAATAAGGTGAAGCAGAAAAAGGGTGCATATGGCAGAAGTCAAGTTGATAATACAAGTGAGAACCAGGCGGGACTGATTAAGGACCAAAAAAGGGATTTAGGCATGGAAACATAGAATATGGATGAGGTACAAATTAGCAAAATATGGAAGAAGATGCAGCAAAATTCATAGTGAAAAAGGAGGTAGTTGTAACATTAGATGGACTAAAAATTGATAATGAGGAGATATTAGAAAGGCTGTCCATACTTAAAGCAGATCAGTTATTAGGACCAGATGAGATGCTTCCTACAATAAAAACATAGAAATAGGAGCATGAGTAAGTCACATGGCCTCTTGAACCTGCTCCACCATTCAATATAATCAGTGCTGATCCTCTATCTCAACATTATATTCCAGTGCTCTCACTGTATGCCTTGACACCTTTACAGTCTAGAAATCTATTTTCTTCTTAGATACGTTCATAATTTGACCTCCACAATCTTCTGTGGAAGAGAATTCCTCTCAGTGAAGATATTTCAGTTCTAAATGGCCTAACTCAAATCCTGAGGCTGTGAATCTTTGTTCTAAATCCGGATGAAACCTCATCCCTACATCTAATCTGTCCAGCCCTGTCACAACTTTTTGTGGTCAATTCTCCCAAAAATTCTAAGTGTTGAATTCACATAAAAACTGGAATAAATCCTGCTGTTTTTTCCAGCGGGATTTTCAAAATGAATCTCCCACAGTCTGTGCACTGCAGAGTGCCCGAGCATGAATCTTGCAAAAGATCAGGGCCTATTCCTTGAAGAGGCTGCAGCTATAAATGCCTGGACAGCGGCACATCAGTCCAGAGACCAGTGCCATAAGAAAATGAATGACCTTCTTCTGGCAGCAAGGGTGAGTATGCATCCCATTCTGAAACCAGTACATGTGCTGTGCCTTAAATGTGAACTCATCCCCAGACATCTCAAGGGCAGCCACCAATGCCCACACCCCACTCCTCCCAACCCCTCCAACCCCTGTGGCACCACCCCAACCATCACCTCCCCAACGCAGAGCCATTTCCCCGAAACATGAACTTCCCAACCCCGATATACATTGCACCCCAAGTGCCCTTCTATACACTATGCTTTCAATCCCCCTTATGTCCCACAGGAGAAAAATGCACTTAACTGAGAGGGAAAAAAAACTGGTGGGTGTGTTCCTGAGCTATGCCTTCTGATGGTCTCTGAGCAGTGTGCCCTGGAGCTGGGGGAAGGGGTGAGCCTAGCAGCCAGGACAACGTCCAGCGTGCAAGTGACCATCAGCTAAATCCTATTTCTGAGGTTTTCTTTAAAGTGCCATGCCATGCGAAGTGGGCTATTTTCCCTCCCTTTCACTAACGTTTAATCTTTCTTACAGTTGTGGACCCTGATGCACCAGGCCCTTCTGGTGTCGTTGCACCCCACCTCCCCCTTCCCCTACGCACACAGACGAAACTCCGTTGGACACCTCAGAGAGAGGCCCAGAAGAATCACAAGCACAGGCATTAACCACACAACCCACCAATACAGAGACTATCACAACAGTGGGTCATGTTAGCGGTGAGGCTTCTGGGTCACTTAATGCTAAGTATATCACAGCGCTGATACACATCGGGTGCGAGAGGGCACATCTGAGGGTTCAGGCACATGGAAGTCTGCCAGATGCGAGGATTCAGCTGGCTCCAAGCCTGATGCCAGGCCTTAGGGTTCATTCATCCCAAAGCTGGTGGAGATGAATCAGCAAACCCAGTGAGTTGTGGATAGGCTGTCAGTGACCATGCTGTAACTGTAAGACTGTTTGGAGGAGTCAAACAGAGTGCTGTAGCAGGTGGTGCTGGCATAGCATGGTAACCCTGGGATGTAGATTATCAGGCCCTAGGGATTTATCAGCTTTTAGTTCCATTAATTTCTCTGGCATTTTTGTTTAATAATACTAATTTATTCAATTCCTCCTTCTCACTACAACCTTGGTTCCCTTACATTTCTGGGAAGTTCCTGATTCTTCCTATGTGAAGACATAATTAAAGTTGTTATTTAATTGCTCTGTCATTTCCTCATTCTCTATTATAAATTTTCCTGATTTAGACTGTAAGGAACTTGCATTTGTCTTCACTATTCCTTTTCCATACTTATGGAAGCTTTTACAGTCTGCTTTCATATTACTTACAAGTTTGCTCTCACACTCTATTTCCCCCCACTTAATCAATCTCTTGGCCCTCTAAACTGCTCCTAATCCTCAGACTTCCTGCTTTTTCATTTTTTGCAAATTCCTGCAAATTTATTTGACTCCTCTTTGGATCTAATACTATGCTTAATTTATTTGGTTAGCCATGGTTGAGCTGCTTTTACATTTGTGTTTTCATGCCGGAAAAGAACGTATCACTGTTGTAATACATTAGTTCCTTAAATAGTAGCCAGTACCTATCCATGATCAAGCCTTTTAATGAAGTTCCCCAATCTACCTAAGCCAACTTATGTCTCATATTTTCTTAGTTTCCTTTGATTAGGTGTAGGACCATAGTTTCTGATTGGTCTACTTCACTTTCCATCTTAATGAAGAATTCTATCTTATTATGGCCACTGTTTCCCAACACAACAAAATTATTAATTAAACCCTTCTCATTGTATTATACCAAATCAAGCATAGCATGTTCCCTCGTTAGTTCCTCGACATATTGGTCTAAATAGCCATCTCATATATATTCTAGGAATTCAACCACCGCAATATTGTTGCTAATTTGGTTTGCCTAGTCTATTATGTAGATTAAAGTTACCCGTGATTACTGTAGCAGCCTTGTTACATGCATCTCTAATTTCCTATTTAATGTTATCCTCTGCCTTACCACTGCTATTTGGAGGCTTATTGACAATTCCTACTAATGTTTTCTACCCCTTGTTGCTTCTTAGCTCCACTTTGACTGATTCAACATTTAAATTTTCTGATCACATACATTCTCATTATTGCGCTGATTTCATCCTTAACCAACAACAATACTCTGCCTCCTTTCCCTTTTCACTTGTCCTTTCTAAGTGTCAAATACTCTTGGATATTCAGTCCCCAGCCTTGGTTAAAGAACAAAGGACAGTACAGCACAGGAACAGGCCCTTTGGCCCACCGAGTCTGTGCCAACACAGATGCCTCTCTAGTCTAATATTTTCTTGCCTCTACATGGTCCATATCCTTCTATTCCCTGCCTATTCATGTATCTACCCAAATGCCTCTTGAATGTTGTTATAGAATCTGCTTCAACCACCTCCTCCAGCAGCGCATTCCAGGCTTAACCATCCTGAATACATGTCACACATCAAAGTTTGTGTAAAATAAAAGCTCATGGTGCAGGGGGTAACATATTGGCATTGATTAAAGATTGGTTAGCTAACAGGAAACAGAGTTGGCATAAATGTGTAATTTAGCAGAATGATTTGAGTGGTTTGCCAGAGGGATCTGTACTGGGGCCTCAATGTTTATATAAATGACTTGGGTGAAGACTAAAGGGAAATTTGTTGATGACACAAAGATAGATGGGAAAGTAATTATGAAGAGAATATGAGGAGGCTACAAAAGGGACCTATATAGGAACATAGGTAGATCATTCAGCCTGCTCTGTCATTCAATATGATCGTCTGGTTGGACACTTTAATGACCTTTACACACACTATCCCCGGAACACTTTACGTCATTGTTAATCAGAACTCTATCAATCTCTACCTTAAACATACTCAACGATGAGCTTCCACAGCCCTCTAGAGCAGAGAATTCCGAAGATTCATTACCCTCTGTATAAAGAAATTTATTCTCATCGCGATCCTAATTGATATCCCCCTTACTTTGAAATTGTGCCCCCAGTTCTAAATTCCCCTTGTACCTTACTTGTATCCACCCCCTCTGTTCCTTTAAATGTTTTGTAGATTTTACTGAGATTGCCTTCAAAATGGTTAAGTGAGTGGGCAAAACTCTGGTAAATGGTGTATGTGTGCAAAAGTGAAAGTGTGAATAAAGAAGAAGCTTATTATGTAAAAGGAAAGATTGCAAAACTCTGAGGTGTAGAAGAATCTGGCTGTGCTTGCCTCGATCACAAAAGAATAGTTTAGAACTACTGCCTCACAGCATTAGGGACTCAAATTTGATTCTGGCCTTGGGTGACTGCTTGTGTGGAGTTTGCACATTCTCCCCATGTCTGCTTGAGTTTCCTCTGGGTGCTCCAGTTTCCCCCCAAAGTCCAAAGATGTGCAGGTTAGGTGGATTAACCAAGGTAAATATGCAGGGTAATTGGGGGGTTTTGGGGGGGGGGTGGCTGCTGGTGCGAGATGATTTTTCAAAGCATTGGTGTTGACTTGCTGGGCTGATTGGCCTCTGCCTGCACAACAGGGATTCTATGAGGATAGCTTAGGAACCACAAGACACTGATTTAAGATGACATGAGGAAAATCATTTTTATGCCTCATGTATTTGGTATCTGGAAAGCACTGCTTGAATCCACAATGGAGGAAGATTCAATCCTGGCTTTCAAAAGGGAATTGAATAATTACCTAAAGAGGATCAACTTGCAGAACTAGGGGAAAAGGATGGAGAATTAGACTAGTAGAATTATCCTTGCAGAGAGCCAGCATGGCCACAAAGGACCAAATAGCCTCCCTTCTATGCTGTAACTATTGTTTGATTCTATTCACAAATGTACTGTTCTAGCAAGTTCCAGTGGATAACTGGGAGTAAACTGCTTGACCTTCCTTTTCTTGATCCAGGCTATTGTCAATCAGAACACTTCTATCATTGGTCCAATAAACTAATGAGTCATTAAGGGAGTTGCAGAAATGCATTATTATAGAAAAATAGGTATCATGCAAAGTTGCAAGGATATGACTTTAAAGACTGTGAGTAACCTATAAAATTCTAACAGGGCCAGACAAGGTAGATGCCAGTCGGATGTTCACGCCATCAGAAGAATCCAGAACCAGGGGTCATAGTCCAACGGTAAGTTTAGGACTGAGGTGAAGAGAAATTCCTTCATTCAGAGACTAATAAGCCTGTGGGATTCACTATCACAAAAGCAATTGAGGCCAAAATATTGTATGTTTTCAGAGAGGGATTTGGCATAGCTCTTGGGGAAGAAGGAGGCTATTGAGTTGGATGATCAGCTATGATCATAGTTAATGGCTGAGCAAATTTGAAGATCTGAATGGCCTATTCCTGCTCCAATTTTCTATGTTTCTATCAATCTGTAGTGTGTAGAATGTTTAATTGATCCAACAGTGCCACAATGATATTTCCACAATCTTTCACAGACTTGGTAAATTGAGTTGTGTATAAGTACTAATGAGTCAGATTAATTTGTGTCATTCTTGTTGGTACCCTGGGAAATCATGGTGCATAAACAAATTGGAAAAAAATCTCCTTTATAACTTGGATTTGTACTTACATCTGGAGATGATTAGGAAAATTATCTTTGGTTTTCAGTGAGTTGTCAATTATGGGCACAAATCAGTAATCTAGTTTTTTTACAACCTCAACAGCTTCCTGAAATCCTTTATCTTGTCACTTAATTTTTTTATTGCTTTCCCGGATCCTTTTGTCTAGTGCTCAAACTTTTTTTTAATGTGAAGAGCATTAAATAAATGCAAGTTTATTTATGAAAGGCAAAGTACTTTTTATAGCTGTTCCACTTGTTCAACATCTCAAAAACAGCCATGAGAATTAAAGTGTGAGTATGCAAAAGTATGACACAAATAAATTTTCCTCTGCCATGTTGTTGTTTGTTGGAAATTGACATACAATGTTCCTGAAGGGATAAAGGGACAAACTAAATTACACTGCTCCTTCCATCCTAAACTCCTGTTACTACAAAAAGAAACTGAAAGAAGCTCACTTTTGTTTTCCCTCATACTGACCATATGTCTTGTCTGTGTGGAGTTTGCACATTCTCCCTGTGTCTGCATGAGTTTCCTTTGGGTACTCAGGTTTCCACAGATTCAAGATGTGTGGGTTAAATGCATTGGCTATGCTAAATTGCCTCTTAGTGTCCAGGGATGCGTAGGTTAGAGGGATTAGCGGGGTAAGTATGTGAGGTTATGGGGATAGGACCTAGATATTTTGGCCTTGGAGGGAGTGCAGAGGAGGTTTACTAGGCTGATTCCGGAGTTGAGGGGGTTGAACTATGAGGAGAGGCTGAATAAACTAGGCTTGTACTCGTTAGAGTTTAGAAAAATGAGGGGAGATCTCATTGAGACGTATAAGATGTTGAATGGGATGGATAGGATAGAGGTGGAGAGGCTCTTCCCGCTCAGAAAGGACAGTAGGACTAGAGGGCACAGCCTCAGGATAAAGGGGGGTGCGGTTTAGAATGGAGTTGAGGAGGAACTTCTTCACTCAAAGGGTGGTGAACCTCTGGAATTCTCTGCCCGTTGAAGTGGTGGAGGCTGCCTCGCTCGATATTTTTAAGACGCGGGTTGATAGGTTTTTGATAGGCAAGGGGATTAAGGGTTATGGGGAGAGGGCGGGAATGTGGAACTGAGCCACGACAGATCAGCCATGATCTTATTGAATGGCGGGGCAGGCTCGAGGGGCTAGATGGCCTACTCCTGCTCCTATTTCTTATGTTCTTATGTTCTAGATAGAATAGTGTTCAGTGAAGACTCAGTGGGCCGAATGGCCTCCATTTCACTGTAGGGTTCTATGATTCTATGCTTCTAGTTGACAATACACGTTCTGCTACTTTAGAAAATGTTTATTTTTTTTTGTTTGCAAAGTTGTTAGGGTGTTTTGATATTTATGAAAATACATGGTACAATATCATTCTTCGTCGAGAGACACCTGGGAGGGGTTGAAAACCTATGAAGGTCTTCAAGTTTCATCAACTGTACATAGTCACCTATGGATCTACCAAAACAGTCTTCTGAAACTGCTACCCACAATGAACCATCATAAAATTTTCTGTGCTCAACTCAGAGCCTGCATAGATAGATAAATATCTAATATTTTGGGAAAAAAGGTCATCCTATTTTGTTACCAAATACATGTAGTTTGCCACTCACGCTTCCAGGGCTACATTTAGGAAAAAATGGATTCAGCCTAAAAACTTGTCTTGATCCAGATAAAGATGCAAGGGCAGAGTGCCAGAGGAGGGGTGAATCCTCAATATTATACCAGCATTCAACTGATTTTAGCACTGGGGAGCCCCAGAGGAACTGAGATCAGTGGGAGTCAAAGTGAAAATTTTCCTCTGCTTTATACTCTGCCATATGGTCTTAAGAGTCGACCTGACTGTGTAGTTGTGGAATGCTATGCGTTGCATGTTACGACTTTCAAAAGATTTGAACATTCAAAAACGTAAACTTTTATATGCTCATTATTAATGTTCATTAATCTACTTTGGAGCAAGAAAATTATTTAAAGAATTGCTAAACTTGATTACAATCAAGTTTACTTGATTTACTGATGTGCTTTCATTTTAGAATTATAGATAGAGGTAAATATGGTTACAAATGAACAGCTACACAGCATCATTAATATTGATCCAGTTTCAGCTTTGCATTATTGCAAGCTGTGTTGTATAACTGAACAGTTCAGTCTTGCTTGATTGAATCATATCCAACTAGCTAATTATTATTTTTCTAAACTTGCCATTAGATTTTCTTTTCCTTTTTTTGCTTCCATATTATTTGAATTTCATAGATATCCCTCTCTCTTTGTGTCACCCTATTTCCAGTGGGCGCAATCTAAAACTGAATCCAGTAAAATTACTCAGTGGGGGAGTAAAACTCTGTCAACCATTGTTTAATGTGATTTTAGAGAGAAACAAAACTTGAGGTCCTTTGTATATCTACAGTAGCTACAACCTATATGACATAAATGACAGTTGGAGGAGTTCCTGGTTAGCCATGTGATATGAAGAAAGTTGGAACCTCTGTTATTACTATCCATTCTGACAGACAACATATATTTCCACAGTAACTCAAATTCTCTCAGGTGGTCTGTAAAACAGCACCGCAACATGACATTACCATTGCAGAATATGTCTTAATAGCAGTAAACCTTTATTTTTTTTTCAGTCATGATCTGGAACTATGTCTGTCTTGGAGGGAGCACCAAACAGGTTCACCAGAATGAAAGCTGAACTTTAAAATGGTTAAATTATGATGACAGATTGCATAAACTTGGCTTGTGTTTCTTCAGCCTGTATTCCCTTGAATTTAGAATTTAATTGAGGTGTTTAAAATGATGATAGCATATACTTAATAAAGTTGAAGAATGCTCATGTATGACCTGTCTACAAGAAAGAACTGGATGAGTGTAATATAGCTAATTATCTGCCCTATCGACCAGCTCCCAAACATTTGTAAAGTGATGGAGGGCGTTATTAATAGTACGACCAAGTGATAGCTATTCAACAACAGCCTTCTGACTGATTTAGATACTGTCAGAAACACTCAGCTTCAGACTTGTCTTGATCCAGATAAAGATGCAAGGGCAGAGTGCCAGAGGAGAGGTGAGTCCTCAATATTATACCAGCATTCAACTGATTTTAGCACTGGGGAGCCCTAGGGGAACTGATATCAGTGGGAGTCAAAGTGAAATTTTCCTCTGCTTTATACTCTGCCATATGGTCTTAAGAGTCAAAAAAGTAAACTTTTACATGCTCATTACTGATGTTCATTAATCTACTTTGGAGAAAGAAAATTATTTAAAGAATTGCTAAACTTGATTACAATCAAGTTTACTTGATTTACTGATGTGCTTTCATTTTAGAATTATGGATAGAGGTAAATATGGTTACAAATGAACAGCTACACAGCATCATTAATATTGATCCAGTTTCAGCTTTGCATTATTGCAATCTGTGTAGTATAACTGAACAGTTCAGTCTTGCTTGATTGAATCCCATTAAGCACTTCAAGTAGATAGTCTCAGTATGCTTTGGTTTTGACTGCAGCATCAACTTGTATTTATGTAGTGCCTTTAATGTAGTTTTAACAAAGTCCCAAGGTGCTTCTCATGAAACAAAATTTGACACTGAGCCATACAATATATCAGCGCAGATAACCAAAAGCTTAGTCAAAGAGGTTGATTTTAAGGACCATTTTAAAAGGGGAAAAGAGGGAGAGATATTAGAAAAAGAATTTAAATGTGTGATCTTACGAACTCGTCCCACCCGACTTTCAGCGAGGCGGAGTGGTAAGATTGGCAGGTGGTGAAAAATCAGGTTTGCACCCAGCTTGTTGCCTACCCTGATCTTATTGGCACAGTTTTGCCAGTGACATAGTCTCAGACAGCTGCCAGGAATGGGATTGGCAGACAAGGAGAGGCGTTTGTCGCAGGAACTGAAGATGCCTTTGTTCTTTACAAAATTTAGTTGAAGGAAATTTCTGCTCAGCCAGGTCTGGATTCCAGGCTAGCAGGCAGATCATTGTGGAGAGCTGGGTGTTGCCTGTGTGCCATGGAAATTGACATTATGATCCAAATTTTCATCATGACGGAAAAGAAATCCGTCACAGTGAAACTGGCAGAAATACCTGAAAATCGGGAATCCTGCTCCTGAACATTCCCTTTCTCACAAGGCTGGAATTGAAGGTTTAGTCATCTGTGCTGATGTATTGTATGCCTCAGGGTCAAATTTTGTTTTACATGTGTGCCACTTATGGGCACAGTTGGACATTTAAATCATTAGCAGACTCTACTGAAGTGGAGTTTTGATATTCCAGGAGTGTGGAAACCAATATATGTAGATTAGATCAGATAACAGTAGGTCTGAACTTGATAGATTTTTGTTTGACTAGCCAGAGTATTCCTTTGCATCTGGTCCTGGGAACAGCTCTGGGGAAGGCAAGGCACCCTTTAGTGGAGGCCAGATGCCCTTTGGAAGTGTTAAATAAATGCACATAGAAAGTGCATAAACTTACCATTAAGCTTACTGAGCTGACAACACATCTCTCTAAATCAACTGCCAGAATTGCCTATCAAAAGAAGTTGTCAAGACATTTAAAAGTCCAGTCAGTGAATCATAGAATCCCTACAGTGCAGAAGGAGGCCATTCAGCCTATTGAGTCTGCATCAACTACAATACCATCCAGACCCTATCCCCATAACCTCATGCTAGTCCTCCTGACACTAAAGGGCAATTCAGCATGACCAATCAACCATACCCACACATCTTTGGACTGTGGGAGGAAACCAGAGCTCCCGGAGGAAACCCATGCAGATACGGGGAGAATGTGCAAACTCCACACAGTGACCCAAGCCAGGAATCGAACCCGGGTCCCTGCGCTGTGAGGTAGCACTTCTAACCACCATGCCACCCTTTAATTCTTTGAAAAAAAACATGCTGTGTATTATAATGAGTGGCTGTTTGCTATTTCACTCCTTCTGTTGACATAAGCCTGAGAGTTTCCATTTTATACTAGTGCTGGATGACTGATTTAACAACCATCCATTATCACAATAGGGTGCCTGTCATTTCATAGTTTGACTGACAGCTACACATGATTATAAATTCTGATGTCTATCTATGAATTCTAGTGCTTGTTGTTATGCACCTAAATGAAATCTTGTTATAAGGTTTTACTTAGAATTGTTTTCATAAGATTGTGCCCTAAGTGTCATAAAACTCTGAAAACGGATGAGTTTCAGACCTGCTTTTTGGGTGAGTTTGATAATGCAATCTTATACCACCGTCACTTTTTGGACAGAAGTGCGATTCTCACCAGTTAGAATGTGGAGCCTAAGCTCTCCAGTAAAAGCCAGCTGCAGACCATTCCGGGCACCATTGCGCAGCTGCCCCGATCTCCCAGCGAACCGGGAGACCTCCTACCCTAACACCGACACCCGCCCCCCCCACCATCATCAATGTAACTTCCCCATGGCAATAGGGGTCACTGGCATTAGCACATCGGGAACATCCCAATGATTCCCCCCCCTTCAACAATCACCCATTATCTTCAGAACATCCCTTTTGTCGGTCTCCTTCTGTCTGCTGATCACTCGCCCTTGCATATGCCCTGTTGCCCCATCCGCAATGCCCCTTTGTTTCCCCCCGTCTTTGGAGCTCTGATCCCGCTGACAAAACAGTGCTGGTAGTGTTATATTCAGTGAGAAACTGGGCATGCACTAGCCGATCAGCACGGTTAGTCAGTAATATCGTGGGAAACTTGCGCACTGAGTATCCCAACCTACCTGGAAAGTGTCCGTTTCCTCTGAATATTTCAGCTCAGCAAATTGTTGGTGCTAAACCTTCTGATGTCAATAAACAGAGTTCAGAGAAAGAAAACAGCAACTCACACAGGTTCATGAAAGCTTAAGTATAAGCTGGAGGAAAGAAAAGGCCTAATCCAATTACCTATAAAACGTGCTTGCTTTTCAAAGACCCATCTAAATTCTGTTTGCCGTTTCATGGATTGCCAGAGGCTTGGTGTCTAGAAAATGATACAAAGCTTTTCCATGCCTCTTTTACACCCCCAAAGAAAGGTTAAATCTTTTTGTTGACATTCAAGGGCTGCAAAAGAGAGGTGACCCTACTCCAGTGGGAGCTGGTACTCTGGATTGGTATTTTGCCTGAAGCTGCCAATCTGAGGCCATGGCCACACGCAACTCTTGTTTAAGTGGATCATTTTTGATACTTTCTTTTGCAAATGGGTTTTAGAGTTGCTGTCCAATTGAGGCCAGTAGCCAGCCCTCAGGTACTGCCGACCTAATCAGAGGGTCACTAGCCTCCACCGCTACAAGACTGTTAGCTCTGGCCATTGCTGAAGTAATGTCACCAGGGAGAGCGTGCTTCAATGCTGAGGCAACCGAGAAGCAGTACATACATGCAAGTAGCTTTGGGGAGGCTGGAGTCAAAGAAGCTATCGCCGGTCTTGGACAGCTGGATTTGCAGTGGCCATTATAACGAGGAAGCCCCTCAGTGGGCCATGGAGCACCCATCAAGGAGGCCCCCTTAGAAACCTGCTGGTAGGCTTACCTTGCAGTCTCTCTATGTGATGGCATTTGTCCTTGGGAGCAGGAAGTGGTCCTTCATTTAAGTGGTTGAATTGCCACTGAGCTGCCCATCACTGGGCTCTCCTCCTGCTTGCACCCTCTGATAGAAAGGGGAAGTTCACCTTAAAATTTCCGCCTTTCAGATAAAAGCTCTATACAATTGGCCTAGGGACTACTGAAATATGTAGCAAAATTTCTTACCTCCACCAACATTCAGTACTTGGATCTGGTGACTCGATTTGGTGCATGAAGAGCATGAAAAATGATTGATTAGTTTCATATAGTTTTTATCCCTTGTACCCTAGATTTCTTTTTGCATACCATTATTCATTTTTCCTATTCTTTTACTTTCAATTTTCCAGATTCAGGTAGAATTTAAAGTTAACAATGGGTTCTTTGCCTGCTGGCTAAAGAACTGGCAGGAGGACTGCTTTGCTTTAGTTGGGGAACGCTACTATAATTAAGTGCCTATCAAGCATTTAACTGGCCAGCATCAGGCCTTCTGCGGGATTTATGCTCCAAGGGGGAGGGAAATCTCACCCCTAAGAGCTGCTGACCAATCAGAGGCTGGCAGTTTTCCACTGCCCATAAGTGCCACTGGAATGGTGGCTGCTTCTGGTAAAGAATCCGCCAGAGGCCAAGGATTGAAGAGGGGACCAGGCCGTAAGTGAGTGAGAGCGGGATGGGGAAGGAGGTTACTGGCAGATGGAGGAGAATGTGCAAAGAAAGGTGTGATAACCCTATGACTTGCATGGGAAATCACTGATTGATGTCCCCATAGGACTCACTGAATACAAGCTCCCTGGGGATTGGTAATTAACCAACCAGGTAAAGCCCTTATACTGAGCCCTGTATAAAGCAGTCCTCTGAGTGGGCCCATTGTTCTTTTTGCCCCAGTTGGGACCTGTTGTGTTCATCACTGGTATGTGGTTTTTGTTTTAAATAAATTTGTGCAATAAAAGCACTGCTCCTTTACAGCTAACTCCTGGAGTTATCATAAAAGGACAGAGATTTGGCTCTCATTGGGCCTTCCTTTCCCAATGCTAGGTCCCCCAATTAAAAACGGAGTGTCTCTGAACATGTGACAACTCCACTGGAAGCCAACAGAACTTGACAGAGTTTGCCTCTGGCGCTCCCCACTTGATGACTCCCTCACTCTCATTGGTTGAATTTCAAATATGGGGGATGAAGCTCTTAAGTGAAATTAACTGCCTATTTAAGAGTGTCAGTTAGCATTTTTGCGGTCAGACCAACCATGACCCTACGTACCTTGGTCTTAATTTCACAGAGGCAGGAAGGCGGCAATGCCCTTACTCTGCACTGTCTCACAAAATTAAGTGCCCTCGTCTCCAAATTCGCTGCAGATGTGCATTAAATGCTGCCTGTCCTTTTCCCTGGTCACCTTAGGCAGGAATTTTCCATCTTCCCTGTGGCATCTTTTCCAGTGGCGGACATGCCTCGCTATTGGCTGCCAGCAGGATTTTCCGCACCCGCTGAAGTCAATGGCCATTTGTGTTGCGCGCTGGCCGCAGAACTGTACCGTGGGGGGAAGGATCCACCTTCAGCAGGACCAGAAGATCCTGCCGGTGGGAAGGTCCAGAAAAACCCAACCCTAAGTTGAAGCTTTACAAATGTCCCAGTAATCCTGTTTTCAAGCATATATGTATCTGCAAGGAGGTCTATTTGGGGAAATTAGGTGAATAACTCTTTCCTTTTGATCATATACTTTCAAATTGTAAATTGTATTCTTACTTAATCAGAGGACTGCTGTTTCAAAATATGGTAGTTAATAGAAATTAATTAGATTGTGAATTAGTAAATTACAATCTTATTAATACACGAGTGTTGTATGGTCTATTTTAGGAACAGTTGCCTGAAAATTAATTGGATTGATCGTGACAATGTAATTAAATTAGCAACAGTGGTAAACTGGTGTTCAGAATGTCGTGGAGTACAATCAGTGTTGACAAACTGTAAGTATAAGGACAAGTTGTCCGTTTGTAAAAATGTATATGCGTGTGCACTGCAAATGCATTTATTGAGAATTCTGATTCAGCTCTGCCCCTGAAAATTGCTAAAATCACAAAAGATGATGACTACTACCAAAGTGTCCAATTAGGACTCATAATTTCTGTGATGAATGTGCACCATCAACTACACGTACATAACAGAGCTGAGATTCACAGAGGCCAGTCTTAGAGCAAGGGGAAGGTATTTTACATAATTACTTGCCATTTTGATGAATTGGAGCTTTTTATTTTGCAGGCTTTCAAAATTAAAATTTTACTCAGTAAAATCTGTTGGTTAAATTAATCCTGGAAGTGAACAAAATATGGGTCAGGCATTGATTCTTATCATGCCTGATTAGGAGTTGAGGTGACCAGTTTTGTAGCACATCTACTTGTACCTGGTTCAGGAATCATAGAGTATAAGGCTACAGCACAGAATGAGGCCATATGGCCCATGGTGTCTATGTTAGCCCTCTGGAGGAGCAAGTCACTGAATGCCACTCTGCTGCCTTTTCATCTCAGCCTCAAATTTTCCCTTTTCACATAATGATCCAATTCCCTTTTTGAGCATCAAATGATGCTGCCTCCACCACAATTCCAGACAGTGCATTCCAGATCCTAAGCATTAGCTGCATAAAAACTTTCACTATTGCTCGTTGTGCCAATTAGCTTAAATTTGTATCACTGGTTCTTGATTCTTCCACCAGTGGGAACATTTTCTCCCCATCTACTTTATCCAGACCCCTCATGACTTTGAACACCTTGACCAAATCTCCTCTAAACCTTCTCTTTTCCAAAGAACTCAATTCCAACTTCTCCAATCTATATAAGCAACTGAAGTTCCTCATTCTCAGAACCGTTATTGTGAATCTTTATTCCACCCTCTCTAATGCCGTCAAATTTCTCCTAAAATGTGATGCCCAGAACTGGACACAATTTCTTCCATTGACGCCAAATAAGTTTTTTGTCCAGGTTTAACATAACATTCTACTTTTTGTACTCTATGTTCCTATTGATAAACCTCAGGAGGCCTTATTAACTGTGCTCTCAATCTGTCCTGCCATCTCCAATGATGCGCCAAAATAAATACAAGTATTAATTTTGTCTCAGATTATCATTTTTAAAAACTTACCTGTGGTTAAATTAGTCTGCAGTTTCTGGGCTTATCTTTCCAGTCCTTTTTGAACAAGGATGTATTATTTGTAATTCTCCATTCCTCTGGCACTATCCCTGAGTCTAAGGAAAACTGGAAAATTACGGCAGTGCCTGTGCAATTTTCATTCTCACTTATTTCAGTATCCTTGGATGCATCTCATCTGGTCCTGGTCCCTTATCAACAAACAGACTGCCCAATATCACCTTCTAATCAATTTCACTCCCTTCAGATATCTTAACTATATCTTCTTTCATCATGACCTGGGCAGCATCGTCCTGTTGGATGTGCCTGGAGAATCAAAAATAAAAGCATTTTTTAGAACACTGACGCCACATTTATAAATAAATGGGCAGATGCTGAGCCAGTTTTATAAAAGCCCAAACAACAGCCTATACGTAGCAATGAGGAAGAATTGGATAGAACTAATCACTTGATTAGTGATGTATAACCAGCTCCTGTTGAGGCTCTTAAACATCCTCAATGTCAATTGCTTCACCATTGGTGACCATGTCAGTTTCCTCAGCTTAATCGCCTCTTTTACCTCACTTTCCTCCTTTAAGACACTCCATAAAACCTACTGTTTGACAATTGTTTGGGATTTTGATCTAATATCTCCTTACACAGCTCGGTGTCATACTTTTCTAATGTTCTTGTGAGACTCCAAGGCTCATGTTATGACATTAAAGGTGACACCAAAATACGAATTATTGCAGACAGCACACAAATTTTGTGTTGCATTATTTTTGGAATGATTTCAGCAAGCACCCCTGCCTGGAGGGGGCACGCAGAATGGTGTCATCCTCAATGTGTCATGCAGACTAGCATGACATGCAGTTGGCATCGACCTTTTAAAGGTCTCGTTGACCAGGAATTGCTGTAACAGTCAGTGGAAGCTTGAATAGAAGCAAAACCTAGCAAATAGAGCAACAGACAAAGGAGGTTTTCTAATAGGGTGGATGTTGTTTTAATCTGCTTTGTAATACTTCTTACTCAAATCATTCTCAGTTTTCAGACAAGTCGTCCAGTTATTCACACCCTGAGATCTCGTCAAGGTAGAACAGAAGCAAAAGTGATATGAGGTAAAACTTCTTCATGCACTGAGCGGCTAAGATCTGCAATGCACTGCCTGAGAGTGTGGTGGAGGTAGATGCTCATTTTACAGTAAGTGGAAAATTTTATACACCTTTGGTTAAGAAACAGGAATTATATAACTCTCTATTACTCACGTAATTTTCAGTGCCAAGTGAAATGCTCATCAGTCTGATCCAGATATCCAGGTATTAGATTACCACTGCTAAATATGCCACATGTCCTTGACACACAATTGCTTACTGTGGAGGGGCTATTTTAAATCAGTTTAGTTTCTTTACATCAAATGCATTGTTCGGTACAATTTTACACAATAAACAGATAAGAATCATGGAAAACCAAAATCTACTTTGTGGGAGAATATCAGCTTTAATTTATTGACATTGGTTAAAGGCATGGGCAAATTGGTCACATTGATGCTAAATGCTAGTCCACCATTCAGTTTCAATAAATAGAACAGTTACAGCACAGGGAGAGATCATTTAGCCATCCTCTGCATGTTGCTTCTCTGTGAGAGCAACTCAACTAATACCACTACACTTCCTTTCCTCCTGGCCCTAATCTTTTCTCTTCAGGTAATTATCCAACCCCCTTCTGAAATCCATAATTGAATCTGCCTCCACCATAGTCTCAGACAGTGCCTTCCAAATATTTGGCACATGATGGGTAATGAAGATAGCATTAGGCTACCATTCTTTGCTAAATATACGAGGAGGTTTAAAAAGTTTAATCCCTGTTTCTATAGAAAATTCAGAATATGTGGAGGCATCAGGTACACTGATATGATCTACCTTATTAAATATCTCCTTTAGATCTCAAAGATTTCAAGAATGGGTACATGAGATTTTAGAGAAATATATACTGAGGTTGGTTTGGATCTTCTAACTCAGTCACCTGTTCCCAATTTCCCCTCCATAACCTTTGATCCTTTTAGCCCCAAGAGTTATATCTAACTCCTTCTTGAAATATACTGTTTTGGACTCAACTGCTTTCTGTGGTACAGAATTCCACAGGGTCACCACTCTCTGGATGAGGACATTTCTTCATGTCTCAGTCCTAAATTGTTTTACCCCAGATCCTTAGACTGTGACCCCCTGGTTCTGGACTCTCCTGCTATCGCGAACATCCTTCCTGCTATCGGGAACATCCTTCCTGTATCCACCCTGTCAAGTCCTGGTTGAATTTTATAGATTTCTGTGAGATCTCCCCATATTCTTTTAAATTCCAGTGAATATAATCCAAACTGATTTCAATCTCAATCTTTCCTCGTACGTTTCCAAGAATCAGTCTGGGAAACCTTCTCTACACTGCCTCCATAGTGAGAACATCCTTCCTCAGACAAGGAAACCAAATCTGCATTAAGCGAAGGTGATGAAGTGCTTTAAAGTAAATCCTGGAGTTTTTTTGGGGGGGCCCTGGTGGAGCAGCAGTGTTTCTCCAGTGCCTAAAATTTTAATCTGGGCTGCTGCCATTCTAGAACAGAGCTTACCTGGCTGGTGGAAGCTCTGTTCCAAGTCTCCATCTGCGGAGACGCATTGGCCTGGCTGTTTGGTATCCTGCGAGGCCTCTGATGAATTCAAATATGGGTAGAGCCCCAAAATGACGCCCAAAAGTCAAATTCTGTCCCATTAACTTCAAGACTTTTGTGTTTATTGTCAACCGACAATCTTATTTTCTATGATAAAGGCAAAATACTGTGGATGCTGGAATCTGAAACAAAAACAGAAGATGTTAGAAAATCTCAGCAAGTCTGACATTATCTGTGGAGAGAGAACAGAGCTCTGATGAAGGGTCATCCAGACTTGAAACATTGGCTCTATTCTCTATCCATAGATGCTGTCCGACCTGCTGAGATTTTCCAGCATTTTCTGTTTTTGCATCTTATTTTCTATTATTGATTATCACCAATCATCTATCAGTAACCACTGTTGATAAGGAAAGATATAACAAGACCGAATCTCTGATCTTGACTTTATCAAATTTTAAAATCTATCTTTAACAATGATAAGGATCAACAGAGCCATTATTTTTAAAGAACCTGTCCCTTCTTAGAAGCATTAAGAATATTAAAACTTCCTTAAATGTATTTGGAAGCTTATCAGTCTCCAAACCTAAATTGGAGTATTGAGCAATCAGTTAGATATGCATACACCAAAATAATACATCAAATTCTAGTAATGCAAAGCGACCTAATATAGCAGATTTCTACTACACTAACAGAGTAATAATTACGTCAGTTGAATTTCATGCTCTCGAGTAGTTTTGTTTAAAAAAACTGTGAGCTACTTTCAGCTTTAGATATCAATGATAGAAAAAAAGACATTTTTAAAAAGTTGACTTAAAAAAAAGACAATCTGAAACTTAGAAATGCAATAAGGTATATATTCCTCCTTTTGAGGAAGACAGAATTAATTATATTGTGGGTTCATCAAGAGTTGGTTATTTTTAGAAATGAAAACCGCCATTTTGTTTTGCTTCAATACAGAGATCTATTTCACTGTTAAATGTGTTAACCCTTTGAATGTCATATACACTGCACGTTGACAACAAATTTCCTAATCCTGACACTCAAACGCGACAAAAATCCCCAGAGATGTAAGTATCATATAACCCTTCAAGTGAGTCTTCAGATCTGATTAGCTGAGACATTTGGAACCATCTTTTTGTCAATCAAATGGCAATGTTTGTAAGATTGTTTCCAACCTAAAACAAGACAGCATTAGAAAGAGGCGAAGAAGATTAATTCTTTGAGAGGAGGGCTAAATATTGTGCAGAACACCAGAGATAAGTTGCCTGCTCTTCACTGAAGTAGTGCCATGTGATCTTTTACATCCACCCAACCAGGCAGATGGGTACTTGGTTTAACATCTCACCTGAGAGATAGCACCTCCAATGGTGCAGCACTCCCTCGGTACAGCACTGAGTGTCAGCTTTGATTTTTTTTGTGTTCAACTCTTCACTTAAACTTGAACCCAGAACTTTTTGTGGCAAAAGTGTTACCAAGTTAACCACAGATGGCTCTCCAAACACAAATGATTTGAAACTGCAACTGTTTGCCCAACCAGTGATGCTGCTGCTCACGCTTTCTTGCCAGCCAGTAGGCTCTGGAGTGGACTGCCATTCTTATCTGGAGGTAACCCTCATAATTGGCAATCTCCAGGCATATGCTGCCTCCAAGCCAGTATCGCTTCTTGACCCCACTGGCTGCACTTCCAATTACGCAGCAAAATCCAGCCCATTCTTTCAGGAAGGGAAAAAGAGATTGCATGATAAGCTGATACAGAATATTTAAAAATTCAGTCATGGGATGTAGGCGTTGCTGGCAAGGCTAACATTTATTGCACATCCCTAATTGCCTTTAACTGATTGATGAGCTAGATCATTTCAGAGGGCAGTTAAAAGTCAACCTAATTGCTGCAAATCTAAATTCATGTGTAAATCAAATGGATAAGAATGACAGATTTCCTTCTCTAATGAACATTAGTGAATTAGATTAGTTCTCAAGACAATCTAGTTTACATTCTTTTGTTTTATGTAATAAATCTGTTGCTAATGTTTGAGTAGTTTTAATACTGTTAAACACTCCAACCCATGAAACAACAAATAGAATTATTGAACCTACCAGCAGCTTCATAGCTAAGGTTAAATACTGTATAAGCAAACACTTCTAAGCTCAATTATCATGGTTTAATAAACTAAACAAGGATAATCCTCATGCCAACTCTCAGGTTACATGCTATGATGTTTAAGATAAGAGAAAAATCAATGGAAAGTATAGAAATTATAGTACAATTGTTGATTAGAATGGTTAATTTGGCACTTGTAGACCATACAAGGAATTATTCCATTCAAATCATTTAATATTAAAACTTGCAGGAATAAAACATTTAAATGTTCATGTTGTGTCTTAATTACTTCTTTATCAACTAACTCTGAACATGAAATTTGATTTCTTTTTTGGCTAACAATTTGACAAGGTGTAGAAATACAGGAAAGAAAATTGTATCATGGCAATGGAAATAGAATTAAGAACATGTCCTTTCATATAAATACTCACTTGGACGACCTTCAGACTAGATTTTGCTGTAATGTTATCCTAGCCACCATTGAAATTGATTTGAAGCCCTTTGGTTCTGAAACTGAACAATTGCTTAATGTATCTTGGTATAATATACCTTTGAATTAAATGTATGATTCAATTAGTGATTATAATTTAATGCATTGAAAAGTTAACATATATAAGGTATTGACTAGATATACTTGCTTCAAAAATATGTTTTAAAATAATCAGTAGATATCATGGGATTTGCTCTACTGTGTAAAAGACATTTTAATTTTAATGAGATAATAAAGTATAATCTTACAGTTTGATATATGAAATATTAATTCATGAGTAGAAAACAGCAAACTGTCATTTCATAAAACTAAGAATCAAAAATTTTAATTTATAGGAACTGGGCATCATATTGGATTTTCACTATGGTTTAGAAATTCTTTCAGCCCATCGCTACGTGAACACAGAGGCTACAACTCCAAATCAAAGGTTAGGAATACTGACCTCCTGACACCCATCCTGCCCCCCTCCCTCTCCCCAAAGTCTTTCCATCATCTACAAGGCACAAGTCAGAAGTGTGATAGAATACTCCTCACTAACCTGGATGGGTGCAGCTCCAACAACACTCAAGAAACTCGTCACCATTCAGGACAAAGCAGCCCATTTGATTGGCACCAGATCCACAAATATCCACTCCCTCCGCTACCAACGCTTAATAGCAGCAGTTTGTACTATCTATAAGATGCACTGCAGCAATGCACTAAAGATCCTTAAACAGCACCTTCCAAACCCATGGCCACTTCCATCTAGAAGGACAAGGGCAGCAGATACATGGGAACTCCACCACCTACCAAATTCTCCTCCAAGCCACTTACCAACCTGACTTTGAAATATATCACCTTTCCTTCACAGTCATTAGGTCAAAATCCTGGAATTCCCTCCCTAACAGCATGGTGGGTCAACCCACAGCATGTGGAATTCAGCCTTTCAAGGAGACAGCTTCTCAAGGGAATCTAGGGATGGGCAATAAATCCTGGCAAGCCAGTGATGCCCATGTCCCATTAATGAATAGAAAAACAACTCTGAAGTAATCCTGCCAGGAGAAAGTAATTTTGCTCTGAAGCCTGAATGACAGGAAGTCTCAAATGCCAGAAGATACACAAGATAAAGTGTTCAAAATTAGAACCCCTTTAGGCTTGCCAGCTGATCCCCTTGAAAATCAACTCTTCATCTTCAGCATATCTAATCTCCTTCACTCATTTATCAATTCATCATTGCTGCAAATCTGCAAATGTTTTTTTGTTTCATTTTTTAATTCATTCACACGATATGAGCTTCGCTGGCTGGGCCAGTATTTATTGCTCTCAATACTGTGGAATTTTTTTCCCCAAAATAATCAAATGAAGGCAATTACTGCTGCTTTAATAATGACCAATCCATCTGTTCCTTCAATGTTACTCGTTAACTTCCTCAGTCAAAAGACTTCTGTTTGGATTTATATTTTAGCTGTGAGCTTCTCTGAAGTGATGCCAACTTTCTTGAAGCCATTGGCCTGCTTTTCTCATTTTCTAGATTGGTTAATAAACAGATTATTGTGGTCAATCCACCTTCTGGCTATTTTGCATGCCTTAAACCTTGTTTTTGTAGGAAACAATATGTATACTGGTAATATCTACCTGGCAATGTGGAAAATTATCTAGGTACTTCCTAGCCACGAAAAGCAGAATGAGTCTAACCCAGCCAATTCTTGTCGCATTAATTTTTTAAAAATGTATTCTTTCGTGGGATATGGGCATTGCTACAAGAGCAGCATTTGTTTCTGCTTCCTAATTGCCCTTGAATCTAATGGCTCCCTAGGCAATTTGAGAGGGCAGTTAAGAGTTAATCTCATTTCTGTAGAAGTAGGCCGGACCAGATAAGAAAGGCAGGTTTCCTTTCCTGAAGGATATTAGTGAAACAAATGGGATTTTATAACAATTGATGATAGTTTCATGGTCACCATCACTGAAACTAGGACTGAGATTTTCCGCTTCAGGCACAAGCCCCATGGCAGGGATAGGAAGTGAGAATGTTTCTTGCCATGGTGCCCACTAGGATTTTGTGCCTAATTGCGAAATGCTGGTCTCATTAGTCATGCAGCTGAGGGTTTACCAATGCTTTACATGGTGGGACAGGCAGAATGTTGCATGCCCTGCCCTCATATCTGGGCGCCATATTCAAATTGCGATTGAACAGCTGTTGCTTTCGGACTCAAGTGCTGAAACCACTTGAAGATCCACACAATAGATGCTCCACCCACACGCTGTTGCACATGATCTTCCAGAGTCCAGATCGCTAGAGACCTCCAACTCTTCTATGCTCCACAAGTTGTCCTGGGCCTTCACCTATGCAAGTTTCAACAAATGTATACCATGTTGGTCCAGACATGTTCAAGACCAATATGAAATCATGCCTGCAGGGATGTTTGGGAGACATGCAATTGAATGCTGAGAGGAAATTCAAATTGAGGGTTTATTTGCATCCTGACAATGAGATACAAAAGGGTTTCCTGATGGCCGCTAGCATAAATGGCAACCATCCATTATCCTATCACAAAATCAGGACAATAAGTTCCTGCTATTGATTGTTGTTGCTGGGAAACCAATTTTACAGTTGCCATGGGATTTTCCACTCCAGCCTACTGGGGAGGGGGAGGGGCAGTGGGTGTTGTGGTGGGAGATGGAGGTTGGGATTCCACATTTCATTAATTGAACTTAAATTCCACTAGCTACAGTAGTGGGATTTGAAGAATCATATCCCAGAACATTAATCTGGGCCTCTGGATTATGAGTCAAGTGACATTACCACGATACCACCATCTCAAAATGAAACTAAAGCAGGATACTGTGCAATACCCCAAATAACAAATCCCATGACTGGCTCTTAAAGCAATCATCCTAACACTTAAATATATAACAGATGGAAAGGCAGTCCATTGAGCTTTCTGCCATAGGTATAATAGGGGCGAAAGTGAGATTCCCACCCGCTGCACTCTACCTGAGTAAATGCATCCCCCCCAGTCAGCAAACTTGTCAGCTGGGAGGCCATTGAATTCCTCCTGTGGAGTGACACAGCATCCTTTTGTATGCAGAGTTGAAGAGGTTGAGGATAGTCCAAAATCTACTTGCAGTGTGGGCCACAACCATGTACTAGTCAGCATATTAGAAATCTTGGGGCATACTTGGGGTTCATCTTAACTTTTATCCTGAGCCTGTTGATGTTATATAGCTTCCTGTTGAGTTAAAACTAAGTCAAGGTCCCTTGTGGAAGTTGGTCATGAATGAGTTCCTTGAGCAGCTTGATGTAGACAGTGAAGAAAATTGGTGCAGTCACTTAGCCTCGTTTATCCCTTGTGTGGATCTGAAAAGCTTTGGTCTCCAATTGAAAAGGACAGTTGCTGTTGTACTGTCAGGATTGTTAGAATCAATAAATAAACAAGATTATTTTTGCTGCGTTTTTAATACAACATGAAAACATCAAACCAGTAAACATATTAAGGCTGCGCCTTCTGCAAACCAGTGGGTGAAAAATGATGTTGCAACAAATATTGACTATAGAATTAATTATTTAATTTCTGAGAAACAAAAATGCATTGTGATAATTTAACCAACAGGGCAGTAGCTATAAACCCATGCTTTGTATTGGAAATAACTGCTTATTTATTCAGTTGAAACTACAGGTTGTGTTCTAAAAAACCAAGCAACTTTTTAAAAAATGGCTTACAAACAATTTCTAAGATGTTTGGTACAAAATCCAAAGCCATTGGGCTAGATTTTTTTGGCTGTTACTGCCAGTGGTGGTGGTGGTGGTGGTAGTGATGGGGGGTGGAGGGGGTGGCAGGCACTTCCACTGATGGTGTCTTCCCACCACGTGTTCTGCCGTAGCTGTAGGTGTGAACAACAAAAATCCTGTTGACTCCTATAGGACCAAAAGATCCCGCTCCTGGCCAACGGTGGGCTATCTCCACTGCTGCAGCACCAGCAGAAGGGGTGGAAAATCCCACCAATAAAATAGATTCAACCCGTCTAGAGATAGCTGATCAGAGATAATCACCTTTGAAGAGCGTGAATGAATTATTTATGACAATCTGCATACTCAACTGGGTATGGAACAAACTATCAGGCATAATTATAATATGGGCAGCATGATGGCACAGTGGTTAGCGCTGCTATCTCACAGCTCGAGGAACCTGGGTTTGATTCCAGGCTCGGGTCACTGTCTGTGTGGAGGTTGCATGTTCTCCCCATGTCTGCATGGGTTTCCTCCGAGTGCTCCAGTTTCCTTCCATGGTTCAAAAATGTGCAAGTTAGATGCATTGGCCATGCTAAATTGTCCCTTAGTGACCCAGAATGCATAGATTTGAGGGATTAGTGGGATAAATAAGTAGGATTACAGGGATAGGGCCTGGATGGGATTGTTGTCGGTACAGACTCAATGGACCGAATGGCATCCTCCTGCACTGTAGGGTTTTTGTGGTTTTATCATTTTGGACAATGAACCCTGGCTGAGAAGGGGAACTCAATTTATTTAACTCGGTTTAAAATCATGGATCTGGAATCAACTTTCTAGGACATTGGGCAGGATTTTCCAGCCCCCTCCCATGATGTATTTTCTAATAGTAGAGGTGATTCGCATTTGCCAGTGGAATCTTCCAGTTCCATCAATGTCTACGGGGTTTCGGGTGTACCTCCTAATTGTTGCTGTGGAGCACAACATGAGTGGTTGCCATTGGTTGGACTAGAAGATCCTGTCCTGGGAAATTTCAGCCCATGTTCTGGTCAGTTGGGGGGAGACATCATGTGATGTGCAAACTAACCCTCTTTTGTATTTTAAATTTTTCTTCAGGGCAGTCAGCGAACAGAAGAAGAGACACAAGAGAAGAAATGTTCATTCTCTCTCGCTATCTCTCTCTCTATCCATCCTGAAAGCTTGAGTCAGGATAGTGTTTGGACCCAACCATTTACAGCTGCTTCATCAATGACCTTCCTTCCATAAGGTCAGAAGTGGGGTTGTTTGTTCATGATTACAAAATGTTCAGCATCATTAGTCACTCCTCAGATACTGAAGCAGCATATATTCAAGGACACAGACAATATCCAGGCTTGCATTGCTGCAAAAGTGCCACGCAATGACTACCTCCAACAAAAGAGAACCTAACCATAACCTTGACATTCACTGGCATAACTATCGCTGAATCTCCCACTATTGACATCCTGGGGGTTAGCATTGACCAGAAACTGAACTGGACTAGCAATATAACTATTGTGGCTACAAGAGCAGGTAGGTGACTGGCAATCCTGTGACAAGTAATTTATCTCCTGCCTCCCTGAAGTCTGTCCACTCTACAGAAGTCACAACACAGGAGTATGAGGGAATACTCTTCACTTGCCTGGATGAATGCAGCTCTAGCAACATTCAAGAAGCTTAACACCATCCAGGACAAGACAGCCCACTTGATTGGCACATCATCCATAAACATTCACTCTCTCCATCATCGGTGAAGACTGGTGGATCAGTATACCATCTAAAAGATGCAATGTAGGAACTACCAAGGGTCCTTATGCAGTACCTTCCAATCCCATGACATTTGCCGTCCAGAAAGACAAGTATAGAAGGTACATGGAATCACCGCTACCTGGAAGTTCCCTCCAAGTCACTCACCATCCTTACTTGGAAATATATTGTTGTTCCTTCACTGTCAAAATCCTAGAATTCCCTCCCTAACACCACTGAGGATGTACCTCTAGCACCTGGACTACAATGATTCAGGAGGGCAGCTCATTATCACCTTCCTGAGGGAAATTAGGGATGGGCAATGAATATTGACTTAGCCAGCAACACCCACATCTTGCAAAAAAAACCCCAAAAATAAGTTCTGTTCACCACAAATTAGGTAGGGTGTGAGAGTTCCTGAGAAGATGTCGAGCAAAATGGTTCCATAATGAGGGATCTTAAAGTCAGATTGGAGAAGCTGTGTTCTTGGAATAAAGGAGATTGTGGGGAGATTTGTGAGAGGTGTATAAGATGATGACAAGTTTAGTAACATAGGAATAGAAATGAAAATTCAGCCCTTCGAGCCTACTCTGCATTCAATCAGATCATGGCTGATCTCTCCCTGGTCTCAAACCCAACCCCTCCAGCACCCCCCACCCCCCCTCCATTCCCCATATCCCCTATCCCCCTATCATTTTTTAAAATTAGAAATATATCTATGTTGAAACCACTCAACAATTCAGACTCTATTGCATTATGGGGCAGTGAGTTCAACAAATTCACCACCTTCTGCAAGAAGTAGTTCCTCCTCACCTTAGTTTTAAATCTATCGCCCCCTCAACCTAAACCTGTGACCTTTTGTTCTAGATTGCCCCATGAGAGGAAACATTCGGCCTACATTTACTCTTTCAATCTCTTTTAAAATTTTAGGCAAGGCAGACAAGAAAAAACTGTTTCCATCAACTGACAGTACAAGGAAAAAGGGACAAAGATTTAAGGTAAGAGATCCAGGGAAGATGTAAGGAAGAACTTGTTTATGCAATGAGTGGTAATGACCTGCAACTTGCTGCTTACAAGAGTGCTGGAAGTAGATTCAACCAGTTCTTTGAAAAGAAAATTCAATGGACACTTGAAGGAAATAAACTTGCAGGGTCAAAGGGATTAATCAGGAGAATGGGACTGCCTGGATTGCTCTGCAGAGAGTAAGTATAGACTTGATGGACTGAATGGCCTCCACCTGCACCACAAAGATTCTATGATTCTGTCTGATGCGATAAAGAACCATGGTGTTTCAAGCAAATCACTACTTTGTTTAAGACATTTGGCTAAAGATTATTGAGTATTTCTATCTAGATGGGTTTTTATTCGTAACTGAACTACATTCTGTGGATTCTCTGCAAGGCTTTGCACATTTCATTAACATTCCCTGCAGATTAAACTGAGCAATTATCTTCTTAATTAAATGTGCAATTTTCTAGTAACGTGATGGGTAGCAAGAAAGAGTATGTGACAACTGTTGAATTTGTTATATTTTACATAAAGATGGATGATTCCAGCTGGAAGAAGAAGATAAGGCGAAGTGTTACAGTCGAATGTTATAGTAAGACTAGGCATGCCCTCCTCCCTTGCTTTCAGTTGACCTTCTTCAACTGTCTGCATTGCTCTTGCTTGCAATGGAACAATATCCTTGCCAGTAACTCAATGTGATATGTGAGGTCCACTGCTTCCTCAGCGGAAGATGGTTGTGGGATTTGGAGACCTATCATCTCAGTCCCATGAAATCATGCTAGCAGTTCCTCAGGAGAATGTCCTAGGTCCAACCATCTTCAACTGTTTCATCAATGGCTTTCTCTCCATCAGGGGGAGATGATGGCCTAATTGCATTGCCACTGAACTAGTGATCCGGGTACCCAAAGTAATGCTCCGGAGTCCCAGGTTTGACTCCTGCTGTGACAGATAGTGAAATTTGAATTCTGTACAAAAAAATCTAGATTGTGACCATGAAATGATTGTTGTAAAACCCATCTGCAAATCTGAAATCTGCTATCATTGTCTGGTCTGGTCTACATGTGACTCCAGATCCATAGCAGTAGGCTTGACTCTTAAATGCCCTTTGAAATGGTTTCGCAAGATACTCAGGGTAATTAGGGTTGGGCAATAAATGCTGACCAAGCCAGCAATACCCACATCTAATCAATAATTTTAAAAAAAAAATGCTAATGATGGTTGTTGATGCATGTCTAGTGTTCAGTTCCATTCACAATTCCTCAGATAATGAGGTAGCCTATGCTCAGATGCAGCAAGACTCAGATGACATCCAGTTTCAGGCTGATAAGTGGCAAGTAACATTCAAGCCATCCAAATACCAGGCAAATGACCGTCTCCAATAAGAGATTCTAAACCCTGATATTCAAAGATTGCAGAATCCTCCACAATCAACATCCTGGGGGGCTACCAGTTACAAAAACTCAACTGGACTAATATAAACATTGTGGTAGATCAGGGACTGGATATTCTACGGTAAGCTACTTACCTCTTGATTCCTGAAAGCCTTCCAGCAAACTGCAAGGTACAAGTCAGGGCTATGATGGAGTACTCCACTTGTCTCAATGAACATGGCTCCAAAATTACTCAAGAAGCTCAATATCATACAAGACTAAGCAGCCCACTTGATTGGCAACCCATTCACCATATTAAGCACTTTCCCCCTCCCTACCAGCAATGCACTGCAGATGCAATGTCCACCAACTATAAGATACATTCATGTAACTCCTCCTTCAACAATCAATTCAAAAAATAACTTCATTCTGCCGTCTAGAAGAGAAAACAGTAGCAAGCACATGCAGACACTGTAACTTCCCACCCAAGTCACAATATTCTGACTTGGAAATCGACGCCTTCCTGAAAATTCCTTTTCAGGATCAAAATCCTGGACCTCCCTCTCTAACAGCACCGTGGGTTTACCTACACCACAGGTACTACAGTGGCTCAAGACGGTATCTTCTGAAGGGTAATTAGACACGCATAAAAATTCCAGCTTTGTCAGTGATACAGCTCATATCCCGTGAATGAACTGTGGCCAGGAGAGTAAACCAGGAAATGGAAACAAAATAAAGACCCAGATCTTCATTCTCTAGAAACTGGAATACGACTGAAGATATGCGTTGGGACTCCACCTAAGTCCTGGTGTGCTGACCTCCATGGGAATTGCTTGGGAAGTTTAAACTTCTGACAGGTAATTCCCCTGCTTCTCGGGGCCCTGTGCAAATATCTCAGATGCTAAGTTAGATTTGGAGATTTCAGACAGTTCTGTGGTACTTACCTGTGTAATTACCCAGGAAATGTTTTACCAATTAAAACCAAGCATAGCTAGCTTCTGGTTACTACAGAACTGACCTCTCAATCACTCACACTGACTCCTCAACTTTCCTCTAACCTGACGATTATATTTCTCCTGCCCTAATCCACCATCCCATTCAGCCAACTTATCCACCTTGCCCATCAACCACATGACCCACCTTACCTATTTACGACCCCAACCACCTGCCAGGTTATCCATCTGTCATCTCACTCACTTGCCACTGTACCCACTTAGTTCACTAACCTACCAGCTTGCCCATTCACTCACCCATTTATTAACATTCACACTTGATCTTTAAATTCATCATACGACAGCTTGTGCCATTAAAAGGATACGTGTCTTGCCTTCCTCTAATTCTACAATACTGTAATGGACACTGTGCTCTGCAATTCTGGAGATGCTGGGCTTGGAAAATCTGACAGAAAATGTGGTACACTGATAAGGTGATCAGAGTGACAATCTGACAATGATTCGCACTTCGGGGAGGACCTGGGCCAAAGTGAGGGCAAAAAAGGTGTGTTTAAGAGAAGGGGACAAGAGACTCAGGAAAATTTCTAAAAAATATATAAATTTATATGTTTTGAAATTTTTATTAATCTCAATAACTAGTAAAAATCTGAAGGTGAAGGTGAGAGTCCACACTTTTAAATGTGAATTTTCCATGTAAAAGTGTGTCTTTACCAGTAAGAGTTATCATAATGTTAAAATTTACTTAAGTTTGAATGGCTGAGTCCGAACTTGCATCTTCAATTATGCTCTAGTGGACAAGACCAGCAACTTCACACCCTTCATGTATTAGAGTGGCAAATCTTCCAATGAGCTACTGGTTGGTAAAGTTGTAGAGAAGGAAGGCAAATTGAACAGCAACTTCTAAGTTTAACTATGCAAATGCTGATGTCAATAGTTGCTGTCCAATTTACTCTTTAATAATGGTGATTGCTGATTGACTTTCGACTACTTTTGCTGCAACATCTCCCAATCCTCTCATTTGCTTCAACAATGTAATGACACAAAGATTCAGCTTCTAAATGAAGTATGAATGAGTGCAACGTGACAGGTGTTATCTTTTAACAGGAGAATTTCCTTAGGGTGTTTTCTGTCCTGCCGATGTTCTGAGAGCAAAATGCAAGGAGCCTCAAGTGTATTCACCCTGTCGCTTTTGATCCAGCAGTAACAGAAACCCTTTGGAATGAATAAGTCAGCTGCATCAGTAAGGGTGACTGATAGACGAGCAGCTCTGGTGGTTTGAGAGTGGCATAATGACCTGTCAGTCAGCTGAATAAGGCTCAGAGCAGATTTGTTATCAATAGGGGAACAACATATCTTTGACATCTTTGATCTTCGTATAGCCATATTTATTTCAAGCTGAGTACCACCATCATCCCCTATATCTGATAACATAAACAATGAGATAATGAAGAGAGACACAATCTGACAAAAAGGATGATTTTTAGGGTGGTGGTAGGAATAGAGACGTACATACTTTTCCCTTAGATACTGGACATACTGATAGCTGGGTGCTTTTGTCATGTGGAAGGGCAGACTGATAAAAGCTCACAAATAAGTTTAGCTTAATATTTATCTTAACTACTGTATCCCTATACTTCCTGAGTTATGGTTATGTTTTCTGCTCTTGTGAGAGATCCCTGAAACTGCAGCATTCTGTGCACCACAGTGTGCACAGAAAATGCCATTCAATATGTGTTGTATACAAAGAATCCATTCAAGTGTGCCCTCACAACAGATGTGGGGAATTCAACTCGAGAGAAATGGTGCTGAATGCAAGCAGTTTCTCAGGATAAATAAATTCCAATAAATTAACTATGAAACAATCAGTATTTAGTTAGTCTAATAGTGTTATGTTGGTGTCTTTCAAAGTTGAATTTAACTGTTGATGATGCACAAGAGAATTTCTAAGGCTTTACAGGGTCACAGTGAAACACTTGAATTAAACACAGTCATGGGTAATGATGTAAAGCAGTAACAGTGAATCAATCAAATTCAATGTTAGCATTCATTTCTAGAGGGCTAGAATACAAGAGCAGGGATGTACTGCTGAGACTATATAAGGCTCTGGTCAGATTCCATTTAGAATATTGTGAGCAGTTTTGGGCCCCATACCTAAGGAAGGATGTGCTGGCCTTGGAGGGGTCCAAAGAAGGTTATTAGAGGTTAACAGCATGGAAAGAGGCCCTTTCGCTCAATTTGCCCATGCCACCTTTTTCTATAAACCCGTAAGCTGGTCCCAATTGCCCACATTTGGCCCACATCCCATCTTACCCATATAGCTGTCTAAACGCTTTTTAAAAGACAAAATTGTATCTCCCTCTACTACTACCTCTGGCAGCTTGTTCCAGACATTCACCAACCTGTGTGTGAAAAAGATTGCCCTCCTGGACTCTCTTGTATCCCTCCCCTCTCACCTTAAATCTATGCCCTCTAGTTTTAGACTCCCCTATCTTTGGGAAAAGAAGTTGACTATCTAGCTGATCTATGCCCCTCATTATTTTATAGACCTCTATAAGATCATCCCTCAGCCTCCTACGCTCCAGAAAAAAAGTCCCAGTCTATCCAGCCTCTCCTTATAACTCAAATCATCAAGTTATAATAGCATCCTAGTAGATCTCTTCTGCACTCTTTCTAGTTTAATAATATCATTTCTATAATAGGGTGACCAGAACTGTATATAGTATTCCAAGTGTGGCCTTACCAATGTCTTGTACAACTTCTATGAGATGTTTCAACTCCTGTATTCACCAGGAATACAGGAATATTCCTTCACCAGTCTGTCCACCTGTGACTCCACTTTCAAGGAGCTATTAACCTGTACCCCTAGATCTCTCCATTCTCTCCAACACCCTACCATTAACTGAGTAAGTCCTGTCCTGCAGGTTCAATCTACCAAAATGCATCACCTCACATTTATCTAAATGCCATTCGTCAGCCCACTGGCCCAATTGATCAAGATCCCGTTTCAATCCGAGATAACCTTCTTCACTGTTCACTATGCCACCAATCTTGGTGTCATCTGCAAATTTACTAACCATGCCTCCTATATTCTCATCCAAATCATTAATATAAATGACAAATGGCAAAGGCACAACATTTGCCACCGTGCAATCTTCAGGTACCTCACCTGTGACTATCGATGATTCAAATATCTCTGCAAGGGGACCTGCAATTTTTTCCCTAGCCTCCCATAATGTCCTGTGATTCACTTCATCAGGTCCCAGGGATTTATCTACCTTGATACGCTTTAAGACTTCCAGCATAAGAATGATCCCAGGAATGAAGGGTTTGTCATTTGAGGAGTGGTTGAGGAGACTGGGTCTATACTCAATGGAGTTTAGAAGGATGAGGGGGGATCTAATTGAAACTTACAGAATACTGAGAGGCCCAGATAGAGTGAACATGGAGAGGTTGTTTCCACTAGTGGGACAGACTAGAACTTGAGGGCACAATCTCAGAGTGAAAGGATGCTCCTTTCTTCAGTCAGAGAGTAATGAATCTGTGGAACTCAATGCCACAAAGGGCTGTGGAGGCCAAGTCATTGAGTGTCTTTAAGTCAGAGATAGATCAATAAGGGGATCAAGGGTCACGGGGAGAAGGCAGGAGAATTGGGATGAGAATCATATCAGCCACGATTGAATGGCAGAGCAGACTCAATGGGCTGAATTGTCTTATTCTGCTCTTATATCTTGTGATCTAACTGTAACTATACAGCTATACACTATAAACAGGCACCTGAGCCAAAATCAACTGCTTTAAACAATTGGTCAAAGATGACTGGTGACATATATCGGTGATGCATTATTTAGTTGGCCACTCAGTAGATTTGACTTGGCTCTGCCCCATGCCTTAAATGGCCTCTTCTATGACAAAAAAAAATTCAGCCTCCTTACACCTGCAGGATTCAGGGGAATAATATTCTGCTTCAGGCTTTGCTGATCGATTTCTTCTTCTAAATCTTGTCTTATTTGTGGCTGAACTCATTTCCTACCTTACAGCTACTTCTTTGGTTTTGATGCCCCTGCTGACTGCAAGTTCCCACCCTAATTGGTGAACAGCACCATTTTGCACACTCTATAAATCTTGCGCACTTTTTTCAGTGCTTTCAGTCATTTGTGCTATTCCATTGCTTGCTTAAAATTGATATTGGCCTCCATTGAACTGCCTCGTTGTTTAGTTTGCACACTAATCAGTCCCGTAACATATCATTCAAAGTGACTTCTAAATCGCAAAACTCTGATACTTGTTTCAATTTAGAGAAAAAAAATCACAATTATTTTTTCCTGGGGCTTTCCCTCTTGAATTAAAGTTGCATGTCTGGAGAATGACAAATGGTTTAGATTGAAAATGTGGCTTCCACAAGCTCCCTGGATGATTTGGTGTTGGCCACACTTGGGGCAGTGAGACTGCGAATCAGATAAGTTTGGGTTCCACGCATACTCAGGAGAACTGCCTTGCGCTTTGCCTCCTCCCCTATTTCGTTCACTTGAAAGTAATATCCAAGTCAGTCGACGTATTGTGTTCAGTCCACCGTGGAGGGGGCAAATGAAGCTATCCAAAGAGGGGCCTCTTGGTAAGTACTCTTCTTTTTTCTCAACTTTACTGTAAACTGGATACTCACAGTCAGAGGATTATTTTATTTTTAACTTTTGTTGCCAAGTTCACCAGTTTAGGGAAAACACAACTTGTTTATTTATAGATTAAAACTATACAGAGGCTTACAGCCTCACAGCTGCAATCAGCTCCCGAGAAGAATCTGAGTGCAGAAGCTCATGCTTACCAGGGTAATCCCCAACCTGCTTCCCGATTGGCTTCCTGAGTCACGTGACCTTTACTCTGCCGACTGATTCTTAAAGGGACAATCACCACACAAACAGTTGCCATGGCTCTCAAAAGCTAATGTTTGGAATCAAGTGAACGTCTTCCACCCGTCAAGAAGGGAAAGCTGATTTTGTTTCGAGAGAATATTAATAATATGGTGACACCTAGTCTATTTTATCCATTTGTACCAGACTAGAACGCTTACTTTCACCTCTGAGTGTGAGCTATGAAAGCAACTATTGTATGCTTCCTCAGGACACATATTTCTACTGAAGGCATTCAGTGGCTGGGCAAAATCTGCTGCAAATTGTGCAAGTTCACATTGTATATTTTCTTCGGCACACTCTGAAAAATGTACAGCTAACCCCACAAATTAAATAAAGGAGGTAAGAGCCCACAAAATGTGTTCTTGCCCCCCCGCCCCACCCCCCACCCTCCTGAAGCATCCCGCCGGAAGGCCTTCATCCTGCTGCTGCTGGTGGTAGGGGTCTCATCATGTGGGCAGCATGACAAGCAACACCTGTGTTGAGTTATTTGCTGGTTCTCTCATTCAAAGACAGTGCCTGGTCAAGGGACCCAGCTTCATGATGGGGGTAGGAAGGGTAACCACCATCACCACCACACATTTCTTTTGTTGTCTCCTTTGAATCCAGCCTCAGATGTCTTTTCCTTAATTTTATTTTCATATATTTAAAGAAACAGTCAGGGGATGGTGTGGTGAAAGTGCAAAAATGAAAGAGGTCAACCAGACAGCTGGATTAAAATCTGTATTGTCCAACGGTGCAGCAATTCAATAAACAACCCACAAAAGAAAAAGTGCATCACATATAAAAAAAATGACTATGATGACCCCAATCTACTTAGATCAAAAGCAGGAAACTGAACAAAATGTCAAACTTCTCAGTGACTTGCTGAATTTCTTTTTCTACTCAGAGCTATACAGCATTTTGCTTCCTTTTGATCCTTCTCAGAAACACTGGAGAGAAAACTTCTTTAGTTCGCGTGTTCTAACAAAGGTAGAGAGAATTTGCTTACGATTTCTTTGCAAGAAGCCAATGAAGAAACTTTGAAACCTGTTAGCAGGAAAGGCTGAATGCACTTTATATGGTCGAAGTGACCCAGTTTCTTTTGCTCAGAATTTGCAGGAAGTAAATGACAAGTTCCTACTGGAATAACCGAAAACAAATCCAAATCAACCCAAGTTGACAGGATCCTTACTATCAATTAATCTCAGATCTGCTTCCTCATGAACAAATTCATAAAATGCTAAAGGTTGGGCGTATTTTATTCAATGGCCCTAATTTGTCTGCATGAGCAAAGCATACAGCAAACACCCATTTATGACCTGAAGCTTGGCATGCCTTGAGTATATTATTAGTTTACAGTGAAGTAAGACAACATTTTGACTTTTTAGATTCTGTAATATACTTGTATTTTTGTTTGAAACTAGAGGATTTATATCTATAGTCTATAAGACTTGCATCCAGTGTGTGTCCATCACATTTCAGGCATTACATTCCAAAATGGAAAAGTACTTTCCTTAAACAATTTCTTGTGGCAATAAATTAATAAGTTCCTATCAATTTGCAAAGTCCACTTACCACAGCATTTAACCTCAGTGGCATATAGAATTTACAGTAATTAGAATCTAAACATTTAAAATAATTAGCTGTTGTATTTCATGTTAGCTTCTTGTGACAATAAATGTATGAACTTTATCAATTTGCAAAGTTCACTCCTATATATGTGCTGGCTTCATTCTCACCATAGCAATCATCTCATAATATGTTTCACATTCCTCAAGAGCTTGAATGAGCAAGGCACCACTTGACCTCAATTCCTTTCTGTATTTTCAACATGACTATTAATTATGCAGATTTATGAAACTTCTAAAAATCTCTTCATCTCAGATATAGTTCAATGTAAATTATTACAGTTTAGAAAACCTAATTTTTTTCCTCTGCTTTCTGTAATTTTCTTTTTCTCCAAGGCATTGTTTCTTTGCCAGGATACAGCTTCACAGTGCCCGTTGACTTCTAGTGCCTTGTCCAAGTGATCATTCTTTAAGTGCAAGCTTAGACAGTTTTAGTAGCTTGTTGGATTAAAGTTGATGTTGCAGTCAACTCTAATTCTACCCTCACCTGGCAACCAGATGTACATTTTTCCAAAAGGGTTGGTGATTAACACTAACTGATGAGAACACTGGGTGATATACACTCCTAAGATATTAAGGCTGAGATCAATTAACTTATCATAGATTGGTAATCATCCAGGGCTTTCTCCATTTGTAAAGATCAACTATTCAGGACTTACATCCACAAAGTCATTGAAAAACTGTCATTTATCATATAAGCATTCAGCTCCCAACCTCATTACACCCTTGATTCAAACATGGATAAAAGAGCTGAACTCCAGAGGTGAAGTGTGAACTACACTTGTCACCAAGGCAACATTTGATCAAGTGTGGCATCAAGAAGCCCTAGCAAAACTGGAGTCAATGGGAATTGGGGTGGGAAGAAATTCTCCACTGATAGGAGTCAGACCTGGCACAAAGAAAGATGGTTAAAGTGGTTGGATGTCAATCATCTCAGTTCCAGAACATTACTACATAAGTTCCTCAGAGTACATAGAACATAGAACACTACAGCACAAACAGGCCCTTCGGCCCACGAGTTGCGCCGATCACATCAACACCTACCAACCTACAGACCTATCTATAACCCTCAATCTCATTAAACCCCATATACTCATCCAGAAGTCTTTTAAAAGACCCCAGCGAGTTCGCCTCCACCACCACTGACGGCAGCCGATTCCATTCACTCACCACCCTCTGAGTGAAAAACTTACCCCTAACATCACTTCTGAACTTCCCTCCCTGCACCTTAAATCTGTGTCCTCTCGTAGCAACCATTTCAACCCGGGGAAATAGCCTCTGAGAGTCCACCCTATCTATTCCTCTCAACATTTTGTAAACTTCTATCAGGTCGCCTGTCAACCTTCGTCTCTCCAGGGAAAAGAGTCCCAGCTCCCTCAACCTAACTTCATAAGGCATGCCTCCCAGTCCAGGCAACATCCTTGTAAATCTCCTCTGTACCCTCTCAATAGCTTCTACATCTTTCCTATAGTGAGGCGACCAGAACTGCGCACAATATTCTAAATGAGGCCTGACAAGGGTCGTATAAAGTTGCAGCATTACCTCCCGACTCCTAAACTCAATCCCTCGATTAATGAAGGCCAGTACACCATACGCCTTCTTGACCACCTCCTCCACCTGCGAGGCCGATTTAAGAGTCCTGTGGACCCGGACCCCAAGATCCTTCTGCTCTTCAACACTACTCAGACTTCTGCCCTTGATAGTGTACTCGTTCATCCCGTTGGTTCTGCCAAAATGGACGACTACGCATTTATCCGCGTTGAAGTCCATCTGCCACTTCTCCGCCCAGTCCTGCATCCTATCTATGTCCTGCTGCAACTTTTGCCATCCTTCCAGACCATCCACAACACCACCGACCTTAGTGTCATCAGCGAACTTACTTACCCATCCCTCCACTTCCTCATCCAGGTCATTTATGAAAATGACAAACAACAAGGGTCCCAGAACAGATCCTTGAGGCACTCCGCTGGTGACTGACCTCCATTCAGAAAAAGCCCCATCCACAACCACTCTCTGCCTTCTGCAGGCAAGCCAGTTCTGAATCCACAAGGCCAAAGGCCCTTGGATCCCATGCCCTCTCACCTTCTCAAGAAGTCTTGCATGGGGGACCTTATCAAACGCCTTGCTGAAGTCCATGTACACCACGTCCACGGCACTTCCTTCGTCAATGTGTTCAGTCACATTATCGAAGAAGTAGTGTCTATCTTCAGTTGCTTCACCAATGATCTTCCTTCCAGTCTAAGACAAGTGGGGATATTCACTGATGACTGCACAATGTTCAGCAATATTTGCTACTCCTCAGATAGTGAAATTGTCTATGTCCAAATGCAGCAAGGCCTGGACAACATCCAGTCTTGGGCTAACAAGCAGCAAGTAATTCATGCCACACAAGTGACAGGCAATGACTATCTCTAACAAGCAAGAATTTAGCCATCACCCCCTTGACATTCAATGGAGTTACCGTCACTGATGCCCCCACTAACAACATACTGGAAATTACCACTGACTAGAAATTGAACTGCACTAACCATAAAAATGCTGTCACTATAACAGCAGGTCAGAGGCTAGAAATCCAGCAGCTAGTCATTCACCTCCTGACTCCCTAAAGCCTGTTCCAGAATTGTGATGGAATTCCTGGATGAGCGCAGCTCCAACAACACTCAAGAAGCTTGACATGACCTAAGACAAAGCAGCTGACTTGATTGGTGCCATATCCACAAACCTTCTCTTCCTCTACTACCAACAGACAGTAGCAGCAGTATGAACCATCAACAAGGTACACTGCAGGAACTAACCAAGGTTCTGACACAGCACCTTCCAAACACATGGCCAAAGGCAGCAGACGTGTGGGAAGTTACCCTCCAAAACACTCACCATTGACTTGTAAATGTTGCTTCACTGTTGCTAGGTCAAAATTCTGGAATTTCCTCCCTAATAGCACTGTGGGTGTACCTACACCTTAGGAATTGCAGTGGTTCAAGAAGACAGCTCACCACTACCTTCTCAAGGGTAATTAAGGATGGATAAAAAATGTTGGTTTAGCCAGTGATGCCCACATCCCATGAATAAATCTTCAAAAATTGAAATATACCATACATTCCACCTGAGTATTCTTCCAAACACACTCAAATAACCATTTTTACTTGTGCCTATTCTTTTATTAGGTTATGAATTGAGTATTGTCTTTGGTACCATACATATTGGAAAGTCAACATAATTCATGTCTTTTATTCAAACAATCTACATTGGGATAGAATTTCCATGCTAGTACATTTGCTAAAAACTACCCAAACCATTATTAAATGGAATGATGATTCTTACGTCAGCAGTACCTTACCAAAAACAGGATCCATGCCATAATGCTCTTGTAATAGTGGGACAGTGGCCAGTAAATTCTTTAAACAATCATATTTCAAAACTGTGTTAGGCTTTTCATTTTACCATGCCTAATTAAGACATTTGCAGAAGTAGAGTACATTAGTACTTGAAAGCAGAATAGAAGTTAAATTAGTGAACAAAATTATGGTTCATTGAAAGCTAACATGCAGATACAGTAAGCAATTAAGGAGGCTGTTTTCACAAGAGGATTTGATTATAGGAGTAAAGATATCTTGCTGCAAATAGAATTGGCCCCGGTGAGACTGTTCATAGAGTACTATGTGCAGCTTTGGTCTCATCACTTAAATGAAGACTACTTGCCACAGTGCGAATGCAACAAATATTCACCAAATTAATTCCTAGGTTGGCAGGATTGTCCCATGAAAAAAGATTAAATAGTCTGGGCCTTTGCTCTCTGAAGTTCAGAAGAATGAGAAACAATCAAATTCAAACAAACAAAATTCTTACAAGGCTTGACAGAACTTGTCGAGGCTCCCTGGCTTGACGTACAGAAAAGAAAAAAGAACAAAAGAGAAAGAAGAAAAAAGAGTTTGCGCAGACGAGCCATTCTTACCCAAACCAGACTGATATTCACTAATTTTATCAGACTTATATTTTTGCTGTATAATAGTGTGTTGTACCCCATTTTAATCTCAAATTAAACTCAACATCCCACCATAATGATTGCACTCGGTCCTAATTGATTGATTAGTTAGTGACAACTCTCCAACCATCTTTCAATGATATAAAATGATACAAAGCACAAGTTATGCCCAAGATGATATGAATTCCTGTGATCTTTTGCACTGGTTTCAGAATCATTGCACTGGAAGCCTGGACCAATCCACAAGCATTGGCACACGTAACCCCAGATCAAAGTTGTGCAGATGGATTGGCCATGATAAATGCCCCTTAGTGTCCAAAGATGTGTAGGTTAGGTAGATTAGCCATGATAAGTGGGTGGTCCATTTTAGTAGGAATAATGGTAGGAAGGATTATTACTTACGTGGAGAAAAACTGCAGCAGGTGACGGTGCAGAGGGACCTCGGGGTCCTTGTGCATGAGTCGCAAAAACCCAGCTTGCAGGTGCAGCAGGTGGTCAGGAAGGTGAATGGGATGCTGGCCTTCATCGCGAGGGGGATTGAATATAAAAGTAGGGAGGTCTTGCTGCAGCTGTATAGGGCATCTTGGTGAGGCCACAGCTGGAGTACTGTGTGCAGTTTTGGGCGCCGTACTTACGCAAGGATATTTTAGCCTTGGAGGGAGTGCAGAGGAGGTTTACTAGGCTGATGCCGGAGTTGAGGGGGTTGAGCCATGAGGAGAGGCTGAATAGATTAGGCTTGTACTCGTTAGAGTTTAGAAGAATGAGGGGAGATCTCATTGAGACGTATAAGATGATGAATGGGATGGATAGGATAGAGGTGGAGAGACTCTTCCCGCTCAGAAAGGATAGTAGGACTAGGGGGCATAGCCTCAAGATAAAGGGGGTGCGGTTTAGAACAGAGTTGAGGAGGAACTTCTTCACTCAAAGGGTGGTGAATCTCTGGAATTCTCTGCCCGTTGAAGTGGTGGAGGCTGCCTCGCTAAATATTTTTAAGACGCGGGTTGATGGGTTTTTGATGAGAGAGGGGATTAAGGGTTATGGGGAGAGGGCGGGAATGTGGAACTGAGCCATGACAGATCAGCCATGATCTTATTGAATGGCGGGGCAGGCTCGAAGGGCGAGTTGGCCTACTCCTGCTCCTATTTCTTATGTTATGTTCTTATGTTATGGGAGTAGAGCAGGTTGGGAGGGGGTGGATTTGATAGGTCTCCTTCTGCATGGTAGGGATTCTTTGGATTCTGTCAAATTCATCATCAAGCTGATGTTCCCCTTATTGCCTGTTGGCAGATTTTTGAGGAAACCCTTCAAATTGCCTTTTTTTGGTGCAAAGGCACCTTTTCAAAAGTTTTAAAATTGCAAAATCGCATCTAATTTACTAAGAAACTCAGGGCAGCACGGTAGCACTGCTGCCTCACAGCGCCGGGGACCCAGGTTCAATTCTGGCCTCGGGTCACTGTCTGTGTGGAGATTGCACTTTCTCACCGTGTCTGCGTTGGTTTCCTTCGGGTGCTTCAATTTCATCTCACAGTCCAAAGGTGTGCGGGTTAGGTTATGCTAAATTGACCCTACTGTCAGGGGGATTAGCAAGGTAAATATGTGGGGTTCCGGTAATATGGCCGAGGTGGGATTATAGTCAATGCAGACTCAATGGGCCAAATGGCCTTCTTCTCTGTAGGGATTCTATGATTCTATTCTATGAAACTGACTGATGCACACCTGTGAAACTAATAAATAATTCTGTATAGTTTTCCTTTAAGTAACTTTCCACTATTTGAAACCAGATTACTCACAGATGTTGGATTGGCCATTCTTATTGAAAATACATATTATTTTGAGATAAAGTAATTTTTATCTCTACAAATAAATCTGCACCAGTTTTCCACTTTTAAATGTACTGAGAAATGTTATTTAACTCGAGGAAAAAGTAGAGGATTTATGTTCTACAATAAAGCTTGCTAGCCCTGGTGCATGAATGATTTTACATTGCCACTCCATTGGAAGCTATGGCCCAATCAAGTCCAATTGCCACTCCGCTCAAAATTACTTACCAGGAAATCCAGGCAATCCTATCTTGCCTAAATTCCTGATGGGCGATTTTGCTTCAAGATGGAGGGGTTTCTGATGGGTTTTCAATGGGGCACATGGATGAAGTTGTTGTGTCCCCCTCAACTATGCAATTCCTGATTGAGCTAGGGGTATGGTTAGTTGTGGGAATTATGAATGATTGGAGACTGAGTGAGACCACTTCCAGGAGGACACTGGCATAATTTCACCAGTCAACTACAGTTGGGTGGGAGGAATGGCTAGATATGGCAGATTTTTATATTCTTGTGCAAGGAAGTTGCCAGTGGGGTTTCCTACATAGCAGGGTCTTGGGACTCTTCCATATATAAGGAAACCTTTAATACAATAGGTGTTGGCCAAAGTTTTCCAGCTGTTCACACTGGTGGGTTTCTCTGGTTCTGCTGTGGCGAATGAAGGTTTGGCTGAGTGCCAAATTCTCTGCCTTTGCTTACAATGGGAGGAAAATTCTGGCCATTGTGTCAGTTGCAATTCCAATGTCTCTAATGCATGAAAGATGAATCATCTTAATTGAAACTACAATTAAAATACATTTGAATAATTAGCATCATCATAAATACAAGCTTAATCATTCTGTTTCCTCAATTTCTAAACATGGCTAGCAGTCATGCATGCATGCTGAGGTAAGGTGAAAAGCAAGAGCAATATGAAAAAATAGACAAAAGAAAAATAGCGGTGGCTCAGTGGTTAGCACTGCTGCTTCAGAACACCAGGGACCCCGGTTCAATTCTGGTCTTGGGTCGCTGTCTGTGTGGAGCTGGCTCTTTCTTCCTGTGTCCGCATGGGTTTCCTTCAAGTGCTCTGGTTACTTCCCACAGTCCAAAGATGTGCGGGTTAGGTAGATTGGCCATGTTAAATTGACCATAGTGTCAGAGGGATTAGCCAGGTAAATGAGGGTTACTGAAATAGGGCCTGGGTGGGATTGTGGTTGGTACAGATTTAATGGGCTGAATGGCCTACTTCTGTGCTGTAGGATTCTATGACTCATTGCACAGAAACCTGGGGCTGCAATGTTCTTACAGACCAGTTATTATCTTCAAGTGAAATGAATGCTGCTCATTCTTGGTTTCAGAAGCAGCTCATTTAATACGAACAATGGACAGGCTCTTGAATAAATAGTGTTCGTGATCGTGATTTCTTTCCTAATGATCTGTAATGAGTTGGAAGCTTTGGTGACCTCAGTTAATTAAAACTCATGTCTAATACTTTCAGCACTGAACAATTTTTATGGCTTTCAAAATACAAATTCTTCCTGCCATAAGACATTTATAAAAACATTTTTCTTGACAGCTGATTGTATTAAGTGGAATTGGAAAATGTGCAAACCTTTTTACAGTTTTATTCTCTGGCTTTTTTGAAGCAACGACATTTCACTTTGTTGAGCGTCAGTTTTGCAATTTAGTGGTGGATTGTGTTCACAATTGCTAAAGCATAAACAATAGTTTCAAATGACAGTGCAACATTAATCCTTTGATGCAGCCAGTTCCAGTTGCCTTGTTACTTGATGCTTGGCACTTACTTGGTATTTGGCAAGATTTCTGTCTCTAGTTTTCCAACAGGGAATTTTCACAGGAGGTGCATGATGAGTGTGGTTAATGGTCACATCAATTAAAAAACATCAACAGATCTCCCTTAAATTAATCCTGAGAGTGCAGATTTTATTTAAATTAATCCTCAGAGGGCATGGAGATTAAGGTTTGTGGAAGATTGTTCCAGTCCTTAATTGTTTTTGGCGTGGCTGGGGGGGGTGGTAAAGGAGTTAGCTAAGGAAGTAGGTAATCAGTTCTCAAGTGAATTACAAAAAGCAGAGGCCATTTAGCCCACTTTAACACCATCCATTTATCTAGCTCTGGCCAGGATTCTCTGATCTTGTTTGCCCTGTCCCTGCTGCCAGCGAGAACAGAGACTTTGGCGCTCAGCCAAACCTCCATTCATCGCAATGGGAAAGGAGAATCCCAGCCGTGGGCAAGGTTGGAGAATTCCAGCCTGTATAATGCAAAGTTTAGTTCACCATTCTTTGCAGAAAAAAGTTTCTTTCTCATGTCCATCTTAAAATTGATTGAATTTCATGTTTGAGAGGTTTTTATTGACCTGCTTTGTTGCAGATGAATCACCAACATTGCAAGGCTATAACTTTTTTTTTATTTCAGCTAACGTAGAAGTGTGAAGCAAGAACAAATGGAGAAATTATCATGCTGGATCTTCACATACAGGAAGGACTGAATTTTCACTTATGGACTCAGTGGGGAATCTGGCAGCAGATTGGAATGCCAAAGAGCATGAAATGGAATTTTCCCATGGCTCTCCAACTCAGCCAAGGCATCAGCATCCCACTTCTAGTTTCCTGACCAATTAGAGCTCATTTGCACATTCGTGAAACCTCCAGATTTGAAGGGACCCTGGCAAGGCATTCATTCTACAGTTGTCAGGAGTGAGAGAGTAACTGGAGTGATGGAGTTTCAATGTAGAAGTCTGCACCCCCTCCCAAACCAATCCGTTCTCACAAGCACCCTTGGAGGGCCGGCAGAGAAATATTGGGCCCGCTTCTCCCATTGCGACCCGCAACTCTTCTGACGGGCCCGGTCAGAAGAACTGCACGTCGGCCATTTCGCGGGATTTGCGCACATGTCGGGAACGCATGCACATCTCCCATAGCCGGAGAACAGTTGCAATCAAGACCGTGCTGGAAACTGGCGTGAGGAGAGGTAAGTCATTTGAATCTTTTTTAATGTTGCTTAAATATATTTTGCATGTGATTATCGGGCCTAGCATGGAACTTGCTGGCCCTGATACCATCTCTCATCCCGTCAGGAGTACTTCATTCCAGCTGGGTTTAGAGTAGCTTCCCACGTTCGAGAAATTAGTGGGAAACCCCACTGGAATGAAGGATTGAGCCCACGATGCACTGGATTTCAGACTTCCCTGACAGTTGATAACAATAGGTCCAATATGAATTGTGTATTTCCGATGGGATAATGCTTCATACTCTGATCTCTCAAGAAACCACATTATGCTGCTTTATATTTTTTACTCATCAAAACCAGTGCTTCTTTTGATATTGTCACATCTATTCATCACTATAAATAAGTGAATGACCTGATCCTCTTGGAGTGTCGTAATCAAGGTATCACATCTGACATTTAAGGGGCAATTACTTTGTTAAGTGAATGGGAAATTGTGATTCGTAGGAGACTGAACCCCAGAACGTGTAACACTATGCAATTGTGTTTCATTTGCAGCTCCTGAACTCTTTTTCATCAACTTAGAAAATGCTGAGATTGTGCAACAAGTATACATTAAGCTAATACAAATCCACAATCAAAGCGATCTCAAATAGGATATAGGAAACAGGGTGGAATTTTACTAAAATTTGTCAGTGTCAAGCTCTGACTGAAAACCACTGTGTGTCTTTCCAGATGTGAAGCCGAGTTTTCAGACCAGATTTTCTGGCACTTGATGCACAAGACAAAGTTGCTCCACAGAGATTGGGGCACTGTCTTTATAGGACAAGCTGATCTAGGCTGAAAATACATTTCCTCGCATCTACCTATGGACATGGGAAACCCCCACCAGCATTGGGCTGACCTTCTCCATGATTATGGCAGTATTTGGGGTTCTCTACCCCACACCATCGGGGACTCTCCATCCCCCTGTCCCCTCCCCCATCTTGATGGAAATATTGGAGGAATATATTGTCTCCTCATAAGCATCAGCCCCCCACCCACCACCCCGTCACTGGCCTTCCCACCCAGAGGGCCCACATCTCGCACTCTCCTGCACACATTGGCAATACCAAGAGCAGTACCATGTCACAGCCTGGACATGTCCCTCTCCCTTGGGGCTATATGCACCTTGGAGTCCTTAACGGATTCCCCTTGACTGATTCCCATTCTTATATAGCTGTTGTAAATCTTGCTAACATGACATGAATATTTAGTGAGGGATCATGTGGCTGAGAAGCCCTTTAATAATGTTAATATATTCAAATTTACTGAAAAGAGGTTCCCACCCTCATACATCACCAGTGAGGAATGGGGAAAAATTGGGAAATGAGATCTCGCTGGTGGAAGTCTCATCTTCGAACTCTTGCTGGGTTTTGCTCCCACAACACAAAATCCCCATGCACATTCCCTCCCTCCAGCCCCCTCCACAATTTATGAACTGCTGAGGAGGTGAAACTGAAGACTTCACATGCCATGTCTTTAAAGTATCACAGCGTATCTCAACCTGATCTTTCCGTGGATTGCCGCTTTGCTGTGGTGGAGGGGCTTGAGTGTTCCATCAATCCCGGGAACAATAGCTGACAGGATCACTCATGACTGTAAGGTCAGAGAGGAGGAACCAGACAAAGTGCTGTGATGTTGAAAGGGAGGGGGCTGTGTCCTCTGAGATCACAGAGAAACCCTCCCAAATGTGGAACATTTCCCCTACTTAGGAAGCCACTTCTCATCTAAGACTGACATCGATGTGGAGATCCAACATCATATCCAGTCCACGAGAGCCATATTCAGATGCCTAAGTACAAGAGTCTTTGACAACCATGACATCTGTACTGATACTAAGATCTTCGTGTACAAGGCAGTTGTCCTCCCATCTCTTCTATATGACTCAGAAACTTGCACCACATACAGAAGCCACCTCAAGGCTCTGGAGGTGTACTATCAATGTTATCTGAGAAAGATTCTCTGCAATAACTGGGAGGACAGGCATACTAACATCAGTGTCCTTGAAGAAGCCAAGAGAATCAGCATTGAGATCACGAACATCCAAAACTAACTCCTCTGGGCTGACCATGTGCTTAGGATGTCAGAGTCCCGACTGCCAAAGCAAATCTTCTTCACCCAGCTCAACGATGGCTCCTAAACAAGACAGGAGAAAGGAAGCGCTTCAAAGACACCCTGAAGGCTTACCTTTAGAAATACAATATGGACGTCCATGTCTGGGAGACCTTTGCTCAGGAAAGGCCTACCTGGAGGAACCTCCTGATTGAAGGGACAGTTGATGGCAAGAGCAGGTCCAGAAAAGGTGCCTGAGAAAGGAATGCCAACTATCCCGAGTCCACGTACCAATTCCACGTTCTGCAAACACCTGCCAAGTATGTGGTTGGAGGGGCAACTCTAGAATTGGGCTCATCAGCCACACAAGGACCGATAGAACCTATGACTTGTGACACGGAGTTTCTTAGATGGACAATCAGACTAGTTAGCTGAAGAAGATCTCAGGGCTCTATTGTGACAGAAGACCCATTGTTGAATATATGCAGAGTCTGCTTGGAATGCTGAGACTTAATAAAGAGCATATGAATAGACACAAAGGCATTCAGAAATGAGCTCTGAAATGGATCTTAGATTACATGTACCAAAGCCACCCTGGTACAATCAAACAACTAAATATGCTTTCCCTTGCTGGAACATGGAAAACGCTTTGTTTGCACTTGGCTACAAAGCTCTTGAACCCCACCTCCCATTGTCACAACCTTTTATTACAAATACAGAAAAGTAAATGGGTGATGCAGTGATTACATAGACTGAAATTTTCCAGCCCAGAATCTTCCAATCCCATTGAAGTCAATGAACATGTTGAATGGCTTGTCGTACCAGCCACGGGAAAGCACACGATAACAGGACTGAAAAATTCCTGTACTAGCCTCATGTGCTGGCAATCAAAGCCATAACCCAGGGTTAAAGCTACTGTCATTTGGCTTTATGCATATTTACATCTCAGATGCACAAATTCTCACCTGAAGGAGGAGCAGCGCTCCGAAAGCTCGTGGAAACTTGTTGGATTTTAACCTGGTGATGTGAGACTATATTACTGCAGTCCAATGCCAGCAACTCCACACCATGGCACAAATTCTTATTAGGGTTTCCCACATGTTTAGAAATGCACCCAGTTAAATGTGGGAGTTGTTGATATTCTGATAGGTTGCTAACATGCCATAATTTTCTAATCACTCCCTTTCCCTCCCATCCATCTGCTCCATCTTGCAGTTAAAAGTTCCCCTTGAACTGCATGCTCTGTCTTATTTTTAAGCTATTGAAGAAATATTCTTGTTACCATTGTGTCTTATTCAGAGTCCAGAGTTTGATAAATAACCAATTTAAGCAAAATGGAAAAGGAAGGAGTCCAATTGTTTGAGACACCAGTGTGCTGGAGAAGCGTTAAGATTTTTACTTCTGAGCTGATTTTATATTGCTATTGTAAAGGAGTTTTGAAAAATCAATGGGGAAGGTATTTAACTGACTGACAATATGTTGACTTGTCCAGTAAATTAGGTGAGCATTCAAGTAGCACTCAGAGATTTGCTCATTTGGAGAGCTGGTGCAGGCACAGTGGGCCAAATGGACTCCTGTGATATAACACTTTTGTGATCCTGTGATTTCTGTGAAGTATTCTCTTTCTTTTATCTTCAGATAAGGTACTGAGTTTTCTTTGCTCTTTCCATTGACTTCAATTGTCAAACACTAAGAAAATGTGATTGTTTGAAGAATGAGATTGACTTTCAGGCTAAAGAATAGTATTAACTCAGACACAGGGTGAACAATTTCCACAACAATAAATATGTCAACCAGTAAAATAAGTTGCATTGTGCATGAAGTCAAGTATTTATTTGGGTTCAAATTGCTCAAGTCAGCTGTCTGACAAACAAACTGGGGAGGACCTTAATGCGGTGGTAGAGTCCCTGCATCTGAGTCAGAGGTTCCAGGTTCAGTCCCACTCTAATTTTGAGGCCTATTGTACTGTGGCCTACAAAGAGCTTCCCCATGAGACCATTGAGTGTGCACCCCGACATTACATCTTTTCAATATACAGGCTGCAGATTCCTCTCCTTTGACTGTGCCATTCATCGTCCAGTATGAAGCTTGAACCCCACAGAATTAGCACGTGTGAGGGGTTGACCATGCCCTGCATACAGCATGTTGTGACACAAAGCCACAAGACAGTCATTGCATTGCAGGATGGCACTGCTGTCTCACAGCGCCAGGGATCCAGGTACGATTCCTAGCTCGGATCACTGTCTATGAGGAATTTTCACATTCTCCCCGTGTCTGTGCGGGTTTCTTCTGGGTGCTCCGGTTTCCTCCCACAGACCGAAAGGCATGCTGGTTAGGTGTACTGGCCATGCTAAAATTCACCCTCAATGTACCTGAACAAGCACCGGAGTGTGGCGACTAAGGGATTTTCACAGTAACTTCATTGCAGTGTTAATGTAAGCCTATTTCTGACTAACGAATAAACTTTAACTTCTGGGCCCAACTACTCGTTCTCTTGCCCAGAACTGTCTGTATTTCCTGTCCCCAAATAGTTCCACCTCCTACCCCCACCCTCCACTTCCCCCCTCCCTCCACCTTATCAGCCAGCTCTCCATGTGCATTTTTCACAGTCTTCTCCCCCCTCCCAGCCATGTGCCTCCAGTCTTCCCCTCCCCGGTCAAGCCTTTGCCCTTCAGCCTCTTTCCCTGCCTCTGCTTTGTCTGATTACCTGTCTTGCAGTCAAACATTTAGCCTGCAGCCCTCCACTGGTCTTGCTCATGCAACCTGGTGTGGAGTCAGAGCAGCCACGAGTGGAATGCAATGAAAGGTAGGCAAATCACAAGTGATGTTCAGGTCACCAAGATGAACATAAATTACATCTGGTTATGAATCATTCTAGCCTAATTAGGCACTGGCATGGCCTTTTAATTGGCATGACTCTGGCAAGCTGCCTTTTTAATGATTATTCATGACATTTAAAAGCATGCAAATACAGTTCCCAACATGGCATGGCAGCCTACCCAACCTGCCACCATTAAAGGTGGGAGAAGGCAATCGCAAACTATTTTTACAGTGGTGGCAAACTGATTTTTGGATAATGGCCATGATACCCACTACTCCCACCCTAAGACTTGACGGCCAAGGAAGGTGTTCATAACAAGACCAGTTTGAGTAAGAGCATGGAAAATTTTTCAATGTATGCCTATAACAGACGGCAAAAGCGGAACTGATTCCTGGTCATCCAGTCGCAAAAGGCAATGACAAACCACTGCAGTACTTGCTAAGCCATGGACCAACACATAGAAGCCCATGGTTGCCATGCCCGCTTACAGCATTGCATCTTGAAAGAGAGAGAGAGAGACAGAGCGATGACAAATAGAAAAATGATGTTACTAAATTATTCAAGCAGCAAATCTTATTTAAAGAATTCTCACAGATAGACAAATAAACAGCCATGAAATGATAAGCACCAAAATCAAATCACCATTGAAAGGTTTTGCATGGAATGAAATGAAGATTAAAAGATACACATGGGGAAAATGTAGCAGCTGAAATGTCATGAAAGCATTAAATATATTTTTAAAATAATTTAGTTTAAAATACCCAATAATTAATGTAATAGCAACATTTAACAACATTCCCAAAATGTCAAATTACCTTTTCAAAGGCTGAACCTTTGATTCAGCAATAATCAATGTTCAGTAACTTCAGTTACAAGCTCAGTTGGCTGGACAACAGGTGTGCGATGCAGAGCAATGTCAACTGTGTGGATTCAATTCCCATATTGGCTGAAGTTATTCATGAAGACCTTGCCTTCTCAGCTTTGCCCCTCGCCTGAGGTGTGCTAATCCTCAGGATAAATCATTACCAGCAACTATGGAATACAGCAACTTTATCTTTTACTTCTGATTGAACAAATGTGATTATTCAAGGAGTTTCTAACTGTCACACGAGAGGATAAAAGGGGAATTTCTCATCACGTCAACTGAATTCAATGATTGCAGGCTCTTGGATGCTGTGAAGGAGTGATGAGTGACAGACAGCACAATTTCAGAATTTCCAAGTTAATCTGCCCTTGCAGTAAATGCTGATGATTTGGGGTATTGATGGCAAATGCTGACAGTTTGCCATCAATAATTCCTGCAAAGTCCTGGTCAAATAGTTTATGTTTCATCCAACTGTGCCCAATATTTCATTCAAAACATAAAGGAACAGAAGCTGTTTTCTCTTGGTTCTAGATAACTCTGCAATAAGCTGGAGAGGCAGTAGAAAACTCACCAGTACTTTTTATGCTATTCAATTTAATGGCTTTAGCTGCTCAAATTCTAGAAGTGCCTGCCCGATGCGTCCATTGGTATCACTATGCTTCGGTCCTGCCAACTTGTCTTGGGCTGTTTGTGCTTAGGCAAGTAGGGTATGTTCCCAGTGAGAATGTATGTGCATTTTACATTGGAAAATTTTCCTCAGTAACTTGCTTGGGGGTCCCCTAATTGTGGTAGTGGCTGTCTGCATGGGTCAAACCTTAAGTTGTTCAAAAGGAAATGAAGGATTTAGGAGGATTGTATGCAAAGCCCAGTACGTCACGCAAATCAGCCTCCATCCATTGACTCTGTTTACAATTTCTGCTGCCTTGGAATAGTAACCAGCATAATCAAGAACCCAATACACCCCAGACATGCTCTCTTCCACCTTCTTCCTTGGGGAAAAAGAAGTCACGTACCAACTGACTCAAGAACAGCTTCTTCCGTGCTGCCATCAGACTTTTCAATGGACCAATCCTATTTTAAGCTGATCTTTCTCCACACCCTAGTATGACTGTAGAACTACATTCTGCACCCTCTCCTTTCCTTCTCTATGTATGATATGCTTTATCTGTGTAGCACACAAGAAACAATACTTTTCACATTAAAATAATATATACGGCAGCTTTTCTGCATCACAGGGGAGTCTGTTGCAGAAATAACACCCACTGGGGTTCCAGCATCACAGTGCAATCCAGCCCACAGGTAAGTAATATTCAGGGAGATGTTTCATGGGGAGGGGGTCACAGGAGAGGGCTGGAAGGGGCTGACAGCAGGGGCAGACTCCCTCAGTCAGGCACTGAGTCCCTCTGATTAATGGATCCAGCCCTACCTGCCTTCATCAGGTGGTGACAAGCTGGCTGCGCAGTTTTACTTGTCATATACACTGCATGCTGACAGATCTGCCAACCAATGGGTTAATGCAGAGGGTGAGGCCCTTAGGTGGTCATTAATTGGCCACTGAAGGGCCTCAATAGGCTGCAGGGCAGGAAGGTCAACCATGTTCCTTCCCATCCTTTATTTAATTGCGGCTGAGTTCTGGTATGCCACCATCCCAATGAATTTTGTGATCTTCCGTCTCTAAGCTAACCACCAGTAAAAGCACAAGATTTTGACTTCCGTGACACAGCGTTTTTAAGGAACACTCCAGGGATATGTCTTAAAAAATGATACTACCTCAAAAAAATGTTGAATTGTACCTGCAAGGGTTATTTTATTTTTTAATTCATGTAACAGCTGCGCTGCACTTCAGATCTATTATGGCTATTATCTCTTTCTGCATTCATTTTCAGAAAGCTCAAACTGCTGCCAGTGACACTGGATGATGAGAAGTGTTGATTTGTTAATAAGACAATTAGATTAGCTAAAATAAAATTTCATTATTAAATGGAGCCTGTCCTGGTGATTCAGTAGATGTTAATAACCAATGTCATTATTGGACAGCAGGATGTTTTCCTCATATCAATATTTTCATCCCTTTCTCAACCAGTACTGCTATACATCATAGAACTGTTACAATGCAGAAGGCGGCCACTTGAGCCATCATGTGTGCACCAGCTCTCCAAGTAGCATCTCACCTAGTTCCATCCTTCTCACCATAATCCTGCATATTCTTCATTTTCAGATACCTAATTCCCTTTCAAATGCTTCAATTGAACCTATCTCCCTACCACATACCACGCTCTGTTGCATGAAAAAGTTTCATTATTGCTTCTTGTGCCAGTTACTTTAAATCCGTGCCCTCTCATTCTTGATCCTTTCATGAGTGGGAGCAGTTTCTCCCTATCTAGTCTGTCAGACACATCCAGAGTTTGAATACTGCTGTCAAACATCTTTTCAACCTTCTTTATCTAAGAAAAACAGTCCTAACTTCTCCCAATCTTCATAACTGAGGTTCCTCATCCAAGAGCCATTCTCCTGAATCTTTTCTGTACTCTCTCCAATACTTAATTTCCTTACGGAAGTGCAGAGCCCAGAGCTGAATGCAGAACTCCAGCTGAAGGCATAACAGATGAAGCGGTCGTTCATCTCATTAAGACTTCTTATGGACACAAAATACTTGCAGCATTCCCTGCAAAACAATTGTTGCACTTCCAAAATGAATTACTACATGTTAGATTCTTCAAAACATTTCTGACAGATGTGATGTGGTGCAAGATAAATGCAAGTCTTGTTTCTTTTCCATAAGTTCTGTCTTCCTGGCGAGCACGAGCGCTTGTACATTTTCCATCTAATTTCTGCAAGCTTCTTGAGAGTATTGCTTTAACTATGAACTGATCAAATTGTGCCAGGGCTCAATTTGATGATTTTATGTCAAGCCTTCTGTTACAATTCTTCTGATTTGTGGAACCACCTTTTCATTTGACAGATGAATTTTTATGGTAATCCATTCATATATACATTTGGCCAGGCTACAGTTAAACACTTGAATAAATGCATGATGAAAACTGGATGCCATTCATATGACATACAGCAGGGAATTGTATTTCCATCTACATTGATCCAAACTCATTTAACAGGCCACCATCAACTAATCAATGAAACAAACCACTTTGATCTTTTGATCAAAAGGCATAGCCTGGGCTTTTAGAACACAAAATGGGCAATCCACACATTTGTGACACACTCTTTAGGAATAAAACATGATTTCACTTTTCAGGGTCGTAACAAATTAAACAACATCTCTGGAGATAATCAGGTCTGTTGAAAATGGCTTGCATCATGGACAACCACATCTGAATTCAGTTAAAGAATACTTTTTGCTTTTGTGCAACTGAGGGTGACAACACAAAATAAATTGTGTGGGGAACACTTAACCTCCTGTCCTGTTGCAATTTTGCAGGTAAGAGGAGGATTTGCATGGTGGCACTGTAGTTAGCACTGCTGCATCACAGTGCACGGACCTGGGTTCAACTCCCGCTTGAGTCACTGTCTGTGCAGAATCTGCACATTCGCTCCGTTTTCCACCCTCAGTCCGAAAGATGTGCTGGTTAGGTGTATTGGCCACGCTAGATTCTCCCTCAGTGTACCCAAATAGGCGCCAGTGTGGCAACTAGGGGATTTTCACAGTAATTTCATTGCAGTATTAACATAAGCCTACTTGTGATACTAATAAATAAACAAACTTAAGTACTCCCAAAGCATTCCCAATCTTCATCATAACTTGCCAGGATTCAGGCAGGAATGGTTGTCCAGTGCCCACCGGGAGGAGCAAGAGGCTGAAATTAAAGGTCAACATCATATCCAGCAGAGGAAGACCCATGCAAATTCAATTCGTTTAACCTTTTAAAGGCTCCTTGTTGGTAAGAGCTGCAGGACGACATATTTGCCTCCATCTGTCTTGGCTTCTCCAGCCCAGTTTTTCCCTTTTTCTCTTGTGATTGCATCCTTTATCGAAACACCTTTTGTCACTTAACTTGACTATTTCAGGGGTTCACACCAGTGACCTGAAGCTTTCCTTCCCTCCTCTCCTCAGATTTCTAATCGTGACCCACCAATACTCATGTTATTTCTGTTCATTTTGAGTGGAAGTGAGTATTGGAGGAAAAATCTCCCAGCTCTTAGTGCTCAGGGCAATCACCCCCAACACCCCCATGATTCTACCTGTGCCATCATTAAGACTACCTGTTTGCACCATTGTAACATTATCTGTCTCCACCCCTGGTTCAGCTTTTCTCCTGCAGAAATTCTTGCCCATTCGTATTACTATTTAAATGTGTTCTTGGCCGACCTCCCATTTTGTATCTTCTGTAAACTTGAGGGGCGGAATTTTACAAGAAGTCAGGATCACGCCCATTTCTTGGCTCTCGTGATTTCATGAGGGCCGGATCTCTGGCAAGGTCAGCCTCTCACTGGAAATGAGGGAGAGACTGAACAATTTATTGAAATATATTGAACTTTTGATTTGAATGTGTTTAGCAAGCCTGATGCTCAATCATCTGGGCTCATTTGCCCTTATGGCCTCACCAGGAGAACTCTTCTCGGAGGAGGAAAACACCTGTTCCCCACGAATGGGGAACAGTCTTGTTGGCTGTACCAGTGGATCCAGCTGGGCACCTTGGCAATGCCAGCCTGACGCCTGGGCAACGCCCAGCAGGCACCAGGGTGGGGGGCCTATGGGAATGGAGCCTATGAAGGTATGCTTTGGGGCAGCCCTTATGGGGGTGGGGCATGAAGGGGCAGCCCGATCAGGGGGATGGGGCCCACTGTGCACTTTGCAACAGGGATTTGATGGAGAAGGTGTTGGGGAGGGGGCCCGTTGCCATTCTGTGGTCTAATCGGATCTGGGGAAAGGGGCCTCAATCAGTTTGGGTGATGGGGGGATGGAGATGATGGGGGCAGGATGCCCACGCATTGTGGGCTTGCGATTAGTCACAGGCCCTCGCAATTTCAGGGTGGTGGAAGCAGATTGAGGCTGCCTGCAGTAGCAGAGGCCTGACAGCACTCTCTCTATCTGCAGACTCCTGCTGCTGCTACTGAACATGTGCAGAATCAGAGGTCTGCACATGCACAGTAGCTCTCTCTACAGGCTAGCTGGCGAATTAAGCTAATCCCACTGCTTGCAGCAGCTAGAAACAGTCTAGTCCATTTCTTTAATGACTAAGTGCATAACTCACCCAAAAATTGGGTGTGAAAACTCGTCCAAAAATGGATCAGAAATTTCCCATTTTCATACTAGCTGGACACTTAGAATGAATCCTGTAAAATTCTGCTCAAGGTCTTCCAGAAACTTTGCTGCCTACATCCCAACTCACATCAAATTTCATTCAGCCATCACTTCTCTGCTTGTACTGGCCCCCAGCTAAATATCCATTCCTGGCCTGGCCCCTTCCTGTAATCTCCTCCAGCTTCACAATCCTCCTTCTATCTGCACTTGTCTAAGTCTTGACTCTTGAGCATCTCCGATTTTAATCACTCCACCATTGGTGACCATACCGCCCGCTGCTTGAAACACAAGCTCAGGAATTCCCTCCCTAAGCCTCTATGCCTCTCAGCCTCACTTCTCTTTAAGACACTCCTTGAAACTTATTTCTTTGACCCAATCTTTGAGCATCTGAATTAATGCTTTCCGTGGTTCAATGCCATATTTTATTTTATAATAATTTAGTGAAAATCCTTGGGACACTTTTGTTGTAATGTTACTTAGTGTCTCACTAAGAAGTCTGGAGGCTTGTATAGTTAAAAATAAAGGGTTTATTGTTCACCCATAACTACATACATACTCAAGATATTGCCATGTTTAGGAACTATCTCCACGCTGGTTCCTTCCAGATTCTTCTCCATACAATCTACTATCATCACTCTATTTTTTAGCAACTTCCTACTCAGCTTTTAAAGTCTGGATTTGCTGTACCATAATGCCAATCTCATTTTCCTGTTCTGCTTCAATTGTTCTACTTCTTGTGTGCCAAGCTTTCTGTTCTTGTTTTCCATTAGCAAACTCATATATAAGTAGGTTTTCTACACTGCACAGTTTTTCCTTAGTAGAACCTAATTGCTATGTGTATCCGTCAAGCTCATATTCTTCAATTTTACTTCTCCTATTTGTTTCTGACATTCTCAGTTCTGGATTTTCATTTCAGCCATGTCATTTTTTTCAACAACTCAGTGGTTTCTGGAACATCTATATCTAGTGCTTTTTCTTATAGTTGCTTGAGCTTCAGCATCAGATTTACATTTCCAATCTTACTTCTGTCTTTTTTTTCTTTTCTGCAACAGAGCTTTGCCCTTGTCCTTCAGTTTGGTTTCACTGTTGGCCAGGTCTGTCTTTGGTGATGTTTTAATTTGTTTCAGTTCTGTGCTTTTGGCTTCATCATCAACTTGTAACTTGGAAAGTTTAATGTCTGCTCTTTTTAATGCCTGCTTTTTTCCATAAGCTGTTTTTTCAGCTCCTTGGTCTCTCCTTCTCATACCTCTTGGCTTCCTTCCAGAATATAGAACATTGCTAAGACTTCTTGGCCAACTGGTTCTTCATTTGTTCAGTGATATTAAATGAATTCTACTTCTCTAGTAAAGTGTGAAGTTCCTTTAACAGGTTTTTTTCTCTTTGTGAAGCTCAATTGAGTTTTCTTGTAATTCAGGTGTCACGGTGGCACAGTGGTTAGAACTGCTGCCTCACAGCACCAGGGACTCGTGTTCAATTCTAGCCTCGGGTGACTGTCTGTGTGGAGTTTCCACATTCTCCCTGTGTCTGCGTGGGTTTCTTCCGGGTGCTCTGGTTTCCTCCTACAGTCCAAAGATGTTCGAGTTAGGTTCATTGGCCATTCAAAATTGACCCTAGTGTCAGGAGGATTAGCAGGGTAAATACATGGGGTGACAAGAATAAGGCGTGGGTGGGATTGTGGTCAGTGCAGACTCGATGGGCTGAATGGCCCCCTTCTGCATGGTAGGGATTCTATGATTCAACAGAGATTTCAAGAGTTTCTTCTGCTGTTTGAGATAGCCTTGGTTTCACTTTCATTATGTTAAAGGTGCCACATAAATACAAATTGCAGTTATTGATACTAGCCCAGAGTTAAGCTTGGTACTTTGATTTTCATTTTTAGTCTAGTTCCAGTTGCATAAATAATTGTTATAAATTGAATATATATGAAAATGATTATTTGCATTAGGATCCCCTCTTCCATCCTCAACCTTGGCCATACACCCCTTGCTGCCAATACCTCTGCCCCTGCCAAAAGTTACTATTTACTTTTAGTTTCACAACATTAGCTGGTCTCTAAGATACTATAAATCCTCACAACAAAAAAAATCTGTTGATATCCTTAGCAAGACTAGAAAATTCTACACAACAATAAACCTGGGGCAAATAAGTTCCTCATTTTGCAAACTGAAAGCTTATCAGCTTGCTTTTATGTTTATATACTTGGTAACATTTCTGGCCCTGAGGTGAGTTCCAACCATATGTTCAAGACATCGCTGAGACCACCCACTTTCATCTCTGTAACATCGCTTAATTTCACTACTGCTTTGTCGTAACTGCTGCTGAAATCCCTAATTCATGTTTTTTTCACCTCTGGACATGACTATTCCAATACACTCTTGGCCAACTTCCCAAATTCTGCTCTCCGTTAATTTGAAGTTATCCAAAACTTTGCTGCCTATGTCCTAACTTGCACCAAATCCCATTCACCCACCACCCATTGTGCTTCAAATTTAAAATTCTCATCCTTGTTTTCTAACCTTACCCCTCCCTATCTCAGTAACACCTCCAGCCCCACAACTCTATCAGTATTTGCACTCATCTAATTTTGGCCTCTTGAGCATTTCTGATTTTTATTACCCACTTGGTGGCTGTGCTTTCAAATGCCAATACCTCAGCCTTTGGAATTCCCTCCCTAAACCTGTCTGCCTCTTCCTTTCATAAGATGCTCCTTAAAACCTCAATTGATCATTCATTTTAATATCTCCTTGGGCAGCATGATGTCAAATTGTAAGTTATAATTCTCCTGTGAAGCGTCTTAAGGTCTTTTTTTTATTGAAGGCACTACATAAATACAAGTCAAAAACAGAAAATGCTGGAAAATCTCAGCATGTCCGACAGCATCTGTGGAGAAAGAATAGAGCCAACATTTCGCGTCTGGATGATCCCTAGTCAGAGTGCAAAATGCTGTTGGTGAGTGAAAAGCTAATTAAGTCATGTTGCAAGAAAAGGAGACCTTTTCACCTGATGAGTAATTTATAAGTCCTTTCTTTTCCAGCTGAGGGAATTTATTCCGATGGTCAAAAAGGACAGTAGGAGGAGAGGTAATAAGCCGTGGATAACAAAGGAGGTGAAGGAAAGTGTTAAATTAAAAGCAGAGGAATTTAGAGTAGCTAAGAGTAGTGGGCGAGAAGAGGATTGGGAGAGGTTTAAATGTCAACAAAGATTGACAAAGAAGTTGATAAAGAAGGGTAGGAGAAACTATGAAGCTGGGCTAGCGCTTAATATAAAAAAGGATAGCAAGAGTTTTTATAAATATATAAAAAGGAAGAGGCTGGCTAGGGTGAACGTTGGTCCTTTAGAGGATGAGAAAGGGGACCTAGTGGTAGCGGATGGGGATATGGCTAAGGTATTGAATAACTTTTTTGTTTCTGTCTTCACGGAGGAGGATGTGAATAATTTGCCGGGTGTTAGTGATGGAAAGGTGGTAGGACTGGAGGGTCTTAATGACATTACTGTTACTAGAGAGGTGGTGCTTGACAGACTGGAGGGGCTGATTGTAGACAAGTCCCCAGGACCGGATGGAATGCATCCGAGGGTCCTGAAAGAAATGGCGGAGGTGATAGTGGATGCCTTGGTGGTTATTTTCCAGACGTCGCTGGATTCCGGGGAAGTGCCGGAGGATTGGAAAACGGCTAATGTTACGCCGTTGTTTAAGAAGGGTGCCAGGCAAAAGGCGGGGAATTATAGGCCGGTTAGTTTTACGTCTGTGGTAGGTAAAATGTTAGAATCCGTCATTAAGGAGGAAATTGTGAGGCATCTTCAAGGGAACTGCTTGATAGAGCAGACGCAGCACGGTTTCATTAAAGGGAAGTCGTGTCTGACAAACTTACTGGAGTTCTATGAGGATGTGTCTAGGGCGGTCGATAGAGGAGAGCCGGTGGATGTGGTCTTTCTGGATTTTCAGAAGGCGTTTGACAAAGTACCTCACAAGAGGTTATTGCAGAAGGTCGAGGGACATGGAGTTGGGGGTAGGGTGTTTGCGTGGATGGAGGATTGGTTGTCAAATAGGAGGCAGAGAGTGGGGGTCAATGGGTGCTATTCGGATTGGCGGATGGTGACTAGTGGAGTGCCCCAGGTGTCGGTGCTGGGGCCTCAGCTTTTTACCATTTATATAGATGATCTGGAGGAGGGAACCGAGTGTAGGGTGTCGAAATTTGCTGATGACACCAAAATTGGTGGAATGGCAAATTGTGCGGAGGGTGTGGAGAGTCTGCAGAAGGATCTAGATAGGCTGGGCGAATGGGCCAGGAAATGGCAAATGGAATTTAATGTTGGCAAGTGTGAGGTGGTCCACTTTGGTAGGAATAATGGTAGGAAGGACTATTACTTACGTGGCGAAAAACTGCAGCAGGCGACGGTGCAGAGGGAACTCGGGGTCCTTGTGCATGAGTCGCAAAAACCCAGCTTGCAGGTGCAGCAGGTGGTCAGGAAGGCGAATGGGATGCTGGCCTTCATAGCGAGGGGGATTGAATATAAAAGTAGGGAGGTCTTGCTGCAGCTGTATAGGGCATTGGTGAGGCCGCAGCTGGAGTACTGTGTGCAGTTTTGGGCGCCGCACCTGCGCAAAGATATTTTGGCCTTGGAGGGAGTGCAGAGGAGGTTTACTAGGCTGATCCCAGAGTTGAGGGGGTTGAGCTATGAGGAGAGGCTGAATAAACTAGGCTTGTACTCGTTAGAGTTTAGAAGAATGAGGGGAGATCTCATTGAGATGTATAAGATGATGAATGGGATGGATAGGATAGAGGTGGAGAGACTCTTCCCGCTCAAAAAAGACAGTAGGACTAGGGGGCACAACCTCAAGATAAAGGGGGGGGGGGCAGTTTAGAACGGAGTTGAGGAGGAACTTCTTCACTCAAAGGGTGGTGAATCTCTGGAATTCTCTGCCCGTTGAAGTGGTGGAGGCTGCCTCGTTAAATATTTTTAAGACGCGGGTTGATGGGTTTTTGATAAGAGAGGGGATTCAGGGTTATGGGGAGAGGGCGGGAAAGTGGAACTGAGCCACGACAGATCAGCCATGATCTTATTGAATGGCGGGGCAGGCTCAAAGGGCTAGATGGCCTACTCCTGCTCCTATTTCTTATGTTCTTATGTTTGGGACTGCATACACCATGCCTGGCCTCAAATGCTAAGTATTGGCTGCAGATTGGAAGTAGTAATATTCCTGTTTCCAACAATGTTTTCAACTTAGTGGGCATCTAATAAATAATTCACATAATTGAAAAAAGATTACCCAGAAGGAAGAATCAATGTATGACTGCAGGAACGTGCATTAAATAGAAACATACAAATGGCCAAGACTTAAAATTGAGCCAAAAATAAGCTCCTGAGACCATTAGTTGGACCTGCAGCTGCAGCATGCATACATTTTCTACTAAACAATGCTTTTAGTTAGATATTCCCAGACTGAAGTGACATTCTTTTCTCCTTCATCTATTTATAACACAGTGAATAATGCATAGAAGCCATTTTCCAGACACCACTAGACGTTGAAGGATATGTCAATGTGTTAGGAAATGACACATTTCAGGACCAGACAACTTGTCTTTCTGCAGTGATGCACCATTGAATCAAAGTATGTTGACCTATTTTACTTCATTTGAAATCAGATACTCCACAATTTTGCTGCTTTAATGTATTTCTGTTGGGTAAATACATTGGGGTTTCAAATATCAGCATGGTGTTTCTCATAGAATCATACAGCGCAAAAGAGGCCCTTCGACTCATCGTGTCCACACCGATACAATAGAAACAGCTGAACTACCACCTAATCCCATCTGTTAGCGCTTGGTCCATGGCCCTGAAAGTTATGATGTGCCAAGTGCTCATCCAGATACTTGTTAAAGGATGTGAGGCAACCCACCTCTACCACTCTCTGAGGCAATGCATTCCATACAGTCACCACCCTCTGGGTAAAAGGTTTTTCCTCACATCTCGCCGCTCCACCCCGCCAAACCTCTTGCCCCTCACCTTGAACCGATATCCCTTTGTGGCCGATTCTTCCATTAAGGGGAATAGCTGCTCCTCATCCACTCTGTCCATGTCTCTCATAATCATGTATACTCTGACCAGGTCACCCTCCCAGCCCTCTGCTCCAATGAAAACAACCCACGCCTATGCAACCACTCTTCACAACTTAATCCTGAATGCCCTCTGCATCCCCTCCAGTACAATCAATCCTTTTTATAATGTGGTGACTAGAACTGCACTCAGTACCCTAGCTGTGACCTCATCAAATTTCTATATAACTCCAACTTGAGCTTTGACAAAAGGTCATCTGGACTTGAAACGTCAGCTCTTTTCTCTCCTTAGAGATGCTGCTAGACCTGCTGAGGTTTTCCAGCATTTTCTCTTTTGGTCCAGCATGACTTTCTCTCTTTTGTAATCTATGCTTTGATTGATAAAAGCAAATATCCCATATGACATTTTCAGTACCTACGAACATGGAACTGCTTTCAGAGATCTGTAGACAAACATGCCAAGATCCCTTTGTTCCACAGAACATCCTAATGTCTTACCATTCATAGTGTTAAGGGCTTGGATGGACTACTTTCTTGTCAAATTACTTCTTCCAAATTGTATCACCTCACACTTCTCGGTATTAAATTCCATCTGCCACTTATCTGCCCATTTGACCATTCCATCTATATCTCCTTGTAGTCTAAAACACTCCACCTCACTGTTAACCACCTGTCCAATCTTTGTGTTATTCTCAAACTTACTCAGCCTACCCCCCACATAGTCATCAATGTCATTTGTATAAATGATGAATAATACGGAGCCCAACACAAATCCCTGAGGTACATCACTGGACTCTTGCTTCCAGTCATTAAAGCAGCTTTCTGTCATCACTCTCTGTGTCTTCCAGTTGAGCCAATTTTGAATCCACTTTATCAAAGTACTCTGTATCCCATGTGAATTTGACTTCTTTACAAGTCTCCCACGTGGGATCTTGTCAAAGGCTATGTTGAAATCCATATAGATGATGTTAACTGCACTACCCTCGTCTACACACCTGGTCACCTCCTCAAAAAAATTCAGTCAAAAATTTTATAGGCATGACCTCCCTCTGACGAAGCCATGCTGACTATCCCTGATCAAGCTTTGCCTCTTCAAGTAAGATAGATGCTCTCCCTTAGAAGTTTCTTTAATAGTCTCCCGACCACTGACGTGAGACTCATTGGTCTGCACTTACCTGGTTTATCTCGACAGCCCATCTTAAATAGTGGAACCACATTAGCTGATCTCCAATCATCTGGCACCTCCCCAATGGTCAGAGAGGAATTGAAAACTTGGGTCAGAGCCCCTGCAATCTCCTCCCTTGTCTCCCACAGCAGCCTAGGGCACAATTCATCTGGACCTGGAGATTTATCCACTTTTAAGCTGTCAATACCTCCAATTCCTAATCCTTCCCTATGTCAATTTGCTCAAAAGCCTCACAATCTCTCTCCCTGAATTCCATACCATCGTTCTCCCAAGAGAAATATGTGAAATATTCATTCAACACTCTACCAATGTCCTCTGGTTCCACCCACAGATTGCCCCCTTGGTCCCTAATGGGTCCTACTCTTTCCCTGTTCCCATTGATATACTTATAGAATATCTTGGGATTTTCCCTACTTTTACCAGCCAAAGCTTTCTTATAATTTTTTTTTCATTCCTAATTGCTTTCTAAGCTCACTAATACCTTCACTGATTTGCTCCCCTTGCATTTTTTAAAAACCTTTCTTTTCTTTCTCATTGTATCTTGAATATCTCTGATCATTCCTGATTCTCTGGGCTTGTTATTCCTACCTATCACACTAGAGTGAACATGCTGGGCTTGTGCCCCCTCCCCTCCCCCCACTGCTCTTCTGTAGACTTTCCCATTCGTAGCTGTTCCCACTCTACCTTGGCTAGATCCTGTCTCGTTTTATTAAATACAAATATTTCTTTGTCCGTAACAAGTTTAAATTGTACCATTTTGTGTTGCTATCACTAAAATGCTCCCACAGCACTACTTCAACCACCTGTCCAGCTTCATTCCCCAGAGTCAAGTTCAGCAGAGCTCCCTCCCTTAATGGACCCTCCACATATTGATTTAAAAAGTTCTCATGTACACATTCAAGAAATCTACTCCATCCAAGCCCTTAACACTATGTATATCCCAGTTAATGCTGGGAAAGTTGAAATCACCTAATATAATAACCGTATTGTTATTGTTTTTACACACCTGCACAAATTGAGCACATATTTGCTCTTCAATTTCCCATTGACTATCTGGGGGTCTATAATAAACGTCAACAATGTAGCTGCCACTTTTTTATTCCTAAACTCTACCCGCAAAGCTTGATTTGATGCCCTCTCCAAGATACATCTCTCCCTATTACCGTAACTGACACCTTAACTAACAATACAATGCCTTATTTTACCATTTCTCTGCATGGTAGAAATTCCTAGCCTACTAAGTGTGAGGCAACACAAAATAAATGACACCATTTTAACACTGGTACAGGAACAGAGGGAACTGAGGACTTATGTATATAAAGCTTTGAAGGTGACAGGTCAAATTAAGAAGGCTGTCAAATAAATGGAATTCTTGGTTTCATTGCTAGAACATTGGAATACAGAAGCAAGGAAGTTATGCTGAACCATTAAAAATCATTGTTAGCTTTAAACTGGAGAACTGTGTTTAATTCTGGCCATTACACTTTCGGAAAGGGGCCAAGGTCTCCAAGACGATGCAGAAAAGATTTATTGGATGAAATAATTTAGTAGGCTGTCATGCAGAGAAAATGGAGAAGCTGGACATATTGGCTTTAAAATGGAAGAGGTTAAGAGGGGATCTGATAAGAGACATACAAAATTTTGAAGAGTTTGGAATAGTAAATAAGGAAAAATAATTTTAAATGGTACAAGACTCAGTAACGAAAGGGCACAGATTTGAGGCAAAGGAACAAGCGGCAAGTCCTCCAATTACGTTTTAGGAAAACTGAAGTCCTTTTCTTCAATCCTTTTGTTCCCTGACTATTAATTCCATTCATCTCCCTGGCAACTGTCTGGTCTTGAATCATACTGTTTCCAGCCTTGGTGTTGTATTTGGTTCTATGATGAAATCTGTATCCACGCCTTTTTACCTCTAGACTTGACTATTCCAATACACTTGTGGCTGGCATCTGACATTCTGCCCGCACCAAGATTGAGGTTATCCACTTTGAAAGGAATAATAGTAAAATGGACTGTTATTTAAATGGTGAAAAATTACAACATGCTACTGTGCAGAGGGACCTGGGGGTCCTTGTGCACAAATCGCAAGAACTCACTCTACAGGTGCAGCAGGTGATCAAGAAGGCAAATGGAATGTTGGCTTTTATCGCAAGGGGGATGGAGCATAAAAGTAGGGAGGTCTTGCTGCAATTGCACAAGGCACTGGTGGGGCCGCAACTAGAGTACTGTGTGTAGTTTTGGTCCCCTTATTTGCGAAAGGATATATGGGCCTTGGAAGGAGTGCCGAGAAGGTTCACCAGATTGATACCAGAGATGAGGGGATTAGCTTATGAGGAGAGATTGAGTAGATTGGGCCTGTTCTCGTTGGAGTTTAGAAGGCTGAGGGGTGATCTTATGGAGACATATAAGATAATGAAGGGGCTAGATAGGGTAGAGGCAGAGAGATTCTTTCCACTTAGAAAGGGAGCAAGAATTAGAGCACACAGCCTCAAAATGAGGGGGAGTCAGTTTAGAATAGAGTTGAGTAGGAACTTCTTTTCTCAGAGCATAGTGAATTTCTTTGCCCATTGAAGCGGTGGAGGCTATCTCGTTGATTATGTTTAAGTCACAGGTAGATAGATTTCTATCAATAAGGTAATTAAGAGTTATGGGGAGCAGGTGAATAAGTGGAACTGAGCCACTTTCAGATCAGCCATGATCTTATTGAATGGCGGGGCAGCCTCGAGGGGCTGGATGGCCTACTCCTGCTCCTAATTCTTATGTTCTTATGTTACCAAGGCCCATTTACCCATCACCCATATCTTCGCTAGGCTACATTGGTTCCACGTGCAAAGTTTCCATCTTGATGTTTGTGGTCTTGTTTTAAATCCTTCTATATAGCCTTTTCTTGGTAATCACCTTTAGCCCCCAAATCTTTTAGATATCTGTCCTCCTCAAATTCTGTCCTTTTGAGCATTCCCACTTTTAATCATTGAAACCATTGGTGGCCATATCTTCAGCTGTCAAGTGCCAAGCTACAAAATTCCCTCCCTAAACCTCTCTGGATTTTTGTTCCTTCTTGAATATGCTCATTATAAGATGCATTAGTCATTGTTGTAGAATAAGTGATCTTGCAGCTGTTGGACACATTTCAAGAGAGCAGAAATCAACAGGAGATGGGGTTATATTGTCCTCCACCCATGGATTTGAATGTTTGTTAGATGTATCTGGCCAATTATCAGTTCCCACTATCATGACAGAAGAACCGTTGATTAAAATTCAACACACTGTTTTTAATGCTTTCCTTTCAAAAGTCCCTTTTTGAAGTGGACCTTGACTACCCTTGCCCCGCCTGCCCCCCCCCCCCCCCCCCCCCCCCCCCCAACCACCACCACCACCACCACCACCCCAAACCCCAGATGTGAAGTTCCATGCAACATGCCAGGGCAATCCATATTGGAGCTTTCTATAAAAGTGGTCCACTCCTAATACGAAATATCTGGTGACAGGTGGTAGCCATCTTTAGTCAGTATCTTTTTCATTATTTTAAAACAAAACAGATCCTCCGAAGACAGTTCTTTTTTTTTGTTAGCTAGTGAAATTATAGGTGGTTGCACTCCATCACAATTTCCTGTTGTTGTGACAAATGCCTTTTATTTTTAACAGTAGAAGAGATATGCAACTTGGCAGTAAGTTACAGGGATCCTTACAAGTAAATCATCAGATACAATCTGTTTCCTGCTTATAAAAAACTCAGTTGTTGTGATTTACCTCCCATTTTAAGGTTCAGAAATAGAGGGCAAATGATATACTGATGCTGCGACTTCACTGTGATATACATGTGGGAGACGATATAGGTATGTTAGCACAGTAACAAATACGTAGAAGTGCCATAGGCGTAATATATTAAAAGGTACAGATAGTGTAAGTTTGGCTTTCAAAAATCAAAATGCTGTATCACTGCACTGTCATTTACTTTTCAAGCTGATTTTACCCAAGGGTTACATTTAGGTGATGAATCTGACCAATGAGCTTCATACTGAGTAGGAATTAACTGGAAGAAATAAGAGATGCTGGTAATTCTGACTACGACCGCACAGAATTAAATTGAATTGAGTAGGTATCATGTGTCCCACTGTGGAATGTTGAACAATTTTAATTTGCAGTTTGATATGGGATATATATAATGGTCTTGTATATAGGGTCCATTAATAATTTATACTGCTGATGGATTTGACAATTAATGACATTGTGGGACAAAATAATGTGTTTCCAGATTACATATTATGTTGGAATCCAAAATTCTGATGGCCCGGTATTGACAAAAAGATATAGGCTGGGATTCTCCCAAAAAAGTGCCGAATTCATCTAAAAACTGAAGTTAATCCTGCTGATTTTTTTAAAGCAAGATTCTCAAAGTGGATCTCCAACACTCTGTGCATCATAGAGTGGGCGGGCCTATTCACACTGGAGAGGTCTGCAGCATAGTGCTGAGTGGACACTGCGCATGCGCCAATCTGTCAGAGCAGAGATTGGCACATGGGCAGTAGTCCAGCACTGCCAGCCTCCCAATCACTAGCCAGCTTCGCAACTCTGCAACGCTGTCCCTCCAACTCCCCCCATGTTCGCTGGCCTTCCAGGTGTCTCTGGGCCAGTCCTGACCCCTTACCCCTTCCCCACCCCTCCACCCCCACCCTGGCCTGCCTCAACACCCCCCCGCAATCCCGATCCCTCCGGCTTATCCTGCATTTCCAACTCTCATCCAATGGCCAGCCCCAATCACAAATGCAGAGTGGCAGCAGGACCCTGCACTCCACTGATCTTCCCATCCATAGGCCACACCCCCACAATAGGCCCCAGTGCCCGATGCCCAGTGGGCAGTGCCAAATTGCCCCCCCTGGACATTGCCATTTTTCCTCTTGGGCAGTTTTGGGGGCCTTATCCCCGAAATCCTGGGAGGCCTCCATGGCCTCCCTTCGCTCCAAGTGGGATCAGGCCGCCAGTATCCGGTTAGTAGGAAACTGATGTAAACCCCACTGGAGTGAAACACTTCTAGCTGGGAAGAGGGGGGATGTGAGGAGGCGAGCTGGCTCAGAGACTTCAGCCTCAGGCTCGCTAATCAGATGGAAATTTGAATTTGAATATTTTAATCAGCTCCATGCTGATTTCCACCATCGGGCAGATGATGCCGGAAATCCGGTGGCTGAAGATGCACCAATGCTGTGGCGCCCTGCAGGGTGCCTGCTAAACAGCCTCCGCTTGTGTCTTCTGGCCCACTGCACTGCTAGAGCAATGCAATGGGCTGGGAGAATCACTCCCATAGTCTATAAGGAGCCTATTAAATACAACAGGCTGATTTCCAATGAGGGCCTTCAACGTAATTGGAGTGTGGCTCTGTCAGAATGGGCACCAACGTTCCTTATAAGCTGTGTGCATTCTGCAGCACAGGCCACTCATTAGTTTTCACCCCAAGACACTGTGGCTGCATAAATACATTTAAAGGTACCATGCATTGAGATGGCTGCACACAAAAGAAACAATGAAGAGAGAGCAAGATGGGAGCAAGGATGAAACAACAATGGCCTAATCTATAAACCTCTAGAAAATGCTAACAGTTGTGTTTGAGATCCATCCTAGCTTCTTGTGGTGCAGGGGCCAGCAACTACAATTCCCACCAGGCCTTGGAAATATTGTGCGCCAGGAGCAAGTGGGGTATGTGCTGTTTGACATTTAAAGGGCTTGGCCATCCTAATTGTTAATTGAATGCCTGGGTAAAAAGACAAAGGAAGGTGCAACAATCTCAATCATGTGACTGGAAACAGAATGCCACAGTCAAGAAAGGCCCCAGACAGGGAAAGAGAGAGAGAGAGATCCCAAACTAAGTCTCAGGCAGGGAACAGAGACAGGGGATAGGGAAATATACCAGTTAAGAAGAAAAAGGAACAGAAAAAGAAGCCTCAAGCAGAAGAAGGGTTGTAATTGTAGACCTCGGTAGCGAAGGCTCAGAAGAAGCCTAGAGATCTGAGAAGGCAGCATAACATTAATCACAACATGCTGCAGGCTGCTGGCGTGACGGTAAAACTTTGGAGTAATAGTATTCTGCAGGGTGCAGGAAGAGCTGAAGTTGTGCCTGAGAATTGGTGTTTGAGTGCATGCATGGGTATCAGGGCAAACAGAGTCTTAGGAGACCATCACTCATTGATACAGTCTTAGTTAGAGCAACATTTGGAGAGAAAGCAAGATATTTGAAGGTGAACACTGGAATCCCTTGCAATAGAAAAAGAGTTTCAATAAGGTTTGTTGATTCACACGGTTTTTTGAGGTCTGGGCGGGTGGTTGAGAAATCTGTAGAACCTGTCTGGGTTGCATCCACTATCTATTGTGCAGTGTGGTGTATTTGACCACAGATTTCTTGTTAATTCACGTGCACCTCATATTAATCCTGAATATGGAATATAAAATAGATGTTATAAATTGTTTTTTCTTTCTCACTTTGTAAAGTTCATTTTTGTCTGTTCAAAATGCATGGAATCTTGTGACTTTTTTAGCAAGTGTCTTGGATCTCAAACTTCATCTATTTTTAAGAGAAAAATTATTGATTCCTAACTGGATCTTTCCAAAAATTTGGATGCCTGGTCCAGAGTTGTAACAACCACTTCAAAATTACAGAAAAGGTCTGGGAAGGGGCTCACAAAGATTTAGGAGCTAAATTCCTCAGCTCAAAGAGATTGATGGACCATCTCTGGGGCATTTTAAGGTCTTTGATGGACATAATACAGAGCCATTGTCTGCACTCAGTATGCATGGGTTCTGTTGTGCCTACTAGGTGGTACTGAGGAAAATCCCAGTAATGTGGTTGAGTCTCAAATGCCCATGAAATGGCCTAGTAAGCCACTCAGTTGTATCAAAGTGCTACAGAAAAACGGATATGGAATCAAACTGAATGGATTACCCAGAATCAAATGAGGCACAGAAACCACAACAGTAAACTCAGCCCTGCCAACTCTGCAAAATGCTCCTTACTGTCATCTAGAGAATGTAAATGTAGTTTAAATGTTTAATGTTCTGAGCATACATGATGATATAATAATTACTTCAGATCACATGAGTGAAAGGTTAGAGCGATCTTGAAGAGAACAGAAGTTCTTGCCTCAGCAAACTTGAAAATTAAGTTGGAGGGGAATTTGGCCATACAGTCAGGGGTGTATAAGGAGAATAGTAAGAGGCTGAGCACACAGCCTTGTGATGCGTGATATTGAGGAACTGATGGTTAAGGAGACGTTGTTGCCTATCCTACTGACTGTGTTCTGTGGGTTAGGAAGTCTAGGATCCAGTTGCAGAGGAAGGAGCTGAGCCCCAAGCCACGAAGTTTGAGATGAGTTTCTCATAGGAATAACAGTATTAAAGGCTGTGCTGTAGTCTATGAATAGGAGTCTGACATAGATGTCTTTGTTATCTAGGTGTTCCAGGGTTGAGTGTAGGACCAGGAGGATGGCGTCTGCTGTAGACTTGTTACAGCAATAGGTGAACTGTAGTGGATCAAGGCAATCTGGGAAGCTGGAATTGACTTGTGCCATGACTAACCATTTGAAGCACTTCATAATGATGGGTGTCAGCACCACAGGACGATAGTCATTGAGGTTCCCCTCTACCCCTCCCTCTCCCCTGCATGATGGCTGAAACAAGCCCCCTTGATTTTTTTTGACAGAGTGCGGTAGAATCTGGAGAGAAACACACTGATTTTCTGACCAGAATCAATGCTCTGCCATTTTTCGACATATTCCCCCATGTGGATACCAGCATCACAGCAGCGTTGTTTTGGGAGGCTCTGTCTGAACTCCCACCTCATAACAGAACAGCATTTGTTACAGAGGAAGACAGTGGGTTCAGTAGATTTTATTCAAGTCACCAATGGTTGAAAGAAAATGAGAGAACAAGAGAACTTGATAGGGTGAATACTGAGAGTTTGTTTTCTCTTGTGTATATAAGACTGGAACTAGGGAGCACAGTTTAAAATTAAAAAGTCTCCTTTCTAAGAGAACGTAAGGAGAATTTTTTCCTCTGAGAGGGTTTGTCAAATTCTCTGTGACAGGAAAGTTGAGTTGACAACACAATCAAGTCAATAATGGTCTTACTGAATGGTGGAGCAGGCTCGATGGGCCAAATGGCCTCCTCCTGCACCTAAGTCATATGTTCCTATGATTCACTTGGTTCTGTTTTCTGTAGGTCCTCTTCTCAGCCAAATTTCTGCTTCCCCCTTCTATAGAGTCAGTCTCTAGAGGTCATGGCCATCAGCAACTGTCTCCCACTTGTCAATGTCAATATTTGCCATATTTGTAAATTGCTTGTAGGTGTCAAACACAGGTCAAAGAGTCATAGAGGTTTACAGCATGGAAACAAGCCCTTCAGCTCAACTTGTCCATGACACTCCTTTTTTTAACTCCTAAGCTAGTCCCAATTGCCTGTGCTTGGCCCATATCCCTCGACACCCATCTTACCCACGCAACTGTCTAAACGCTTTTTAAAAGACAAAATTGTACCCGCCTCTACTACTACCTGTGGCAGCTTGTTCCAGGCACTCACTACCCTGTGTGTGAAGAAATTGCCCCTCTGGACCCTTTTGTATCTCTCCCCTCTCACCTCATAAGTTTACATATCAATCAGACTTTTCTTCATTCCCCATATATATTATGCTATTAATTTTACAATAAAGCCATAGTTCACTGGATATTAATTGCTACTCTGCTCTCAATACAGAAGATGACCTTTGAAGTCTCAAAACTCTGATAATTATCCTTTATGTGTTCCTGTTGTGTTCTGGTACTGTCTTACTCGATTAGTTTTGATAGCTATGAAACAGTTGAGCTTTTCCTCCAGTTCGATTCCTTAAGATCAAGTGTTACTTAGATTCAGTGAACATTTTGAAAGTTAGATTGTTTGTTTTGTAAACTGTAATCTAGTTCCTGATCCAAGTCCCAGTAGTGTAAGGATTAGGGACAGTTTTCATAGTAATTGGCAAAAGAAGCAATGGCAGCATGGGAAACAACGTTTTAATGCAGCGAATATTTACCTGGAATGTGTTGCCCTCTGTGTGTGATGAAAACCAAGTTGAATCAAGGCATTCTGAAAAGTGCATAGTTATGAGGAAAAGCTGAGGAGTGGCACTGTGTAAATTATTTCTTCAGACAGTTAGCACAGACAGAATGGTCTGAATAGGGAATATTGAGCTATATTTGTGAAGTGATGGGTAGATATTTTTAAATGTTTGTTTTGGGATCAGGGAGAAATTTTGCAGGATGCTCAAACCAGATTACAAGAGCAGAAGACTGTACTCAGTACCTTTTCTTCTCTTCATTATTAATATTCCAGTGCTATTTTTCAGAGCCTATACACTTTTATGCTAAGGGAGCAGAACTGTTAATCACTACATGTCAAACTGTTCAGTTGCAGAGTTATAAGCCTTTACAGTACAGGCTATTCCTATTATATAGCTGTTTCAACAAGCTGAACGCCCAATCTCATAAAAAATACAATTACAGGTTCTGCTTACATTGAGAAACATCTGAATATTGAAAACCTTTGAACTAAGGAGCTTTGTTTAGCACACAACTACATTATCCAACCCAAAGTTATGACCTTTGAATTTATCGACCTATGTTTCACATGTGCAATCACCTGGACAGCAGTGCAAAATAAAGAATCAGGCACAGTGGTTAATATTCCTGATTTTCTGATCATTATTGGAGTTCATCTATTGAAATGAGTGTTACAGTACAATATCTTCACAATTCAATAAAACTGGAACCCATGCATGTATCCCCTTTTCCGTCATTCTCTGTTCTGCAGAGTTCAATTAATACTAGGACAACAAAGCGGGCGAAATTAACAAAATTTATTAGTAAATACAGATTTGGTACTTTAATTCAGTGATATTCCTGGTTTAATGCAATGGTACTCAAGAGGAGATCGGCATCATGTGAGGTAGAAACTAATTTATGGGAAACGTTTAGATTTTAAAAAGAAAAAGACAAGTAAAAGTTTTGCATTTTGTCTTGAAATCCATTGATCTTTGCGTCCCCATGTGCTAAATTAACAATGCAGGAATTGTAACATTTAAGATATATGCTGTACCTATGCTTGTCACACTGGTTGCTGCTTAGTAACAAGGCTGGGACTCTAGAGGGTTTTGATAGGTCACTTCAAGTGTCAGTGAACAGCTCTTCTTGAGGCAGTCAGGTTGAGGAAGTCTGCCAGATAACAAAGACAAAAGGGACGGAAACTGATCCCAATTAAGGGAAAAGAAAGGAGCAGACTTTAAGTAAAGAGGGCCTTTGGGGCAAAAGTGCCCCTTTGGAGCAGTGGTATTCTGCTTGGCACGACCATAGGTCTGAAAGTGTGCTTGTAAAATAGTGTTTTAAGTGTACTCAGAAATCCAAGGAGAAGGAATCTTGGAAGGCCAGAGTGAAACCTGTGAGCTCAGCCATTGTTATAGACAATTCAAGTAGGAGCCACTCTTGAAGAGAATTCTGAGGAGACATTTTCAGAGATGGGAGATTGGAACCTTTGTGTCAAAGGTGAAGTTTCAGTGAGATTGGTTGACTCACAGTGGGACTAACATCTAGAGCATTACAATGCAGTACAGGCTCTTCGGCCTTTAACATTGCGCCGACCTGTGAAACCAATCTAAAGCCGATCTAACCTACACTATTTCAATATCATCCATTTGTTTATTCAATGACCATTTAAATGCCCTTAATGTTGGCGAATCCACTACTGTTGCAGGCAGGGCATTCCACATTCTTACTACTCTCTGAATAAAGAATCTACCTCTGACACCTGTCCAATATCAACCACTCCTCAATTTAAAGCTATGTCTCCTCGTGCTAGCCATTTCTGAGGAAAAAGACTTTCACTGTCCACCCTATCTAATCCTCTGATCATCTTATTAGCCTCTATTAAGTCACTTCTTAACATTCTTCTAACGAAAACAGCCTCAAGTCCCTCAAGCCTTTCCTCCTAAGACCTTCCCACCATATCAGGCAACATCCTGGTAAATCTCCTCTGCATGCTTTCCAATGCTGGGTGATTTGTTGAGAAATCAATGGAATCTTCCGGCTGCAACTGTCAGCTGCGCTGTAATGTGCTATGTCCAAACACAATTCATCTGTTAATTCCTGGGACTCACGTGACTCACACTTGCCCTGAATGTTAAAGTGTTAGACAGATTTGTAAATTGTTTTATCATTTTCAGCTGTACAGTAAAGTTTGTTTTCATTTGATTAAATCCTGGAGAATCTTGTGGCTTTATTCCAAAAGCAGGTGTCTTGAATCGTAGCCTTTGACTACTTTAAACAAAACATTATGGGTCCCTAACCACATCTTCTCCCACATCCCAGGGTCTGGACTAACACTGTAACAATTTATATCCCAGCTTTTATGTCTGCCAGGAATTTCAAGGTGCGTTGCAGCCAATGAAATATATGGGGCTGCATTTTGTTGGGCCCTGATGATGGATCAGAAAGCCAGAGGCAACACCACATCCACCATTTGGAGGAGCCCTGGCCAGATTCAATCACAATCTAACAGCTAATATTCCACCATTGATGGTCCATCCTTTAAGGGGCAGGATCTCACCAAGAGCTGCTGGGTAATTGAAGGGCTGGCTGCTCTTTGGTCGCTATTTCCAGTAGCGCTACTGAAAATGATGGCCAGTGCTGGGACTGTACCCAGATGGGTGAAGCAGCATGGACCATGTCCTCTGAACATGCTAAGTGGTGTTGGAGTTGCTGGGACCAGACAGACAGACCCTGATTAGAGGAAAGAGAGGAAAGTGCTGTGGTTGGTGATGGCAGGGGAGGAGGATGGTGTTGTGGGGGTGTATGGACATTGCCACTGGGTTGGGGGGGTAGGCTCCATATGTGATAGGTTGCCTGATTAGGAGGAACCTTTGAGCTCAAAAGGTGACTGCCAGGGTACACTTAGGGGGGTCTCCTTGCCGCAGAGGGCCCACCCTCTGCAGGTAACATGTCAGCAGCTATGGAAAGGGGACTGTAATTGGCCATTTAAGTGGCACAACCAGCATTTTGGCAGGAATTCTAAGCTCCTGCACCTTCCCCATTTCTGATAAAATGTCAGAACAAGTTCTCACAAGGAGCAGGGTTGATAATGACTGGATAATGTATTTTTGTGATGTTGACTAGGGTAACTACAGTGGTGATGTTGGGAATGGCATTAAACATGAAATTAGTGATGCACATGATCAGGGAATATCACTGAACATGGGTGATTTTAATCTGCACATAGATTGGGAAAATCAAATTAGCCACAATGCCGTAGAGGAGGAATTCTTGGAGTAAATCCAGGATAGTTTTCTTGACCAATATGTGGAGAAACCAACTAGAGAGCAGGCCATCTTAGACTGTGTAATAAGAAGGGAATCATTGCCAATTTGCCTGTTCGAGACCCTCTTGGGATGAGTGACCATAACATGATAGAATTTTTTATCAAGATGGAGATTGAAGTAGTTGATTCGGAGACTAGGGTGCTGAATCTTAATGAAGGAAACTATGAGGATATGAGTGTGAATTGGCCTTGATAGATTGGGGAGGGTTACTTAAAGGGATGACAGTGGATAGGCAATGGTAAACATTCAAGGAGTGCATGGGGCAACTGCAGCAACTGTTTATTCCTGTCTGGCACAAAAGCAAAATGGGTAAAAGGGCCAATCCATGGCTTACAAAGGAAATTAGAGAGTGTGTCCAATCTAAGGAAGAAGAAAACAGACTGGCCAAGAAAATAATAGGCCTGAGGATTGGGAGAAGTTTACAATTCAACAAAGGAGGACCAAAGGATTGATTAAGAAGGAGAAAATACAGTGCAAAGGTAAACTTGCAGGGAACATAAAGACTGACACTAAGGGCCCAATTTTACCATTGCGTCGCGCCCATGTGGTAAAATCGGGTGTAAGGTCCTCTAACACAATCCACACTGGTGTTCACACAGATGGCCACTTTACCGAGGTTTGGGAATGGTCACAATCCGCTCCATGCCCGAAATGGGCACAACAGCATTTTAAATGTATTTGCATGCATTTAAATTGAATTAATGAACTACCTGCCCAACTATTTCAGCATTTCCCCTTTTAACACCACTTTTGCTAATTTGGAATCGTGCCAAAATGGACTTTGGACATAGAACATAGAAACATTACAGCACAAACAGGCCCTTCGGCCCACAAGTTGCGCCGATCATTTCTATCTACTAGGCTTACCTATAACCCTTAATCCTACTAAGTCCAATGTACTCATTCAGAAGTCTCTTAAAAGACCCTATCGCATCTTCCTCCACCACCACCGCCAGTAGCCGATTCCACGCACCCAATGCTGAATAAAAGTCTGTTTCAGGCATTGTAGCTTCTGAGGAAGCGAGTTCAGAGCCCCCAGTGGCTCTCTGCCTCAGATCGGGGCGGGGGGGGGGGGTGAGAACGCAGGCCAGATCATTCCCTGGTGGGGGGAGAGGAAGGCCCGATCATTGTTTGGTGTGAAGGGTGGGCCTGATCATTCTCTGGTCGGGAGGTGGGCAGGGAGGAGGAGGAGGCAGGTCAGATGTACCTTGGGGCGGGAGGAAGCCACATGGATCTCTGGTGAGGGGATGGGGGGGCAGGGGGTCTGCTGTCACTCTGTGGGTGATTGGTGGTGAGGAAGGGGGTTGCAATTGGTCTTGGTAGTCGGCGGGGGGTGCGGGGGGGGGGGGGGTAGTGGTGGATAAGGGGATAGTAATATCTGTGGGGGCCATTGCTCCAAACTTCTGCTCCTGGGCTGCAGAGAGCGGCCTGGGAATGATCTGATACGGGTGCGCTTTTTCAAATTCTTTTCTAACTGTACACGCGCAGCTCAGAGCTCCGATCATTTTGGATATGCTAAGCCCCGCCCACAACGTGATTCAGACTTGTGATTTTTTTTCAGGCTGAGTACACATGGGGATGCCTGAATGCAGGTTTCCAAGTCAGATCTGAATTGTGTCCAGATTCAGCATTTAGAATGAAAATGGTAAAAACATGGCCCTAAGAGTTTCTATAGATACATAAAGAGAAAGAGGTTGGTGAAGACAAATGTAGGTCCCCTTCAGACAGAAATGGGTGTATGTATAATAGGGGACAAAGAAATGTCCGAGCAACTGAAGACTTACTTTGGTTCTGTCTTCACAAAAGAGGATACAAATCAGATGCCAGAAATGTTGGAGAATGCAAGATTTAGTGAGAGGGAAGAACTGAGAGAGATCAATATTAGTAGAGAAACGGTACTGGGTAAATTGATGGGATTGAAGGCTGATAAATCTCCAGGGCCTGATAATCTACATCCCAGCATATTTAAGGGATGGCTGTAGAAATAGTGGATGCATTGGTGGTCATCTTCCAGGATTCTATAAACTCTGGAATAGTCCCTGCAGATTGGAGGGTAGCGAATGTCACTCCAATATTCAAAAAGGGAGATAGAGAGAAAACAGGGAATTATAGACCAATAAGCTTCCCCATCAGTAATGGGGAAAATTCTCGAATCCATTATCAAGGACTTTATAGCAGAGCATTTAGGAAGCAGTGGCAGGATCAGACAGAGTCAGCATGGATTTATGAAGGGGAAATCATGCTTGACAGATCTGTTGGGATCTTTTGAAGATGTAACTAGTAGAGCTGACAAGGGAAACCAGTAGATGTGGTATATTTGAACTTTCTGAAAGCATTTGACAAATTCCCACACAACAGATTATTGTGCAAGATTAAAGCACATAGGATTAGGGGAAGTGTATTGAGATGGATAGAAAACTGGTTGGCAGAGAGGAAACAAAGAGTAGGAATTAGTAGGTGCATTTCAAATTGGCAGGCAAAAACTGGTGGGGTGCCACAGGGATCGATGCTGGGACTCCAGCCATTCACAATATATATTAATGATTTGGATGAGGGAATGAAATGTAACATCTCAAAGTTTGCAGATGATACCAAGTTAGATGTGAGGGTGAACTGTGACGTGAATGCAGAGCTTCTTCAGAATGATGAGGACAGGTTGGGTGGGTGGGATAATCGATGGCAGATGCAATATAATTTGGATAAGTGTGAAATTATTCACTTTGGAAGCAAAAACAAGAAGGCAGATTACTATCTGAATGGCTGTAAATTGGGAGAGGGGAGTGTGCAGCAGGACCTGGGTGTCCTTGTGCACCAGTCACTGAAGGTAAGCATGCAGGTGCAGCAGACAGCAAAGAAGGCAAATGGCACGTTGGCCTTCATTGCAAGAGGTTTCGAGTACAGGAGTAGCGATGTGTTGTTGCAACTATACGGGGCCTTGGTGAGGCCACACCTAGAGTACTGTGTGCAGTTTTGGTCTCCCTTTCTGAGGAAGAATGTTTTTGCTCTCAATGAAGTGCAGTGAAGGTTTACCAGGTTGATTCCGGGGATTGCAGGACTGATGTATGAGGAGAGATTGACTAGGTTAGGATTATATTTGCTAGAGTTCAGACAAAAGAGTGGGGGGGGAGGGGTGGAATCTCATAGAGCCTTATTAAATTCTAACAGGCCTAGACAGAGTAGATGCAGGGAGGATATTCCCATTGGTGGGGGAGTCCAGAGCCAGGGATCAGTCCGAGGATTCAGGGTAGACCATTTAGGATGGAGGCGAGGAGACATTTCTTCACCCAAAGGGCGGTGAGCTTGTAGAATTCATTACCACAGGAAGTAGCTGATGCCAGAACATTGAATGCATTCAAGAGGCTGCTGAATTAGGCAAAGGTTATGGGGAAAAAGCAGGATTAGGCTATTGAGTTGGATGATCAGCCATAATTGTAATGAATGACGGAGCAAACTCAGAGCCAAATGGCCTCGTCCTCCTTCTATGTTTCTATGTAACTACGGGCTTGGACACCAGGAATCACCTTCATGCCCTTCATTGACAGAGTGTCACAGAATCTTTTATGAGAGCAGACATTGCCTCAGTTTAAAATCTCACCTTAAAGACAGCAACTTCAATAGGGCAGCATTCCTTCAGTACTGCACTGCAGCATCAGTCTTGATCAAGTCCTGGAATGAGACTTGAACCCAGAACCTTCTGACTAGGAGGGAAGAGTGCTACTCACCAAGACACAACTGACACAAAGCATGAGGTGAGAAGAGCACAAGCGATTACCATGCTGCTTTGGCTAAACTGTTAGACAGCTTGGGATCTTTAAATGTGCTCTATAATTGCAACTCTTTTTTTTCTTTTGGAATAAAAATGACACATGATAAGGTAACCTTCTCAAAATGTAGCTGTATCATCCTTCCTTTCTTTACTTTGTCTTTACTTGTTTTACAGCACCAGCAGTTCCTCCAGTCACTTATTCTGTTTTTAAACTGATCCGCCACTTCTCCCTCCCTCGCTAAATAGAACTGTGATAGTTTTCTGCATTTAATGGCTGATTATTCCTCTAAGTCTACTCATGGGGATCTGTGTGCTAAATGTTTCAGTCAAATATATAATTAATGTAGCGCCGATAATTTTTCACATCAGAGAGACATCGGTGAAACAACTGAAGATAAAATAATTGTGATAAATGAAACAGTATTTCTGCTTTCAATGAACTCTTATTCTTTGGCTGTCATTGGACAAATTGTTGTAGACGCACACGTCTTTTCTTCCCCTGAACAACAGTTTCACAAAACCTTCATATTCCTTAAAAGTACACGCTTGGAGCATGTTGCCAGTATTACAAGGCACCAGCTTAACATTTACAAGGTTATTAGTAATAGAAAATTAGTCTGAGAAATTTCTCTTTAGTAGAGAAAAGAATATTCGAAAGGATTTCTCAATCTTCTCAGCCTTGCCTTTCAGTTGCTTTCCAAGCAAACCACAAATTACCATTTTGCAAGATCTATTATTACAATTTGTACAATATTGATTTGCAAATAACTTTACAACATGTATTTCTGTAAACTTCAGGTTCAGAATTACCTTTAAATCTATGAAAATTGCTTTTTTTTTTGTAAACACAGTTTGAAACAAAACTCTGTACATTTAATTTATTTTTTCCCAACAATGTCCAGCACTGTATATTTGTATCAAGTAGTCTGTGGTACATTTTCACAATACTTAGACAGACAAGAAGATTTGACAATGTTCCTGCTATATATTTTTTACTTTAACTGAGATCCAATTGATGAGTGCACCAATCTTGCCACAACAATTTCAAAATGTGATGAATGAAGTGTTTGACTAAGATCTACTCTGGATCATCACAACATAAAGAACTGCATTCCCTGAATAGACATTGAATGACATGATGTGGAGATGCCGGCGTTGGACTGCATTAAACACAGTAAGAAGTCTCACAACACCAGGTTAAAGTCAAACAGGTTTATTTGGTAGCAAACGCCACTAGGTTTCGGAGGAGCAGCACTGTGTAGGCATTGGATGAGGCACTCTGATAGGAGAACAAGATTATTAGTTTAAAGGTAAAATGCATTGAGCAATTTTAGAGATTAATGTATTTCCTGTGGTGCATTTGAGTACCCTCCCAAGACGCCCAAACTGAAAAGTCAGGCCCACGCTTGCTGTGAGCAAGACTGGTAAAACAAAATTCCAGGAGGTTTCTGCAGCTTACCCAGCTGCACGGGAAGAGATGGGCACTGCTGAAATATGTTAGTTCCTTGACAGCATCTCAACATAGAGGCTGCCTTGAAGGTGAAAATGTAAATTAAAATTTCCTCTCAGAGAAGAGGCAAAACCCATCCAGCAGCAGTGACAGAATCATGGGTACAATCTTTCCTCTTTGATGGATGGAGCCTCTGACTCCAATGGTCTTGGCTAGCAAAATGCTGACAAGGCCACTTAATTGGCCCTAAGTATGGACTTAAGTAAATTGGCTGCCAACCCGCTTTCCGTGGGGAAGTGATCTGCTTCCCAGGCCACACCGGGAAACTTCCTGGCAACTGCAATACATTAGTGACCCATCTTGAGGTGGCTTCTCCATCCTTTGCTAGCACTCCCCTGCCTACAAGCCAGGGGCAGACTCAAAGGGCTAGATGGCCTACTCCTGCTCCTATTTCTTATGTTCTTAAGCCCATTATCAGTGGCTGGAAAAATTCAGGCCATTAACTCCATTTTTATTTCCACTGATGCTGCCTGACCTGCTGGGTACTTCCAATATTTCCTGTTTGTAGTTCAGGTTTTTAGTATTTTCTGTTTATATTTTAGATTTCCAGCATCCACAGTATTTTACTTTTGTACTAGAATGTAAAACGGGCACTGGAACAAACTCTCCACTACCTTAGTTACAATTGTATTTTCAGGGTGTCAAGTGGCTCACCTTTGGCCCTTCATTTGTTACAATACTTCTGTAATCTCAGAGTTCCCAGTGATCTGACATTAATGGATAGGTTCCAAAGTATAGCAGATTCTCTTAGCTAGATTCCATGTGGCAGGGCATCAAATAGAAAGAGCACATGTACTGGACATCACAAATGTTCACTACTAGTCATAGGTTTACTCCCAAACAAATCAGAGACATAGTGAGGAAGTGTGCAGCATGTAAGTGAGGAAGTGTGCAGTAGTAAGAACATGGCTGGAGCAGGGATATGAAAGAAGATGCAATCCTTGAGGTAGTAACTTTAAACAGTTCTACCTAATATATAGTTTTATAGAACTACCATTGAGTTCAAACATCTGGACTATGGGGAATGCCATGACACATAAGAAATGCTTTGCAAATTCCTTCTGGTTTTCCGAGGAGTAATTCACGAAGGTGTCCATAGAACCATAGAACCCTACAGTGCAGAAAGAGGCCTTTTGGCCCATCGCGTCTGCACTGAACACAATCCCACCCAGGCCCTAACCCCATATCCCTACATATTATACCCACTAATCCCTCTAACCTACACATCCCTGGATACTAAGGGGCAATTTCTCAGCACGGCCAATCAACCTAACCCGCACATCTTTGGACTGTGGGACGAAACCGGAGTACCCGGAGGAAACCCACGCAGACACAAAGAGAATGTGCAAACTCCACACAGACAGTGACCCGAGCCGGGAATTGAACCCAGGACCCTGGAGCTGTGAAGCAGCACTGTGCTACCGTGCCATCCTATGAACAGGTGTGGCTGGCTACTTGCCACAGATTGAATAATGTTGCATAAAAGCTACTTTTAAAATAAATTGAAGCATAAGTTCTCAGTGTTCTGCTGGCAATCTTGGTAGATTGATGTCAATGAAAGGAGTTACCCTCCTGTATTCTGAGGGAGGTGTTCATGTAGGCAACTATTTGGTAAGGGTGGTTGCAGCTGCGTCTGTCTTCCCAGAAACTAACTTAATGCACTCTTTTTTATGATCATCAGAAGGAGGAATCCTCCACCACAAAATTCAATTACTGGAGAACACCCAGATCAATTCTTGTATTCAGTTCTCAAATTGTGGCAATCAAAAAGTACAGCTTCAAGAAATCATTTCCTGAAAGGCCAGCACTTGACTGTATTTTTTTATCATCTATTTCACTTGGGTGAACTGAGTGCATTCCCTGCGAGAAGATTGAAAAATCTCACGAGTATTCAATTTACTCTAAATAGCATTAAATTTGCCACTTAGATTTTGTGTGAAAGCTCTTTGGGTTGGTTCAGAGAAAACATGCTGAAACTCCAATTCACTGCAACACAATTGAGATCTGCAAAATGGTGCCTTGCCCGATATCTCTGACTATGCACAGACCCAACCAGTTAGAAAATCGACACTTGTGAGTTTAAGTGGGTGGAATGGCATATAAATATTACCGTTCTTCCTTGTGCACAGATGGGAAAATGAGGCATATATTTACTTTGGTATTTTTACCTCACCACTTTAGAGGGATTGCATATTGAGAAGGGAATGTCAGTGAGCCGGCATGAAAGGTTGTGCTGCTATAATCAGGGACAATCTATCCATCTGGACACGAGCCTGCAAACTAGGAATGAAAGTAAAATAGAATGGAGCAAGATAGAGTACAAAAATCTGGAACATAGTACATATTTCTAAACTGGGTACAATACAAATGTTGTTTATTACCTGCTGCACCCCAAAACAAATTGAAACATTTGGATGTCAACGTACTATACATATGAGGGACATGTATGGCAGGGAGAGGATGGCAGATTTTCTTCCCGAAAGGACATTAGTGAAACAGATTTTTTTAATAACAATCAACAATGGTTTTATAGTTACCGTTAGACTTTTAATTCCGGATTTTTATCAAATTCAAATTCCAACATCTGTCGTGGTGGGTTTCCAACCCCGGTCCTAACAGCCTTACCCTATGTCTCTGGAAAACTAGTACAATGACAATATCATCATGCCACTGCCTCCTGTATAGTTAGGGTCCCCACCTACCCCCTCTCGTCCGCTTTCCTCTTGGAGGGGAACGTTAAATTCTTCCCTCAGATTGTGCTCACGTATTATCATATCAACATGAAGAGCTTGTTCAAACTTTTTCCTTAAACTATATTGGTGTTGCAGCAATTGCTTAGGCATATCAGAACAGGAAGAGGTCATTCACCTACTTCACCATTCAAACAGATCATGGACGATGAACCTCTTTCCATATCACTTGACACCCCTTACCAGACAAAAATAGATCAAAGAACAAAGAAAATTACAGCACAGGAACAGGCCCTTCAGCCCTCCAAGCCTGCACCGACCACGCTGCCTAACTTAATTAAAACCCCCTATCCTTCCAGGGACCATATCCCTCTATTCCTGTCTCATTCATGTATTTGTCAAGATGCCACTTAAAAGTCATTACCATATCCGCTTTCACCACATCCCCCAGCAATGAGTTCCAGGCATCCACCACCCTCTGTGTAAAAAATTTGCCTCGTACATCTCTTTTAAACCTTGCCCCTTAAACCTGTGCCCCTCTAGTAATTGACTCTTCCACCCTGGGAAAAAGCTTCTGAATATCCACTCTGCCCATGCCTTTCATAATCTTGTAGACTTCTATCAGATCACCCCTCAACCTCCATCATTCCAGTGAGAACAAAGCAAGTTTGTCCAACCTCTCTTCATAGCTAATGCCTTCCATACCAGGTGATATCTTGGTAAATCTTTTCTGTACCCTCTCCAAAGCTTCCACATCCTTCTAGTAGTGTGGTGACCAGAATTTAACTCTATATTCCAAGTGCAGCCTAACTAAGGTTCTATAAAGCTGCCATTACTTGCCAATTCTTAAATGCCCTGGCTGATGAAGGCAAGCATGCTGTATACCTTTTCCACCTGCATTGCCACTTTCAGTGACCTGTGTACCTGTACATCCAGATCCCTTTGCCTATTAATACTCAGTCCCGGTCTTGAGAGTTTCATCTGATCCAACATTTAGTTTCTTCAATGAGTTCCAGATCTCCATTATTTTTGTGAAAAAGTGGCCACTGCTGAGGCTGCAGTGAGAGGATGACTTAATACCAGAGCACCCTCAAAAAGCAAGTAAATGTTTGTAAAGAAGCCAGACCTAGCAGGCAGGCTGCATCAATCAACATGGAGGTCATGGTGCACTGGCAACAGATCCCATTGATGCCATCTGGAGCTCCCCTCCTGGACACCCAGTGGGAGGTCTCCAGTGTTTCACTGGTGGTTTGTCATGCTGGGATGGTTTCCCAATGTAGGCAAAAAGTCAGCGGAGTCCAGATGTGGCCTTTAATTAGGCTCTTATGTTGTTCAATTGGCTGCCCATTGGTTAGCAGAATCAGTGAGGTTTCCAACACCATGTCAAGACAGCAAGAGATGTTAGGCTCTCTTCCCGGTGCCTTCCACTGCAATACCGCTGACCCCCAACCTATCTCCACAGAGCTCAGAAAACTCAGCCCATCATTGAATCGTAGATTCATACAAAGCAGAAGAGGCCATTCGGCCCATCGAGTCTACACCAACATGTGAGAAACACCTAACTTCCTACTTAATCCCATTTACCAGCACTTCATCCATAGCCTTGAATGCTATGATGTACCAAGTGCCCATTCAAGCACTTTTTAAAGGACGTAAGGCAACTCGCCTCTACCATCTTCCCAGGCAGCACTTTCCACACTGTTACCACCCTCGGCGTAAAAAGGATTTTCCTCACATCCCCCCTAAATCCCCTGCCCCTCATATTGAACCTATGTCCCCTCATGACTGATCTCTCAACTAAGGGGAACAGCTGCTCCTTATCCACTCTATACAAGCCTTCTCTGCTCTAAAGAAAATAACCCAAGCCTATCTAACCTCTTTTCATAATTTAAATGTTCCATGCCAGGCAGCATCCTGATGAATCTTTTCTGCACCCCTTCCAGTGAAATCACATAATGTGGTGACCAGAACTGCACACAGTAGTACTCTAACTATAGTCACACCAAAGTTCTATACAACTTCAAAATGACTTTGCTGCTTTTGTAATCTATGCCTCGATTGATAAAGCCAAGTGTCCCATATGTCTTTTACACCAGTCAACTAACATGTCCTTCTGCCTTCAGAGATCTATGGACAAAGGTCCATTTGTTCCACAGAAATTCCTAGTGCCATGCCATTCATTGAATACTTCCTTGTTAAATTATACTTTCCAAAATGTATCACCTCACACTTTTCAGGGCTAAATTCCATCTGCCACTTATCTGCTCATTCGTCCTTCATGTCTATCTGTTCTTATAGCCCAAGACACCCCACCCCACTGTTAACCACACGGCCAATCTTTGTGGCATCCAAAATCTTACTTATCATACCCTCCACTTAGTTATCAATGTTGATTCATATAAATTACTTTTGTATTCCAACCTCCTTGAGGTGAAGGCCAACAATCCAGGACTCTTGATTAATTTTTGTGCCCACTGACAAGATTTTCTGGCCCTTCCTGTTGGGGGGATCTTCTGGTCCTGCCAAAGGTGACCCCAATGGTGGGTTCCCCAGTGGCATGGCTCAAGGGTAATGAAAATGACCATTGATTTTGGGCCAGAAGATCCCACTGCTGGTCAATGGTGAGCTGTCTCTACCAGCGAAAACCCCTTGCAGGGAAAATCCCAGACAGGTTTTAAGTGATTTTTGTGCAGGGATACCAATATCTCTTTGCTCTTCCTTGATCATTTCTATTGTATTAGCATGAAAGATGCAAGCTAATTTAGTACCCCAACACTGTCACATTGATTCTGATCCTAAACTATCCATGAACAATGCAGCAGAACATATGTTACATTTTCAAGATTCAATAAAGCACTCAATTTCACATCTTAATGCACAAATGCATGTATGGTAAAATATAGTTATATACAAGCAACTTCTAACATGCATTCGTACAAAGGATGTTCATTTCTTTTAAGGTTGGGAATTATTTGGTGTAATGTATGACAGTTTTAACAAAAGCAAAATATCAAACTATCTACAATCAATCTCATTAGGAACAATAAATCAGGAGGAACTCCTGGAGTTGAATTGGACACTTTTCCTTGGGATACAGTGTTTGATAGTTGCACTAACCTGTGATTTGGTACAGAAATATCGCTATAGCCATCAATAGTTCGTAATTGGATCATATATTGATGCATGATACCCATCTAATAGCTAACACACATCATCAGCCATCATATCCCTGAGCTGATGAGTTTGTACTTGACCAGCTAGCAGACCTGTTTTAAAAATACTGCTGTAGGAAAAGAAGAGCATGCCTCAACGGCTTCTTATCTATTAATAATCCTTGGGTAGCAACCCAACCTTGATGAACATTAATCATACAAAAGCAAAAGTGTCTAATTTTTTGAATGATTTTGACCATTTATTCCATGAAAACTCAATTTTCTGTTTTTGCATCTGTTACGATGAGATTAAAGCCAGTATTATGAAAGACAATAAACAGACAAGTTGATATTCAGGAAATTTGAATGATGCTTGAAAATTTAAAACCTCTTTATGAAATCTGTGATCCTGGGAGATTGAATGTATGATTATCCTTTAGTGCTGGGAGGCTTGCTGTAGTTTAACGAAAGCAGGAAATATATATATTACAATTATTCATCATTCAAACAAATGCTCTAATATTTTATCTTGCAATGGTTATCTCCAAGTATTTATTAGAAAATTTTAGATCTATAATTAAAGTTGGGTCAATTTCAGTTTCAGCTAAAATATTGAATCCTGCATAATATGTGTTCAGAACAGGTTACCATTTCTGTAGGGTTTCAGCCTGGGAGAAAAATACAAGCCCAGAAACACTGTGATCCAGTTGAATTTAAAGGCAGGACCAAATTGTCTTAGTATTAATCCTGTTTGCTGCCCAGCAGCTGTCTAGGTAGACAAGGCAGTTGACTGCCAAATGGGAAAGTGGATGTATAAGGCTGAAGCTGGGGATGCTTGGGCACTGTCCCTGGATACAAAACATCATTGGTTGTTGAAGGGAGATTGGACCAGCAGTTGACAAGGAGAAGAGGATCCAGAGGGTTTATGGAGTAGGTGGGTGGGGGGGAGGTGTCAGGGGAAGGATGGGAGTCAACTGCAGCAGAAGGGTTGTTTGGGGGCTAGGGGAAGTACTCTTGCTCATGTTGGTCCCTATAACTCCAATATTACAGCTCAAATATAGATTGCAAGCCAGATAACTTGATCTGGAAATTTGTGTTATGTTTTCAGGGTGAAGCTTTTTTCTGCACCTTCCACTGACACCAATACAGAGGGAAGGTTCTCTCACTTCCCTGGCTGAGGTCAGCCCTCATGTACAGACCATCTGAATATCAGTATGTTCCATAAAATAGGTTGCATCCATGTCCAGTGAGGGACACAAGGATATTTTTTCTGAGGGAAGTGGAGTACTTGGCCAGTTCCCTCTATTCAATGGTGGTAAGCAGCTAGAACATGGGGCTGACATGGACCCAAGGTTTGCTCATTGTGACACTGGTGCTTGCCACTAGCTTGCATTTGAGTTGCTCTCTCATTAATCTCACACAATACACTAGGTTAATGCTGGAGAGTACCAGATAGTATGACCCCTGTTTTACGGTGGGAATTTTAATTGTCTTGTTTGGGAGAGAGATCTGCACCTGTTCAATTATACATCGACAGACAGTTCTCCAAACGCTCTTCAAACGTTCAGACAGTGTGTACGAAGAACCTAACCTTCTGAAACATTTAAAATAAGATTGTGTTTGTTTACCAAGTGTCTAGGAGTCTAATCAAATACATAAAGTTATAAACTATGTTTGAGGTCTAAATGGATGGATATTTGAACCTACCCACCAGTGCCCCATATCCCCTATGCCAACTTAGTGCTACTCCATGCACGCCATTGCCCCATTCCCCGTGCTAACTTAGTGCCAACCCATACCAACCATCCTTTTCTCTTAACCCCTCCATGTCAACTATACTAGTATCCTTGGAAATTTCATTGACAGCTTTAATGCTTCCTGGACCAGTTTTTACAGCTATGACACTTCCTAGACAGCTTTGATAACTGGACAGCTCTTTAAATATCATTGACGTTTGAATTTGAGTCAAACTGATTTGCTGTCAGATGGATACACATTCTGGTTCACATTTGAGTCAACTTGGACCCTGACACTAAGGCCAGGATCCTAAATCACAGTCCCTAAGCCACCATTTCCCATCTTCGCAGAAGTGGGAATGGATTGGGCAGTGATCCATGGAGGCAGCTGGCCACTTAAATCACTGGCTGCTCCCACTGAAATGGGATGTTTCAAGGTCAAGGCATCTGGAGTGTATGGATTAGAATAGAAGGAAATCTGAATTTGGTGGATTCATTTGGATTGCCAGGATATCACTTTGGAGAGGTAAGATGTCCCATTGGATAAGCCCCTGGACACCTTCGGGAGGGGTAAGGCATCCTTTGGGAAAGGGAAGGCCTTGGAATTGTTAAACATAATTTTGTATTTTTAGTGCACAAATATATTGGACTGTCAAGCTATTAAAGAATTGTCCAGTTGCACAGAGACTGTACACCTGTCAAGGAACTGTTAAAAAGCTGTCCAGAGTGCTGGCGCACAGAGGCACTTCTGCCCTCTGTGGTCCCCAACCTGTTTCTATCTCAGCCCACATGTCTGACAGAGAATCTGACCTCAGGGTGTCCATTTTTAAAGCCAATCTCCTGATTCTGCAAACCTGACCTGGGAATGAAAATCTGTGCCTAGATTTATACCCCAGTTTTGGGTTGGTGTGAAGCTCAAACTGTTTTGCACTAATGCTAAACTGGCGTTGTAAATGTACCCTTAGAAAATTTTATTTTGAATATTCCCAAAATAACTTCTTTCTTTCCACAGTATATTTAAAGAGTAAGGCCTGCAATCTCAGATTTACATTTTAGAATAAATAAGTAACTATTTAAATATTGGGCCATTATTCAAAACACAATCTCCAAAACCTTATAGTATTATGGTGGTGTTGAAAATGCTCTGCATCCAATAAAAGCATTCCAGCCCAATTAAATAGCTTGAATAATTCTAAAACAAGAGTATTAAAATTCTATTTTGTTAATAATCATTAATCTTGGTTAGGATTCCATTAGAATGATGGCTTAAAATCTATACTGTTACTTTTAGAAACTTGCTATCATTCTCCACATTTCCCTGAAATAAAAATGTTAAGATCTGTGGGTGCATCCTGATCAGCTCAGGAAATAACAAGTCTGTTTGTTGATTGGCAGTAAGGGATAATGGCATTGCAATGTCAAACCAATTGTACAAAGCTCAATGCATACTTCAAAAACAAAACAGACAGACTTTTTAACTGGAGTATTTGCTGATGCCATCATGTAATCTAGACTTGAAGTTACAAAATACGTTGTTCATATTATGACTGTGTATAATTGCAATTTCTGCATTGAGTTTTGTAAAACATCAGTGTTTTAAATATATTTAATACAAAATGTTACAGCACCCAAGGCCTTCATTGAGCTTTTTAATTAGGCCCATAAACCTACTCTGGACAGACATATATATGTTTAACTTATAGAACCATGGAACATAATGATAGAATCCATGCAGCGCAGAAGGAGGCCATTTGGCCCATCAAGCCTGCATTGACAGCAATCCGACCCAGGACCTATCCCGTAACCCCAAGTGTTTAACCTGCTAGTCCCTCTGACACTAAGGGGCAATTCAGCATGGCCAATCAACCCAACCCACACATCTTTAGACTGTGGGAGGAAACAGAAGCACCCGGAGGAAACCCAGACTGTCAGTGATCCAAGGCAGGAATTTAATCCATGTCCCTGATGCTGTGAAGCAGCAGTGCTCACCACTGTGTAGTTCCTTCACATGATGCTTTTCTGGTCAACCAATCCAATGAGTTTTAGAGTCTTAGAGTCATAGAGGTCTAACTAGTCCATCCCACCCTTTTTTTTAAGCCCCAAAGCTAATCCCAATTGCCCACATTTGGCCCATTTCCCTCTATATCCATTTTATCCATGTAATTATCTAAATGCTTTTTAAAAGGCAAAATTGTACCCACCTCTACTACTACCTCTGCCAACTTGTGCCAGACACTCCCCACTCTTTGTGTGAAAACATTGCCCCTCTGGACACTTTTGTATCTCTCCCCTCTCACCTTAAACCTATGCCCTCTCGTTTTAGACTGTCCTATTAGATTCCTCAGTTCTGGTGAAAGTATGAGTCCTGCTGTTGGTAGTTATTTTGGGATCGGCTATGGTGACTTTGACTTCTCATTGTAGGAAAATAATTGGTCTTTGCTCCATGTCTCCTACAAAGGTGAGATCAGGAATTTTGCACAAACATATCCCCAAAGTCTGAAGAATACTCTATGTATGAATTACATTCTTCCAATGGCTCAGTAGTTTATTGCACCATGCATTTGACACTAACGTATAATGATTGGTGTCATGAGCCAGAAAAATCTGTAATTGGGTTTAATGTCTCCAGTTTATGGAAGTAATGGTTATTCAAGCTTAAGTTCCGAATCTCCATCCAGCCATTCCTGCTGAAAAGTATGTGCACATGCAGGGTAAGGTCAGCAGTCGATTCAGCTGGGAAACCTCCAGTATTTAAACACTCCGTCAGAGCACAAATGAGAAGAATGGCTAAGATCAAGTGCAGTATCGATATGCTGTGCTTGGTTGAAGTCATTAGGTTACATTTCAGCTTCATTTGAAGCCATTTTTAAAAGCGGCATCTTGGCCTTTTGGCTAAGATGCAAATTAGATCAAGCCTTGGAGGAGGAGCTATGTCTACTCCAATCAGCTTGGATCATGTAGATCAAGCCCAAGACAGGTGGTGAGAGCCCTGTGTTGTCAGCTTGGATCGAGAATGTCTCAACTTGTTGGGACTCTGAATTGGATTTGATTGGATTGAATTGAAATGGAATAAAAGCAAATGAGAAGAATAGTCACCTGATCACCAGGGATCATGGACTATTCTCCAAAGTGAGTCAGGATGTTTTGAAGCGAATGGAAATAAACAGAACAAACCTAAAAAGGCAAATGTAATCCCTCAACAAAAAAACAATGAAGTTTTGTTCTGCCATGTCTGTTGGCTCTAAACTTCTGTGGTGATTGTGTGAGTCTCTTGTTGTAACTTGGGAGGCAATTGGCAGAACCACAGGAAAATGTCTTAAGTGGCCTTTTTAGCTGTTTGCAGAATTTAATTGGGGCTTTGTTGATCTCTCACCAGAACTGTAGCAATTAACCCCCCACCCTCCCTCCACCCCCCATCTCAATCTGAAATTCAGGGTCTGAGTGTTTTCTCTCAAATGTACATATTTAGTTCATGTTCTCAACATCAGAAATTCTCTTCCACTAATTCTTCATTTATCTGAAAGATGCTTACTAGTGTGCACATTGTAAATGGGTTGTCTAAAACTAATTTACATCAAGAAACTGGGTTTAAAGGATGGTTGTTATTAATCAGCAACATTGTGTCTCAGATAAGTGCCTTGGAAATCTATAAACAGCAGTACGATTAACCTTAAGTATAATTAGAGTGGAGAAATTATCAGCATCGAATCAATTCAAAATAATCCACTGCTAATGTATCTAGAATCCTCACTGGCAATCTCACAATGAATAATTTTTGCATTCAGTTTCTGTATATCAGTGTCAAAGTGTGATTAATACTACTGAAATGATTCTGGGGAAGGGCATTGATCATTTCGGATACAGCAAGCTATTTTGACAGTACTTTACATTATCCTTTAACAGAAGGCAAAATGCATGTACAAATATTTGAAAGGAGACACTGTATTACTTATCAATGCAAGTCATGAACTTTCCACTTACAGGACACAATTATCTGGTCCCACTATTAGCGAGAAGCATGATGTTGGGAGGCAAAAACTTTTGTTTCCTGTGAGTGGCATAAACTGTTTGAATTTTGTTCTCCTGACATTTAAGGTAGGTTAAAGGTGGTTTGAGCTTCCCAATGAACAATGTTGGGAACTCCGTTTTCATGCATTAGCATTTGATGCACGCTCACAGCAAGTTGTGGAGCTGCCATTCATTCTGTGTCATTTGTCATCTGTTGCAGTCGAAGGCAGGGATGAAAGAAGTGAGGGAGGTTTTAAGAAGCATGAATAGCAGATGGCAACCAAGTCGCAACTCAAAATCTCCATGATCCCAAGTGAATGCTCATGGGTGACAAAAGATCATGTGGTTCATCTTTCTACAATGTTAAGGCTATGGTCTCTCAATAGAGTCTTGAGATAATGGAGTCAAGTGGAATCGTATTAGAGGGAAGCTTCTTGCATTATCCTGATCAAAGACCAATGTCTCCATGTGCAATCATGAATGGGAGGAACACCCCCCCTCTGGTTCTCTAAGATGTCCTTCACCTAGAAAGGGTAAGGTGGCGATGTCATGTCTAGACAGAGACCAGGTGAAGGACTTGGCACTGGCTAGCTGGCTTGGAGATGGACAGAAACTTTAATTTATCATTTAAATTCATTCATGCATCCACTGCAGCAGGCATCATTCTTGGGAATGGCTCTCATTCAGAAGAGGAAGAGAACTTATTGCAGATTGGCACAGGGCCAGAAGGAATAAAGGTCTGAGCAGGAAGAGACAGCAGAGTCTCAAGAAGGTCAAGATGCTGGTGAATGGGATCCATTGTAACCAGGAGAATTGGCTCAACCATGGGTGTATTGCAGGCAGTGGTCTTATTTAGAAACGAGTGAAAGAAAATGTAGGAGGTATCTTTGTATGTCCTGGGATGTGGTTGCTCACGTCTATCAGCTTCTGCGGTGTGAGCTGAGGCTGCAAAAACTCTGGAGGATTAAAGTGGATCTTCTCGTTTGCGTTGAGTAAATGTTTGTTTGTGTGCCATTTAAATGTGGCACCAACCCTATGAGATAACAGTGGGGTCAGGTGTGTTCCTGCCAACCCCGCCATGAGCTTCATTAGGCTCCTCATGGATACATAATTAATGAGCTGAACAGCAGAAGACCATATGTATTCAGCCATGCTGTCAAGTGGGAATCACACTGACTTTCCTGCCTGCCACTAGATTCCAGAACAGAAGATTCTGTCCACTGTGATGGACTTGGTAACACCACATAGATTGCTATCCAAGCATTTTAGGTTGAAGTTTATAAGATCCCACCTCAAATGCAGAACTTGCATCAGTCTGCATTGAAACATAATTTGGTCATTTGATGCTTCAGGTCCTAAGATAGCTCCTTAGTCTCAAGACAATTAGACCATAAGACGTAGGAGCAGAAGTAAGCCATTCGAACCTTTGCGTTTTTTCTGCCATTCAACAAGACCATGACTGATCTGATATAATCCTCTGCTCCACTTTTTCGCCTTATCCGCATAACCTTGGATTCCTTTATCGATTAAAAATCTGTTTATCTCAGCCTTGAATATTCTTAACAATTCAGCCTCAACATCTCCCTGCAGTAAAGAATTCCACAGATTCACCACCCTCTGAGAAAATAAATTCCTCCTCATCTCTGTCTTAAATGGGTAACCTCTTAAGAAAGGATCTTAAGGCCCAAAATGTCAACTGACTAATTAGAGCAATGTTGGGCATGTTTTTCTTCCTTTATCTAGAGGTTTGTACATCATGTCCTTTTGACTCCCAGTGAAGCTGAAAATGGCTAAATTGCTACAGCTCAGGAGTGATGAATGAGCCAGTATTGTGCCAAGTAAAGCAACACAGAGTGCTCAGAATGCCTTGTACTTGATAATCAGGTCATTACCTGCAATGGAGAGGGAGCATTGTTCACTCATATCAAGTTTTTGGTTCATCCAGTTTCTTCCACTTCTTCCAGTTTCTAAAGCATGCTCTCGTCCCTCTGAACAGTATCCCCGGCATCCTTAAGCAATCTGACCTCATGGTGAAGGGAATAATGAATTGGTCAGCCAATTCCCAAAGAACATGGCCTTGCTCTTGCCATGATTTACCTTGGCACTCAAGGCCAGTGTGAACAGGTCACAGATGTTGACCAGTCCGTGCACCGACAGCAGATCCAAGCAGAAGATGATGACATCGTCCATGTACAGGGAAGTTTTGACTTGAGTGCCTCCTCTGCCTGGATCATCACTCTCATATGCCTAAGCCCTTCTTGATGGACTCAAAGGATTTAATGTATCACACAAACAGGATGGGAGAAAGAGAAGGCAGTCCTGCCTGACACCAGATTTAATTGGACAGCTTTCTGATTCTCACTCATTGATTAAAACTGCGTTATTGATGCTTGAGTAGAGCAGTTGGATCTAATTATGAATTTCCTCCCCAAACTGCATTTTGGAGAACATGTCCATCACAATATTCTGTCAAATATTCTCCTGGCCCAGGCTGATGAGGCAGGTGTCTACACCCCTATCTCGTCAGGATGGATCACTGATTCCAGAGGAGCCGTGATCCCATTGGCAAAGACCTTGGGCAGAATTTTACAGGCCACATTTAACAGGGATTCAAAAAGGGGTTTCACTGTTCTCTAATCTTTGTAATCCCTTTTGAGTTCGTCTGCGTTCTTTGGGATTAACATTTTCACAATCAGTGTCCATGTTCCCCTCTGGTCCTCCTGTAGGTAGCAGCTGGCCAGTTGGCGACAGTGCATAAGAACATACGAAGTAGGAGCAGGATGAGGCCATCTAGCCCTTTGAGCCTGCCCCGCCATTCAATAAGATCATGGCTGATCTGAAGTGGATCAGTTCCACTTTCCCACTTTCTCCCCATAACCCTTAATCCCCTTGCCTACCAAAAACCTATCTACCCGTGTCTTAAATATATTTAGCGAGGTAGCCTCCACCACTTCAACGGCCAGAGAATTCCAGAGGTTCACCACCCTTTGAGTGAAGAAGTTCCTCCTCAACTCTGTTCTAAACTGCTCCCCCCTTATCTTGAGGCTGTGCCCTCTAGTCCTGTTGTCCTTTCTGAGTGGGAAGAATCTCTCTACCTCTACCCTATCCATCCCTTTCATTATCTTATACGTCTCTATAAGATCCCCCCTCATCCTTCTAAACTCCGATGAGTACAGACCCAGTCTATTTAGTCTCTGTTCATAGTCCAACCCCCTCATCTCTGGTATCAGCCTAGTGAACCTCCTCTGCACTCCCTCCAAGGCTAAGATATCCTTGTGCAAGTGCAGCGACCAAAGCTGCACACAGTGGTCAGAGAAGAACGTCGGCTTAATGTCGGTGGATCTGACTGTGAAAGCTTGGGACACAAACAAGAAGTCTATCCCGGAGCTGACAGACCCATCCGCTGGCCGTGACCAGGTATATGTACACTGTGCACCATCTGTCGGGTTGATGAAGATGTCGTGCAGCTTGGCATCCTTTACTGTTTCCACCAGGAGTCTGGATGTGGCATCTATTCTGCTGTCAACACTGCTGGACCGTCCAGCCGTATCGATGATGCAGTTGAAGTCACCACTCAGAATGAATGGCCTGCAAGTGGCCAACAGCAGTGGAAGCTGCTCACCATTCTGGAATGGGGCATACACATTAATTAACTGAAGTGGAGCATTCTTGTATAGTACTTTTGCAACAAGGAGGCACCTGCCCCCCATCTTCTTAACTTCAGAGATGGTGAAATTTCCCCTCCACTACCAGAATACTCAGGCTAGGGGAATGCAAGTTATTCCGTCCTGACCCAATTGATGACTGCCTGGATCACCAACATGGCCATTGTATGTAGGAGCTGAGGTGCGGTGTCACACACTCCTGCAGAAACAGCAGGTCGTCTTTAACCTTGGCAAGGTAATCCAAGGTGGCAACACGTCACATAGTGGATTTAACATGACTCACAATAATGGAAGCAATCTTTATTCTGATAACTGTATGAATAGGTCATCAAAGTGTCATGAAGCAGATCTGCACTGTTAAGCTTAGAACATACAGTACTTGGCAAGGCAATGCCCTTTTTGACTGATGCTGTCAGATTCATGTTATGTGCTTCACCAGTCTATGATCAATATCTCTATTCTTAGCTGTGTATATGCTTACAGGGGAAATGCCACACCACTGATAAGAATTAGATTAGCATACTGATTCATTTTAAATGAAGTGAGTTTCACTCACAAAGGCCAAGAGACAATGAATCACAGAATCGGTAGCGATACAGCAATAATAAAAAAAAACCCTACACCAGAAGACAAAAACGCTGCAAAGATCCTGACATAAATTAAATTTAAAAAGGCTGCTATAAACAGGGGAACAAACTGAGAATTTGGGGATGACATTAACACTGAAACCAAAAGGAAAACTTACTATAGTAAAAATGACATTTTACAATTCTAGGTTCTGAAATGATACCATAGTGTATATACATTTGTGACTGGGTGGAGCACATCTGAGATCTCTCACTGAGTTCAATGAGAGGGCTCAGACCTACAGGAGCGAAGTTGGACAGAGCCATTGGTAATGGGGAGCTGAGATCTGGACATCAGTTTAATAAGGATCCAATCATTCTGTGGAAAACTTGAGGGAAAAATTTGTCTCCATGTTGGAGGCAGCTGATACTGTCACTTGCACTCTCCACTCTCACTTACAGGTACCTCCTAGAAGAGGCCAAGTGCTGAGGAGAAGGATTCCCTATCAGGCCTCAGCACTGTTGTGTATTGAAGACATGATACGCAGGACAGACTTTGGTAAAAATTAATGCCCAATGGAGCCTAATTTCCACCGTGCCACATCTTTTTTTCCACTGAAGTTTGCAGAACGATACATCTGACTCTTTTTGGAAACTTGTTTCCTAGTTTCAGTGTCGCTTTTACTTCAAGTGAAATGAAAAATCGTGGCAAAACTTTCCAAAATCAATGGAGAACAAAAACCAGTGTGGTGTATAACAGGCTGGCAATTCACTACAGGTCAGTTTCACCCTCTTTGCCTGGAGCAATTTCACCCCGTAGAGTTTTAAAAATTCCAGCTCCATAATTAAACACTACTTCCAGCAGATAAACATATTTTGCAGTGCTTGAATTTCCATTATGTAGCTTGAAGATTCCCATTACTTCAATCAGTTCACCTCTTCACAACAGTTTGTATGCAACAATTTGCAACATCAGCAGTATAAACTTCTCAAGTCTAACAGAAATGCTGTTTCTGAATTGGTGGGTGGAGACCAATCAGGCAAAATTGCACCCCCAAACTTTTCCAAAGTTCTCAGTCCAGTAAGTTTAATCAGCGGAGGTTGGAAAAAATTCCCAAACTTTTTTAGTGTGAGGAATCGGAGATCGGAACATGGAAGCTGCAACAGGCCACATGGAGATCGGGGGAGCAGTAAGTGCTGACAAAGAGGTTGCAGTGGACAGGGTGAAGGCAATTTTGGTGGAGATCACAATGGGAGAGCCTGTGACAGCAATGTCCAGACTCAAGGATGGCAGACACTGGTGGACCAAACTAGAGCAGCTCAAGAAATTAAGAACAAAAAGATAAAGGAGGTGGAGGCAATTAGCAATTTTGGAAAGGTTGAAATACTTGTGTACAGGAGCTTGGGTATTTTTGTTGAGGGACCTCTGATCTAAAGGCAAAAAATTGTTAAGGAGTACAGTCTAGAACAAAGTATCAATATACACCATGCAGATAGTTAAGAATTAAATAGCATAGATTAAATAAATGCACAACATCACTTCAATGTGTAGTAGACTTAAGGATTTGTGCTCAGAAATTTAAGTGAGTAAAAGTAATTTTAAATCAAATTGGTCTATATTTTTTGGCCCAACCCACTGCTGGGATTGTCTGGTTTTGGCTGAGCTGCTGAATGTCCCACGGCAGGTCCCATCACAATGGAGTCAGAAAATCCCAGCCTTAGAAGGGAATTCTTAACTCAGAAGGTGATATTTAGAATAAAAACAAATTTGTCAGATAAGGTATTTGGTGACAAAGATGCTAGTGCAAATTCAAAATTTCATTAGGTTGTGTGATTTTGATCACAGGGAGTTCAGTTTCAAAGGACAAAGGTATTTTTAATTAGCATTGACTTTTTTTTATCTGCTTCCTGATTGATCTTGCTTACAGTTTTAACTATAGCAGTGACTGGTACAATGGGAAACTGAGGTGAAAAGTCAAGGTCCAATCATGAAGAACACAGAGGCAAATTGAGAAGTGCACAGGATAAGATACACAGTGAGCTTTCTGAAGGCTCCTTGAATGGAAAAGTCAAAGCAAATCTGACATAGAAGAAAGGATTGAAAAAGGGGCATAACAATTGCTCAATCATTAATTACTCCATCAAACGATTCTGACAAGTCTGGCAAATCTAATAACTAGCAGCTGTTGTGCTTTGTTGTCAAGTCAAGAAAGTACTACTGATGACTACGGATGTTGGCTTTGCTTTTTACAGCTCACTGACAAATTAATAGATCCTTTCATCTGAGAGTGGAAATAAATCATAATTAATCACATTTAATAACTTAGTTTTTCATTGGTTCTATAGCAATATTTAAGAATTGCTGGATGTTTGCTACATTGATTTTGGACATATCATTAATTATTTTAATTAACAAGTAAATTTGCAGTTGAAAGCTAGAGTTAAAAAGTAAAACGGTTCTAATATCGCCAGCCATCCTTGAAAATTGAGAATGTAGCATCATAAAAAAACAAATGTTTTATACACTACGAGGAAAAGTTTATTCTATGGAAACTGAAATCTGCAATGCAATAACCATTTTCTTTGTTGTGTAACTGGCTGAAGATGAGGATCTGAAGTATAATAGCTATTGAAGTGATTGTGTAATCTGCTGATTTAAATGTAAAACGGATCAACATTTCTTTCAGGCAATAACAATCTTCAGTAACCAGATAATGGTAATCAGATTATTATGTTTCCTGTATTATATATTTCCACAGTCGCAGAGTACATTGAGGATCTTTTAAAATTTTTTTTTTAAACCATAGTTGTACCCAAAGAACAGTGCCATTTAAATCTATAAATTAAGTATATTGTCCTTGATATTATGACAATGACACTTTAAGAAAACTGCTATATTCCTAAAACATACCAAGTACCAACAATGAGGCAAGACAGAACTGCAGCTGCAACAATTATTTTTCTCCAAATGTTCTCAATACCAAATGGGATGCTTGCATATTTTATGAAGTAGACTTTTAGCAAAGTCTACAATGTGATTTCTGTCAATTCAAACAAGTGAATGCTTCAAATGGAGTTATTTTTTAAATTGGTAGACCCATAGTAAAATTCATGGTCCTGCCTTCAGTCAGTTCAAAAAAACTCCCTGCTTCAGATTATGTATTTGTTATTTTCATTTAAATTGGTAGATTGTTAGCAGAGCCCAAGACGGTGACTTTCCGTACTGACTGAGACACACAAGCTAGTTACTATCCAAATGAACAGCAAGGCATCTATAATATGCAGTTAGTATATCATCCTTGGCAAAATAAATGAGTGTGAACTCTTGAACCCAATACATACTTATTGTAGTGGATGTGGGCTCTGAGTTTACAAGATGGACTGAAGGCTAGGGTCCATACAATCTATAAATATTTAGAATGATGTACGAATCTGTAAATCTCTCTGAGAGATGCCAAGTGACACGCTCTGAATATAAAACCATAGAAATTCTGAGTGTGTTCATTGATTTTGTTGAAAACTGACAAATGCATTGCCTTCCAGCGAAACTCTATGATTGCATAAACTCTAGTGTATATGTCTGTGTGGTGTGAGTGTTGTAGTCATTTTCTCAATATCACTACGTTGCTTAATTTTGTGTCAGCATGAGATCCACAAATGATATTTGATCTTAAAAAAACTTGTAACAGATAATGCACTGGTTGCTTCTTAGAAATATATACGATTGATGTAATACTACTTTACCGATACAAACAAGAGTAATATACTAAAATACACTCTAACATTAAAGTTGTCTTAGCTAAAACAGAATTCATGACTGAGGCCTGAATTTTCACTCCTGATTCCAATATGCAAAGTTTTCTTGGAAGTATTGTCAACTTCCAAGGCTGGAGTAAAACATCAAAAGTACATAGACAAGCAAGTGGAGTGGACAGGTAGGTGGCAGATGAAGTTCAATGTGGAGTGGTGTAAGGAAGAACCTGGAGAGACAACAAAAAATAAGGAGTGCAATTCTTAAGTGGCTGTAGGAGCAGTGGGATTTCAGTGTATATGTGCATGGATCATTAAAGATGGCAGTACAGGTGGAGAGCAGTTAATAAAGCAGAGAGTATCCCAAGGTTTATTAATAGGGGCATAGATTACAAGAGCAAGGAGGGTATGCTTAACTTATGAAGGCACCACTACAGCATTCTGCATGTCACACTATAGGAAGGATGTGAACTCATTGGAGAGAGTACAGGATAGATTTACAAGTATGGTTCCAGGGATCAGAAACTTCTGTTATGGAGAGAGATTGGAACGGTTGGGACAGTTTTCCTCGGAGAAGGTGGCTTATGGTGAGAAAATGTTCAAAATCATGAGAGTAGCTAGGAAGAAACTGTTTCCACTTATAATGGATCAAAAATGAGAGGGCACAGGTTTAAAGTGTTTGCAAAAGAAGCAACGTAATCGAGGAAAAACAGTTCAGGTCCGGAATGGATTTTCTGGAAGTATGGTGGAGGCAGATTCAATTCAGGCATTCAGGAGGGAATTAGATGATTATTTCAATAAAAACAATGTGCAAGGGTACGGGGAGAAAGGCGGGTGAATGGTACAAAGTCATAATGCTCAATTGGAGAGCTGGTGCAGACACCAGCCAAATGGCCAAATGGCCTCCTTCTGCACTGTAACAATTCTGTGATTGTATTCCAAAACTGAGAATAACCTCTTTTTCCCCAGGACCAAACACATAGTGAAAATAACCTGCAGTGAATCTGACAGTACATACTCTATTTTCCAGTATGCATTTTGCAGTCCCTTACTAAAGAATCTTAACAGTAATAATTCTATTGGATTTTGGATTGTCCTTTTGGACTCTGAGGTATCCCAGAAGATCCTGGCTAATATGAATTTTGTCCTTGATGAAGCTATTATCTTTTTTTATATAAAGTGTAAAAGTATTTTAAAGCATATGAGATTTTCAAAAATGGGACATCTTATGAAATATTTTTCTAACACAAGTAGGGCTGGAGATCAAAAATTGACGAGCTGGCATTGCACTGCAACATTGGGTACTAAGGATGATAAATAAATATTTCTTTCACATTTATTCCTTTATCTCTGATTTTTAATGTTATGTCATTCTCTCTGCTGCCCTCCCTAAATGTCACACATCTCTTCTTTTCCATACTCCCTTGCTCCTATAATTAGATAGGAGGAGGCATACAGTCAATGGCTGGGGTGAAGCATGTAGCACAATTCCACCTAGTGCCATGTCAGAGATGGAGAAGTTGCTGTGATGGTTGGGGTTGGGATGGGGCTGGGAGTGGGGGGCAGGGGAGGGGGGCACAGAATCCAATCTTGGAGGGGGAGTTCAATGTCCATCACCAAGTGTGGTTCAGTATTGAGATGGAAGGGTCCTGAAAGACGTATGCCAGATTGGACTGAATTGCTCTAACGTGAAAGAAGAACCTATCTGGAATATTATTAAAAGGTGAGGGAATTGTAAGTGTTGATGATCAAAGGGACTTGGGTGTGCAGGTACAACGAACACAAAGTTAGCAAGCAATTAGGAAAGCATATTGTCCTTTATTGCAAGGGGATTGGAGCATAAGATTAATGAAGTCTTGCTTACAGTTATAAGATTTTGGTGAGACCACATCTGGAATGCTGTGTGCTGTTTTGGTCCCCACATTTAAGAAATATATACTTGCATCAAGACAGTACAGCAAATGTTCACTAAATTTGTCCCTGTGATGAGGGGGTTGGTCTATGATGAGAGGCTGAGTAAACTGAGCTTATGTTCTCTGAAGTTTAGAAGATTGAGAGGTGATCTAATTGAAATCTTCAAAATTCTGAAGGAATGTAGTGGGGGGGACGCTGAGAGATTGTTTCCATCGGTCAAGCGATCTAAAGCAAGAACAAAGTCTCAGGATAAGGGGCTGACTATTTATGCCAGAGATGAGGAGAAATTTCTTCAATCATAGGATTGTGAATCTTTGGAATTCGCTGTCCTATAGAGTCCTGGATGTTCCATCATTGAATACATTTAAAGCTGGGATGGACAGATATTTGGGACAGAATTTTCCCATCCTGCCCTCCATGGGAATTGTAGTGGGTGGTGGGGGGGGGGGGGGGGGGAGGAGGAGGAGGAGGAGGAGGAGGAGGAGGAGGAGGAGGAGGAAAAGAAACCATGCAAAGATCCATTGACCTCAGGCAGGATTTTTGGTCTTAGGGTGAGCATGGCCAGAAAATCCTGCCCTTGGTCTCTGAGGGAATTAAGACATAAGGGGAGCTATCAGGAAAATGGAGTTGAAGCTTATTGAAGTCTATTCATGGTTGTACTGAATGATTTAACAGGCTCAACAGGCCATGTGACATACTGCTCATATTTCTTATGTTCCTACATAACCCATAACCTCATGGTCGGGATATCCCTCACTCTGTCATCACTCTCTAGCCAAGGAGACAATTCTGTTCAATCTGGATTGATAGAAAATATACCAGAAACAGCATCATAGGATCTGAAAGTGAAATACCAACCTGATGAAGCTATAACACACGAGTACAAACATGCAGGGCAAATCTAATCCAGTCAATTATCACTCCATGCTTCTACTCTTGACCATCAGAAAATGGTGGAGTAAGTTTTGAAGGGCTTTTCAAAAGACTATTTCTGATGTTTCAACCACTTAATTGCTGTTGTGAGTTTATGGTTGGGGGGGGGTGTGAGTGAGTGAGGGTTTGGAGGTTGGAGGGGAAATGGAGGTGTTGAGGGTGAAGGCACATTGTCGGGAAAGAGGTATAAGCATTGTCAGAGGTGAAGGGGAGGGAGGTAAGCAGTGATGGGAGTCTGGGAAACCAACATAGCCACATTTATGGAACAGATTAATCCACACTCACTGATGCACTTTGTCTTATTGAGCAGGGGAATGCACAGTTAGAGGTAGCAGCACATAGCATGTGAGGAACAGATATAGTTCATGTGCCCTTACAACAATGAAGGAGACAGTGCTTGCCACCATTGCAATGACAATAGTTGAGGCCTTCAATAGCTTGAATTTGGACCCAACAAAATACAGTATGCTTAGAACTAATCCTCTTTTTCATTTTGTACTTCACCCTAATTCCACAATCTCTTCAGATTTACAAGTTGTGGATGATCTTGCTTCCCCCTTCACTGCAGTACAATCCTACGCTTTGTGGTTTTACCTTATCAAGTGCCTAAGCATTGGTCAGGCAGTGATGAAACAGCAGGATATTGAAGGGCAGGGAGACACTGATAAAGAAGAAATATCATTCCTCTTTCACACTCGCAACCACAAACTCAAATGCAGGTATCATGCATGGATTACAGGATAGTTGAGCAAAGGAATCTGCAAGTTATGCAACACAAGATATGAATGGCCTGTAGCCAGGCTCGAGGATAAAAGAAGCCCCACTGCCATCTGCCCAGCAGGTGACTTGTACACAAATTCATAGCTGTAGTGGATATGGGTGAGAATTTTGATGGAGCAGCTGACAGAAGAAACTGATGGGGACTCATACTAAAAAACATTGCACATTGGCAGGCCTTCCAAAAAGCCTCTGGTCAATGTTAAGGAGCACGGAGGAGCCTGGCACTAACGTGGCATAAACTTTTGCACCAAGTTTGGAACCTATTCTCTCTGGCATGCAAGTTATAGCCAATTCCAACAAGACATTCGTTGTCTCATAACTCTCACATTGTCCAAAAGGCTCTACTAGGTGCTAATGGCATAGAAACTGTGGGTTTCTTTAAAGAATGAGTTGCTAAACCATCTCATCTCTGTCTACCTTTGTGACTATATGTTTGTGATGCCTCCCTATTTGCGAGGCAAGGTGAGAATCTGGCGATGTATAGCTCACTGTGGATTCAGAGGAGCATGAAACAGCAAACAGCTTGTTGGCACTCTGCCATCCTGTTTACAACTAACTCAAATTTGATGCTGAGGAAAGATGTTCATGCCTCTATCTGATCCACATTAAATGGAACAACAAAAACTTATCAGCAATAAATGGAACTAGAATTATAGTATATAATACAAATGTAGGTATTTCATACTTCCCGAGACATGCCTGGTTACATGGAACAAATAAAGTGTAGTAGGTTTAAGTGACAATTAAACAGTTTCAAGCCTGGTGTAGTAAAAGTGCCTTAGAAGTGTCCTCAAAATATAATTTTAAAATCCTGCTGCACTCTGTTGAAACAGAAACAGTCAATTCTAGGAAAAATGGGGACCCCAAATGACACACTGCCAGGATAAGGAATCTTGAACAGTGAACACCTCATTCAAATTCGTTACTGGAGTTAAGCACACCCAGACATGTCAAGGTTGAATGATTTGATGACAAGATAAGAGTAACTGGGAGTGACATAATCTTTATGGGGATTGAATTACCACTGCCTTTCAAAGATAGATAAAGAGAAAAAAGTTTTCACAACTAGTGATCAGTCCTGGCTTTTATCGAGTAATTGAAATTTTGACATTGTAAGTTCATGTCATGTGTTGTTGAAGATATTGACATAAAAAAAAGAGAATCCTTGAAATGAGTTACTACTCAGATTGTCGAAAAGATTGTATCAAAAGAGGGTTGCTTTCAGAAGCAAAGGTAGTAAATGTGTTATTAATACAAAAGATTACGGAAGAGATTGCAGATAGGGAAGTTGAAGGGAGAAGTCATGAAGCGATCAGAAAAGTCAAAGCATTTCAGGTGAATAAATGGCTCTCATGCAGACATCCAACTTCCCCTGAAATCATCAATACTATGTCCTTCAACCACTCGTGTGGCAGAGAATTCTATGCTTTGACCTTTATGTGTATGAAGAAATTCCTCCAATATTCTAAATTTTGATCAGTTAGCAAGTTGCATATTTATGCCTCACTTATTCTGCTCTTGATAGGGCCGAAATGTGTTCAGGAATTGGGGAAGTGAGGTGAGGCTTTTTTAAAATTCATTTTCCAGGGTGTGAGTATTGCTGGCTGGGTCAGCATTTATTGCCCTTCCCTCACTGCCCTCCACTTGAGAGGACATTTGAGAGTCAACCACATTGCTGTGGATCTGGAGTCATATGTAGGCCAGACCAGGTAAGGATGGCAGATTTCCTTCTCTACAGGGCATCGGTGAACCAGATGGGTTTCTACTACAAACAACAATGGTTTTATGATCATCATTAGACTTTTACTTCCAGATTTTTACTGAATTTAAATTTCACCATCTGCCATAGCGGGATTTGTGTTCCCAGATCTTACTCTGGGTCGCTGGGTTACTAGTTCAGTGACAATACCACTACGCCATTGCCTCGCCATAGGCTGAAAGTTTGCCAGTAGTCTGACCCTGTCAGGAACAGCGAGAGGCAAGGGTAGGGCGTTCAGGCAGAAAAAAACATCTCTGAACATTCAAGGTTCATAAATTCCTGATTGCATTGCGGACTTATTACCACTACCATATATTTAAAGTTAAAGTTAAAATTTTATTTATTAGTCACAAGTAAGGCTTACATTAACACTGCAATGAAGTTACTGTGAAATTCCCCTAGTCACCACTGTCCGGCATCTGTTCAGGTCAACACATCTAACCAGTGTGTCTTTCAAAATGTGGGAGGAAACCACAGCATCTGGAGGAAACCACACAGACACAGGGAGAATGTGCAAAATATACACACAGTGACCCAAGCCAGGAATCAAACCCTGGTGCTGTGAAGCAGCAGTGCTAACCACTGTGCTAACATGCTGCCCCATTTAAATCACAGTACCTGAAACTCTGAGGGGGAAAAAGGGTCAAAGTGTAAGGTATTTTTGGGGATTTGACTTACTGGCAGAAAAGTGGCATCAATGACTATGTTTCCTGCCAAAAAACAATTATTGGACTCAACTCACCATTAGAAATATATAAAAATGATGAGGAAACTTACTGCCTTTAAACGTAAAAAATTGGACAGCAATTTAGTGCGTTAACTTGTAAGAGTTAAGTCCCCAAGAATAAAAGTCAGCTTGTTTCTATTGAGTGTGAACAGATGTTGGAAGAAGGAAGAAATATGCTGATGGCAGATGGAGTTTCATGGTGCCAACATTTCAGAAGCAAGCACAAGCATCCCAGAGGAGGTTGAGACAAGATACTCTACTGCTCTGATTTGGAAGGACAACATCCTAAAATCACTGCAAATGTTGCAAGCTTATTGGCGATAAATGGAATTAGAATTATAATAAACAAGGCAAATATAGGCATCTCATGCTTTCTGACACATGTCTGTTTTTTTCCGAAACAGCTCTTTGAGATAAGGAATTAAGGCGGAGGGATTAAGGATTTGAATGGTAGCCTTCAAATAATGTTCTTTTCCTTTCAAGGTGGGTTCACTGATCCAGTGCTCTTAACATTGTGTCAGAACTAATGTTTCTTGCCACCATGGCAGATACACTTATTGTGAAGTACAGGAGACTGAAGCTGTGCATCAATGTCTTGTTAACTACAGGAGCAGAAGTAGGCCATCTGGCCTCTTGAGCCTGCTTCACCATTTAATAAGATCATGGCTGATCTTTTCAAGGACTCAGCTTCACTTACCCGCCCACTCACCGTAACTCTTAATTCCTTTACTGTTCAAAAACTTATCTTTGCCTTAAAAGCAATGAGGTAGCCTCAACAGCGTCACTGGGCAGAGAATTCCACAGATTCATAACCTTTTGGGTGAAGAAGTTCCTCCTCAACTCAGTCCGAAATCTGTTGCCCCTTATTTTGAGATCATGCTCCCTATTCTAGTTTCACCTGCCAATGGAAACAACTTCCCTGCTTATCTATTCCCTTCATAATCTTATATGTTTCGATAACATCTTCAATCATTCTTCTGAATTCCAATGAGTATAGCCCCAGTCTACTCAGTCTGTCCTCATAAGCCAACCCTCTCAACTCCGGAATCAACTGAGTGAATCTCCTCTGCACCCACTTTAGTACCAGTATATCCTTCCTCAAGGAAGGAGACCAAACTTGCACACAGTTCTCCAAGTGTGTCCTCACTAGCACCTGATACAGCTGCAACATAACCTCCCCATTTTTAAACTCCATTCTCTAGCAATGAAGGACAATATTCCATTTGCCTTCTTAATTACCTTCAAACCAACTCCTTGAGATTCCTGCACAAAGACATCCAGGTCCCTCTGCACAGCAGCATGCTGCAATTTTTTACCATTTAAATAATACTGTTTTACTGTTATTTTACCAAAATGGATGGCCTCATACTTACCAACATTGTACTCCATCTGCCAGACCCTTGCTGATTCACTTAGACTATCTGTATCCCTTTGCAGACTTTGGTCTACCACTCATCTTAGTGTCATCTCTGAACTTTGGCACACTACGCTTAATCCCCAACTCCAGGTAATCAATGTAAATTGTAAACAATTGTGGTCCCAACACTGATCCCTGAGGCATACCACCGGTCACTGATCACCAATCAGAAAAACATCCATTTACCTTGACACTTTGCTTTCTGTTAGTTAACCAATCCTCTATCCATGCTAATACATTACCCGTAACACCGTGCATCGTGATCTTATGCATCAGTCTTTGGTGCGGCACCTTGTCAAATACCTTCTGGAAATCCAGATGCACCATATCCACAGGTTCCCCACTGTCCACCATATATGTAATATCCTCAAAGAATTTCACCAAATTAGTCAAACATAACCTGCCCTTCATGAACCCATGCTGTGTCTTTCCAATGGGACAATTTGTATCTAGATGTCTTGCTATTTCTTCCTTGATGATAGATTCAAGCATTTTCCCTACTACAGAAGTTAAGCTAACCAGCCTATAACTACCCAGATCCCTAACTGTAAGATCATTAGGATAACTTGTTCCCTCGTAGGTTCTATTACATACTGTTCAAGGAAACTATCGCTGATGCATTCGTTGAACTCCTCATGGCTGCCTTGATTGACCTATCGACATGTAGATTAAAATCCCCCATGATAATTGCTGTACCATTTTTACATGCATCACTTATTTCTTTGTTTATTTCTCACCCCACCATGATGTCATTATTTAGTGGCCTGAAGACTATGCCTATCAGTGACTTTTTCTTCTTACTATTTCTAATTTCCACCCAAATGGACTCAACCTTTTTTTTGATAGAACCTATATCATCTCTATCATCCTGATGTCATCCTTAAATATCAGAGCTACACCACCTCCCTTACTTTCCAGTCTGTCCTTCCAAACTGTCTGATACCCCTGGATATTTAACTTCCAGTTATGACCACTCTGCAACCATGTAATGGCCACCAAATCATACTCATTTGTGATAATTTGTACTATCAACTCTGCTTGTATTTATAAAGCACCTTTAATGTAATAAAACATCTCAAGGTGCTTTACAGGAGAATTCTAAAGCAAAATATGATGCAGAGCCACAATAATTAAGCTTTGTTAATGTCACCGGCATTGTTAAGGTTATTTGAACACATAAATAGAGATAACTTGGAAATTAGGTGCAGGTGAGGAGTGTTGACACTGAATAAACTCTCTCATCAAGGAAAGGCGCTGTTCTCAGTTTTGATTTCACTAACCAACACGGATCCCATTAACACTGTACATCTGTCCAAAACAGTATATCATTATTATTTAGAGTGCTGAGCTTCATCTTTATGAATTGGTGCAGGTTACGTTTAGATATTTTAATTTGTTTATTTGAGTTTGTTGCTGAAGATGTGGTGAGGGAAAATTGGTGTTTGGCAGTAGCACAAAATGCCCATTGGTGCATCAGTAGTGGGGAAGAAAATCAACCATTGTGTAAATGGATTGCTGATTCACTGTCACCCATTTTGTCCCACTTCCAAAGATCAGTTTGATGCCCACATTTTCTGAACAGCAAATAATTATTTTGAACTACTTAAACTATTGATCCATCAGAGGTACGAGCAGGTGATTAAAAACAACTTGTAATTATATAGTACCTTTAATGCAATAAAACATCTCAAGGTCCTTTGACAGGAGAAGTATCAAACAAAATATGACAGAACCACAATGATTCCAGTCAGTTCTAATTCAGATTGATAGGTGTCTGAGGTTTTCAACAGTCTCCAACCTACATAGGATAAAAATCAGAAAAACAGAGCTAGTTACATGTTCCCTGTTCAATTAAGAAATTTGGAATCTCATGCCATTTTGGTGTGTACCTTTTTTTTTAGCACTGCTGTGTTAAGAACCAAGCTAAGATCAGTAGAAGTATTTTGCCTTTCAGCGTTTGATATGTGTGAACATGTAATAATTTTTGACAGTATCCTAGAGTTGTTTTGCTCTGATAATTTAAATCCCAGACCTCACTGGCAGTGCTGACTGGTCTGATTGTTCCAAAACTGTTTGATAATAGCAGCATGTATTTAGAAGTTATTTCACATCCACAGTTAGTGCCTTGATATCAGACTTTCAACCTATGGTTATCAAGTGCAAAACAAATTTATGTTGACAACATTAACATGCTTGATGTTGGGGAAAAAAATGTGTGAATCACTATAATTGAACATTTAACCAGATGCCTACTGCAATATCACATTTTTAGACTGTGTGGTGATTATAAGCTCTTATAAGAAAAAAACTGCAGCATTCCTGATGACATTGGCCCAGGTTTTCCTACCTAGCTAGCACTGAAACTAATGAGGCTTTCCATTCTTTGCACACAAATGGTGCAGCAATTTCAGGTCAAGGGCAGATGCACAGTTAAACATCGAAGTGTTTTTCTGAGTTACAAACTAAAGTTGCCAAAGAAAGTTAAGTTTCATCCTTTACTGTCTTAAATTCAAAAGCGAAACACTAACGATGCTGGAAATCTAAATAAGATACCTGGGAGGTGAGGGGAGGGGGATTTTCTGCCCCTGTTTTTGGAATGGCAGTGGGGCAGAAAATCAGGGGGGAGTCCCAAAATGGGTATCACACCAATGTGATTTCCCTGCTTGACTATCACTGCCCACTACTTAGTGTGTTCCCACCATGCAATGGTGGGAACACATTAAATACATTAACATATATTTAGCAGGCATCCCTGCTGTATCATACCACCTTGTGGGAAACTAGCCCTCTCCGCCGTGTCAGCATGATGTCATGTTGGGGTTTGCAGTAGCTTTTGCCAAACAGGGAACTGATGAACAGAACCCATCAGCAACTCACAGGTAAGTAAAGCCCCGAGGAGAGAGAATGTTGTGTCCAGGCACTACCCTGGCAACATCCATGCACTGCCCCCGGTACTGCCACATTGTGAAGTTGTGAAGGCTCGGGGTGGTTCCCTGGGAAGTTTGTGATCTTATTTTTACTGTTTTTAAATCGGGGAGCCCTTTAAAAACAGCGCCTCAATCTTTCAACAATCTCTGTTGCTGGTGGGGCAGGATCAATCAGACCACACATCACCAGAGTGGCATGGTGGAAACCACCTCTTCCATTTTTTTTCCCGAGTTTATAAAGCCAGCAAGGCAGCCAAAGTAGGTGGAAGTCCACAAATAAGGCTGTTTGTTGACTTCACTGACAGGCTGCACTTTGAAAAAATAATCAGAAAATTCCACCCTTGGCAACATGGGGTGCAGGCATCTGGGCATCAGGACCATCTGCCACAATCCCCTGCAAGGTCCACCCTGCACACCACCCCTCTATTGCTGGTATCCCCAAATCTGCTGATCACTCCCTTTGCCAATCACCACCCCCCCCCCCCCCCCCCCGCATACTCCCCCCCCGCCCCCACAATCACTATCTCTCGTTTGCAGAACTCCCTGCTCATCTACCCCGCTGCAGAGCTTCCCTAATACCTTCCCTCATCATAGCCCCACCACCCCCCCAAACTCAGGCTCCACCATCACTCAGGTTCCACCACCTTGTCACTGGCCTGGCACAGTTATGGTACCCAGTGGGCAGTGCCAGGATCCATGTGGGCACTGCCAGGCTGGCACTATCCATACCCAATGGGCACTCTCTGGCCATGCCTCTGACCACCCAGGGGCTTCAATGGCTTTCAATCTGCACCCTCCCCCACCCCCAATGAGACCATCACATCTGGTCTCTGCTGATGCGGATCAGCTGTAGTTCTTGCCGGTGTGAGGTTTGACAGGCCAAGGACTGAGTGTTGGTGAGGCTGGAAGATGCTGTGTGGAATACATTAATGAAATGAATAAGCAAATCAGATTCACATCCATTCAATCCCTGGCTGACCATCACATCCTCCACAATGCTACAGACAGCATATAAAAAAGTGCCTTTGTTACTTTTACTTGTAAGACCTGAAGCACTGCAGTGCTGGGTGAAACAACTCTCATTTTGTCATTGTTCAGCCTGTCTGGGCCCTCTAAATTTTGGAATGATTCTGGGAGAGTGAGGTTAAAGTCATTGGTTACTCTGGGTCAGGGTTGCCAATTCCCACACTGCTTGCTTTGCTAGTCACTGGGCTGTCCTCATTTTCTCTTTCATTGTTGTGATTGGTCTTTTGGCTTACAAGCCCCTCTGCTGTTGTTTCTGCTGTTGGATTCTCTTTGGGCAGTTTCTGATTTCTTACTGTTCCGTTGTGGGTGTAAGTCACTGCTGTCACCATCTGTCACTGCTGGGTTGTTTTGGGAGACTTTTTTTTTACCCTAGAAGAAACCTGGACCATTGCTGGAGACAATGGTCCTTCTTTCATAATTACTTTGTTTATATACAAACAATTAACAAGGTTACAGAACATCAGGAGATAGCTATAGCTCCTCTCTTAGGTGCTTTTCACTCATCCTCCCTCAGTGAGGTTTTCTTTCATTCATTTGTGGGACATGGGCATTGCTGGCTGGCCAGCATTTATCGCCCACCCCAAGCTGCCCTTGTTCAGAGGGCAGTTGAGAGTCAATCACATTGCTGTGGGTCTGGAGTCACATGTAGGCCAGACCAGGTAAGGATGGCAGATTTTCTTCCATATAGGACATTAGTCATCATTATGACACTGCTCCTTATACACATGCTCAGTAGTTATTATTAGAGTTAATCCATTACTCACTCAGGTTGCAGATGCCCAGTTTTCCTTGCTGGACTGTTATCAGAACACATCTGATAGATCTATAATCACCATCACTTTACTGTACTCCCCAAATTAAACAAAAAAAGAATGTGCGTGGGAGTTCAGAGTGGTACTACTCTGAGTTATCGTACAAGAACATTCTACGTACTGTACTGTGGGATCCAGAGCTTTATCACCTACAACTGAACCTCACAAGACAACAACCCAGGAATTGGGTTAATTTGACTTCCTAGGAAGGCTAATGGTGCAAAGAACAGATAAAAACTAATCCATTCACTGCATTACACTTCTGTAACAAACATTCAATATGTCTCATTCTGATTTCAAACATTTAACAATAAAGGTGTGCATGGAGGAGCAGATACAACTCAAATCATGATGCCAAATGAGTTACTTGAAAGTAATTTAAAAATATTCCTGGTCTTTCCATTAAAACCCATGTTTCCACTTTGAAGCTCAGACTCTGGTTTGGATTGCCAACAGTGAGATTCTGAGCAAATAGTCAGCGTGTGAGACAGGGACATCAAGCCTGGGGTTGTTCCTGGGATTTGATTCTCTAAGGAGCAGAGGGAATGGGGCTTTGGCACAGCCTGCCAGATCAGACAGTCTGTTTGTTCGGTTGTCTGTTTAACACCAAAGCAATCCTTCCAGGTGTGGTTTACGTTCTGTCTTTGTTTATCTCAGGTGCCTTGTTGCAGATTATTCTGTTCAGGCCTTGGACAGGAAGCAGAAAATGGGGCAGGGGATGTGTCCTTAAGGTCCCCTTTCCACTTTGGACACCATCCCCAGATTTGCCCCAACTATCAGTGCGCTCATTTTACCCTAACAACTCCATTGAGACTGCCAACTCTCACCCTCCTCAGGCCTCACCTGCCCTTTCCACCATGAGAGCTCCTGCAATTACCTGGTTTCAGGTTTCAGGAGATGCTTGTAGTCCCAGTCCTGGCCACTGCTGCCACTGGCGCAGTGGGACTAGTGAGCTGCCGGCCAATCTGATTGGCCAACAGTCCTCTGAGGCAGGACTTCTGCCCGTGCAAGAACATAAGACCATAAGAAACAGGACCAGGAGCAGGCCCTTCAGCCCCTCGAGATTACTCCACCATTCAATAGGATCATGGCTGATCCAACTATCCTCATGCTCACTTTCCTGCCCTTTCCCCATAACTTTTGATTTCCTTATGGATCAAGGATCTATTGCTCTATCTATTTCTGGCTTAACTGTACACAAGGACTTTGTCCCTACAGCTCTCTGTCATAAAGAGTTCCAAAGACTCATAACATTCTGACAGAAAATATTCCTCTTCATCTCAGCCTTAAATTGCTCTCCCTTTGTTCTGAGACTATGCCCTCTGGTCCTAGGCTCTCCCATGAGGGCAAACAACCTCTCAGCATTTATTCTGTCAGGCTTCTGAAGAATCCTATATGTTTCAATGAGATCACCTCTCGTTCTTCTAAATTCCAATGAGTAGAGTCCCAATCTGTTTAACCCTTTCCAGGTGAAGGGAGAATCCTGCATGTAGCTAATTAGTGTTCCTTGTAGAGTTAAGTGGTTGTGGGGCTGCTGTGATAGGCTGGGATGCATTCCCTGCCAACTCTTTCGATGGTGGAGTGGGAACCACCATCCAAAAAACCCTGTGCAATGTTTTGCTAAACACAAGATGGTCCTCAATGAATTTTGTAATATGGTTGAATTCGGAATTTGGGCTGCTTTATCTATTTCAGTCAATGAAATCCCATATATGTCTCAATCAAATAACAACATTTCAGCTTTTATGTTCAAGTAACTACTTTTTAATTCAATTTACTTAGTTATTATTGATTCTCTGCCCACTGCTCATGCACATCTTTAAGGTGATAGTTCTTTATTTTGTCACCGATGTCTCACTTCTATTCCACAACCTATTTCCTTTTCTCTCCTACTACTCTCTAACTCAATGTCCTTTTGAGTTTAACACTCTGCATTCAGGGGCTCATATCTCTTCCGTTGTTATACTATTGAAAATGACTTAACAACCGAAGTAAGCAATGGAAATCCTTACTAGGGTCTGACCACTTAGAGATATCATAAATATCAACTGCGTGTTTCTAAAATCTTCCTACAATATTATTTTCAACTGTAATACAATCTATCACTTGAACCACTGAGCACCACATTATAGATCAGGACTATCAGCATGATATCTCCAATAAATAACTTATGTTGTAATTGCCCTCCCTCATAATGCAGATTATTTTGACTGGAATTAATTCCAGAGTAAAACAAATACATGATTTAAGGCCTTCTTCCACCACTTTCTCACTAATATTTATCTCCATAATCAGTTCTTACATGCATTTTCCTTTCTGTCACAGTCCCGAGCAACATATGCAAAGTTCATACTGCTCCCACAGCTGTCTTTCTCCTTAACTTAACTCCTGCGTGATGCATATCTTAATCATAATATTAATCTTGACACATGAATGTAAAGTGATGAGTTGGTAATTGTAATAGGATTCATGAGTGAGTTATATATAATAGATGGCCAGCATGATCTGTATTGCATCTATAGATTTTTCCTGTACAAATTATCAATCATGTAAAACTGCTTGTTTGTGGTATTGTAGTTGTGTGGGTAATGTCAACATAGCCTGCCTGGTGAAAAGGTGATGGGGTCAGACCTGCCATTCCTTTCACTCCTGCTTTATTTTACTCTCCTCAACACTGTCCCATTTCTCCATTTCCCGTCCTGAGTTCAATCTGAATTCCCCTGTATAATATCATGACTTCACAGAACTGAAGAAATATTTGGCTTTAAATGTTAGTCTTGCACAATGATTTCTTGGCGTTTACCTGGGTTCCTCAATAAAAACTTACTCATTAAGCAAAGATTCATGCTTGGCCTTTCAATATGAATCATCTTCTATTGTTAATTCTATTTTAAATTCAGTTAAATGGTTTAACTGATGGTCTATTCATTAAAAATGTAATAAATTATAAATAAGCATGCTATTAAATACACAATGTTTCTGGGTCATGTACAAAGATGAAGGAAGTCTTCATAGATAATTAATCCTTCTCAACTTTGAAAGCAAAGCCATTAGCTCAGATCTAGATGATCAGGGAGCACAGAAATATTTGCTTATGACTGGAAAAAATGCAACATTAATTATCTCAGGTTTATTAGAACCATTAATTGTCTCAGATGATTGAGATTAGCCTGTTCAGGATTTTAAGCTTTCATAGTTCACCTAAGATTGTGTCGAAGGATCCTTTAGGAGTTTTTTTTTTCCACAATCGGCAAATTCATCATGCACAGAGTTCTTCAGGAAACCTTCTCCATTTGTCCACACATGATGCTGTACTAGAAAATCTAATAGCAGTGGATCAAACAGAGATTAGTTGAGTCAGTCTAATATCCAGCTGTGGGCATGTATTTTTTACATGTGAACATGTGCGTTTGTGAGTAAGATTGCTGATTCTTAAGAATAGTTTCATATTTGTTATTCTCCTGGCTCCATTTCATTAAAAAATTCCTTTCATAAGGACAGTATCAAGGTATAGGTTGTTGAAAACAATTATTGCTTTAATGTGATCCAATTGTTAGCTCTTTGAAATGCCAATGGTGCTGACATTTCTCAGCATATAGAAGACAATGGCAGCATATTGCCATTAAAAAGCAACACACAAGGGATGATTTCTTCTCAAAGTCCTCTCCATAGAATTCATCAAATAATAGGTTCAAATTCTGACATTCAAGCACCTATATTAGCATTTTCTACATTGTTGATCTCCTGTGTGGTAGCAACACAAGCTCCAGCATCATCTCCAGAAAATGTGAACTGTGGTAGTGATCTTTTAGGAGACTTATTGTGAGTTGTTAGATGTGGATTAAAAAGGTAATTTGTGTAATTTTCATTTCATTGGGATTAAATACCATGAAAAACAACTTAGTTTCAATTTGAATTCATCCAAACTGGACCAATTTGATTTTTTGCTGATCCAAATTATACATTATTTAAGAAAACAGCACATTGAAATAATGTCATTTTGTGAACAGGTCCTTGTAAAATATCATATGATCAGTGTACTTGATTTGGCTGTAGTATGTAGTTGTTGGGGTAATGGGCCTGGCCCTGAGGAACCACTCTTCACCCCATTCACATAGATATGTAAACTCCTGAGAGGAGCAAGAAAGAGGAAAAACCAAGGGTCACTAAAAGAATTACAAATTCCTCTCCAATTTCCTCAAGACAATCAATACCAGTCCAGGTAATCTATGGACTAAACGTTATCAACTTCTGAAGGTTCATCCTGCACAAGCTTTACTTTATCCAGAATTCTGCTGCCTGCATCCTATTCCATACTAAATCATATTTATCAGCCCAATCCTTGGCATCTTTTATTGTTTTCTATTCTCCAATGTGGAGGTTAAGAATATGTTTCATCATGGTGCTCCAACAATCGTGGTGTGGCAGAGGCTACATAAATGCAAGTTTTATTTTTATTTATTTCAAGATATGCATCCTTCCCTCCAAATTCATCCATGGTCTCGTTCCAATCCAAGTCTACAATCTCCTCTCTCCCCAATTCTTGGCTTTATCTAATTTTCCAGAACATGTCTTCCTCCCTCAGGTCTCCTCACATCATCGATAGTGAATTTTTTAATGACTATGCCTTCTTCTTTGGAATTAGCTTCTCAATCTTCTAATTTAGCCTAATTCTTCCTGCTGTCAAAAACCTCTTTGAAGCATAGCTTTTCAAACTTACCATTGGTTTGCTCTTTGATGTCTGAGTTTTCTCTCTCCCTCTCACAATAATGCACAGTGTGCTTTTTAATTCCCTGTCTCCTAATGTGACTTAGCCACTGGATTGGGACGTGCCTAAAAGAGGCGTAGAATTCTTCTGTCCAGGTGACAATTATTTTCAAATTTACATTGAACCACAGGTTTTGAATGAATATTAGATCATTGGCATTTTCAGTTTTGCTGTATAACATCTGTAAAGTTGTACATGAATAATGCTCAGAAGTGAAAATTTAAAATTGCTTATCATGGATTGTTATCAAGCATTCTTCACAAAATGCTCATGTAGCATTGTTCCATTATTTATTAAAATAGGATCTCTTAAGCTGAAAAGTAAATTGTTTCTCTGCCTCATTAGTTAGTGTGGAAATAATTCAATTTCCAGGGGATTTTGTTTAATTTCATTCCCAAAGGTTTGGAATCATACCCTTATTCTAAACGCCAATATGTTTCTCTCAGTCTGTGTAAAGTTCAAATGACAACTTGTGTGACATAGAATGAAAATTACTTACTATCTCCTTGACAACGTAGTGGACCGACTGCAAGCTTTGCTTCAGATCCTGAGCGGCTAGTGTCTCCAACTAATACCTGGCTTACAGGAAGATGACTTTTATACGCAAGAAGTCCAGTATCCTTCCTCCTGAAATAAAGCATTGACAAGAAGAAACATAGATTATTATGCCTGAAAATGTCTGCTTATGTAGACTGAAACTAAAGCAGTACTTGTTGCATATTTCTGGACAGAAACAACTTAAAAAGGGTTGTTGTCTTGGTAAACATTTTGTATTTGCCTCCAAACACAGAATGAAATTGTTAAAATTGCCTTCGAAGTTGTATGTGACATCATTATAATGGAAGTTATATGTGCTTGGTTCATTATTTTCTCCCACTGGAAAACATTTGTCAACACATTTTTCCATTCTTTTTCATGTAGGACAACTTGCTTCGATCATTCAGCTGATATGTTGCACAACAGACTGCAATATCCTGCCTCTCACCCCAGGGTTACAATTTTCTTAATTTATGGACAGAGGTCTCACCATGTCAACACTTCTCTTGCTCATTTTCAGGAAGAGCTACAAGATTAATAAAAACACAGGACATAGCCAAGGAGATGGCGCTCCAATGTTATAGCGAAAAAGATGTGAGGATCTGGTAAACTCTCAGCAGCCCAGGGCATTTAACCCAAAACGCTAGGAAAGAGAACCGATGGTTTTACTTGTGCATCATCTGCATTCAGTTCAAACATGCACCTTGCATATTTATATTTCTAGCGCAAGTAGATGCATCAAGTAATATATCATCCCCTTCATTCCCGCATTTTCGACATACTTGTTAAAAACCTGAGTGCTCACCCTTGCCCACCTGCCACTGCCCAATATAAAATGGCAATGGCAGCAGATTGAGGGCCTTACTTGGGCAACACTTTGCCCGTTAAGACCCTCAGTAGGCCACAGAGTGGGTGGGCTGGTGAGCACATTAACCTCGCCTAATTCCATATTACGGAGACGGTGTTGGGCTTGGCGGGAAAACGATGGGCTTGCTAGCAGACATATCTTTCACTCCCCCCCGACCACCAATGTCGAAAAGCATAGACAATGCTAATGCATAGTATTTTAAATAAAGTTTGGTAAGGTTCCCTGTGGTAGATCAATCAGGTCAGAGAACGTGGAGTCAGAAGACAAGTTGGAGAATGGACTGTGAGCTGGCTTCAAGACAGAAAGGAGAAGTCTGGAGTAAAGCATAGTTAATCAGAGTTGTAGAAGGTGGGAAGAGAATTGGTGGCAGTACTGGGACCACTGCTGTTAAAAAATTGTCATCAATTTTTGTATTAAAAACATAAGGTTAACTTTGTGCATGACACTAGAATGGGGAAGGCGGAGGGGGGTGCAGAATAGTCAATACTAAGGACGGTTGCAATGCATTACAGGAAAACATTAATAACCTTGCAGCATGTGAAAATAATTGGTAATTGAAACACAGATAAGTATGGTATTGTACATTTTGGCAGGAAGGTCACTTCGTGCAGCTCTGGGTAAAGGATTTCAGAGTCTAAATGCACCAATCACTAAAATAAACTGGCAAAGTCATAAAATAAGCAAATCAAGCACTAAACTTTAGTTCTAGAGATGTTGGAGATGGATTTTTATGGAGTTAGAGTGACTCCATGGAGGGATGAAAATGACAGCTAGGATCCAATCCAGAATTTCCCTGTTCTCAGGGCTACCGATTTTCATTAGTGCTACGAAGTTGGTTAATGTTAGGAACTCACATCTTATATTCCCAGTCTGGCCACCTCCATTATAAATAGTATAGAACAGAATAGAGCTCCTATGGTGCAAGAAAAATCATTTGGCTTACTGAGTCCGCACTGACCATAATCCCGCTCAGGCCCTATCCACATAACCCTATGTATTTACCCTGCTAGTCCCTGGAAACTAAGAGGCAATTTACCATGCTGAATCAACCTAACCCACACATCTAGAGTATGCCTATCCCTTATATGTATAGGCATACCCTGGTGCTTGAAATTTTCATGGAGTTGAGCTAGTTTTTCTAAGAACTGTGGTTCACCAGCATCTTGGAGGTGTCATCATGAGGGATCTTTCAAAATGTAAGTTGTCAGTATTTTCAAACCAGAGATCGATAGATTTGAAGATACAAATGACATCAAGGGATCATAAAATCATAGAATCCCTACAGTCCAGAAGGCGGCCTTTGGCCCATCAAATCTGCATCGACTCCCCAGCAAATCATCTTACCCAGGCCCTATCCTTGGTAAACCCATGTATTTATTCTGCTAATCATTCTAGGCTTTACATTTTGGGAATTAAGGGACAATTTAGCCTGGCCAATCCACCTAATGTGCTCTTCTTTGGACTGCGGGAAGAAACTAGGGCAACTGAGGAAACCCACGCAAACACGGGGAGGACTTGGAAACTCTATACAAACAGCCAAAATTGAACCTGGGTCCCTGGTACTATGAGGCAGCAGTGCTAACCAGTATGCCATCATGATGTCCACTATGGGGGTCGTGTGGGTAGATGGCATTGAGGTAAAAGATCAACCATGATCCAGTTAATTGACAATGTAGACCTGAGGGGCCAAATTGGTTACTCTTGCACCTATGTTCCTAAGTTAGATTCAAAATCTTTTACCCACGCCCTACATGCTGCTTCACCTACTTTCTGTGGCCTCTTATATGGTGCAATAGGATGTGGTAAAAAACTTTAAAAAACAGAAATTAATTGATAACCTTCCACTTTCTTTAAAAAAAGCATTTCATTGCAGGCTGAAAAAATGCAATCATCCAGTCCCTTTAAAGTATCAACAGCTGAAACTGCAAGCACTTGAAGCCTCTTTATCATGTGTAAATAAAAATTGTGTAATTGTCATAAGAAATCAGACAGGCAGAACTATTAATTTGGCAACATTTCCCTGGAGCTCAGCTGTTTCAGCAGTCTGATGGCCACCTGAGCTCTCAGGCTTAATTGACATTAAGCCCATACAATGGAAAATTGTAAATTAAGCTGAAATTAAGCTGACTTTGCTGCAATTCTGGTTGCCATGTTATAAAAAGGATGCAGGGACATTCCAGAGGACGCAGAGAAGATCTACAAGGTTCAGAAATGCATGGGTGTACATATCAGAAAAAAATTAGCAGGCTGGAATTGAATAAAAGAATGCTGGTGATCTGATAGAGATCTTCAATATCATTAATAGTTTTGATTGAGTGAATGTAGGGAGAACATTTCTGTATGTTAAAAAATAACCAGCTAAATGTCAACAATAAGCAATCACTACTTAACTCTGCACAGGCCCAACCACCAATCAAATAAATTAGCCTTGTGGTATCATCGCTGGACTATTAATCCAGAAACTCAGCTGTTTTAATCCCACCATGGCAGATGGTGAAATTTGCATTCAATTTTTAAAAAAATCTGGAATTAAGAATCTACTGGTGACCATGGAATCATTTTTGATTGTTGGAAAAAAAAAATCTGGTTCATTAATGTCCTTTAGGAAAGGAAATCTGCTGTCCTTACCAGGTCTGGTCTACATCTGATTCTAGAGCCACAGAAATATGGTTGACTCTCAGCTGCTCTCTGAACAAGGACAACTAGGGATGGGCAATAAATGCTAGCCAGCCAGTGATGCCCATGTCCCATGAATGAATAAAAAACAAATAACCTCACTTGGGGCTGCTGACAAATCTTAAAGCTGTGCCATCATGACTGTCTTGCACCTCCTCACAGGACTTCCCACCAGAACAATTTGCCTTTCAGATATCCTTTCTGATGGGTTGCATTACTTGCCTGTCCATACCTTCGGGTCTTTGTTAAATTGATTCAATCTTGGACCTTTACTCCTCTGTCAGTGCAATGCACTGAGAGGTGTAATCGTATACTTCAATGAATAAAATCAGATTTTATTTTCAGACCTAGGAAAATGATGTGTAATCAAGGTGGTTCTGGATCCTGTGGGGGGGCAGACACGCTGTAAGGAAATGTAATGTGAATGACAGCTAAATATTAAAGCTCTAATTTTCTAAAACCATGATCCCATCGAGTGTAATTCATGTTGGCGACACAAAATTATAGAATCGCTTGAACATATTCTCTAAAATATTACATAGAATATTTTCTTTTGGAATGATAGATACTATCAACATGATGGCAAGATAGTGACTATTTTATTAAATTAGATTAATGAGGGGTGGGATTTTCCGGCCTTTCACGCCAGCAGGATTCTCTAGTCTCGCAGCAGTGAATAGAGATTTGGCTGGGAGTCAGATTTTCCATCCTTGATGGCAGTGGCAGTGGGACTCGAGTGGTTAGAGAATTTTGGCCATTGTTTCAAAACTCTACTTGAAGTTTCTTCCCTCTTTTTAAGGCACTTGAGTTCGGATATAGTATTACAATCATCAAATGAGGCCTCTATGAAACTTCTCTCAAGTGACTATTACATGAATCTAGTTTGCAGTACCCATCTGTTGAGTCATCATAGGGGAATTACAACTGAGTCTGATCTTGGAGTCGCTTGTTGCCAATATATGGGCACAATCCAACAGAATAGTAAGTCTGATGTAAAAACTGAGGAACTGGTGACACCCTTTCAGAACTGGGCTGCCAGTTCTGAAGAAATTATATTCAAATCAAGAAGTTAACTCTGTTTCTCTCTTCCCAGATGTTGCCAGACCTGCTGAGGTTTTTCCAGCATTTTCTGTTTTTATTTCAGATTTACAGCACCTAGAGTATTCTGATGAACTGTTTGTCTCCTTGCACAATGATCTTAAGCTTGTTCATTCAGCTCAGCAGAGAGCAATCAGACCTGTGATATTTCTGGTACAAATGACTCATTAAGTATTACATTTATCAGCTGCATATTATATCACTGCATGATTGAAAAGTTCCAAAGACCTAACTGTGAGGAGTTAAGACCTCACATTGCATAATTTTATAAAATATATGTAGTTATGCTCATCGCTATTTCTAAGTTTTTAAAACTGGACAAAGACTTTAAAATGGCTGAAAATGCAAATGTTTGTGACCCCCCCCAGAGAAAAAAAGAGTCCATTTGCAGTTTTATGAAAACTCACACTTGATTATCTCTAAGGAGCCCCTAACAATCGTCTGTGAACTATAAAGCCCATCTTCAAAAAGAGGCATACAAAGATCATCTACATTCACTAACCCAAGCTGGTCAGAAGGTAATGGATCATCTTCTGAGATAAAGCTGCCACAACCTTGCTTTCATTCCGAATGACTAAGGCATTTACCAATCACTGGAATCCAGAAGCTAGATCATCCTTTGCAAAAGATGATAGAAGGGACGGAGCCATGTGACATGGTCCTCTGGCTTGTGTAACTAGTAATATTGTCTTGTTGAATTGCACAGTCTCAGCCTGCTGTTTACCATTTGACTAGCAGCCTCACAAAAAAGGAGTACAGCACAGGTGGAACACCTGGCCTCATCTACACTGCTTCTGTTGGAAGATCTGTGTCATCACCTTCAAGACTGATTCATCTCTGTGTTCCTTTCTCGTGAGAAGTCAACACCACCAGAGAAATTAATTCTGCATTAGTTTTCAGCTGATTGACTGCCATGCAGCAATACCTCATCGGATTTTGGTTCTGGACTCTGGAATCCGTATGAAACAATATACTCTTTTTCCCTCTGTGGCCTCTGTACTGTAAATCTTCCTTCTCTCTACCCCTCTCTTTACAGTTTAAAGGTGAGGGTGGATCCCAAACTCTCTTTTCACGTTTTGAGTGCATACAAATAAACTAACCTTTTCAGTTCATCCCATCATGGGTTTGCTCTGGGGTTATTAATGGAAAATTTGATTGCAAAGGGTTTGGGAAATACAGCATCACTTATAAAGAGGGAAATAAATTAACACACCTTTCTGTTTACAGATGGTTGGTGAGAGGAAAAATTTATGGTCTTTAAATTATCTCTGTTATGTCCATATTATAAATAATTTTAAAGTTCATGGGGGGAATTTTCCTATCCTGCCCACCACTGGAATTGTAGCAGATGGTGGGGGAGAGGGGCGGGCAGACCTTGCAAAGATCCATTGATCTCTGGCGGGATTTTCCAGCTTTGGGGCGAGCACGTCTGGGAAATCCTTTCTTGTGTGTCTTAATCGTGGATCCCGAACATATACATTGACTTACAAAAATCATTTGAAGAATGAAAGGCAATAAATGATACCAAAAAACTGTTTTCCAGTATTGTAATATTTAGTTCATTAGATTCACTTACTTGTTATTTTGTTAAATGTGCTTAAATTGATTTCCAGATTACAGTGTTACACTGTGTAAAGTTTCTTGCATCAATATTCTTTGGACATTTAGTTAATGTCTTTTAAACTCTCATTTGCTATTACTATTAAATTGAATACTTTAATAGTTACATAGTTGCACTGATTTCAAATATAGTCAAAGGAGGACACAGGGCGAAGTGCCTTGATTCACATATGCTTTACTTCCTGCGCCAAGGTGGGAACACAAAATGTTCATGAGAAGCATTTGGTTATTAATGTATTACCGAATCAACAAAAGCAAAGCAGGCACTGAAATACACAGCTCTGGCTTTCAATCATCAGAGACAACACACAATTGTTATGACAGCATATCAAGCTACAATTTACCTTTATTCAAAAACTGCTTTCATATTAATGGCTGATTTTTCACTTTGCATGAAATGTACCAATTGTATCAAATTGAAACAATGTATCAAATATTAAAGTACCAACAGATTAAACTTTGAAAAAGTCATGTAGGACTGGTCTTCTTTTCCATTTGTGCCTATTATAACTTGGGAGCAAACAAATTGTGCATCTCGAAAGATCGTGGAAGGTTGGGCATACGTGAGTTTCTTATGAAATTTCTCAAATGTCAAAGTAGCTTTGATCTTTCCTGTTCATCTACTAAACCCTTCACTTGAAAAATTCTGTGGTCTCAAATTGGCATTGCTTGCGACACTAAAATGCAAGTATCCTCCAATTGCACTTGTTCAGAATTATGGGGGTTTGAGGGGGGATGTAGAGCAGGGTGTTTCCCAACCATAATTTTCCTTGAGGAAGTGGTGGTGAGCTTCCTTCTTGAACCATTGCAGTGTTGTGATGTAGGTGCATTCACAATGCTGTTGGATGGGGGAATTCCAGGATTTTGACCAAATGTCGGTGAAGGAGCGATGATGTAGATCCATTTCAGGATGGTGCAGAAGGGAATTTGATGGTGGTAGTGCTCCCATGAATCTTTTCCTCGTATTTCTTGGCATTCTAGGTCACAGATGAAGAGGGTGTTGCTGAAAGAGCCTTGGTGAGTTGCTGCAATGCATCTCATAGATGACATGTAATGCTGCCACAATGCATCAGTTGTGGAAGGAGTGCAAATCAAGTGGACTACCTTGTCCTGGATGGTATCAAGTTTCATGAGTGTTGCTGTAGCTACACTCATCCAGGCAAGTGGAGAACATTCCATCACACTCCTGACTTGTGCTTTGTAGGTGGACAGGATATGCAGAGCCAGGAGCTGAGTTACTCACCACTGAATTCTCAGCCTCTGACCGATTTATATGGCTGGTCCAGTTCAGCTTTAGATTAATGGTAACGCCCAGGATGTTGATAGTGGGGGTTTCAGCAATGACAATGAAGTCAAGGGGAGATGGTTAGATTCTCTTTTATTGGAGATGATTATTATCTGACATTTGAGTGGAATAAATGTTACTTGCCACTTATTAACCCAAGCCTGAATGTTGTATAGCTCTTGTTGCATACAGACACAGACTGCTTCAGTATCTGAGGAATCATGAATGTGATTGAACATTGTGCAATCATCATCAAAACCTCCAATCTTATGGTTGGTCGTTGATGAAACAGCTGGAAATGGTTCGGCCTAAAATGCTACCCTGGGAAACTCCTCAATGGGCAGAGACTGAGATAATTGATAGTCATAAACTACTTCCTCTGTCCTAGGTAATGACTCCAATTTGGGGAGTTTTACCCCAGATTCCCACTGAATTCAGTTCTTCTAGGACTTCTTAATGGCGCACTCAGTCAAAGTGTCAAAGGCAGTCATGCTCACCTCACTCTTGAGTTCAGCTCCTTTGTCCATGTGTGAATCAAAGTCGGGAGCTGAGTGGCCTTGGCAGAACCTAAACTGAGTGTTAATGGGCCAGTTATTTCAGAATAAGAGCCACTTGATGGCATTGATGAAGACATCTTCTATCGCTTTACTGATAATTGAGGGTGGACTGATGAGCCGCAATTGGTCAGGTTGGATTTGTCCAGCTTCTTGTCGAGAGGAGATACCGAGGCAATTTTCCACATTGTTGAGTTATTGCCAATGTTGTAGCTATGCTAGAATAGCTTGGCTTGGGCAGCTGCAAGTTCTGGAGCTTGAGCCTTCAGTACTACCATTGGAATATTGTCAGCGCCCATTGCCTTTGCCTTATCCAGTGCCTTCAGCCATTTATTGATATCATATAGAGCAAAGGAAATTGGCTGAAGACTGACATCTGAGATCTTGGGGATCACAGGAGGTGGCCGAAATGGATCATCTAATTGGCACTTCTGGCAGACAATGGTTGCAAATGCCATTGTCTTTGTACTGATGTGCTGGGCTCCCCCATCATTGAGGATGGGGTATATTTGCGGAGTCTCCTTCTCCAGTTAGTTGTTTAATTGTCCACCACCATTCATGACCGCATGTGACAGGACTGCGAAGCTTAGGCATGTCAGCTACCACTCTCACCAACTTCTACAGATGCACCATAGAAGGCATTCTTTCTGTTGTATCACAGCTTGGTTTGGTTCCTGCTCTGCTCAAGATCGCAAGGAACCACAAAAAGTCGTGAATGTAGCCCAATCCATCATGGAAACCAGCCTCCCATCCACTGACTCCGTCTACACTTCCCGCTGCCTCAACAAAGCAGCCAGCATAATTAAGGACCCCACATATCCTGGACATTCTCCCTTCCACCTTCTTCCATCATGAAAAAGATATAAAAGTCTGAGATCATGTACCAACCCACTCAAGAACAGCTTCTTCCCTGTTGCTGTCAGACTTTTGATGGACTTACCTTGTATTAAGTTGATCTTTCTCTACATCCTAGCTTTGACTGTAACTCTACATTCTGCACTCTCTCATTTCCTTCTCTATGAATGGCATGTTTTGTTCGTATAACGCGCAAGATCAGTGTATGTTAATACATGTGACAATAACAAATTAAATCAAATCAAAGGTCAGTTGATCTAACCTGCACATCTTTGTTTGGTGGAAGGAAATCCTGATGAACCCAGACAGACACGGGGAGAATGTGCAAACTCCACACAGTTACCTAAGGCTGGAATTAAACCCAGGTCCCTGGTGCTGAGGCAGCAGTGCTAACTACCGTGACACCGTGCCACCCAACAATTCATATCTATTGCATGAAGATTTCAGATGTTCAAATTGTGGGTTCTGCTGGCAGGAAAATTACAGGCCATTTCCACAAACTGGGGCATAAAATGTCAGGATGGCTAATTTACTCACCATTGTTTGGCATCAGCATCACAATTGCAGTAATACTTCGGATTGGTGCAATTTCGTTCAATCCCACAAGCACATTTCTGTATCCCAGGACCGGAACCTCCCCAGTAGTAATGCTTCTCGTTTCCTCTTCCTATCCACCAAGTATAAGGGTTGCCAGCTGCAAATATACCAAAACAGACATGCTGAATAAATGTTGATAACTAAATGTTGAAGACTTCATTGATTATCCTACCAGGAATATTTTGACTGGGCTAGTACCAGAAGAAACAATTCTTTTTGTAAAGCTAATATCACAACTTGACTCCACTGTTTTTACATTAGGCTTTTCGAGAACCAAGTTTGTTGTACTCTACGAGCCCGATTTTAACATTTTGATTGTAAGTGCTGAATCTGGGCACAATTCAGATCCAACTTGTGAAACTGCTCTCAGGCGCCCCAATACACACTTAACCTGAAAAAAAAATTGAGCGTCTGAATCGCGCTGTGGGTGGGTCTGAATCGCGGCTGAAATGCAGCTCTGATCAGATGCGCAGTGAAAAAAAATTGAAAAAGCGCTCCCCTGTCTCGTTGCTTTCTGGCTGCAAAAAGTGGACAAAGCAGCCAGGGAGCAAAAAGCGGGAGCAATGGCCTCCACAGACATCACCCCACTCCCACAACATAACAGTCCCCCTTATCCGCCCACCCCACCACCTCCCCCGCTTCTCAGACTGATTGCGGCCTTCCGCCCCCCTTTCCCTCCAACGATCGCCTGCAGAGTGACAGCGGTTCCCCCGCCCCCATCCTTCCATCAGAGATCCATCTGGCCTCCCTCCCCCCATTAGAGAGTGATCTGGCCTCCTGCCCCCCCCCCCTCCACCAAACAATGATTGGGCCTCCCTCCTCCCCGCACCCCCGTTCCCCTCCCAGAGACACATCCAGTCTCCCTCCTCTTCCCCTGCCCCACCTCCCATCAGAGAGAGATCTGGCCTCCCTCCTCCCTCCCTTCCACCAGAGAATGATCTGGCCCCCCTCCTCACCAGAAAATGATCTGATCTACCTCCCTCCATCACCCCCACCACCGATCTGAGTCAGAGAGCTGCTGGAAGCTCTGAATTGCCCCTTCAGAAGCTGGACCGCCCGAAACAGACCTTTACTGAGCATGCCTGTTTCGCGCTGAATCTGGATGATGGTGATGGTAAAGGGGGAAGTGCCGGTAAAGTTGGGCGGGCAGCCCATTAATTCAATTTAAATGCATGCAAATGCATTTAATTTGCTGTCGCGTCCATTTCGGGCGCAGTTCGGATCACGACCATTTTCGGGCCTTGGTAAAGTGGGCATCTGCGTGGACACTCAAGTGCAAAACAATGGTAAAATTGGCCCTACATGTCCTGTAACACATGGCATTACAAGTCTGTCAAAATTATTTATTTTTAAGAAATACAATGGCAAATATTTGGTTGAGGTTTGCAACGTAATATTGAGAAGTCAGGATGCATTGGGAATCTCTCAGCCAAAAAGCCGATCAGACTAGATCTATTGAAAATTTTTAAATGGAGACAGCTAGATTTTTGACAGGCAGCGGTGTCAAGGGTTGTAGAAGAAAGAAGTTAAGATACAGATCTAACTGAATAATGGAATGTGAGGCTGAATGACCCTCTTCTGTTCCTACGCTTTCACAAATTCACAGGAAGTTTTAACTCCTTTTAGGAACTGTAAAAATTCAGAAGTTGATTTGCAGCTGAAACATACCATTATTCAGAGGTTAGTTTGCGAGATAAAAAATTCATGTTACGATAGAAAAATGAGTTCATAGGCTAAAGAGTACACAATTAAAACAAGCTTTTCTCAATGCATGTTCAAAGACATTTTTGAGTTGATATTTATTCATTAAAAAAAGGAACTTGTCTCCACCCTATATGCAGATTCAGAAGTTTTGTAAGTAATTGGAAAACGGAGTCCTTCATGTGGAAGGAAGAGATGGCATTACACAGATGATACAAGTGGTTATCGTGGGCCGAAGGGCCTGTTCTGCGCTGTAATGTTCTATGTTATGTAGTTAAAAACAGATGACACAAGGATATGTTAACATGTGCAACTGAAAAATGATAAAAACATCCCAGCATTATTTCATAGTGCTACAAATTGAGAACTCCATCGTGATAATGTGGCTAATTATATGTGAAGAACTTAAAATGCATGGTTTAAAACTCTACAAAGAAAAAAACACATTTCCAAACGTATTTCATCAGTGAGCTAAGCCAAAGTACTATATACCAAAAGATTTTTTTTTGATGTACAGTTAATATCATATACGTTTCAACCTGAAATTCATTTGTATACTGCAAGATTCCATCATCAGAAAATGAATGAATAGCCACATCAATTGATATTTTCTGTGATTAGCTTAAGGAAGGATGATGGTAAAAGAACATGAAAAGAACTTGCACATTTCAAAACAGAGTGGCAGGGTGATCCCGGGGTTAGCACTGCTGCCTCATTGCACCACTGACCCAGGTTTGATACCTGGCTTGGGTCACTGTCTGTGGGGACTCTGTACCTTCTCCCTGTGTATGTGTGGGTTTTTTCTGAGCATTCCAGTTTCCTCCGAAAGATGTGTTGGTTTGGTGCATTTGCTGTATCTAAATTCTCCCTTAGTGTACCTGAACAGGTGCCAGAATGTGGTGGCTAGGGGATTTTCACAGTAATTTCATTGCAGTGTTAATGTAATCCTACTTGTAACACTAATAAGTAAACTTTAAAAACAAAGATCTGTGACTATGAGCTCTTTTACATACACCTGAGCTAGCAGATGTGGGGATTCAGTGCCTATTTTAGGAATGGATATAGAATTAGCTGGAAAAGCAGAAATCAGTAGATAATTGTACAGGAGAGTGGATAGGAAAAACTAAACGGAATTGATGTTTGGGTTACCACCACTAATTTACACAAATGACCTGGACTTAAAAACCCAATATAAAGTGATCAACTTTTGAAGTTTGTAGATGATACCGAAGTATACCAGACAGGTGAACTGGAAGAAGCAGCGCTGAAATTACTTGATGATCAAAAACTGCAAGTGGACAGGGCAATGTCAGATGAAGATCAACTAAGACTGTCGTGAAAATGGACAACAGTTTCACTAACTAACTACAGGGATGTTGAATGTTTGAGAGAAGCCCGATGCTTTTTAAAAATATACAAGTTGAGACACTGATCAAAAGATGGCTGAACTGTACAGTGACCACTTTCTGCAAAATTCCAAAGTGTTTTATGTTTCCTGTCTGAAGGAACATGGAATTTTGCACTTTAAGAGGTGTCAAGGCTCAAACAGAGTTATTTGAAAGGAAATTACAGAAAATGCAAAGGGCCGGACTTTAATCTGCTGAAGACAATGGTGACTGTTTCCTATATCCCAACAGACATACAAAAACCCATCTCCTGTTGATCTCAGATTGTGTCAAAATATTTTTGAGTTAAAAGCAAGATAGACTTTGGATGCAAAACATGCCAATTGAATTCCGTTCTGTGAATAGAAAGAGAAATGAGTTGAAGATGAGCATAATGCATGGCAGTGGCAGAAGCAAGAAGCAAAACCTGTCTTCAATCACTGTTGTGATAGGTGATCTTTCTCTCTCTCTTGCTGAAGGCAAGTTGTCTAGCAGGCAGGCAACAAGCAGAAAGAAGTAGGACAGCCCCTTCAGTTCCCCAGCAAAGACAAGTAGGTGATCTCTCCCTCTGGGAACAAGGAAACAAGTGTCTCCAGCAGACAGCAAAACTGTCAGAGTTAACTCCAGAGTTCTACCAAAGTTGTCGAAATAATGGCCACAACATACCACCATCTATGCCTCACAGGCAAGCGAAGGACTGATTCAATGTATTATTTTTAACTCATATTTGGACTCTTATCTTGCTTATTTCTGATTTCTGTGTGCGGCATCTTTTAATATTTTTCCTCAGATTTTAGAAATTAACAAATTTACTTTGACACAAGAGAACCTGGTTGGATTCCTTTAAGAAATCAATACATTTGGATTGGTAAAAGTGTCCACAGTGAAAGGATTTTGAAGAAACTTTTGTTGCAACTAATTCAGGGAGTTGAAAAAGAAGGAAGCCAGCTCATTCCTTCACTCACTGTTGTAATATGGCAAATGTACAGGAAAAAATTGATTAAAATAAATACGCTCTCCAAGATGTTGTAAAAGCTTTGAAGTTGAAAAAGCCTCAGTGCTTCAAATGTCCAATCAACGTAGAAGAGGATTCAACAAAAACAACAAAGCTTTGAAACAACATAATGCTAATGGTAGAATACAAGTCAGAGAAAGTCACAATGAAATTGTGCAAGACTCAGGCCAAACCATGCCTTAGGTCTTGTGTTGACAAGTGGTAACTGAGACAAATGGGAGTGTCATTCTATTCAAATAACTAATCCAGTTACATTTTCCTCCAAATCATTTATATTTATATTACAAACAGCAAAGGTCCCAGCACCGATCCCTGAGGAACACCACGTGTCACAGTCCTTCATTCAGAAACGCACCCTTCCACTCCTACCCTCTATCTTCTTTGACCGAGCCAGCTTTGTGTCCACCTTGTCAGCTCACCTCTGATCCCATGTGACTTCACCTTCTGCACCAGTCTGCCATGAAGGACCTTGTCAAACGCCTTACTGAAGCTCATGTAGACAACATCCACTGCTCCACCCTCATCAATCATTTTCGTCACTTCCTCAAAAAACTCAATCAAGTTCGTGAGACACAACCTTCTCTTCACAAAACCATGTTGCCTCTCACTAACACGTCCACTTATTTCCAAGTGGGAATAAATTGTGTCTTGAAGAATCCTGTCCAATAATTTCCCTACCAGCTGAGGTCTAACTAATGTCTTCTATATGTTCAGCATAGCCTCCTTACTCTTGTACTCTATGCCACTATTAATAAAGCCTGGGATACTGTGTGCTTTATTAATTGCTCCTTCAACCTGCCCTGCCACGTTTAATGATTTATGCACACAAATATGAAGGTCGCTCTGCTTCTGCACACACTTATTTTGTACTGTTCATCTGTGTTCTTCCTTCATATGGGAATCATCTCGCACTTCTTCAGGTTTAACTTAATATGCCATCTTTTTGGCCATTCCAGCAACTTATCTACGTCCTTTTGAAATTCTATATTATCCTCCTCACAGTTTACAGTGGCTCCAAGTTTTGTATCATCCACAAACTTTGAAATTGTCCTCTGCACACCAAGGTCTAGATCATAAATATATATCAAGAAAAGCAAGGGTGCCAATACTTGGCCCTGGGAAATTCCACTATGAATCTTCTTCCAGCCCAAAAAATGTTCATTAATCCATGAGTTGCTGTTTATTATTACTCAGTCCGTTTCTGTATTCACGTTCCTACTGTGCCTTTTATTTCATGAGTTACAACTTTTCTTTCAAGTCTGTTGTGCAGCATTGCAGCAGTATCGAAAGCCTTTTGGAAGTCTATATACACCACATCAGCAGCGTTACTCTCATCAATGCTCTCTGTTATTTTTTCCAAAAACTCCAAAGAGTAAGTTAAATATGATTTTCCTTTAAGAAATCCACACTGCCTCTGCCAAATAAACTCACATTTTTTCATTTGGTTATTAATTCTATCTCAAATGATTGACTGTAGGTAGTGGACTAAGGGACAAGAAAACTGTTGGCTAGCTAACTAGTCAGGGAGGGGGTGGGTGTGGGGGGTAGTAGTTGCAGGGATAGGAAGTAGTCAGGAGGATGGGGGAGTAGTTGGGTAGGAGCCAGGATAGTCAGGGATTGGGACGTAGTCAGGAAGGTTTGGGGGGCGGGGTCCAAGATGAGTCACTAACCTCGTTAGTGGAAGGTAGAAGTGGTTTAAAAATGGTTAGCTTTTCCTGAGTAACTATTCTGCTGAGAGAATCAGAAACATGCAAATCTTCCACCTCAGCAGAGATTGGAAGATCTAGGCCAACTGAAAGAAAATTCAACAGTTTCCGAGAAAATTAGAACCTTGCCTTAACCTTTCAATCTTTTTTGGGGTTGTCAAAAACTGACCAAGCCCTTATTTTCCAACAAAGAATATTAGTAACTTTAAAGTTGATATTTCATTGTTATTGCTATAAAATTGCTACGTTTCCTATTTGCAGCTGAGCTGATCTTCAAACCCTGCAATCTATCCATCCCGTATTCTTATTTTCTCCTTTGCAAAATTCTAGCTTGCCAGTTCACCACAGCAACCTCCTCCAACTCAAAGCTCTTTACCTTTGGTTGGCTGTCTCTTGCCTTCTGTGCATCTCTTTCTCCACTGCATGAACTATATCAGAGCCTTCAGCCTGAAATGCTGTCCTTGAACATGCTCATCCTGCCATCTCTTTTCTCACCTTTAAAGTTGCAAATTATTACAGTCCACCTAGAATAGAACTATAAAAACAGAAAATTGGTTCTCCATTCCTATCAACCTCCTTTCAAATCTTTGAACTTCTTGCAGTAAATGAAAATGTGAATCCAAAAGTGATGAAAGACAGCAATAAAATTCTTCTCTCACTTTTGAAAGACATGGAACAGGAGTGTTTGACTGTCTTGTCCCTAAAACATTCCGTTCATGTATTTTTGTAACTGAATTTTAGTGCCATCAAAAACACTGTTACAAGTAACTGTGTTTTTCTTCATTATTACATAGGATGTGGATGTCACTGACAATGGGCATTTGTGGCCCATTGGTTCTTCTTCACTTCCTCATAATTTCTCCATCATTGTCATAAAAATCCATTCGATACCATCATTGTTTCTATACTTTAAATTAATTCAGTGATTCACGTTGAATTGCATTTCAGGAGGTAAACTGACATGAAACTTTTAATAATAACTTCTCTTTGACTTTCCTCATTAATACGCTATAAACACATTTCAATAACCCTTTCAAGTCTGTTTGGCAACACTTCCACAGCAATACTTACTTTTTATTTATTTTGGCACATGATAATTCTTGTACTTCTTCACTTGTTGCACTATTTTACTAAAAGGCTGGTGACAGTTCGAGCCAACGCATTTTAAATTTGAAATTTATGGACATAGAGCACATTTTCATAGCAAAACACTCAAAGTGCATCATAAAAAAGGACAGCCGGCAATTTGGATACTGAATTAAAATTACAAAAAGATTTAGATGGTGATCAAAATTTCACAGGTAAAACTTTCACAAGTAAAGATAACACCTCATGATATAGTTTGGTCCTCATGCCTGGGCTGCTGACAGACTACAGAGGACTCCTCCTGAGAGACTGGAAAGTGGGCAGTCTCAATGTAGAAAGTCTCTACCTTGGCCCTACTACCTCCTTTGCCAATGGCCATGTTTAGGGCCAAAAGTGGGTCTTCCCCACAAGGCCATGATGCAAACATCAGTAATTAGCTAGGACATAGTGCTTATGGTTGATTGCACATTCAGTGGAACCTGTTATGGCAACAGTATGTCTGAAAAACCTTCTGAGCCATGATCTTGTGTATGGGCAGTTGCTATTATCACACCAGACCTGCACTCAGAAACCTCCTCCATTGTGAACAGAATTAATAGAGCCTTTTTCAGTCTGATGACATTGATACAACACCCACATAGATGAAATAAATGGATCTAATAAATAAGCTATGGTTAGGGCAAGTGAACAGTCACAGATCAATGTTTCATCTTGGGGGGAATTGTTGTGTTTTAACAGCTTTTCCTGTGGTAGTAAATTGGCAACCGGTTTTACACTTCTGTTGAAGAAGAAAATTATTCAGGTGTAATAAAGGCTGCTGATTTATAATCTAGCAAAAAGTGGAAGATGACTAAAATTAAATTTACACCCAATGAGTGAGTGCATCTTTGGCACAGCCAACTCAGAATAATAACATTACATCTGGTGCTCTGCGTCAGTGGCGGACTGGGTAAACCAAATGGGAATGGCAAGAAAGGCTGGCATGGAGAGCACAAAATGAAAATGACCACTGACATAAGTCTGTGAGATGCTGCAACTGCCCCTTCAAATTTTGGCATTTTTTTGCCACAATAAATGTCTTGCATCAGCCTTTGTATTAAGGATGTTCAACACAACTATGGAGTAAGAAAAATATAACGAGGAACCACGCAACAATGTTGATTTATTGAATTTTAGCCTCTGAATGACAGCTTCATTTCCCAATTGGAAGGATCCAATCTGCAATCCGAAGACCACATGCCAATGTTGTATGAACAATCATTTTCTTGTCAGGATTTAAAGCTGTTGCTGTATACACAAAATGTGTGTCACCAGCTCCCCAGTCTCAAGAGCTGTCTCTGATGGGAATTAAATAATAAAATCTATCAAGCCTCCCTTCAAATCTTTGAACTTCTTGCAGTAAAAGAAAATGTGAATCCAAAAGTGATGAAAGACGGCAATAAAATTCTTCCCTTACTTTCGAATGACATGGAACAGGAATGTTTGACTATCTTGTCCCTAAAGCATTCCTTTCATGTGCTTTTGCAACTAAATTTTAGTGTTATCAACAACACTGTTCCAAGTAACTGTGTTTCTCTTCACTCTTTCAAGTGATGTGGATGTCACTGGCAAGACCTGCATTTGTTGCCCATCACTAAGTGCCCTTAAACTGTGTGGTTTACTAAGCTATTTCAGTGAGCAGTTACAAGTCAACAGCATTAGTGTGGGCCTGGAGTTACATGTAGGCAAAAGAAGTAAGGACATAGATTTATTTCCCTATAATGAACCAGATGGGTTTTTACAAAGATCAATGGTAGTTTCATTATTAAGAAAAGCTTCCAAGTCCAGATTTATGAATTTAAATTAAATTCCACCAGCTTCCTTGGCAGAATTTGAAACTATATCCCCGGAACATTAGCTAAGGCCTCTGGATTACCAGAAGTGATATTATTACTATGCCACTAAGTTTATTAAGTAACATCAAGCTGCTCTATTAATAATGCATTCAGATTATATATAAAGTTACTTCCATATCCTTGAGATATGATTAATTGTTCATCTTCTCATTGTACTGTGCAGGCATAAAACCCATATCTCATTTGTTAAGCAGTCCAATTTTGTAAAATGGCAGCCTGATGCTTTCTATTTTGATGCGATTCAAAGCCTTATTGCTCAGAGGAAGGAAGCCATTTCCCACCTTCTTGCCTTTGGTTTTACTGTGTTTCTCCATTTTAAAACAAAGCATTTTTAAACAATACTTATACTGTAATTTGCTTAATGATACCTTGCAGAATATGGATTTGTCTTGTCAATTCAGTTCCAGTCAACTTGCCAGCTCATTTATAATGAATTGCTTCACTTGTAACCTATTCCATTGGCAATTATTAGCTGTGCTAATGAAATAAAAATGACGGGATGTTTGCTGCTTGTGAATCTATTTGATAGCTGCTAAATATTTTTATAAAATAGAATCTGGCCTCTTCAAAAGGGCAACTATAGGCTAATGTCAAAGAATTATTAAATTCCATAGGTTAAAGCTTGGATTCACTGCCTATGTCAGATCCTCTTATATGTCCTACTCCACTGTACAAGATACGTAAGGAAGCAGCTACACATTGCTATTATGATGCACTGATATTAAGTGTATTATAACATGAGAATATAAGAAGTTGGAACAAGAACAGGCCTAAGGCCCTTGGAGCCTGCTCCTTTATTCAATGTAATCACAGCTGACCTGATCATAGAAATCACAAGAAAGGTAATGACAGAGTCCATTCAGTCCATCATGACTGTGTTCTTGGTCTCAACTCCATGTACTTGCTTTTCCCCATCATTTTTGACTCTCCTGCAGTTCAAGAGTCTGTCACCCTCAACATGAAATATATTCAATGTTTCAGCCTCTACTGTCCCTTGAAGTAGAGAATACCAAAGATTCAAGACACTTTGAGCGAATAAATTCTTCGTTATTTTCTCTTAAATAGATGAATGCTTATTCTGAAACTATTCCCTGTATTTCTAATTTTACCCACAAGGCGAAACACCATCTCAGCATAGACACTGTCAAGCCCCCTCAGGATTTTACAGGTGACTGATTACTAAAACTAAAAGTCAGTCTCCACCTTGCTGTCCTGCAGCAACATAATGATGAGGCTGCTTTAGTTGTGGGAATTTGGCAGAAGTTCGGAGCAAGTACCACTTGAGAGTGTTTCTGCCAATCAGATTGGCTAGAAAATCTGTAGTCACAACAGCACCAGAAGAGAGAACTAGCCACTGCTGAGACTACAAGCAGTCCCAACCAAATGAAGAAAAAGGCGATGGACTTTGGGTGACTGTCTGCCTGGAGTCTGCACATTCTCTCTATGTCTGCATGATTTTCTTCTGGATGCTCCGATTTTCACCCACAGTCCAAAGACGTACAGGTTAGGTGGACTGGCCATGCTAAACTGCCCTTTAGTTTCCTAAGATGTGTAGGTTAGTGGGATTAGTGGGATAAGTATACAGGGATCGGGCCTGGGTGCTCTGTCAGAGAGTTAGTGCAGAGTCAGCGGGCTGAATGACTTTTGTCTGCACTGTAGGGATTCCATGATCCTATTCTATGACATTTTTAACACTTGTTTATTAATATAGATTTTGAAAGTGCAATGAGAATAAGATTATTGTGTTCTTCTTAGGCCACAGTAGAAAAGAGATAACATGAATCTGAACTTTGACTAAGAGAACTGAATAGGCCCTTGTCTAAGGGACCGCAACTCCAAATGACAGACAGCTATGTTGACTAATTATTGCTTGACACTCCAGTCTACTGCAAGATACAAGGTATAGTTTGAGAAGCATTGTCTTAAAACTGAGACAAGTGCATAATTAGCTAAAAACCCAATGGACTAATTATTTCATTATTGATAAGTTATAGATCAATTGGCCATTTTTTCAACAATTGGCTAAGGTGGACTTTCAGTTTGTAAGGTAAAAGTAAGGGATTTCTAGCAGCTATTTTGGGTAATGGTAGGCAAAAGCAAAGGAACAGAGAAAAATAGAGATGTGATGGAATATGTAAAGGGAAAGAGGGAAGAGAAAGATACTTAGGAGAAATAGAGGCAGAGAAGAAAAGCAGGAAGGGAGTGATTTGCTGAGAACTGTTTTCGATGACACTTCACGACTTGGTTTGAGAAAGGTGTTGAGAAGCCTGTTTAATTGTTTCAATTAAGCTTTTATTTCTTCCTGTTGTTGCTACTAATTGCTGTTAATTGACACTCTGCTTTTCATCTTTCTGACTTGCTAATTTTTTAATCATTAATAAGCTTTCTGAATTAATCTTTAAAAGTATTTTTTCTTGCCATATGTTTTAGTCACGAGGACCTGAGGTGATTTACAACTGGGGAGGGGAGTATTATTGCAAATAAGTGAACCCCATAAATCTTAGTTAAATCAGATAAATCTTAGTAGATAAATAATCAAGTCAAAAGTTTGTTTATTAGTCACAAATAGGCTTATATTTACACTGCAGTTAAGTTACGGTGAAAATCCTCTTGTCACTACACTCCAGTGCCTGTACAGATACACTGCTGGAGAATTTAGCATGGTCAATCATCTAACCTGCACGTCTTTGGACTGTGGGAGGAAACCCATGCAGATATAGGGAGAATGTGCAAACTCCACACAGACAGTGACCCAAGCCAGGAGTTGAACTTGGGTCCCTGGCACTGTGACGCAGCAGTGCTAACCACTGTGCCGTCTGATGTTCTGGTTTCTCTTCAGATCGTATAAAGCTTTCGCCTTTTATGAAAGATTTCTGTGGAGCGAAGCATTCAGAGTTTCAATTTTTTTTCTTTCTCTTAATAAAACAATATGGATGGCAGATTTCCTTCCCTAAAAGGTATTAGTAAACCAGATGGGTGTTGACAACAATGGTGTCATAGTCATCATTAGACTGTTAATTCCAGCTGTTTTATTGAATTCAAATTGCACTATCTGCTGTGGTGGGATTCAAACCCGGGTCCCCAGAGCATAGGTCTCTGGATTACCAATTCAGTGACACTACACCACCATCTCCACAATATGACATAGCCACTATTACTGATACTAGCTTTTTATTATAGATTTATTTATTAATATTGAGGCTGCATTTGATCCTATTGCACATCCTGACCAGAATGGAGATGATTGGATATTTATCCTTAAAACCATGCTTGAAGACTGTACAGCTACCCATAACTAGGGATGATTTTATGCATCTAATTTGTACGTAACTATCCTCCACTGATTCTTTTTGACAAAATAATCAATTTATATTTTGTTATATTTTATATCATTCACTCTTTGCATTTTCTTGGAGAAATCATCAATTTGTATTATATTATTACCTGCAATTCAATATGCTGAAAAAAAATCTTGCTATACTCAGGAGGCTCTGTTATAATTTCAGTCATGATTTCCGTGATGATGTCAACGAAAATCACAAATCCTACCCACCCTACAAGTCACTGGCTGACACAATGTTGTCAAGTCACCTAATCTTGGAGTGCTCAATACTGGCATAATAAAAGAACTGAGAAAATATTTAACATCTCAAAACTCATATTCTTAATCTTAACAAGTATAAATTTCCACCTCGACTCCCAAAAAAAGTATGTCCTAAATTTACCCATACTTAACCATTCTAAAAAGATATTGCAAAATAATTGTAATATTCAGTGCTGAACTCAGATGTATGCACATATAAATGATTTTGCTTGTCTAGTGACTGTTTTCGCCTGGTTCTTTACTGGTGAAATCAAATTGTAATTAGGTTGCAGAATGCAATGAAGTTTAAAGTTTATTTATTAGTCACAAGTAAGGTTTACATTAATACCGCAATTAAGTTACTGTGAAATTCCCTTAGTCTCCACACTCCGGCACCTGTTCGGGTCAATGCACCTAACCAGCATGTCTTTCAGAACATGGCAGGAAACCGGGGCACCCAGAGGAAACCTGCGGGGAGAATGTGCAAACCCCACGCGGACAGTAACCAAGCCATGAATTGAACCCGGGTTCCTGGCGCTGTGGCAGCAGTGCTAACCACTGTGCCATCCCTGGATGAATTACAAAGTGCAGTAAACACAGCTAAAATTTAACTTGAATTTCTGCTTGAGGTTTACTTTTGACTGGATGCTAATATAATAGAGATGAAATATTTATTTATTTCTCATAGTATCTCATTTATTAAACAGGCAGTGGCACAATTTACAAGCAACAACTTTATGTAAAAAAAGAGCCCTGGAAAGAACTCCTTTCACCCAACTGGATGTCATTTATGTATAAATTAATTGGAGAAAATTGAACCATTTGCCCAACACTTAGAATATAAAATTCAGCTGGTCACAATAACCACACAGCATTGTTTGTAGTAAAATTTACACAAGTATTGTTGCCAATTGCAGTCCAACTTCGATGACAGTGCTGCAATGTAAATGAGGAAATCACTTAAAGAGCCTCTAAGGGCACAGCACTAATGGGGGTGAGAATTATATATGCCCTTTTTGGCAGCAATGAGGCACTTTTGGCGTGCCATGAGTTAACTGCAGAATTATGTTTCCTCTACAGTTAAAAATTGTTTGTTTTATTTCTGCCTTTTATTCACTAGCATACATAAATAGATCTTTTTGTGTTTAGTGGGCGCAGCACAGACTTGTCCTGCATGGTGTTTGCCACAATTCTACGATACAATATAAAGTGGATATGGGACAACAATCTACAAGTTGTTATTCATTACCTAAGCACATCAGGCTGGATTTTACGTACGCTCACTAGGTGTGTTTTTGTTGAGATGGGTGGACATGTAAAATACTTTGGGTGGTTTAGGCCACCACCTTCCTGCCCACCCCTGATCTGACAGAATTCCAGCTATTATCAAATCCATTGATGTTGCCCAGGCCATAATGCAGCTACCGTGCGTGGAAAGAAATAGGCAGGCCATTTTTTATGGCCCACCTGAGAAAAGACAGAAGGGGGCATCTCATTTGGAGGGTTTCTGGTGTACATTGAGGGCATTTGACTAAGATGTCATATTCCTTTCCTTCCATGCCATCTGTCCTCCAAAACCAAGCACCTTCATTCTCCCCTCTCTTCCCTCCATGGGCTATGGAATCCATCCCTGCCCTAAATTCCCAGGACTTACCCTTCTAGAGCAGCCATGAGTTTCTTTGTCCTCCTCCTTGCAGTCCCAACAGTAGCCACCAATGACCTCTGATGTTGCCAGAACTGCTGGAGCTGGCGGATTGGCTGGCAGATTCTGAGGGTGGGACTTTCTTCCTGAGGAGCAGAAGTCTCACTGTCAATTAGGTCCACAGCTAACGCCACCTCCCTGGCCCTACAATCAACCCTAAAACATCTAGATAGCAAAGATAACTATGTTAGAATCCTATTTATTGACTACAGCTCAGCTTTCAACACCATTATTCCTACAAAACTCATTTCCAAACTCCTGGGGCTCGGCTAGTCCCTCTGCAACTGGATCACAGACTTCCTAACCTGCAGACCACAATCAGTAAGGATAGGCAACATCACCTCCTCCATGATCATCCTCAACACCAGTATCACACACAGCCCCTTACTATACTCCTTACATGCCTATGACTGTGTGGCCAAATTCCCCTCTAATTCAATTTTCAAGTTTGCTGATAACACCACCTTAGTGGGTTGGATCTTAAACAATGATGAGGCGTAATACAGGAAAGAGAAAGAGAATCTGCTGAGTTGGTGTGACGACAATGATCTTTCTCTTCAGATCAACAAAATGAAGAAAATAGCCATTAACTTCAGGAAGTGTAGTGGAGGAGATGTCCTTGGCTACATCAATGGAGATGAAGTGAAAATGGTCGAAAGCTTCAGTTTTCTAGGTGTCCAGATCACCAACAACCTGTCCTGGTCCCTCCATGCCGATGTTATAGTTAAAAAAAGCCCACCAACGCCTCTACTTCCTCAGGAGGCAAAAGAAATTTGGCACATTGGTTACGACTCTCACCAACTTTTACAGATGCACCATAGAAAGCATTCTTTCTGGTTGTATCACAGCTTGGTATATCTCCTGCTTTGTCCAAGACCGCAAGAAACTAAAAAGGGTCGTGAATGAAGCTCAGTCATCATGCAAACTAGCCTCCCATCCATTGACTCTGCCTACATTTCCCACTGCCTCGGAAAAGCAACCAGCAAAATCAAGGACCTAACACACTCCAAACATACTTTCTTCCATCTTGTTCCATCTGGAAAAATATACAGAAGTCTGAGGCCACGTACCAACCGACTCAAAAACAACTTCTTCCCTCCTGCCATCAGATTTTTGAATGGACCTACCTCGTATTAAGTTGATCTTTCTCTACACCCTAGCTATGACTGTAACACTACATTGTCAATCTCTCCTTTCCTTCTATAAGTATGGTATGCTTTATCTGCATAGCGCTCAAGAAATAATATTTTTCACTATATACCAATATAAACAACAATACTAAATCAAATCAAAAAACTTTAGTCCATGCCCAGCATGTTATCGGTGCAGGACAATCTTGTTGTGGTCATGTAGACTTCCAGCTAACTCTCCTTTTGGACCTTGAGCAGTTCTCCCCACTGTAAAATACAGCCCATGTAATATATTGAGTTACTAAATGTTTCTGTTAGTTTACCCACAATATTGCAAAATTGTGGAACTCCCATTTTGCACAGTGGAACAGCTGATAGCATTGACAAATCCTCAGAGACGATCGGCTCAAACAAAATTAAGTACCTGAAATAGCATTAGGAAATTGAAATAGCACTAGGAAATTGAAATAGCACAATGGCCCAGATCTTCAGGCCAGAAGGCAGTGAAGAATCTTCTGGCAATAGTATTTCTCTTTGTGTTCTGGATCTGCAACATGGCGCTTTAGTATAGTGGGCTTCATTTAGTTAACAACTCAGGCACTTGGCCAATCATCGAAAGCTCAGGTACAAATGGTAAGCAATTGCATCTGTTTGTACACTTCCGCAGTGCCAGGAACCCATGAAAATAATTTTATGGGCCTCATTTTATCAGCACTTTATTGGATAGTAGCCAGGTATAACACCTCTATTCAAAAAGGGAGTGAATAAAATGTGTAACTTTAGTTTCAGATTTGCTTCATGTATCTGCTAGAATTTATAATGCATTTGTAAATTGTCAGAATTCTGGTGTATCTGACCGTTATCTTGTCCTGTAAGAAATCCATGATTTAGCCACTAAAGATTGCAGAGTAACATGCCTTCAGTGTTTTTAGATATTCAATTAGTTAATTAATTACTGGAGTTTAGTCATACAAGACGAAATCTAGCAACATAGAAAGGAACAAAAGCAGAAAATGCTGGAAAATCTCAACGGGTCTAACAGCATCTGTGGAGAAAGAATAGAGCTACCATTTCATATCAGGATGACTCTTCATCCTGTTCATAACAACAGGAAGGAAAATAGCGGAGGTGTCAATAACCTGGGGGAAAAGATTAAAAGCAAGGATAAAAGGAAAGTTGAGAATTTATTTCACCAAAAAGATTACTGGGATCTGGAATTCACTATCTAAAAGAATGGTAAACGCAGAAAGTATCATCGCATTTAAAAAGAATATCTGAGTAGATACTTGAAGTATTGTTATCTACAGAGCTAAGGACCACAAAATAGAAAATGTGATTAGGTTGGGTCACTGTTCAACTAACACAGACATTGTAGCAAAATAGTACCTCTCTGTGTTATAATCCTGGTTATACTGACTTAGTGACCAAAGTCCCATACAAAATTGCAGACTGAAGTTTTAATTCTTCTCTGCTGCTTCATACAGCTTTTGGTTCCCTTACAGCTATCAAAATCCATTTAATTTCAGCTACACATTCCTGACATCAAGGCTAGACACTTAATGGACACTTAAGTGTTGTTCTGTTCCAGCCTCAAATTTAAGCTCGTGTCCGCCAGTTGCATCAAGGTGCCAAACAGAAAAAGTCTTCACCCTCGATCCTAGGCAGGAAGGTGGAGTATCAATCACAAAGCCCCTTTAGATTTGGAGCAACCTTCCCTCAGGGAACTTGGAGTTCCGGCCTTGCCTTCCCCCTTCCCCAGCCCACCATCTGACAACACAACCACCTGACAATGAAATCTCCTCCCCCACTCCTGACCCCCAAGGGCATCCTCTATCCTTCGCTCCCTGGGACTTCTGGTACTTACCAGAAGTGTGGTCCTGGGACTTAGGCTCAATCACAGCACTGCCATACCTTTTCTAGACCCTGCAGCACTATGCTGGGAGGAGGCTGGAGAACTATTGGCCAACCTGATTGGCCAAGCTTTACAAAAACAGACAGAAATCCCAACTGCTGCCAAACAACGCTCAATTGAGCATAAAATGGCAATAGGCACCTCTCAAAATGATGGGTATCAAGTGTCCATGTTCCAAGTGGTGTATGAAATGGCCTCTACTCTCAAGCCTTTATACAGAAAAGGTTATATCAGAGGTCACATGACTATGGTAAGCCTATTGTCACATTGAACAAATACACTTCTCCAAACAATCTTGACCCCATTACAGTCCCTTTAATCTCCTCATAAGTTTATTTTCCCACCTAACTTTGCATCATGAGCAATCTTGAATAATTTACAACTCATAGAGACATGGACAGATCTTTCATCCTGGCTGTATTGCCAAATAACTTTCTTGTGGACTGTTACAATCCTAGCAATGGCCATAGTTTTTGGTGGTGCTGTTGCGACATGCGAGTTGACAGCCATCTGATTGGTTAGCAGTTCTCAAGAGGTTGGACCAATCTCCACAGATTGGGTGGAAGGATGGCTATTAAATGCCTGCAGGCCAAACTGGGAAAGCCAAGCCAGGTTCATACCTGACTTTTACACCATCCCCATGTAAAATCTATAGATACACCAACACATTATGGCATAGATGGAGGCATTTTGACTACCAGATCTGTGTAAAAATGATGCAGCCCACTTACTACTCTTGGCACTACAAACAGAGTTGTGGAGTTTGCTGGATCTAAGAAAGATGCATGTATGTCAGATTCAATGTCTCTGCTAGGTTGATAACTTCCAGAGCATGTTGTGCTGTTGCTTTTTATTGAATTTGAGAGATTCCACACTCTGTACAAGCCTCATCAACTTTCTTCAAAGGAAGTGTGACTGACAACGTGCCAACATATATCCAATTCCCCTATTTGTCCTGCTCCTGCTGTTATTTTGTATGTTCTAAACGGACTCACAGGTGGCAGGTATATGTTCATGTAGTGAAATTTGTGATGATGCATATTTGTAAAAAAAAGGCAAGATAGTTGTTACATATTTAAGTGCTTGTATGATTGCTTTAAGAATCACATAATTTGATGGAGATACTATAGGAGTGTTTCACTGGCTCCTATTTAGTTTCATTTTCTATTTTGTATAGGCAACAGCTCCTCAGTAAACTGTGTTGTTTTTATTTAGATCCTACATGTGCAAGCTGTGCCTTTTTGTTTAAAACCCGTAACCTCAAACATAGTTAGGACATTACAGTAGCCCAAACCCAGAGGATAATGGAGAGTGAGAATGGAGTGACTATGATAAGCAAATATATAAATGCTTGAGGGTATGTGTGCAGGTTACTAAAGCCATAATGAAATGCCAAAAGCATTTTGTCAGGAACTTACAACTTTGGCGGGGGAAAAAACAGATGATATCAGAAATGCTGTTTTCTATAGACCAGATTAAATTTCCTTTCCACTGAAATCAAAATAGAATTCAAGATCATTTCTACATTCACAGCTCTGTCACCCTTTTTAATTCACTAAACATGTTGTAAATTCAATTTGTTATCTTTTTCAAATAATTACATATCCAACAACTATCAGACTTAACGTTATTAGCTTGTATCCAAATGCATTTACTCTGAAACGTATTCCCTTGTCTGAATTCAAATTTCCTTCACTAACACAGTCAATTGTTAGCTCTGCTTGTACTACAGTAAGCATAAATGAAAGCCTTTCAATTGTCTGCAAGATTAATTGAACCTTAAAATGAATGTTTGTATAACACAATTACAATTAACATATTGTTTTAGATGCTGCGGAATAAAATTAAAAACTAACTGCCTCTGATTATGCTTTTAGCAATTTAAACTTCAGTATAATTTGGTTTCAATAATAACAGAATGTAACTATAACTTTCTTACAATTACATTGTGATTTAAACTGTGTAATGTTTTCAGAAATATGTAGTATAGTAGCTATGTTATAAACAGTATCAATTTCCATGTGTTTTCCCTTTTGTAACTGGCACTAATTCATTTCCTTTTCTCCATTTCTCACTAGCTCCCTCTTTCAAACAGTCTTTCTACCCGTCCTTTTTACTGAAGATGGTTTCACATACTTTCTCTTGTCGACCATCTCTTTATTAAAGAACAGAACAGTACAGGAACAGATCATTTGGCCCACCAAGCCTGTGCTGTGTCCCAGATCCGGGAGTTCTGCCACCATTCCAGGTGCAGCATGTTTTCATTGGCACAGGAAAACTTGTGAGCCCAGCTGTCTGTTGTTTAAAGTTGCCAGCACCATTTTAAAAATGACCAATTCAGACCCCCATAATTTTCATTAAGGTGTCCCTGGATGGCAATCCTGATTTCCATCTGATGACTGAGGTCAGGAACTGTGATCTGAAGGTGGGAAGAGTGTTTCCAGTTTTTGAATTCATCAGGAGAATATGCAATCTGAAGTGTACCCGAGTCAGCCAGAGTCAGAGTTGGGACTTTGAATTTTTGCAATTCTGCTAATGTCCTTTTTTATTTTACAGTTCAATAGGTAATTCAAGGAATTGCAAAATATTGTTCGAGGACACAATGTAAACACTTAGATTGGTGTGGTGGAGGGGTGGGTGTGTGTGTGGTGGTGAGGGTGTGTATGGGAATGAAGGCGTAAGTGAGGGTGAAGGTGTGTATCAGGATGAAGGGGTCAGGGATGGTGAGGTTGTGTAGGGAGGGGTGAAGAGGTCAAGGAGGGTGACGGTTTGTGAGAGGGGGTGAAGGGGTCAGGGAGGGTGAGGGTGTTAATTTGAGATGATGTGTATGGAGGAAAGAAGGGGAATTAATCAAATCTTTCACTCTGCTTTAAAGTTTTTCTATCCAAATTTGCTTACCTTTTATTTTGTGGGAAATCCAGAGAGATAGACCAGTAATTGTGGACTGCAATTCTTCCTGCTCAATGTGAAATATTCTGTAAGGTACTACCAGGACTGAAGCTGGACAGGTAACAGGGAATTTATTTGTTCTCTATACTGATGAGCTGCATAGTTTTATCTGGTTGAACTTCTGAGTGTTGGGAATTCCTGTGCTTTAGCAAATATGCTTTTCAAATGTAGCCATATAGAATTTGAGACAAACAGAATTTGTATCTGTGAGGATTTCTCAGCAGTTAATTTTGGAAATATGCAAACATGATGTAGAATTGCTACCCCTATTAATAAAAAGCCATGCTAAATTGCCCCTTAGTGTCAGGGGGATTAGCTGGATAAATATGTGAGGTCGCGAGGACAGGGCCGGGTAGGATGGTGTTGGTCCAGGCTTGGCGGGCCAAATGGCCTTCAGCACTTTTGGAATTCTATGATCTGCTGCCATTCTTTGTAATCTCTCTCTTCAGTTCAAATACTACCAGACATATGTGGTTTAGGATAATTGGCTATGCTAAGTTGCCCCATAGTGTCCTGGGGTGCATAGGTTAGAGGGGTTAGCAGGGTAAATATGTGGGGTTACGGGGATAGGGCCTGGGTGGGATTGTTGTCGGTGCAGACTCAATGGGCCAAATGGCCTCCGTCTGCACTGTAATGATTCTATTCTATGGTTCAAACAAGTTCAGTTTGGCTCCTTGCTGTTGAAGGGAGTGCCATACTCTGAGGTATGAAATCATCACTGTACTAACACTAAAATAAGTTGCACCTTATCAGCTTCTATGTTGGCCTATTGCATTTTATTTTTATAGGTCATTAAAAATATGACCCCAATCACTGCATACATATTTGCAATCATAGTTACTGTAGCAGTAGGTCATATGGTGTACCTCTGTCCTTCCTCAGAGAGGTGGCACACTCCTTTATAAATATTTAAATCAGGCTCCCATAGTGCAGTTGGGAGCTGAATGCAAATTTAACAATTGCCAGCCAGTTTTCTCAGGGCTCAGGAAACCCAGCAGCTAAATGGTGACAGAAATTGCTGGGTGCAGAAACTGAGTGCCTCTTAAAGCACTGCCTGTGGGTCAGTAGAAGTAGGAGTGCTCATCCAGCCACGTAAGTGAATTGATTGCAGCCTCTCCTCATTGTTGCCATTTGCCATCCTGACCCATGATCCCAAGCCTTCTGCTTTGCAATTAGTCAATGCCACCCCATTCTCCCTGGGTACATCCCAAACAGCAGAACCTCTGTGTCACTGAGATATCTGTGTTTCCCCACCGCTCAACCTCTACCTATCGCAAATGTTGAGGCTCACATCACAAGTGAAACGGAGCTGTGCATATCGAGTACGAGTAGAGCTGGTACTATTTGCCAATGAAGTATATGAAGTTGAGGCAGTTGATGAGGTCAGATGGGCCTTGTGACAAATATGAAAGATTTCTGTCTTCTTTCAAGCTCGTGGTGTCCATTTATATAATGACAACACATGAAAAGATACCCCTCTTGCCTCAGCATATACCTTTATGTATTTTATTTTTCAAGCACACGTATAGGCTTCCGACAAGTTAATGTTGTCTCCCAACTTCAAGAGGGCTTGGGTGACTGTCTATGTGGGTTTCTTCTTGGTGCTGAGGATATAATTTTAGTTAGAAAAGGAACCTAAAAGTGGATTGGGTGGCACATCCAGGAGTACTGAGGATGATTAAAGAGGTGAGACATGTGCTTTGCAAATCCCTTGTCCAGACCTTTAACAGCTCATTAGAGTTTAGGATTGTTTCCTTGCATTGAAAAGGTGATGTCATGTAGTTCATCTTTTCAAAAAAGATGACAAGTCAGATTCGGGTAATTACAAACCCATTAGTCTAATATCAGTTACAGGTAAAATGCCTGAAGAGAAAAAGATACTCTTCATTATCGAGAAACAAGCAGTAGTGATACTCATTATGGCTTCAGAAAAAGAAAGTCACGTCCTGCTAATTTGATAACATTTTTTGAAGAAAGTACTAGGTTAATGGATGAGGGTATCCCAGGAGATATTTTATCTAAGGCTTTTCAGAAAGCCTCTGATTTAAAAAAAACCTCACGGTAGATTACACCACGGTTCAAATCTTATGTTATCAGAGGAATGTTGCAACCATGAATTAAGAATTTGTTACATTCCTGGAGACAGAAAATTAATTAATGGCTATAGATCCACTTGGAGGCCAGTTATTATAGATCTCCCACAGGGAATGATGTTAGGGTCATTGCACATCCATAGATTATTTACATATATTACGTATTGGGAAAAAGGTTTGTAGGTTTGCGGATGATGTCGAACTTTGTCTTGGTGTTAGAGTTATGATGGAAGGAAATACATTTTCATAAGCAGGTGTGCATGTGCTGGGAGAATTAGCTATACTCTGACAAGCAAAGCATGATTTTGCCTAAATACTTTGGATGAGGAACAGACTTCAAAGTTACCAAGATGAGGTTTTAAACTGAATCACCAGTTATTACTAGATGCCACCTTGAGGAGTTGAAGCTTGCATTAGGAATGGCTACCCAGAGAATCATTAAGCAGCTAATTTTCACTTAAATTATTTGATGGTGTTCATCAAATCGGTGTTTTGAGGTGCAGCACTAATTTTTCTCCTGACACTAGCTAGCTAATTGGTGTTAAAATTGAAACTGGTGGAGGATTTTGAGTGAAAATTAAAAATATTTTACCTTTATCTGTTCGCATTTTCCCTGGAGAGGGAGCATGCAGTGGCTATGGGCACCATTGAGGCATTCTGTGCCTTTTGGGCACTGCAGGGACTGGGGTGCCTCATCGACTCATTTAATCACATTTTGGTTTGATGTTTTAAGTTTCATTTCCGATTTGTTTATGTTTCGGGCAGTATTACCTTAAGGGGCTGCCCTTTTTATTTTGTCCTTCGGTTTGTCTAACTTCATTTAATTGTTTAACTCAAAAGAGTTGGAGATTTGAACAAGATCTTTAAAATAGACCAGTAACTTTCTGGGACACATTTACTGAAACTGGAACCTGAAGGTGTCAATTTCTTGACAGGCGACAGTTTCACGAACCATACTCTCCAGTAACTTTCGCACATTGTCACTCTTCAACTGTGAGCCTTGAAAGTGCATGACGTCATGTAATTTAATTGTAAATGGTTGGAGTGCTATTACAGCTGAATCCTGTTCCTATCTAATGTACACACAGAGGCAGTGCTATCCTAGTTGTTAGAATCAGGCATCCTCTTCCTTGCCAAGGAGACCAAAATCTTGACTGCTGCTCAGCTGAAGTCACTTTTTCTTTATGCATGTGTGGAATGTAATCTTTGCTGGAAAGACTGCCATTGTTAGCCCTTCTCTAAGTGCGCTTGATAATGTGACCCTCTTTCTTGAACTGGTGCAGTCTATCTGTTATAGGTACACCCGCAGCATTGTTAGCGAGGGGGTTCAGGTATTTGACCCAATGATAGTGAAGGACCACAATATATTTCCAAGTCCAGATGGCTTGGAGGGGAAGTTGCAGGTGGCTCAGTTCCTATTCATCTGCTAGCGTTGCCATTTTAAGGGACCGAGGTTGAGCGGCTGTAAGATGGTGTTAAAAGAGCCTTGGCAAGTTGCTACAGTGGTACACAATACAGTCACTGTGTGTTGATGGTGGAGGGACTGAATGTTTAAAGTGGTGGATGGAGTGCCAATCAATTAGGTTGCTTTGCCCTTGATGGTGTTGATATTATTGAACATTATTGAAGTTGCACTCATCCAAGCAAGTGGGGAGTATTCTATCAGACTCCTGATGTGTGCCTTGGAGATGGTGGTCAGGCTTTTGGGAACTCAGGGAAGGACTTATTCACTGCAGAGTTCCCAGCCTGTTATTTACACTTGTAGCCATATAATTTATTTAATTGTCTCAAATAAGTTTTGCTCTAGAACTACGTACATCCCTAGCCAAGCTGTTCCCGTATAGTTATACTATTAGATCTACCCAACAATGTAGAAAATTGTCCATGTATGTCCTTTCCACAAAAAAGCAGAATAAATCTGATTTGGTCAATTACTGCCCAATCAGTTTACATTCGATCATCATCAAAATGATGGTAGGTGTCACTGACTGGGCGGTCCAGCAGTTATTTTCACAAATAACCTCCTCATTGATGTCAGTTTGGTTGCTGCCAGTGTCACTGGGTTCCAGACCTCATTACAGCCTTATTTCAAACATGAATGCTAGCTAGGATTGACAGATTTTGACATTCTGTCATTTGACTGAGACTGGCATCAAAGAGCCTTTACAATATTGAAATCAATGCAAACAGGAGGAAAGCTCTTCACTCTTGCCTTAGAAAAACTTCACTACAAAATTGGCTTTATTCACATGCAAAATCATGAAATATTCCAACGACCGGGGGTGGGGGAGGGAGGAATCAGATCGAAGGTGTGGGATGGGTGAATCAGACCACAGTGGGGGAGGATCGGATCAGAAGGAGCTTGGAGATCAGAAGGTGTGGAGGGGTGGGGGGGGTTCGGACTGGTGGGGTTGGATCAGAAGAGCGGGTCAAAGCAGAGGGAGGTTGGGTTGGGCCAGGAATGGGGGGGTCAAATCAGGCTGGGAGTCAGAGATTGGAGCGGGCCACGAGGCCAGATGGGCCAGAATGGCGGATGGACTGGGAGAAGGTGTCAGGTTGGACTTAGGCGTGTGGGCTTCGGTGTGCTGTGCTGGGTTCCCTTGCTGGGGGAGGCAGGGATGGGGTGGGGAAGGAAGGGTCGTGTGTGTTTAGTGACCTGTGGGAGGCTGGGTTTGGGTGTTTAAATAGCTACTCTAGAGTTGGAAATGATTTTCTTTCCCTTCCAGAGTAATTATCAAGGCAAAACTGGCACCATCCAAAGTTGGTGATTTAAACCATTTCTGATTGACAACTTCAGCACATAGTGACACTTGGTGTTTGCATACAAGGACAGCTTGACATAGCCACACACAAAGGTGGCCCTCTGGATTAGGGAGATGTTGGACATGTTTTATTCCCCCTTTGTCTCAATATTTGTACATTATGTCCCTTTGAAGATGGACCATTTTCAATCCTCAAATTAAGCGGAAAATGACTAAAGTGATTGCCATTGTGCAGGAGTGAGAAAAGCGCCAAGACGTGCACCACGTACAGCAACACAGAGTGCCTCACACCTGATGACCAGGTTCTTTTCTGAAATGGAGAGGGAGCATTGCTTCCACATATCCAGTTTTTGGCTCATTATACCTACTTGCTTCTTCCAGATTCTAAGACATGCTCTGGTACTTCTGGACCATATCACCAATTTCTTCGGGCTATCTGACCTAATTGTGAAGGGGATAAGGGATCAGTCAGGCAATTCCCAAAGAATGTGGCCTCACTCTTGCAATGATTTACCTTGTTGCCCAAGGTTAGTTCAAATTGGTCACGTTGACCAGCCTGACTACCAACAGTGGATCTGTGCAAAAGATGGTACCATCATCCATGTACAGGGAGGCTTTGACTGGGACTCCCCAGCGCATCATTGGGCTACCCACTAAAGGCAATGCTGGGGAACCAGGATGTTATGGGCCATTGATGTGGATCTGGGGTCACATTTAGGTCAAAGTGAATTGGATTGTTTTTATGACATTTCAGTAGTTTTGTGATGATTGTAACTTTTCGTTCCATATTTTTGTGAGACTAACTTTTTGTTCTAGATTTATTAATTGATGAAATTTAAATTCCTTGACCTGCCTTGGCCTCTGAATTGCTAGTTCATTAATATTACCACTAAACTACAGTCCACCCGACCTGTCACAGATGTCAGCTGATCGTCGATCCTTCCTGAGTCAGTTGCCTCAGCTAATTACTTAGATTAGTTCACTAAACCATCAAAAGGAGCCAGCTCTGGTGATTTGTAAACCATATGCAGTGCTAATGGATAATAAATACCACTTTTCTGTAGTTCTTTGAAAATGCTGTCACATTTCATTTGCATCAATTCTGTAACTCCATCTTCCCTCAATTATAAAAGTGACAGCATGGCTCAAGTGCTGTAAAATATTTATGCAGCTGAGAAATCAAATGAAATATTTGCAACAGTCCACTACTTATAATTAAAGTAAAGATGCCAAACGGTTATATAACAGCAAATAAAGTAGTGGCTTTGGAAAAAATGATGGGGATGAAAATGTAATAGGGTAGTTATGCTTTTGGTCCAATTGGGTTACAGGGGATGCAGGAATACTCACTCTTACATTGATAGATCAAGGAAAATATGGTGGACATAACTTTGCCAGCATTGGTTGGCCCTTTGAACCAGCATGTAAATGACCACATCTCCAAGATTCAGGGTGAAATCTCAGACCTGAGGCTCATGCAAGCCAGGATTATACCCTTCTGTGTACATGTAGGTAGAGTGGAACACGGGAGAATCAGACTCAATGGCCAGAATTTTACCACCCCACCCATCACAGGAATCAGAGCGGGTGAGGGGCAGACAATGGAAAGGTCCATTGACTTCTGACGGGATTTTACAGTTTTGGGACAACAAGGCAGTAAAATTCCGTCCATTAGGAATGCAAGCGAGATTGAAATTGATGACTGAGGGAGAAATTGGAAGTGCCTGCCGCGGAGAAAGTGGCACAGTGGTGTTGTCACTGGATTAGTAATCCAGAGATGCAGGAAAATACTCTGGGACCTGGGTTTGAATCCCACCACAGCAACACAGGTAATTTGAATTTCATTAATGAAGAAATCTGAAACAAAATGTTCGGTTCAGTCCCAAAGGAATGAAGCCAGACAGACTACCCAGCATCAACCTAGGCATCAAAAATGACAATGGCAAACTCAGCCTTGTTGACCCTGCAAAGTCTCCCTTACTAACGTGAGAGAGCTTGTGCCAAAATTGGAAGTGCTGTCATATTTATTGGAATCATATCTTACAGATAATGTTCTCGACACCGCCATTACCATCCCTGGATGTGTCCTGTCCCACTGGCAGGGCAGACCCAGCAGACATGGCAGCACAGTGGCATACAGTCAGCTGATGAATCAGTATTTCTCCACGTTGAACACCATATGGAGAAAGCAAAGGTGCAGAATGTACTCTGGGTTTGTGACTTCAATGCCCATCACCAAATGTGACTTAGTAGCAGCACTACAAACTGGGTTGGCTTCATGCTAAAGGATGTAACTGCTAGACTGTGTCAGTGGCAGGTAGTGAGGGAACCAACAAGAGGGAAAAGCTGACTGAACCTCACCATCACCAAACTCCAGAATGAGGTGAGTGTGACTACCTTTGGCATCAAGGCTGCATTCGACCAAGTGTGGCATCAAGAAGCCCTAGCACAACTGCAGTCAATGGAAATCAGGGGAAAAGCCCTCCATTAGTTGGATTCATACCTGGCACAAAAGAAGGAGGTTGTGGTGATTGGAGGTCAATCATCTCAGATCCAGAACATCATTGCAAGAGTTCCATGGGATAGTGTCTTCGGCCCAACCATCTCCAGCTCATCAATGTTTTATCAATGACCTTCCTTCCATCTTAAGGTCAGAAATGGGGATGACAATGTTCAGCATCATTTGTGACTCCTCAGATACAGAAGCAGTCCATGTCCATGTGCAACAAGATCCGAACAATATTGAGGCGTGCACTGACAAGTGGCAAGTAATATTCTTGCCACACGTGTCAGGCAATGACCATCTCCACGAAGAAAAAAATCTAACCCTCTCCCCATCATATTCAATTGCATTACCATCACTGAAATCCCCACGAGGGTATTACCTTAACCAGAAACTCAACTGAGCATGCCATATAAATACAGTGGCTAGGAATCCTGTGGCGAGTAACTCACTTCCTCACTCCCTAAAGCCTGTACACAATCTACAAGTCACAGTCAGGCTTGAATACTCTGCAGCTGTTTAGACAAGTGCAGCTTCAACAACACGCAAGAAGCTTGACACAATCCAGGACAAAGCAGTCTGCTTTATTGGCACTTCATCCATAAAAAAATCTCTCACCAGCACTGACTATTGTAGCAGCAGTGTGTCCCATCTGCAAAATGCACTGCAGGAACTCACCAAGGCTACTTAGCATCTTCTACCACCGCTACTATTGAGAAAGGGCAACAGATACATGGGAACACCACCCCCAGAACTCCCCTCCAAGTCCTGATGGAAAGTATCTTGCTATTCCTTCACTGTCACTGGCTCAACATATTAGAACTCCATATCTGACAGTCACCGGCCTAGTAATCTAGAGACCACAGTAATGCTGTGGGGACACAGGTTCGAATCCCACCATGGCAGATGGTAGAACTTGAACTCAATAAAAATGTGAAATTATAAGTCTAATGGTGAACATGAAACCATTGTTGATTGTTGTAAAAAAACACATCTGGTTCACTAATACCCTTTAGGGATACTGCTGTCCTTATCTGGTCTGGCCCACATGACTGCAGATCCACAGCAACATGGTTGACTCTGAAATGGTGTTGCAAGCCACTCAGCAAATAGGGATAGGCAATAAATGTTGGTCTCACCAGTGATGCCTACATCCCATGAAAGAATAAAAAAAACTGGTGTACTTACACCACCTGGACTGCAGTGGTTCAAGAAGGCAGCTTACCATTACCTTTTCAAGGGCAACTAAAGATGGGCAATAAATGCTGGCCTTGGCAGTGATGCCCAGGTCCCTTGAATAAACAAAATAAAATGAGGGAACTAGATTAGGCACTTAAATCAATGTGGCTTGTGCTAAGGTTCTCTCCAGAATAGATTGTTCTTGATGGAGAACCTAGAATATTTCAGGATCCATTAGTAAAGGCAAGTTTTGGAGTCACTGAACATATTTCAGATCTTCTTCTTGCTGGTCTCCAGTTACAGCCAGAAGTTCCAGATGTTTTAGCTGGGTGGCATGATGGCACAGTGGTTAGTGCTGCTGCCTCACAGTGCCAGAGACCTGAGATCGATTCCTGGCTTGGGTCACTGCTGTGTGGAGTTTACACATTCTCCCCATGTCTGCATGGGTTTCCTCTGGGTGATCCAGTTTCCTCCCACTGTCCAAAGATGTGCAGGTTGGATGGATTGGCCGTGCTAATTTTCCTCTTAGTGTCGGGGGATTAGCTAGGGTAAATGCATGGGGTTATGGGGATAGGGCCTGGGTGGGATTGTAGTTGGTGCAGGCTTGATGGGCCAAATTTGTTACCAACTATTTTGGGTGGGACTATAGTAGAATACTAGCAAAGTGATTTCCCCCTGCTTATTTCTCAGTTCTAACCATACGTGGCTAGGCACAGCCAGAGGTGGCAATGCCACAGGTAGGCCAGGGTGGCAATGCCAGTGGTGGACCCTCTGGGGATTTCCAATGGGAGGATTCTGCTTATGTGTGGGGGGGAGGGGTGGTGGTCCCAGTGCTTGTGTTGGGAGATAGGGTTGCCTTTATGTTTTTGGGGGGGTGTGGAGGGTTTGCCCCAATGCTTGTGGGTGTGTTGCACCACTGCTTGGGGAGGCGTTTGCCATGCTTGTGGGGAGGGGTGCTCCATGTCCATTCCCCATGGGGACTTTAACGTAGATCAGGGTGCCTTTTAAAGATGACATCCTAATATCTGTGGAGCCAGTGTTGCTAATTCTATTAAGCTCCACCCCACCAGAATGATGGCAGGAACTATGCCCCTGGATTCTCTGTGATCGGGTGCCAGAGAATCTGGACTGAAAACTCAAATGTGCAGCTGAAACGCTACATGCTGGATTTCCCACTGAAATTGACACTCCAACAAATTATCAGAAGTTTCACCCATTTTTTCTACTGGTCGGGGAGTGTAAAACACGGGGGAACTGTCTCAGGATAACAGGCCAATCATTTAGGACTGGGATCACTCAAAGAATTCTCTACCTGAAGCTGGTTGCAGGTAATCCATCATTGAGCTGGGATGGATAGATTTTTGATCTTGCATGGAACCAAGGGATATGGAAGTGGGTGGGAAAATGGAGTTAAAATCTAAGATCAGCCATGATTGTATTGAACAGTGGAACCTGCTTGATTGCCTTTATGATCTACAGCCGCTCCTATTTTTTGTATTATTGTGTATTTAAACCAAAACTAAAAGTTATGTATAAATTATTATCCAATTCAACTTTTATAGCCAGCCCACCATTTCCTATATGTAGCAAGATAGTCCAAATATTACCAACAACTAGTGTATTATCCAACCTGTATTTCTCTGTTCTGTATGATCAGGCATTAGGAGCTTTGACCCAACTCGAGTTTTAGTGACAAATCAAACATAAAGGATGGAAATAATAAGCTCTTTTGCTTAGCATTGAATATAATTTAGTTACTTCACCTGACACTGAGCATAACATAGTTATTCCTCTTGACAAAAACTATAATGTTATTACTTTACTTGATTTGGACACTACAGTACTGTTCTTTCATCTGACATAAAGATAAATGCAATCCTTTGCTCTGACATATAATTATATAGCCTAATCCGCTGAACACAGCCTATAAAATGTCATGTTCTACCCAGCACAAAAGCTTTAAAAACCAATGAAAGTCAGTCAATTCTTTGGAATATGGTGGAGCAGCACATATTTAGTATATGAGGGACTGAAAGTATTGACCTGGAACCTGTTGTGAAGATGAGATTGGCGGCAAACACCACAATCTAAAATGTCATGCTCCCCTCTCCTCCAGTGGCGAATTAACACCACAATTTGCTGGAGAAGTGATCAGAATTTTCTGCAGCAAACATGGCAGTAAATCTGAAGTACTGGAGGCGATGACCCATGTTGCTTGCGACAACTGCAAAAATCACAAGGGAAACATAATACTCCTTTCAATTAGTAAATTAATAGACTTAATTGGCGCTTTAAGTGTCAGTGGGCATGCTTCTATCTCATATTTGCACCTGCTCACCATATTACCACTCATGTGCAATTACATCGGGACATTCTTCCAAAGATTTCATGCGAGTTCAGGTCAGGTGTAGGTACATTTTTTTCACATAAAATTCAAGCCTAATAATTCTATTAATAATGCAAGATTGATTATTCCTTTTAGGAAGAGGCAGCGTTGAAGTAGAAGGAACTGTGGAGTCATGGGGGCCATAGATGGAGCCAGGTTGGTCGTGGATGGAGACAGATGGGGAAAGGCCACTGGAGATGGGAAGACTGCCTATTCTGAATTTGGCCAGAGTTCAGGCTGCCTATTTTGGATTTGGCCAGACGTAGAGCTAAAAATGGTTTTGCAAATCACAAAATAAGTCCTAAAAAATAAATGACGTTAAATAGAAATGGCTTTAAGCTTATAGAGAGGGCTTAACAGAAGTAAAGAGGTTAAATCTAAACATCAGAAAGCAAAAGGCAAGTTAAATTTTGAAAATAGTCAGCTGACACAATTGTGGATTATTTTACAATATAATTAGGATTTGTTGAATAGGTAAGAACAAACTAAATGTCAAAGAGCTTATGAACTTCAATTTAAAATTGGGGTTGTAAAATCTAATTAAAGCTTTCAGAATAGATCAAAACTATTCATTTAATAATAAAAATGATATCCTACACTGTCATGTGTCCAGATTGTATATTATTCTTATTTATAATCATGGATAAGTTACTTAAGTGATGACCAGGTCTCATACCATCCACTGCAATATCCTTTGCGAAAAAGAGTCGCACTGATACCCACACATCACATTCTTGTAATTTTTGGACCTGTGTTACTTTACAGCAAGAATAGCATACAGCAACTTTAGCCTTCACTCTACTCAGCAAATAAATCCAGAAAATGGACTATCTCATTGAAGCTGAATTGGCCTTATTGGTGAATCAGGTGGGTTTTCAGAACTGGCCTTTGCCTGACCTGATGAAAGCTGCTGCTAGTGGAAACTCAGCCACGGGAAAGCAGCATGCCAGTCTGTGCCGCTATTTTCAGCCCTCATCTGCTTCTGCTTCTGCTCTCTGTAGGATCTAAAAATCCAGCACAATGTAATACAGAAAGAAACAACGACTTTAGCTAGAATTCTTCATCCAATTTATAACGTAGCTGTTAATCTTATTGAATGAAGTAAAATGTAATAAAATCACTGCTGGTAATGGGAAGATACCATCTTTTAGTTCATCATCGTACTATGTTTATAAATATTGTCAATAGTTTCCTGGAGGTGCATAGAAATTGTATTGTATTGGAGAGTTAAATAACTGCAAACATTTTAAATTTGTAACTTGAGCTAGTAACTCACAGCAGAAGATATGCATATTGTTGGTAGGAACAAAGGACCATGTGTACTTTTGCTTAAATTCAATGGGGCTGCGACTGATCTCTATCTTAATCCATCTGCCGAGGGTACAACCTTGTCTAGAAGAAATCTATCGATCTCAGATTGTAGATAGATCTGGACATTGTGCAGGCAATTTTTCACTTTTGTTCCTGCAGTAATGATGAATCTGAATAGATCCCTTATTTGAATATATTTTTAAAAACTGGATTATAGATCAGGTTGTGCAATGGGATTGAAAACTGGTGTTTCTGATACACAGTTATAATCTAATCTAATCAGACTGACTGGGTAAAAGTCTTCAGTTAAGGACTGATGACCTAAGTAAAAAAACATAAGGCTACAGGACCAAGCTGGTCTAGGAAATAGAAATGCTGCAAAGTGGGGCAGTAGAATATGTTGACCGAATGTGAGGGTTAAGGAATTTGGCAAATACTACATCTGATCTAATTTTTAATACTAAATGAAGGTGTAAAGAGGAAAAATATTTACAGTTCTTAGCACTAGGTTATGAATGAGCACAGAAACCACCAACGCTTATAGTCGTAATTAAATTCTGCTTTTCCTACAAAATATTAATAAACCCAAACACAATATGGTCCCTTCATGGTAATATTCACAAATGAAAACAATTTTCCTCTTTGTACTTGGGTGTAAAGATGTGACTGGGTGAATTACATAGAGAGAAATTAGGCAGGAATGATTCACACATTCATTCACATAGACAGACATTTGGGCAGCAGCCATTATAAACATGTGATCCTTCCCATTTCTCACACTCCAATATACACTTCACCCAGGTGATTATTTACACCCAAGCTCAAAGTGGGAAATTTGCCACATTGAGTTAATTCAGACACAATACCCAATTTTATTTCTGATTGCCACGTGCGAATGCAGTGTGTAGTTACTTCAAATGGTCATTGGGTGCTTCCTGCAGCATTCTCAGTATATTCACTTCTGTTAACATTTTAACCTTGCTGAGTCCATTTGCAGGGAAGTCAGTCATACTGTAACTTCATCAATATTTAAATACTATGATAGTGCCATTTGGACCCCAAAGTGATTGTGGCTGCAATATCCAGTATCAGAGATGAGTGAACCCAGGTTCACAGCTAGGGCTGTGGCAGGATGAGATTCAGGTAAGCAGGAGTGCTTCTTCTACAAGGGTACAAGCATGGTACATTGGGGAGACCATGCAGACGCTACAACAACGGATGAATGAACATTGCTCGACAATCACCAGGCAAGACTGTTTCCTTCCTGTTGGTGAACACTTCAGTGGTCACGGTCATTCAGCCTCTGACCTTCGGGTAAGCGTTCTCCAAGGTGGCTTTCACGACACACGACAGCGCAGAGTCGCTAAGCAGAGACTGATAGCCAAGTTCCGCACACATGAGGACGGTCTCAACAGGGATCTTGGGTTCATGTCACATTATCTGTAACCCCCATGACTTCTTTGGGTTGCAAAGCCTCATTTATTGTACTGTCTGGAGACAATACACATCTCTGTAACCTGTGCATAATGCTCTCTTTCCACTCACATTGTCGGCCTCTTTAAGACTTGAATAGCAGGTTAGGTGTAAAGACTCGCATTCTAATCAGTAATCTGTAATCTGTCTGTGCTTTATATGCTCCGTCTGAGGCCAGAACTCTCCATTCACCTGACGAAGAGGCAAACCTTGAAAGCTTGTGAGTTTACCATCAAATAAATTGGTTGGACTTAAACCTGGTGTTGTCAGACTTCTTACTGTGTTTACCCCAGTCCAACACCAGCATCTCCACATCACGTCTTCTACAAGGGAATAGAGGGTCTCCCCCGTCCTAGACTTCTTTCCTCTTTCCCCAGTTGCAGTTACCTGTTCAGCCCCTTATTTCACCTAGGTATGACTGTAATACTGCATTCTGCCTATGTACTCTATGGATGGTATTTTTTGTCTGTATAGCACACAAGAAACAATACTTTTCACTGTATCCCAATTCATGTGACAATAATAAATCAAATCAAACAGCTTGTGTTGCAAACCACTCCTGTCACCAAAAAGCTCACAGGCTGTTGGTTGGTCAAGTCCAGGCAGAAATCCAACTGCTAATACAGAAAGAAGGCCTGACTGTGAACTGTGCTTGGGCCTTCCGGCAACAACTGCATGAGGGTTTCCTTCCTGTCTAAGCCCACTCCTACCAGCCTGGCTCATCACATGTTGTTCAGATACCCCAACCCCCACATGTTGTACTCCTGTCTCTAGTTAAAGGCAAGGAAATGGAGAGAAGTTTCTCTGTGTGCCAAAATCTTGATTAAATCTGTTGGCAAAGAGGAAGTTTATAATTTTGTTACACAGAAAGGAAATCTGAGTGGAAACACACAAAGAATGATTTGTAAATTAAACATCTTTGTCATAGGAAAAGGGAAGATATAGGCAGGATAAATCATGTGTTCGGCAGGTATGGTGATCAACAGAAGTTTGTCTGCATTAGACTGGCACAAATACAGGCTGCCAGCCAGCAACAGATTGTCCTTAGCATCATCCTCTTTAATCTGTGCTCCTCTTCTGGCTGTCATCCCACTTAGCATGAGGTTTTTTTTCCCCCACTGGGGCCTCCATTATAAGACTTCTTCATAAGACAAAGCTGAGCAGCTGACAGCACATCATTAACATCCAAATGTCAAAGATCAGGCTAATCGGTACAATTGTACACTGTACAATTGTATGCTTGTCACCTGACATGAGCTGCATCAGAAAAGCAATACCAGCTCTGTATTTCTGTTAATTAATCAATTCATGAGCAAATTTATTCAAGAAAATCATCCTGCACAGAAAAAGGCCATTGACCCCATTGGCCTGGATCTCCTGAGCAGCGGCAATGGTGATTTTGCTAAGATTCCTTTATGCCACAGATTTTATGTAACTTGAAAGTGTCAAAAATTTCCCACTCCAAGTTAGACAAAGTCAGACACTTTTGGGAAGTGTCCTGGGAACAGGGGAATTGCTCATTGAAAGTTGAAACTTCTGTGGCAATTCCCACCTAGATCCACACATCAGGACTTCTACATAGTCCTGCTGCATTTCTTCAGTCATGTGTCCAGTCCCCAATGATCTAGAGACCGGAAGATTTGGCCTATTGTGTCTGTGCTAGACCTTTGAAAGACTATCCATTAAGTCTCATCATAAACCTGAACCCAACTTTTTTCCATCTCCAGAGTTCTGCAATCTTTCTCCCCTTCACCTATTTTACCAATTCACTTTCAAACGTACAATTAAATAAGCTTCCAAGACCCTTCAAGGGATGGTGTTTCAAATTATAACAATTCACTGTAGTATAAAAGGTTAACAGTTGGAATATCCTAATTTATGATCTAGATATTGGTGTAGCACTGAAACCAATCAGTCATGTGTTAGATTCTCTCTCACTATCTCTTGAGAGAGAGAATGGTTGGAATCATGCCCTGGAGCAATGTGCCTACTCTGTAACCTATTTAGATATTGTACTTATAAAGAAGTGTTAAGCAGATGCAAGAGTATGTGTAAGAACCAAAGCTTGCACCTAGAGTCCAAGATAGAAGAACACATTTCAAAACACTCACTGCATATATTTCCCCTCATTTCACAAAAGTAACTGCAATAAAGACGATTTTATTCTTTCAGTTCAAAACATGAGTGGCTCTACAGCATCTCTGTTAATAACAAACATTACACTTTCACCAATGCCCTTCCATCCCTCTGCTTCCATGGCTTAAGAGGTAAGTGAAGCATCATGAGTTTCACTGATCTGTGTCGAGTTAGCTGGTTTACAATCACCAGACATTTTGCCACAACTATTCTGGGTCAGGAAGAACCAAAAATCAGCGAAGGTTCCCATTGCTGATCTCTCCACACAAGTCACATCAGAAAGCGTATGTGTGTGCTTCCATGAGAATAGCATTCTGTTAACACCATTTGGAATTACAGAAGAATGACCACCTCACTGAGTTTTCCTGGATTTCTGACATACAGAAACAACATCTTTCAACAAATGAAAGAGGCAGAAGGCAGAGATCAAAAACTTAGAAGTGTGGAGTATGTTTTGGGTACAATCATAGCTTCATTATTTGGATTTATAAGTTGTATAATCACTTGAGATAAATTTGAATACATACAGTTTCCAATTTTGAGTTATATAGTTGCTAATTATCCATCGCTAAAATGTTTAAAGTTTGATGTGTTTCCTCAAAATAATTGAAAATATAAGTCAATATCAATACCTATGATTTAACTTGGCAGAGACCTATCTCTATTACTGAGAAAATAATTAAACTAAGCACAAATACAATATTGTCATTCAAGACCAATGAGTTTCGACCAGAAAGGGTTTAGATTGTAAATACGTTTTCTCTTTTAGAAGCCACTTCCAATTTACACATAACAAAATTAAATGTGCCTAATCAGAAAGATGTCTTCCATCCATTTTTAGCGAGATTGGCTCTTACATGCAGATAAGTTTGCACCAATCAGTTGAATTGATCGCTTATTATTTACAAGATAATTGTATTAATTAAGATGGACCTCAATGCTGCCGTATATACTTCCATTGTAACAATGATGTAGAAAATAGTATTCTGATGAGCGTAAATCTTCAAAGAACATTCTGGGATGAAGCATTGGAACTATCACATGAACAACAATTAAACAGATGTTTATTTCAATTTTCAAAAATTATTTCCAAACTGTATTGTGTGTAGCTGGGTGCCATTTCTCACCGGTGGTGATGGTGTCGCCAGACCTATAATATAGCTCACTTCACTACATTTTTCTGTTCATTCATGGGACGTGGGCGCCGCTGGGTAGCACAGCATTTATTGCCCATTCCTTGTTGCCTCTGAGAAGGTGGTGGTGAGCCATTTTCTTGAACAACTGCAGTCCATGTAGTGTAGGTAAACCAACATTGCTGTTAGGAAGGGAGTGGGGCCTCAGCTATTTACCATTTATATAGATGATCTGGAGGAGGGAACCAAGTGTATGGTGTCGAAATTTGCTGATGACACCAAGATTGGTGGAACGGCAAATTGTGCGGAGGGTGTGGAGAGTCTGCAGAAGGATCTAGATAGGCTGGGCGAATGGGCCAGGAACTGGCAAATGGAATTTAATGTTGGCAAGTGTGAGGTGGTCCACTTTGGTAGGAATAATGGTAGGAAGGATTATTACTTACGTGGAGAAAAACTGCAGCAGGCGACAGTGCAGAGGGACCTCGGGGTCCTTGTGCATGAGTCGCAAAAACCCAGCTTGCAGGTGCAGCAGGTGGTCAGGAAGGCGAATGGGATGCTGGCCTTCATAGCGAGGGGGATTGAATATAAAAGTAGGGAGGTCTTGCTGCGGCTGTATAGGGCATTGGTGAGGTCGCAGCTGGAGTACTGTGTGCAGTTTTGGGCGCCGTACTTACGCAAGGATATTTTGGCCTTGGAGGGAGTGCAGAGGAGGTTTACTAGGCTGATACCGGAGTTGAGGGGGTTGAGCTATGAGGAGAGGCTGAATAAACTAGGCTTGTACTCGTTAGAGTTTAGAAGAATGAGGGGAGATCTCATTGAGACGTATAAGATGATGAATGGGATGGATAGGATAGAGGTGGAGAGACTCTTCCCGCTCAGGAAGGACAATAGGACTAGGGGGCACAGCCTCAAGATAAAGGGGGGGCGGTTTAGAACGGAGTTGAGGAGGAACTTCTTCACTCAAAGGGTGGTGAATCTCTGGAATTCTCTGCCCGTTGAGGTGGTGGAGACTGCCTCGCTAAATATTTTTAAGACGCGGGTTGATGGGTTTTTGATAGGCGAGGGGATTAAGGGTTATGGGGAGAGGGCGGGAAAGTGGAACTGAGCCACGACAGATCAGCCATGATCTTATTGAATGGCGGGGCAGGCTCGAAGGGCCAGATGGCCTACTCCTGCTCCTATTTCTTATGTTCTTATGTTCCAGGATTTAACCCTGCAACAGTGAAAGAACAGCAATATATTTCCAGGTTAGGTTGGTGTGTGATTCGGAGGAGAACATACAGGTTCCCAAGTGTCTGCTGTCCTTGTCCTTCTAGATAGTCATGGCCATGGGTCTGGAAGGTGCTGTCTGGGGAGTCAAAGTGAGTTCCTGCATGTATCTTGTAGGTGGTACACACTGCTGCCACTGTGTGCCAGTGTGGAAGGAGTGCTTGCTTGTGGATGTAATCCCAATGAACTGGGCTGCTTTGTTCTGGATGGCAGAGCTTCTTGAGCGTTGTTGGAGCTGCACTCAGCCAGGCAAGTAGAGAACATTCCATACACTCCTGGCTTGTGCCTTGTAAATAGTGGACAGGTTTGGAAAGTCAGGAGATGAGTTACTCCTCATAGGATTCTGAGCCTCTGTCCTCCTTTTGTAGCCACAGTGCTTATCTGGTTAATCCAGTTCAGTTTCTGGGCAATGGTAATGCCCAGAATGTTGACAGAGGGGGATTCACTAATAGTAGTGCCATTGAATATCTTTGATTTATTATTGTCACGTGTTAATACACAGTGAAAAGTATTGTTTCGTGCATGCTATATAGACAAAATATACTGTTCGTAGAGAAGGAAACGAGAGAATGCAGAACGTATTTTTATAGTCATAGCTGGGTGTAGAGAAAGGTCAACTTAATGCAAGGTAAGTCCATTCAAAAGTCTGACAGTAGCAGGGAAGAAGTTCTTGAGTTGGTTGGTCTGTGGCCTCAACTTTTGTATTCTTTTCCCAACAGAAGAAGATGGAAGAGGGAATGTTCGGGATGTGTGGAGTCATTAATTATGCTGGCTGCTTTGCCAAGGCAATGGGAAGTGTGGACAGATGGACAATGGATGGGAGGCTGGTTTGCATGATGGATTGGGCTACATTCAGTAATTCTGACATGTAGTTCCTAGCAGTCTTGGGTGAGCAGGAGCCATACCAAGCTGTGATACAACCAGAAAGAATGCTTTCTGTGGTGCATCTGAAAAAGTTGGTGAGAGTCGTAGCTGACATGTTAAATTTCCTTAGTCTTCTGAGAAAGTAGAGGCATTGGTGAGCTTTCTTAACTATAGTGTCGGCATGGGGGGACCAGGACAGGTTGTTGGTGATCAGGATACCTAAAAGCTTGAAGCTTTCGACCCTTTCTACTTCGTCCTGTTGATGTTGACGAGAGCATGTTCTCCTTTAAGTTTCCTGAAGTCAATGGCAATCTCCTTCATTTTGTTGACATTGAGGAGTCAAGGGGAGATGCTTAGGTTCTCTCTTGTAGGAGATGGTTATGTCTGCACTTGTGTGGCTTGAATGCCAAATCAGCCCAAACTTAGATATTGTCCAAGTCTTGCTGCATTTGGACATGGACCTGCAACTGTACCTGAGGAGTCATGAATGGTGATAAACATTGTGCAATCATCAGTGTGCAATTATCATCAAACATGTCCACTTCTGGCCTTATAATAGAGGGATGATCATTAATGAAGCAGGTGAAGATGATTGGGCCTAGGACGCTATCCTGAGGAACCTTTGGAACTTGGATGATTGAACTATAACAATCACAACCGTCTTCCTTTGTGCTCAATATGATTCCAATCAATGGAGAGCTTTTCTCCAATTCCCCTTGACTCCGGTTTTGTTAGGGTTCCTTGGTGACATGATCAGTCAAATGCTCCTTCATGTCAGAGACGGATACTTTCATCACACCTTTAGAGTTCAGCTCTTTGGCTCATGTTTGAACCAAAGCGAAAATGAGGTCAAGGGCTAAATGCCCTGGCAGAACCCTGAGTGTCAGTCAGCAAGTTATCACTGAGCAGATGGCACTTGACAGAATTCTTGATAACACTTCCATCACTGATTAAGTAAAGATATGCTCCCGTTGTTACTGAAACAATCACAAGGCTAGAAGCTCTAGTGCTCTTACAACAGCACTAGGAGTTGTAGTCACTGCTCAGCCAGGTCTAAAAACATGAGGGTGCCCCAAGATAGAGATGCCCTTGGCAGTTTAAAAACAATTAATTATTTTTGATAGAAGAAGGCAGCAGGCCTAATGGATCAGAGGGGAATTCCCAGCAGCTAGATCATTGGGCCATTGGAAATGATTTTGCTGCCTGCAGTCCCCTCTTTGGGGATGGAGCTTCTGGTTCCGGTATCTGTCCACTCGGTGTTCTACAGACTGGATGTCCCCATGCAGCAGAGAAAGTCATTACTGTCAGATTTACAGTGGAAATCCTAAATCTAGTCCTGCAATCTGCATGCTCCTTCAAATGTTAAGATCATAGACAAACCAAACGAAGATGTAAATGGATGCTCTCGGGATATTATGCATTGACTTTCATGGTTTGAGGTGTGAAACTACCAGCTGTTTCTATTCATAAATTGAACAGAATTGTTGTTAGTGACATGTTGGTAAAAGTGCTGTGCTTTCTCAGGCTCCATTGCCTTCTTTCAACAAGTGTATTCTTTGGTAAACAAGTTGATGCATTGTTGCACAAGAAACTGACAAATTTTACAGTGATGGCTTGGAGGGAACCTGTAGCATTTGAATATAAAGCACTTTCACTGCCTTGGGCAGATCTGTTTTGGAGTGGGGCTTCTCTGGCAGTGGTGTTCAAGCAGACAGCATAGCCTTGTGAGAAACTCCTTTATGAATTGCATATGTTGAAGGTAGGCTTCTTCAGATGTGCACAAGTAGATGCACTTAGGTATAAGCACTCAAAGGATAAGTGGAAATCAACTGGTAATCCAGAAGACCTAGGAACAGGAGTTTAAATCCCACCACAGCAATTACTGCAATTTAACTGCAATTTATAACTCTGGAACTGAAAACTAGTCTCAGTGATGGTGACCATGAAACTAGTGTTGTCATAAAAACCTATATGGTTCACAAATGTTCTTTAGGGGACATCCATTGTCTTACACATGGGTCTGGCCTACATGCAACTTCAGACCCATAGCAACATGTGGTCAACTTTTAACCAACCTCTGAAATGACCAGCAAGTCAGTCAATTTAAGAGCAATTAGGACAAATGCTGGCCTTGCTGGCGAGGCTCACATTGCTTGAAAGAATAAAATTAAAAAAGTTGAAAGTGCATCAAGCACCACATGGAATCACACCTTTTCTTTCCTCCACAGAAACTTCTCATCCCTCAGTACAACGAGGAGTGCCAAATAATTATTTTGCTCACCTTGCTACCAGTTTAATTGCAGCTGTTTTCAAGATTTATTCTTTGAGGGTTGGGGGATCCTGTTTTACAATTAAAAATAATACCAAACATCAGCACAAAGTAATGCCGAAAGGCCAATGCAGATAAAGCTGTCAAAAAAAACCAAAAGAAAATTCCACATGCAATACTCAACACCCTAATAGAGCTTTAGGAAGGAAATACTGAAAAATCAGAACAGCAAATATCAGCAGTGCTCATTTTATTTAGGTGAACAGCATCAGCTCAGTGAACAGAAGAGAAAGAATTGGCACAGAACCAATTTAGAAAAGAGATCGAATTAAATTATGACTAACAAGGTTCTCAAATGCGAGGCTTCTGAAATGTTGGTAAAATTTTCCACCACTGACTGCAACGTTTAATTAATTTTTAGTTGGAGTCAGCAAAGCGTGCATTTGGGATGCATGGAGGCACTCACAGGGTGAACAATTGTTAATTTGACTCAAATCTCATCCTACTTATACAGTCTTCTCAGGATTTTCTCACAAACTCTTCCAGCTTGCAATAGTTCATGAGAAACTATGCTTTGCTATTTGCTATTTCATGGCTGAAATATGAAGCATAGCAAATGTAAAATCCATCAACTTATTGGATAAAATTACTGAATTAATTATACTATTGCAAAACCAACCTCTCTTTTATCACCATCCCAAAGTTACAGTAGACCAGGTTTCTTAACAATAAATTTGAATTTACATAAAAGCAAACAGTGGCATGTAAATAATGCATTCACATGCAATTTATATCTGTGTAAATTGAATTAATCTCACTCAAGGCAATGTTAGAGAGTTAGGCACATACGTGGACTGCACTTTAAATGAAGAATTTCCATGGAATGCTGCTGGAGGACTTGATATTGCAGTCTACCATAAATATATAGTTAAGGCTAAGCTCGCCAGACTTTGGTTTGTCTAGGAATGGAGGGATGAGGGGAATGGGCAGGAAAACGGAGTCAAAGTTGATGAGCAGCCATGATCATGTTGAATGGTGGTGGAGCAGGTTGGATAAGTGATATGAACCACTCCTACTCCTTATGATTTCACGTCTCACTATTATATAATCAGTGGGTTGGACATCAGCATTCAACTTCTGTAGTTGTGGCTCTGCAGACATGGAAAATTATTTCTTTACAGGCATGGAAAACAATTTCTGACTAAAATTAACATTTTTAAATTGATAAAAGGTGATTTCCAAACAGCGCTGACTGTGCCAAAATCAAGGTAACTGATTTATTTGAGCTCACAACATTGCTGTCCATCTGGACTAATATATAGGCCAAACTGAGGAGAATAGCAGGTTTCCTTCCCTAAAGGAAATTAATGAACATGATGGATTTTAATGATAAGCCAGTCGTTAGTTACATGGTTGCCATTCATATCCTAGCTTTTTTCATTCCAGATTTGATTTAATTTAGTGAAATTAAATTCCCCAGCTGTGCTGGTGGGATTTGAACACACGGACAAGATTTTGGCCCTCAGATGAGAAACAGCTACCCACCAGCCAGCATGGTTTGCTTGTTAAGTCAATTAAAAGGCCAATTAAGGCCATTGATCAGAGGTCAAGTGGACTTGCCAATCAGCTTGTGGGCTATTCCTAACATCAAGAACGTGGCAGATGCTTGGAGGAGGCTTCCTGACAGCAGATCTATGGGAAGTGGTGGAGTTCGCATGCCAAGATCACTTTGAGGTCTCTCCTCCACCAGTGCCTGCCATATCTATGTGGCTACAGCCGAGGCAGCATGCTGTAAAGGGATTTCCTGCCTATAATGGTGGTCCCACAGCGGTGGACATTTATTTAAAAAGTTAAGAAGGTACTCCAAGATGGAGACATCCTCTCTCTCCCTAAGCTGTAATGGCAGGCTGCACCTGCTTTGGTGCTGGACAGCCAAGTATCACCTGTCCAGTTTAGAGAACCAACCACCAATCTTAACTGGATGGCAAACATGGCCTCTGGCCACTAATTGGCCAATCCAGCAAAAAATTCATGAAGGATTACTGCTCACAACATTGTGTGGGGTGGGGCTCAGTTTTGATCGCAACAGTGGGGTCCTACCCAGAATGGAAAATCCTGACTTATTTTTCTGGATTAGTAATCCAGGCTTCCAGATTACTTGTCCATCAAAATAATCCCGATGCGAAAATTCATATCTGAATCCTGGCTCAGCTCATCTGCTGCTGAAACCATCATTTGTGCCCTTGTTACCTTTAAACTTGACTATTCCAATGGTCACCTGGCTGAACTTTCATAACTACATGAGCTCATCAAAACTCTGCTATGCCTTTTCTAATCCCCCAAAGTCTTGTTCACCCATCATCCCTCTGCCTGCCTGCCTGATTTCTGCCCTGGAAATGCCTCAAACTAAAAACTTTGATCCTTCTTTTCAATTCCTTCTGGCACCTCACCACTGCCTTATCTCTATAGCCACCTGTAGCTTAAACACTCCTCAAGATCATCACAGTCATCCTCTTGCACATTCCCATTACTGATGGCCATACTCTCCACTATCTAGATCCTAGGTTCTGGAATTCCCTCCTGAAATCTCAAAGCTACATCTCTTTATGTCTCTCTATTCCTTTAAGATGCACCTTTTTCATTGTGAAAGATTTTGCGCCGCTGTCCTAATACATCCTTTTGTGGTGCAGTGTCAAATTTTATCTGATAATGCTCTTGTGAAGTTCATTTATAATTTTTTTATGTGAACATATCATATAGCCGAACAAAGGGATTTAAAAGAATATGAAGACAGGAAATTGATTAAGAGCACGTTATTGCTTGATCCTGAATTTTTATGTGCATGGAAAGAAAACATTTTGAATTTTACCACTTTAGTTTGCATTCAGGCTAATAAAAGCATGGTTCAATCCATAGCTCTGGTGACAGAGTATGAATAAACAATGAGGACAATCCATTAATAACAGTCAGATAAATATACGTTTCCAAATAGTTTTCAAAGCTTTTTAACTGTGACAAAAATCTATAATGAATCTGTGATTTTCACTATATTATGGATCATTGCGAAAATTGTACTGTTCTTCTAACTGATGAAGGAACAGAATAGTTCAATTAGGTTGGTAATAATGCATTTGTAGCATTGTAATATGTTCAGTTGCATGCAGTTATTCTGCCTGAGTTCTTTTGAATTGCCACTATATACAAAAGCTTCACTCAAGGAAATACATCATTCCAAGCAATGTGTGGAAATAGTCTAGCTTTGACATAAGCAAATATTAAACAGGAAATGAACAGTTTCAATTCCGATCTTGGTCAGATTTGCTAATGAGATGCTTTAAAAATAAATGAAGTGACCGTGATTGGCTGTAACAATAAACTGTGAGCAGATTACAAGAGCTCAGTCAGGTGTAGATTGCGCAAGGGGAGGAAGTTAATGTGCTAAAAGATAAACAGCTGAATGGAAATCATTCAAAATATCTTCTCTTCAGCAGGGTCACCAGTACTCACCAGTTCATACCAAAACCCCATCCCTGGGGCTATTTTCTACATTACAACCAGGTCATTTGCATAATTTTTGAATTGTGAACATTTGGTGTGCTGCTAAGGATAATTGCACAAAGTACTGACAAGGTTGAAAAAGGAAGGTTAATCAGGGATAGGGTTTAGTTAATGTCAAACATAGAATCCCTACAGTGCAGGAGGAGGCCACTCAGCCCATCGAGTCTGCACCAACCTCAATCCCACCCAGGCTCTAATCCCCGTAGCCCCACCTATTTACTCTGCTAATGCCGTTGACACTAGGTTCAGTTTAGCATGGCCAATTAACCTAACATGCACATCTTTGGATTGTGGGAGGAAACCTGAGCACCTGGAAGAAACCCACACAGACACAGGGAAAATATGCAAACTCCACACAGACGGTGACCGGAGGCTGGAGCTAAACCCGGGTCGCTGGCACTGTGAAGCAGCAATGTTAACCACAGTGCCAGCATACATGGAACTTGACAGCTTATAGATATCTAAAGGAAAGAACAACTTAAGGAGGTAAGAACAATCAAGCTTGGAGGGACTCAGAAAGAATTAAATGGTATAATAGATGCTGTGACAGATCTTGATACAGGGAGGTGAAGAGGAATAACTGGTCGCTGGAAGTATTTCTCAGAAAGGAGTACTGAATATAAAATACTTGGATACTGATTGAACTGACATGAGAAAATAAAAGACATGAGGCATGATTCTCCAACCATACGCACTCAGGCACAGATCACACTGGGTCTGTCCAGGGCCGGAGAATCATGGGAGGGGCTATATAGCGTGTCCAGCAGGGATTCTTCCTTCCCCTGCACCCTGACGTAATCTGGTTCGTGCACAGTCAGGAGGTGAACCAAATTAGCATATTTAAATACGTTTTTAAATAGGCTCTGGGTATTTTAAAACAGATTCACCCTTTTCCCGGGATTCTGCAACTCTCAGGGGCATTGGAAACCTGGTACAAATCACTACTGTTTTCAAAAACAGTTGGCACTGCCAGAGTGGCACTGGCCACTCTGAAGGGAGCAGGTCTCTAGTTGACACCAAAGAAAGGTATTGCTTATTTTGGGGAGATGGGGTCCTGATGCCCCAATGCCAGTGAGAGTAGTGAGGAGGGTGTGCTGAGTCACACTCATGCCTGTGTGGTGTAAGAGGAAGGTTGCGCCTACGGGGTCAGGGATTGGTAGTGTTCTCCATGTCTGCGGGGATCATGATATCTGTAGAAGGGGTGGGAGGTGGGAGGGAACTTTCAATTTAACTTTAAAATGAGGTGTCCTTTATGGCACCCGATCTCTGAGGTCCCAATCTTGCTGGCGTATTTAGGTCTCCATTCCAAGAACTTCTGGGAGAATTAAGTGAGAATCTCCCAAGCCTTCAAAAAATTTTCTAAGGCTGGGATTCTCTGACCTCACCAGTGGCTGGGATTCTCTGATCCTGCTGCAGTGAATTGAGTTTTGGCTGTGCGCCACATTCTCTGTTCTCTGTGGCAGCAGGGGCAGGGTGTCCAACATCAGAGGGTCCCAGCCTAATTGCAAATTGAATGACCCTAAACCACCCAGTGGGAATCCCAATGGCTTTCCAGTTGCAGAAACACTTAGAGGGCAACCTTACTGACACATTGATCAGTGTGGCGAGCCATTAAGATTGGACAAGGGGTGAAAAATCTAGATCACGCCTTTTTTTTGCCTCTTGCGATCTCACCGGCCCTGTTTGGCCGGCAAAATTGGCTCTCAGAAAGGTCATGAAGCTGATTTCAATATTCATGGCATCATTATCATGTCATTAGTGAGCCCCTGGGGTCGGGGTAGAAGGGAGTTGATGTCTGGTCATGTGGGTGGATAGTACACTGTGTGTACACAGTACAGTGGGAGAGCAGGGCAGCTGTGCAATGGCGCCCTTAGAGCTCAGCAGTAGACTTCACCAGCAAGATTGGGCTCTGCCTCGGCCCCTACCCCAGGAATCACACCCTGGCACTTTTTTCTTGACTAAGTGCTGTAAGATTGCTTCTTTTTAACTTGCCCAAAAAAATGAGTCTGAAATTCTCCCTTTCCTCGCTTGTTTGGCACTTTGAATTTTTTTCATCAAATTCCGCCAATGATCTCAAAATAAGTAATAGAAACACTTCAAAACTTAGGACACAAACACAACTAGTCAGAAAGGTGCAAAGCACTGCCTAGCAGGAATTTATATCCATTTAATTTAAACAGGTTAAGGCCTCTTTCAAAGTAGTTGTGTGAAGAATGTCAGGCAGATCATTATGCCTTTGAAGACTAGAATCCCATAGTGGGATTCAAGGGAATAGATTTTATGTGTTTTTCGCTATTCCAATTAAATTAGAGTAGTGACTAGCTTCAACAATACCGAGTTAGCATAATGGAGGTAGATGAGAAGATGAATGATGATGCCAAGTGTTATTTCAGTGGGAAAAGAAACTATCACACTGGCCCTGAGCTCTTTAAAATACATTTGTTTTGTGGCATAACTTGAGTATACATTAAAGAGCTACAGGATACAGACTTAATTTTGTTAGTGGCTTTCAGATCAGAAAGCCTTTGGGACTTATTTCCCTGAGGCTTGGTCAGACTTCTCTCTATAACAATATGACAACATTTCATTGCAATTCCTGTAGATTGTTTGTTTTGAAAACATGAATCAACTGGAAATGCTAGCTTTGATTTTGCTAAAAGATACTTACACATGAACATAAGTAATAAAATGAAAGTATGTAGTCTGTGTATAGATGAAGTCCTGTCTTTACTTGGAAGATCATATAGTTTGTGTCATGTGACAGTACCACGGTGCTGAACAGGATAGAATCAGAACAGATCTAGCAGCTTAAAACCAAGCATCCATGAGGCGATGAGGGCTATCAGAAGCAGCAGAATTATATTCACCCACAATCTGTAACCTCATGCCTAAACATAGCCTTCACTCTACCATTATCATCAAGCCAGGGTTTTAGCCTTAGTTCAATGAGGAGTGTAGGAGTACTGCTTAAAAATGGGCTGCCAACTTGGTGACGTTACACCCCAGGACTACATACATGCCAAATAGTGGAAGGAGCATGCAACTGGCAGAGCTAATTGATCCCAAAACCAATTGATCAGATTGAAGCACTGCAGTCCTGTCACATCCAGTCATGAATGGTGGTGAACAATTAAACAACTAAATAGAGGAGCGGTTCCAGGAGTATCCCATTCTCAATGATGGGGGACCCCACTACAACAATGCAAAAGCCAAAGCTTTTTCCATAGATTGTGGCATATAAGTAAAACTTTGAAGCCTCGAAAAATCTTTCCATAAACTGGGTTGACCCAGACACTGAGTAGAAAAGGTGGATTGCTGGCATTGGCCTAAGAAGTTGCCATTTTGAAATGTGAAGAAACACTGGTAATTCAAATTAAATCAAGGATTCCTTTAACCACAAACAAAACATTTTAAAAATCCAATTTATTGGGCAGGGTTCTCTGGTCTCGGCTGTGGCAGGACCCATTGTGAATAGAAAATTTAGTTTTCCAGCCTCTTAGAGGGGTTTAGGATAACCTGGGGCGAAAAAGACCAGTAGATTCAAATAGGTTTATTTAAAGTGAATATAGTATAGTATAGTATAGTTTGTACAAAGCGTGCAGGAAGGTTTTTTGTCTCAGTATGTAGACAGGCCAACTAGAGGTGAGGCTATATTGGATTTGGTGCTGGGAAATGAGCCAGACCAGGTGCTAGACTTGGAAGTTGGTGTGCATTTTGGTGATAGTGACCACAATTCGGTTACGTTCACCTTAGTGATGGGAAGAGATAGGCATGAACCTCGGGTCAGCAATTTTAGCTGGGGTAAGGGCGATTATGAGGCTATCAGGAGTGAATTAGGAAGCATGGATTGGATTAGGGGATTACAGGGACTGGGAACGTCTGAAATGTGGAGTTTTTTCAAGGAGCAGCTACTGCGAGTCCTTGATAGGTATGTCCCTGTCAGGCATGGTGGATTTGGTAGATCTAGGGAACCGTGGTGCACTAAAAGAGTTGAGTCGATGGTTAAAAAGAAAAAGGAGGCTTATGTTAGGATGAGATTGGAGGGCTCAGATAGTGCACTAGAAAGCTTTAGATTGGCTAGGAGGGAGTTGAAGAGTGAGTTGAGAAGGGCTAAAAGAGGACATGAGAAGACTTTGGCTGATAGGATTAAGGAGAATCCTAAGGCGTTCTATAGGTATGTCAAGAACAGAAGGTTGGTCAGGGCAAGATTAGGGCCAGTTACAGACAGCAGGGGGAAGTTGTGTGTGGAACCGGAGGAGATTGGAGAAGTATTGAACCAATATTTCTCTTCGGTGTTCACGCAGGGGGACATGAATATAGCTGAGGAGGACATTGGGTTGCAGGGGTGTAAAATAGACAGTATTACGGTTGATAAAGAGGATGTGCTGGAAATTCTTGAGGGGCTGAAAATAGATAAGTCCCCTGGTCCGGATGGGATCTACCCTAGGATTCTCTGGGAGGCTAGAGAGGTGATTGCAGAGCCTCTGGCTCAGATCTTCAGGTCGTCATTGGTCTCTGGTGTAGTCCCGGAGGATTGGAGGATAGCGAATGTTGTCCCATTGTTTAAGAAGGGGAACAGAGACTTTGCCGGGAATTATAGACCGGTGAGTCTTACTTCTGTTGTGGGCAAGGTTTTAGAAAAAATTATTAGGGATAGGATTTATAGTTATTTGGAGTGTAATGAATTGATTAGAAATAGTCAACATGGTTTTGTAGCGGGTAGGTCGTGCCTTACTAACCTTATTGAGTTTTTTGAGAAGGTGACCAAAGAGGTGGATGGGGGTAAGGCAGTTGACGTGGTATACATGGATTTTAGTAAGGCGTTCGATAAGGTTCACCATGGTAGGCTTCTGCAGAAAATGCAGATGTATGGGATTGTGGGTAATCTAGGAAGTTGGATCAGGAATTGGCTATCAGATAGGAGACAGAGGGTGGTGGTGGATGGTAAATATTCATCATGGAGTACAGTTACGAGTGGTGTGCCTCAGGGATCTGTTTTGGGGCCACTGTTGTTTGTAATTTTTATTAATGATCTGGATGAGGGTATAGTTGGGTGGATTAGTAAATTTGCTGATGACACCAAAATTGGAGGTGTGGTAGATTGTGAGGAAGGGTGTCATAGTCTGCAGGGAGACTTAGATAGGTTGCAGAGCTGGGCCGAGAGGTGGCGGATGGAATTTAATGCGGAGAAGTGTGAGGTAATTCACTTTGGTAGGAGCAACAGATGTGTCGAGTATAGGGCTAACGGGAGGACTTTGAATAGTGTGGATGAACAGAGGGATCTAGGTGTGTGTGTACATAGATCCCTGAAAGTTGGGAATCAAGTAGATAAGGTTGTTAAGAAGGCGTACGGTGTCTTGGCGTTTATTGGTAGGGGGATTGAATTTAGGAGTCGCAGTGTAATGTTGCAACTGTACACTACTCTAGTGCGGCCACACTTGGAGTACTGTGTGCAGTTCTGGTCCCCGCATTACAAGAAGGATGTGGAGGCGTTGGAGAGGGTGCAGAGGAGGTTTACTAGGATGGTGCCTGGTATGGTGGGGAGGTCCTATGAGGAGAGACTGAGGGATTTAGGGTTGTTTTCGTTGGAAAGAAGGCGGCTAAGAGGGGATCTTATTGAAACATATAAGATGATTAGAGGTTTAGATAGGGTGGATAGTGATAGCCTTTTTCCTCAGATGGAGAAAGCTAGCACGAGGGGGCATGGCTTTAAATTAAGGGGGGGTAGCTACAGGACGGATGTCAGGGGTAGGTTCTTTACCCAGCGGGTGGTGAAGGATTGGAATGCCCTGCCTGCTGCAGTTGTAAATGCGTCTAGTTTGGGGGCGTTTAAGAGATCTCTGGATAGGTTTATGGACGAAAAGGGATTGGTATAGGCTAGTGGGTCATTGTTTTTGTAACTGGTCGGCGCAACATCGTGGGCCGAAGGGCCTGTTCTGCGCTGTAATGTTCTATGTTCTATGTTCTAAAGTACCTGGTTTTACAAAGGTAATGGGTGGGATTTTATGGTTTGGCTCAGACGAGACAGGAAACTCCTGCCCAAAATCAAGATGTCCATTGTGGGAGCCTCACCTGTGCCAATTCCATGGCAGGCAAGATGGTAGAGTTCCAGCCACTGTTTACATAGAAACACATTTAATCACTGTTAGAGAATTTAAACATGTACTTTTGAAAACATATTATATTCTATATTAAAGCGCACATCTTGGCCAATTACACACTACTCTAAGCATGATGGGTTATAGCTAAGTAAGAAGAACCACATTCCTTAAAAACAATATAGCTACCAAGACAAGCAAAGGTAACTCTCTTACCAGCATGGGTTTTAGAAAGTACATGCTTTCCAGACAATAAAATGAATGGAATAATTCAATTTTTCCAATAAGGGGTTGCTAAGGCAACAGTGGGAAAAAACTTTCAAACTTTATGGACCTAAGTGTTGGAGTTGCTAGGAGACAGTGAGAAAGAACTTTCAGACATTATGAAATTACATATTCTCATGTTGCCAGAGAATAAAATGTTACTGGCCAAGTTAAATGATTCATGCTAAAGTGATTGGCTCACGTCTGGCTAGGATGAGCAAAAGAGGTGGACCAATTATTTTTTTTAAACGTAGAATTGTACCATTGATAATAATGCAATTTAGAATAGTTTGGGCTGTCCCAAATTGTTCTCCTATGTGCATGGACCAGGCCTGGGCAATAAAGTATGTCTTCAATCTGATTTACTGTCTCTATGGTTCCTTTGTATTTGCTGAGCTGTAATTAATAAACAGAAATCTCTTACATGAAAGCCAGCATAATATGTAGATCTCTGAAAAGCTTCTTCAGAGCCAAAACACCATTCACTTGCAGCAGCACCGGAAAATCTCAATGGCAAAAGAGGGCAGAAGATTTTCGCCATCGTCCTTGATATCCAAAGCAAATGTTCACCAAATGAATTCTGAGTCACTTTAGCTAAGGCATCGTTGTAAGAATCCCAGTTGGGATTAGATTTGGCACATCCCTCCACAGCAAATCATCACCCATTAAGTTGGATATTTTGCATTTTTTGAATGATCTACTGTCCGTTTGTGCATTAATAACAACCCACAATTTGACGACAAAACTATACAACATATCAAATGAGGCAGCGTGCATATTTCCACTCTTTGCAAAGCTTTTCTCACCATCAATCATCCACATATTCCATTCAGCCTGAACATGATCCTTAAGTGGGTACTTGAAGCACACATCCAAAGACTGACTTACAGACATTAGAACCCTTGTATAACTGCATTGTGGGTGTTATTTCTTCTCAAGCAACTCTTAATCTCATCAGTTATATAGGAACTGAACATGTTCAAAAGCTATAATCTGCACTTTTCATAGATCACCAGAATGCCTATTCCACATACTATCTATCCCTAATTTAAATCTATCCTCATCCATGCCTTGCACAGTCATGGACATGCATAAATGATCCTTCAGGGGAACTTGACATTTTGGCATGGTTTTATGCTTGAAAATTATCATAAGTAAGTTTAGTTTAATTTGATTAGCTGAGCAGGCTGGTTACCTCCACGAATCTTGTCTCCTCATGTCCTGTGATTTTCCATTAGATCGGTTTTAAACCTTGCCAGCCACTGTTCAACACTGGACATATCGGAATTTATGGCTATCAATGTGATTTAATGCATGCTCCTGTTTTTGTTGCTATCTCATGATGATCATTGAAAGCTAGTTATTTTGGCATCAAGATATTTTGCTGGTCTCTGACTGAGCTTGGTCTTCTGCTGCTGCATTAAACATTTTTGTTCCATGGAACTTGCTGTTGCTCTAAAATCTCTGCTTGACTCAGGATTTGTTCTGGGCCACTTAAACTGGTCTCCATGCATTGTATTATTGGGGATGATGTAACCATTCTGACAATTTTCAAGAACCCACTCCGAGACATTTTCTTGAGATCAAGCCAGTGACTGGTCCCCATTCTCATGGTGTGTTTTGTCTTGGTCATCTTCTTCAAGGCAGGTTTCTTCTTCTTCCATTCCTGCATCAGTTTTTCACTACCATTGAATTCCCTTACTGCAGTACGGTTACATTAGCAAATGTTCCCACCTTTCGCTTGAAACCAGTTGTGTATTTTGTTTTTTGCCGAAGGATGCATTTTTGTCAATCATTCACCCATGTGTGCTCTGTTTTGTGTGGGCAGGTCTTAAACTTGTTTGTATTTTCTTGACAATACAGCTATAACATTGGCACCTACTGAACAATGTGGAAAATTACCTGTCTACAAAGAAGTAGGAGAAAAGCAGTTCAGCCAATCACCCCTTCATCAATCCACTCTTCATCAATAGCAAAGATATGTAAGATGTCATGTATAGTGCTATCAAGCAGCACATATCCAGCAATAGTCTGTTCAATTATACTCAGTGTGGGTTCTGCCATGGTCACTCAGCTCCTGATCCCATTACAGCCTTGATCCAAACATGGGCAAAATAACCAAATTCAAGAGGTGAGAGTGACTGCCCTCAACATCAAAGCAGTATTTGACTGAGTGTGGCATTAAGGAATCTTAGCAAAACTGAAGTCAATGGAAATTATAGAATAACCTCTCCACTGATCAGTCATGTTTTATAAAGAAAGATGGTTGTGGTTTTTGGAGGCCTATCATCTCAGTCCCAGGACATTGCTGCGGGAGTTCCTCACAGTAGTATCCTGAGCCCAACAACCTTTAGCTATTTCATCAATGACCTTCCGTCCATCATAAGATTGGAAGTGGAGAAGTTTCTAAATTGGGCTGGTAAGTGGAAAGTGACATTCACACCGCAAAAGTGGCAAACTAACAATGGGCATCTCAAACAAACAATCTAACCATCATCCTTTTGACATCCAATGGCAATACCATTCCTGAACCCTTCTCTGTCAACATCCTGATGGTTATTATAAATCAGAAGCTGAACAGGATAAGCCATATAAATATTGCAGCTACAAGAGCAGGTCAAAAATTCTGCAATGAGTAACTCAGCCCCTGATGCCTTCTAGCCTGCTCACTGTCTACAAGGCACAATTCATATGTGTGATGTAATACTTTCCACTTTCCTGTATCAGTATGATTTCAATAGGCAGGAATCCCAAAATCAGCTGGGCCATTTGAAATGGAGTTCAAACTGATCCCACTTTTGATCGTCCAAGGATTTTGCCCCTCAGAGTGGGTGGTACAAATTGATGGAGTAAATGTAAACAATCTTGAAGGGTGGATAAATGTCATAATCTGAAGTTTTCCTTAAATCTCCAGCTCTTTAAATTTGAACAAAAGGCTCAAACTATGTTAAAAATATAAAAAAAAATCGGCTCGACTGCTTTATTGATAGACCATCTGGTGTAAGCGAGAGAAAATAAAAACCTATTCCACACTTTCAATTGAATTCTCTGCTGACATTTTCCAATGACTGTTCTTTCAGTTGAGATCATTATCAATACTTGGTTGCACTTCAAAAGCTACAAAATCACTTAATTTAGCAAGAAGTTCTGAGTTTACAGTTTGACTGACAATTTAAACAGCTTATTAAAGGATTAGGTGTCTTTGATGTGGGCATTGAATATGACTTTGTTATAACAGAGTGAACAGTTGAGAGGATTTAAAAGCTTTGAATGGGTTTCATGAATAGGATTTTTATTCACTATAAAATGTGTATGCACGAGAGCGGTTTTGAAATATTAGAAGTTTTTTTTCAACTCCAAATGGCTCCTGAGCTCTAACCATGATGATATTGGATGAATGACAATAGAAGGTGAATGGAGATTTGTGGGGCTCGAGGGAACATGAGGCTGCATGGAGGTAGTGAGTGGGTGGGCATGAATTGGCATGGCGTGGCCAAAGAATTCTGAAGGAGCAAGACAGGTGGGTATGAGGAATAAGGTGATGGCGAGAAGGGCTTCCATGGTCAATGGATTGGACTCAATCTTGCCCCTGCTTCCCTGAAGCAAATAATGGGTATAAGGGATGTGGGAATGCTGAGTTGAGACATTTATTGACTCAAACTACCTGCCTTGAATGTGAAAATCTGGCCCTTAATGTTAGACAGGGTTTCTGCAACTGGAATAGATACTTAAAGCCAATGAAATTAAAGGAGGCACAGCCCAGAAATAGCCTCCAACAGTGAAAGAGTGATAAACAGGAATCCCTTGATTCACTAATGAGGATATGGAGCTGCTGCTTTAGGAAGCGAGTGAAGGAGGATTACTCTAATCAGCACTTACTTTCTCCCAAGGAGAGTGGTGCAGAATGCACGTGAGTAGAGGAAAGGAGTGAATGCTTTTACCTGTGTACTACTTGTTTCTTCAAAAAACTAAAATTAAAATCTATCTTGACAATACCAACCAGTTCCCCAAGACTGAGACAGGATGAACGTATGGCATTAACGTATGGGAAAAAGCAGCTCAGTTTACATCCCTCTGATTTTTTTTTCCCCGAGTGAAGTCATTCAAACATATTTTCCTCATCAGCTCCTGCCAATGACTCTTCAAGAACTAACGTGAAGTTTCATTGATGGATGCCAGATACTTACAGTTTTCCAATTCACCAATAGCAAACTGCAGCACAGCAAAGCCAATCAGTGGATTTAGATAGTCAGATGAAGGAGGGATCACTTGGTGTTTCACTGGGCACAATTTCACATTGGTAGTGGAGCACTAGGAAACTGTTGGTTACAAAGGTTTTATGTAATCATAAGCGAGTGTAAGAAAGCACCTTGTAAAGGTCTGGCAGTGTGTAGCACTTATCAAAGCAGCAGTCCACAATGGAATGCATGACAACACCAGGGAATCTGCATCAGAGACTAAGGTCACATGACTGCTATGAAAATACTGAGCTACCACGTACAGCAAGTGCTCTATTTCTACTGATTCTCAACAAGGTAATCCCTTAGTTCCCTGTTCAAATTTCTTTTTAACTCTAGTCTTTGGCTTGTGCCTGGGTTCCCTCCACTGCAGCCCTGCTTTGAAGTGACAGGGAATTTTCTGGTGGCAAAGTGGGGAACAGATCTCTGGTGTGCTCCAATGGCAAGGGCCACCAGGATTTGGAGAAGATGAATGGCCTTCTCACGACAACAGGCGGAAATCCAACCCAGCTGCACTTCTGCCTCTTGGAGGCTGCAAAGTCTCGATCCCTAAGATTCTAGTTGATCCGCAAAATTCTGCATAAGAGACTTCAGTCATCAGGTCTCTTCTGCTTTCTAGAACTCCCTTCTAAAACCTTTCCTCTCCTTCAACATCACAAATCTTACCTTTTAGCCAAGCATTTGGTCACATCTCATAACTTCACTCCCAGCTACACTTTAGCCTTTCTTTAATGAGCCTTAGAATAAATTTTTCTTGAGAGCATGAAAGATTCTATAATGCAACTTCTTGTTCCTCTAAATTAACTTAATTGGGTTAATTTGCTAAGCGTAATAGAAGATCCTGAGTTTTGCAGGTGTTAATGGGATATGACTTTGTAAATTGGTCCCTGCTGTTCAATTCAGCAGCAGATTCAATTGTGGTTCTATTATTTTATGTCAGTATATGGCTGCCTTGTATCCGTGAACACGACCAGGTGATTCATTCCCAGCCAATCTGCTGCATTACCAATGTTTAAAATACATGATTGTATTTAATAGGTAAGAATATGTAAAACATGGAGAATTATGGATCAGCGTAGCTTAAGCGATTACGTATCGAAAATGAAATCATCTTATTGATTGTGGATAATCTCATGTTTAAGTTTTCACATCAAAGAAGTAGAAAACTGCTGTCCTATTGCAAATTCTTGAAACTCTTTATTGGAATCTGAAGAACCACCACAAAACACACAGCTTTATATATTTTGAGATGGTACTCTACAGCTGACATACTAAAGCTGAGTGGCAAGAGATGGCAGAACTATTAGCCCTCACTTACTTTTTACTGATGACTTTCATTCCAAGAGATTGTTCTTATAGTTGGAGGACTGCTGAGAACTCAAACATAATCTAGGTGACAAATCTTGTATCTTAATATTAGCCCAATTCTTTGTATTCAAATATATTTGAACGATGATTTTATTTTACCTAATCACTCATTCTGTGTGTGATATTGTCTGTGTATCCAAAGTGAATGTGTGTGTGCATGCCACAAAACTATAGTTACTTCAGGAACAGTACCTCAGTTGAAATGACTGTTAATCTGCTAAAATCAAAAGCAAAGTAAAAGAGGGATTTCAGATCACAAGGGACATATTCCATTGACATAAAATGCCATCAGGCCTTGATAAAGAAATGGTGCAAAAATAATTTAAAATTCTGAAGTCTAGTTGAGTCACATAGGATTATCTAGACAACAGAACAGACGGGCAACCTGCTCCCATCTCTCTGCCAATGCCGCTGTGGAGCTGCCATTCCATTATAGTGTGTTCAAATTCTCTATGGGCAATAAAATGGCCTCCTTGAATGACATATATCTCATCAGCAGGCCAGTTTATTTAGATGTGATGCACTACATGCCATTGTAATCAAAACACAAGCACAGGTACATACCTACACTATTGTAATGAAGTTCCTTTTACTTGGCTTTGCTAATTGTCATGAAGTATTGTGACACAGATTGAAAATTAATTAGCTGAATTCAACCAGAACAATTAAAGCAGTCATTACTGAGTACTCTCTGGCTGGGATCTGGCAGCTCTTTGGGGAGCTGCCAGGTGCTGATATGTGGATAGCTTCTCTTCTGAAGAAACTGTAGTCATCTACTAACCACTGATTATTTCAGACAGAGGCGAGAACAGCAGCAGTGTAGTAATAAGGAACATGAAGGGCTCCTCCCACAGGATCAGAGTAACTTATCATTGCTAATTCAAAATTCAGGTACATCTCCCCTCCGAGCATCAAGAAGAAAAAATAATTGAACTTTTTTCTTTAACAAGATTTGCTTGAATGTTGCACTCGTCAGTGAATATATCCTGAATGCCTACTTTTTCCAATGATTTGTTGCTTCACTGAGAAGAGGAAAATTAGCTGATTGCATTAAAAGTTTCTGGTACAACAGATCAGGAGGTTAGTTGATTTCCCACTTCCAATTCAGCTGTACACTATATGCACATCCAGCATTTCTAAGGGAAATAAAGCTCCTTTATTTTAATAAATCATGCTAAGGAACGGATTATGTTCAATACTGCATTTTCAGTGACACTTGTTTATTTAATTTTGACAAAGTTTTACTTCACCTGGCTAGTGCAATAAGGAAAACAGGAATAGCATTGTTAAATACTACGTTTATTAAAGAGCTAGTTTGCTTGTTCTTTGCTTCACCTCACAGGTAGGCTTCATGAAGAAAGGTAGTACAGAGCAATTGTGTTATAATAATAAGCAGTTCAGATATTGTTCTGAGACTACTCTGAGGCCAGACTTTAATTATTTCTCATTTATTAGGCATGACATGAATTAATGCAAAATCCAATGACTGTACCTGATGAAACTTCAACCAATCCTTTTTTTAAACAGGAAATGAATAATAGAGAATCAATTTCACAGAAGCATGTCTTTTTTCTTATTTAAAGCAGTTTGGGAATGGAAATGAAAAATGTGAAAACGCATACATTTACGAAATATGACTAAGGCAATCTCATTTTCCAGCATTAGATATAATAATAAGTATCTTTTGCAGACACTGAAATGCCAATCATCAGCAGTGGACACCAGAAATGTCATTACATTTTTGAGAACAGGGAACTTGCATCTTTATGCATTATCTCCATCCATTATACCAGCTGCCTAAGACTGAATGAAGAATGAAGCCAAACTTGTTAAAAAAGGACTAGGGCAACTCAATCCAAAATTCATCAATGTTTAATATATTCTATTTTTGGAGGCTAAAATCATTAAATATTATTTGGGTGGATGTGTGCATTGCTTGGTAGCATGTTGAATGTGTTACTGAGCTAATGCTTTTGAATTCTGAATTTATCTGATCATTCAATTCAATTTGTGGCATACCGATCTCAGACAAAGAAGACAGACTGGAGGAGTGCTCAATAACGCAGCCAAGCCTCTGGTGTTTTAAAGAAAATGACTAGGTGAGCTAACTAATACTATCCATTTAAAATTAACAAATGCAGCATACCTACATAGCTAAAGTAGATGCATAATGCTACTTGAGATCCAGTGATGCTTAGCAACATCTAACCTCACAACTGAGCTAATGCATTTGGATGGCACTCAACCTCACTGAAAATGAGCTTTTTTTCCCCTTTGCACATGACAGTATCTCTGACTAGAACAAATTTTCTCCTAAGCTTCAGCAAAAATTAATTTAACCCATCAAGAAGTACTGGTGCTTCACTCAAATCTTACTTTCCTTTTTGAAAATATAACTTACTACATCAAAAGTTGTGGACCTGAAGATGGGATATTGGCAGCAAATCAATCACTATCAGGTTATAACCAGATTTCAAAAAATGGCAAAATGTCGAGATTGCCATGATATAGTGACATGGTGCAAAGACTATGGCTTCCTTGAGCAATTTTGGATTGAGTTGCTCTAGTTCTTTTTTAACAATTTACGAATCAGCTCATTCATAAATTGGCTTATTCTTGAACAAGAATGCAGACATGGCACTGCTGACGATACTCAGTTCACAAATGTTCTTTGTGAAGGTGAAGGAATCCTTCACTTCGTATGTTGAACACACTGAATGAATTACATTGTCTTTTCATTGACTTTGTACCCAGCTTGCTTATTTTATTGGGCTGGACATATTTGAAAATTTTCATTGATAAGAACAGAAGACATAAGAGCAGGAGTAAGCCATTCAGTGTCGACTCCATCATTCAGTAAGATCATGTTTTATCTTCTACATTCACTTCTCCTCGCCTCATCCTCATTATACTATGATGCTCTTAGTGCCCAAGAATTTATAGAACATAGAACATAACAGCGCAGTACAGGCCCTTCGGCCCTTGATCTTGTGCCGACCAGTGGAACCAATCTAATGACCCTCTAACCTAAACTATTCCAATATTATCCATATACCTATCCAATGACCATTTGAACGGCCTTAAAGTTGGCAAGTCTACAACTGCTGCAGGCAGGGCATTCCACGCCCTTACTACCCTCTGAGTAAACCTACCTCTGACATCCTTCCTATATTTATCACCCCTCAATTTAAAGCTATGTCCTCTTGTGTTAGCCATCACCATCCGAGGAAAAAGGCTCCTCGGATGGTGATGGCTAACACGAGGGGACATAGCTTTAAATTATCAGACTGAATGACTGAACATCCACAGTGCTTTTTGGGTAGAGAATTCCAAAGAATCACAATTCTTCAAAGGCTCCAGCTACATTGCATTTGATGTTTGTGATTTTGATTTGGATTGCCCGGCCCTCATGGCAGATTGTGCTCATTCCCATATGCCGCAAAATCTGCTTAACATTCAGGGTTGTGAGATAAGTGGCAAGTAACATTTGCGACACACAAGTGTCAGGCAATGATCATCTCCTACAAGAAAGAATCTAACCATCGCCCCATGCCATTCAATGAATCCCCAACTATCAACATCCCAGAGGATGCAATTTAATAGAACTGGATGGGATTGGTCATATATATACTGTGGCTACAAAAGGGCAGAGTCTGTGAATTCTGCAGAGTAGCTCCCCACTCCCCAAATCCTGTCCACCATCTACAAAGCACAAGTCAGGAGTGTAATTGAAAACTCTCCACTTTTAAACTTTATTTATTAGTATCACAAATAGGCTTTCATTAACACTGCAGTGAAGTTATTGTGAAAATCCCCTATTCGCCACACTCCAGTGCTTGTTCGGGTACACTGATGGAGAATTTAGCATGGCCAATGCACCTGACCAGCATGTCTTTCGGACTGTGGGAGGAAACCGGAGCACCCAGAGGAAACTGACACAGAAATGGGGACTTGCCTGGTTGAGAGCAGCTCCAACAATGCTCAAGAAGTTTGACACCATCTAGGATGTAAAAAATATGGCATCCCATCCACCACCTTCAACATTCACACACTCCAGCATCAATGCATGAGTGACAGCTGTGTGTACCATCTACAAGATTCCCGTGGATGGGCAGGGCGATAAAGTTCTCTATAATGTCTACAAACTTAGATACTCTCATGCACCAGGGATATTCTCCACATTATCAGCAAATCTCACATCTCCCTAGCGTCCAAAGTCAACCCAACTCACACATTGGCTGGTGTGGTTCATCCATCTCATCATCATCAAATTCAACCTCAGACTCCTCGTCAAAGAATATTGCTCATTTCATTTGATCCTTCTCCGCCATATCTTCCCCTCTTTAGAGTGCCAGGTTGGGTGAGGCACAGCACACCACAAACGTAAGTAATTTTTGAGCAGCAGAAAACTGAAGAAAGCCAAATCATCAGTTCCAACATTGGAATCTCATTTTGAGCAGATCAACAAATTCTGCACTGGGTTCATTAGCCAGCCATCCAAGAGTTTTGGTTCACAGAACATCCTTGGTGTCTGAAAATGTTTAATAGAAACTATGGCTGGAAGTTTACCACCCCACATGCCCACGGAATTGGAGTGGGTTTGGGTCGGACAATGGAAATGTCCATTGATCTCAGCAGGATTTTAAGCTTTTGGGATAAGCGAGGCCACAAAATCCCATCCAGTGACTGCTGCCAGGATAGCATTCACACATCTGCATTATCCATTGGTCACATACAAGCTGCACATTGATGGAATGGTAGATTTTTCTGTTAGTGAATGCCTCTGGTTGCATAAGGTTAAATCTCACAGGATCCAGGTAGTCAAACGGATACAAAATTGGCTTGATGACAGAAGACAGAGCATGGTTGTAGAGGGTCGTTTTTCAAACTGGAAGCCTGTGACCAGCAGTGTGCCTCAGGGATCGGTGCTGGGTCCATTGTTGTGTCACTTATATTCATGATTTGGATGAGAATTTAGGAGGCATGGTTAGTAAGCTGGCAGATGACACCAAGATTAGTGACATAGTGGATAGTGAAGAAGGTTATCTTGGAGTGTAATGGGATCTTGATCAGTTGGGCTAGTGGGCTGATGAATGGCAGATGAAGTTTAATTTAGATAAATATGAGGTGATGCATTTTGATAGATTGAATCAGGGCAGCACTTATTCAGTTAATGGTACAGTGTTGGAGAGAGTTATGGAACAAAGAGATTGAGGATACAGGTTCATAGCTCCTTGAAAGTGGAGTCACAGATGAACAAAGTGGTGAAGAAGTCATTCAGCATGCTTGGTTTCATTAGTCAGAACACTGAATACAGGAGTTGGGATGTCTTGTTGAAGTTGTACAAGACATTGGTAAGGCCATACTCGGAATACTGGACAGTTCTGGTCACCCTATTATAGGAAGGATATTAAACTAGAAAGAGTGCAGAAAAGATTTACTAGGATGCTACCTGGACTTGATGGATTGAGTTATAAGGAGAGATTGGATAGACTGGGACTTGTTTTCCCTGGAGCATTGGAAACTTTGGCGTGATCTGAAAGAATTCTATATAATAATGAGGGGCATAGACCAGCTAGATAGTCAACTTCTTTTCCCAAAGGTAGGGGAGTCTAAAACTGGGAGGCACAGGTTTAAGGTGAGAGGGGAGAGATACAGAAGGGGCAATTTTTTCACACAGAGGGTGGTGAGTGTCTGGAACAAGCTGCCTGAGGTAGCAGTGGAGGCAGGTACAATTTTATCTTTTAAAAAGCATTTAGACAGTTTCATGGGTAAGCTGGATATAGAGAGATGTGGGTCAAATGCATGCAACTAGTGGTTTAAAAAAAAGGTAGCATGGACAAGTTGGGCCAAAGGGCCTGTTTCCATGCTGTAAATTTCTATGACTCTATGGTTGTCCTAATAGTGTTCTAATAGCCACATGTGTGCAATCTATTACGCCTTGCACCTTTGGAGATCCTTCAATGCAACCAAGGCCTCTGGTTCTGTCTGCTTGACTAGCATTGTCATCGCTAAGTGAAATTAACTCATGTTAATCATGCCAGGGCAGCACGGTGGCAGTGGTTAGTACTGCTCCCTCACAACGCCAGGAACCCGGGTTCGATTCGCAGCCTCGGTCACTGTCTGTGCGGAGTTTACATGTTCTCCCCGTGTCTGCATGGGTTTCCTCTAGGTGCTCCGGTTTCCTCCCGCTGTCCAAAGATGTGCGGGTTAGGTGTATTGGCTATGCTATATTGCCTCTTAGTGTCGGGGTACTAGCTAAGGTAAATTCATGGGGTTGTGGTGATAGGGTCTAGGTGGAATTGTGGTTGGTGTAGACTCGATGGGCTGAATGGCCTCCTTCTGCACTGCAGGATTCTATGATTCTACGTGCACAGCTGAAAGTTAGAAAAACGTTTTTGCAATGATGGGCCCCTGCCTGCAATATAGATGTCTCCAAATAATGGCTGAATGGATCCTGAGCTGAAAAACCTCAGGGGCACTGTGGCATTCAACACCACAGCATAGTGTGTCCACCAATGCAATTTGAAGGAATGTCTCCATGATGTGGACTGTGTCCCTGAGGAAATGCAATCTCCTCAGGCGCTTACACTCTGATTATTTGGAGGCATATCATCCTTTGCCAACATACTCCAAATGCCAGGATGAGTGCAGCTCCAACAATACCCAAGAAGCTAAACACTATTCAGGACAAAGCCTGCTTAATTGGCACCCCTCCCACAAATATTCACTTCATTCACACCAACAAGCAAAAGCAACAGTGTCAACAAGATGTGCGGCAGAAACTCACTTAGACAGCACATCCCAAAGCCATATCTTTTACAATCTAGAAGGATAAGGGCAGCAAGCACATAGGAACACCACCACCTGGAAATTCTCCTCCAAGCCACTCTCATCTGCAAACATACAAACAAGGACCAGGAGTATGCCATTCAGCCCCTTTAGCCTGCTCTGGCATTTTATAAAATCGTGGCTGATCTGACAGCAACCTCAAGTCTACATTTGCCTACCTCCAACTATCATCCTGTTGCTTACCAAGAATCCACTCACCTCTACCTTAAAATATTCAAAGATTCAGTTTCCACCATTTTTTCAGAAAAAGAGTTTCAAAGGCTCTGAGTTGAAAACTTCTTGTCTTATCTCCATGTGAAATGGGCAACCTCTTATTTTAAACAGTGACTCTTAGGTCTAGATTCTCCCACAAGAAGAAACACCCTTTCCACATCCACCCTGTCAAGACCCCTTGGGATCTCATAGGTTTCAATCAAGTCACCTCTTGTTCTTTTAAGCTCTAGTGGATACAAGCCCAGCCGAATCAATCTTTCCTCATGGGTTTTCAGAATTACTGCAATTATTTCATTGTTCCTTTGCGGTCGTTAGATAAAAGTCTTGGAACTCCCTCCCTAATAGCATTGCAGGGACTGCAGTAGTTCAAGGAGGCAGTTCACCACCTTCTCAAGGGCAATCAGGAATGGACAATAAATATTGGCCTCACCAGCAACTCTTACATCCCCGTGAATGGATGAACAAAAAACCTCAGTTATCAGGACAGTGCCTTCATTTACCTCTGCTGTTGTCTCTCCTCCACAGGCCATTACTCAGCAGCAGGTTCCACAACTTCATGGACCATAGGTTGCACCTATCCTTGACAAAGCTTCCCCTGCTCTTTTCCTCCTCTGCTCCTCACTGGAGAAGCAGCCTGCTCCAGAATACACAATGCCCACTCAGACACCGATCTCAGGGTCCGCTACTGAGGTGCAGGAAATTCAATTCATACCATCCCTCAGCACCTTTCCCTGAGCAATATCTCCCAGAGAAAGTTTAAAATGACAAATAAAGTAACTTGCAAACTTAAACATATTCCCCAGCAGACTCTGCTGCTGAAGTTAGTTGTAGTATCGCTTGCAGATTTTTAATTTGCCTTTGCAATGGCTCCTCATACCTGCGTAACTCCCTCTAAATGTTTTTCCCACGCACCCATGGCATGGGCAACGCAAAATACAAGTCTCTTGGCTTGTTAACAAGCTGAATTGACCCTTAATTAGTTGCAAGTCTATGACAAATTAATCTTGGCGGAGAAGAACCATCAGACATGTTGCAAGACCTGAGTGATTGCAGCAGTTGCATCTTTTGCATTCCTCTTTTTCTCCAACGAGTCAGATTTTACAGTTATCAGACTTAAATGTGTCTTTCATTATAATAAGGGTCTGACTGGGCCAGGAAAGCTCCATTTCATGAAGTATTGTTGAAGCAAAATATACATCGACGCATGGTGATTTATACAGAAACAATGGACCATAAACACATGAATGCTAGTCTTTGTCGATACAGTGAAACGACTTCGCAATCGCACTGTCTATTTCACTGCGACACACATGAATCTTTCTTCTTATTTTCCCAAAACTTGAAATCAGGAGCTTGCTTTTGAAATTGTGGCACTGTGTAAAAATGGGTCAGGCTGACACAAATGCTGCTGGATCCTGTTGGAAGTCAGTTCGATGCTCAGATCTCACTGTGCATTTGAAAGTTCAATGAAATGGAGGCTAGTTTTGAAGGCTGGGGCAGACAAAGGAAGAGATTGGCAAAATGAAGCAAAAAAATTGCAAACTGCTAGAATGACAAGAATAAAGAGACGAAGTAGGTCAGAAAGGAACCAATTATCATCTTTGTTTTGGAATATGAACATGGCGATGAGGAAAACAATTTAAAAGGCAGTGAGTGAGGAAATCATGGCATGCCCACCACAGATTAAAAAATATGTTTAAACTTAAGTGCACTCGACTTTTCAAAGGCCGTTCCTCTGTTTCAATTTTCCAGATGGCATTTAAACTTACATGTGCCTTCATAGAAATTGCTGTTATTTATTTATTTTTTGGCCTAGGTTGTTTGTGTTGGAACAAGGGAGTTCGCCACCATGAATCTTCAAAAATTTTGCAGGGATGCCAGGAAGTCATGCTGCCTGAGAGGTGCTTTTTGCCCTCCTGTTCACACCTGTACCCAAACATCTGAAAAAAAGAGGCAACAAGCTACAGGTGAACAAACATGAGTTGTGGCTGTGTCTCTTCCCATAAGTGGCTTCCCACAGCCACCCATAACCCCTGATGGATTAACAATGAGACACGATTGCCTGCCTAACCTTTTAAACTGGATTCTTCAGGAGGACCCCTAATCACAGCATACCATGGATTATATGGTATTGCATAAAAGACAGCATGCTTAGAATGGTGAATGGCCAGCCTTGCTTGTTTTGAAACTAAATACCATGAATCATTTTTCAATATCCTGACAAGCCCACACAGATTTTGACAATTTGCTCCTCTTTGGCAGACGGACAGGTGTTGTGATGTGCCATCAGCTGCAAGGAAACCTCTGGTTATTGTGCAGCATGAACTTGGTGTACAAGAATAGTTGTAGTCAGCTATGGTCTGAAGCTTGGCCAAACCTTCTTGCAGGCTTGAGTTTTGCAATCTTACAGTATTGATTCACATGTTGGTGCTCTGCATTGCCACAAAAAACAACCTTAAGAACACAGTGGCAAGGGCAAGTCATCCACCTGCTTGAGTCATGATTCATTTAGAGCACTCCTGATACGTATCTGCATCTTAACACTATATAGTTGCCTTTGTTCCTTAACCTTCAATATTCTTGCCTCATAAAAGTCTGTGAAACTACCCAGCTAATATCTCACGCAGCGCCACCTTGACTTCAGCAGGAATAAAAGAGTGCTAGGCTGTGCTGTCGTTTATCTGTATCCTCATGCCTGTACAAAGAACTTCCTTGTCCTTCATCTTTACTGTTCTTTCAGCCATGGCAAAAATTATTAATCTTATGTAACCTTTTTCAGGAACGATGTGAATTTTTATCCCCCTTCTTGTGACATGACCCTTTAATTGATTTTAATTTTGACTTGCTTACAGCATCACTATCCTGTCAGGTTTATCATTCTGAGACTCGTTTGAGTTTGACCAGGAGGTATGAATAATTATGCAAATTAGTAAATTAAAACAGATTTCTATTAGCACTTGAGAATCAAATGCCAGCCAAATTAGAGCTGATTTATACTCTGTAGGATTTAGAGAGAGATATAGAAACAGATGAAGAAGTCATTGAAAAGGTGGCAAGCTCAGGTTTCTGTGTTTCGTTGAGAGGTTATAAAATTTAGTTTTTTTATAGTTTATTTATTACTGTCACAAGTAGGCTCACATTAACACTGCAACAAAATCACTGTGAAAATCCCCTAGTCACCACACTCCGGCGCCTGTTCGGGTACACTGAGGAGAATTTAGCATGGCCGATGCAACTAACCTGCACGTCTTTCAGCCAATGGGAGGAAACTGCAGCATTTGGAAGAATCACACACAAACAATTCCAGCTTAGGTCACTGTCTGTGCAGAGTCTGTGAGAACACTCAGACTCTGCACAGACAGTGACCTAAGCCAGAATCGAACCCAGGTCCCTGATGCTGTGTTAGCAGAACTAACCATTGTGTCTTTGTAAAATAAATTATATCTTATATATCCAATAGATTATACCTTTATTGATACATATACATGACATCATCCCTATACCAAAGAAAAGCCAGGCAGCGCACCTTAATGACTATCATCCGGTAGCTCTGACACCCATTATTGTGAAGTGCTTTGAAAGGTTAGTCATGGCATGAACCAATTCTGGCCTTCCAGATTGCCTGGATCCACTACAGTTTGCCTATCATGCAACGGGTCCACAGCAGACACCATCCACTGGACCTACACTCAACCCTGGAACATCTGGATAATAAAAACACCTATGTCAGACTCCTATTTATTGACTACAGCTCAGCCTTCAACACCATTACCCCTATAAATGCATCTCCAAACTCTGTAGCCTGGGGCTCGGCTCCTCCCTTTGCAACTGGATCCTAAACTTCCTAACCCATAGATCATAAGCAGCAAGGGTAGGCAACATCACTTCCTCCACGATCATCCTCAACCCCGATGCCCCACAAGGCGGTGTCCTCATCTCCTTACTGTACTCCTTATACACCTCAGACTGTGCGGCCAAATTCCCCTCGATTTTCAAGTTTGCTGATGACACCACCATAATGGGTTGGAGGGAGATCTCATTGAGACATATAAGATGATGAATGGGATGGATAGGATAGAGGTGGAGAGACTCTTCCCGCTCAGAAAGGACAGTAGGACTAGGGGGCACAGCCTCAAGATAAAGGGGAGGCGGTTTAGAATGGAGTTGAGGAGGAACTTCTTCACTCAAAGGGTGGTGAATCTCTGGAATTCTCTGCCCGTTGAGGTGGTGGAGGCTGCCTCGCTAAATATTTTTAAGACGCGGGTTGATGGGTTTTTGATAAGAGAGGGGATTAAGGGTTATGGGGAGAGGGCGGGAAAGTGGAACTGAGACACGACAGATCAGCCATGATCTTATTGAATGGCGGGGCAGGCTCGAAGGTCTAGATGGCCTACTCCTGCTCCTATTTCTTATGTTCTTATCTCAAACAAAGATGAGATGGAATACAGGAGAGAGAATCTGGTGAACCTTTGTGATGAGAATAATCTCTTCCTCAATGTCAACGAAACAAAGGAGACATTCATCGACTTCAGGAAGTGTAGTGGAGGATGTGCTCCTGTCTACATCAATGGGGATGAACTGGAAGTACTTGAGAGCTTCAAGCTTCCAGGTGACCAGATCACCAACAATCTGTCCTGGTCCTTCCATGCCAACTTTCTCAGGAGACTAAGGAAATTTGGCATGTCTGCTCCCACTCTCACCAATTTTTATAGATGCATCACAAAAAGCAAGGTATGGCTTCTTTTCTGTCCAAGATAGCAGCAAGTTATAGTCCAGCAGGCATCAGGCAGTGCCAAGGGAGTGCAGGCAATTGTGTGGTGAACAGTTGAGATGAGAATAATCTCTCCCTCAATGTCAACGAAACAAAGGAGATATTCATCGACTTCAGGAAGCGTAGTGGAGGATATATAGTGGGAGTTGGCGGGGCAGGGGGGGAGGGGGTGTGGTGCAGATCCTGCCGCTACAAATCGGCATTGGGAAGAGTTGTACTTACGTGGCGAAAAGCTGCAGCATGCTACGGTGCAGAGGGACCTGGGGGTCCTTGTGCATGAGTTGCAAAAACCCAGCCTGCAGGTGCAGCAGGTGGTCAGGAAGGCAAATGGGATGCTGGCCTTCATAGTGAAGGGGATTGAATATAAAAGTAGGGAGGTCTTGCTGCGGCTGTATAGGGCACTGGTGAGGCTGCAGCTGGAGTACTGTGTGCAGTTTTGGTCGCCGCACTTGCGCAAGGATGTTTTGGCCTTGGAGGGAGTGCAGAGGAGGTTCACTAGGCTGATACCGGAGTTGAGGGGGTTGAGCTATGAGGAGAGGCTGAAGAAACTAGGCTTGTACTCGTTAGAGTTTAGAAGGATGAGGGGAGATCTCATTGAGACGTACAAGATGATGAAAGGGATGGATAGGGTAGAGGTGGAGAGGTTCTTCCTGCTCAGAAAGGACAGCAGGACGAGAGGGCACAGCCTCAAGATAAGGGGGGTGCAGTTTAGAACGGAGTTGAGGAGGAACTTCTTCACTCAAAGGGTGGTGAATCTCTGGAATTCTCTGCCCGTTGAGGTGGTGGAGGCTGCCTCACTAAATACATTTAAGATGCGGGTAGATAGGTTTTTGGTAGGCAAGGGGATTAAGGGTTATGGGGAGAAGGCGGGAAAGTGGAACTGAGCCACTTCAGATCAGCCATGATCTTATTGAATGGCGGGGTAGGCTCGAAGGACTAGATGGCCTACTCCTGCTCCTATTTCTTATGTTCTTATGTTCTTATGTAGGGCATTGGGAAGAGTTACAGAACAAAGAGGTCTGGGGTACAGATTCAAGTGGAGTCACAGGTAGACAGAGTGGTGAAGAAGGCATTCAGCGTTCCTGGTTTCATCAGCCACCTGGTTTCATCAGATGTTGTACAAGACATTGATAAGGCCACACTTGGAATACTGTGTACAGTTCTGGTCACCCTATTATAGAAAGGATATTATTAAACTAGAAAGAGCGCAGAAGAGATTTACTAGGATGCTACCGGGACTTGATGGTTTGAGTTATAAGGAGAAGCTGGATAGACTGGGACTTTTTTCTCTGGAGCATAGAAGGCTGAGGGTAACCTTATAGAGGTCTATAAAATAATGAGGGGTGTAAATCAGCTAGATAGTCAATATCTTTTCCCAAAGGTAGGGAGGTCTAAAACTAGAGGGAATAGGTTTAAGGTGAAAGGGAAGAGATACAAAAGGGTCCAGAGGGTCAATTTTTTTGCACAGAGGGTGGTGAATGTCTGGAACAACTGCCAGAGGTAATAGTAGAGGTGAGTACAATTTGGCATTTGAAAAGCTTTTAGACAGTTAAATGGGTAAGATGGGTATAGAGGGATATGGGCCAAATAGGGGCAATTAGGACTAGCATAGGGGTTTAAAAAAAAGGCGGCATGGATCGAAAGGCCTGTTTCCATGCTGTAAACCCCTGTGACTCTATGCCACTCTGCATCAGGCCAGCAACTGGGGTGGCGTGGCGGGGGAAGTGGTGGTGATCTGCTTGTTTGAGGCGGAGGGGGTGGTCTGAACCCAGAAGGGATAAGCGGGGAGGCAGGGTCTGCTGAAGTGAGAGGGGTGGAGGAACTGCCACTGCCGGGGGAGGCTTGGACATTGGGGTGCTCCGGGGGGCAGGGAGCAGGGAGATTAGGGCTGGCCCGGGATTTGTTGTGGGACTGTGATTGGGCTGTGTGTGTGTGTGTGTGTGTGTGTGTGTGTGTGTGTGTGTGTGTGTGTGTTTGGGAGGGGGATGGGGAGCTGGAGGGGCAGCAATGCAGGGTTCCTGGGCTGGCCAGCAAATGGGGAGACTGACAGGTCAGGGCTACTGCTCGTGTGCAGAGTTCTGGAATCGCCAGCTTCTGGTGTGAATAGCACCCCTCACCTCCCCCCGACCCCAGGTTTTTAATGAGATTCATGATTGTGGCCTCTGCATTGTACAGAGTGGGGAGATTTGATTCTGAAGCTGCACTGAAAAGACAGCCGTGATCTAGAACAGTTCTCCCACCAATTCAGCACTTCTGGGAGAATCGCGCCCCCCCCCCCCCCCCCCCACCCCCCCCCACACACACAACACTTTTCACTGTATAAGAATACATGACAGTAAATAAATAAATAATAAAATTAGGTACTTCTCACAGATGGCAGAACAAAATCATCTTTCATTTCTAATGAGTGCACACATAAAACATTCGTAGGTTAACAGGCTTCATTTCCATTGAATCCCTACAGTGCAGAAGGAGGCCATTCAGCCCATCAAGTCTGCACCAATCATAATCCTACCAGGTCCTATACCCGTAACCCCAATAGTTACACTGCTAATCCCTGACACTAGGGTCAATTTAGCATAGCCAATCAATCTAACTCATGCATCTTTGGACTTTGGGAGGAAAGCCACGCAGGCACAGGGAGAATGTGCAAACTCCGTACAGACAGTGACCCGAGGCCAGAATTGAACGCAGGTCCCTCGTGCTGGGAGGCAGAAGTGCTAACAACTGTGCCACCGTGCTGCCCATATTTTTTTCCTCTACTTTTTTACATTCCTCCTGCTTTTCACTTTAGTCATCAGATAGAATGCACGCAGGACTGTTTGCAAATAAACAACAAATCCCAGAATTATTGAAGGATAGGGTATACAAACATACAAATTAGGAGCAGGAATTGGCCATTCAGTCCCTCAAGCCCGCTCTATTGTTCAATAAGATCATGACTGATCTGATTGTGACCTCAAATCGACATTCTGCCTATTCCTGATAACCTTTGACTGCAGTCAGTTAAGAATCTATTTACCCCGCCTTAAAAATATTAATTGACACTGCTGTCACTGCTCTCTGGGGGAAGGGAATTTCATAGAATTACAACCCTCAGAAAACTCTTCTCAACAATCTTAAATAGGTGACCTCCTATTTTTCAACTGTGTCCCCTAGTTCTAACTAATAGGGTCAGGGATGAACAAGATAAATATTTTCCTGATCCATTTTGATGAATATTTGAGACCACTCTATCCACTATTTTTCCCTAACCTGATGCCTCCAATGCATCAGGTCATTAAATGCATATAACCTGAATTCTACCTGTTACTGTTAACACATTCTTGCAATGAATTGATCCTCTTTTAATACATGACTACACAACAATTTCAAGTCTCAATGCATGAATAGAAAATGCAATCAAAGTGTACATTTAAACAGTGATCACATTGAGGTGATGAAGATGATTAAAGGATATGATAGGATAGGTGAAATAAAATATTTCCCTTGGTGGGGTTGTCCAAAGGGACTTCAAATTTAAAATTAGAGCTAGGTTGTTCATGAGTAATATCAGAAATCTCACCTCCATGTAAAGGTCTATAAATAATGGAACTTTCTGCCCAAAAAACTGAAAGGTAAATCAATTCAAAGCTCAAAACTGAGACAGATGGATTTTTCACAGATAAGCATGTTAAGGAATTTAGAACCAAGGCGAGTGAACAGAGTTGAGATACAGATCAAACTTTGGCAGAACAGATTTGATGAGCTGAATGGACTTCTGCAGTTCATTTTGATGTAGAAAGCTGCTGAGAAATCATCGGTCCAAATCTTCCAGTCACTGTCAGGGATACTGTGTCAGACATTGATCAGTCAAAAAACTGTGCACTGAGATGGCTATGTTTTGATTGAGCATGCAGGAGAAGTTGCTTAACACAGGAATCCTGCGGAGATCTGCTAAAAGAAGCAGCACAGAAGACAGCTTCCTTTTTATGGCATTAACTGTCACGTAGCAAACTTGATGTTTAATGTGAACATTAGTGATAGAGTTGAGTGGATGAATGGGTGTGTGAGTGAGGTAAGTCGGTGAGGTGGGTGAGTGAGGCAAGTCGGTGAGGTGGGTGGGTGAGTGAGTAAGGGGGTAAGTGGGTGAGGTTGATGAGTGGGTGGATAAAGGAGTGAGATGAGTAAGTGGGTAGAGGGGAGGTCAGTAGATGTGTGGGATGGATGGGTAGAAAGAATAGTTGGGTGGTCAAGGGGGTGGTGGGATGGTCAGGGAGCAGTCAGATCAAGTTGCAACATAGTTGAGTCAGATCGGGAGAGGAATTGGGTGGTTCAGGGATAGTCAGGTGGTCAGGTCAGGTCAGGGAATTGGCTGATGGCCATAAAGTAATTGGGTGGTCAGCATGGAAGTCTCTGGTAGGTGGGGTACGTGTGTGTGAGTGTGTATGTCTGTGTGCATTTATGGGGGGAGGTGCAGGCATTCTGGGGCATTACTGGTGAATCAATTGCGGAATTACCCAGGTATTAGGCAGGTTTTAATCTAGTTAACATTTTCTACATAACTATTCAGATAAGTATTGCAGATTTCTGCCAAGTTCGCTGAGAGTTGGAGACTTTCGCAAAGGATCTCGGCAAGCAGGGGATTTGTCCATTGGAAATTGAAACTTTCTGGGCAATTCCCATATAGGGCAGTGCATCAAGACTTCCACAGGGTTCTGAAGCTCATCTCAGTTGTACATCTGGTCTCTGACTATCAGGAGAACAGATTTTTTGGCCTGTTAGCTAAAATGTTTCTTCTTTAATGAGATATAGTGGATTAGTTTTAATGACAGTTGGGGGGAAAATTCAGGTCATAATGCTTTACTTATTTCATAGCTTTCAACATCTTGGTACTTCAAAATTCCAAGTGTAAAATTGTATACTCAAAGACAGTTTTTGCAGCTTGTACATTGATATTTTAATAGCTCAAAAGTATCAGTGCAGAATGATTGCTGATAATTATTCCATCTTCGGGTTGTTGAAATTATAAGGTCACTGATTCATATTATCTCAAAGCAAAATACTTTCTGAAAATTGCGTTCAATGTGTTTTTAGCAAGAAGGTTGCGATAGATATAGCATTGAATAATTAAAGGAAAAACTTTTTCCAATAAATATTCCAAAACTTTAAATCTTTGAAATAGAATAAAATAAATGATTATGGATTACATAAATTAATTTTTTTGTTGTCTTACTTTTCAGTTCCCCTTGAATCATTAAGCTTTAGTTTGAGGAGATGAGATAAATTCTGGGCCAATTAAATGGATGCGTTTGGAAATGGAAGATTAAATTTTATTGGCCTGGATTTTGTCGTCAATAGCGAAGCAAGGACATTCACCACTAACCTCAATAAAAGCTGTCTGCAGGATCTAATAATATCTGAGGCATGGTTTTCCTCTTTCCCAATGGCAATTTAACTCTAGCACCAAGATAAAGGAATGTTGTGGTGTGCAACAGTAGCGATGTCATTAAAACAGGCAAGAAGCCAATCACATTGAAGTGCTCTCACAAACAGTAAACCAGCAAGTTAATAGTATTAATACTCAGCTTATAACTTAAATGTTCAGTTTGTAAAATAAATCAGTGGGTCAAGATAGTGATTAAAGTAAAGATAAACTAAGAAAAAATATTTTCTGAAGTGTGAAATTCATGTTCAAGAAGTGGATAAATTTCAAATGTTACAAATATATTTTGGTTTTATCAGGGCCATTGATTGTGAAGTTTTTATTTGACAGTACAGAACTTGAGTATTGCTAATTATGAAGTTTTTATTTGACAGTACAGAACTTGAGTATTGCTAAGATAAAAGAAATGCAGTCAAAGCTTTCCATCTTTCACTCATCAGGACTGAAGTGAACAATTATTTTCATCGTTTGGTTGGTTGAAAGTGGATTCTAATTGGTAGAGGCATTGCCATGGTGTATGCCAAATATATGAAGGTTGCTGAAAATGTCCTTAATGAAGTTATACCTTTTAGAGTGAGGTGTAAACTGTTTTTAAACAGTATACTAAGTTAAATGAGGGAGAGGTTTTTTTCTTTATTTTTAATGTGTTTTTAATGTTCAGGTCAGGGCACCCATTAAAAATAGTTTCCCAATACCTGTGAGGCCAGTTGTGCCAGCTCTAAGTCCCCAATTTGCCAGACAGACATCACAAAACCACTCAAAAAAGAGTGCTGTCAAAAGATGAATATTCTGGGGGAAAACAGGCCAGTGAAGGTGGAGAGTGCCATACTAGTGTTCTCACCAGAACTGACACTCTGGGAAATTCTGAGAAGATTTCCCTCATGCTGTTGAAGTTTTCATCTTGCACTCATCAGGACAGATTTGCAAGAATACCAATTGAAAAGTGAACAACAATTTATTTTGCAGAAGGTTGACCGTTGTTGTTCAAGCCCATGGGGAATGAACCCAAGATTGACTGTTCCCCAAATTTTAGTTCAGAATGTGTGGACATGCTCTTTCTGCTTACAAAGGACAAGGCCCTATGTGTGAACATATGTTTTTTTCTAACTCATAAATGAGCCACACTGCAAGCCTCATTGATAACTTTAAATTCATTACTAGTATAATTTTTAGCACAATCAGGGTTGTTCAGCAAGTGTTGTCCAGAATTGCATCTAATAGGAGCTGCTTTTTTAGAATTTAAACAAAAGCTTGGCAGTTAACTGCTCCCTGGTTGATTCACCATGGTAATGTTCCTACAAATCAATGTTCATTTGCCAATCTATTAGTACTCTCTTCTCAATCAATGACTAGAATTCTCTAGCTCTTCACCGCCTACCGCTGATGTCAGAGAGAATGGAGAATTTGGTACCCACCAAAATCTCCATTCACTGCAGCGGGACAGGAGAATCCCAGCTACAAGTGAGGTTGGAGATTCCTGGTCAATATAAATTGTTGTTCTCTTTTGAACTGGTATTCTTGCGAATCTGTCCTGCGGAGTGCAGGATGAAAATATTGACAGCATGTCTCTTTTCTCAGAAATACACGAATTAAGAAGGCAGTGAGCTGTTAAGAGTCCAGTTACGCCTCATACAAAAAGGCATAATCTTATCAAGAAAATTTTCATCAAGACTAATAACATAAGCATGGAAGATTTTGTCAAATCATTTGATAGCCATTGATTGCATTCGATGGAAACCTCAATGGTGCACTCCCTGGAAAAGGATAGAATTCTTGCTAGCAACCTCTGGAATTTTCTGGATTCCACAGTATTGTATGTGTGTGCAACTCCAGTGGTTGCTGTTAAATTTTAGCAGAATAATGGCGGTGAACTGTAACAAAATGCAAAGCAATATAGATAAGTGTGATGCACTACACATTATACAGGAAACCTGTGAACAATATGAAGGATTGGATGTTATTTTTAAAAATGGAAAGGACTCAAGCATGATTATGGACCATTCACCAAATGTCTCCAGGGAATATGAAGCTGCTTTCAAAACTAATTAAATCGTAGGCTGGTTCTCAAGGCCAACTCATGTCACTGAAATATTCTAACCTCATATAATATATATTTAATTGATGAGAAGTTGTCGGAATACTGCATGCGATGTTTGGCACCCTGCTATTTAAAAAAAGACGATGTGTCGGAAAGGTTTCAGAGAAGGATGATTGACCTGAGGATCTAAGTTGAGAAGAATCACAGAGCTAAATTTGTTTCACTGGAGACAAGAAGACTGTGGGAGGGCATAATCTTGGTCTTTGAGTGCTCAGAGACATAAATGATATAATCAAGCTTTCTAGCTTTATTTTGTCAATGCAGAACCAGAGGGCACAGGCTCAAAATTCATCAGCCTCAAAGTGAACCCAAATATTAAAAATAATTCTTCACAGAATGGGGAAACTATGTTACAGACTTTCTACAAAGTAGTCAATTTGTTTAAATTCGTTGCTTCAAAATGAGTTGGATAAATATCTGGTGAGGAACAAGATTAAAGGTTATTGGTTAAAAAGGTGGATATTTCAAAGATATGATGAGATGTCAGGAATATAAATGGAGATACAAGTAGAATAAAGCAATCAGAGATAAAGGGATCATTAGCTCAAATATATTTGGGAATACATATGAATGCTTTATTCATGAAGAGGTTAAGTAGGTGGATCAAGTCTACAACAGGATAGCTTTTACTCTTGGCATATAAAGATTGATTACATTAATGGAACTTTTTTCTTTTCATGTTTCCTTATGTTCTTAGTTTGTTATTTAATACATATTCAACACTACTATTGAATTTGCATCAAAGGTTTCCAGTAAAATAAAGAATAACATTATACCCAGATGGTTCAAATCATAGTCTGAGACTTCTTTTAAAGAGCACTTCAAAAACTGATACGACCCTCAAGGCCTTCAGTCCTTATACAATAAATGTTAAAGCCGAAGACATTTATCCTGTATTACATTTCTTCCTTTTTAGATCACTATGGATTTAGTATATAGTATTTAATGGCCTTCCCTGTGGCAAGTTTGATGACAAGGAGCCTTTAATCAGGCCTGTGGGGATCCCCACCGCCTTCTCGCCTCCCTCATCTGAATAAGTTTTATGGTGTGAAGGCTTGTGGATGGCCCTTTCACCCTGGTGCCAATTAAGGCTCTCCAGACTTCAGCCCACTTCCGCTGATATTAAGACAATGGTGGGTGGGATGCTTGCCATGCAGAGAGCATGACAAGCAAACCTATGTGGTTTATTTACAGGATCCTGGGTGTCAAGGCATTCAATGTCTGATTGAGGGGTATGACATCAGGTATGCAAGGGCCCATTGACAACCACTTAGAACATAAGAACATAAGAAATAGGAGCAGGAGTAGGCCATCTAGCCCTTCGAGCCTGCCCCGCCATTCAATAAGATCATGGCTGATCTGTCGTGGCTCAGTTCCACTTTCCTGCCCTCTCCCCATAACCCTTAATCCCCTCGCTTATCAAAAACCCATCAACCCGCGTCTTAAAAATATTTAGCGAGGCAGCCTCCACCACTTCAACGGGCAGAGATTCACCACCCTTTGAGTGAAGAAGTTCCTCCTCAACTCCGTTCTAAACTGCACCCCCTTTATCTTGAGGCTGTGCCCCCTAGTCCTACTGTCCTTTCTGAGTGGGAAGAGTCTCTCCACCTCTATCCTATCCATCCCATTCATCATCTCATATGTCTCAATGAGATCTCCCCTCATTCTTCTAAACTCTAACGAGTACAAGCCTAGTTTATTCAGCCTCTCCTCATAGCTCAACCCCCTCAACTCCGGCATCAGGCTAGTAAACCTCCTCTGCACTCCCTCCAAGGCCAAAATATCGTTGCGTAAGTACAGCGCCCAAAACTACACACAGTACTCCAGCTGCGGCCTCACCAATGCCCTATACAGCTGCAGCAAGACCTCCCTACTTTTATATTCAATCCCCCTCGCTATGAAGGCCAGCATCCCATTTGCGTTCCTGACCACCTGCTGCACCTGCAAGCTGGGTTTTTGCAACTCATGCACAAGGACCCCGAGGTCCCTCTGCACCGTCGCCTGCTGCAGTTTTTCGCCACATAAGTAATAGTCCTTCCCACCATTATTCCTACCAAAGTGGACCACCTCGCACTTGCCAACATTAAATTTCATTTGCCAGCTCCTGGCCCATTCACCCAACCTATCTAGATCCTTCTGCAGACTCTCCACACCCTCCGCGCAATTTGCCGTTCCACCAATCTTGGTGTCATCAGCAAATTTCGACACCCTACACTCGGTTCCCTCCTCCAGATCATCTATATAAATGGTAAATAGCTGAGGCCCCAGCACTGACCCCTGGGGCACTCCACTAGTCACCAACCACCAATCCGAATAGCACCCATTGACCCCCACTCTCTGCCTCCTATTTGACAGCCAATCCTCTATCCACGCTAACACCCTACCCCCAACTCCATGCCCCCTTACCTTCTGCAATAACCTCTTGTGAGGTACCTTGTCAAACGCCTTCTGAAAATCAAGAAAGACCACATCCACCAGCTCTCCTCTATCCACCGCCCTAGACACATCCTCATAGAACTCCAATAAATTTGTCAGACACGACTTCCCCTTAACGAAACCGTGCTGCGTCTGCTCTATCAAGCAATTCCCCTCAAGATGCCTCGCTATTTCCTCCTTGATGACGGATTCTAACATTTTACCTACAACAGACGTTAAACTAACCAGCCTATAATTCCCTGCCTTTTGCCTGCCACCCTTCTTAAACAACGGTGTAACATTAGTCGTTTTCCAATCTTCCGGCACTTCCCTGGAATCCAGCGACGTTTAGAAAATAACCACCAAGGCATCCACTATCACCTCCGCCATTTCTTTCAGAACCCTTGGGTGCATTCCATCCGGTCCTGGGGACTTGTCCACAATCAGTCCCTCCAGTCTGTCGAGCACCGCCTCTCTAGTAACAATAATGTCATTGAGACCCTCCTGCCCTACCATCTTTCCGTCGCTAACACCCGGCTAATTATTCACGTCCTCCTCCGTGAAGACCGAAACAAAAAAGTTATTCAAAGCCTCAGCCATTTCCCCATCCCCTACCACTGAGTACCCCCTCTCATCCTCTAAGGGTCCAACGTTCACCCTAGCCAGCCTCTTCCTTTTTATATATTTATAAAAACTCTTGCTATCCTTTTTTATATTAAGCGCTAGCCCAGCTTCATAGTTTATCCTACCCTTCTTTATCAACTTCTTTGTCAATCTTCGTTGACTTTTAAACCTCTCCCAATCCTCTTCTCACCCACTACTCTTAGCTACTCTAAACACCTCCGCCTTTAATTTAACACTTTCCTTCACCTCCTTCGTTATCCATGGCTTATTACCTCTCCTCCTACGGTCCTTTTTAACCATCGGAATAAATTTCTGCTGAGCACCAAGAAAGATCTCCTTAAAGATCCTCCACTGCTCCTCAGCAGACCTATCTTCCAATGCGCTCCCCCAGTCAACACTCGCCAATTCTTCTCTCATCCTTCCGTACTCCCCTCTGTTCAAACAAAGGACGCGTGTCCGGGAACCCACTTTCTCCTTCTCCATCTGCACCAGAAACTCCACCATACAATGATCACTCTCCCCAAGAGGATCCTTCACCACAAGGTCCCTAATTCTACCCGCCTCATTACATAGCACCAGATCCAAGATAGCTCGCTCCCTCGTCGGCTCCAACACACACTGTTCAAGGAAACTATTCCAGCAGCATTCCAAGAACTCCTCCTCGAGCCCACCGCGTCCAACATGGGTCGACCAATCGATATGCAGATTGAAATCCCCCATAATTATCGCCGTTCCATTCCTGCACGCCGCATTTATTTGCGCGTTAACAGCCCGCCCCACCTCCAGATCATTATTCGGGGGCCTATAGATGACACCCACCAGCGTCTTCCTCCCTTTGCTGTTCCTAATCTCCACCCACAACGATTCCACGTTCTGCTCTTTGGTTCCTATATCATCCCTTACTACCACCCTGATGCTATCCTTAATCAGCAGAGCTACGCCCCCCTCTTTTTCCTCCCGCCTATCCTTCCTAAACACTTGATACCCCTGGACATTCAGCTCCCAGTCCCTGTCACCTTGCAGCCATGTCTCTGTAATGGCCACCAGATCATATCCATTTGTGCTGATCTGCTCTACCAGCTCATCCACTTTATTCCGAATGCTTCGTGCATTTAGATAAAGTGCCTCCATCCCAGCCTTCACCTGGACCCTATTTGCCGGAACGCCACCAACCATACTCACGCCCCCTACTCCCTTTATTATTGGGACATCCTCAGCCTCTTCCCTTACCTGTACCCTCTCCTTAACTTTAGACCCCGTAATGTCACCTACCCTTGCACCCTCCCCCCCCGCCCCCCCCAAATTAGTTTAAAGCCCTACCTACAGTCCTGTTTACACGATTCGCCAGGACTCTGGTCCCAGCACGGTTCAGACCAACCCCATCCCACCTACCCCAATACTGGTGCCAATGCCCCATAAATTCAAACTCATTCCTCCCACACCAATCCCTGAGCCACCCATTCACTTCCTTAATCTTGTCAACCTTACACCCGTCTGCACTCGGTTCAGGCAGTAGTCCAGAGATAACCACCTTGTCGGTCCTACTTTTTAATTCCATTCCCAGCTTTTCATACTTCCCTGCCCTTGTTGCCAATCACACTCCCTTACAATCCCCATGTACAACCCACTTCTCTCACCATCATTTACCTGTGATCAGGGATCCAGCAACACTAACAGAGCTTGGGTGAGTGTTGTACAAGCAGCAGGCAATGCTTTTTTGATGCTGTGCTCCTCGATACAGTGCTCTCTTGCTAGCCAGTGAAACCACAATGGCTCTGTTAATATCTGATCCAAGTAACCAAATTTATGATAGGATGTCTTTCAAAAACCCCTTATCTATATCAAAGGTACATTCGATCCCCATTATAATTTTAAGTTCTGTCTCCTTCATACTGGAGATTCTCCAGCTTCTCCATTCACAGGATTCGGTCATGAGCAGCATTTACTCTTGTAGCAAAAGGACATCAGACCTTGAGAAGTTTCTAATATTTAGACTTCTATGTTCCTAAGCAGGAATAGTAACAGAATGCAATCGCTGCAAGCTTATTAAATATTAACATTTAATTAGTGGAAATTAACACTTGTCATAATGTGACCTTTATAATTTTGAATGTATTGAAATATTTCACAGCCAGCAGAGTTTCTTGTATGAGTACCTAATACAAAGAGAGTGATATGGATGTCATATATTTCTGCACGGTTTCTCACAATCATCTGGCATAATTATGGTGGAAGATCCATGAAATCTCCAAATAAACATCTACCCCACCTCCACCCTAGCTTCCAGTCACCTTCCATCCAAATTACAGTGAACAATCCAAAGAATCCTTGCTACGGATGCTTTTAAGAAAAATGCAGTAATTTTAAATCGTGTTTGATGAGTTCATCATTAGTCCTTTTCAAAAGTGTGTTCACATTATTGTTTGTTATACTGGCAGCGATTATAGCATTAAATGCCATTTTCACCACTCACGCATTATTCAGATTTCTAATATCTGAGCTACTTGTAAAACCAACAGTGAATGCTTTAAAAGGAAGAACTGTCAAAATGTTATTCTTGCCTGTCCCACTAGCTTCTGTGCTGTCTTTGTAAGGATGGAGAGAAGATAACTACTCAGTTTTGTGGTAGTATGAAGCATTTTGCCTCAGTGGGTGTTAGGATGAATTCAGTCACTCACACTTAAAGCTCTCTGTTCAATGCACACCATGCATGTTTATGTAAACCTCCTGTCAGTTGTCATAACCTCTCAAACAATTGCCGGACATTTAAATTCCAATGTACAACGATATATAATCTTCAAACTTACAAAACATACCAAATCAGTAAATTCCTATGAAATATTGAAAAGGAAACAATCAATAAAGAAACTGTAAGTGTGGCCACCCTCTTGTGTAACTAAATCCGTAACCATTGTGAATCCCAATAAGAAGCATACAATGTGGTTAGCATTGCTGCCTCAGCGCCAGGACCTGGATTCGATTCTGGCCTTGGATGACTGTTTGCGTGGACTTTGCACATTTTCCCTGTGTCTGCGGGGGTCTCCTCTGGGTGCTCCAGTTTCCTCTCACAACGCAAAGATGCACAGGTTAGATGGATTGTCATTGTTAAACTGTCCCTTAGTGTCCCAAGATATATTGGTGAATGGGTAAATACATGGCATAACGCGGTAAGCCTAGATAAGATTTGGTGCAGATTTAATGGGCTGAATGGCCTCCTTCGGCACTATAGGGATCCTTTGATTCTATTCTATGATAATGCTCAATAAAAAAATGTTCCTGTTTGCCTATGAATTCCATAGGCCATCTCATAATTTCTATCAGATTCTAAATTATTTATCACATTTTCTAAGTTTGTATTTTAAGAGATTTGAAGTGTTGATTACTGAGTGTCACCTTGATATGGGTATATTAACAAGCCAGAATATATTGTCAATGCCTTTCTTCTCCATTCATTAATGACCAAAGTTGAAGATTCAGAACATACTTATCTCCCTTCAAATGTGTGACTGTGAAGCTATGACTGTAACATTACTTTCTGCATTCTCTTGTTTCTTTCTCTATGAGCGATATGCTTTGTCTTTTTGGCATGCAAGAAACAACACTTTTCAGTGTCTACTAATACATATGACAATAATAAATCAAAGCAAATCAAATTGAATATCATATTTCTCATCTATCACTATCCCAAACTATATATTTGTTGTGTGATTATGTTGGTTTAAAAAAAATCTGACTTGCTGTAATGGCCAGTGACTTTTTCATAACTAGCATCACTCAAGTAACAGCTTTGATTATTAGGGAAATTGGGATCTGTCTGCTTGACAATAAATAACAAATGTATATGCAAAGTTACACATCTTTTTTCCAACATGACTGAAATATCTGAATTAATTACAATCATTTTATCCACTTTTTAAAATAAGACTTGTGCCTGCTCAAACATGATTTTGTTCAATATATGCAAAAAAAACCAAACTCATGAAGAGACATAAGACTGCACAATTTTATTTTCCTCACTATTGCTGGACATTTCCTGTCAGAGGCTTTGGCTCAGCTCTCCCAGTGACCTACAAAAGGGGAAATTTTAGGAGACCTGTTCTTCTACTCATTCAGCTCTCACAGAAAGTGAAGCTCACATCTCCTCCATGTTGTTCACTTACAAAATGAACACCTCCACGGCTCCATTTAAAAATCTGGGGGACCCACAGTTTCAGTAATTTTGCCAGCTAATTCTAAAAAATGAGTGCAAATAACTAGCATATGAAAAGTACTCCCTGTAAGAGTCTGCCTTTAAATTATTGTCACTCTCCAAATTACTTGTTGCCTGCATCCATTGGCCCTGAGCACATTAAGAGTTAATCATGAAGTTTGGAACTGGAAAGAATTGTTCATTTTCATTTAAGGACATTGGTAAACAGGTTGGGCTTTTAGCAATAAGCTGTCAAATTTCATTTTATTTTTCCGAACCCAATTACAAATTGCTTTATTGATTTAGGAGGTCATGGTATAGCAATTATATAATATCACCGGACTAATAATCCAGAGGCCTCAGCCAATGCACAGCTGCTGGTGGAATCTGAGTTCAATTGAGAAATCAATAATAGTGACCATGGAACTACTGTTTGCTGTTAAAAATCATTAATGTCCTTTAGGGAAAGAAGTCTCCTGTCCTTACCTGATCTGGCCTACATGTGACTCCAGATCCACAGCAATTTGTTGACTTCTAAATACCCTCTGAAATGGCCTAGCAAACCACTCAGTTTTATCAAACTACTATGAAGCCTATAAAGAATGAAACCAGATGGACCACCCAATATCAACCTCGGCACTGGAAATGACAACAGCAAATCCAGCCCTGTCAAAGCTGCAAAATCCTCCGCACTAACATCTGGGTATTTCTACCAAAATTGGGAATGAGAATCATATATTGAGTGGGCTGAATAGATCAGCGTGAAGTGGTAGATGGGATTCATTGTGAACCTTTCCTATCATTTTGGGTTATTGAAAGTCAGCGGATGTGTGCAGGAGTGATGTTTGCCAGGATAGGAAGACAAGGGAATGTTAGTGTTCTGGTAATGATACGCATGGTAGCGTTCAGCTGAATGTCAACTCTTTACGTAATGATCTTGACCAAACAGCGGCACAGTATTCTGCTACTGAGTATGACAGTGCAAGTGCTGAGGTCCCACAGATTTATCAGGCAACAGCTTGACATCATTTATTCATAAAATTCATGTATTCATAAAAACTGGAGATGAGGGGGTTGGACTATGAAGCTGGAGATGAGGGGGTTGGACTATGAAGAGAGACTAAATAGACTGGATCTGTACTCGTTGGAGTTTAGAAGGATGAGGGGGGATCTTATAGAGACATATAAGATAAAGAAAGGGATGGATAGGGTAGAGGTAGAGAGATTCTTCCCGCTTAGAAAGGATAGCAGGACTAGAGGACACAGCCTCAAGATAAGGGGGGGGGGGTGCAGTTTAGATCAGAGTTGAGGAGGAACTTCTTCACTCAAAGGGTGGTGAATCTCTGGAATTCTCTGCCTGTTGAAGTGGTGGAGGTTACCTTGCTAAATATATTTAAGACACGGGTAGATAGGTTTTTGATGGACAGGGGAATTAAGGGTTATGGAGAGAAAGCGGGAAAGTGGAACTGAGCCACTTCAGATCAGCCATGATCTTATTGAATGGCGAGGCAGGCTCATAGGGCTAGATGGCCTACTCCTGTTCCTATTTCTTATGTTCTTAAAATTGTACCTTACAGACCATGTCCCTGACACCACCATCACCATCCTTGGTGTGTCTTGTCCCACCAGCAGGACCAATCCACCTCACTGTAGACAGTCAAGTGAGTGTTTCCCTGGGCGTTCTCAACATTGACACTGGACCCCATGAGGCATCATTGTATCAAGTCAAACGTGGGCAAGGAAGCCTTCTGACAATTACCACCTACTGCCCTCCCCCACAGTTGAAGAATCAGTACTACTCCATGTTGAACACCACTTGGAGGGTGGAAAGGCAACTGAATGTCCTCTGGTTGGGGACCTTAATGCCCATCAAAAGTGATTCAGTAGCACCACAGCTGATTGAGCTGCTTGAGTCCTTAAGGATATAGATGCTACATTGGGTCTGTGCCAGGTGGTGAGGGAATCAACAAAAGGGTAGCACCAGCTTGAGCTCATCCTTACTAATTTACCTATCTTGGGTGCATTTATCTGTGACAGTATTGGAAGAAGTGGCCATTGTACATTCCTTGTGGAGATGAAGCTGTTGCTGTCATGAAGTCCCATCTTCACAGTGAGGATACCCTCTATCATATTGTGTGGCAGACCCCATGCTAAATGTGATAGAAGCTGAGTACATATAGCAACTCAAGACTTGGCAAAAAGATGGCTGTGGGCCGTCTGAATTATACACAAACACAATCTGTAACCTCATGGCCGGCATATTACACACTCTACCATTACCACCAAGCCAGGGGATTAAGTCTGGTTTAATGGAAAACACAGAAGGACATGCCAGGAGCAGCACCAGACATACCTAAAAAATGAAGTGTCAACCTGGTGAAGCTACAACATAAGACTACTTTGACGATGAGCAGTGAAAGTAGCATGTGATAGACAGAGCTAAGCGATCCCACAATCAATGGATCAGACTTATGCTCTGTAGTCTTGTTACATCCAGCTGTGAAAGGTGGTGGACAATTAAACAATGCACTCAAGAAGTAGGCTCCACAAATATCCCGATAATCAATGGTAGGAGAGCCCGCAACATTATTGCAAAAGGTAAGGATGAGACACTTGCAAAAACCTCCTGCTAAAAGTGCCAGATGGATGTTCCATCTCAGCATCCTCCTGAGGACCCCAGCATCACAGATGCTAGTCCTCAGCCAATTTGATTCACTCACATAGGTACAGGCAGTGGACACTGCAAAGGCTATGGGCCCTTACAATAATAACAAAGAACAAACAATAAACAAAGAACAACCCAGCACGGGAAACAGGCCCTTTGGCCCAACGAGCCCGCGCCGCCGCATCACCCGACACCTATTCTACCCTGCATGTCTATGAATGGAACCCCTAACTTAGCCAGATTCAGGGGAGAATAGTGTCAATTTGGTAAAACCAATCAGCCTAAGAGCACATCTTTGGGGTGTGGGAGGAAACCGGAGCGCCCGGAGGAAACCCACGCAACCACAGGGAGAATGCGCAAACTCCCACAGACACAGGCCCAAATCCATGTATCTGCACAGCTAGCAGTGCTAGTCACCGAGCTGTTGCGGTGCCCGTCTACCGGTCCAGGATCAAGCACACACACCGACACGAAGTACTAGGCCACTCCCGGAACTTCCAAGAGCAGCCCACGCACGACCCACCGTGTGCATGCCCCTCGTTTGACACGAGGTGGACCTCCACCTGCGGAATAAAAAGACAAAAACGTTAATCTTACAAGCCTGCTTTTCCGGTGTCTCCCGAGGTTATAACCTTATTTAATAGCCCCTACCATAACCCTCCATCCTCGTTTCACTCATGCGTCTATCTAACTGAGCCTTAAACGAGTCCAACGTTCCTGCCTCCACCACCCTACTTGGTAGCGCGTTCCATACCCCCACAACTCTCTGCGTAAAGAACCTTCCTCTCACTTCCAAATTATACCTCTCCCCCCTCACCCTTAAATCATGACCTCTCGTGTTTGTACCCACAGCAATCCAGCAATAGTACTGAGGATATGTGCTCCAGAACTAACTGCACTCTTGGCTAAGCTGGTCCAGGATAGCTAGAATTGGCATTGACCCAGCAATATGGAAAACTGCCCAGGTCCACAAAAGGCTGGACAAATCCTACCCGGCCAATTACTGCCTCATCAGCCTACTATCAATCATCAGCAAAGTGTGGAACTGACATCACCAGTGCTCTCAATACTTATTCAGCCATAAACTGCTAACAAACACTCAGCTTCAGTTCCTCCTGGGCCACTTACCGTCTGAGGAGGGGGCTGAGTGTAGGGTAACAAATTTGCTGATGACACAAAGATGTGTGGAAAAGGGAATTGCATGGAGATTACAGAAAGTCTGCAGAGAGATCTGGATAGGCTGAGTGAGTGGGCGAGGACCTGGCAAATGGAGTATAAGTTAGCAAATGTGAGGTTATCCACTTTGGTAGAAGTAATAGTAAGAAGGAATATTATTTAAAGGGTGAAAAGTTGCAGCATGCTACAGTGCAGAGGGACCTGGGGGTCCTTGTGCACGAATCACAAAAACCCAGTCTGCAGGTGCAGCAGGTGATCAAGAAGGCGAATGGAATGTTGGCCTTTATAGCGAGGGGGATAGAATATAAAAGTAGGGAGGTCTTGCTGCAACTGTACAGGGCACTGGTGAGGCTGCAACTGGAGTACAGTGTGCAGTTCTGGTCCCCTTATTTACGTAAGGATATACTGGCCTTGGAGGGAGTACAGAGAAGGTTCACTAGGTTGATACCGGAGATGAGGGGGTTAGCTTATAAGGAGAGATTAAATAGACTGGGCCTGTGCTCGTTGGAGTTTAGAAGGCTGAGGGGGGATCTTATAGAGACTTACAAGATAATGAAGGGGCTAGATAGGGTAGAGGTAGAGAGATTCTTTCTGCTTAGAAAGGAAACCAGAACTAGAACAGAGTTTAGAACAGAGTTGAGGAGGAACTTCTTCATTCAAAGGGTGGTGAATCTCTGGAATTCTCTGCCCATTGAAGTGGTGGAAGCTACCTTGCTGAATATATTTAAGTCACGGGTAGATAGATTTCTGATAGACAAGGGAATTAAGGGTTATGGGGAGCAGGCGGGAAAGTGGAACTGAGCCACGACAGATCAGCCATGATCTTATTGAATGGCGGGGCAGGCTCGAAGGGCTGGATGGCCTACTCCTGCTCTTATTTTTTGTGTTCTTATTATGTTCTTATGATCCCATTACAGTCTCCAGCTAAACATGGACAAAAGAACTGAATTCCAGGGATGAGGTGAGAATGACTGCCCTTGACATCAAGACAACTTTTGACAAAGTATGGCATCAAGGAGCCCAAGAAAAACTGGAGTCATTGGGAATTGGGGAGAAACTCTCCATTGGTTGGAGTCATGCCTGGCGCAAAGGAAGATGATTGCGGTTGTTGGAGGTCAATCATCTCAGTACCAGGACATCACCGCAGGAGTTTCTCAGCATAGTGTCCCACATCCAACCATTTTTAACTGCTTCACTAAAGATCTTTCTTCCATCATAAGGTCAGACATGGGAATGTTGGCCAATGATGGCACAAAATTGAGAACCATCTGCAACATCTTAGATGCTGGAGCAGTCAATGTCAAAATGCAGCAAGATCTGGACAACATTCAGAATTAGGCTGATCAGCTGATTAACAATCATGCCACATAAGTGCTAGGCAACGAGCATCTCCAACATGAGAGAATCCAACTACTCCTCCTTGACATTCAAAGGTATTACCATTGATGAGCCTCCCTTTATCGACATCCTGGCCATTATCACTGGTCCATAACTGAACTGGACTAGTCACATAATTATTGTGGTTCTAAGATCAGGTCAGAGGCTGGGAATTCTGCAGAGAGTAAGTTAACTCCTTACTCTCCAAAGCCTTTCCACCAATATACAAGGCACAAGTCAGGACTGTGATGAGATGCTCTTTATTTGCTTCTGAGGGCAGCTCCAACAACACTCAAGAAGTTCGACATAAACCAGAACAAAGCAGCCCACTGGATTGGCATCCCATCCACCAACTCCGCATCTGCTCCCTCCATACCAATGCAGTGCGGCAGCTGTGTGTACCATCTACAAGGTGCACTGCAGCAACTTACCAAGCCTCGGCTGACAGCACTGTTCAAGCCAGTGACCTCTACCACCTAGGAGAAGGACAGTAGATGCATGGGCACATCACCACCCATTCTTCTCCAAGTCATTCACCATCCTGACTTGGAAATGTATCACTTCCTTCACTGTCGCAAGGTCAAAATCCTGGAACTGCCTTCCCAACACCACTGTGGCAGTACCTAGGCCACATGGCCTGCAGCATTTCAAGGCAGCAGCTCACCACCACCTTCTCAAGGGCAATTTGTGATGGGCAGTTAGGGATGAGTAATAAATGCTGCCCACATCCCATGTAAGAATTTTAAAGATCAATTTCAAAACATTTGGAGTGCTATCCTGGTACCGTAATTACTAAGCACTTTGTTTCATTTAGTGCTTTGCTAATCATCCCTGTTAACCATCAAACTGTGGGTATGCCGGCGTTGGACTGGTGTAAACACAGTGAAAAGTCTGACAACACCAGGTTTTAGTCCAACCTATTTATTTGATAATATACTCACAAGCTTTCGGGGTTAGCCCCTTCGCCAGGTGAATGGAGAGTTTCACCTGACGAAGGGGCTAACCCTGAAAGCTTGTGAGTATATTATCAAATAAATAGGTTGGACTAAAACCTGGTGTTGTCAGACTTTTAACCATCAAACTCACATGATACGGTTCCCATTATCTGATCATGACATTCAAAAATGGTACTCAAAATTTATTTTTCATACAGAAATGTATGGATTACTTGTGCATAACTGCAGAGGTGGAGCCGTGCCAGAGTACTGGATCATCATTGTTTATGAATCTGTCCTACAAACATCAAGTTAATTACAGTGGCGCCACATGGTGGACCAAGCTGCCCTCACAGTAGCAGAACAGATGGTTAAACAGTTTCAAGCTGAAAAGTAAACACAATATTTACATACATGAAAACCTAACTGGTCATATTCAGATGCAGCAGTGTCAGTACCAAACTAACCTGGCTGGTATGAGGTGAGACTTTATTGAATTTAATGGCATTAAACTTTGTGTAACAGTATGTTCACTGTTCATTCAGTTAATTGTGTACATACCAGATGATGCAGATGACAATGTAATACCAGTACGGTGATGTTTCTAATCCATTTTCTATTTTGTAGGCAAGGTGCCTGTTACAATTGTTCAACACAAAACATCAAAAACTGATTGATGAGTCCAATTTGTCTGAAAAGAGGCTTATTTTTGTCAGTGGACCTCAGGCACTGTGATGTACAGAGTGTTTAACTCCTCACACATTTTCTGAAGGAAACAAGCATTTTAATACTTCTCAATAAGATATAACCTGAATTCAATATGCTAAAAATGTAACATGGCAGACAGCCAAAAAATGTTAAGAGTTAGGGCCAATGTAAAAATAGGAGAAAGCTATGCAAAGATTCAGCTAATGAATAAATTGCATAATATACATTATAGGATGACAATGAAATGGCTAAACATTGCCAAAATTAAATGGGAGAGCAATAGGTAAAGTAATGAGTAAATGGAGCAAACACTATTTTCATGCTGGTTGCTTCATGATCCCACTGGGGTTATGAATTGTCTTTCACCAACCAATACGCCGAAACCAGAAGATGATTTTAATTAAACAATGAGGATTTTAAACCCTTCTAGGGCATCCTATTAAATTGCTTCTGAAATATCAAATGTCAGCATTTTCTCTGAGCTGTAATTTTGTGCCCTTTCCCCATTAAATATTAAAATAAGAAACTAAAATATAAAGATCTTATTTTATCAAGAATTTGTACAATGATATGTCATTTTCTTACTGTTTGAAGAAAACAACATTTCATGAATGAAGAATGAACATTTTTCTTTGCATTAGCGACAAAAAGGACAATTATTTCAGTAAGGACGTGCTTTTGTGCCAGTGCGGTTTTACGAGCTTAGACCAAATGTGTCAATGGGTAAAGGTGATACTTTAAAGGAGACTATGAACAGGAAATTTATAATAATGATTCATGGAAAAGGGCACAGAGACCATGGAAATAAAATTCCTGTGCAAATTGCCTGCTGCATTTCCCTTATTACAAGTGCCTACATTTCAAAATTTATTGGCTATGAAATGCTTTGGGGCATCTTGAGGTCATGAAAGACACTATATAAATGCAACTGCTTGTTTTATTTCTTATACAATGACAATTGTTACATGATTCAGCCTTTGTCTATGACAGTATTATATGAAGGGGACAATATGAATTCAGCAGTAATATGGATGGTGCATGTTCAAGATTTCAAGTCTGGATACTATCATTTCGATTTACCAGATACGCTTTCTAACTTTTTTCCTTGATCCACTCTTCCTCATTTATTTTCTTTCAATTTTTAAATCTCATTGTGGCACACACCGTTTCCTACCCAGTGGCCCAGCTATGCCTGGGAACTTGGCATATAAGAAATCATCTGTATGAGTCAGTGGTGCAGAGGATTAGTACGGCCATGTACTCTACCTCTGGGATGATTATTTTCACTTTGCAGAATTAAAAAACATTGTTGATAGTTGCTTATTTAAAAAGAAATATATTTATGTTAGCTGTGTTCCACAAATTGAGGGGCGATCGGGGAGTTGTGGGTTAAATTGGTAAGAATAAGCAAGATAAGCCTAACTTGCTATGAACACAGCTAACTTTTGGTTAAACAACAGTGGTTTTAGGGTGTCCAATCTCCTATTATAGATTTTTACATGAGAATAAGGCTGAAATTGCCAAATTTTGAGAACCATTTGAATTTAATAGCTGCAGGCCTAGTTTCTCAGGAGTTGGGAAGACCTGGAAGTCCAGGTAGTTGCTTCTCCAGCACTGTTTGTGGGTCAAATCCACTCAGGATGGCAGGGCAAGTTGAGATCGTGGTTGATAAACCATATAAGATTCTGGGCTTTTTAAATAGGGGAACAGCACGCTAAAGCAAGGAAGTTATGATAAATCTAGCGACATGAGGAAATGGTGACCTGAGGAGAAGATTTTTTATGCAGTGAGTGGTTAGGATTTGGAATGCACTCCTCAGAGGGTGTTCTCGGCAGATACAATTGTGGCTTTCACAAGAGAATTGGATCATTAGCTGAAGAGGTTAAAGCTGCAGGACTACAGGGAAAAGGCAAAGGAGTGACACCAGATGAATTGTTCTTGCTTACATTGACACACTGCGCCAAGTGTCCTCATTGTGCGCTGGAGCCATTCTATGATTCTAAGAGTGCATGAATTCTTCTTCATGGCTCTTCAAGCATATTGATCCCAATCTTTACTCCCTCCCCACCCTGTGAACTCTAGCTTGCTTCATGATCTTTCCCTCCCTCCTCACTGCTGCACTTCAAGCACCATCTGCTCACTGACCTTTGATCTCCTCAATTGCTGGGGACCGTCCCAAGTGACTTTCAGCGATTGCTTTGTAATGCAGGCTTTTTCATCTGACAGCCAGCGGGCCTTTAATTTGGCTGCTACTGGGCAGGAAATGGAATAAAATTATTCTATTGATTTCCTGCCATTAAATTCAGCCTTCCCAATATTTCCACCTTTCCTAATGCTGATATGTATCCCCACTCCCTCCTTGCTGCTTCATAAATATCAAGGCCCTTGCTTAGATGCAATTCACATAGCGAGTATTCATAATGACATAAGAGTAACCAAGAAAACAAATATTGTGTTGTCCAGAATGGAAGTGACTGATGCATTTAATTCAAAAAATGTGACTCTCTCGATTCCAGAGTATAGCCTCACTCAATGCAAGTTGGGACCAGAGAATTGGGGATGGTGAACTCTGTGGTGACTTTCTAGTATCCACACTTCCATCATGATAGACTGGGAACATAGTCTAGTAAAAGAGGATGCAAAGCTAAATCAGAATTGTTAAATTGGAATTATGGTATTTGCACTTTCAGATACTTGTATTGCAATTACACACAGGGCAGAATTCTCCCAAGACTCCACTCATGGGTCGAATGGCAGGCACGGGGGAAAACATGGTGGGAGGTCCAGAAATTGGTTTTACGCTGGAATGAATTTGCAGCAGGATCCTCAGCTGGTGTCTGCCATGGTGGATCAGAACATGAAACCATTTTGCACCCCGCTAATGGGTTGCAGGTGAACGTCTACCACCCATGCCTGATTCATTGAGATGCCAGCCAGAAAACATGCCATTACAAAGCACATGTGGAAAAATGTGGCATGCATATGTCGGGACTCATCTAAACAATACACAGGGATGCCTCCAGAGTTTAGAATGGAAGCTGCCAGCAACCCTGCACCCCAGGACAGCACAGTGGGTAGGGGGAATCATCTGCAGTTATATCTTCCAGATTTAGTATCATCGAAGAAGTTCATCTTCCAGCTTCAGAGTATTTCTGGAGATCTGTCAACATTTTGAGAAGGCGTGGCATCCAACCTCAAGAATGTTCATGGAGGTCCAGCTCCTTTCTTCAGTCATGGGTTGGTGCTGTTGGGTGGGGCATGCGACAGTGCCATCAGACCTGCCCCATCATGGAAAATGATGCCAAACATCCGGGTGCATCATTAATGAGGTTGGCGGCTGGAGAACATGGTCCACATTCCTGCTAGTCTTTGCAGGACACCATCTGCCTCTTCCCTTTAACATTTAAATATCGATGGTACAATTTAAAGAGTAGCGGGACATTTTCCTATTATCCTTACTAATTTGGTTTGCCTCGATCAACACTGAAAGGAAAATCCAATCATTACCACTTGCACAGCCTTTGTGATGCCAAATGGCAGCTGTGCTTATTCACCTAGTGACAGTTAATGTGCTTCAAAGTAATTAATCATATCAAGTATTTTCAGACATTTAGTAACAAGTTTAAAATCTGACACAGTTTTCTATTTCTAACTATAATCTAATGAGAAGTTATGTCAGGAGCCCCTCAGGGTGTTATATTTATTTCGCTGGATTCGTACAGATGCACTGTGAGCTACCACTGTAGGATAATATTATTGCATGATTCATTAGCAGGCGTAATAAATGAAGTAATTTGCAATTCTCAAGCAGAATAAAGATAGTAAAAGTCTGGCATACTTAGGCATAAAACATAGGATGGTTAAGTGCGCTCAGAGGATGTCAGAACCACAGATCCGCAGCACAAGCTATTTGGGACGCTGTGCATCTAGGATCAAATAGCTGCCACATACCTTCCCTACCTCAGTATTTGTGTACCATATTAAAATCTTTGAATTGTTACAACTTCAGTTTGTTGTAAGCCCACATATTTACCCCGCTAATCCCCAATATCTACACATTTGTGGACACTAAGGGGCAATTTAGCCTGGCCAATCCACCTAACCAGCGCATCTCTGGAGAGTGGGAGGAAACTGAAGCACCTGGAGGAAACACACGCAGACACGGGAGAACATACAAACTCCACACAGACAGTGACCCGAGACCAGAATTGAACCTAGGTCTCTGGCACTGCGAGGCAGCAGTGCTAACTACTGCGCCACCCCAGTCCCGTGACTGGCAAAGATCAAATCCCCTCTTCTATCCTGCCCTTTCAAAGCCCTTTTAAAAATATAGGCTGACTGCTCCTGCCTGACTGCACATGACAGAGGTTTTATAGAGTGGGCAGCGTATTAGCAGGATTAATTGGCTTGATCACAAGCCTAATTTTAAACATCCCTGAAAGTTGACACCCAGGTTAATAAGGTTGTTAAGAAGGCCTATGGCGTGTTAGCTTTTATTGGTAGAGGGACTGAGTTTTGGAGCCATGAGATCATGTTGCAGCTGTACAAAACTCTGGTGCGGCCGCACTTGGAGTATTGCATACAATTCTGATCGCTGCATTATAGGAAAGATGTGGAAGCATTGGAAAGGGTGCAGAAGAGGTTTACCAGGATGTTGCCTGGTATGGTGGGTAGGTCTTATGAAGAAAAGCTGACAGGCTTGAGGATGTTTTTGTTAGAGAGAAGAAGGTTAAGAGGTGACTTAATTGAGGCATGCAAGATGATCAGAGGATTAGATAGGGTGGACAGTGAGAGCCTTTTTCCTTGGATGATGACGGCTAACACGTGGGGCCATAGCTTTAAATTGATAAATATAGGGCAGATGTTAGAGGTACTCAGAGGGTTGTAAGGGTGTGGAATGCCCTGCCTGCAGCAGTAGTGGACTCGCCAACTTTAAGGGCATTCAAACGGTCATTGGATAGGCATATGGATAATATTGAAATAGTTTACGTTAGAGGGTCATTAGATTGGTTCCACTGGTCAGTGCAACATCGAGGGCCAAAGGGCCTGTACTGCGCTTTAATGTTCAATGTTCTATGTTCCAACAGTTGTTAAAGTAATGTATTTAATGTGGCTCTGCCCTATTGGTATTGCTGTCATTTACACACTGAAGGATGCGTATCTAAACTATTGGAATGATGCACAGGACTGGAGTGTGCCAAATAAAGTGGTTGACCAAATAAATTCACCAGCCTGTTCAATGAGTAACAAGTTATGGAACTTGAGTGACCCAGTGTAATCTACACTGCAGTAAATGGCTAGAATCCAAGTAGGGATTCTAGAAACAGTGTATAAAACATTCATTATACCACACCTAGCGTTCTATGTACAATTATAGTCACCGTACTATAGGAAAAATGTGATTGTGCTAGAAGGGATGCAGAAGAGATTCACCAGGATGTCGCGTGGATTGGAGCGTTTCAGCTACAAAGAGAGGCTGAATAGGCTGGGGTTGTTCTTCTTAGAATAGAAAAGGCTGAGTGGGACCTGATTGAGGACAAAATTACAAAGGACATAGATAGGGCAGAGAGGAAGAAATCTTTCCCTTTGGTTGAGCAGCCAATAACCAGGAGCAGGGATTTAAGGTAATTAGCAGAAGATTTAAGGAAAACGTTTTTCACCCAGGGGTTGGTAGGAATCTGGAACCCACTGCCTGAAAGGATGGTAGATGTGTGAACCCTCACAACATTTAAGAAGCATTTAGATGAGCACTTGAAATGCCAAAGCATACAAGGCTATGAAGTAAATGCTGGAAAATGAGATTAGAAAAGATAGGTGCTTGATGACTGGTACAGATATGATGAGCTGAAGGACCGTTTTCTGTGCTGTAAAACAATGGCTGGAATTTTACTGCCCCCCACCCCCGTAAGATTGTACTCGAGGCCAATGGGGAATGTCATTCTGTGAACCTTGCCTGCCCCCAATTTCAGGACAGGCGTGCCATTAAAATCAGGGCCCATGAGTCTACTATTAAAATCCCCTATTGACAAATGTTTGAATATTTCTACTTTGAAGACTTTTTCTTCAACTCCTGTCTCACTTGAAAGCAATTCAAATTGGAAAAGTGTGAGCCTTTCCTCTGAAGCATGTGGTGATATAAGAATATATTTAACCTTGAAGTTGTCAAAGTTTTGATTTTGCTCTTGAAAACACAGGGAATCAAACCTGGATAGATGCAGCCTTTATTTTCTGTTGTGAAAGCAGATTTAAATGGATCATTTTAATATTGCAGCTGGGTTGGGGGAGGGTATGGTGGGATGTAAAATTGAGCGATCACACGAAAACCAGCACCAGTCAATTGTCAACCCATTTTACAGAGAGTGAAACAAACCACAAAAATTGATGCTCCCAGTTGCTCTTATACTCAGCTATTTTCTGGTAAGATTTCACCCAGCAGCATCATTGATGCTACAGCTGTTTAACTCTGCTGGCAGAATTGAGGTTCCAGTTCTTTAAAGTGCAATCTCTGTAGCCGTAGGAATTTTGTGCTGCAGTGCAGTATTTAACACTTCTGTGTTGGAATTTTACCGCCTTGTCCACCCAAGTCTCGTAAGATCCTGCCCAAGGCCAATGGGGATTGCAGTTCTGCGAGCCTTGCCCACCAGCCCTGAGCTGTCTATTTTTAATTTATTTCCAAAGGACCTCCTATGGCACTGTTCAGTCTGAATCAGATGACAGGGTGTTTTATATTGTAGACCTGTTAAATGATGGTAACAACCATGTCTCTCCTGATTAAAGTAGAGCCAGGTATCCAATTCTGCTCCACCCAGAGCCTCACAGCAGCTTTTGCCTCAACAGAATCTTTCCCCTCTTTCAACAAGACCTTCTTTGCAATCAGCTTATTTCTCTCCACTGCTGCAACATGCACCCAGACCTTCTATTTTTGCTTCTCTTCAGAAGTGAAGACCCTTTTATTCAGGTCTCTCGAAGCTAGAAATGGGAAAAGGGTTTAAATGTCAATATTGCCTGTTAAGGCCAGCCCAGTGTAAAACACGTCTTCTGGTTAGTGGAGGCAAAGTGAGGAATGGGGTGCTGGGAGTTGCAAACAAAGTGTGTTTGTTCCCTTTTGTAGTTGAATCCTTTTTAAAAGAAAATTGGTTTTTAATGATGCAGGGATTTGGGCAGATTCAACACCTATTGCTGGGTCAGTTGAGACATCCCCAGTGACAAACCTGCAGTGTCTGTATGCTGGGTCACACTGTAGGCCTGGTTCATTGGGAGTTTGTCTCACAGAGAACACCTAGCCTCAACTCAACTTCTCTCGAGCCAACCGCTCACTCATCACCCTCCCACCTCACCCATAATATATTTAAAAATATATAATATATATTTACAATGGCAATATGTCAAATGGTCATGGATTCTTGAGGCTAATATCTTTTGTAAATATCAATGCTCTCCATGCTTTGTGCAGGCTGATCTGTTTTGTTAGAACTTTGGTATAGACTTGAAGGTGAACTAAAGCTAGCACAATCAAAGGAAATCTGGCAGAACTCAGAAATACGACTGCAGCAAAATCACAATTAACATGAAAGTTCCTGTGTTAAAATTGCACAGGTAACCTAAAATCTTTGTTAACAAGCTTTTTAATAGCCTTAATCACCCCTTTAATTGTTGGCTGGCATGGCTCCAGCTCTTGCATGAGCTTATCAACCTCAATATTTCGCAAGTGGGCAATTACACAGGGATGCACGCCCAACATAATTTCTCACAATTGTACTCACATTTGGGTCAGCTCCAAGCCTGACAGAGCACCATAAATTACTATACCTTATCCCCGCAGTGGTTCTAAAGGCTGGAGGCATATAAAACCTACCCACTGCAACTAAATAGGGAATGGGAGAGCTGTCAAGTAAGTCGCCACTATTGAAGCAGCCAAGTTCAAAAGCCTGCATCTATTCACTAAGCTATTCGATCCATTCTGGAGATGTGTTTGAGGCATCACACACCTTTCATTCTCACCTCCCATGCTTCACTCATCCTTCATACCAATCCATATCCCACAATGGACAAAACTCATGAACATGCCAATAATTTTGGAAAGTCTTTGAAAAGTGCAGACACATCTTAAAAGTTGAAAATGACTTCAAAATTCACTTAAGAAAACCTTAGTCTTCTTAACAACTTGTACAAATGTCAGAATAAACAAAAATACGATATACACATTCCTCTTAACTGCTCATAAATTTGTCAAAATAACCAAGCTCATCATTTTCCTAACAACTATATCAATATCTCCTGTTGAGCAGAATCCATTAGTGTTTTCAGAATTCAACCAAACATTCATGATAAGATTTCATTGAACAAATATGTTAACAACTTGACCCCCTGCCTTCCCCATTCTGAATAGCCTTCAAACACAACCAAAACCTCAGGTCCTATCATGGCTTTTAAACAGCCAGACAAATGGCTAAACCTCAAGGACAGTGGAACTGAGCCATCTGTTAATGCTTTGAAATATTCTGACTGTGGAAAATGCCTTCAACCTTTCTATCTTTGCTTATTTTAGCATCCCTGGTGCATTTCCTCTGGACCAGGTCATCAAAATACTTCTACTAAAGCTAGTTGTTTTAGTATGTCTTCACCATCTATTTATGACTTTCCTCTGCTGGCTCCTTACTCTCTCTTCAGCAGTGTATTTGTCAAATAAGAGGAAGAGGGAGAGATTTAACTGGAATTAATTTTCTATAGCAACATCAATCTTTCTGTGTAGGAATTCCAAGATTGAATGCATAAATAATGCTTTCAGGCTTAAAACGTCATTTTCCATAATGATCCCAATTAAAAATATGGGCTCCAGACCACTGCTTCTCAGTTTGTGAATCTCTTAGCTAGTCTCAGAACAGAAATTCTCTCCATTGACTGTATCAGTCCCAGTGGCAAATTATCAGCTCAAATTGATTTTACATACATTTCTCACTGCTTTTACAATTGACTTTAAATTTTAATGTTGGAGTTGGCTGACCTTCTGCAGAAGTGCAGTGTTATTCACACAATAAGGGTAACAAACCAAACAGATGTGCCTGCCTGAATACCGTAACTTCAACATTAGCCTTGAAAAGAGCAACTCAAGCGCAACAACATTTATCGTAGACTTCATTAAAAAAAACAAAAAAAAATTCTACTCAACCTGGGTTGTTTCTAAAAATAAACCAACATCGACTTGTTATTTATTTTATTTATTAGTGTCACAAATAGGCTTATCTTAACATTGCAATGAAGTTATTATGAAAATCCCCTGGTCGTCACACTCCGGCACCTGTTCGGATACACTGAGGGCAAATTTAGTATGGTCAATGCTCCTAACCAGCACGTCTTTTGGATTGTGAGAGGAAATCAGAGCACCCGGAGTAAGCCCATGTAGACATGGAGAGAATGTCCAGACTCTGCATAGACAGTGACCCAAGCCAGAAATTGAACCTGGATTCCTAGCGTTGTGAGGCGGCAGCAGTGCTAATCACTGTGGCACCACATTGGGTGTCTTCAATGTGGATAAACTTCTCAGAGTGCGTCACAGAAGCGTAACCAATCATGAATGGAATGCTGATGCAAAAAAGGTAAGAGTAGGCAAGGTGACTAAAAGATTTCTTAGAATTGGATTTTAGGCAAAGGGAAAAATGAATGAAGTTGGATTTAAATAGCATCTCCAACAGTTTCATAACTAATTAAATACTTGTGACATGTAGCCTTTATTGTAATGTAAGAATCACAGCAATGGGTCAATTTGCATACAGTAAGGTCAAACAAACAGCAATGTGATAATAACCAGATAATTTGTTTTGGTCTAAGGATTAATATTAATCAGAAAACGAGGCACATCTTTCCTGTTCTCCTTCAAAATGTGGGTGGTACGATGGCACAGTGGTTAGCAGGTCACAGTGCCAGGGACCCGGGTTCAATTCCAGCCTTGGATGATTGTGTGTGTGTGTGTGTGTGTGTGTGTGTGTGTGTGTGTGTTCCCCTATCTCTGCATGGGTTTCCTCACACAGTCCAAAGATGTGCAGGTTAGGCAGATTGGCCATGCTAAATTGCCTCTTAATGTCCCAAGATGTGTAAATTAGAGGGATTATTTTGTTGCATGGGGATACAGAGATAGGGCAGGGGATGGACCTGGTAAGATGCTCTGTTGGAGAGTTGATACAGACTCAATGTGCTGAAAGGCCTCCTTTAGGATTCCATGAAAACAGTGCCATGTAAATTTATGCATCCACCTGACAGCATAGATGCAGCCTCAGTTTAACACCTCATTTAAAAGGCAGCACATTTGTCAATGCAATATGAGAAGAAGGAGGAAGTCAAGTGGCAGAGATATTTTTGGAATAAAATATGTGATTAGATGACTGATGACACTGCAAAAAGAACCTGGGATGTACAAGAGACAATGGCTGGAATATTGCAAGTTCTCAACAGGTTGTAAAACTGCAGGTTACAAGCCTCTGAAGGGAAGCATATAACTTTAAAGGTGCACCAGCAAATAGGGTCATAAGACATAACAGGCTACAAGATGAAGACATGTAAAATCACTGGCTCCATCCCACCCCTCTCTGATGAGCTCAATGCATTCTATGCCCCCTTTGAGCAAGAGGTCAGTGACAGCATGCCCTCCACCCTGGAAGAACCTACATCTGGGTCACCATTGCAGATGCCAGAGCAACTTTCTTGAACGTCAACCCACGGAAAGCAACTGGCCTGGATGGGGTATCCGGATGTGCACTCAGATCCTGCGCAGATCAGCTTGGGGAGGAATTCAGCAAGAGGTCCATAGCAAATGCCATTTCTCTGGCCCTGCACTCAATCCTGGAACATCTAGGTAACAAGTACACCTATGTCAGACTTCTATTTGTTGACTACAGCTCAGCCTTCAACACTATTATTCCCACGAAACTCATCTCCAAATTCCGTGGCCTGGCCTCAGCATCTCCCTCTGCGAATGGATCCTGAACTTCCTAATTCACAGATCACAATCAGTAAGGATAGGCAACAACATCTCCTCCGCAATGATTCTCAACACCGGTGCCCAACAAGGCTGTATTCGCAGCTCCCTACTATTCTCCTTACTTATGACTGTGCAGCCAAATTCCCCTCCAATTCGATTTTCAAGTTTGCTGACGACATCACCATAGTGAGTCAGATCTCAAACAATGATGAGATAGAGTACAGGAATGAGATAGAGTATCTGGTGAACTGGTGCAGCAACAATAATCTCTTCTTTAATGTCAACAAAATGGAGGAGATTGTTATTGACTTCAGGAAGCATAAAGAAGAATTTGCCCCTGTCTATATCAATGGAGACAAAATAGAAAGGGTTGAGAGCTTCAATTTTTTAGGTGTCCAGATCACCAACAACCTGTCCTCATCCCCCCATGCCAACACTATTGTTAAGATAGCTCTCCAACACCTCTATTTTCTCAGAAGACTAAGTAAATTTGGCATGTCAGCTACGACTCTCACCAACTTTTACAGATGTACGTTAGAAAGCATTCTTTCCAGTTGTATCACAGCTTGGTATGGCTCCTGCTCTGCCCAAGACCACAAGGATCTGCAAAAGGTTGTGAATGCAGCCCAATTCATCACGCAAACCAGCCTCCCATCCATTGACAGTCTACACTTCTCAACGCCTCGGCAAAGCAGCCAGCATAATTAAGGACCCCATGTACTCCAGACATTCTCTCTTCCACCTTCTTCCTTCGGGAAAAAGATACAAAAGTCTGAGGTCATATACCGATTCAAGAACAGCTTCTTCTCTGCTGCTGTCAGACTTTTGAATGGACTTATCTTGCATAATTTTTCTGTACACCTTAGCTATGACTGTAACACTACATTCCGCACTCTCTCGTGTCCTTCTCTATGAACAGTATGTTTTGCCTGTATAGCATGCAAGAAACAATACTTTTCACTGTATGATAATACATGTGACAATACTAAATCAAATCAAAGGGTCAGAGTAGGGAAAATAATAAATAGACAGAATCAAAGTTTCTTTGTCCGAATGCATTTGGCATTTGTAACAAGATAGATGTATTGATGGTAAGGGGATCAAGATTGGGGACAGAATATTCAGGAGGTTTTGACATTTTGAAGGATGGCTAAGAAAGGGAAAGGAAGTGGGATAACTCAGTTAATAAAGCATGAGATCAGTAGAGTTGTGAGAAATTATCTTAATTCAGATGATCAAATGAATCAATGATGGTGGAGTTAATAAACAGCAAAAGCAAGAAGCCTCTGCTGGGTATAATTCATCGTGCTCTGTATAGTAGCTATACTGTAGGACAAAGTACAAATCAAGAAATAATGAGGGCTTGTAAGGCAGTACTGCAATGATCGTGGGTGATTTTAATTTCACATGGATTGGAGAAATCATATTAGCAAAGATGGCTTTGAGGATGAGCTCACAGAATGTATTCACAACAGTTTCTTAGAACAATACCTTGTGCAACAACCAAAATACAGGCAATTAATATGTAATTAATTAATGAACTCATAGCAAAGGATCCTTGGGGCTACAGTGATCATAACATGGCAGAATTTTTCATTTTGCATTAAGGTGAGAAACTTGAGTCTGAGGCTAACGTCTTAAACTTAAAAGGCAACTACTAAGGCATGAAATCAGCGTTGGCAAAATAGATGAGAAAATAGGTCAAAAGATAAGATGATATAAAAGCAGTGCCAGACATTTAAGGAGATATTTCAGAACTTCAACAATGGTATGTCCCATTCAGAAATAAAGCCTCCATGAGAAGGATGCTCTGTCATAGAATCCAACAGTGCAGAAGAAGGTCATTTGGCCCATCGAGTCTGCACTGACCACAAACCCGTCCAGGCCCTATCCCCGTAACCCCATGTATTTACCCCAGTTAGTCCCCCTGATGCTAAGGGGCAATCTAGCATTCCAATCCACCTAACCTGCACATCTTTGGACTGTGGGAGGAAACTGGAGTACCTGGAGCAAACCCATAAAGACATGGGGAGAACGCGCAAACTCCACACAGACAGTGACCCAAGTTGGGAATTGGACCCTGGTCCCTGGTGCTGCTAACCACAGTGCCACCATGCCACCCAAATCTGTGGTGAAATAAGGAAGTTAAGGATGGTATCAAATTGAAAGAAAAAGTGTACAAATGGTCAGTCAAAATATTCAGAAAATTTTAAAAACCAGCAAAGGAAGACTACAAAATATTAGAGGGAGAAAATAGAATCAGAGTAAATGAGCAAATAACGTAAAAACAGACAGTGAAAACCTCTACAAGGATATAAAAATGAAGTGAGTAACCAAAGTAAATATTTAACCCTCACAGATACTTTGACAAGCAGAAGATTGGAAAACGGCTAATGTTTCGCCGCTGTTTAAAAAAGGTAGCAGGCAAAAGGCAGGGAATTATAGGCCGGTTAGTTTAACGTCTGTAGTTGGAAAAATGCTTGAATCGGTCATCAAAGAAGAAATAGCGAGGCACCTAGAGAAGAATTGTTTGATAGAGCAGACGCAGCACGGATTCGTTAAGGGGAAGTCGTGTTTGACAAACTTATTGGAATTCTATGAGGATGTGACTAGTGCAGTAGACAGAGGGGAACCAGTGGATATGGTGTTTCTTGATTTTCAAAAGGCGTTTGATAAGGTGCCGCACAAAAGGTTGCTTCAGAAGGTTAGGGGGCATGGAGTTGGGGGTTAGGTGTTAGCGTGGATTGAGGATTGGTTGTCTAATAGGAGGCAGAGAGTTGGTATCAATGGGTGCTATTCTGATTGGCGGTTGGTGACTAGTGGAGTGCCGCAGCTATTTACCATTTATATAGATGATCTGGAGGAGGGGGCTGAGTGTAGGGTGTCGAAATTTGCTGATGACACAAAGATAAGTGGAAAAGCAAATTGTGCGGAGGGCGTGGAAAGTCTGCAGAGGTATCTGGATAGGCTGAGCAAGTGGGCGAGGACCTGGCAGATGGAGTACGATGTTAGCAAGTGTGAGGTTATCCACTTTGGCAGGAATAATAGTAGGAGGGATTACTATTTAAAGGGCGAAAAGCTGCAGCATGCTACGGTGCAGAGGGACCTGGGGGTCCTTGTGCATGAGTCGCAAAAACCCAGTCTGCAGGTGCAGCAGGTGATCAAGGTGAATGGGATGCTGGCCTTAATAGCGAGGGGGATAGAATATAAAAGCAGGGAGGTCTTGCTGCAACTGTACAGGGCACTGGTGAGGCCACAGCTGGAGTACTGTGTGCAATTTTGGTCGCCGCACTTGCGCAAGGATATTTTGGCCTTGGAGGGAGTGCAGTGGAGGTTCACTAGGCTGATGCCGGAGATGAGGGGGTTGGACTATGAAGAGAGACTAATTAGACTGGGTCTGTACTCGTTGGAGTTTAGAAGGATGAGGGGGGATCTTATAGAGACGTATAAGATAATGAAAGGGATGGATAGGGTAGAGGTAGAGAGATTCTTCCTGCTCAGAAACGACAACAGGACTAGGGGGCACAGCCTCAAGATAAGGGGGTGGGGAGCAGTTCAGAACGGAGTTGAGGAGGAATTTCTTCACTCAAAGGGTGGTGAATCTCTGGAATTCTCTGCCCGTTGAAGTGGTGGAGGCTACCTCGCTAAATATTTTTAAGACACAGGTAGATAGGTTTTTGATAGGCAAGGGAATTAAGGCAAGGGAAAGTGGAACTGAGCCACTTCAGATCAGCCATGATCTTATTGAATGGCAGGGCAGGCTCGAAGGGCTAGATGGCTGACTCCCGCACCTACTTCTCACGTAAGCATTTTATATCATTTTCACAGTCAAAGACACAAAAAATATCCTAAGAATAGTTAAAAAACAGCAGGAAGCAAACCAATACCATTAGGGAAAATGTACTAGACAAACAAATAGGATGAAAGGCTGGCAAGTCCCCTGAACATGATGGCTTGCATCCTAATGATTTAAAAGAAGGAGCTGCAGAGTTCATGGATGTACTTACTAGGTCAATTTCTGTTCTTAGTCTTATGGTCTTTCTGTTATCCTGTGCCTGTTTCATGCTATTCCACTGGCAAGAAGTTGGTAACGTCAGAACTCAGATGCCTACTAGTGTGAATCATGCTCTCCGTATTTTGAGCACGGGCCACTATTCCCACAGATGAGGGTGTGGGTTCAAAATTGTTCCCATAGAAACACAGAAATTCAGACCAGAAGTGGACTATTCAGCACTTTGAGCCTGCTCTGCCATTCATTATGATCATGGTTGATCTTCCAGCAAACCCATGCAAACTACGTGCAAACTTCACATGGATGGTCACCCAAGGCTAGAATGGAATCTGGGTCCATGGCACTGTGAGACAGCAAAAATAACCACTGTGCCAAACTTGCTTCATCCTCTTCACAGCTCACCCTCCCACCCAGCTTCATATCATCTGCAAATCTGGAGAAACTGCATTTACTTTGCTCATCTGAATCATTAATAACTATTGTGAATAGGGGGTCCTCGCACCGACTGCTGATTAAGGAAGTACTGATATTTAGAAGGTCAGTATACAATCAAGCAGAGTTTTATGAAAGGGAACACAGATTAAATTATTAGACTTCTTTAAGGATGTGACGAATACAAAAACCTATAGACTTAGTGTAGTTGGATTTTAAGACATTTAGTAAGGTGCCATATAAAAGGTTACCAAAAGAGAAAATGCTGGAAAATCTCAGCAGGTCTGGCAGCACCTGCAAGGACAGAAAAGAGCTGATGTTTTAAGTCCAGATGACCCTTTGACAAAGCTTTGACAAAGGGCATCTGGATTCAAAACATCAATGCTTTCCTCTCCTTACAGATGCTGCCAGACCTGCTGAAATTTTCCAGCATTTTCTCTTTTGGTTCAGATTCCAGCGTCTGCAGTAATTTGCTTTTAGCCATACAAAGGTTTACTATACAAGATAAGAACTCCTGGTACAAACTCAGGAAATTCTGGAAAATCTCAACAGATTTGACTGCATCTATGGAGAGAGAACAGAGCTAACGTTTCAAGCACGGACGACTCTTCGTCAGAGTTCATGAATTTATATTGTTGATATATTAGCATGGATAGAGGATTACTTAGCTAAGAGGAAGCAGAGCTTCAGGACAAATGATAATTAGAGAAGTGGCATAAGGATCACTACTGGGGCGTTAACTATCTAAAATCTGAATGAATTGGATGAAGGAACAAAGTGCACGTGGTCAAATTTATGCACTAATCTGCTGCCTCTGTTCCTGAATCTGATGATGATCCATAGGAAAGGCGGGAGAACGGAAGTTGCATAGAAAAGTGAAATCATCTGCCTCTTTAATTTGGGGCAGCATGGTGCCACAGTGGTTTGTTCTGCTGCCTCACAGCATGAGGGATCCATGTTCATTCTGGCCTCGGGTGACTGCCTGTGGAGTGTGCACATTCTCCCCACATCTGCGTAGGTTTGCTCTGAGTATTGCAGTTTCCTCCCACAGTCCAAAGATGTGGGGATAAGGTTGATTGGCCATGCTAAATCAACCCTGGGGTTAAGAGGATTGGCAGGTTAAGTTTGAAGGGTTACAAGTATAAGGCCTTGGTGGGATTGTGGTCAGTGCAGACTTGATGGACTGCACTATAGGGATTCTATGAAATGTGCACCTTGAGGTCACTAGACAGATTAAGTGCTTGCCTTCTGACTCCCAAGATTTGTATCTACGCTGCCACTAGTGTTCTATATACAGAAATTCAACATGCTGTCCTTTTTTTCATTAGTTAATGTAATGTGGATGTCGCTGTCTCAGCCAGCACTCACTGTCCATCCCTAATTGTCCTTGACAAGGCAGTGGTGAGATGCCTTCTTGAACTGCCACAGTCCATGCAGTGTAGATACACCTACAGTGCTATTAGAAAGGAAGCTCCAGGAGTTTCACCCAGTCATAGTGAAAGAATGGTGATATGGTTTCAAGCCAGTATGGTGTGACTTGAAGGGTAATTTGCAGGTGATTTTGTTCCCATGAGTCTACTGCCCTTGGCCTTTTAAGTGGTAGGGGTTGTGGATTTGGAAACTGCTGTCAAAGGAGGCTTGGCAAGTGGCTGTGGTACATCTTGTAGATGGTTCATATTGCTGCCACTGTAAAGCCACTGTGGAGTGGGTAGATGTTGGTGGTGGTGGATGGAGTGCCAATCAAGTGGGATGCTTTATCCTTGATAGTGTTGAGCTTTTTGACAGATATCAAAGTTGTACTCATCCAGGCAAAGCAGAGAGTATTTGATCACATTTTTGAGTTGTGTCTTATAAATGGTGAACAAGCATTGGGAAGTTAGGAGGTAAGTTACCTCCTGCAGGATTCCCAGCCTGCTGAATTCTGATCTGCTGTTGTAGCCATAGTATTTGTGTTAAACCTCTCTCAATGGTGATCCCAAGAATATTGATAATGGGGATTTTAGTAATGGTAATGTTACACATGTATGGTTAAATTCACTACTACTGGAAAGGGTCATTGCTTGTCACTTGAATGGCATGAATATTACTTATTATTTTTTAGTCCAAGCTTGAAAGTTGTCCAAGTTTTGCTGCACATGGGTATGGACTGCATAATTATGTAAGGAGTTACTAATGGAACTGAACAATGTGTAATCATCAGTGAACGTCCCATTCCTAATGCTCTGATGGAGGGAAAGTCATTTGTGAAGCAGTAGAACTTAGTTGGACTGAGGGCATTGTCCTGAAGAATTCCTAAAATAATGTAGTGCAGCTGAGATGGTTGTTTTTCCAAACTACAATTATCTTCCTTCAGTCAGCGGAGAGTTTTCTCCCGATTCCCACTGGCTTCATTTTTGCTAGGGCTCTTTACATTTGGTCAAATACTGCTTGTGCAGTCACCCCAGTGCAATTGCACCAGCTCTGTGCATACATATATTTGCTGAATGCAAAGCTCTCTTGACATATTACTTTCAGAAACAATCTAATTTCAATTAGTCAGTCAATAACCAAGCACAACTATTAACCCAATTATGACTGTTTAAATGGCAAGGGACACTGCTGTTTCAAAATAAGGAAATTATATTACATTTCTGCTCAAAACAATATGCTACTTTTTACTCTTGTGCATTGATGTCTGTCTCTTTAAGACAGCACAGCAGAAGAGAGTCACCTGACTTGGTGGACCAATATAATCCAAGAATGAGTGATCACCCCAGAGATGGAGGCCTCTCTCAGGCAGAATTTTCCTGTAGCCATGGAGTTAACAGCATAAAGACTGGAACTCAGCTCCAGGACGGCCTAGAGCTGCAACTCCTATATCTAGATTCTCTTACCAATAAATATCTTTTGTCTAATGAAGTCTGAAATCTCTTGAAGACACTCAGGTGCCACTGCATTTACCCGTTATTTATTAGTGAAGTCCAACTTTCTCCAAATTTGCATTACTACTGTTCAGCAAGTCAATCTGTTGAGCAGCTGTGTACATACTGTTCTTCACTGAACATTACTGAAATTTTTCTTTATATTTCCTGTTTGTCAGAGCAATACTGCAGTGGATTCACTAGTGGCCATTTCATTGAAGTATTTGTCACCAAATTCTAACATGAATGGAAGTCACACGGAGCAATGTAAGCTATTAAAGCTTGAATGATAAACTCAGTTAACATCTGATCATAACGTTAGTGAAAACTACACAGCACTATGACTGACTAGTGACTCCTTCTTTTAAATTTATATGCTTTGAGTTCAAGGACGCTGTACATAAATGGATGCTGTAAACAAGACCAATGAAAGCAATACTATTAGATTTACTTTATTGAAAGCATCAGATGAGCAATTAAAAGGCTCAATTTTCTGTCAGGATTCGAGAAACTTTTGTGTTCTGGTGTATGACGACAGCATCACATAAACATCTGAAGACAATGAAAGCATTTCTAAGTAGCCCTGTGGATGTGATGTTGAAATGCAGTATTGTGACGCAGAACCAGATTATCAGCCAGATGAAACTTCAGGTCACGTAGGAGCTGAGTTCAAGCAACTCAAGGTACTGAAGGGGTCAGTAAAATTGGGAAGAATCTTCTGCTGATGGAGTACTTTCAGCATTCACATTTCTGCATCCCGACCCCTCATGGGTCAGAAGTGCACTTTCCACTACTACCTAAGAACATAAGAACATAAGAAGCATCTTACAGGAGACACTTCCTAATTGGTTGCCTCTGCATTCACCATCCAATTAAGGATGACAAGTGGATTCCTGAGGTTGCAAGCACAATTGAAGGGCTTACACCAGGGGAAGGTTGGCAATCCCAGTGGGAGAAATGGATGATAGTCAGGCAGAATGCCGAGTACGAGGGTCCTTCAAAATGAAAGCAGCCTCGGTAGCATGAATAAAATACCAAAATTAAAGAGGCCCGAAGTTGGTAGAGTCATCAGCAGGAAAGAAACCCCTATGGACGATTTGTTAAGCCACAAATGCAGCCTTTCATTACAGTGGCCTGGTCACCCCCTGATAAGCCACCAAGACGCTGTTTCCATTGATATGCCAATGTCCCCTCTGACTTCAGCAAGATCTTGGCAGAGACACTGCACCCCCAATAAGCACGATTTTAATTATTGGCTACCTGTCATCACATATGATATTTAGTCGCTTCAGGCAAGATTTGTGTGAGACAGCAACACTTTGGGGCGGTAATCAAATGCTCTTGTTTCCAATCTTGCTTCTGGTCCCACTTTAAAAACAACTTCCAGGAAGATTTTGCCAAATGCTGTTAAGTGACATTTCAAAACATATTCACACTTGACTTGAAAGTTTAGAGTGCCCATGAAATAATAGGTCAGAATTCTATGCCGTTCCCCCCAACTCCCTGCCCCACACCTTCCCAGGTTGGTTTTGAGAGAGACAGTGTAAAATTGCATGAACGGAATTCCTTCCAGGATCTTGCCCTCTCTGACCCAGACACAATTTTACAGTGGGGCAGGCAGAGCTTTGGACAGGAAGTCCTCCCATGCACTTATTAAAGCCTTTTTAAGGCAAGGATAGATACATTTTTGAATAGTAAAGGAATTAAAAGTTATGGTGAGCAGGCGGGTAAGTGGAGATGAGTCCACAAAAAGATCAGTCATGATCTTATTGAATGGCGGAGCAGGCTCGAGGGGCCAGATAGCCTACTCCTGCTCCTAGTTCTTATGTTCTTAAGAGGCCACTTAATGACCACTTAAGGGCCTTTTCCCACCCACCTGCAATGTTTAGGTTTGCAGGTGCCAGTTGGATCAGGGTGCCATACAGAAAAAATCTTCACCCTTGACCCTTGTGCAGCAAAGTGAACGAACCTCAAGTTGAGGGCCTCTACAGATTCGGTGCACGTCTCAGATAGCTCAGAGCTCCGGCCCTCCTTCATCCTCCGCCGTACCCATCTACACCAAGATCGCTCTTCCCATCGCTCTAAAATCCCAAGGGCATCATCTACCCTGCTGCTCCCGGAACTCCTGGTAGTTATTTGAAATGTGGTCCCAGGACTTAGGCTCATGCACTCTATAAATGGTATGTTTTGTCCGTATATGCACATGGAACAATACTTTTCACTGTATATCAATACATGTGACAGTAATAAGTCAAGACAAATCAAAATCTTCTGACCACTGCAGGGGCTGGATAGCTGTCAGCCAAGCTCTCCAAGATGGGATTTCAGTACAAGGGTAGACAGGAGTCTTGCTTACTGCCAATCCATGCTCAATTGAGCATTAAATGGCAATGCATCCCCGCTGTCAGAATCAGCGGGGATGCATCTCTCCACTGACTCTCAGGATGGCAGCCTTTATGTCCAAAACTGACCTATTTTGTTAAAAGACAATTGTTTTCAATTCTGATGCTATTGTCCATTGGTGTAATGTGCCTGCACGTTAACTGACAAAAACAATTAAAATGATATTTGGCATAAATTGAAAGTATTTGGGTATTTGTAATAATTCCAAAGGTGAAAGGTTTTCAATTATAATTAAACAAATTAGATCAATTTTCATGTACGAATGTGACACCATTCTAAATGGTTAAGAACGGGTTTTAAACCAGAAGAATGGTTGACTGCCAACATTTCTTAATTTTGTGGACAAGCTCAGTCACATAATTATTCACTGAACCAGTGTAGACTTGGACTGGTGCAGTGAACACATTCATGGTGATAGCAGGAAACTTCATCTGTCAAATTGGAGGCAATTAAGAGAAAATGTGGCATAAGGTGATCTGAAAGCCTTTGAAAAATCTCAAAACACAGTTCCATTTGCCAACAATGAAGGGGCAAAGAAGCAGTACAAACAGCACAAGTACGTAGGTAAGGGATGGAACAGCCCTACAATGTGCCTCTTGTTTAAAGGCTAATGAAGTAAAAATTATTTCAAAGACAATAATTCTTTGTGCCAGTCCATGACATGATTCCAAAAGTCAGGATTGCAACAGGCCTGCAAGAAGGTAGAGCCAAGTTTCAGGTTGCCATTAATGTTATTGGATGTAATAACACCATACATCTACTTATATATGCTATTTATATCTATTGTGGGAACAGCAGTTCGCACAACTTTGTACCCAGTTCTCAATGTTCCAAGCCTAGCAAAGTACATTCTCAACAGCAAGTCAGCAGATTGCAAAAAATGGTTGGTTAGAACTGTAGCCAAACTGTGGTGACATGGTGGCACAATGGTTAGCACTGCTACCTCATAATGCCAAGTATCCACGTTGGAATCCTGGCTTGGTTGCCTGTCTGGGTGGAGTCCACACATTTGCCTCATGTCTGTGTGGGTTTCCTCCGGGTGCTCTGGCTTCCTCACATAGTCCAAAAAATGTGCAGGTTAGGTGCATTGGCCGTGCTAAATTTTCCCTCAGTGTACCCAAACAGATGCCAGAGAGGCGACTAGCGAATTTTCATAGAAACTTCATTGCAGTGTTAATGTAAGCCTACTTGAACAAAGAGGTTGTGCTGATTGCATATCAGGCTGACAAGTCTATTGTGCAGCCCACTTAAAAAAATCATGTACTACAATTAGGTTTTTTCCAAGGAGGCAACAAAATGTTTGGTTGACACACACTAATGATACCATTGGCTATTTTGAATCAGCTTCTTTCAGGATTAAGAGATTTTATATGCACTAATAATCTACCAAAGCAATGTTTTTCATCTTTGAACAGGCGCAGCTATGTAAGTACCATTGGATGGATACACATTATCTATCATGACTTGGCTGGTATCCTTTCATTAGTTCTCTTCTTCCAAAGTAAAGGAACTTAAGGAAAAGTATATTGATCTAACATGGTTAGATCAATGGTGGTTGATCTAACGTGTCCAACTTTACACTATTGCCAAAATTAGAATTACTCCAAGTGAGTCCAGGTAACATCTATGAAGCACTTCAATCACTGTGCCAATAAATATAGTGGGGATGAACATTTCAACATGTCAGTTAGGGCTGCATTTTTATAAAGATGGAGAAGTCTCTGGCTTATCCAAAATGGCATCAGCCATTCCAAAAACACTAACACAAACTCAATACCCACCATTTTTGCCAGAATTTGAACAGGGGCGGGATGTAGTTTGCACATCTGTGGTTCACAGAAGCAGCTGCTGCAAATATGAACGTGTAACTGCCTACAAATAGATCCAATGCAGATCGAATTTTCACTGTGGGGATGTCCAAAACATGATTTGTAGGCTTGACACTTTTCACAAGAAGATCTAATGCTGCCAGAGTTATTTGTAGAGATAGGGTATCTTTACTGAGGTCCAGGGACACTTTTGAAAGAGGTCAGGTGCATTTTGAGAGAGGTAAGTTACCCGTTGAGACAGGTTAAATGCTATTTTGGAGTGTTAAAAGTAGACATGATTGTATGTAAAAAGTGACTAAACTCATTAGAGCTTTCAAGGCACTTAAATCTCCTGGCCTTTAAATGCATTTTTTAAAAACTCATTCTCATTCTGCAGTTTAAAAAATAAGTCTTTGATATTTCACTCTGTTTGTTGGCATAAACCTGTGGGTCATCATTCGTGCCACAGCTTGATTGACAACTCCAAGTGGTCATTAAGTATGTGATGTGGATTATAAATGCTCATTTTTATAAGGGATTAAATGTGAATATAAATGCTCATTTTTATAAGGGATTATGCACCTGAATGAAATATTTATTTTAAAAGATTCTGTTGAGGGAATATATTGAATGGACTTTTATGAAGGAGAGTGTTTTAAAAATTAAAGTATGCAAGTAATAAATTAAAGTAGCTAGCCAGAATTTTATTTCCTCTCAGTATGGTCCTGAGGATTGGAATTTGTAAATACTGTAAAAAGCGTCACAACACCAGGTTGAAGTCCAACAGGTTTATTTGGAATCACGAGCTTGTGATTCTAAATAATCCTGTTGGACTTTAACTTGGTGTATGAGACTTTTGACTGTGCCTACCCCAGTCCAATGCTGGCAATATTCACATCATGGTGAAAACTGGGTGAGTTGGCATGGATAATGCAAGAGAAATGGTGATAGGTGGGGCATAGATGGTATGAGTTGGCACTAAGTTGACTAATGGGGCTATAAAGGGCAACGGCATGTAGAAGTTCATAAGTTGACAAGAAGGGTATGCGGTGTCATGGGTGTGGGGTGCATGATGTAGTCTGGGCTGGTATAGATGATGTGTGGGGAGTTTGTGAGGCTGAGGCTAAGAGGGCATGAGGAGTGAGGGCTTTGGGTCAGGAACAAAGCCAGGCCCAGGGATAACTGTCCTGTAACACTACTCATAAAACTGGCCTCTGGCTGATGCTGTGCCACGGTGATAGATCTAATAATCAATAACCTGGCATACTTTTCAACTTAAGGCTCAGCTCAGGATTGGCCTGAATCCCTTAAGTCTGAAGAAGAGATTTTTTTTTGGATCGATGGATTATAAGGCTTAAAATGTGGGTTGGAGAGACATGAAGGTTTACTTTTGGATGGAAAGATGTCCAAAATACGTGATCCCATCAAAGCCTGTATAAATATGGTGACTTTTAGTGAATGCGCTAGAGAAGGTCACGGTGCAACACCTCAGAGATCATTGGGCCAAATGCATTTTGAAACTGAACAACTTCACTTTCTATCAGTGGTCTGCTGGGTGCAGTAGGCTAGCTACAGAAGGTGATTGTACCCATTTATATAATTAACAGCAGAGTGATTCCATCAGTTACTTGAAGTTTAACATCAATAGAATTTGCCTAAACGATGGCTAAGTAAATTTGACACATCTATATACATCGCACCCTCCAAGCAAATTAATTTAATTATTCTGTTCAATGTAAAAATGAACTTTAATCTTAAATTAAAAAATAAAGCATTGGCAGAAAATGTCGAGTTCTATCTGGGAAATGGGTGCATTCCTAGTGATAGAGAGGAAAATAAACAGGAACAGTGTGACAAATGTCAACATCAAGTACTGAGGCCAAGGGTAATGTCATCAATCAGGATCAATGACTGAAGGAATGAAAAATGCCTAGGGAAATAAAAGATCAAGGCATCGAAGGCAACGTTATTGCTGGTGCAGTGATCAAGGTCAACAGCTCAACACCTAGTTCCTCAAGATGGATGAAGTACTGTTACCTCACACCATTTGTACACGCCAGTTGCTGTAATAACATAAAGTGACTGAAACTATAATTTTGGTTTTACAGCAGGGTTTGGAATTATTCCTTCACCTATATTGAAGAATAAAATAAGGGCTAGTTAAGTCAAAGCAAATCTACCTGCAGGTTTTGTTAAAAAAAATTCTAGTGCAAAAGTAACTCATCTCACTACTGCCGATTTGTTAATACTTATTTTTGTCACTACACTGGGTCTGTAAAAAATGATAATTTGTTTTACAAAATGATCCAGTTTTTTCATCAGAAACCTCCATGTCCTTTCAAACAACTGCATTGAGTTACTTATGAATGAACAAACAAGTTATTGTTTTATAATGATCTGTCCGTTAGTAATCTGAATACAGTGAAGTGCTAAGGGCACATAATATACAGACTGTTGAAATGAAACATAAACCTTATTAAATGTCCTTGGTTAGAGCAGGTTCAAAGCCTAAATTTTAACTCAGGCTGCAAGAGCAAGCACAAGGTTGGTGGACAAATTTGGGTCTGGTGCTTCATGGTGGCCAGTGTTTTTGGAGTGAACAATCCCAAATACATGTTAAAATGGCTTTAAGATCTGAAGTACATCAGGTTCCAAAGTAATTAATTGGGTGTAAAGTGTTTTCAGAAGTCCTGAGGTTATGAAATTGAAAATCTCTCTTTGTATTAATATTGTATTAACCTTTACCTGGTCAGACCCCATTTGGAGTGTTATGAGCAGTTTTGGGCCTCATATCTAAGGAAGGATGTGCTGGCCTTGGAAAGGGTGCAGAGGAGGTTCATAAGAATGATCCCTGGAATTGTCATATGAGGAACAGTTGAGGACTCTGGGCTTGTACTCGTTGGAGTTTAGAAGGATGAGGGGGGAGGAATCTTATTGAAACTTACAGGATACAGCAAAATCTGGATATGGTGGATGTGGAGAGGGTGTTTCCACCAGTAGGAAAAACTAGAACCAAAGGGCACAACCTTAGGCTAAAGCGATGATCCTTTAAAACGGAGATGAGGAGAAATTTCTTCAGCCAGAGAGTGTTGAATCTGTGGAACTCTTTGCCGCAAAAGGCTGTAGAGGCCAGGTCATTGAGTATCTTTAAGACAGAGATCGATAGGTTCTTGATTAGTAAGGGGATCGGGGTTATGGTGAAAAGGCAAGAGAATGGTGATGAGAAAAATATCAGCCGTGATTGAATGGCAGAGCAGATTCGATGGACCAAGTGGCCTAATTTTTCTATGTTTTATGGTCTTACCCATACTCCTAAATGTGTTCCTATGAATAAATTATACCACATGACTCTATTGAATGTTATTTTTTCTCTCACCTATATATTAATGACATTCTTGCCTCCTTACACAAAGGCTTTACAAGCCTTCCAAAAACTTGGTGTAAATTTCACAGCTGGCATAAGTGTGGCACCAAGCTGAAAGGCAGAGTGCTAGTTCAATGCCACTACTTACCCTGACTGTCCCATTTTTGTCAGCATGGTGAGTAGAAATCAACACATTGTTTGTAATCAATTATAAAAATTTTGAATCAATGGATCAGGGTCAATCATAGCTGCATTGGCAGCACTCTCACCTGAGTCAGAAGGTATTGTGTTCAAGCAAGTTGAGCACATAACCAAGGCTGACATTTCAGTGCTGGACTGAAGGAGTGCTGCAATTTCAGGGTGCCGTCTTTTTGATGGGACATTAAACGAAGTCTGTGCAAACTGCCTGTCATGTTTCCCACATTTCAACTGTGACTATGGTTCAAAGTAAGTAAAATGTTTTTGGTAGTCCTGACGTTGAGAAGGTTGCTGTGAAAATGAAAATCTCTCTTTGTATTAATTTTGGATTAACTTCTATCTATACACCTAAATTTGTTCCTGTGAACATGAATCTGTAACATCTGAAGTGCTTGTCTGAAAATTCTTATGGCTTAATTTTTAATGAAAAAATGGGCATTGTTAATCTCTGCTCAGATTTGTTTTTGCAGCAAGTGATGGAATGTTACTTGAAACAGACAAAAGGAAGCATGTAAAGTAATGAGCCAAATGCATGGATTGACAAGCTGAATGCAAACACCCTAGGTTACCCTGATCCATAGAATACTTGTAGTGGAAGAGGCTGCCATTCGGACCATTGACTCTGCACCAACTTGCAAAGCAAGAATCTGTCCAGCCCCTCCCCTCTGCCTTATTTCTGTAACCCCATGCAGTTGCCATGACTGATCCACCTAACCTGCACATCTTTGGAGTGTGGGAGGAGCCCATGCTGGAGCATCCAGAGGAAACCCACACAGGCATGGAGAGAATTTGCAAACTCCACACAGACAGTGACCCAAGCCAGGGATCGAACGTGGGTTCCTGGAGCTGTGAGGCGGCAATGCTAACCACAGTGCTAACTTGCTGTCCAACGTGGGATGTTACATGCTAAGAGTACATAGTATCATCGATAATAGAACCATCAGTTACATTGCTGTGACATAGCTTATCTGTATTTGAGAAGGCTGAGCTGATGAGCAGTAGCGCAAAGTTGTATTAAATTTGTCTGGGAGTAGTTTTCTATTCAGGATCAGCATCTTACTAACTGTCTACAAAATACTGTTACATCTCAGAATATCCAGTCTGCTATTAGGATGACATGATTGAATTTGACTCTTCTAATACAGCACAGCTAATCAGATTTTAGAACTGAAAAGTTCCTGAACCCGATATATTTACATGTTGCGATAAATCAAACTGGATGTGGCTTTTGTAACTGCGCTTCAGGAATACTTGCATATTTCATTCCTTTTCCATTACATACAGTGCATATAGTGGCACATTCACCAGAGACACATTAGCACCCCAAAGGAAAAAAATAAGAACATAAGAAATAGCAAAGGAATAGATTATACTGCCCCTTGAGCCTACTCCACCATTTAATGCCATTGTGGATGATCTTCTGCCTCAACTTCACTTTCCCACCTGCGTTCCATATCCCTTGATTCCATGAAACTAAACGTTGGTAAAGAATTCCAATAAATGATAACCCTCTGAGTGAAGAAATTTCTCCTCATCTCAGTCCTAAATGATTGATCCCTTGTGTTGATGATGGCCCCATGTTAGACTGTTATTCCCAGTTTACAGCCTCTTTTTCAAAATTGCTGAAGGACTTTCATCTAAAATGTTAGCTGAAAGTTTCTCTTCTTTGTTAGTGAAGGACCTGCTGTGTTTTTATCAGTTCTATTATTTGTTCTACAGCATTTGTAGCTATTTCCCGCCCCCCCCCCCCCTTTTATTGCATTCCCAATGCAAGCCGAGGCTCAAGCAACTATTTTCTGTGTTACGTGATTCTGAGGTGCATTTCAATGACTCCACCTGATTGGTCGGCTTCCCATAGCTTTTTGCTATGACACAGGATGGATTAACCCTGTGGAGGTCTGGTCTGCTGCATGGATAGTGTTGCTTAGTTCTGAGTCCTGGTGTGCCATAGGCAGCTACGTGTTTCGGCTGCATGGCAAGAGTAGGAAGAATGCATAATGGCTGGAGGAGTTACGGACATTCACCAAGTTATGATCACAAACCATTTCCTGTGACCGGAGAAGCAGATGTAGCCTTGACTTTGCTCACAGTCATTTTACGTGAAGGGCAAGATTTCTTTTTGCTGCTTATGGGCACCAAACGCTTCAGCATTTAAAGAGTGGCATATACTTCTGAATTTTGTGCAATCAACAGCAAACATCCCTACTTCTGACCTTATGATGGAAGGCAGGTCGTTGACAAAGTAGCTGAAGACTATTGGGCCTAGGACATGACCTTGAGGAACTCTTGGAGTGATGCCCTGGAACTGACATGACTAACCTCCAACAATCACAACAACCTTCCTTTACGCTAGGTATGACTCCAACCAGCAGAGTGTGTTCCCTTGATTCCCATTGACTCCAGTGTTGCTAGGGCTCCTTGATGCCATATTCAGTCACATGCTGTCTTGAAGTCAAGGGCAGTCATACTCACCTCATCTTTGGGTAATGTTTCGCGGTTACTAAACTTCCTGCAGAAATTGCATAGCTTACACATATTCTGTGGCAATGTAAGTTTAATTTATTTATTTACACAGACAGGAATGTCACACCTTGCAATGTAAATGTATTATTTTTCACAATGACCTCCGAGACCTGTTTGTACTAATGAAAGAATAGCTTCAGTTTTTCAAGTCCTTTCTCATAATTTGTATTTCTTCGAACCTAATGAATATATGCTGTACCCATTCTTGCCTCAAGAGATTTCCTGAAGGCCAATACTGCATGCAACACTCTAACTGTGACCATGTGAAGATTCACAGACTCACCATTAGATTTCACCTTGTCTCTTCTACACCTCTTGCCATTTATCTGATTGACATGCTGCCTTTAATATCTTGCAAAGCTGAATACCCCAAATCCCTCCACTCTTCCACATGACCCAGGCTTTCCGTGTACAAAGAACGCAATGTTAGATAAAGTGTACCAGCTGGCATTAAATTCCATTGGGCACTTTTGTAGCCTATTTCTCTGTTGAATCAATATGCTCTGTATCCTTTGATTCTCTGAATTATTTGTTAATATTTACAAATTTGGCCAGCAATGAATTGAGGTTGCAGCAGAAAAGAACCCTATGAGACACCACTATTGTTTAACAATCTTAGAAACTACCTGTTATAGTAAGCATCTCCCTATTAGAATGTACATACTAAAGTCTTTAATAGATATGAGCATGTGTGAGTGATGATATCGGTACTGTGGGTTTCCGCAGATTGAGTCTTACCACAACGGACCTGTGTAACTAGCTGCCTCCTGTTCTGTGTCCATACTGTATTTTGATGTTCTTACGAGTAAAGAAAATTGAATTTCACATGTTCACCACCGTTTTGTGGCCAAGTTAACACACTATCCTTACTCATATACTGTTTATCCCTTCTAACTGGTTATTAGTACAATTCACTGTCTTCCCACTAATTCTCTTTGCCTTGATCACTCCTAACAGTCTCCTTGTGTGGTACTTTGACGAAGGCATCTGTTATATTTTCCTCATTCATTACAACTGTCAGCTGCCTGGAGAGCTGTCAGTTTTGTTAAGCATGATCTTCCTTTCTGAAGTACGCATTGACTACTATTGGTTATTTTCTCTTCATTCGGCTCAATAATTTCATTTCTAATCCAAGATTACACAGGCTCGCTCTGTCTCCTCTATTGAAGATGGACACTGTGTTAATTACTCTCAGTCCCCCGGGACACATCAATCTCAAAACTGGGGAATGAGAAGACAACCCCGATCGGTCTTGGTCATGACCTGGGCTTCAGCTATCAAGTGTGGAGAAATTTAGAGACAGATAGTCTGAGTCTGAAGTAAGCAGACAGGAACTCTTCCTATGTGAGGCATCTCGGAGCAGGTCTAACTTTAAAAACAATAACCTAATGAGTCTCAAAGAGTGGGGGAATGAGCACTGAGGGGAGAGAGTTGGGCTTTGGGGTGTGGTGTTGGAGTATCAGGTTCAATCTTATCTGAAGCTGAAATACACTGAAAGTACTGAGGTCTGGACTGGAAGGTTGGGCTTGTGTCCAGTTGACTCTCAGCTGAGATTTGTATTTATTTTGTTGAAATTTGTGAGGGTGACTGCAATGGGGTTACTGCATTTCCCTCATTTACAAAATGCTTTCCTTATTGATGTGGAACCCCTGTGTGGGGGTGGGTGGGGTTCGAGTTCTCTGGATTCCCTGGAGGTTTTCTCTAGGATTCCCAGGAAAGCTTTGACTGACATGGCATTCCAGTTCTGCTACTTTGTTGCACTCTTGCAACTGAGGAAAATATGGAGCAGTAAATACCTGTGGAGTTCCCTACCCCACTGACTGCTCATCAACATGAAACATCAGTGCGACAAAGAACACAATAAGTTCCAGGTTACATCACTCATATTTCCTCATTGAGAATGGGAGCCTCTTTTTGATGCCATTGTAGCATTTCAAGGAATCAACTCCTTAAAAAAATTACAATATTTTTTTCTGAGCTGATCTGAAGGGGCTTAGAAACAGGAGAGGCACCAAAGTCCATAACTTTTCTCCCAAATCATAGAATAGTTACTCACAGAAGGAGGCCATTCTGTACATTTGTCTTTCTGTCAGTTCTGTCTCTGTCAATTCTCTGCAACAACAACTCAGCTAGTTCCAACTCCTCCATCATTTCCCTGAAGTCCTGTAGAATCCTCTCTCTTCAGATGATCATCCAGTTTCCTTTTGAAAATCGTAACTGAATCTTTCTCCACCACACTTTCAGGCAGTGCTTTCCAGATCCAAACTAATTGTTGCATGAAGACGTTTTCTCTATGTTCTCTCTGGTTCTTTTGTTTGTCATTTTAGGACTCTCACCCTTTTGGCAATGTGAACAATTTTTCCCCATTTATGCACTCACTATTTTGTGCATAAATGACAAATCACATCGCAAACTTCTTCAAAGGAGAGCAGTCCCAGCTTTGCCAATCTATCGTCAGAACCATTCTTATAAATATTTTCTGCACCCTTTCTAAAGTCTTCACAGCCTTCCCACTGAGGCTGAACCAATGTGATATGAAGATTCATAACTTACTTGCTTTGTGCCCCTACTTGTACTTTGTGCCCCAATGTATAAAAATCTGGATTCAGTACAATATATTAATTGTGCTCTCAACTCATCCTGTCACCTTCGATGATTTATGCACATTGACACCAAAGTCCCTCTGCTCCTGCCTTTTTAGAATTATCACTTTATAGAACCATAGAAAAGTTACAGAATAGAAAGAGCCATTTCAGCACATCGTGCCTGCATTGGCCAAAAAGGGAAAAAGAACCTCGCCGCTCATTTTAACCCTATTTTCCAGCACCTGGTCTGTAGCCTTGCAGGTTACAACACGAAGATGCGTGTCTGGGTACCTTTTAAATCGTTTTGAGCAGTTTAGCCTCACCTACCAGCTTAGACAAGTTGCAGATGCCCACCACCCTCTTAGTGAAAAGGTTTTCCTTCACGTCTCTTCTAATCCTTCAACCAGTTATCTTAAATCTATGTCCTCTGGTAACTGGCCCCTCAGCTAGGGGAAACAAGTCTTTCTTGTCTACCCCTCCTCATAATTCTGTGTACCTAAATTAGGTCATCCCTTAGCTTTCTCTGTTTTACAGAAAACAACCCTAGCCTATCAGATCTCTCCTCATAACTGCAATTTTCAAGCTCTGACAACATTCTTGAAAATCTCTTCTATACTCTCTCCAGAGCAGTTGTGTCCTTCCTGTAATATGGCAACCAGAACTGAAAACAAAACTCCAGCTGCGGCCCAACCAGTGTTTTTTTACAGTTCCATCATTTCATCCCTGCTTTTGTATTTAATACCTTGCTTGTTCTCCCCAAATGCATTACCTCATATTTTTTCAGATTGAACTCCATTTGCCACTTTTCTACCCGCTCAGCGAAATATTGATATCATACTGGAGTTGGCAGCTACTTTCACTATTAGCTACATGCCCAATTTTTGTGTTATCTAAAGATTTCCCAATCATGCTACCATATTTAAGTCTAAATTATTAATACATACAACACACAGCAAGGACTCCAACATTGAGACCTATGGAATACCACTGGAAACTTCTCCTTTCACACAAAAAAAAATCTTTTGGCCATTTCTCTTTGTTTCTTGTCACTGAACCAATTTTGTATCCAACCTGCCACCTTCCCCTGTATCCCATGAGATCTCATTTTTCTGACCTGTCATGGGGGACCTTGTCAAATGCCCTTACTGAAATCCATATAGACAATATGCATTGCACTACCTTCATCAATCCTCCTTGTTACTTCCTCAAAAAATTTAATTAACGTAGTAAGAATGACCTTCCCCTAAAAAACCATGCTGACTATCCACGATCAATCTGTGTCTAAGTGACAGCTTATCTTTTATTTTACGTGACCTCTCCTCATTCTTCTGACCAAAATGTATCAGTTCACACTTCCCCATATTAAATTTAATCTGCTATGTGTCTGCCCATTTCACCAGCCTGTCTATATCCTCTTGAAATCTATCACCACATTGCTCAGTGTTTACAATACTTCCAAGTCTTCCCTCATCTTCAAATTCTGAAATTGCGCCCAGGTCTTAGTTATAAGTATAAGAAAAGCAGCGATCCCTCTTTCACTATGCCTTAGTCAGAAGTAGCCTTCAGTAATTTGTGTTTTTAATAGGATTGAATTGATAATGAAATTGAGGCATAATGAAATTCGAGCTATGCTAATACTGATGTTTCAAAGTTCCATATGATTCAAAACAAAATGCCCGCTGGCACTAATATTTTTCACTTAAAAAGCATATTTTTACTGATAGTTGAGGAGTAAAATGATTAACATATAGGAAAACAATGTAATAGTAGATTTCAAAATAACATTGCCAGCATATTTTCTTGGAGCTCCTTATGTCAAAATTTCACACTACACAAATTTCGTCCCCAATCCATTATGACGCTTGTTCTTAAGGGCTCCTGGACGATTACAGAACCATGATGTTTTTCCTGTTATCCGTTACAGAACCATGATGTTTTTCCCGTATCCATGGTCTTGGAGCCTTCTCTCTTCCCTGGTGTTTTATTTTCCTTGTTTAGAATTGCAGTTGTAGTTTTGGTCAGACTTCTGAAATTTGACGTGGCTTCTTTTTAAAAAAGACAGACATTCTTTAAGAACAGAATTGTGGTCAAACTACATGCATATGCTGCTTCATCCCTTGGAGATGCATGGGCTTCCTCCGGGCGCTTCCGTTTCCTCCCACAGCGCAAAAATGTGAGGGTTCGGTTGATTGGCCAGGCTAAATTGACTCTTAGTTTCAAAAGGACTAACAGGGTAAATACAATGGGAGTTACAGGGAGAGGGTCTGGGTGGGATTGTTGTCAGTGCTTGATGGGCTGAATGGCCTCCTCCTGCACTTTAACGATTTTATGATTCTATGAGTGTTGCAGCAGTCCACTGCACACAGAGAGAACTGCATAGAAGCAGCCAGACCCATAGTAGATACTTAGCCCTACTGTAAAAGAGGCATCCATCTCCCTTTAATGATAATGAATTACACCAGAGTGAACAGGGAAGGTTGAATGGAATGCAATAGATGTTGTCTATGCGGATTTTAAGAAAGAATTTAACCAAGTTTTGTGTAAATCGCTATTGAATGAAATTAAGACTCATGGAATAGAAGTGTCAATGTCATTATTAGCTTGGAGAAAACAATGGTTTAAGGGCAGAAAATCAGTTGTAGTAAATGGTTGTTTTTCAGACTAGAATGGTAGACTGTGGCACTCCCCAGTTAAGTGAGAGGACAACTGCTTCTTTTGATAGATAAAAATATCTAGGGTATTGAATTACTGAGCAAAATTTCAAAATTTGCTTATGAACTCAAATTTGGAGATATGGCAAAGAGTGAGGGTGATACTAATCAACTACAGCAGGACATAGATATTTTAGCAGAAAAGGCAGAGGATTGACAGATTAAATTCAATACAGTGAACTGTGAGGTGATGCACTTTGATGCGGAAGAGATAGGGAAAGCCAAAATAAACCAATTTGCACAGTTCCAAAGAGCATGCAGGGACATGAGGACGTCAGGGCTTCATGTGGAGAGATCTTTGACAGTTGCAGGACATACTGAGAGAGTAGTTGGCAAGTATATGGAAACTTGGGCTTCCTCAATATAAGTAATGAGTACAAAAAGCAAGAGGTTATGCTGAATCTTTATGAAGTTCTGATTAGGCAACAATTAGAATATTGCATCCAGTCTGGTTACCTCACTTTTGAGGAGGATGTGAGAGCCCTTGAGAGGGTGTAGGGGAGATTTATCTCAATGGTTCCAGGGATAAGGAGTTTTACCTATAGGGCTAGGTTGGAGAACATAAGGTTGTTCTCCTTAAAACAAAGGAAGTCGAGGGAAGATTTTATAGAAGTAACCGGTTTAGATAAGATGGACAAAGAAAAGCTGGTCCTATTAGTTAATGGTGTAAAGATTAGAGGGTACAGATTTAAAGTTTTAGGCAAGAGATACAGCAGGGATATGGGAAAGAACATTTTTATCTGGAACACAGCCTAAGGGGGTGATAGAAGTGGAAACGATCAATGCTTTCAAAAGGAAATTGGATAGACACTTGAGGAAATAAGCCTCGGGGCAATGGGGATAAAATGGGGGGAATTGGACTGATTGGATCCTTTTTCAAAAAGCAGATATGAACCCAATCGGCTAAATGGCCTTCTTCTGTGGAATTATGTCTCTATGACTCTGTATTAATATTATTGTCTTCAAATATGAAAAAAGCATGGTGTGAACTAAATGGTTTTTTAAAAATCTTGTATTTTCTCCTATTTTTTCACTCTTAGCAGTGTGGCATTTCACCAAGGGTTATCAATTCAAAAATTGGAGACAATGAGCTGCTTGCACTGATACAGACCATTTTGAAGAAAAGTGGTGTCTTAACTGGATCCCTCCATTCTCACTGGCAGCTGTCTCCATTGGGCATGAAGTGCTGAGTCCTCAAGCTTTCCTGTTCCTTAAGGGGAGGGAGGTCACACCTGCTCTCATGGCTCCCTAGGCCTCGAAACTCCAACTGGGTGATTAAATTCTGCCTATTGTTGTACACAATTTCAGAGATCATCAACGAAGAACTGAAAGCTGTTGAAGAAAAGCAAGTCTAATCGACTAACTCTCCTTCTGTATATTTTGTATATTGTATTGCATACCTATGAATCTAGGGTGCTTGAGACAGGAGAAACAGTATTGCCCACATTATGATTTAGAGAGAAGTGTAGCAGTGAGTCTGCTCGACGTAAGCCCGAAGATAGCATCTAGTCACGGCTGTATCCTATACATATTTACACAGTTATGTGTTTCTCATAAACAATTATGTTCAAACTTACAAACCGCTAGACTTCTTCATGAGTAACATGCAACCTTACAACAGAAACCAGTGAGAACAAAGCAATTCAGTGTCACAACAGCACACTGTAATAAAAGGTTTTTTTTTTACTGTGGTTTTGAGCCTATACTCAACTGACTGGAAACTTGCAGCAGAAAAAAAATAGTTCACAGATATTAAAAACACTATCAAAATAGTAATTCCCATTCTATTTGTCATGCCATTCATCTTTCAATTGTTTAGAGGTTACAATGACAGAGTGTGTGGTCCAGACCTTGCAGTTTTTGTTGCATTGACCCTTGCTGACTGTTCTTATATCTCCCTTCACCAGGGATAATGGAGTATATTTATCAGTCAGCAACTGAAGCTGAAACAAAAAGCCTGGAGTTCAGTATTGCCTAAAAATTACTGCCGGAAACATTTTGTTTCAATATTCAATGCTTGAAAGAGTTTGTGAAAAGAATTCTTTCAGCCTACTGGGGTCTGAAGATGATACCCAGCTCCTTATGATGGAGCAAATCTAACAGATATGTTGTGATTGGGACATGATTAAACTGCCTGCACAAATAATTACCAAATGCAGACTGTGATACATTTTACAAATTAACTTTTTAATATGGCATCCATACTAACATTTGTTAATTTATTAAGTGAACAATCACTGAAAATAACATTATATGAAATATTACATTTAAAGAGTAAACTGGAGGCAGCATCATTAGCGTAATTTTACAGGCCCCACAGAGATGGGCTTGAAGGCAGAGGTGGGTGTCTTGTAAAGGTGCATGAGGAACTCTCGGAGCCTTTCTGCTGTTAGGCTAAGTTCCCAGGATGGTGAGATAGTGGGATTAAGGCTGTTAAGCAGCCAATTGACAGTAATTTTAAAATGCCTTTAAGTGTTCCCTGGGATCATGCCTGGGATTTACAGACTCTGTTACAAGAAGGTGAGGGCTCAGTGGCTGATCATGCCAGCCACTGACTATAACTGCATTGTGAAAAAGGTCAGCTGAGGTTCATTTAAGCAAAGGGTTGAGAGGTTGGAGGGGTTGCACAGCGTGAGCCCATGTGGAGGCCATTTATTGGATGGATGTCTCCGAGGTTTACTTCTGCTAATGCAGTAAGTACTGGGAGGCTTTGAACCTTGAGAGCTTCTATTCTGAATGGGTACTCTGCACTCTGACTCCTCCCAGAAGGAGAACAGCGGGAGAGAGAGAAAGACAGGTTTAGTCACAAGAAGCATACAAGGCTGCAACCACCAGAGGAATTTCCCTCTCTCAATGATGCCAGGTTATGGACAAAGAGAGGGCATAAAGTTAAGAATCCAAACTGATGTTTGCAGAAGGTGTTTCCCTGCTGAAAGCGGTTACAGCCAAAGGTTTTGATTCATGGAAATGTCAGCATAACAGTATCTTTGAAAAGGACTGGGGGCAATTCTCCCGAAAAATTCTAAGTGTCGAATTCGCATAAAAACTGGAGCAAATCACGCTGGATTATTCAGCAGGAATTTCAAAATGTATCTCCCACACTCTGTGCACTGCAGAGTGCACCAGCATAAATCTCGTGAAAATTTAGTGGGCAGGGCCTATTCCGCTGGAGAGGCTGGCAGTATAGCACTGAGTGGGCCATCGTGCATGCAGTGATCTGTCAGTGCTGAGATTGGTGCATGCACAGTGACCCCGTGCTATTGGCCTCTTTGATCGCTGGGCAGCCTGTTCACTGGCCAGCCCTGCAACCCCTCATCATTGCCCTTCTCAGCCACCAATAGCCCAATTGCTGGCCCACGAACATATCCAGGCCAGCCTTGAACCTCCCCGATCACCCCAACTACCAACTGCCACATCCCCACACTGGCAGCCCTGACCATCCCTCCCACCCCGATGCCCAGCCCTGATCCCTGGCCTCCCTCGCTCTGATCCTAAATGCGAGTGGCAACAGGACCCCTTACCCCATCGATCGCCCCCTTTGAGACCTCTCCCCCAGTTGGCCCTGCCTCTTTGGCATTGCCCGATCGGCAGTGCACTGATGCCCTGGGCATTGTCACTTTGCACCTTGGGCAGTGCTAGGGGGCCAGGTTGGCACTGCCAAGGTGGCAATGCCCAGAGGGGCACCCTTCTTACCCCTGATCTTCTTTGAGGGGGGAGTAACCCCCTTCAATCCAGCAAAGTCGGGCTGCCAGCTCCCTAAAAGTGGGGAGCTCGAGTAAACTCTGCTGGAGTGATCCACTCCTGGTGTGGGGGGGTGGAGACTCTAGCGGGCCCAGAGACTTCAGTCTCGGGCCCGCTAATGATATTTAAAATAGATTCAAATTGACATTTAAATAAATTATGCAGCTCCACGCTGATTTCTGGCATGGAGCTGATGACACCGGAAATCCAGCTGCCAGAGACTCACAGAGACCATGGTGCCCCATGGGTAGCCCACGAAATGGCCTGTGCTTGAGGGCTGTGAGTAACTAATTGCACGCCTATGGCCACTAAGGGTCCTAGAAAACAACCATTTTGTGGAGGGTGGAGTGCACTGCCTGCATACACTCGGCAGTCTGCCACACGTCACTCTGCACAGGAGTCAACACTCCCTCAATGGAAGAGGCTATTCACTCATAAACCAGAGACATGACGCTACTCATGGCATGGATAGACTCCTCTATGGTTTTTTTTAAAGCATATTTATTTATTAGTGTCACAACTAGGCTTACATTAGCACTGCAGTGAAGTTATTATGAAAATCCCCTGGTGCCTGTTCAGGTACACTGAGAAAGAATTTAGCATGACCAATGCACGCAATCAGCTCGTCTTTCAGACTGTGGGAGGAATCAGGAGCAGCCAGAGGAAACCCACGCAGACATGAGAGGAGAATATGCAGACTCCACACAGACAGTGACCCAATCCAAGAATTGAAGATGGGTCCCTGGTGCTGTGAGGCAGCGGTGCTAACCAGTGTGTCACCATGTATGTGCGTGGCAGCAGATAGTTCTGGGAACTTTCACCCGACGTTAACATAATTCACATTGTTTTGTCAGGATCTGTCACTGTGCTGATCATACCTGAGGTTCACTGGGTCATTCCTCAATCCTCCAATGAGGAGTGTCAATAACTGTCACTGTTTCCATTGCTTGATCAAACAAGTCTGTTCTGTGCTTTCCAGCTAGCACCACTCTTTCTAACCTTGTATCAATACCCACCAACTTAAAGATCATCTGTGCTGGAATGATGTGGTACTGTGGCACAGAGAGAGATCTTGTTCTAACATCTCATGTGGTTCTAGAGATGTTGTCATAGAAACATAGAAGATAGGAGGAGGCCATTTGGCCCTTTGAGCCTGCTCCACGATTCATTACGATCATGGCTGATCATTCAACTCAATAGCCTAATCCTGCTTTTTCCCCATAACCTTTGATCCCATTTGCCCCAAGTACTATGTCCAGCTACCTCTTGAATATATTCAATATTTTGGCATCAACTACTTCCTGTGATAATGGATTCCAGAGGCTCACCACTCTTTAGGTGAAGAAATGTCTCCTCACCGTCGTCCTAAATGAATCCTCAGACTGTGACCCCTGGTTCTGGACTCCCGCACCATCGGGAACATCCTCCCTGCATCTATCCTGTCTAGTCCTGTTAGAATTTTATGTCTCTACGAGATCCCCTCCCTTATTTGTCTGAACCTCAGTGAAAACAATCCTAACTTAGTCAATCTTTCCTCATACATCAGTTGCACCATCCCCAGAATCAGCCTGGTAAACCTTCGATGATTTCTCATCCATTATTGTTTCGGTGAAGAGACAAGAATAACTTCTGTGCATTCCAGTCTTAACCAATTCTTGCGGCCTCCTTGTTCTGGAACTACCTTGACGATAGGGGCATCATAGCCTGTGCTTGTCCAAAGGATTACTCATTTTCTATGAGCTCCAAAATTGCCTCTTCCTCATGGACAGGCTACCAACCCATCCTAATTCCACTGTTTCTTCCTCCATCAGAGTCACTAGAGCAATGAATAGCATACCTCTTTCAGTTCTTTGCCATTCCCAAGTATTTTGAGTGCACTTTTCCACCAAACACATATATACACAATATCACTCTTAGCTCAAAGTCAAGCCTGTGCTCTTCACACTGGGCTAGTTTCTATGTCCAGAATTGTGCCATTCGTCACTCAATCTTGGCAAAGGAGCAATCACCTGTGACTAACCATTGCCCCCCAGTTTGATGCTCATCACATGGTGGTTGCTGAGCCCTCAGCATGTCCAATGGCCACCTATCTCACACCTCCAGAGCGCCATTTATGACATGCAAAGCTACAAGTTTGCTATTCTGAATACCACATTAGACTATACAAAATTATTGAAATGTTTCTGGCACTGCGTTCATGTGCGTGCAATCTCCTCACGCTGTTAACTTCCTAGGACATCACCAATCATGCCTTCTTCTTGACGTTTACTGATCTCCTCCTCCCATCTCACATCACCAAACCATGGACCCATCCTTCCTTTGACTCCAGTCATTTCTGGAGAACCTTCTTGGTTTAGCACCCTTCCCAATGCCCTCTATTTGTGCAGTCTGCATGAAAATTATTTAAGTATAGCACCTTCTTTTGATATGATAGGACTTCCTTGCAATGCAACCAATGTCCAAACAGAAAAAACTGTCTCATCACATGACTGTGCCTGCAAGCTGAATTCTACCCAAGTGTCAGGCCTTCCATTCGACTGGAAAAATCCTGTCCAACCTTTCTAACTTAAAGTTGGACTGTCCTTTTATTTTTTGCGGCAGAAAGACTGAGTGAGCAAAGTATGAAACTATCTAAAGCAATAATTCTCTGAAAAGTTTTCCTAGTATAAAGCAGAAAATAATACATGATTGGTGCTGATTATAAGTTAGCTATTTTAGCAAGGGTTTCAGGTAACATGGCAGTCTTCAAATCACTCTCTTGTATGTAGCATATATGTAAAGATACATTAATTGTACTGTTTTTATTCCATTTTGTGGTTTTGGTCTTTATTTTGTCACTAGTTGTTATGGCAGCTGCTGATGGTTTGAATAAGTAACGATTGGAGATTGGTATTTTCTTAAACTGTATTGGCTCTCTGACACAAAAGAACGTGGCTGAAAAACAATTTCAGAAACCTTGCTGTGGTCTTTTTGCCCAAATAGCAGTAAGCAAGACATCACTTGGGTTGTCAGAGGTGTTGATAATCACCAAAATCAATCTTGTTGCCCTGGTAATCCTCTGAAAATAACATCAAAGGCAAAATAATTGCTTGCCATCTGAGGTTGAGGTGGCTAGTTTATTGCATTTGATGGGCTGATACAGTGGGAAGGCAACTTAAAATAAGTATTCATTGGTACTTTTAAATCCAGTGTCATAAAAACTGCTTCTGCCTACAACCAGCTCCTTCTGATCCCCTGCTGAAATGGTCTTCTGGTATAACTGAAGAATTTGAAGTGAGGTAATTGAAATCATTCAACATTAGACATTAATAGCTTTGAAATGGGCAAAGATAGTTCTGAGCATTAACAGCTTTAAAAGAATAGTTATCATGCCAATTTTCAGCATGATGGTGTGCAAAACTAATAACCATAAATTTAATCACCTTCACAGGAGGGGTAAGCAAACGTATGATAAACTTGAGCTGTCCATCAATCAGATAGACAAAACAGCTATAATCTGTACAATTCTACTTATTTAGTGAAATATGGGAATCAAAAGATACAAATATGGTACTCAGTTTTTGTATAAGAGACACACTGTAGAAGCAGGCTATGTCTCCCAAATGGCTTGTGAATACAAGTTTCTGTTACTGCAATTTACAGACTTGAGTGATGGCAATTGTTTACAACAGCACACTTGAGTGTGACTCTGAAATATCTTTGCTCCTCTACCTATCTTTCACCTCTTCCTATGTTAAAGGTATTGAATTCTTGTGAAGATATAATCCCATGAGTGTCTGTTACTTCCAGTATCTTGCTCGATAAGTGATTATTAAAGAATGAATCTCAACTATGAGTACTGGTAATGTATTCAATTGGGAACAATGCTGTAGCCAAACCCAATCCTGACTGATTTTCCTGACTAAAATTAGCCCCATTTTAACTACTGGGATAAATAAATTCATGGCAGACTAGGGGGGGACTAAGCCTAGAATGTTCTTCAATAGCATGGCTCAGCCACTCACTGGATAATTTTGCAGAGCTTTTGAGAAAGTGTTCATTGGTTAGAAAGTGGACTCTGATTGGTAGAATTATCAACTAATCACTAATCTCTTCTCATGCATTTGGTTTGATTTGACTTGGTTTATCATTGTCACATATATTAGTATACAGTGAAAAATATTAGCTGCGATTCTCCCATTGCGACCCACAGCTTTTCTGGCAGGTCGAAGTGGGAGATGCACATCGCTGGCCTTCTACTAGGATTTGCGCAAATGTTGGGAACTCATGCGCATCTCCCAGAGCCAGCGAATAGTCGCCGGTCAGACCACACTGGAAAACAGCGGGAAAGCAGGGAAGTAATCATTTTAAAATATATTTTCACTATGTTTAGCAAGCCATTATTGGGAACTTTCATGTCCCAATCGAATCTCCCACCCCGCCAGGAGTACTTCATTCCAGTGGAGTCCAGACTAGCTCCCCATGTTTGGGGAACCATGGGAAACCTCGCTGGAATGAAGTGGGGGCAATCGGGGCCCTCCAGGGAGTGACTCCCCCTGGGCATGGGCACTTTGGCAATACCAACATGTGCCTCCAGGCACTACCCAAGGGGCAAAGTGCCCATGCCCAGGAGGTACCTAGGCACTGCCCATCAGGCAGTGCCAAGAGGGCGAGGCCTAGGAGCAATTAGTGGGAGGGGGTCCTGCTACCACTCAGCAGACAGGATCAGTCTGGGATGGAGGGAGAGCAGCAATTGGAATGGGCTGGGTGAGTGTGGTCTGTCCAGGGCAGGAGGGTGGCCTGCCTCCCGAAGCGGGGGTCTGATCCTGGGGGGTGTCTGACTGCAGTGGGGGGTGGGGGGAGGCTGCATTCAGGCCATGGAGGAGTGCTGGAGGAGTAGCATAGCGGGGGTCCCAGGCTGGCCAGCAAATGGGGAGTCTGACAGATCAGGACCACTGCACGTGCACGGAGTTCCAGAATTATCAGATTCTGGTGCAAATTGCACCCCCCCACCCAGGTTTTTAGTGAGATTCATAATTGGGACCTCTGCAGTGCACAGTGTGTGGAGATTCAGGTGAGAAATTGAACTGACAAAACATTCAGGAACAGTTTTCCTGCCAATTCAGCATTTTTGGGAGAATCGCGGCCATTGTTTCTCACATGCTGTACAGTCAAGGCATACCATTCACAGGGAAGGAAATGAGAGAATGTAGAATGTCGTGTTAAAGTCACAGCTAAGGTGTAGAGAAAAATCAACTTAGTGCAAAGTAGTCCATTCAAAAGTCTGATGGCAACAGGGAAGAAGCTGTGCTTGAGTCAGTTGATACATGATTTAGCAGACATTGTTGTTCAATTTGCTGGGGGTTTTTTGCAAGCTGTCCTGAAAAGCTTCTTTCTTCAGCAATACTCAAGCTAATAATTGCTTACTAGACTAATAATTGCTTACTAGACTAAGATTTTTCCCACATGGCACATATTAGCATTTGAAACTGCCAATTTTGGGAGGGAAAGTCACATGACTGTGTCTGCAAGCTGAATTCTACCCAAGTGTCAGGCCTTCCATTCGACTGGAAAAATCCTGTCCAACCTTTCTATCACTGGGGCGAAGCGGGTTAGTTAGTTGCAAGTTGGCACTGACAAAATCGATTTCTTGTTGCAATACATTGTGTGTCAAAAAGTAACAGAACAGGAAATGTAAAATGGCTCTGTGACAAGTTACCAAAATGCATGCCTATTTCGATTGCTGACCATAATTTTCACCTTTAACCACTGGTAACAGAAATTTAAAATATTAGACAAAATTCTAATGAGAGGAAAATTCTCTAAAAAGTTGAAAAGCTTCAAAGTCTCATTGCTTTCCAAGAAAATGCTCTAACAGTTATTGATAAAATTAATGCAGTGATACTATCAGATTTGTTCTCAGATCAGTGATACTATCACATTTATTGTATGAGAAAAATGTTTCACTGTAAAGCATTGAACACAGAATCTGTACCAGGCATACCTGCAGTGCAGAGTTATATGGAGTCTCTCGTGGGAAATAATTCTATGCAGAGACAAGTTTCCTACTGAGCTTCCTTTATAGGCTTTTCCACTGCATTAAGCAATAGATTGAGCTGATTGGCTTTTATAACTCCAAATGTGAGCGAAACTGAGCTTGTTTATTTTGGCTCAGGTGGCAGTAACAGCATTTATAGTTGACCTCATAATCCCAGGGTTGAGAATGGGGAGATTACAGCATTGCTCTGCACGTGATTACTATCCAGTGACTCCTGCTTGAAAAAAAATCGAGCTCAACTTTAATATTCTCCCACGTCAACTACTTCCTGACATTCATCACCAAATTCAACTGCATAGTTGCCTCCTGAAACATACTCCCAAGGTGAGGCACTTTGTTTGAAAATGAATAAAAGTGGGGAAGGTGCAGGAAGAGATAGAAAGAAAAGCAGTAAAAAAAGAAATATTCGTGTAGAATAGCAAAAAATGAATTTGATCAAGGTCACATATTGGACTTGTTATCTGCCATACCTCAGGAACACTTTCTCGCAGCATTGCATTAGGTAGGTTTGTTATTAATCACCCTTCAGTGCACAAAACCGTTTTATGAACAGCTACCAGTTAATAATCCTTAGAAGCATGAATAAAGTTGTCCAGCTTTTCTACTCATAAATCTGACGTTACCATAGAATTGATAATTTCTTCCATTACAATTGTAAAGTAATAACTTGCATTTAAGCGTCTCACAGCTTCATTGCTATGCACGAGCCTATGACATGCCAGGCACAGAGTATGCTAGCCACATCAAAGAGGAGCAACGGCTGAACAATCATCCTCAGCTGAACACTTAAAGGCCCAACTTCCAAATAGTTAGCAGAAAATAAAAAAAAAATCTGTGAGTGGAAATCCAGAAGGTCCCAAAAATTAATGCTGGATTAACCCATGCCCATTGTTACTGATGCAATTATGCACATAACGTAGCCTGCTAATTAACATAATTGTAGCAAGCAATTAACACAAAATATGCTTGTCGAGTAGCTGTATGCTTCAGCAGGCAAGAAGCTAGTACCAGATATAAAACAGCCTGCATGTCTTAAAGGGATGTGCATTATTGCTGGAACAGCTGCTGATAATCAGTCTGCAACTTATTCCAACCTGAAATTGACAGAAGAATGGCATAACATCGTAGAAGGTGGATTCCAAGATTTTACATTGCTGCACAAGAGGCCTTGGTCAAGCAGATGGACAGGAGGAGCGGTATGCTATACCCATCAGGGGCCAGGAGGCCCTCCAAGCAAACTCCCTGCATTAGGACCAGATAGTTAAGTAGTTCATACCAGAAGTCAATCCAGGCACAATACTGTAAAATGTTCAATTACCTCAAATGACTAGTCACAATCAGTGAATGCCATGTTTCATGTCTCCTCATGGGGCAATTTTCCCAACTCGTTTAGCCTGGTGCAGATTGCGCCAATCCTGGAAAATAGCGTGTGGACCTAAAAGTTGGCTTTGTGTCCGTGCTGAACAGATTGCAATCATTTCATTCCTTTTCTACTGGCACAAATTGGATCATGCCCAGAAAGAGCGCAAAGCAAATTAGAAGGAGATTGACTGGATTTCAATCTCATTAGAGAGTTTGGCACGTGATCATCCCCCTCCCACAATGTTCCCATCTCTCTGGCAGGAGATCAAGCTAACACAAATGATTACTAGTCTCCACTAGTGGAGTCCTGATGCAGTGGCCATCATCATAACATTCAGGACTATGGGCCAACTGCTGGCAGATGGGATTAGGTAGGAGTTTAGGTGCTTCTAATGTGTTGATGCAGACTCAACGAGCCAAAGGACCTCTTCTGTCCTCTATAATTCTATTCTATGAATGGCCACATCAGGGGCATGGTTGGGCAGTGCCAGATGCACAAGGCATCTGAGAAGTGCCAGATGGGCACTGCCAGTATGTAAGAGTTAGTGTAAAGTGGTGGGACCTGAGCAGGGTGGGGGGTGGGAGGGGGGCGTGATTTTCCAGGGGTGGATCATGTTGATGGATGGGCATGTCCGGGTCATGATAAGGAGCCATGTCAGGGGTCATAATGGTGAACTCACTGGGGGATCCTGATGTCTGTAGGAGGAGGGAGGGTGTCTCCCAGTACACTGTGAGACTGGGGCACCATTGCAAAACACACCAGAGTACTCCGAGTTTGGGCTCAGCGCCTGTTTAGGCCCCTGCACCCTGGGCCTCGGCTCCTCCCTCTGTGACTGGATCCTGAACTACTTAACTCACATATCACAATCAGTAAGAATAGGCAATAACACCTCCTCCACAATCATCCTCAACACCGGTGCCCCACAAGGCCGTGTTCCCAGCCCCCCCACTGTGCTCTTTGTACGCCAATGACTGTGTGGCCAAATTCCCTTCCAACTTGATTGTCGTTTGCTGACGACACCACCGGAGTGGGACAGATCTTAAACAATGATGAGACAGAGTACAGGAATGAGATAGAGAATCTGGTGAACTGGTGCAGCAACAATGTCACTCCCTCGACGTCAACAAAATGAAGGAGATTGTCATCGACTTCAAGAAGTGTAGAGAATGTACCCCTGTTTGTATCAATGAGGATTGTTGAAGGTAAAACAGTCTGAGACTGTTAGTGAGTCAAAATACAGTGGGTTTTATTTCAAAGCTCTGGCTTTTATTCCAGAGCTTTGGGAGAACTGGTTCCTAAAAATGGACTGCCAGACATCTCATGGAACACAATTACAAGTGTGTATTTATACATCATGAGTCTTAGTAACAAACATGACACAAGCTTTCAATTCTGGGCAGGGTGTCTGATCTTCCTTCTTCAATTACCATGCCTGCGACTGCTTCGGCATCTCTGTCCTTGAAGTTATTTGTGTGATTATGGCTTCTGTCTTTGAAATCACTTGTGTGATCGCGGCTTCCCAACAGCAGCCATTTAACGATGTTCAATTAACATAAATAGGCAAGGCTTGCAATGTCTGCAAAATAACATTCACACCTGACCATCTGTCTTTATATTCACATCTTACCATCTATATTCACATCTGACCATTTGTCTTTACGAGAGTTAAAGAATGAAAGACATGAACAAGTAATTTACATGAATGCCAGGAACAATATAAGCCTGGGAAGATCAGCCATGATGAAGGGTTATGTTTGTGATATATTCTAGATCCAAAATTCATTAACCCTTTCCCTTCTTCAGGATTTCAGGATGAAGTAGAAAGGGTCGAGAGTTTCAAGTTTTCAGGTGTCCAGATCACCAGCAACCAAGAAGGCGTATGGTGTACTGGCCTTCATTAATTGAGGGATTGAGTTTAGGAGTCGGGAGGTAATGCTGCAACTTTACAAGACCCTTGTCAGACCCCACTTGGAATACTGTGCGCAGTTCTGGTCGCCTCACTATAGGAAGGACATGGAAGCTATTGAGAGGGTGCAGAGGAGATTTACAAGGATGTTGCCTGGATTGGGAGGCATGCCTTATGAAGATAGGTTGAGGGAGCCGGGACTCTTCTCCCTGGAGAGACGAAGGTTGAGAGGCGACCTGATAGAGGTTTATAAGATGTTGAGAGGAATTGATAGGGTGGATTCTCAGAGGCTATTTCCCAGGGCTGAAATGGTCGCTACGAGAGGACACAGATTTAAGGTGCAGGGAAGCAAGTGATCAGGAGATGTTAGAGGTAAGTTTTTCACTCAGAGGGTGGTGAGTGAATGGAATCGGCTGCCGTCGGTGGTGGTGGAGGTGAACTCGCTGGGGTCTTTTAAAAGACTTCTGGATGAGTATATGGGATCTAATGGGATTGGAGGTTATAGATAGGTCTATGGCTTAGTAGGTATAGAAGTGATCGGCGCAACTAGTGGGCTGAAGGGCCTGTTTGTGCTGTAGTGTTCTATGTTCTAACCTGTCCTGGTCCCCCCATGCTGACACTGTAGTTAAGAAAGCCCACCAACGCCTCTACTTTCTCAGGAGACTAAGGAAATTTGGCATGTCAGCTATGACTCTCATCAACTTTTACAGATGCATCCTAAAAGGCATTCTTTCTGGTTGTTTCACAGCTTGGTATGGATTTTGTTTTGCCCAAGACTGCAAGAAACTATAAAAGGTCACGAATGTAGCCCAGAACACGCAAACCAGCCTCCCATCCAGTGACTCTGTCTACACTTCCTGCTGCCTCAGCAAAGCAGCCGGCATAATTAAGGATCCCATGCACATTCTCTCTTCCACCTTTTTCCATCAGGAAAAAGAAACAAAAGTCTGAGGTCACATACCAACTGATTCAAGGACAGCTTCTTCCTTGCTCCCGTCAAACTTTTGACTGGACCTACCTTACATTACGTTTATCTTTCTCTACACTCTATGACTGTAACACTACATTGTGCAGTCTCTCGTTTCCTTCTTTATAAACGGTATGCTTTGTCTGCAATACTTTTTCACATTATGCTAATACACGTAACAATGATAAATCAGATCTAATCAAATAAAACCCACCCTTCTCTTTCACGTTGCATTCCCCCTGCCAGCAACTCATCACTCTCCCAAAAAAGTGACTGAGGGTGGGACTATTGCAGTGTAGAGCATGCCTGAAAAACCAGCACAAATCACTTCATTATTCTCACTGTTATGGCACCTTGTCATTTTTTGGGGAAATTCTGTCCCAAATCCCACCAAATGCATTACCAGCCTAGCCTTAGATTCTGTCCAATGCTTCACATTCCCATTGCTTATCTAGCAATAATCTCTGTCAATCAGGACACAAATCTCACATTCATACCTTCATCTCAGTCACATACTTGTTGCTACTACAAGCATCAAATCCATGTATCACAACTTGATAACACTGTTGGATATTGAACCATGACAGCCAGATTAACCAAACACATTGCACCACATTCTCCTTCCTTCATGTAGGATAAAATGTTACAAAACTGGAGGCAGCAAGCCATATGCCTGGTTACCTGTCCTCACAACCCATGGAGATGGTGCTCAATATCAGCTAGGTCATGGCCAGCAACAGGACTGAAACATAGAAGACAATGATATCCTCACACCTCATCCTTCTTCTTGCATCCCATCTGCCTGTTCCTTACAATTTCTTCTGATTTCAAGCTACAGCAGATGGAAGTATAATATTTGCCTAGCTGATTTCAGGTGAAAATAAAACTTGCATTTTGCAAAGCATCTCTCATAACAATCCGGCATCCCAAAGTTCTTTACAGCTAATTAAGTACTTTTGAAATGTAGTCACTGTTGCAATGCAGGAAATGTAGCAGTCAAATTGCACACAGCAAGTACCCATGAGCAACAATGTGATATGAACCAGATTAATCTATTATTGTGACCTTGATTGAGAATAAGAACTGAGGAAGGCACCGAGGATAACTCCCCTTCTCTTCCTTCAAATAGTATAATGGAATCCTTTATGTCCACCTGAGAGGGGAGACATGGCCATATTTTAATGTCTCATCTCAAAGATGACACCTTGGACAGTGCAACCATTCTTAATGCTGTATTGCAGTGTTTGCCTCAGAATACAGTTTAAACCCACAACCTTCCGACTCAGAGGTGAGAGTGAGCCACAGTTGATACCCAAATACCCAGAAACTACAACTTGGCCAGGCAGTTATAGATGAGCAAGAATACAGTGACAATGATGAAACTTTGCCGCACTTTTTCATAATTGCAGCTCACTCTGAATAGTTTAGTGTGTAGCTTAGAGGCAGGTTATGCATGTGATTATACATTAGCAATGAGTGATCTGCAGCCAGGTCAGAAGGCAAGGGTACCACAGGTGCTAGCTTCCTGTAGGTTAAGGTTACATAGAAACATAGAAACTAGAAGCAGGAACAGGCCATTTGGCCTTTCAAGCCTGCTCTGCCATTCAGTTTGATCATGACTGATCATCGAATTCAATATCGTGATTCCCCCCTTCCCTCCACATCCCTTGATCACTTTAGCCCCTCGAGTTATATCTAATTTCTTCCTGAAATCAGGTAACACTTTGGCTTCAACTACATTCTGTGGTAATGAATTCCACACATTCACCCTCTGGGTGAAGAAATTTCTCCTCACTTCAGTTCTAAAAGGTTTACCTCTTATCCTCAAACTATGACCCCCTAGCTCTGGACTTCTCCACCATTGTGAACATTCTTTCTAAATCTACCTTGTCTAATCATGTTAGAATTTTATATTTCTATGAGATCCCCCTCATTCTTCTAACTCCAGTGAATATAATCCTAACCAACTTAATCTCTCATCATATGACAGACTTGCCATCCTAGGAATCAGCCTGGTAAACCTTCGCTGTACTCCCGCTATAGCAAGAACATTCTTTCTCAGATAAGGACATCAAAACTGCACACAATAATCCAGGTATGGACTCACCAACGCCCTGTGCAACTGCAGCAAAATATCCCTATCCCTATACTCAAATCCTCTCATTATGAAGGCCAACATACCACTTACCTTCTGTACTCCATGCTGTAACTGCATGCTTACTTTTAGTGTCTGATGCACAAGGACGCCAAGGTCAGAGTATCCACCTCTCATAAGTTACACCTATTCAAGTAATAATCTGTCTTCCTATTATTGCTACCAAAGTGGGTAACTTCACATTCATCCAGATTATATTGCATCTATCATGCAGATGCCCACACAATCAGCCTGTCCAAATCACACTGATGCATCTGCATCCTGCTCACAGTTCACCCTCCCACCCAAGTTTGTACCTTCTGCAAATTTGGAGACATTACATTCAATTCCCTCTTCCAAATCATTAATATATGTGAACAGTTGGGGTTCCAGCACAGATCCCCGCGGAAGCCCATTCATCACTGACTGCCAATCATAAGAAGACCCATTTATGCCAACTCTTTGCTTCTTATCTGTTAACCAGCTTTCTGTCTATCTCAAGACATTACCTGCAATCCCATGTGTTTTAACTTTACATCGTAGTCTGTTATATGAGGTGTTGTTGAAAGCCTTCTGAAAGTCTAAATAAACCACATCCACTGGTTCTCCTCAGTCAACTCTACTCGTTACATCCTCAAAAAATTCCAATAGATTCGTCAAGCATGATTTCCCTTATGTAAATCCATGCTGACTTTGTCTGATTATACCACTGCCTTCAATGCCGAATTATGAAATCCTTAATAATACACTCTAGCAGCTTCCCTAGTACTGACATTAGGATGCACAAGAGTTCTGCTGCTGAGGACTCAAACAGATCCTGCAACAGAAGAAGGTTGATGGCATGCATTTAATATACTGACAGGCCTGCTAGGAAGCCTGCAATCACTATCAAAGATCATCTATCATCAACTTTACACAAGCTTTTGTGAAGAGCTTGGAACTCATCCTTTCTCACAATGAAGTTGTGGCACACTTTCATTTGACTGAATTACCAAACTTTTGTGAGGGATCAATTTATTGCACAGGGCAATGTAGAAAGATGCCATTCTAGTTGTTCTGTCTCTAGTTTCTGATGATTTAATAGCTGTTGTTAAAAAGCAATTAATCTCACTCCTACACAATGATCACAATTTAAACTTGTTACTGGGTAGTGTTGCCTCTTAGTTTGCATTGAAATCATGACCTATTTCTAGAAAGCTTTGGAAATTTGACAATAATAATGCACACCTTATTGCTAATTCAGGCTTCCCCAGGATGCAATTATATTTCCTTAACAGTAGTGGATTTTGCTTTCAAAATGACCTTTATGTCATGGTGATAAAAAACATTCTCACATACTTGTACTTTTCTGATAGGTCTCCCATGGGGTGACAGAGCATAGTTTCAAGGCCAATGCCAAGTTATGACATTTAGCTACAAACCTAGCTTGTGTCTTTAAGGTCATCATTCTAATATGAAAATCCAGAAGATCACAGCTATAGATAAACTGCTGAAGTCAGAGGCCAAGTGAGCTGGGAAAAGTGCCATTGCTTAAAATACATAGGGTGATTTTCTGGCTCCCGTTATGGCTGCTAAATGCTAGCAAGCAGGCCAGAATGGGATTTGCACTGGGGAGAACTCTAAATAGGATCTTTCCCACCCTTTGCTAGTGGCATAATCAGGTTCACACCAGAGAGGATGTGACCCTGATTACCACAAATTTGAATAGATTTTAATAGGCCCAAATGGTATAATGCCATTATGAGATTGGGTCACTCTCATGCCTGCGTAGTGTGGGACGTGGGGTTGACCCATTTTCTCAGAGGTGTGGAGGTGGACGGTCTCCCTCTGTGTGGAAGGGTTGATCAGCTGGTGGGGGGGGGCGGTGCTGAGTTGCCTTTTTGTGGGGCAAGAGGGCCTGTGTCTCTGAATGCTGAGTTTGGAGTTACCTTTAAAAGGAACAATCTCTGTAATAACAAAAGGTTCTGCACCCAAAAATCTTATTCCTGTCTTAGAGTCAACAGGAGAAGAGGCTGATTTCTGGAATCTTTGACAAGGATAATTCCAAGAAATTTAAAATTAATTTAGATATAGAGGAAGTTTTGATAGACATTCAAGCCAGATTTGATGAATTTTATACAAATAAGATGGATAACTTTCCACAGCGATATTCAACTCATTAAATTTTCAACAATCCAAGTTTTAAGCAACATTCTGAAGACTGCTCACCCAGTCAAGAGAATTAATGGAGTTCAGCAATCTATCACTTAATAGCATAAAGCAGTTCAACAGGCCACTCAGTTTCTATTTCACACAATTTTCTGTAATCTTTTAACATAATTCAATTATGTGGAGAGATTTCATAGAATTATGTATGATTTACAGCAGAAAAGTAGGTCAGTTGCTCTACGCCAGTGTTTATACTCTCCATGTTATACTACTCCTACTATATTTACTTTATCTCACCAATCAATGCATCTTTCTATTCCTTTGCCCCTTATATCCTTATAGTTTCTTCTTTAGTTTACCTATTGTTTTTGCTTCAACCATTCCATGCATTAGCAAATTCTGTTATCTCATCAGTCATCTGTGTCCATTTTGTTTCATGTTTTGCTGCTGTTTTGGTTTTATTCTCAATTCTTATTGCTTTGCTTTACATTCAGATAGCTGCAATTCACTCCTCACTTGAACACATTTTTTGTTTCTTTGTTTGTTCTGACCCTTTGGCTTTTGTACCATGAAGCATTTTGTAACTGAATCCCTGCTTACTTCAATGACTTAAATGAGGGGAGTGAAGGCATGGTAGCTAAGTTTACAGACCATACAATGATTGGTAGGAAAGTGTGTTGTGACGAAGAATTAAAGAGTTTGCAGAGAGATATAGGTAGATTGAGTGAGTGAACAAAAATCTGGCAGATTGAGTTTAGAAGGATGAGGGGGGGATCTTATAGAGACGTATAAGATAACGAAAGGGATGGATAGGGTAGAGGTAGAGAGATTCTTCCCGCTCAGAAAGGACATCAGGACTAGAGGGCACAGCCTCAAGATAAGGGGGGGGGGGGGCAGTTTAGAACGGAGTTGAGGAGGAACTTCTTCACTCAAAGGGTGGTGACTTTCTAGAATTCTCTGCATGTTGAAGTGGTGAAGGCTACCTCGCTAAATATATTAAAGACACGGGTAGATAGGTTTTTGGTAGGCAAGGGGATTAAGGGTTATGGGGAGAAAGCGGGAAAGTGGAACTGAGCCGCTTCAGATCAGCCATGATCTTATTGAATGGCGGGGCAGGCTCGAAGGGCTAGATGGCCTACTCCTGCTCCTACTTCTTATGTTCTTAGATGGGGGGAGATGTGAAGTTGCTTACACTGGCAGCAAAAATAAAACGCAGAGTTCTACTTTAACAGAGAATGACTGCAGAATTCCAATGTGCAGAGTAATCTAGGTATTCTTGTGCATGAGTCACAAAAAGTATGAAGGTACAGCACATAATCAAGAAAGCTAATAGAATGCTATGCTTTATTATGAGAGGAATTGAATATAAAAGTAAGAATGTAGAGTTTCAGCTTCTTGGAGTAAGTATTCTCCAAGGCAACCTTCACGACACACGACAGTGCAGAGTCACTGAGCAGAGACTGATAGCCAAGTTCTGCGCACATGAAGACAGCCTGAACCACTATCTTGGGTTCAGGTCATACTATCTGTAACCCCCACGACTTGTCTGACTTGCAAAATCTCACTAACTGTCCTATCTGGAGACAATACACATCTCTCTAACCTGTGCTTAACACTCTCTCCATTCACATTGTCTGTACCTTTAAGACTTGATTACTTGTAAAGACACATTCCAACCATTATTTTGTAAATTAAGTTTGTGTCTTTATATGCCCTGTTTGTGAACTGAAATCCTACTCACCCGATGAAGGAGCAGCGCTACGAAAGCTAGTGGCTTTTGCTACCAAATAAACCTGCTAGAATATTTTAAAGGCAGAGGTATATCGATTCTTGTTCAGAAAGGGAATCAAAGGTTATTATGGGAATGTGGAACCTGGAACACAAACAGGTCAGTTATAATCTTGATAAATGGCACAACAGGCTTGAAGGGTCAAATTGCCTACTTCTGCTCCTATTTTGTATATTCGTATGTTCATATGACCTCCACTTGACCACAGAAGTATCTGAGTTAAAACAGAATCTGTTTGGAAACCAAAATTCTCCTGCTTCCAACATTGTAACTCCTGGGTTTTTGGAATTAAAGAGGTCATCACCACAGGCAAAGGCTTCTTAAGCATCTGAATGTTGGAGTCTGATGATACCAATTGAACCCAAAGCCAAACTCAGAGATGTGAAAATTATGCACAGTATTCAAGCTGATAGCAGAAGTTGACAGTAAACTGCATCAGGCCAAAAGCGGTCAACGTGACTGCTAACATGATTACTGACAACTGGGATAACCCACATTTTCAATGATGTCATACTAACTGCTGTCACCACCAGATTTAGGTTGAAGTTTGAAGGTCAAGGTTTGGAGACCTGCCTACTATAAATCTGTTGACTTTTTCCAGAGGTCTCAAGTGGTCCAGGATGTTAAGGAGCTCCTTGTCGTCTCTTCCTGCTTTAAGCAGGAATCAGCATGAGGAAATTTAAATGACACCTGGGGTCCATAATCTCCATTTAGATTGGGACTCATTCATTTGATTGTGAATTGATCATGATGTAAAGCTACAGTTAGAAACATTAAATACAACCTGCTTCTCCCTACCAAAAGAAAAAGCATCTCATGGACTCATGCCAAATATGGCAATTTGACATCTGATGAACACCACTACCAGGTGGGAATGCAAATGCAGATAGCTGCACTGGGAGACTGATCTCCCACAGCAGTGTAAAAGAACCTTAACAATGCGCTTCAACAATAATTCATCAGCTGGGAAGCACTTTAAGCTTTATTGAGTATGTGAAAACATGTACAAGAGCACAAGTTCTTTCTTACAGAACACTGACAATGAATTAGTGAATTGCCTTTTAAACAAAATAACATCAGATGTAATACAGGTAAATTGATGTAAGTGGTGCTAATCAGAGCTTTGATGGACCATTGTCACTATGAAAACATGTGCACCATTGTGTCGAGGTGATTATGCAATGTTAATGTAAATAGGAACTCTTTGGTTTATAACCAAATGAAGCTGTTCCTACAATTTGATTAATGCAAGTTTTTTCTCAAATACCAAAAGTACATTCTTAATGTTCATATTCAACACACCATGTTCCATGTGGTTTCTGTTGTGTATAAAAACCACAGTTACCACAAAAATAAACTTCTCCAAATATCTGTAAAGGAGGGGGGAGTGGCTGGGGGGGTCGGGCACGGCTTGGGGAAAGAACCAAAGATTGACCCACCAAAGGCTCTCTGTCACTGGACCCACTTATGTTTGTTGGGAAGGAGGCCTCAAATATAAAGCCTTTGAACATTTTGCGGATATCCCACAATAAAGAGGCCTCAGGAAGTATGGAACCTGTTTCACACCCTCCCCAAAGAGAGGAAAAAGACTTCCCCAGCAGTGCTGTGTCAGCCTGTCGTAAATCACTAGAAGGAGAGAAGCAGAATAATACTGTCATTTTTTAAGAAAAAGCAAACTAAACAACAGGGTTCATTTCGAGAGGGATAGCAGGAAAATTATGTTGAATGTATATGGTGACAAGGCAATTCTTGAAATATTATACACAGGTTGAGTCTCCATTTTATAAAAGGATGTAGAACATCAAAGATGGTGCCAAAAAGATTTGTGGAGATAAAAGATAATTGACAGATCTCCAGAACATTTGTTTAAACTTTCAACCTACATTCTTCATTTTTTATAGTCTGCTTTCCATGGCACGACATTTTCAATAGAAGATATGTGGTTGGCTTTTGAACATATTTGCATTATTCTTGCTTAGATTGTACATGGTGTATATGTTTGTGGAGATCTATGTCAATATTTTAAATAGTGTGTTGGTAATACATGTACAATTCTCATTTTACATATTAGAAGAATGGTGCACAGTGATTAGCACTGCTGCCTCACAGCACCAGGGACCAGGGTTCGATTCCCAGCTTGGGTCGCTGTCTGTGTAGAGTTTGCACATTCTGAGTGTGGCGATGAGGGAGAGTTTCAAGTAGCGTCATTACAGTGTGAATGTAAGTCTGACTAATAAATAAACTTTGCTTTAAGAATGAGGGCAGCAGATACATGAAAACCCTACCATCTGCAAGGTTTCGTCCAAGTCACAATCCTGGCTTGGTATGATATTGTTGGTCCAACACTCTTGTGTGTTTTAAACCTGGAACCCCCCTCCCTAACAGCACTGGGTGCACCGACACCACACAAACTTGGGTCTGGATCAGAAGGCAAGTGTTTGAGACCCACACTGAAACTCAACTACATAATCAAGGCTGAAACTCAAGGACAGCACTAAGGGAGCTTTGTAGTATTTGAGGTGATTGCTAGGCAGAATGGCAAGACTTGATTTTGCTGTCCAGATCATTGCACATGGATATTAAAAATCCCTTGAGATGGTTTGAAAGAGAATTGTAATGCTCGCTCAGTGCTCTCAACCAAAATCACATTAAAACCAGATTGACTGTGGGATGTTGCTGAAATAGAATTACAACCATTTTTTGTCTTGGGGCAACATTCAATGCAATTTGAAGCAATTCAGATGCTTCAGTGTGAAAGGCATCTTATGAATGCAAGTTCCTTTTATTATGGGACAACTAATCTTTGTCACTGCTGAATTATCCATGAGAGATATAATTGTGATGGTTGCTGGAACATTAAGCTGAGGTGCCAAAAAGGCAAGGTGCAGTTTTAGGCTTGCTCAGTAACACCCAGTTTGGGTTTCGCGAGGGTCACTCAGCTCCTGACTTCATCACAGCCTTGGTTTAAACATGGATGAAAGAGCTGAATTCCTGAGGTGAGGTAAGAGTGACAGCCCTTGACATCAAGGCTGCATTCGACCGAGTGTGGCATCAAGGAGCCCTAGCAAAACTGGAATCAATAGGTTTTGGGGATAAACACCCCATTGGTTGGAGTCGTACGTGGTACACAGGAAAATGATTGTGGGTGTGGATGGTTAGGACATCTTGGTTCCAGGACATCTCTGCAGGAGCCCCTCAAAGTAATGCCCTAGGCCCAACAATCTTCAGCTACTTCATCAATGACCTTTCCTCCATCATAAGGTCAGAAGTGAGGATGTTCACAGATGATTGCACAATGTTCAGCACCATTTGCGATTCCTCAGATACTGAAGCAGTTCATGTACAAATGTAACAAGATCTGGACAAGATCCAGGCTTGGGCTGACAAGTGATAAGTAATATTTATGCCACACAAATGCCAGGCAATGACCATCACCAATAAGAGACACTCTAACCGCTGCCCCCTGACATTCAATGATGTAACCATCACTGAATCCCCCACTGTCAACATCCTTGGGGTTACCATTGACCAGAAACTCAACTGGACTCATCATGTTAACACAGTGGCTACAAGAGCAGGTCAGAGGCTAAGTACTGCAGCGAATAACTTACCTCCTGACTCCCCAAAGCATATCTACCATCTATAAGCCACAAATTAGGAGTGTGATGGAATACTCCCCACTAGTCTGGATGGGTACAGCTCCAACAACATCCAAGAAGCTTGACACCATCCAGAACAAAGCAGTCTGCTTGATTGGTACCACATCTACAAAGATCACTCCCTCCACTACTGATGCTCAGTAGCAGTAGTGTGTACTATCTACAAGATGCACTGCAACAATTCACCAAAAATTCTAAGACAGAACCATCTAAACACACAACCACTCCATCCAGAAGGACAAGGGCATCAGATACATGAGAACACCACCACCTGCACGTTCCCCTCCAAGCCACTCACCATCCTAACCTGGAAATATGTCATCATTCCTTCGCAGTTGCTGGGTCAAAATCCTGGAATTCCCTCCCTAATGGTATTGTGGATCATCCCACAGCACAAGGATTGCAGCGATTCAAGAAGGCGGCTCACCACCACCTTCTCAAGGGCAACTAGGGATGGGCAATAAATGCTAGCCAGCTAGCCACACCCATGTCCAACGAATGAACGAATAAAAAAAATCCTCACTGAATCATTAGTCTCCAATGTATCATGCAGGAAATGACAAGAACCAACTGCCACTTTTTCAGAGGGGAAAAGAGGAAAATTCAAAAACTTAAACTTGAACTGTCTAGAAAATCATTTTGGCAGAAATTGAAGCACACATCTCTATCTTGCTCTTATACCAGACTAGGGGATAGGGTAGAAGGAATCAACCAAGGGTGAACATGATTTGAAAAGGGAAGATAGATTCTTGCTTTTGCCAAAAATCTAACAATCTTCTTTTTTGTGTAGAGCGCACATCAATTTCAATTGGCATCTGAACAAGAGACAAGACTACAAAAACTACTCGATGGTATCATTACATTTATAATACACCCTTTGAGGAAGGATGTACTTTTATTTCAGTTCGGAGCACTCTTAAAGGAAAATTGACTACCATGACATATGTACTATAATGTGTAATTGTATCTACAGTGAAAGATTAACCACTGCGGACAATTATTGCATTGATTGATGGCGTGTAGTGGAACATGAGGATGCAAAGAAGCCTCTGCCCCCATAATGTAATCCAAAGCATTACCTTTTGAAAAACAAAGTGCGCTTGATAGTCCGAAGAGAGAATCATATTCCCGCATCCAGTTATGCCCTTCTCTTCAATGTCTTTGAACATATTTGATTTTCCATTTTTCATCTAATTACAAAATTTAAGTTTGACAGCTATATTAAAAGTGTAACATCTTTTGCTGAAGCTTTATTTTCCAAGATGCTGTTAAAAATAATGGGATTTTTGTAAGAATCAGAGTGGCACTTTGAACAAAGGCATACTGCACTAGTGATTGCACAGATATTGTTCCCATTACTAAGACAGGCAATCCTGCCATTTTAAATTAGTTAGGTGGGAATGAAGATTTTTCTTAAAGTATCTCTTGAGTACATGGGGGACTGCGAAACGTGGCACAGCAGAACAACATTCACAAGGCAACAGGTACCAAGTGTACAATTATTCCCTTTTGATGAGTTTCTGAACTGAACAATGTAACTTTGTCATGAAAATCATCACTTGCCACTCGAGCACAACACTTCATCCTCTCAGATCGTGAGTGGAAAAGGGACTCTTCAGAAGTGAAAACAAAACAACCAAACAATACAATATTAAAATAAGGTACTAGGTGGAACAATGGATTAGATAGTGTTATTCTATCCCTACGGATGGGATTAAAATATAGATCAATAGGATGAGAACCTTCTCATACTACTTTTGTAACCATCCTGCAAGAAATGATTCTTGCAATCTCATTTTGGCTGAGTGAACATGGAGCTATTTCATAAATTTTGCAAGGAAGGACAATGCCACTTAAAGGTTGGTGAATGGCAGCTGTGGGAAACAGAAAAGTGTAACATTGGTTCAGTAAAGAACGCTCTCTGATAATGTGGTTGAGTAAAGAGAGTCGTGTATAACATTTTTCTCTTGGCATTGCAGTTGTTTTTGTAAGTTAACTTAAGGGCTAATTCATGGCAGGAGAGCCCAGACCTGTGTCATGCTTCTCTGGTATGATGTGGGAATTCAGGGATTCTTCCAGTGTCTCTGGCTCCTACACATGAAAGAAGTGTGTCCAACTATCCTGTTAGACCGCTTGATGGCTCTGGAGCTGCGGATAGATTTACTTTGGAGCATCCACGATGCTGAGGAAGTCATGAATAGCATGTTCAGTGAGTTGGTCATACTACAGATAAAAATTACTGAGGGAGATAGGGAGTGGGTGACAGAAGAAGAGTAGGAGGGCAGTGCAGGGATCTCTTGTGGTCGTCATCCTCCAAAACCGACATACTGTTTTGGATACTGTTGGGGGAGATAGTTCACCAGGGGAAGGCGACAGCAGCCAGGTTCATGGCATCATAGCTGGAGGGCGAAAAAAGAGTGGCAGAGCTATAGTGATAAGGGACTCAATTGTCCAGGGAGTACACTGGCATTCCTGCAAACGCAAATGAGACTCCAGGATGGTATGTTGCCTCCCTGGTGCAAGGGTCATGGATGTCTCGGAGCAGCTGCAGGACATTCTGGAGTTGTCATGATGCACATAGGCACCAATGATATAAGTAAAAAAATGGCATGAGATCCTACAAGCTGAATTTAAGGGTTAGGAATTAAACTAAAAAGAGCTCAAAGTTTGTAATCTCAGGATTATGACCAGTGCCATGCACTAGTCAGAAGATAAAAGTCAGGATAGCTAAGATGGCTTAAAAGATGGTGCAAGAAGGAGGGATTCAAATTCCTGGGACATTGGAACTGGTTCTGGAGGAGGTGGGACCAGCACAAATCGGACGTTCTGCACCTAGGCGGGACTTTAACCAATGACTCAGGAGGGAACTTGCTAGGGCAACTGGGGAGGGCTTAAACTAATGTGGCATGGGGATGGAAACTGCTGCAGGAAGTCAGAGGGAAGTAAAGTGGGGACAGAATCAAAAGGCAGTAAGGGGAAAGCTGGATGGAATAGAAACCAAAGACAAAAATCAAAAAGGGCCACAGTACAGAGCAGAGAGACAGTGGAGAACTTAGTGAATAGGCCCAGTAAGTGAAATCAAACAGGGAGAGTGTACAAAGTATGACAGGACAGATGGTCTGAGAAAGCAGGACAGAGAGCAAGGCAAGTCTAGATTAAACTGCATTTATTTCAATGCAAGAGGCCTGAAGGGCAAGGCAGATTAACTCAGGGCATGGATGGATACATGGGACTGGGATATTATAGCTCTTACTAAAACATGGCTTTGGTAGGGAGGAGACGGGGGAGCAGGACTGGCAGCTCAATATTCCAGGGTACAGATGTTATAGGAATTGCGCGTAGGAATTATACAGTAAATGGTAGAACCCTTAGGAGTATTCACAGGCAGCGAGATCTGGGATACATGTCCACCAATAACTGAAACTGGCAACACAGGTAGATAAGGTGGTCAAGAAAGCATACAGCATGCTTGCCTTCATTGGTTGGAGCACTGAGTATAAAAATTGGTGGGTTATACTGCAGCTGTATAAAACCTTAGTCAGACTTCATTTAAAATATTGTGGACAATTCTGGTCACCACACTACCAGACAATATAGATGCTTCGGAGAGGATACAGAAGAGGATTACCAGGATGTTGCCAGGTCTGGAGGTATTAGCTATGAGGACAGGTTGGATAAATTTGGTTTGTTCTCACAGGAATGACAGAGGTTGAGTGGTGACTTGATAGAGGGCTACAAGATTATGAGTGGCATGGACAGAGTGGATAGTCAGATGCTCTTTCCTAGGATAGAAAAGTCAAGTACCAGGGGACATAGGTTTAAGGTGTGTGGGGAGAAGTTTAGAGGGGGTGTGCAAGGCAAGTTTTTTTTAACACAGAGAATGTCTGGAACGTGCTGCCCGGGGAGGTGGTGGGAGCAGATATGATGGCAGCATTTAAGGAGCAACTAGACAAATACATGAATAGGATGGAAATGAAAGGATATGGTCTCCATAAGTGCATACGGTTTTACTCTAGACAGACATCATGATCGGCACAGGGTGGAGGGCTGAAGGGCCTGTTCCTGTACTGTACTTTTCTTTGTTCTTTGAAAGATAGGACAGGAGGTAAGAGAGGAGGGGGAGTTGCGTTTTTGATTAAGGAGGACATCACGGCAGTATTGAGAGAGGATAGATCCAAAATTTGCCCACTGTGTCTAAATGGGTAGAACTGATAAATAAGAAGGGAGAGATCACTTGGATAAGATTGTACTGTAGGCCACCAAATAGTCAGCGGGAAATTGAGCAGCAAATATGTCAGGAGGTTACAGATAGCCCCAAGAAAAATAGGGTGGTAATAGTGGGGGACTTCAGCTTTCCCAACATTGACTGGGACAGCCATAACATTAGGGACTTGAATGAAAGAGATTTGTTGAGTGCATTCAAGAGGAATTTCTCATTCAATATGTGGATGACCTGATTGGAGAGGGGGCAAAACTTGACCTCCTCTTGGGAATTAAGGAAGGACAGGTGACAGGAATGTTACTGAGGGATCACTTTGGGACCAGCGACCATAATTCCATCAGTTTTAAGATAAATATGGAGAATGATAGGTCTGGCCCAAAAGTTAAAATTCTAAATTGGAGTAAGACCAATTTTGATGGTATTGGACAGGAACTTTCAAAAGTCGATTGGGGGAGTCTGTTGGCAGGCAAAGGAACATCTGGTAAGTGGGAGGCTTTCAAAAGTGTGTTCACTATGGTTCAAAGTAAGCATTTTCCTTTTAGAGTGAAGGGCAAGGCTGGTTGAAGTAGAGAACCCTGGATGACTCAGGATACTGAGGCCCTAATCAAAAGGAAGAAGGAGGCAAATGACATACATAGGTAGCTGGGATCAAGTGGATCCCTTGAAGAGCATAGATGTTGTTGGAGTAGAGTTAAGAGAAAAAGTGGGAGGGCAAAAAGGGGACATGAAATTGCTTTGGCAGATAAGGGAAAGGAGAATCCAAAGAGTTTCTACAAATACATAAAGGGCAACAGAGTAACTAGGGAGAGAGTAGGGCCTCTTAAGGATCAACAAGGTTATCTATATGCGGATCTACAAGAGAGGGGCAAGATCTTAAGTGAATATTTCTCATCAGTACTAACTGTTGAGAAAGGGATGGATGTTAGGGAATTTGGGGAAATAAATAGTGATATCTTGAGGGGTGTACATATTACAAAGGAGGTGCTGGAAGTCTTAAAGCATATCAAGGTAGATAAATCCCCTGAACCTGATGAAATATATCCCAGGACTTTGTGGGAGGCTAGGGTGGAAATTGCAGGTACCCCAGCAAAGATACTTGAATCATCAATAGTCACAGGTGAGGTGCCTAAAGATTAGAGGGTGGCAAATGTTGTGCATTTGTTTAAGAAGGGCTGTAGGGAAAAGCCTGGCTACTACAGACTGGTGAGCCTAACGTCTGTAGTGGATAAGCTGTTCAAAGGTATTCTGAGAGTTTGGATCTGTAGGCATTTAGAGAGGCAAAGACTGGTTAGGGACAGTCAGCATGGCTTTGAGAGTGGAAAATCATGTCTCACGAATTTGATTGTGTTTTTTGAAGGGGTAACAAAGAAGGTAGATGAGGGTAGTACAGTTGACGTTGTCTATATGGACAGCAAGTCCTTTGACAAGGTACCACATGGTAGGTTGTTGTACAAGGTTAAATCTCACGGGATCCAGCGTGAGGTTGCCTATTGCCAAACTGGCTTTATGACAGAAGCTAGAGGGTGGTTGTAGAGGGTTGTTTTTCAAACTGAAGGCCTGTGCCTCGGGGATTGGTGTTGGGTCCACTCTTATTTGTGTTAATGATTTGGATCAGAATTATGGGGCATGGTTTGTAAGTTTGCAGATGACACAAAAATTGGTACCATAGTGGACAGTGAAGAAGGTTAATAGAATCAATTGGGCTAGGGCTGAGAATGGCAGATGGTGTTTAACTTCGATAAATGTGAGATGATGCATTTTGGTAGATTGAATCAAGGCTGGACCTACTCAGTTAATGGCAGGGCATTGTGGAAAGTTATAGAACTAAGAGATCTAGGAATACAAGTTCATAGCTCCTTGAAAGTGGAGTCACAAGTAGACAGGGTGATGAAGAAGGCATTTGGCATGCTTGGTTTCATCGGTCAGAACACTGAATACAGGAGTTGGGACGTCTTGTTGAAGTTGTACAAGACATTAGTAAGGTCACCCTTGGAATATGGTCCACAGTTCTGGCCACCATATTATAGAAAGGATATTATTAAATTAGAAAGCATGCAGAAAAGATTTACTGGGATGCTACTGGGGCTTGATGGTTTGAGTTGTAAGGAGAGGCTGGATAGACTGGGACTTTTTTCCCCGAGGGCATGGAAGGCTCAGAGTTGATCTTATTGAGGTCTATAAAATAATGAGGGGCACAGATAAGGCAGAAAGTCAACATCTTTTCCTAGAGGTGGAGGAGTCTAAAACTATGGGGCATAGGTTTAATGTGAGAGGGGAGAGATACAAAAGGGTCAAAATGAGCAATTTTTTCACTCAGAGGGTGGTCAGTGCCTGGAACAAGCTGTCTGAGGCAGTAGTAGAGGAAGGTAAAATTTTGTCTTTTAAAAAGCATTTAAACAGTTACTGGGTAAGCTAGGTAGAGAGGATATGGGCAAAATGCAGGCAACTTGGACTAGCTTCGTGGTAGAAACTGGGCAGCATGGACAAGTTGGGCCAAAGGCTCTGTTTCCATTCTGTAAACCTCTATGATTCTATAACTGTGTCCCTCTTTGCTGAGGGGTTGATGATGCTCCACTGTCAGTAGTGGGGGTGGGGAGGGGGCACCACTTAATTTTTTTGGGAGGGAGGGGGCCTGCCTCTGACTGTGGATAAAGAGAGCTCCCTTTAAAAGTGGCCACCCAATCTCAGAACAGCAGGTCTGGCCGGTGGGTTGCGTGAAATAAGTTCGTCTGTATCTTTCAGGTGGGAGAATCCCAACTGACAGAAGCTCCCAGTGCCAGCGGGAAAAAACTCCTGTTTTACTGCCGGCGTGGGCACTTCGCCTCAATTCAGGAGAATCGTGGCCAATATATATTAAAGTAGAATTAAAACCTGTTAAAAGTCTAAGTTGTAAATAATTGACTAGTTGTTGTCAAGGGACAGAGGAGAAAAATAGAATAAAAACACCTTTAAATAAAAGTAGCCAAACCATTTTAGCCTGTTGTAGCTGATTTTTTTTTAAATTGCCAATAACGAGAAACAAAGTAAAGATCTTATATTGAATGTAAATTAGAAATACAAGCTTTATTGGCTGTGGTCAGATATCAGGACATTGCTAATTGCAGCAGAAATTAAATATTTATTTCTTGCTAATCACATGATGTAAAGAATTAAAATAGGTCACTGCAAGCTATTTCTGGAGGCTGCAGAGAAATGCATGTCCCAGTATGTCGTAGATATCAATGTGTCTCTGAATGTTGTCCCTGTGGTTTAATATGTTAATATTTGGTAAGTGCATAGCATTAGTGTCATTCTGCCAATCAACGTCACTGTTGGCTGTCTGAAGAAATGTTAATTTCTATTATCGCTGATTGATCAGCCTGGTTAGAACAGATTGGTTGGCTTTCCAAGGAAGGTGCCAAAAAATTACATTCAATTACAAGCATCGTGCAGGGATGTTTACATCACTTATGTAACACCGCTACAGTTAGCTACGGGCAAATATTGTCTTGAATCCTATTACTGTCTGATCACGTAAAGATACTCGAGAAATTCTTGCTTCAAATTTCCTTTAAACATATCCCAAAACAAAAGTAATTTGAGCCGTATTTTGGCATTCTTACAACAAGAGGTTGGTTAGCCTGAGGCCATCAGGGATACAAAGCTAATTGGAGTGCACCATGTTAGCTGAGTAAGAACCAACTGTGTTTCAAAGATCAATTTTATGTTGTGGTTTAGCATAGACGAACCTACCTTGTAATTTTGACAGTTCGAGAATAATACTGTACATTGTTGTAAATATACTGAATAGTATTAATTCATCTGTTTAATATTATAGAAATGTGTCTGTTAGCTAACAGTGTATGGTCTGATCGACTGTGTACCCTTCTACTGAAACTGAGGAGATTACATGATAGAATATAAGTGCACTAACAAAGAGTTTCTATATGGCCCCTTGGCTCTTCATACATTAGATTAGATATTGGGCAGAAAAAGCCACACTCTGATAAGCGATGCAAGGTTTTAAGGGTATTGCAAGAGATTCTGGATCCAAGGGGACTATCTATTAAAGTGTAAAACTTCATAAGCATAACACTGACAAATGTAACGAGAAGAGAAAAACAGCAAATTCTAAGGTATAAACAGAAAGCACTGGAAATAAACAGGATGCCATAGCAGTATTTGAAAGTTTTCATCAAGTTTCCTGATCAAAACATTAATCTTTTTTCAATTACTGCTTGACATGCTATGCATTCTTCGCATTTACTATTTTAAGAATTTTTCATCTGCCCCATTGTGGTGAGTAATATTTACTGAAGCAAATTTTAGATGATTAAATAAAACTAAAAGTTGCAGATCGTGACAGATTATACATTGCATCATTCTATTTATAAGCACAGTTTAGAGTCTTGCAAGAGATTCAAAATAACAAATAAAAAATTCCATTCGCTTTTACAAAAAGTTTTATGGAGATTCGTGTCATTTTAAATAATTGTTCTTCTGTAAAGAACGTGCACACTAACTTAGTTACTGGTGATCTTTTTCTCACTTGTTCTTTTTACCCCAATTTGCTTTTGCACATTATTTTACTTTCCATCTATTTGGTAGCCAATAATTACAACCCTGCATTGGGTACAGACATGTTGTAACAGAACTGCGTCAGCAAGGGGTTTTGAGTATGTCCAGCATGCTAAATCACACCAAAGTAGAATAAAAACAGAAATTGGTGGAAAACTTCAGCAGACCTGGCAGCATCTATGGAGAAACAGAGTTAATGTTTCAAGTCTAATGACTATTTGGGATAACCTAAAAGTGTAGTTGGGTTGGAATCTCAACGTCATACCCTCTGGAGGTTCTGGATCCTCTTGGTGCACTCGTCTCCAAGTTCTAGAGACCACACTCCTATTCCTAATTTTCAAGGCCAGTTTCATCAGCACCTGGTTGGTTAGAGAGATTGTCCTTTGCTTCCCATTCCGGATGGAGCTTATCTCGCTGCAGCCCTTCAGACTTCACTACAAGATGTCCGGGTAAGAGTGAGTCCAGGAAGCAGCCCAGTTGCTCCAACCTCAAACATTCAAGAACAATTGAGCCTTTCTGACTATGAATGGGATGCCTTTAATTAGTTCAGTTGAGTGAAGAGCCACAGCAAAGTCTGCTGAAGCTGTCAACAGATTCCCAATAGATTCCCAATGTTCCATCATTTTGGCAGGGATAATCGTTTGAAAATTCTGCCCTCTCCAAGTAATCATCTCTCTCTCCCATTTCTTAACATCCTTTCCATGATGCAATTCTTCTTTTCTGTAACAATGCTTCATCATCTAATTATGAACTGCCAGAACTCACTCAACTTACTCAAGAAAATTTCTGCTCATCAGCCAGGCAAAGTCTTCTTACTGCTACTGGCATGCTGAAAAAAGAGAATTCTAATTCAAATAAACCAGAATATTTCCTCCATCTCTTTTTCTGACAATTTCCTTCCTCTCTTTTTACTATCATTTGATGAAGGTCCATAAGGATTGGCTACAAATCTGAATTTGGAACGTGATGTAAAGGAATTTAACAATGTCCTAGCAAGTACTACATTATTTTCAGACTGGTGATTTTCAAGAAGTGCTATCAGTTTGCCCCATTCTGATAAATGTTGTAAGTGGAACAACTGGAGGAAAAAGTGACAGAACAGATCACATTTAACCGAGATCAGTCTGGCAGTGAAACAATCTAAAACTTTAATTTACACTGTTGTGGAGGTTAGTTCCAGTCCACCAATACCTTTCTCAATCAGCTGCTCTGCAGCCTCATTTTAATTTGGTGTTTCTCTGCTATCTATCTGCACCACAGGTTGCTCTCTGATCACTGATATTATTTCCATATCCCCTCCATAAAACTTTATTTTATTACTCTAATGCAATTGTGAAGCAAAACTGGCTCAGAAATCTTTGTGGCATCCTGCTTCTGTACCTAAGCAACCCATACACAGAAGAAATATTGTACAAGCTATTGTGGATTCGTTTTTAGGTCTCCAAAGTTAGGGAATTAGTCAAGGACTGTGCAAGTTGCATGGACAATTATTCAAAAATTTTGGCTGAGGATGCAATATGCAGCAGAATTTTTTTACTCTTTGTGAAAATGTGCGACCGACATAATAATGTGCCAAATATTGTCTGTGAACAATACAAGGTATTTTCCACACTGCTGGTGCAGCAGCTTTTGACTTGCAACTTCTATCTTAATTACAAAATAATTGTTTAGATTTATAAATTGCCTTTCACAATCTCAGATGTCCCACAGCCTTTTACAGCCAATGGAGTACTTTGATTTTGAAAGTTCAGCTTTCATTCTTCAAGTCAGCAATTTCCAAGCGGTCTTCAGTGCGCATGACAATGCAGAATCACCAAGCAGAAAGTAATAGCCAACTTCTGCACTCATGAGGACGGACGTACTCAGTATCTCGAGTTCATGTTGGGGTACATGTATTGTTCTACGGGGGAAAATTCCCCGAGTGCCCTGTTTTGACACCATGCATACCTTGGTTATGGGTGATGATCTCTCTACCTGAATTAGTTTGCATAGTGTTTAGCGCCATTTTATTCTTTGATTATTTGTAATTATCTGTCTGTCTTAAATTATCGGTGCTTAGATCATCCCTTCACTTGTTATACAACCTGTCGAAACTTTGCATGTACTGATTATACTTAACTGCTTACATTTGTCTAATAGCATTCATGATTACTTGTAAAGACTTGTTATTCAGCTGGCCTATACTGTCTGTACTTATCCTTTGACACTCTTGATTATTTGTTAGTGTTGGGCTTTCATCACTCTATCTATACATTGTGTCTGTGCACCTCGCTTCCCTTCACCTGACAAAGGAGTGGTGCTCCAAAAGCTTGTGATTTCAAATAAACCTGTTGGACTATAACCTGGTGTTGTGTGACCTCTCATTTTGATAGTAAGTAATATGGAGGCCATGGACCTTACTATATTCACAGCTTGCTACTGTGTGGGTGACAAGGGTATGAGAAATGGCTACCTCTCATCTTGTTCACCCCAATCCAACACTGGCATATCCACATCATATTTTGAAAGGATAACAAGTGTTATAATGTTGAAAATGTTGGTCATTAGATTGTAAAAGCAAGTTAAATACTGAAATTAAGTTCAATGTTTTTAGCAAGATGTTTTTACAGATGTATCATAGAAAGCAGTCTTTCTGGTTGTATCACAGTTTGGTATGGCTGCTGCTCTGCCCAAGTTCGCAAGGTCGTGAACGTAGCCCAATCCATCATGCAAACCAGCCTCCCATCCATTAACTCTGTCTACATTTCCCACTGCCTTGGCAAAGCAGCCAGCATAATTAAGGGCCCCATGCACCCTGGACATTCTCTCTTCCACCTTCTTCCTTCGGGAATAAGGTACAAAAGCCTGAGGTCACACACCAACCGACTCAAGAAAGGCTTCTTCCGTGCTGCTAGAACAAAGAACAAAGAACAACACAGCAGGGGAAACAGGCCCTTTGGTCCAACGAGCCTGTGCTGCCATTTTAACATTATGAGTACCCTCCTCTACCAATGACCTTTGTCTACGCCTACTGGGGAAAATTGAGGGAAGACTAATTTAGGGATAATTTGTTACACCAATCAGCCTAAGAGTATGTTTTTGGGGTGTGGGAGGAAACCGGAGCACCCCAGAGAAAACCCACGCAATCATGGAAAGAATGTGCAAACTCCCAGAGACACTGGCCAAAATCCATGTATCTGCACAGCAAACAGTGATAGTCACTGAGCTGTCGTGTTGCCCGTCAGGAGGTCCAGTTTAAGCGTACACTAATGACACAAAGCACTAGGCAACTCTTGAAGCAACATCCAAGAGCAGCCCTTGCACGACCCACCGTGTGTATGCCCCCTGTCAGACTTTTGAATGAACTTATCTTGCATGAAGTTGATCTTTCTCTGTACCCTAGCTATGATTGTAATGCTACATTCTGCACTCTCTCATTTCCTTTTCTACAAATGATATGTTTTGTCTGTACTGTGGCAAGAAACAATATTTTTCATTAAATGTTAATACACATGGCAATAATAAATCAAATCAAAGTTTCCAAGTTCTTTTTTTCCACTGCTAAAATTACAGAACTGTTTTGCTTATTACAAACAGGAGAGAGATGTCATGGTGGTTCCCCCTTGATGTCTAAATGTAAATTAAATGCTTAGCCTTAGCAAACTGCAGATGGGAACATCATTTACCTCCCTAAACAAGGCTGCTTACAGTGTCCTCATCCATCCCATGAATCTCTGTGCATCTCTGCATCTCTGTGGAGGCGGGGAATCACTGACAGCTTCTGAATTTCCACTTTGAACAGCATGGGCAGAATTCTTCGGCCGTTCACAGTTGCAGGATTCTCCAATTTTGGGGTGGACAAGATGAGAGGCAGCCGTGGCACAAGCCCTTATCACCCACACAGCAACAGACTGTGAATACAGTGCAGTCCATGGCCTCCATCTTACCTGTCTGACTGTGAGAGGTCACACGACATCAGGTTATAGTCCAACAGGTTTATTTGAAATCACAAGCTTTCGGAGCACTGCCCCTTGGTCAGGTGAAGTGAAGCGAGGTGCATAGGCACAGAATATATAGACACAGTGATGATAACCCAACACTAACAAATAATCAAGAGTGTTAAAGGATAATGCAGACAGTGAAGATCAGCTGAATAATAAGGTTTTACAAATGATCACGAGTGCTAATATAAACAGAGATTTGGCTGAGCACCAAATTCTCCGCCCTCGCTTGCAGCGACAACGGGGCACGAACGGCTGTAAAAGTCCAGTCCATATGTGTAGATTCCAGAGTTTGCTTTCAGTTTCAGAGGAATAATGACAGCAAACACTGACAGTTTCACCACCGGTCACTATCGCAAAATCCAACCTGAAATCTTTCAAGAAGACAGTCCCATTTCTGTTTAAAAAAAACACGCCAAATGATGGTGTTAATTATCCAATTATCAGCAGCCAGTGCAGGGCAGCACTGTGTGGAATTTTCCCTCAGAAAATGACAAAGCTCAGTCAGACGCCAGGGTCGATTTTGTTTTAATTTGCTTACTGTTCACATGTGAGCATGTACCAAGGAGACCTAGTCTGATGACCAGTCTAATTAAGGAGCAGTTTGCCGTGTCTTGCAACATCTGCCCTTCTATATCCATATCCTTGCCTGGGACCTCGAGTGATTCAAAGCAGCAGCAAAAAAAAGCCAGAAGCTGTAATTGCCTCAAACCTTCATGGTGTAAAGCACATCCAAAGAGACCCAGAACAGCCCGTAGTCAAAGGTGATTGATTTGACTAATCCCCATCTCTGGTGAAAGTAGCATTGAATAAAACATGACCTGTCCAAAATACAATCCTGTTCTAAGAGTGATCACAAGGAATGTATTTTTTTTGAAACATCAGAGTAAATGTTCTAGATTTTTTATCACACAAGGTGAAAAGTCTGTTAATCTTTTATAACTAATAATGAAAATGAGGGAATATCTTAACACCTTGAAATCTAGAATAAGAAAATCCAACTTTAGTCTAACCTACTTTCATCTAAATGTCTGGGCTACTGAGGCAGACAAATCTTCTTTTATACTTCAAACCAAAACATCTCCATTGCTCTACTGCTAAGTCCTTATCAGTCCCAACAATGGCTGTGGCTGCGCTTATCTTATCCAGCACACTCTTTACTTTCACACCAAAGTGAATTTGCAAGACTTGAGCCTCTCTTCTGATGAATGAAATTTTATCTTTTACTGGGTACCGTATTGTATAAATTAACAACTGTTATATTTTTACTGCAGCTCTTTAGCAAACTGTTTTATTTCCACATTGTAAGAACGCAAATTTTTTCATGTGCTGTCAGTATTTGGGGTGTTGCCCACATTACTGGATGAAAATTATTGGATGCTGGGATCCTTCCACTTTCTCTCCTTTCCCTGCTGCTACTTCCCACATCCTCACTGCGGCCCATGCTCAACTTCCTGTTGCTGCTGGAAGGAATTGAATATCAATGCATACTGTGATCAGAAATTTTACAGGTTCGGAAATTCCCCTTCAAAGTGTGCAAGGGTGTTGAATTTTTTTTTTACAGCAGCAATAGGAGGAATTTTGGATCATCATGTGAGGTAGAACAGTATCAAGCAGTGTTGTAGTGAGAATGTGTGGAGAAGAATACCACCAATACCTCAGGGGCAAAGGGACGATGAGCAGCATTAAGAGGGAGGGAGGAAAATACCTTCACTTGCCAAGAAGATGAACTGGGGATGGGGTCACAGGGAGGACTGGTGAAGCAAAGGAGAGGACAAGCAGTAACGCTGAGAGGATTGGATTGGAAGTTATTCATTGAAATGAAGGGGAGATTGATTACACATTTTAACTATAAGGGAAGACAGAATGAATGTGTCTGCATTAACTGAGAGAGGCCAATGAAAACTGCCAGAGCAGAAGATTGGAATCCTAAAGTCGGCAGGGAATGAGTCTGCTAGCTTGAAACAATGATGAAAGGATTGCCAAAGAAGAAGATAGAGAAGAGTGGCAGCATGAGATTAGAGGGTTGGGAAGGAGGAAGTGTTTCTAAACTATGGGAAGGGCTCACTTTGTATAATAGGACAGTTAGAAGAATGATGATTGGAGTAACTTTTGGGATGGCCAAGTCTAGTTCATGTTTTGAAAAGCTAGAAACCATTTTAATATACTATATTAATAAATCAGTTATTACAAACAATAATAGTGTGAATCTTGCTAGAGTGAGGCATCACAGGGCACGTGCTGTTAGGTGACTTCCTCACCAGCTCAAAATTTGCCCTACATCTTCCTGGAAGTCCAAGTTGATGATGGGGTTATGAAAACAACAGGATAACTGAAACCTGAGGGAATGACAGGGTCTGCAGTTTATTTCCTGAACCAATGGGTGTGATTCTGCCATGCCCCCACCAGAGAGGTCAATGGCAGGGAGAAGGGAAAAATTCAGTGAGATGCCCAAAAATCAGTTTCACGTTGACATGAAATTAGAGCAGAATCTTGTGATGCTGCTAGCCATGGCAAACCAGAAAACCCACTGTGAAACTGATTTGTATCCCGCTAACATGATGCAGATGAAGGCCTGACTGGAATATTCCCACCATGCCTGATTCTTCAAGACGCTAGCTGGAAAAAGTGTTGGTCCAGAGCACATCTGGAATAACGTGGTGTGCAAAAGTTAGGACTGAGTCTGCCTCCAGAATTTGGGAAGGAGACCGCCAGAGACCCTGGAACACCATGACAGTGGATGGGGACAACTACCTGGTTGATCTTGCGGATTCAGTATCTTTGAGGAGGTCCACCATTGTGGGCAGCATGGTGGCACAGTGGTTAGGACTGCTGCCTCACAGTGCTAGGGACCCAGGTTCAATTCCATCCTCGGGTGACAATCTGTGTGGAGATTGCACGTTCCCCCCATGTCTGCATGGATTTCCTCCAGCAGTCCAAAGGTTAGGTGGATTGGCCATGCTAAATTGCCCCTTAGTGTCAGGGGGAGAAGCAGGGTAAAAACATGGGGTTACTGGTTTATGGCCTGGATGGGATTGTTGTCAGTGCAGGCTCAATGGGCCACGTGCACTGTAGGGATTCTCTGATTGATTCTATGACTTCAGCTTCAGGCAGTTTCTGGAGGTCCATCTTCATTATTCAAGAGGTCCATCTTCTTTCGTCAATGGTAGATCAGTGATGTCAGGCACCTTTTCAATATGGTACCCATGTATGACAGCAGGGTTTATACTATCTACCCCTGTCCAATGCCGGCATCTCTACAGCAGGATTTATACCATCAATCCCATCTCACCATGGAAGATACTGCAGAACTCCCAGATGCCCAGTTAATTATACTGCAGACAGGGGATATGGAGTGTTCACCTGTTGGCCGCCTGGGCAGGATAAGCTCCCAGCCCCATCCTCATCTTCACCACTGAGCCTTGTCACAGGTAGAAGAATTCTGCCCAGTGAATTTCAAGGATAGGAAAAGAAACAAAGGATAGAATCTTAGGAATCGCCAGCCACACCACTGAGAATACACTGACATCTGGGGGGGGGGGGGGGGGGGGGGTGGTTTGCAAAATTAAATGCCATGCCCATTACCTCCCTGCTACCGCTGGTATTTTACCAGTTGTGGAGGGATGCATTTGGTGGCCTTCTTGACCTTGGGCCAACTGAGGTTCTTAAGTGACCAATTAATGACCACCTAAGGACCACCACCTGCTGCTTCTGTGATTTTACCCACAGTAGTAGGTGCCAGCAGCGAGCCTCAGGCCGCAAGATAAAACCTGGTGGCCATATTGTCGGGTACGGTAAGGGGTGCCTCCTGTTCACAGAGGGTGGGGGAATGCTGGATGGGAACTGCCTTGTTCCCAATGACGGCCACCCAAGGTATTTCCCAAAGGTGGGGCACTGTCAATGTAAAATTCTGAGAAAAAGAACAACAGAAATGGGGGTGGGGGGGGGAGGTGAATCAGAGTCAAATGGGGTATAGCAGAAGAAATAAAAGAGGGAAAGAAAAATTGGATCGAGAGAATAAAAAACAAGAAGTAAAGGCAATAAAAAACACTTAGTTCTTTAAATTTCTGAGAAAAATTAATGACAAGTAGGAGTAAGATTCAACAGTTTAATTTATTCCCTCTCTGGGCCAGAGATGTTGATTGGCATTGCATTAATAAATATTTTAATGTGAAAGGGTATTAATACTGTTAAGTGTGAACCCTAACTGTATGCAATGAGCTTGATTTGAATTTTGTTCACAAATCAAACAATGTTTAAAAAAGCATCAGGGAGCTTGAGGGCAAGATGCTATTTGAGCAAAGGCGAACAGCAGAGCTCAAGAATACAAGAAATAAGAATACCAATGGACCATAAAGCCCATCAAACATATTCAGCTTTCAACAAGATCATGGCTAAGTTTCTACATAACTCAATCTTTTCATCCTATCTGAATCATAGTCCTTAATTCCCATACTGCACAAAAATCCATCAAAATCAGTTTCAAAATGCTCACCAGGTGGAATTTTACGGGAATGATTCGAAGTGTTCAGTTAGCGTGAAACTGGGAGAGTTCCTGGTCTAGTTTTTGGGTGAGTTTTCACACCCAATTTTACGGACTTTAACACTGAAAATTTGTGCTAGATTGTTTCTGGCTGCTGCAGGCGGTGGGCTGGGCTTAATTCACAGCCAGCCTGCAGAGGGAGTACTGAGCATGCACAGACCCCTGTGTCTAAGTGGTAAGCTTAGTCAATATGTGACTCCTGTGTAACAGCAATATGGTTGATTCTTCCTTGGTTACTTTGAGAAAGGCAACAATTAAGAGCTGAGCAAGCTCATACCCACACATATCTCCCACTAGAATTTTAAAACAACACAGTATTGTTGGGCTCTAAAAATGAACAAGAGCATCAATTTGCCACATGCGATAAATAGCGAGTGTATTGGACAACGTTATTGTAATAACATTGTCGACCCCTACAAGGTAGAGATTCAAGCAACGGACAGAGAACACTTTTGTATTTATTCCTCAATCACCATCACAAAAAGCAAATTATCTGTTCGTTATCACTTTTCTGGTTTTAGGAGCTTGTTGTATGTAAATTAACTGCCATATTTCCTGCAACAGTGGCCAGGATTATGAGCCTACAATGATGGCAATGTAAAAATCATACAAGAGAGAAAAAAATGAGAATCTTGAAGTATGATTGTCCCCATCATCACCATAAAGAGGTTCCTGCCCAAGAAGGGTTAAAATATAATTAACATATATGTATTAACATATTATTATAAGGCTCCCTCACTGTTTTGCCCCACCACACTGAGATTTTAAAAACTTGAAATCAGGAGAAGGAAACACTCCAGGGGAAGAACATGTTAGGCAGTACCCTGGGTATCAGAGGGCAGTGCCAGGTGGGTGTTCCTGTGGAGAGTTCCATCCTCGGGGGTGTGGAGAGATGGGATGCCCATGGGATGGTGTGGGGCTGGTGGGGCTGGGGTGGGGCGGGTTGGGGGCCTGGGGGGGGGGGGGGGGGGCAGGAATGCCAGAATGCGTTAGGAGGGGGTGGGGGTTCCTGTTTTTTTTTCAAACAGGAGATCGAGGTGCTCGGGCTTTCTCAAGCCTGCTAGCGTGATGCACACCTCCAACATTTTTTCTTCTAAGTGCTGGACAATATGGCGAGAAGCCATCTGTGTGGCTGTAAGCTGCAGCCCACTTTTCTTGCCTGAGCCAGCACCTGGAAGAGAAAAAGGAAAATTCTGCCCAGTGCAAAAAGTGCCTAATTAGATGAGAAGTGGTTTGGGATGCTTTGTGGTTGTGAAATTCATTATTTAAATACAATTCTTTCCTTAATAAGCAGACACAATGGAATTGTCCATTGATAGATTTTATCCTTCAACGTCAGCATCATGCATTCAGAGACTTGGTACATAATAACACTAATTCAAAGTGCAGTCCTTAAGCTGTTGTAATGAAATACCTTCGTTCCAATCTCAGCAATCTGTTCCTGGCCACTGCTGTGACATTGTCATTTCCCACAAGCTTGTGACACTGTTGAAAAGACCTCAACTAGACTGAATACTTGCACCCATACTTCGTATTGGGCTGGGATTAACCTGACTTAATTTACCTCAGAAACTGTCCATATCATCAGGGAGTGGGGCATTCTCAATCCATCAATGTGGGTTGGAATTAAATAAGAGTAAAGGACTGTGTTCAAAATCTCGAGCAGTCAGTCCCTATTATATGGCTTCTAAATTCCTTCATGTGATGAATTGAACCAAGTATTCCTTTTATCAAAAATTAAAAGGAATGAAAAAGAAAATGGATCCCATTTATATGATAATAAGTGACACTTTAAGAAAACGCAGCAGGGCATTGAGCTCCTTTAAATTATTACATTATTTATGACAAATAAACAGGCAAGAATCTCTCATGAAAAGGTCACAAAGCATAATATTGATCTAACAAGAACTCATTATGAACCTGTCAGCCTCAGTCCCTGATTGAGAGAAATATCGAGAGTAAAAATAGAAACTTGAATTGCAAATGACTGTCCAGAGCAACGTGGGCATTGTTAATATCAATGTCTGTATTTTCCAGTCTCCTGAAACCATGCCCACCTGGTACATTTTGATGGGGTCACTCCCTCTCTGTCTAATATTGTCAAAACTTTGCCATCCTGTGCCCTTCGACTATGTGCCAGTGAAACAGCAGCTACACAACAAACCTGTAACTGTCACCAATAGGTAGGAATCCCATAACGCACCAATTAGCAAAAACAGCAACTGCAACATGGATTTTCTTTTAAGTATAGAATACACAAAGCAGAAACTATCCATTCAGCCCAACTAATCTGTGTTGGCATTGACATGAGACAGGCATTTCCTTTCATTCCATCTACTAACCCAATCTTTCAGAACATCATGGTATTAAATGAATTCTCAGAATGTCAGCACTGTTGACATTTATTCCTATAACAAGATACGTTGAGAAAATAATTACATTAAGCAGCTGTTTTCAACTATGTTGGGCCAATTGTACCATCATGTTGCGCCAATTTTCAGGTGCGAAAACTTGGTAAAGTCGGGCATGAACCGAGTAGCACGATACGTGGCTGCCTCTGCATCGGTCCCTCCTTTACCAAGGCTCAAAAATGGCCGTGATCAGGATCGCGCCCGAAACAGGTATGATGGCCATTTAAATGCATTTGCGTGCATATAAATTGACTTAATGGGCTGCATACCCAACTTTACTGGCACTTCCCCTTTACTACCACATTCGCCCATCCAGATTCGGTGCAAAACAGACATGCTCCATAAAAGTCTGATTCAGGAGCTTCAGCTAGTGAGGTTGTAAGTGTTAAACATCCGATGGCTTTCTGCCTGAGATCAGTGTGGGGGGGGATTGGGGGTGGTGGTTGCTGTCTGCTGCAACTCTGCCTATGATCAGTGAGGGAGCAGGGGATGCCCACTGCTATTCTGCCTGTGATCAGTGAAGAGGAAGGGCGGATCCAATGCCATTCTGCCAGAGATCGGTGGGGGGGGAAGGGGGTTGCAATCGGTCTGGGTGGTAGGGAAATGGGGAGCTAAGAGGTCAATAGTGTTGTGGGATGTGGGGCAACATCTGTGGGGGTGAAGGGGAGGCATTATCCGGCCCGGGAGCAATATGGAACTGGAGGCGCATTCTATTTTTTTTTCTGCACGTGCGCAGTTGGAGGCATCAATTAGAGCTGCAGGATTTTGGGTGTGTTAAGCCCTGCCTACAGGCTTCTGCAGCGCAATTCGGAAATGCTGATATTTTTGCAGGCAGAGTGCGTATGTGGGCGCCTGAGAATGGGTCTAAAAGTTGGATCTGAAACACACCCAATTTCAAGTCTGCCCAGCACTTAGAGTCAAAATAGTAAAATAGAGCCCACTGAGTTACATATAGAATCATAAATACTTACATCACAAAATAAGGTCATTTGGCCCATTCCACCATGCCATGCCAGTTCTCTGCAAGAGAAATTTAACCTGTCCCTCTTCCCCTGTAATCCAGCAATCTTTCCTCCTCTACGTTGTTATCCAACTCTTTTTTTGGAAGTTATGGTTGAATCCTCCTCCGCCACACTTTTAGGCCATGTACTCAAGATCCCAATCACTTGTTGTGTAAGAAGTATTTCCTCATATCACCTTGGATTTTTTTGTCAATCATTTCAAAATTATCATTTGGTTTTAGACTCTTCCTTCAATGGGAAAGTTTCCCCCTACTTCCTGATTTTGAACACCTCTATCAAAACCTTTCTAGACATTCTCTTTTCACAGGAAAACAACTCCAGCTTTTCCAATCTCACTCAAGTCCCTCAACCCTACACCGCTTTCACAAATTCTTTCTGCATCCTCTGTAAATCCTTCACATCTTTCCTAAATTGTGGTGCCCAGAACTATACATAATATTCCAGCTGAAGTCAAACCCGTGTTTTATAAAGGTTCATTACAACTTCTTCACATTTGCATTTAACTATTTTTCTCAGCCTGCCCTGCCACCTTCAATGATTTACGTATATTTTCCAGTTGCAATTGTTATTGATGCACTCAGTTCTGCTGTCACCAAAACCAGCACAGTTGCCATCTATTGCCAGATTCAAAACCAAAGGGACAGTAGAGCTTGGGTGCAGTTTAGAAAAGCACCATTTGCAAAAGAAGTCCTTAATAAAATATTTTAATGATTTGTATACAGATGTACATTTATTTCAACGCAGTTTTTCTTTATTGCAGAATTTCATAGCTCCAGCACTTGGTTGGGTCATTGCTATCAAGTTCAGTAGTTCCCACTATATCTTTCTTGTTGCTTACTAATTACATAACATGCTACACCAGTTTTTATATTAATAAATTTCTATATTAATTTGGAGACCTTCTTTTCGTTCCAAGTTCTGATATAAAGTATTTAGTTACACTCTTTGGAGGCAAAATTGGTGTATGCTAGGAGCACAAAATGGGTTCATATTCAGCAATTCAATTTTTACTACTATGAATATTGATTTCCATTTGTGTCATTGAGCCCATAAGACATGCTTGATGGAGGCCAATTTCACTCTCTTGTGTGAGAAAATAATTAGGGCCTAACTACAGGTGTGAAACAAGTGTCACAACTGCATTCGTTAGCATTGCTGCCTCACCGCGCCAAGGACCCGGGTTCTGTTCCCGGCTTGGGTCACTGTGTCTGCATGGTTTCCTCTGGGTGTTCTAGTTTCCTCCCACAGTCCAAAGATGGGAAGATTGGGTGATTTGGCCATACTAATTGTCGGGGGATTAGCTAGGGTAAATGCATGAGGTTATGGGGAGAGGGGCCAGTGCAGACTTGATGGATCGAATGGCTTCCTTCTGCACTGTAGGATTGTATGATTTGATTGTGTGCCCGCAATGGGTCAGCCTGCAGATTCCCTGAATTCTATAAAGCTGTTAATTCACCAGCTGAGGAAAAAATTCAGCTCCCGAGATGACTGGGAGTACAGAAGCCTGCACTTACCAGAATGACCCTACCACAACACCCCCTCCCCCCACCCCACCCTGCTCCCCAGTTGGTTTCCTAAGTCATGTAACCCTTATTCTGCTTATTGATTCTTAAAGGGACAATCACCACAGCTTCAGATCTCCTTATCATGAAACTGGCAACTCGCAGGCACCACTCAGTAAACCATCTGAGTGGTGCCAGCTTGTCAATTGGGTCAAGCACTAATTCAGTCAGTTTAGACTCCTGACACCAACTCTCAGGGTGGGTTGGGTGAAGAGGTAATCCAGGAGAAGCATAGCTGAACTGTCTGTTGACTGAAAAAGGTTTGTTTGAAATAATGGCAGTGCTGTCAGCCAAAGCATTGCAATATATAACATGAACTTAAATAAAGCAAGCCTGTGCTTGTAATTAAATCAATTCTGGATCTGAAACTTTGTAGGATAGAAGACAGTAACGTGCACAAATCTGGAATAAACAGGGAATGTTGCACTGGTAATGGTGTAATAGGCAGTTCATTATTGTGTGTGAAATTTCCAGAATTAATAAACAGTTCAGGTGTAATTATAGTACGAGAAAAAATAAGAGCAATTGACTTGGAAATTAGCGTTACTGGTCAATTTAAATTTGATATAATGCCTTATCACTAATTCCATGAAAAAAAATCAGCAAGTTTTAAAATCTCATTAATTTTGACATTTTCTTCTTATGAATGTTGCTTCCTCTTGCCTCTAAGCTACAGGATTTGCTCTATTAATAGTAACCTTTTGTCCTTTTGATGACAACACTTTGAGGAATGCACTTGCTTCCTTTTCTCCTCATGATAACTTCTGGAGTTAGGTCACTTGCATGATGCCCTTTTATTCTAGAATTTACCAGGTACCAAGTAGCAGGAAGCACAAGCTTCAGCAGATTTTGCATTTACTTAATGAAGAATACTGAGGCTAAGTGTAGCACTGTCAATGATTCCCTGACAGCAGCTAACTGAGCATATGAGCATACATTGAGGACTGAACCTGAGGTGTGTAGCTCAAATACATTGGTAAAGATTATTCAAGATGTTCCCCACTAAATTTGCAATAATACTTTGATGGATGAATCCCTGGAGTGTGTACAAGATGGTTTTTCAGACCAGTACGTTAAGGAACCAGCTAGGGAACATGCTATCCTAGATTTGGCATTGCATAATGAGAAGGGGTTAATTAATAATTTTGTTTTGCAGGGTCCTTTAAAGAACAGTGATGATAGCATAATAGAATTCTTTATTAGAGCAGAAAGTGAAGAAATCCAATCCAAAATCAGGATCCTAAATCTAAACAAAGGAAACTACGAAGTTATGAGACTAAGATAGACTGGGGAACTTTATTAAAAGGCATGACTGTGGATAGGCAATGGTTACACTTTCAGGAACAAATGTATGCATTTCAAGGATTATACATTCCTTTCTGGTGCAAAAATACAACAGAAAAGTTGCTCAACCATGGCTAACAAAATAAAATAAGGACAGTCTTAGATATACAGAGGAGTCATATAAAATTGCTGGAAAAGGAGCAAGTCTGAGAATTGTGTGCATTTAGAATTCAGCAAAGGACTTAAAGAGGGGAAAATAGATTATGAGAGTAAACTTCCAAGGAACATAAAAACAAACTGTAAAATCATCTATAAGAATGCAAAAATAAAAAACATTAGTAAAGACATCTTTACAGTCCAAATTGGGTGAATTTATAATAGAGGACAAGAAAATGACAGAGCAATTGAACAATGACTTTAATTCTGTCTTCACAGTGGAAGACAGACATAACTTCTCAGAAATGCTAGGGAACACAGGGTCTCTTGAGAAGCAGAAATGGAAGGAAATTAATATTACTAAAAAAGTAGTGCTGGAGAAGTTAGTGAGACTGAAAGTTGACCAATTCCCAATGCCTGATCATCTACATCCCAGGGTATGAAAGGAGGTGACTGTGGAAAAAAATTGGATGTGTAGGTTATCACCTTCCAAAATTCTGTAGACTCTGCAACATTTCCAAGTGAACATTTCCAAATTCACTGACAACACAAAATTTTGTGGGAATGCGCATGGTGAGCTGGATGTTAAATGGCTTCAAGGCAATTTGAGTGAGTGGGCAAATGCATGGCAGATGCAGTGTAATGTGTGTAAGTGTGAAGCTATTCATTTTGTTTGGAAAAACAGTCCTGGTGAATTGAAGGGTGGAAAATGGAACCCCACTATTTAATAAAGGAAGGAGGGAGAAAACAATGAATTACAGACCATCTAGTCAAACATCAGTAGTAGAGAAAATGCGAGAGTCAATTATAAAGGATGTGATGACAGGACACTTCAAAAAATACCAATGGAAATAGGCAAAGTCAACCTTGATTTATGAAAGGGAAATCATGTCTGACAAACCTACTGGAATTTTTTTTTGAGGATAAAACTATTAGAATAGATAAGGGAGAAATAGTGGATGTGGTACATTGGCATACTAAAAACGCTTTGGATAAAATATCATGTAAGAGGTTAGTGTGCAAAACTAAAGCACATGAAATTGAATGTAATATATTGGCATGGATTGAGAGTTGGTTAGCAGACAGATTAGGAATAAATGGATTTTTTCGTAGTGGCAGGTGGTGACTATTCACAATCTATATCGATGATTTGGATGAGGGAACCAAGTGAACATCTCCAAATTCGCTGACAACACAAAATTTTGTGGGCATGCACATGGTGAGGTGGATGTTAAATAGCTTCAAGGCAATTTGAGTGAGTGGGCAAATGCATGGCAGATGCAGTGTAATGTGTGTAAGTGTGAAGCTATTCATTTTGCTCGGAAAAACAGAGGCAGAATATTATTTAAATAGTGATGGATTGGGAAATGTTTATGTATAAAGGTATCTGGGTGTCCTTATACACCAGTCACTAAACTAAAGCATGCAAGTTCAGCAAGCAGTTAAGATAGCATATGGTATGCTGACCTTCATTACAAGAGGACATGAGAACAGTAACAAGGATGTTCTACTGCAGCTGTACAGGAAGTTGCTGAGGCTACACTTAGTACTATATTCATTTTTGGTCTCATCAAAGAACAAACATACTTCCCATAGATGAAGTGCAAACAAAGATTCAACAAACTGATTCCTGGAATAGCAGGATTATTGTATGAGGAGATTTTGGGTCGGCTGAGCCTGTATTCACTAGGGTTTAGAAGAATGAGAGGGGATTTCACTGAAACTATAAAATGCTGATGGGGTGGACAGGCAGGATACAGAGATGATGTTGCCTCTGGCTGCGGGGTCTAGAATACTGGGTCACAGTCTCAAGATGTAGTCATTTAGGACTGAAATGAGGTGACATTTCTTCACTCAGAGCATGGTAAACCTGTGCAATTCTGTGGAGGCTAAGTCACTGAATATATTTCAAAAGGAAATGAATAGATTCCTAGAATCTAAAGATATCAAGGGATATGGGAAAAGTGAAAGAGCTTGGCATCAGGTATGATCATATAGTGTGGCACAAGGCTCAATGACCAACTCCTGTTCCTTTTTTCTATGCTTCTCTATGTTTTTATGTCTATAGAAATGGTGTGAAGGGATATTGATGCTATTGGAGTGACTTCAGGCGACACGTAAACTATGGTGGAAATGTGGAACTCTCTTCCATCCTCAGTAGCTGTTGAAGCTGCGTCAGTTGAAAATTTCAGAAGTGACACTGATAGCTTTTCATTGGATAAGCACATCAAATGATATGGAACAAAGGTGGGTAAAGAAAGCTGAGGTACAATTCGGCCAGCAACTACTTGAAGAGCAGGACAAGCTTTAAAGACTGAATGATCTCCTCCTCTTCCTATATTCCATGAAGTTTTTGCTGATCGTTTGCTGAGGTTTTGCCAGATGATCAGGAGAAACTTGGCCATTGTGTTTATCCATTGTTTCAATGCAGAAACTTGTTTATTCAGCAATACCTCATTTTCATCGGCACTCATTAAAGATAATAATCTCACTGAGTTCAGATAACAGTACAGCTGAATATATTCACCAAGCCATTGAAGATGCAGGCACAGAGACAGTGGATATTACTTTGATTTGTGTTTGGTACAATTATTGTTTTCACTGGGGTGAAATTACAGTACTGAGAATGTGCAAATTATATTATGTAGCAAAATGACTAAACAGTGAATACAAAAATAAAATTCTCAACAGTTTATGATATACAATTAGGAATGCTTTCATTACATAAAGCTTAAGTTATTGTAAAGCACTAACATTTTCTGTTGCTCGACCACTGATTGTATTAATGAAGGGGTATATTTTGTTCCTTCTGTTTTATTTTTCATATGCTCTACCAATAAAGCACACTTCTCAATGTATTTTTTTCAGACTTTTGATATAAGTGATGCTCAAACTAATTCTCCTAATGCTGTTGAGGAAGCAATTAATTATCTGTGTATTTTATCACTATAAATAGTGTGAAGAGCAGCAGCCTAGCTGTGAGGCATGTTATTTACTGCAGTAATGGAGAAAACGCAGAGAAAATGTAAAGCAAGATTTATTGACAACCAGCAGACTGTTGCACTGGCATGAAAGAGTCAAGGGGTATGGTAGCTTAGTGTGCATGTTATTAGATTCATAATCCAGAGATCTGAATGAATGGTCCAATGACATGAGTTCAAATCCCACCACAGTAACTGAGAAATCTAAATTCAGTTATCTAAATAAATCCTGAAACAAAATGTTAGTCTCAATAATGGTAACTGTGGAGTTATCAGACTGTCACAAGAACTCATCTGTCCTACCCCTATCTTTTAGGGAGGGAAATCTTCTGTCCTTATCAGGTTTGGAGTCAAAAATAGGTCTATAAGTGACTCCAGACCTTCAGAAATGTTACTGACTCTTAGCTGCACTCTGAAATGGCCTAATTGGCCACTTGGTTATATCAAACTGCTACAGGAAATAATTTTAACAATAAAATCAGATAGATCAATTAAAGCTAGGTCAAGACAAAAGCACACATAACTCAGTCAACCCTGCAAATTCGTCCTTACTGACATCAGGGGACTTCTATCCCACAAACTAGTAAAGCAACAACCTGACATAAATCCTCATCACAGAATGATACCTTTAAGCCAAAGACCCAGGCCCTTCCAACATAGATGGCAGCATACTGGTATGAAGTCATGAGGGAATGGCCTCAATAATGAATCTCACTAAATTTTTATGGTATCCAGTCAAACTTGGGAAAGGAAACCTCCTGCCAACTACCACCAACACATCTTCTCTCAGCTGAAAAATCAGTACTCCTCCATGCGGAGTTGCATTTAGAAGAAGCATAGATGGTAACAAGGAGACAAAATGTAGAGTGGGAATTACAATGTCTATCACCAAGTGTGGTTCTACAGCACCGGTACTGAATAAGCTGGTGAGGCCTGAAGGACATAGCTGTCAGACTGGGCTTGCAGCAGGAAAACCTACTTGAAGTCATCTCACCAACATACCTGTTGAAGGTACAGTGGTCCATGCCAACATTGATGGGACTGACCACCGCTCAGAACTTATGCAGACAAATATTCCACCTTCACATTAAGAACACCATGATGCTCCATGGAACCATGCTTGTAATGGGAGAGGCTCAGAGCAGATCTAGCAGCTCAAGACTTGGCATTCATGAGGTGCTGTGGATAATCAGCAGCAGCAGCAGAATTGTTTTCAATCACAATCAGCAACCGCATTGCCTCAGTTTACTATTATCATCAAACCACAGAGCCAACACTGGTTCAATGAAGACTGGGGCAGGAGCAGCAGTAGGTTTATCTAATAATGAGATGCCATTCTGGGGAGGCTACAACACTGGACTACATGCATACCGTGTATATTGGAAGGGAATGCTGCAGAGAGAGCTAAGTAATCTGGATCAGATTATAGCTCTGCAATCCTCCCACATCCAGTTCTCAATAATAGTGGACAATTAAACAACTAACCAGAACAGAAGGATCCATGAACTTTCCCATCCTGAATCAATTGTAAAGACAAGGTTGAAGCAGATGCAACTATTTTCATCCAGAAGTGCTGAGTGGATAATCTCTGCCTCCTTCAAAGATCTTCACCGTTATAGAAATCAAATGCACAGTAGTCAAATTAATTTACTCCCTGCAACATTAAGAGACAGCTGAGTGTACTTGGTGCAGCAACAAGACTATTGGTCCTGACAACATCTCAGCTCGAGTGCTGAAGATTTATGCTGGAGCACTTGATGCGCCGCTTGCCAAGTTATTCTAGTGCAGATGCAAACAATAGTGTTTACCCAAACAAAGACAAAAATTGTCTAGGTATCCTTTCTCAAAAAAAGAGATAAATCCAATCTGGCCAATTACTTTTCATTTTAATTCTCTGACATTTATATTTACATTGCTTTACTAACAGCTTGGCTGGCATTTTACAATTTGGAAATTAAAATACACATTTAATGACAAATTGTTGTCTATGGTGAGTTTCTAACCCCCAACTCCGGACCTCTGTTCTGACCCTAATCATTCGGTCAAGTCGCGGTGATGTCAAAGATGATGTGACCAGTCTGAGGCCCTGCTCCTTCTCGAGAACCAGATTAGATCTGAAGCAGAATTGTTTTCAATCACAATCAGCAACTGCATTGCCTCAGTTTGTTATTATCATCAAACAGGGAGCCAACACTGGTTCAATGAAGACTGGGGCAGGAGCAGCAGCAGGTCTATCTAAAAAATGAGATGCCATTTCTTCTCAATGCAGAAGAAAGGGTAAAGTTTTTTGGTAAATGTATTCCCAGAGAGGGCATGGAGACAGAATTTGGTCTGCTCTGTAAAATGAAACTGTCTCAGACTTATAACTGAGATAAAATGATGCCCAAACTGTCTCTGGGATCAGACTTCCCCTGTCATTCTCTGGCTACTCCCAGTCTGGATATTTTGCCACCGCCACCTCCCAATAATATCTCCCTGATGTGAATCCCTCTGATCCCAGCACACAGAGACAAAAATTAAACCTCTTCTCAGTGTATCAAAGGCTCCTCAAGGTCCAGGTTCATATCAAACTCTTCCAATCCTCAGACATCTTGAATCCAGGGTCACAGAGACAGGGTTAACAGAAACCAACATTTCTCTTCACACTGATGCCTCATCAGTCCACTCTAAATCATTAACAAAGTGATGGAAGGTGTGGTCGGCAGTGCTATTAAGCAAAATCTACCAGCAACTTGCTCAATGATACTCATTTTGAATTCCGTCAGGATCACTCAACTCCAGAATTCCTGTCTTCACATTGAGGATACCCTCTATTGTGTTGTCTGACACTACCACTATGCTAAATGGGATAGATTTTGAACAAGTCATGGGCAGGGATATCCTCAACTCCAACAATTCCACCAAGCTGGGGGATCAAACCTGGTTCAATAAGGCATGCCAGGAGTGACACCAGATATAAAAATGAAGTTTCAACCTGGTGAAGCTGCAACACAGAACTAATTTCATGTTAAATAGCATAAGCAGCAAATAATGGACAAAGCTAAGTGATTCCTCAACTAATGGATCAGGTCTAAGTTCTGAATCCCTGTCAAATCCAGTCAGGAATGGTGATGGACAATTAAGCAACTCACTGGAGAGGAAGGCTCCACAAATAATCCCTTCCTCAATAATAGGGGAACCCAGCACATTGATGGAAAATAAAAGGCTGAAAGCATTTGCAACAATCTTCAACCAGAAGTGCTGAGTGGATGATCTTTCTTGGCTTTCACTTGAGGTCTCAGCATCAGAGATACCAGTTCTCAGCCAATTTGATTCAATCTACATGGTAACGAAATGGCTGAAAGCGCAGGATATTGCAAAGGTTATGGACCCTGACAATATTTCAACAATAGGCTGAACACTGAGTGCTCCAGAGCTAGCCATGACCCTAACCAATTTGTTCCAGTAGCTACAGCTCTGACATCTACCTGGCAAATGGATAATCACCCAGCTTTGTCCTGTACACAAGGAACAGGACAAATCCAACCCAGCCAAATACAGCCCTGTGAATCTCAATCTTCAGCAAAAAGTGATGCAAAATGTTGTTGACAGTGTTATCAGCAATATGCGGTTCACTGACATTTGGGTTCTACCACGCTCTTGACATCGAAACATGGGCTAAAGATCTAGATTCCAAAAATAATGTCAGAATTGATATCAAGGATGCATTTGACCAAGTATGGTATCAAGGAGATAAAAGCAAATTATTGCGGTTATTGGAATCTGAAACAAAAAGAATGTAAGAACATAAGAAATAGGAGCAGGAGTAGGCCATCTAGCCCTTCGAGCCTGCCCCACCATTCAATAAGATCATGGCTGATCTGAAGTGAATCAGTTCCACTTTCCTGCTTTTTCCCCATAACCCTTAATTCCCTTGTCTATCAGAAATCTATCTACCTGTGACTTAAATATATTCAACGAGGTAGCCTCCACCACTTCAATGGGCAGAGAATTCCACAGATTCACCACCCTTTGAGTGAAGAAGTTCCTCCTCAACTCTGATCTAAACTGCCTCCCCCTCTTATTTTGAGGCTGTGCCCTCTAATTCGGCTATCGTTTCTAAGTGGGAAGAATCTCTCTACCTCTACCCTATCTAGCCCCTTCATTATCTTGTAAGTCTCTATAAGATTCCCCCCTCAGCCTTCTAAACTCTAACGAGTACAGACCCAGTCTATTTAATCTCTCTTCATAAGGTAACCTCCTCATCTCCGGTATCAGCCTGATGAACCTTCTCTGTATTCCACGCTGGAAAATTTCAGCGGATCTAACAGCATCTGTGGAGAGAGAATGGAGCTAGCATTTCGCGTCTGAATGACCCTTCGTTGTCAAGGAACCTTAGCAAAACTGAGGTCATTGGGAATATGGAGAAAGCTCTTCACTGTTTGGAGTCATGCCTAGTACAAAGGAAGATTGCTGTGTTTGCTGGTGGTCAATTAGCTCAGCCCTAGGACATCACTTCAGAAGATCCTCATAGTGGTTTCTCAGCCCAACCATCTTCAACTTCTTCATCAATAACATTCACTACATCAGAAGGTCAGCAATGGTGTTGTTCAATGCACAATATTCAGCACAGTCTATGACTCCTCAGATACTGAAGCGGTCTACGTCCATGCACAATGAGGCCTGGACAATATTTTGGCTTTAGCTGATAAATGGCACATATCATTTGCACCACACAGGTGCCAGCGATGACCATCTCCTGCAGGAGAGAATCTAAACACCTCCCCCACTATCAATATCCTGGGGATTATAATTGACCTGAAACTGGGCTGGAGCAGACATATATAAATTGTAGATTACATCAGAGACAGGGAATTCTGTTGAGAATAACCTCTGACAAAGCTCTAATGAAGCTGTAATGAAGGGTCATCCAGACTCAGAATATCAGCTCTGTTCTCTGAGTTGAGGGGATTGAGCTATGAGGAGAGGCTGAATAAACTAGGCTTGTACTCGTTAGAGTTTAGAAGAATGAGGGGAGATCTCATTGAGACGTATATGATGATGAATGGGATGGATAGGATAGAGGTGGAGAGACTCTTCCCGCTCAAAAAAGACAGTAGGACTAGGGGGCACAGCCTCAAGATAAAGGGGGGGCGGTTTAGAACGGAGTTGAGGAGGAACTTCTTCACTCAAAGGGTGGTGAATCTCTGGAATTCTCTGCCCGTTGAGGTGGTGGAGGCTGCCTCGCTAAATATTTTTAAGAAGCGGGTTGATGGGTTCTTGATAAGAGAGGGGATTAAGGGTTATGGGGAGAGGGCGGGAAAGTGGAACTGAGCCACGACAGATCAGCCATGATCTTATTGAATGGCGGGGCAGGCTCGAAGGGCTAGATGGCCTACTCCTGCTCCTATTTCTTATGTTCTTATGTTCTTATGTTCTCTCTCTGCAGACACTGTCAGATGTGTCTAGATTTTCCAGCTTTTGCTGTGAGAGAATAACCCACCACTTGACTCCCCCAAATCTGTCCAGCACCTGCAGGGTATAAGCCAGGAGTATGATGGAATACCTTCCACTTACCTGGAAGAGTGCAGCTCCATCAGCACTCAAGATGCTCCGCACTGTCCAGAAAAAAAATCCCATTTGATTGACTCTTAAACATTCACTCTCCCCGTCACTTTGCACAGTGATAGTGCTGTGTGCCATTTACGAAATGCACTGCAGCAACGCACCAAGGCTCCTTCAACAGCATTGTTCAAACCTGTGACCTCTGCCATATAGAAGGGCAAGGGCAGCAGATGGATGGGCACATGACCTACCTAAAAATTCTCCTCCAGGTCACACACCATCATGATTTGGAATTATATCACCATTGCTTCATTGTCACTGGATCAAAATACTGGAATCCCTTCCTAACAGCACTGTGGGTGAACCTACATCACATGGGCTGCAGGGGTTCAAGAAGGCAGTTGAACCCCATCCCTTCAAGGGGAATTAGGAATTAGTAATAAATGCTCGCTTAACCAGCAATGCCTACATTACATAAACAAATAATAAAGGAAAAATATAAGAGGATATCCTACTGAAATAAATCATAACGTCTGAACAGCAGTGCACAAAGAGTCCTTACTAAAACAAGGGAGCTTGAGGTAATCATGTTATAAGCAAATAAGTTTATTTATTAGTCATAAGTAGGCTTACATGACACTGCACGTTGGAAAGAAGCCGGCACAGTAGGGATTCCCAATACATGTTTACTGAAAAATCAGGACTGGAAGTCAACAATTGTAGGATATAACAGTTTTTAACCCACCTCACTTTAAAATCAATACGTCAAGATTGCCTTTAGGGAACCTTGGTATGGTGTTGCTCTAGATTAGCAATGCTGAATACAAATTGAACATTAGTAGTATCTGCCACTTCATGGTCAAAGTCCAGGATCTGGACTGGCTCAGATGAAGTAATAGATCAGTGAGTACATAAAATATTTTTCACAAAGTACTTTAAAAACATATATTTTCATATTTATATGATGTGTTATGTTTATTAATAAGGCATGCATCTTAAAAGTCATATACTGAATTTAACTGTTGATTTATTGTTTTTTTTAATTGGCGTCTTGGGTCACATTCACTTTCAAGTGTTAAATTAGGATCACCATGAAAAATAGCTTGGGGGAGGCACCGTATTAGGGATAAGATAATGGGTGCAGGAGAAAGGGATGCAGCTATCAGCCAGACAAAAATAGAATTTATATGGCTTCAGATTTTTTAAAAAATCAAGGATTGGTCGCATTAATAGGTGGAGTTAACAGATTAGCCAGTAGTGGAAGCTGAATGAAGAAATAGGATCTTGCACCTCTGCAGTTTTATCCTATCTCTTGATGGTACTATTCCCATCACAGACCTTTTTTTTATTGATGTGTCTGTAAAACAGTTTGCTATTTAGTTTTATGTTCCTTGATCATTTGTTTCTTTTTGCCTTTCTAATTGTTTTCTTGACTTCTGTCTAATCTCCTCTCATTTTCTCCTATCCTGTGCTTCTCTTGTTGTCTATGTACTTAACGCATATCTTCTTCTTAAGCCTTAGTAATCAATAATGAGGACAACTGCAATGAATTTCGGGAGGACATTAACAACCATGCAGAATTGGCAAATGATGTCCAACATAGGTAAATTTGAGGTAGTACATTTTGATGGCAAAAATAAGGCAGTCACCTATTACTTGGAAGTTGCAAGTGGAGCAGAGGAATAAAGGATTTCAAAGTCCAAATACACCAAACTCTAAATGTCGCACCATAGGTTTGCAAGGCCATAAAAGATGCAAACCAAGCATGAGGTTATATTTCTAGGAGGGATAAAATTGAAACATATGGAAGTTATCCTAGTCCTAAGTGGAATCTTGGTTAGACACCATTAAAGTACAATTCTGGTTGTCATATTAAAAATGGATACTAGAGAGCGTGCAGAGAAGATATACAAGAATGGGACTAGAATTGTATGGATATAGATATCAGAAAGGATTGCCAGGCTGGATCTCTTTTCCCTTGTAAAAACAGCTAAAGGGTGGCTTAATTAAAATATTTAAGTTTTTGATAGAATGGATACAGAAATTTTCCTCTTGTGGGAAGAGCGTAACCAGAGGACATTGTGGTAAGAAAGTCACCAAAAAAATCCAATACGAAATTTAGAATAAATGTATTTAACCAGAGTGGGGAGCATGTGGAACTTGCCATTTCAGGGTGTAGCTGGAACAAATGGTACAGAGGCATTTTAAGGAGAAGCTAGACAAGCACATAAGAAGGTGAAGGAGATAGAGAGTTACAATGATTCAGATAAGAAAAGATGGGAAAGGCTTGAATAGAGTAAAAACGACAACGTGGATTAGTAATGTCAAATAACTCTACTTTTTGTGCATCCATTGTATATAATCCATTAAAAGGAAGATTGTAGGAGGCCAATCATCACAGCCCTAAGACACTATCCTGAGGTTAGTGGTCATGTGCTAGTCCCAACCTTATTCACCTGGTTCATCAACAACCTTCCCTCCATTAGTAGGTCAGAAATGGGAATGTTGGGTGATGAATGCAGTGTTCAGTTCCATTTGCAACTACTCAGAAACAGACAGTTCATGCCTGTTTGCAGCAAGGTCTGAACAACATTTAGACTTGGGCTGATAAGTGGCAAATAACATTCATGTCACCCAAGCGCCAATGATTATTTTCAATAAGAGAGAAACTAGCCATTGCCTCTTGACATTTAATGGCAGTATGAACACTGCGACGCCCACTGTCAAAATACTGGGGATTACCATTGACCGGTAACGTAGCTGGGCCAGATTGCAAATTCTGTGGTTATAGGGATCAGAGGTTGATATTTCTGTAGTAAGTAAATAACCTCCTGGTTCTCCAAACTTACAACCTCTACCACCATGAACAACAAAGGTAGCCAATGAATGGAAACACCATTTCCTGCAAGCTTCCCTCCAAGTTACATACCCTGACTCAAATTATATCACTGTCACTGGATTAAAATACCAGTACTCACTCCCTTACAGCACAATGGATATAATATCACATGGACTGCAGTGGTTCAAGAAGATAGCTCACCACCACCATTCTCAAGTGCAATTAGAGATCAGCAACGAATGCTGGTCTAATCAGGGATGTCCACATCCCGTGAAAGAATTTCGACAAGCCATCTCACAATTAGTGATAGTCAGTGTCAGTGACATCCACTTTCCATGAATGGAAAGAAAACATTTTTAGGTGTCAGAGTATATATTCGCAGAGGGCAGATAGCTGGGAACAGACTGCTCCAGGGGTATGGTAAACATGAGTTCTGCTATACATTGGATATGAAAGGGTATTACCAAAAAAAAAATTCAGTTGAAGAAGAATGCAAAGATAAACAACCAGAATCATTTCAAATTGCTGAAAAGAGAGAGCTTAATTTGAATATGAAGCCAAATGCTAGATGTGAATGACAGTTCAGGTAGACAGAGAATATTTAAAATCTATCTTTCTGGTGGCTTTAGACCACTAAGGAAACTAATTTGGATTGATCAGAAGCATTACAAGATGCCATATATGGGGATGCATGCAGCTTGTAGGTGGATAAGGTTAACTGTGAAACATTAACATTCACTCAAAGCACCAAGAAGATGAATTTATACAGTCAGATATTATAAGGTCAGTTACCAAGGTTATTTCAGCTGTACTGTTCCATGCATGATATGAGATATTATTGTTGACCCTCAGTTTTTCACTGCTCTATAGGGGCACATACAATGAATACTGTTTAATTTTTTCCCCCTGCAGAAGAAGACTGTGTTTTACCATCAGGAGTAGCTAGAAGGCTAGTTAGTACTGTAGTAGGCAACAGCAACAACTTGCATTCATACAGCACCTTTCACATTGTAAAACGTCCTAAGGCATTTCACAGGAAAGTTATCAAACACAATTTGAGATCAAGCCACATAATGAGATATTAGTCAATTAGGTAGGTTTTAAGAAATGTCTGCAAGGAGAATTAGAGAGATGGCAAGATTCAGAGAGGGAATTCCAGAGATATGGTTTAAGCAGTTGAAGTTGTCAATGGTGAAATGATGAAAATAAGGGATATGCAAGAGACCAGAACTGGAGGAGTGCAGAGATCTCATGAGGGTTCTGGACTGGAGGAGGTTACAAAGTTCAAGAAGTGCAAATCCATGGAGGGAATTTTAAAATCAAGGTGCTGGCTGACTACGTACCAATATAAGTCTGAGGCACCAGTGTTGATGGTCGAACAGGATTTTACGCGAATTGGGATATTTTAGGCACTTCAGCTATTACAAAAATAAAATGATCCCTGATCACCCAAGAAGGTCATTGCAGAAAATGACCGCTACCTTAAATATTCTGGAATTTGTACACTGTGCTGCCATAGTAACAAGCAAGAAGAAATGATCAAACATTAGCAAATTAAAATCACCGAGTAGTGCTGGTAGTCATTGTGCTGCAAAATTTTTCTTTTGACAGAAATTTCTAAGGAAGAAAGTCAGCAACATTTGAGTCTCACAATTAGTAATACAGTATTCTGTCTCAATTCTACTGCTTTTACCAGGCATTATCTCAGATATTCCAGCTCTACATCTATAATTGCCAAGGATGTTTGGCAATATCAGAGATGAGTTGTAGGCATCAATGGGTGATGGTGTTTGTATTAGCACTTCATAAATTAGCTCATTGTATATCTATTAAAATATTTGTTGCATTCTTTCATGGGATGTGGGCTGGGCCAGCATTTGTTGCACATCCTTAATTGCCCTTGAACTGAGTGGCTTACTAAGCCATTTCAGAAGGCCACTAAGAGTCAACCACATTGCTGTGGATCTGGAATCACATGTAGGCAAGACTAGGTAAGGGTGGCAGATTCCCTTCCCTAAAGGGAATTAGTGAACCAGATGTGTTTTTATAACAATTGGCAATGCTTTCACGTGCTATCATTAGAATTTTAATTCCAGATTTTTTCTTATTATAACATTGAGGGATTCAAATCCAAGTCCCCAGAACATTACCGTGGGTCTCTGGATTGCCAGCCCAGAGAAAACACCACAACACCGCTGCCCCCCTTTTTGGTGTTAAGACCTGTACAAAGTAAGAAGGAGGCCCTGGGGAGTGCAAATGTTACACTGCTATTCAAAAAAGGAGGGAGAGAGAAAAGAGAGATCAAAGGCCAGTTACCTTGATATCAACCATCAGAAGAGAGTGGTAACCTATTATTAAGGAAGTCTTAACAACATACTTAGAAAATCAAAGTAAGATCTGACAAATTCAATAAGGTTTTCTGAAAAGACACATCATGTTTGTAAAATCTATTTGAGGTTTTGAAGTTGTGACAGGTAGCAGAAACTAATGGATGCACGATACTTATTTTCCAAAAAGCATTCAATAAGGTGACACACAAAGGTGTCTGCTATGGCATCAAAATTAACATCAGCCCCCTACTTAATGCAATCATAGGTTACAAATGATTTTGATATTCTCACAGTAGCTTGGAAGAAACCAAAGGCTAAAAGGCTGAGCACTGCAGTGACTAGAAAAGGCATTCTATGCTGGCTGTGGTATTTATTGTATTGACATTATTTTGTGACAAACTCCCAGAGAAATGCAAGCATCCTCATTCAGTGCTGTTCAAGCGTAATGTGTTGTCCTGGGCGTAGGCCTATCAGCACTATTTCAAGAGAAAGGAATATTTGAAAATATTCCGCCATCTACTGCTCTCCCTGCGCGTCCGCGATTCCTTCCTCCTGAACCTCCACCCCTTTTCCTTTCATCAGAGTCAAAATGTTAGAAGGAGCACCTTGACATCACTAAATCTTTGAAATTGATCCCCAGCTAGAAACAAAAATGCAAAAGAAGCAAAGTGTCTCTTAAAGCTGTGTCTTGCAAGATAGCATCATCTGAAAATTTCTGAATATGACTCTCTCTCCACATTACCCTCCCATCCCTAAATCTTTTGGCAATTATTACACCCATGGTTTGAGGAACCTGCAACAGTATTATGGGCAGAGACAAAAATGGTGCCCAGGTCCTAAAAACATATCAGGATTCTAGTATCTAAACATGCAACCGGGTCCTAAATGTTTTGAACAGGAGTGTGAGCCAGCTACATCTAATATTGCTCAAAAATTGCTTTTGGTGAGCTTCAGGCAGCAAATGAGCAAGATGTTTTGTTTCAAACATTTGTTTTTTAGTACAAAAATGTGACGGCAAAAGCAAAAGTTTTATTAGGTAGCTATTAATCATGAAAAATTCTTGCAGAATTGGAAAGGGAGAAGGAGAAGTGGATAGCAAAATGCAGATCCCCCATGAATTACTTATGCAAAAGGAAGGCTGGATTTCAAATTCAACTCACTGTTCAAAAATACTTAAGTATGGCACTGTTAAAATGTGAATTAGCACAGAGCATGAATAATTGAGATGTCACGTGAGAACATTATGATGTGGGTACAAAAGAGGTCACATGGTGGAAATGCAGACTTTTGAATGGACCTACCTTAGTAAAGTAAAATAAAGTTTATTTATTAGTCACAAGTAAGGCTTACATTAACACTGCAATGAAGTTATTGTGAAACTCCCCTTGCCGCCACACTCCGGCGCCTGTTCGAGTCAATGCACTTAAATAGCACATCTTTCAAATCATGGAAGGAAACTGGAGCACCTGGAGGAACCCCATACAGACACAGGGAGAACATGCAGACTCCACACAGACAGTGACGCAAGCCAGGATTCGTTCCCAGGTCCCTGGTACTGTGAGACAGTGTGCTAATCACTGTGCCACCCCTTACATTCAGTTGATCTTTCTCCACACCCTAGCTATGACTGCAACACTATATTCTCCACCTTATTCGCTATATTCTCTCCTTTCCTTCTCCCTGATGTATTCTATGAATGGTATGTGTTGTCTACATAGCACACAAGAAACAATGTATCCCAATACATGTGACAATAATAAATCAAATCAATTCAAATCTCTGAGAGCATGGGCACAGCACTAGTGCTCAAGCAGCTGCAGGGCTAGTGAATAAACTACCTTGTTGAAAATTTGTGTTGTCCATGATTCAAGGAAGCCACAACATCTGCTCACGTTATAAAACCTTTTATTACATATTCAGAAAATTGTGTGATAATATTAAACTTGCTCAACTGCAGTTTCTGTGATCCAGATGCATTGCATATGTGATCATATGATTTTGCATGAAGGAACTGAATTATCCAGAAATTTGAATTATGTAATGAAAGTAGCACAGCAAATTGGGAATTTAGTACTAAGTCTCATATTTAAATTAGCAACTTTGTTGAAAAATATGGAGCTGTAATTTGGAGGAAATGTATAAACAGATCAGTTGTTCTACTACTCGATCATACTAATGATAAAATGCAGCAATGAGATTCAGCAAATCATCTGCATCAACTGTGATAGCATTTCTAAACACTTGAAAACCACACAAATATAATTAAAGGTTTTACACTTATCAAAGTGTCTGATCTGTCGGAAGCATCCAAAGCTCACTGATTGGTACACATTTCATAGCAAGCACACTAAAATTGCTGAGAGAGAATAAGGATTGCGGCTGTAAACTTAACGGGCAAATTTGCACTTGGCAAGCCATCGTTTATCATTTACTTTAGAGGCAAAGGACGATCGTGCTGTGATGTTTCTCATTCCTTTTTGCAGTCAGTGACAACATACAGTGTATTTTATAGTCTAACACAGGACAACAACTTTATTTATAGAGCACCTTTAACATAATGAAACTTTCCAACATGCATCACAAGCAAAATCGAGCCACGTGAGGAGATATCAGGTCAGACAATCATAAGATTGGTCACAGCATTAGTTTCTTAGAGGAGGAAAGGTGTAGGGAGGGGAGGTCCGACCACTCCCAGTGGAGAAATTATGATGGAGACTGCATGAATGTCCAGCCACTGTTAAATACAGGTTCCTTTATCTCATTATTAGCATCATTGCAGGCAATCTACTTGTTTCTTATTAATAAATAGCTTTTAAAATAACATTTTAACATGTCAAACAGATTATTATAGCCCAGTTGTTCAGTCATTAATGGATTTATCCTCTAATTAGTTTCGCAGAATAAAATAGACATGTGGGAGTGTTTAACATCTCTTCTGAAGAGTCTGAGCAAGCTTTGGTTTTCAGTGCTTAGACATCCTTATTAAAAATTGCTCTGAGGTAGGCTATTTTAATTCAAGGCAAAATTATAGCAACCTAGGAAAATAGTATTAGAAGTAGGTCATTCAGCTCCTTGAGACTATTCTGCTGTTCAATTAACTCATGCCTGATCTGTATCTTGACTGCTTTCACCTGCCTTTTCTCCATATCCATATCCCTGTGACATCTTTACCAAATAAAATCTATTCATCTCTCTTGAGAATTTCAACTGACTCACCATCCTTAACCTTTGGGGTGCACATTGGCATAGTGGTTAGCACTCCTGCCTCAGAGTGCCAGGGACCTGGGTTCAATTGTGGCCTCAGGTGACTGTTGGTGTGGACTTTATAAATTCTCCACGTTTTTGCGTGGGTTTCCTCTGGGTGCTCTGGTTTCTTCGCACAGTCCAAAGATGCGCAGATTAGGCTGACTGGCCATGATAAATTGCCCCTTAATGTCAGGGAGATTAGGAGGGTAAATATATGGAGTTATGGTGATAGGACAGGATCTGGGTGGGATTGTTGTTGGTGTAGGTTTGATGGGCCAAATGGTTTCCTTCTGCATTGTAGATTCTATGATTCTACAATTTCCCTGGAGAGTTCCAGATTTTTACGACTTCTCAGGCTAAATTTGACTGGTTTTTGGGTGACGTATCATTTGCAAGAGTTGGCTGGCAGCTGATAGACTTAAGAAAAACCCATTCCTCAGTGATAACATGCTACCAACAGGCTAAACAGGCTGAGAATGGTATTTCTGTCCCTCCACGAGAAGAAGTCAGACCCTTTGAATTAGCCGGCAGCTCTGGCAGTCCCAGAGTGTCAAAACTAAGTAGTTGACACAAAGAACTTTGATAACTCCTGAGCTTTGGGGCAGGGAGTGAGCAGGTAACATAGAGAGGGATGTGAGGAGCATGGGTTTTAGGGCCAGGTGGGGGGTGCATCTTTGGCAGGGGAGTGGGGGTTCCCTTTGTGCAAAGTGTGCCCCTTGCCCCCCACCTCCCCGGATGCTGGTTCCCCATTCCTTCCTTCTTTGTTAAGATTTCTTTCAAAAGTGGGTTCCTGTCTCTTGGCCACACCAAGCCAATTGCCCATTAATTATCTTTTTTAAAATGGCAGACAGACTGCTGATTTTGCTGGTGGCGGAGTCAAAAGTGGGCAGGAAAGTGATGGATTTGCCTTCCCTCATATCTGATTTCCTCCCCCACTGAAAACACACCTTGCAGAGGGCCATGAAGTCCACTTCCTTGTGTGCAAAAGTCTTCCTGAATTCTCTGATTAGTCTAGTTCTAGATTAGGTCCATTTCTTCTCAGTTCTCCCATCAAAGGAAGTCATTTATCTTTGCATTTACTCTATCAGATTCCTAGAGCATATTAAACCAAATGACTAGATCATCCCTCAACATTCTCAAATCAAGCCAAATCAGGTATATGGTTTTTGTAATCATGATTTAACCTTTCAAGTCTAGCATTATCCTGTTAATATACATTAGTAAGAAGTCTCACAACATCAGGTTAAAGTCCAACAGGGCATATATAGACACAAACTCAATTTACAAGATAATGGTTCCAACTATTATCTTGTAAATTGAGTTTGTGCCTATATATGCCCTGTGTGTGGACACAACTCGCACTCATCTGAAGAGGCAGTGCTCCGAAAGCTTGTGGCTTGAGCTACCAAATAAACCCGTTGGACTTTAACCTGGCGTTGTGAGACCTCTTACTATGCTTACCCCATCCAATGCTGGCATCTCCACGTCAATCTACATTCACCCATCCAAGAGTTTTCAAGCTGTAAAATTCTAAAAACTGAATGATAAAATCTCATCAAAGCTCTATAAGATTGAAGTAGAGCATTCATTCTTTTTTGTTCTTAGAAATGCATGATCAGCATTTGCTATTAGTGTCTTTCACCAGAGCCTTGATGTCTAAAGCTACTCAGAAACAATGCAGGAAACCAATAAGGCTTCTTTCACTTGTACCTTCCAAATTCAAACCCTCTGCTTCTTAGAACAATAAGGGCAGCAAGCACATAGGAACATCATCAATTGCACATTTCTCTCCAAGACAAACACCATCCTGACTTGGAAATACATTGTGTTTCTTCATCGCCGCTGGCTTAAAATTCTGAAACTCCCTAATTAATGGCACTGTGGGTGTATGAATATTGCATTGACTGCAGAGTCTCAAGGAGGCAACCGAGCTACATCTTCTTCCATGAGGGTAATTAGAGGTGGGCGCTAAATGCTAGGCTCACCAGAAACTCTCTCATTCTTCTGCAGGCTACAGGTAGAGTGAAGTGGAAGCTAATGTGGTGCTCATCTACTCATTATCAGACAGGTTTTCCTTTACTGGTTCAGAAAGCATACTATCTAAGTCACTCATGTAAGAATTCTTGGATGAAGGAAAGCACAAAAGAATTGAAAATTATGATTTTCAAACAGCCAGTAAGATGCTAATTCATAGACATGTTTTCATTGAAAGCTTTTCAAAAACCATCATAATTATTGCATCCCCAAATCTACAATATATAAAAAAATTGTCTTGCCTGAATTGCTACAAAAGTCAATTAGAGCAAAAACAAGTGCGGGGATTGTCAAACACAGTTGGTTCATGGTGATTGTTTCTGATGCAGCATGCAAATGTCCCACCTGCTCATCTGAAAAAAACCTTGGTGTGTAGCAAGTGTTAAGCTTGGTGTTAAGTGGCTGCACACCTGAGCAAAGGGTTCAAAATTGTGAGAAGTTAATAGCACTTAAAGGTAGCCTGCACCTCTTATAAGGGGGGTAAATTCTGATTGTAGCAGGTGCTGGAACAGCTTATAAGGGAGGTAAATTCTGATTGTAGCAGGTGCTGGAACAGCTTATAAGGGAGGTAAATTCTGATTGTAGCAGGTGCTGGAACAGCTTACAGCAAAATGTGTGAAGAGGGGAAATGGTAGCATTAGTGGTAATGTCAGTAAATGGGGGATCCAGAGGTCCAGGCTAATGCTTGGGGTCATGGCTTAATATTCCACCACAGCAGCTGGAGGAATTCCAATTCAATTAATAATAATTCTGGAATTGAAAACTAGAGTCATTAATGGTGACTATGGATAAAAACCTATCTGATTCACTAATGTCCTTTAGGGAAGGAAATCTGCCACTTTTAACTGTTATGGCCTATATGTGACTCCAGAGCCACAGCAATGTGTTTAACTCTTAACTGCCCTCTTAAAATGGACCTCAATATGCAAACATCTTCGTGCACAGGTTCAAATAAGACCTCTTCACCACACAGGCTCTTCAATCGATGCTATACACGAGATACATCAATGACATTTTCTTCCTTTGGACTCATGGTGAACAATCACTGAAACAACTACATGATAACAGCAACAAGTTCCATCCCACCATCAGACTCACCATGGACTACTCTCTAGAATCGAAAGCATTCTTGGGCACACGCATCACCAGCAAGGACGGTCACCTCAGAACTTCACTGTACCGCAAGCCCACAGATAACCTCACGATGCTCCCTTCTCCAGCTTCCACCCTAAACACATTAAAGAAATCATCCTCTACAGATAAGCCCTCCATATACACAGGATCTGCTCAGATGAAGAGAATCACAACAGGCACCTCCAGATGCTGGAAGATGCCCTCATAAGAACAGGATATGGTGCTCGACTCATCGATTGACAGTTTTGATGTCGCACAGCAAAAAAATCACACTGACCTTCTCAGAGGACAAACATGGGACACGGTGGACAGAGTACTCTTCGTCGTCCAGTGCTTCCCCGGACCGGAGAAGCTACGACATCCCCTCCGGAGCTTTCAACATGTCATTGATGAAGAAGAACATCTCGGCAAGGCCATCCCCACATCCCCACTTGAAACAACCGCACAATCTCAAATAGACTATTGTCTGCAGCAAACTACCCAGCCTTCAGGAGAACAGTGACCATGATACCACACAACCCTGCCACAGCAACCTCTGCAAGACATGCTGGATCATTGACACGGATACCATCATCTTACGTGAGAACACCATCCACTAGGTACACGGTACATACACTTGCAACTTGGCCAATGTTGTCCACCTGATACGCTGCAGGAAAGGATGTCCCGAGGCATGGTACATTGGGGAGACCATACAGACGCTACGACAACAGCTGAATGAACATCGCTCGACAATCACCAGGCAAGAGTGTTCTCTCCCTGTTGGGGAACACTTCAGCGGTCAAGGGCATACAGCCTTTTATCTTCGGGTAAGAGTTCTCCAAGGCGGCCTTCACAATACATGACAATGCAGAGTTGCTGAGCAGAGACTGATAGCCAAGTTCCGCACACATGAGGACAGTCTCAACAGGGATCTCAGGTTCATATCACACTATCTGTAACTCCCACGACTTGGCTGTGCTTGCAAAATCTCACTAACTGTCCTGGCTGAAGACAATACACATCTCTTTAACTTGTGCTTAGCCCTCTCTCCACTCACATTGTCTATACCTTTAAGAAGTGATTACCTGTAAAGACTTGCATTCCAACCATTATTTTGCAAATTGAGTTTGTGTCTTTATATGCCCTGTTTGTGAACAGAACTCCCACTGATGAAGGGGCAGTGCTCTGAAAGCTAGTGGCTTTTGCTACCAAATAAACCTGTTGGACTTTCACCTGGTGTTGTGAGACTTCTTACCGTGTTTATCCTAGTCCAACACCGGCATCTCCAAATCATATCTTAAAATGGCCCAGTGAGACATCAGTTCAAGAATAATTAGGGATGAGCAACAAAGGTTGGCCTTCCCAATGATGCCCACATTCCATGAAAGAATTAAAAAATACTGAATTATGTTACAATTCCAAACGTGCCAAGGGCACCAAGATTTTACAATGCTCCACTACAGGCTTTAGTTGAGAAGATGTCATCTAACCACAGGATACCAGGGAAGCCCACAATACAAACTCTCAGAAGGCAATGGAAGTAGACAGCTCTGGCAGTCGATGTCAGGATCTAGGTGCAATGCCACAAGAACCACAAGAATGGTCAAGGTGTGAAAATGCAACTTCAAATACTATATCCCAACAACTGCCCCACTAGCTTGCACACTTTGCTCAATTCACCAAACTTTCATCACTCACCCACAAGAATTATTATCAACCACTTTCAGGAAACTGCGATGAAGACAAAGCGTCCTCAATCACTCTCACATTCATAGCCATTGGCTCAGATAACAATACTATACATAATCAGAGGGTATCTTGGTGACAGGATCTGAAGTTGCGAGATACCAGCATGCGTCCTTACATCATTGTGGGTGTACCTACACCACATTGACTACAGCGGCTGAAGAATCATAGAATCTCGACAGTGCATAAAGAGGCCATTCAGCCCATCAAGATTGCACCAACAACAATCCCAGCCAGGCCCTACCCCTTCAACCCCACATATTTACTCCACCAATCCCTCTGATACTAAGGGGCAATTTAACATGGTCAATTGACCAAACTGGCACATCTTTGGAGTGTGGGAGGAAACTGGAGCATCCAGAGGAAGCCCATGCACACATGGAGCAAACTCCACACATATGGTCACACAAGACCAGAAGTGAATGCAGGTCCCTGGCGCTGTGAGGCAGTAATGCTAATCTACTTAGTGGCATGAGGGTGCTTTCATGTTGAGATGACCTCATGGGCTCCAATTTATCTCAGCAGTGCTCTTCTCTTCTAAGTGGGCTGCTAAGACATCAAAGCTGTCAGCCCTCTAATTGGCACATCAACATCAGAAGGCTGCTGCCATCCTCAATTGGAAACTGAGGCAGGACATGACCAATAAGGAGGCACTCTCTGGTAAAGAGCAGCTCTGAACCCTGATTTGGTCCCAATGTTGGGATTCTAAAGGTCTGGGTGAAATTCAGCTCATGAGTTAAAAATCCATTCGAGAAGCATGGATAAACTATTATATGGGTATGATTAACAACTGTTTTTGTTCAGTTCATTTTGAGTCATTGAATTTTATGCATAGATAAAGCTATTAGACCCAGCACATCTCTCTCAATGAGGCATTCATTTATTCCCAATTATACCCCTACTTTTTTTATTTTTCAATATTTTACAAAGTTTTTGAAAACCATCTAAATTCTGCTTTCACTTCTGTTTCTGGGAGAATATTCCATATTCAAACAATCTTCTGCATTATATATTTTTTAAAAATTGTCAAGCCTTTTCATACTTTGGAGTGATGATTTTAAATTTATGGTCACTAGCTATAAACTCTTTGCGAAGTATAATTTCTGCTTAATAGATCAACATCCTTCAAAATTTTAAGCATCACTGTCAGACCTCTTCATAACCTTCTCACTCTAATGAAATAAACCCCCATTTCTTTTGTATACAATGAAGGGTCATTAATTTGTTTTTCTCTCCACAGATGTTGCCTGACTTGCTGCGTATTTCCAGTATTTTCTGTTTTCAATGCCAGTTTCTCTTATTTCTCCTTATAATTAATTTATCTTTCATCTCTTTTGTCTGGTAATCCTCTGCATTAATATCATTCTCTTTCAGAATGCTGATTAGGAGTCATCAAATTCTGCAAAAAAGGACACCTTTTCAGAGGAGAAAAATGTAAAATTCTCCGGTTGAATGTATTGATTTGCACAGAAGCACGCTCTGCTCTTCCACATTTCAGCATGAGTAATTTGTGACACAGTTGCACAAGATACATTAATTCAGACATTAGAACAACATGAATTGACAACTATTATATTATCTGCTATCTGACAGACTTGGAAGTAATGTCCACTTGCCAATATGTTGCCAGAATAATCTGCTGCAAGTACACAAGATATTGCGGTTCAGAAATATAACCAAACACTAAGATAATTAAGATGTAATTTTTTTGTTGCATGCAAAACCTGGACAGCTTTAAAATGAGATACTGTGTCAAGAATCTGTATCTCATCAACTGTGAAAACTATTTCAGAAAGCTTATCATTTGTTTGCATGATGTGGCATGTTATCTACATCCCAGCAGATCACAGATCTGATTAAAAGGACAGTCATTACTCAAACAGATGAGCAGAATAAAGCATTATATCTATCAGCATCAAGTGAGTGTAATCGATGTCAACAGAAAGATGCTAAAGGATGCATCTGTAAAACAAGAGAGACAAAAAAAACCTATAATGGGACATGTTGCTATCTAATCAGCTCCACTATCATGTAGAAAACTCTCATCATAATGCTCTGCAATATAGCCTGACTTCCAGTGAGCACAATGTTTATGACTCCCTTCACAATAAATTAAAGCTTTTACTTTGCAAAATATATAAAGACCATAATAGGGTTGTGGTTTACTGTGTAAGGAAACATCTTAAGTACCACATTACTAGTAAATCAGGACTGTCACAGTGCAGAAGGAGGCCATATGGCCTATCAAGTTTGTGCTGGCTCTCTGGAAGAACATTCTACCTAGTCTGCATCTCTTGCCTTACTCCTGCTCATTTTCTTTTCAGATAGCAATCCAATTCCTTTTTGAATACAACAATCAAAAATCCCTCCATCACCCTCCGAGGAAGTTTGTTGCAGACTCCAAACACCCTTTGGGTGAAAAACATTCCCTCACAATCACTTTTACTCCTTTTGCCAATCTTAAGATAGTGCACCAAGGATAATATTTTCTCAGAAAATAATACATACTTTAATCCTTGGTACATGTGTAAATTATGTCTGTTCAGTGTACTTGCAACAGGTATAATTACTTTTTTGTTACAACATATTAAAATATTTCAGAAAATAGTTGTAACCAGAGACATAATATTTTAAACAAAATTCGCAGGAGAAATATTTGTTTGTGTCAAGCAGTGATTTACAGGTATGTTAATTTCATGGGGGCATGCAGCACCGCAAGCCACTACCTTAGCAGCGCCTTCATCTGTATCATTGATGAAACCCCTGTGGCCCACATGGATAGTGGCCTACAGTGCTACCTGCTCCTGGGGAATCAACACAGTCTGTGCATCGTGTTGCATGAACAAAGATTCTCCCCACAAGTCTTAAGGGGTCTGTATGCATAAACTGCTCAGTTGACAGCAGAACAGCCACTGGCGAAGTAGCTGTAAAATTAAAGACTTAGAAAAAAAATCCAGGTTCTCCCAGGACTGTTAACACTCAATTTTGTTACTGGTTTCAGTTGTACTGTGTATGAGATGAAGCCGATGCTATGCAATTTTGCCTGCTGGAGGTTGCCCCATAGCTTTTGAACAAATATTCTTCAATAGGTGTTTAGCTCATTCAATTGAAAGCATTCTTGGCTCTGAGTCTCTGGGCTCAAATCCTACTTCAGGGCTTGAGTATCTAACCTGATCTGCCACAACACTGAATATTGTCAGAGGCATTGTCCTTCAAATGAGACACAAAAAACAAAGGTTTGATCTACCTGTTCAAGTGAACATTAAAGATTGCACTGCACAACGTGAAGGAAGGTAGGGCTTTTCTTGATTATTTGGCTAATATTCCTTGATCAACAAATACTTCAATCAGGTGTTAGTTTACACTGATGTTGATAAGCTTTAACTTATAATTAAATTATTCAGCATTTGGAAAAACGTGCAGAATTTTATGGACAGTGGGTGGAAGCAGAGGAATTCATAGAAATAGAAATAGGAGCAAGAGTAGATCAAGGAGAAAATCGTTGTACATCCTCTCCTGTCCAATCCCATCTTCTTGCATCAATCTCTTGCTGGTCGGCCAACTAATAGCTGGCAGGAATCACAGTCCTGTTCTTTGCAGACAGAAAGAACATGCACACATATTGTACCAGTTTCAACAAAACAAAATAACATGATAACCATTCGTTGGTTCATTCCAGAGGACAATGCCATGATCAATCAGAGCCAAGCTGATTTAGGCAGTTAACCATGAGTCACCATCAACTGATGTATTCTCCATGGCAATGTCTCTACCAGAGTACACTTGCCAACCAGTCAGCACTCTCTTCTTATGGTATATAAAATTATTATTTCCTCATGGTATTCATGTTAGTGTGCTGATAAGTGCAAGATGAAAAGTTTCAACAAAGTGTCTTTTTTCCAGAAAACATGGACACTCTGGCACATCAGTTGCACATGAGAGTCATGATGAGGACACACGAAAAGAGCTCCATATTCATGTTTTAACCACAGATAGAAAAAATATATTGTGGTATAGCTTCCTGTCTGATTGATAAAGCTCTGGGATGGAGGTTCATGCACTAGTCTGTTCATTATATTCAATACACAAACTGTTTGCTATTTAATATCAGCAGAGATGTGGAGTTGCCAGTGTTGGACTGGGGTGGGCATGGTAAGAAGTCTCACAACACCAGGTTAAAGTCCAACAGGTTTATTTGGTAGCACGAGCTTTTGGTGCGCTGCTCCTTCACCTGAAGAAAGCGCTTCAAAAGCTCATGCTACCAAATAAACCGGTTGGACTTGTAATGTCACAGATTAACATCTGCTTAAAGATGGCAGATGGAGAAATGTAGTGTTCGCTCACTAAACATTTGTGTCTAAACTTCATCAATCTAAATATTTATGTCATGTGTATTCTGTCCAAAGGCAGACCCAGGTCATTGTGTGCTAGTGCTTCACCTTAAGCTGTATTCTTGGCAGTTTTTGTCAGTGGTGGTTTGCCATTGCCTTCCATTCTCAGGGGCACAGCAAGAAGGCAGGTCCCAAGTCTGCCTCAGCTGGAATGGGAAATAAACCCATGCTGTTGGTGAATTCTGAACCACATAACTAGCTAACTAGCCAACTGAGTAAACCAGCTCCCAATTGAAATATATACCTACCATATTAACTGAAGTGAAACATTCACTTCTGTTTTTCTTTATCTTGTGTTATCCTGCACCAAATACAGCTGAGAAAATAAGTGGATTACCAGGATATAAATCAGAACAGCAAGAGGGTGGATCTTCCCCCTCTTGTTCCACAGTCCCAACTTGATGACCGCTCTGAGATTACATGCATTCAGTATCATGGACGATGAGTGATTGCAAGCATGTGCCTCAAAATATCTATAATTATGTTTAATTAAAACAGAAAAGGCTGAAAAGAAACTTAACGGGTCTGGCAGCATCTGTGGAGACAGAAACAGAGTTAACATTTCGAATCTGCATGACTCTTCATCAGAGCTAAGGAGAGAAAGAAATGTGATGGATTTTATATTGTATAAGAGAGGGTGGAGCAGATGGAGCACAGCAGAAGGTCACTGATAGTCACAATTATGTTTATGTCACTTCAATATTCTGTCATCAAGTTCACCTCCTGAGCAATTGCTTATTGTTATAATTATTTAGAACAGTCTGAGGGACAGCACAATCTCAACACAATCCAAGACAGTGACAGTACAAGCCTGTTCATATTGTAACACCGTTGCATGGTTCCATAAGCCTTTATACAAAGACAGTACATTTTAAATTCAAACACAGAGTTACTGTAACAACCGCATCAGATTATATTCCACCACCTTAGTGCTGTTTCATTGCCCATTTTGTTTTCAAACAGGAATCATCAGTCTGCCAACCGAATCCACAGAAGACATAATTTCATTGTCATTACCATTCTATTATAATATCTCACTCTCAATTCACAAGAGGCAGGAGCACAGTTTTATTGTCTAACAATTCTGTATCAATCAATGATCTCTGGCTCAATTAAATGCTATTCTATCTAAATGTATTTTTCTAAACTGCTTTGTGACTCCCAGCCAAACTAGTTAGTCCTAATTTTCGAGTTGAGAAAAATTGGGGCTATGTTAATCTGTGATGTTTAACTATATGGGCTGTCAACAGGGAAGGCCGGCATAGCTTAATGTGTGACAGGCAAGATTTTTCTCTTTATTGGAATGCGCTTGGGAAATGCATTTTAGAAAATGTGAACCAGTGTTAGAAGCCGATTGACGGCAAGTTGGAAAATTGGCGTGCCAGCCGGTCTCCATTTAGCTGAAGAGCATCATGCATACAATGAGACCCACACTAGAGATTTCAGCCTTCAGCAGTGAATCCTTGGGACTGCTACTAAAGTGAAGAAAAGGGGAACTGTTTAGTGTTCTAAATACCACCTAATGGAGGTTGCTCAATGAGCCACTCCCACCAAATCTAGGCACAAACCTGGCAGGAAAAAGTTCAAAGATCAAAAGGAAGAATAAAGTACTGACACCCTTATATGCTGGCAACATCTTTATCAAGAGTAGTTCTAATGGAAATATTCATTGGCAGCACACTTGGAAAATAATTGGAAAAGTATGCTTGAAGCAAGCAGCTGCAGCAAGTTTGTATTACTGACCCTTGGTTGCAATATTTCTTCATTCAACCATTGCCATAGTAAACAATTAATGTCAAAATTTCAGATAATTTGAAAAGATTTGTCACAGGGAGAGAGTCTGTCAGCAGACAGGGATAAAAGGGTGCTGTCTGGTGCACTCAGGCACCTGTTGATATCTTCATAATGTTGTTATACTTATAGGCCAAGATTGCTAATGATCATCGAGGGAGAACCAAGCTGATGGAACAATTCAGTTAAAGCAGCCATTAGAACTGCTGGAATGACCCTCATTCTTCTTGGTATGTCTAAATATTACTGCAGATTCTCCAACTATTGCCAGAACTCTCAAAGTTTTAGATAGTGATCGGGATTTAGCATGCACTGGCAGCTTTTGAGTTAATAGATATCACTCCAGCTGCTGTAGTAACATCATAAAATCATAAATCTTGAGGTTTGAGGCCACAATTTGTCTGATAAGATCATAGCACTTAACATCTATGTACCCATAGTTACTCTTCTGAGTGAGGAAGCTCGTAGACTCAAGCTGGGATTAGAAACAGGCCAAAAACACTTTATTGGGTCACTAAAGGAAGCTTACTTTTGGAACACTTTAAAAATGTAAATATCTCAAAATAAACATAGATATTTTGTTTGTTTTTTTTTACATGGACCCGTTCATTCTGTAGGGTGCAGGAGATGCTAACTGATGGGAGAGGACTGAAACATAATAATTCTTATGTGCAGGGTGGGAACGACATATTCTTAGGGCCACTATGTTTTTCCAGAACAACATTGGTCAATGGCAGGAAATATTCATTTTTCAACAAAGTTCTTGTCCACAGCACTTGCAAAAATATTTCTGCATGCACATTGCTTCCATTAATGTCATCAGCTTCCAATTTTCAGTTTTCCAAAAGAAATGTTTATTTCCTCAGTGCTTCTGTAAAATGCAGCACCATGGAACTGCAGCTGAAGCCAGACATGATTGTGCACTTAGAACCACAGGACCATGGAATCCCTACATTGTAGAAAGATGCCATTTGGCCTATCAAGTCTGCACTGATTCTCCAAAACAGCATCTTACCTCCACACTATCCCTGTAATCCTATGTACTTACCATGGCTTATCCACCTAACCCACCCATCTTTGGACACTAAGGGGCAATCTAGCATGGACAATCCACCTAACCTGCACATCTTTGGACTGTGGGAGGAAACTCTACACTGACAGTCACCCAAGGCTGGAATCGAGCCTGTGTCCCTGGTGTTGTGAGGCAGCAGTGCTAATCACTGTGCCACCATGCCGCAACTTGTAAAGTGTTTCTGTGTTCTGAAACCATTGGCTTTATGGTTGGTAGCCATTTCTGTAAATGTGAGTTGTGGTCAACATATGGGTTTCAACTATAAAGTTGGGTTAGGTAATAAAAGATTTGTGCCTTTTCTAGATAGTATCTCTTCTATTGGGTTAGTGATTAATGGAGTTTCTTCTGAAAACTTTGGCATCAGGCATTTTGGTCTGTACAGGATTGACCTATGTCGTAAATGATATCTGTACTGACTTCAGAGTTTCTTGTTGTGGAGATAGTTAATGCTGTAGTGACCTTTACAGTTGCAGAAGAAATGACTTGTCATGTTGCCTAAGCTCTTGTTATTGTCTTTCAGCAGCGATCCCACTCGAGGTGGTGAACTCCAAAACCGGGCCACCAGGATTTAAGGTTGTCCTGCAATGCCATCTGCAGTTTCCCCCACAAAGTCAACAGGTTCCATCAGCTCTGCTGCAGCCATATGGAAGAACACTAGGCCAGACAAGTTACCAACATTTTAGAGATTAAGGGAACAAGTGTGAGTAGTCGTGTATTGTATGTGTCATTGAAAATGTGGTTGGATAAGATTGGTATGGCATGATTCTTTTATAGTATTATTTATTTCAGGATATTGGCCATGATCATGGTGTGATGGCTCATAACAGAGGATGGAAAGGTGGGAATGTGGACCAACAGTGATGTGGGTACTTTACCACAGGAGCCAAAGTCTCATCAAGAGATCAGGGACAGTTCATTCAGAATTATGATTTTCATAGCACCTTCTCCTTTCTTTCCCACCCTCCTGCTCCACTCTCTGAGTTAATTGCAAAGGCAAAGGCTGTGCCTGTATGAATGTCAAATTGTGGAGGACACAGCAAACCATCAAGAATTGCAAGATTTGCTCTGGCAGCCCACAGAGTGGAATATTTGAGAAGCTGGTGATCTGCCATGATATTCCTGATAGCAGCATAGCTTTCATTGTAGGAGAACATTTGTGTGATCAATGGTGGAGGGAACTCATTTGATAGGTGTGCAGTGGATAGCTCTCATTACTAAGCAGCTATCCTCTGTTTCAAAGTGGTGGCAGCAGGGAATTCTAGGTTCCTCATGCTCCCAATTAATTCAAAGAAGGCTCAAGGTTTGAACATAGTCCTTTAGTTTTTAGAGACCAAGTTCCTGTGTGTCTGTCACTTCTAGCAAGCATAAATGAGCCAATTTACAATCTTGACTGATTCTCTTAAATTGGTTGCTAGGGTAGCTATTAATGCACTCAGAGTTGTGTGCCAACAGCTCAACTTTCCTCAAGAAAATTTGAACAACAGGTTAAACAAACCATTTCAAGCTGCTACATGTAGTGGTGATGTCAGTGTATTTTCCACTGATAGGATGCTACCATCTGCCCAATGTCATGTATGAATTTCAGTGTTGGTGCAATGCCAGGTACATAGGCCATACATTCCAATGATTGGTTGTTATTAGTTGGCAGCGCACAGACTGTGCTCAACCAGCCCACGCTTTCAAAACCCAAAATGAAATGTTGATTGTCACATGTGATTTCATGATTGGGCAGCCTTATAGGGGTGAGTTTTATCGTATTATCAGCAATGTTAGCTTAGTGCCGTTCCGTGCTAAAATTGTTTAATTTTGCAAGAAATCATGTCCTGACTGTATTTTTACCATTTTAAAATTGAGTTCATAGACTTTAGGGGCTGTTTTTCCCATTTGGGGTTAGGCCACCCATTTTGGTATTAAATGTAGATCCCAACTCCACACAATGTCAAAAATAGCCACTGAATAATGATTTTTGACAAGCTTGCCAATTAGTGGCCAGAGGATGCATTTGTCATCCAAGTAATGATTGTGAACATGTTGCCAAGGCTGGAGGACCAATAAGAGGCCTTTCAGTGGTGAGAAGTTGGCAGCTTCACTGTCCAAGGTGTGAAGTGCTGATACCTGAAGAGAGAGAGAGAAAGAGAGGGACAGATGGTGGAAGAAGGTGCCCTCTGAAGACGAGGTGAATTAAATTGGATCTCGAAACAGCCACATCTGCCTGGTCATAATAGTGGAGGGGGAACACCTCCACTGGACACCACTGGACAGCCAGAAGCCACAGCTGCAACTGAAGGAACTGGTGAGTGTGGCTGAGGATCCCAGCAAGATGAAATCCTACCCCTGCCCCGTGGCCATCTGCTGCCTCTTCTCACTGGCCATATTCTCTTTGCAACATTGGATTTTGCCTGTGGCTTGAAAAGTTCCTCTAGTTACAGGCCTTAATAGGCATCTCAATTACCTCTTGGTTTCTTGCAAACTATACGCAGCCAGCAACATAAAATTCTGAATCTACAAACCCCAGTGTGCTATGCTACCATAGGTCTTCAAAAATCCTGCCCTTGAATGGATTCTCCTTTGCTCAGGTTTTTTGAGAAGGACAAATATGTCCCCATGTTGAATGCATAAATTGCTGCTCCATGAATGTCCCATATTATTTATCACCAGTCACAGCAACTCACTGCAAAAAAAACTTATTCACATCAAAAATATCATAAATGTTTGCTGTACGCTATATACCATGTGGACCTTCTCAGCAGTTGAAAGAATTGTTACAGAATCTGAAATCAACTTTAAAGCTCTCCAAGAGAGTGGCAATGACCCTTTAATGAATTCATTCTGCTGCAATTATTCTTTGAATGTTTTTGCATATTTTCTATTTAATGAAACAGTAAAATGGTCACAACTGGAGTAATTTCACAGCTGGTGGTTACAACGATTGTGACTGTTCACCATTTCTTTTTGAGTCACCTGATTGAAGTAATTTGAAGGCAAACAGAGGAAGTGATGAGATTCAGTTACAAGCTGAGCTTCTTGCATTATGTTGACTGGATAGATAACACACGGCTCACTAGCAATGATAATATCAGACTGATATTGTTGGACAATATTTTGCAGATTTGTTACAAATACTGTTAAGGGGCAGCACAGTGGTGCATGCATGTTTGGCCTTCAATGCACCTTTGTACCATGAAGGCTGGACATATATGTCACCTGCATGGGGTGTTCTTCATCTGGCAATAAAGGACAGCACGTCCAGAAATCAGAGGGATCATCACTCCAGACAAGTCTCACTCATCTCTTAGTGGCCGGTGGTGAAGTGAGAATACAAGAGACTTAGGTCCAGCTCAACCCTGATCAATGTCCTCTTCTATGTTCAGATCTGAGAAAGGATTGTAACAATACTTTTAAATTGAGGGGCAAATTGTTGAAAACACAGAAAGCTGAAAACGCTGCATTTAAGAATGAAAATAATACAATTTGCCTATTAGGAGCAGAACAACATTCTGTCTTAAAAACCTTGCATAGATGACATTACATGTCTTTCATCTGTCCTTGTTCTGACAGTTGACTGTACTATGAACAGTATTTCTCTACTGACTTATATTCCCTGCTGCCTTCACAACTCATTCCATAAAGAGGCCCTTCCACGTTTTGATATTTTCTATCCATGTCCTCTTGGATCTTCCTTTCGCATATCTTGCAGTGTTTTGTCTTGCGTTGTCTGTTTTGCAAAACATGCTACCCCTGTTTGCATCACATGTCCAAAGGATGTGAGCTTCCTTAATATCACTGCCTCAAGCAACTTCATCTTAATGCTAGCTTTCTTGAGCACTCATTCATTTGTCTCCTAATAAATGATGGCCTACCTAGTGACACCTTTGTTCTGTTGAAGAATAAAATAAATAAAAATGTTCTTATTTGAGCCTCGACACGCTTATTGATTGTCCAGCTTTCACACCTATACATTATCACCAGCCACACACGGCTTTCAGAAGATTAATTTAAAGTTGTGATCTAGATTCTGTGGCTATTCCATTCTCTTTGATACGAGTTCACAATGCCATGACTCTTGTTAAGTTTAACCCAAATTCCTTTGGTAGACTCTGCATTTCTACATCAATGACATATTCCTACTGAATGAGATCATGTTTATTCTAAATGACTAAAATCTCCTTGGTGAGCTCAGATTTTAGTCAAATAAAATTCCTCAGTTGAGATGTTAAGATCAGAACCCATATGTCTGTGAAAGATCTTGTGTTGTCTGAACAAGAGTGGGAAGTTCTCCTTGTACTTCACCCACATTGTTTCCTCAATAAACACAATAAACAAACTACTTCAGTGTTCATTTCACTACCTGACCTTGATTTTGCTGATATTGAATCTCTACCACAATTGTTTGCTTAATGAAGGCAGAATACAAAATAAATGAATTATGCAAATTACAGTGGGACATTTGAATGTGATGAAGGACTACGTAAATGTTGTTATCTATAGATCAAAGAAGAATAAAACGGTATATGATACTGGATGTGTGTTAAGGGACAAATTGGTTATTTATTATCTATTTAGATACATTAAGGGTGAAAAATATACCCTATTACATAAAATGTCTCCAACAATGTCCTGACATGTACCCTACCATGCAAAGCTACATTTCCTTTAATTTTATAGCGATGGCATGCTATTTTAGAGTTTAATCACGTAAAGCTTTCAGATGCTAATCATTCTGATGAAGGGTAGGATTTAGTATTTGGCTCCTACATTGTTGCAGCTATAATTGCAGAGGACCACACCCACAACTCGACAGTCTCATAGCAACTATGAATGGATAATACATACTGCCTTGCCAATAAATCTTACAAACAAATTTTAAGCAATTCAAGCCACCTTCTTTGGCCATATATATAAGCCAACCTCTGATGTTCAACTATGTGATAAATTTTACTAAGTAGTGCCTCTGATGCAGAGTTTTGTATGACAAGAGTGCTTTTTATAAATTGTGGCACAAAGGTTAGCAGTCCCTTGTTATTTGACCCTAATGAAAATTGGAAATTATGTGGGAAGCTGTGCAACGGGAAGGCCAATTTATAAATCTATTCCTTATCTCCTACGGGGAAGTGCTAATCCTTAACTAGGAAATTTAATTAAACTCCAGAATATCCATTTGTTTCATTTTTCCACTGTGACTGGTGGTTTTCTACAAACAATATTTTTTTAATCTTGGTAGTGAAAAGGCCATTTTATTCCACAGACCATTTGAGTTGCTACTTTTCAACACAACTCTATTTCTAGTCAGATATCTTATCAAATTACTTTTTGGAAGAGTTAATCACAGAATTGTTACAATGCAATAGGGCCCATGATGTTTGCACTAGCTCTCTAAACAAGCATCATGGCTTAGTGCCATTCTCGTGCTTTTTCCCCTTACCCCTGCTCATCACAAATCATCAAAGTTTAATTTTTCTGTGACTCTCTGCCACCTATTCACTAAATTATGAGGAAGAAAACCTTCTTCCCATCTGCAGACTCTTTTGAGATCAGTGCAATTTCTCACTGATGACACTGGCAGGATTTTCTTTGGTTTTCTTCATGAAATGGGCACTTTGCCAAAATATTAAAAAAATTCCATCCAAAGTTTCAGGGTGAAATCTTTTCATCAGGATTTTGCTGAGCCGATATTGACAATTGCTCATGTGTCTTCTAGTTCTGGGATCAAAGTTAAATTGACACTTTTGTTATTTGTGCATTTCAGTATTTTGAAAACTTTTCCCCATTTACACAAGTTCACCCCTCTGACTCTCTCTTTATGGAATCCTTTATCCCGGAATCATCTTTCTGCTCTGAACCCTCCCCAGCATATCATTGTAGTTTTGAAGGTTTACTACCAAGTAGTCCACATAACATTTCAAATCATCAATGATGCCTATTAGGTAAGAAATATCTTGTCAACTTAAAGCTAAATATCCTCCATTTGTGATTTTCCTAAAACCATCACATAAGATGCTTCTACAGACAAGTAAATAGTTATAAAAGATAATTTGAAAAAAGCTCAGTGAAGTCCTGATGAAAGATCAGGGAAGAATCTTCTGATATTTTGGCAAAATACCTGTTTAAGACAGAAAACTAGAGGTAATCCTGTTGGAACTATTGGCGAGAAATTGCACTGATACAGGAGGTTCGCACCAGACCAGCGTCCATTTCTCCCCAACTTGCGGGACTAAACCGCCCCCCACGCATCGGAGAAGGACTTATGTTGGGCCCCGTAGCCTCTCTGCTGCCCCTTCTCCACTGGATTCCTTGGTGGGTAGTGGCAACCTGTGCACTCGCCTCTGATGCTCCCTTTTGAGGTGATGCCGCGAGGTTTACATTTTTATAAAGATGTTGTAAACCACATTGATGTGACATCACACTGATGAGATTTGAATATCCAATAAGGGTGGCAGTATGGGAATTTTGTTATATCACCAATGAGGGGCTGGGAAATTTGGAAAAGGAGATCTTGCCAGCAAGAATCTCATTTTCCGACTCTCATGAGATTTCAGGACCACACACATCACTGTTTATGTTCATGGCTAACGTGGGCTCAATGTTGCACCCAACAACTCTGTTTCTTTCTCCAGGAATGCTGCAGACCTCCTGAGTATTTCTGTAATTTCTGTTTTAAGTTCCATCAAAGTGTTTGGCACTGCTGCTTTCCGAATCATGTCTTTCTGAAAATCCCATATTCTGTGTCAAGGAAAGGGCCAAATAGTGAAAGCAAATGGAGGATCAAAAAAGTGACTGAAGATAGATTACATCTGACATGGATCTGCACTCAGCAAAAAACCCTCAAATGCATCTTAATCTCAAACCCTGAATAGCATCCTGACAATATAAGCATTTCAAAGACCGCGTATCAAACATTCTTTAGAGCCTGACAACTTTGTATCAATTTGTGGATCCAGAATCAATAGAAACTTGATTGTCTAAAACTAATTTTTCATGCAAGCCTCATAAAAGGCTGGAGGGAAGACTTTCTGCCTATTAATCTGATCCACATTTAACCAAAGTGCCAAAGGGAGAGTGCTCTCATTGGTTTAGGCACCTATTCCAACCTTACTGATCTGTATCTAAACATTTGTTGCTGAAACATTGGGAAAACTGTACATATGTTGCTTTGACCATTCCACAACTGTAAGTGAATTTATTTCTGTTATTTTTAAGAGAGCATCAAGGACATCCTGGATATACTTAAATATTGGATAGGCCAGGGCTTAAAAGTACATATGCAAATGTGGCACTCCTGTATTATTGACACAGAGCCATATACAGGGTTACTCTCACAAATGTTGTGCCTATTATATCCTTCTTTCATTCCCCATGTTTCCCATCTTAGAGAGTTTTATAGACGTGTGAAGAATGACCTCTGCAGTTACAATTCTTTTGGGTTACTCTCTGTCCATTGGATGAGATTTTTATTACCATGGTTGGTAACTTAGAGACAGAAAATGTTTTGACTTAAAACCACCTTAGTCTAAAGGACCTCCTTGGACATACAATCCACTCTGGGGAAGTTAGAGTGGGGTAGAGTTGGACCCACCAACCCCTGAAGCAAATCGTGGGTGGATGAGTGCCAAGACAGTTGATTCAAAAAGATATTGCAGTTCTCTAAGACTTCTCCCAGTTGTTTTAGGACTTGTTAGGCTGTCTATCCCTCAAACCTCACACACCCACTCCCCATTTCCCCTCATGCCCCTCCATGCCATCTCCATTTTCACTAACTCTGTATCCAACATGGGCTGACATAATGTAGAAATTAAATAAAATAAATTTCTAACACTTTAATACAGCTCTCACTCATACGCATTTGATATGGAACAAATCTCCCATTCATGAAATCTATTCAAACCTTTTAATTCTCGAGTGCTTAACTTCGATGCAAATACACTTCTATCAAGTAACTTGATTAAAGAGATCTTTAAACTCTCAGTAAAACTGTGAACTCAGAATCCCTTGCCGAGATAAATTATTTGGAGCATTTGAAACTCAGCCAAACATTCATAAGGATGTAATAATAGCTCTTGGGAATTGCTGTTGGAGAGCTCTATTGAAACTAAATGTCACTCTATTGAAACTAAAAGCTCATGTCTTTTTCTAGCCTATTCCAGATTTCTTGTCGATCAAAGCAGTTCAGTAGATGATGCTCTTTCTAACTCCTCTCACTGAGAACTTAAAGACTGTTTATCTTTTCAAGTTTGAAGAGTAGGGGATTTTAAAAAAAACTTAAGATCATGACATTTAAACAGACCTTATGCACCCTTGTAGAGCATTTACGTCCACTCCTTCAAATTGTGATTCCCACATTGTGGGTTAAGTCTCTTGGAACAACCAAAACCCTAGCGCCAATTCAAATGAGTCTGTCAATTTTGGATATATATCCCCTACCCCTCCCTTGCCAAAAATTGGATCTGTCATAAATTGGGCTTGGACTTCTTTATTTTTTAAAAAGTGAGTAGAGACTTCCTGATTCCACAAAAATCCAGTTCTTCATCTCCACTTTTAGAATGAACAATTTAGGAATATTATTTCCACATGTCGTTTACAGTGGTTGAAAAAACTATCAAAATTAAGGTAATTTTTAAAAAGATCTCATTTTCGATGTGAGCATCTCTGATGAGTTCTGATTGACGGAATCAGCAAGGACAACTTAAAGTATTCAAATTTAATTCTTGCAAATGGATGGGCTCCGAATAAGTTAAAATCTCATCCAATAACTCCAGATAAACAACCTTGTCCACTTCTTAACACTTAATTCGCAATTATAATAAATGATAGTTCGATAATAAACACTACACTAATAGAAATGAACCAATACTATCTATATTTTCATGAAATACATTTGATTCAGCTACATCATCTCTACACTCACAAGAGTATGATTTAAGAACAAAGGACAAAGAAATATTGAGAAATCAAGAAAATTGAATATGAAGTGAAACTGCAATTTTTGACACACATAAACTCGCACAAAATTATACCCTTTTCTACTCAGAAAAAGCTGCTAGAGAAAATAGCAAGCTATCCTCCCTTGAAGCAGGTCTCAAATCATCGTGATATTGTTCCCAGAATGAATCCCAGTTACTTAGATGAATATGAGAACGATACCGTCATGTTAAGGTCACATGATTTGATCTAAATTTCCTGCCTCGTCTCCAAACCTGTTTTGATTTATTTAAAAACAAAAACTCAAGAGTTTAGGCGAAGGATTGTTAACTTTTTTTTACACCACAAGTATGGATTGATCTACTAATTGTTTTTTATATTTCATTTTGTCCCTGCAGGTCTGAATTTTTGATCTTGGATTCAGAGTGCAGAGTTGAGGCAATTCCCAGCTCCACAACCACAACCTGGGAAAAAGTGCTCCAAAACTACGCATTTTTGATGAGGGGTAGGGCAGTGTCCGGCAGCAGAGGCAGGAGGGGGGGTGTTTTAAAAATGGGAGTTATGGCGGTGACCCCGGAAACTGTGCATAGATTGATGGGTGTGGAGGCAGGCTGGGTGGAAAGATTGGCTCGGTACACTAGCACTTTGTCAAAGCAATGCAAATGTAAATAAAATAAAAAAAGACCTCCAGCTCTCACCTCTCCCACACACTCCTTGGGTAGGATTTTCTACCTAGCTCACCGTGTGCTGTGAAGGTTGCCTGCCATTGACCTTCTGGTCCTACTAGGCATTTCCTGTTGGATGCACCTCTTGCTGCCAGGAAACCAATTGGTGGGATTGGAACATCCCACTGGCTTGAACAGCCAGGAAATTCTGGCCCCTATGTCTCATCCATACCAATCCATGCCACCCACCTCTTGACCCTTCATACGCTCTATGCCAAGCTATTCACTTTCCTACATCCCATCATATCTTCTATGACAACCTATGTCCCTCTACCTCCTCTCTTGAGGCATCTCAGACATTGCAAGAAAATTTGTACCCTGCACCATGATCCTTTATATCCCTTATGTCAACTTAGTGTAAATTCATGCCAATCTATATCTCCACTCACCACACTTTACCCTTCCACCTACCATGGAGTTATTAATCAAACTTGCATCTGACAAGCAACCTATTGTGATAATGAAAGGCTGCGAAAGGAATCATGCAGCACTAATCCTGTAATGAAAACCTTTATGTCAACAGACAGGGAGGGAAATAACAAGTACTGTTTTAGTTAAACATTGTTTTTCAAATATTTAAAGAACAGGAGTTTCATTAGTCTTAACAGCCCCCCTTGACAGCTCTGTTAATTGTTCCATTTGGCAGCTCTCCTGACAGTTTTTTTTCTGACAGCTCCTTTGATAGTTTCTTTTGACAGCTCTCTTAAAAGTTCCAATGAGTTTACTTCTAACAATCCCAAAGGGCACCTTCCCTTTGTCCTCTCCCAAAGTGCTTCTAACCTCCCACAAAGTTGTCCTGGGATCATATTCAAAAAGATACCCCACCTCTCTGAAAGGATACTCTATCTCTGCAGCCTTCAACCTTCTCCTACCAGATCTAAGGTGCACAACTTGTGTTTTGGACATCCCACTAATGAAAATCAGATTAGCCTAAGGCTGTTGGGACACCTTGGCCTGTTTAGTTACTTTCATGAGCCACAGATGTGCAACTTAGAACCTATCCCCATTCCCCACCTGCAGAAAGGGGAGCTTGCATTTTCTGGGGCAGGTTCTCTGATTCTAGGGTTAGACTTCCTGATCTGGGCCTCTATACCCATTTTTGTCATGACAGACAAGTTCTCCACTGTCCTTAATTTCTCATCTCTCAGTGAGGTTGGTTCTTAATTGCCTGGCTCAATGTATGATTGTGCCTGAAGTCTTATTCCTAGCAATAATGTGGTTGGAATCTGAAAATGATACAATTCCTGAGAAGTTTCAAAGTCTGGAAAATTCAAACCAATGTGCAATTACTTTAGACAATAGTTAAAAATAAAATGAAAATTAGGGAATAGCACCAGATAAGCTGTTACAGCAAAATTTAGCAATTTATTTTAAACATTTAGTAAATCAATCAGCAGCAAGTCTATCTTGTGATTTATAAGATATTCCAAAATTTCTGTTGGGATCTTTCAGTGGTAGGATTTATCAGTGCTGCCAAAGTCAATGGACATTTGGGTGGCTTGCTGCATCAACCACAGTGGGGCCCACCATGGGAGGTCCAGAAACGACCAGCCCTCATTCTCACTGTAGTTCCTCTTGAGAAACAAATTACATAGCAAATAATGTAGAGACAATGGATACAGGCTTTGCTCTGAAAGCGCCTGATCAGGTTCTTTCACTGTTGTGGGTAAGGACTCTGTTTGATATTCTGGCTGGCCTACTTTCCATGAATGATAAACCTCTTGAAAGGGAGAATCCAAATTACCAGTGAAAAGGTCTTAACGAATCTTCCTCCTTGCGCTATGCACTGAATTAGGTGCCGTGACCTGCTCACATTAAAACATGTATCAACTCTCCATTACAATTCAGTAATCCATTGATAACTTCAGTTTCTGATATTAACGTACTACTTAATTACGAAGCTGTTGGTGAACTATGGCTTGTGGGTTAATAAGTGGCTTTTTGAGTTATAAGGTATTTAGCTAGCCTATTGGAAGGTGCTTGTAGTCTGTTGTATGCCAATTAGAGCTGACAGAGTACAGTATCAACTGAATCAGCTGCTGACTTGTATGCAGCTTCTGTTTATCAGTGGAGGAAGAAAAGGTTTTTCAGAATTCCAGGTTGTTCCACATTCTATCTTTGATGAAATAAGTGCTTGGCACGTTGAGATTCTATCAGAAACCTGCAATTGGATGCTAAGTAAATTAGTTATTACATGGGGTAGGGGGGAATAATTTTCTGGCCCCTCCATGGTGTGTTTCCTGGTGGAAGAAGGCAGCCTTGCCGTTGGCCAGCGGCAGGATCTTCTGGTCCAGCCACTGTCAATGGGATCTGAATCCACCCCTTCTGCTGGGAAACCCATTGCAGGGGTGTGCTGTCGGCAGAAGAGGAACATCCAACCAGCATAAACAGATCTCGCCCTTAATTTTGTTCTTTCCAAAGTTTTAGACTTGTTGCAACTTTAGTATTATTTTTGACCCTTAAGATGAGTTTTTGAGACTCATCTTTGTGCTGTCACTAAGACCATGGACTTCCACCTCCCCGTATTACCTAATTCTACCCTGCCTCACTTTATCTGCTGCTGAAATCCTCATCCATGTCTTTTTTTATCTTTAACTACATTCAGCTGCATTTCTGGCTGCTTCCCACACGCTACCTCCTGTAAATTTGTGTTGTTCGCAACTCTACTGTGTCCTTACTTAAACCAAGTCCTATTCAACCATCACCCTTGTACCGACTGCCCTCCGTTGGCTGCTGATTCAGCAATATCTGGATTTTAAAATTCTCGGCCTCGTTTTCAAACCCCTCCACAGACATTTCCTTCCCTCTCTCTGTAATTTTCTCCAGTCCGACAACCCGCTGAGACAGCTTATTCATTTAATTCTGGTCTGTCAAACATCCTCAATTTTGGAGAAGCGGTGGTGCACTGGTATTGTGATTGGACAAGTCATCCAGAGACCCAGGGTAATGCTTTGTGAGTTTGAATCGCACCACGGCAGATGGTGAAATTTTAATTCAATAAAAATCTGGAATTAAACATCTAATGACAACCATGAAACTATTGCTGGTTGATGTAAAAACCCATCTAGTTCACTAATCTCCTTAAGGGAAGGTATTGTCCTTACCTGTCTGGCTGCATGTGACTCCAGATCCACTCTTACTGCCCTCTGAAATGGCCTAGCAAGCCACTTAACTTGAGGGCAATTAGGGATGACAATAAATGCTGTCCAGCCAGTGACACCCATACCCCATCAATGTATAAAAATATAATCAATCTACCAATGTTGGCCATACTTTCAATTATTTGGAGCCTAAGATCTGGAATTCCCTCCCTAAACTGCTTCACTGTTCTATCTTTATTTCCTCCTTTGAGGCACTTCTCAAAATGTATCTTTATGGTCAACTTTTGGCCAAATGCCTTATTATTGCCTAATGTAGTTTGGTGCCAAATTTCGCTTCGTAACGTTCTTGTAAATTATCTTGGGACTTTTTATTTTGTCAAAGGTACCATATAACTGCAATGAGTGCAAAAGGGCAGACAAATGCATTCATGGTTTGCCATGTTGTGTCGCAGGATTTTGATAGGATTTCTCATGTGGAAGTCAAAATGTTAATCACACAGCATGGAACTTAAAGCTCTTTGGTTCATTAAACCAGATCCCTCTTCAAAGGTGTGCAATGGATTCTCTCCCATCTGATAAGGTACATTTACACTTTTTCTTCTGATTTCAGATGAATAGCAGTTTCCATTCCACATTTACATTATTTGGTTTCCATCTTGTTGAAATTTTAACCATCCTGTTGAAGAGACAGTTCTGCTTGTGACAAGGTATATATATACCTGCACAGAACTGTCTTCCAACAGTTGGAGATTTAAATGTTTAGAGAGCGGTAAGGGGATAATTTCCACTCAATATAAATTGACATTAAGTAGTAAATTTGATCCCCCAGCGTCATTGTAATCTAAGTTTGAGATTGCACTGATTTGATCCATATGGTATCAAATTGAAATGCTCCCAGGGAATCTCAATCTGCTTGACTTCAGGTCACATTAGACCCTAATTCTAGGCTTACACTGTAGAAATTTACATCAATTCATAACAGATACATTAAGGCTACATCAACCTACCTTTAATCTTCCAGTGGAAGGTTATTCAAAGTTTCTTCCTGCACTCCAATCAAACAAGATGTTAGAATATCCAATATAATCTTCTTGAGCAGCTGGTTTCCTGATCATGACATTTCAATTGCTCCAATAGTTCAGAGACTATTACATTCCACACATAGTGATCTTTTGTATTTGTGTTTGTCATCAGACCATTAACCACTTCAGCAGAGATAATCCATACATTCCTAAAGAACTGAGCATTAGAACTTCTTTAAATTTCAAGACTTGCTTGAGAACTTTAGTTCACATCTTCCAGTAGAAAGATTAAGAAAAATGTGCATTTGCCTTGAATACTTTATTGCATAACTCAATGCCAACACCAGTTTAGAAATGAGGCGCAACATGCCCCTAATATAAATATTCTGCTAATGTGTCCTTTCAGATGGGTATGTATCCAATTAGGTTACATACCAAAACGTACATATTTTGAACTGGACTTTATCTTCAAGGCAGGTAGTGGGAGTTCAAAAATTTCCCAGCTAGCTGTGGCCGTATCAGCAGCAAGTGCCTAGGATAGCACAATTTTCATTCCAGGAAGACAGGTGCATATCGGAGACAAGCAGGCTGCCCTTGGACACAGACTGGGCATTGACACAGGAGCTGCTGAGTGCCAAAGGCTGGCACTCAAAAGGTCCACTGTAGTTCTGTGGCACTTTGTCCCAAATGTGTTGTTAAATATGAGCCTTTCTTATTCTCACTCCTCACACCCCCACCCACTCCACATGCCCCACTCATGCCGACTCTTCCCACTTCTTGCCCCCCCGACCTATCTCAAATGGCCCTTTAGCCCTACAAATTACCCATGCCTTTCGACCCATACCTAACTTCCCTTCATAATCTCCATGCCAACTCACAGTGTTCCAATGCCATTCACCCCATATACACCCTATCCAGAATCAATGAATCCTATAGTAACAATAGCACGTGCGGAAATACTTAAAAACAGCCATTCATAACTACACAACTATATAAATATAACTACTGTTATTATAACCCAATAAAAATGTCAATCAACAAGATTTTTAAAGTATCAACAGCAGAAACTCGAGTCACTGCTTTACCTTGTGTAAATAAACATTGAGTCATTGACAAAATAGATCTGTGAAAATAACTGTCAATCAAGTAGTGTTTTCCCTTGCATATATCTGCTTCAAAAGCTAATGGAAGTCTGGACTTTCAGCCAAGTTTGCATAATGAGTTAGAATCTTGTCTGAGAATCCAGACTTCCATTACTTTGGCACGAGGCTGCAACTGGTGAGTAGAGAAGGAGGTTGGGATCGGAGGCCTAAAAGGGAGGGGGTTGGAAGAGATATTGATGGAAGAAGCCTCCATTGGAGAGTTGAGACATTGGGTTATGGTGAGGAGGGAGATTGGAAGGATCAGTGGTGGAGCAGATTGCATGTTTGGGAAGGAAATTGGGGAAACCTCAGCAGGGAGGTCCTAAAGGTTGAGGCAGTTGCTGTGACTGAACTGATCAAAGAAAATCAGCATGATCTTGTGAAGAGAAGTTATTTCTGAAAAAGGTGGTCAAAAGTATTGATGAGGTCACTAGGTTGTGTAAGGTGGGTTGTCTATTTCAAAATGATGGGGTTTTTTTTACAGATTAAGACAGGTCATTTGATAAAATTCCACACATGTGATTATGAAGAAAAAAATGAAATGCAGAGGACTAAAGATGGTTCAGTGACAAGGGTTCGTAATTGTTGAGGAGCCTGAGAGTAGGGATAAGGGAAATATTCTCTGATTGGCAGAGGCTATCCTTGGATTACTAAATTATCTAAATATTAAAAGCTATGCGTACAAATGGCTGGTGAAGTGTTGGCCTTATTTGAAGGGGATCAGAATGTAAAAGCAAGAAAGTGAACTTTCAGTTATATAAAGCCTGACTGCAATTGTATCTGGAATATTGCACTGGGTGTTGGACACTTCATAATTAGAAAAGTTCACTGACCTCAGGTATGCATGTAGTTGAGATCAACCAGTATGACACCAGTACTTAAAAGGTTAAAATAAGGAGAAGCCTTGCATCTCCTGGGGTTTCGAAGGTTGAGGGGCAATCTAATCAATTTTAAATTACAAAAGGATTTGATAGGGAGAAAACTGTTTCCTCTGATGAAAGTGTGCTGAACAGTGGGGTGCAATTTTAAAATTACAACAAAGACATTCAACAGGAAAAGTAGGAGGCACTTTTATGCACAAAGAGCTTTGGAAATTTAGAACATTCTTCATTGTAATTGATATAAAGTGACAGGGTAATGAATTAATTCTGCATATTATCAAATAAACGTATAAGTACTGATTTTGAAATCTGCTAGCTGTTTTCATGTTCTTATTCCTATCAGTTCAGCAATGTTACTCCTGTTTCTCTATCTAACAGATCCTTGTGGTCAGGTTACAGCTCATTCTCTTTTACTATTATGGTAGAACATTGGTCTCGATGTAAATACAACACCCAAAACAATTAACTTTTATGTCCATGCGATACTTCACTCTTATCTTCAACATCAATCTTCAATTCCTTAGCAGGTTTTCTTTCATCTTTCAGCCACAGAGCATTTAAGAAGAACTTTAACCACAAATAATATATATGTTTAGGTTGGGGTTGGGTGGGTGGGTGGTTATGTCAAAGCCTTAAAAATGGAATCGTGAAACCATTTCACCCACTTCCATAACTGATGGTGGGAAGGCAACTAACCTGCTCCCACGAGCCTGTTGGCACTTTAAATACAATAATGAGTCAACTAACCATTTTGTTACTGAGCTTTCCAAGCTACACTATAGATGACCTAGTCTCTTGAGCTTCATGAATCCCAGAAGCTATATCTCAAGTACACCATGGATGACTAGTCTCTGTGCTGCATGAATCCCAGCAGTTATATCCCAATGAAGATTGTCAGGTCCGGGAGATAGGTGCATCTATCTGCTGAAAATAGTGGACAAACCTCGCAATCAAGTCTTCTGACCTTTTCCCAACCCAAACCTCAACCAAAGTCTGGAACAGAATTGGTTTCACATCCACCCCTAATGCTGAGACTGCAGCCCCACTCCCACATTTCTGGATCAATCCTCAGCAATTGACACCCACCCCCAGCCAAGATCAACTACTCCCCTCTGGTTAACCCCTCTCCCTCTTCCCAGGATTAACCTTCCTCAACCCAACAATTAATCCCTTCTCTTCCACATCCCAGGCATAGACCTACAGCTTCGGTCAACCTGCTCTGCCCAATTGAAAGCCAAACTCATCAATAAGGCTGGGCAATTGGTTGATGAGATTGCACATGCACACCACGGAGTAAAACCTCCACAATGTGTGGGGAAACATTAACATTCAATTTCTCCATGTCCTGCTACACTTTGCAGATCAGGCCCAGTTAAGATTCCAGGCCTTTGTGTATGATGTTGGAAAAACTGAGGAATTTACATTTAATGCTCCATGGGGCTAAAGATTTAGTTTACCAATGATTTGTCAGATTAACTTGCTTGAGAAAACCCCATCAATCACAAGAGTAAGACTAGCAAGCAGTTTGAAAGAGTTGCAGCAGAACAGTAAGAGGAAGAACAGATTGAAGTGAGTGGGGAAGAGAAAAGAATGGCAGCAGCATGTATAAGAATAAAAAGAGACAAGTGAGCAAGCTAGAAGAGCTACAGGAACGCAGCAAAAGTGAGAATAGAGGGGGACCAACAGTCATAGAGGAGCAGGAAATGTGGAAGCACTTTGATAGCAAAATAGCAAGTGTAACTCATCTATTCAAGGAAAGAGGAAGACAGAAAATAGGAAACTATTTAGGAAACAGGAAATCACTTTTTGTCTAAGTTTTGGTCAGGCGTGTAACTGGGAGAGTTTCAAATCTGTTTTTTGGATGCGTTTTCAACACCTCCCCCCACCCACCATACACACTCTGGCTGCAAAATTTTGAATGAGTCTGTTGCTCGCTGCAGAAGCCTGTGGGTGGGGCTTAATACACCTGAAATCCTGCTGAGGGAGGTAGTGCACATGTGCAGACCTCTGACGCTGCACATGCACATTCACAATGGCACTGGTCTGACAGTTAAAGAGCGAGTCATTATGCTCCTGCTGCTGCAGGCTTCCTGAAGCAGCTCCCCGCACCCCTCGCAGTCACGGGGCCTGTGGCCCAAGATGCAGCCACCTCCAACTCCCCCTGCTGCCTGGACAAATCATGGACCCCTCTCCACCACTGACCACGAACCTGCCGTCCTCCCCCATTGATCACAGACCCACTGCCTTCCCCCACCGATCACAGAACCACTGCCCTCCTCCAGCAATCGGGGTGCTGCTGCCCTACCCCCACCCAATCACTGCAGTGGGTCCCTGTCCTCCATTAGCCCCACCCTTACTGGCCCATCTACCCATTAGCCCTGCCCCCACTGGTCCCTCCCCCCAGGTCTCACCCCATTGGTCCCACTCCTGGCATTGCCTAGTGGACATTGCCCTTGTGCTAGGCTGGCATTGCCAGTCTGGCACTGCCCAAGGGGCACCCCTGTCTTGCCTTCGGTCTCCCCGAGGGGGCCTCAGTGGCCTCCAGTTGCACCAGTGAGGCCAACACGACTGCTCCGGTAGTGGGTCGGATCTCAAAAAATGACGAGACAAAGTACACGAATGAGATAGAGAATCTGGTGAACTGGTGCAGTAACAATAATCTCTTCCTCAACAAAATGAAGGAGATTGTCATTGACTTCAGGAAACATAAAGGAGAACATGCCCCTGTCTACATCAATGGGAAACAAAGTAGAAACTGCCGAAAGCTTCAAGTTTTTAGTTGTCCAGATCACCAACCTGTCCTGGTCCCCCTACGCCAACACTATAGTTAAAAAAGCCCATCAACGCCTCTACTTTCTCAGAAGACTAAGGAAATTTGGCATGTCAGCTAAGACTCGCACCAACTTTTACAGATGCACCACAGAAAACATTCTTTCTGGTTGTATCACAGCTCTTGCTCTGCCCAAGACTGCAAGGAGCTACAAAAGGTCATGAATGTAGTCTAATCCATCATGCAAAACAGCCTCCCATCCAGTGACTCTGTCTACACTTCTCGCTGCCTCAGCAAAGCAGCCGGCATAATTAAGGACCTCATGCAGCCTGGACATTCTCTCTTCCACCTTCTTCCTTTGGGAAAAAGATACTAAAGTCTAAGGCCATATACCAATCGACTCAAGAACAGCTTCTTCCCTGCTGCTGTCAGACTTTTGAATAGACTTACCTTGCATTAAGTTGATCTTTCTCTACACCCTAGCTATGACTGTAACACTACATTCTGCATTCTCTTGTTTCCTTCTCTATGGTATGTTTTGTTTGTATAGCACGCAAGAAATAATACTTTTCACTGTCTGCTAACACGTGATAATAATAAATCAAATCAAATCCCTGTTCATGGACAGCATGTCTATTTCTCGCCGGCGAAAATCTCTCCTGGTGAGGCCATAAAGGCAGGCGAGTCCGGATGATTGAGTGTCGGGCTCACTAATCACATTTAAAATCAAATTTAAATAAATTTGAATACATTAACCAGTCTCTCACCCATTTCTGGCGAGGCGCTGACCGCGCCGGAAATCTTATTGTTGTAAAATGGTGCCGGTCATGAAAACTAGTGCTAATCGCTTTACACCCCACTTTATGACCACATTACACCCAAAAATGGGCACGGAGCAGTCATAAAATACCATCCAGTATACACAATTGAGAAACTGATAGGATCCATTATTAAAGAAGTTGTAGCACGACATTTAGAAAATCATAATATACTCAGAAAGAATGGATATGATTATGTGAAAGGGAAACAATGCTTTACAAATTTATTGGAGTTCTTTGTGGATGTAACAAGCCGGTAGATAAAAGACAGCCGGAAGATGTGATATATTTGAATTTCCAAAAGTCATTCAATAAACATTCAGAAGGATTTCAACATAATGCTGCATAAAATGTGTGAAGATGTAGTAGAGGAATTGGCTAACAGGAAACAGAATATTTAGATAAATGGATCATTTCTAATATGGCAAACTTAACTAGTGGAGTGCCATGTGAATCAATGCTGCAGCCTCACTGTTTTATAGCCAGATTTGCTGATGATAAGTAAGAAAGCAAGTTGTGAGCAGGATACAAAGAGCATAAATAGGTTAAGTGGGGGAACAAAAATTTGTAGAGTACAATGTGGGAAAATGTGAGGTTGTCCATTTTGCAAAAACAATAAGTAAGGAGAATATTATTTAAATAAAGAGGTGCAGAATGCTGCAATACAGAAGATGGGCTTTCTGCCACATGAATCACAAAACAAGCATCCAGCTACAGCAAATAATAATGAAGACAAACAGACTGTTGGCCTTAATTGCAAAGGGGATGAAGAATACATGTTGGGAAATCACGCTACAGCTGTACAGGGCATTGATGAGACCAAAGTGTATCATGTAATAAGAACAAAATACAGAATATGCTGGTGAGAGCACAAAGTTCTGTAGAGAGTGAAACAGAATTAATGTTCTGAATCCAGGATTTCTTCGGAACTGTGAGCATTACATGCAGGTTTGGTCTCCTTAAGGAGGGGTATACTTGCAGTGGAAGTGGTTCAGAGAAGATTCACTGGGATGATGGACTGCCCTTATGAGGAAAGGTTGACAGGTTGGGCCTGTATTAATTAGAGTTTAGAAGATTGAAAGGAGACCTCATTGAAACATATAAAATTCGGAGGGGTTTTACAGGATAGATGTTTCCCCTTGTGAGGGAATGTAGAACTAGGAGGCACCATTTAAAAATTAGGGGTCTCCTGCTTAAGACTGAAATAAGGGGATTTCTTTTTCTCTCAAGAGTGATTAATCTTCTGTTCCACAGAGATCTGAGGAGGCTGGGTCATTGAATATATTCAAGGCCACATTATACTGATATTTGATCAACAAGGGAATCTGAGGTAATGGATGGCAAGCAGGAAAATGGCATTGAGGCCATAATCATATCATAAATTTCTTAAGGGACCAAATTGCCTACTCCTGCTCCCATTTCTTATGTTCTTATATGAAACCACATATTGTCCTAAAGCAGTTTCCCCCCCGTCAGAAAATTAATTTATCTGTATTTAACACAACGAAGCATAGCATGGTGGTTAGCACTGCTGCCTCACAACACCAGGGACCCGGGTTCAATTCCAGCCTTGGGTGACTGTGTGGAGTTTGTACATTCTCATGTCTGCACGGATTTCCTCTGTGTTTTCTCCTACAGTTCAAAGATGTGCAGGTTAGGTGGATTGGCCATGCTAAGTTGCCCCTGAGTGACCAAAGATCTGTAGGTTAGGTGAATTAGCAGGGTAAATAAGTGGATTATGGGGATAGGGCAGGAGTATGGGCCTGGGTAAAATGCTCTATTGGGTTGTCTCTGTAGAGTCAATGGGTTGAAAGGCCTCTTCTTGCCCTGTAGGGATTCTATTCTGTAATTCTAAAAAATAAAAACCTTCTTTCTGTAATTCCAAGGCATGAGCCATTGATATACCAAACGAAACAAAAAATGGAAATGCTTGTGTGTGTACGTTTAGTACATGACAGATGGAATGCAAAGAAAACTTATTCTTAAGTAGCATCATAGGGTCATAAACAAGAATAGATAGCAACAACAAAGAAACCTGCAAAATGGCCAAGTAAAGACAGAGGAAAATAGAGGGCATAATGTCAATCAGAGAAGACAGCGTGAGAGGTTTTGAGAAATGTAAATGAGGGGAAATAGTGAAGGGGTGAGGAAAGGACAAGAAATCGGGACAGAAGCAAGAGAGAAAGAGGGTGAATGCATATGCATTGGCATGAATGAAAAATAGTTAGGAGTGACATTCAGCTTTATTACTTCTCACATCCAGCCACATATCAAAGAAAATGAATTATAGAATAGTTGTGGGGACTGCAGCTTTAACAAACAGCAGAGCAAATGCAATGATCATCGCTAAGTAACTTTCACAGCTAGAAACATAGCCAAACTTTCATTGCACAATAACTCAGAATATAGAACGCAAATTATGTATTAAGGCACTTGCACTATAAACCTTCAAATAAATGAATTAGGGGAAAAAGATTAGAAGTAGATACTTGATTTTAAAATAAATGTCAAGAAATTATACAACAAATTTATAGTCCAGCAAGAGTAGCGCAACATTTCACAAGCTTAAAATGCTTGATATGATGAAATGACTAGAAGATTAATAATTTTCTTTTGTTTTTTAACACAGAAAAAATAACAAGTGCAAAATTCAAGTAATTTTGCCTTCATCAAGTGCATGAAAAGCAGATCTATAACTGACTGCACAAATTCTCCAATAGGTAAGTGTAAAGCCTTCCGATTAGAATATCTGTTGGGGTAATACTAAACATTTGCCTAAATATCCAAGCACAATGTTCTGGAGATCTACCCACTGCAGAATAGAATGAATTTGCTTAATTGGGAATCTATATCATGAAGACGATCTTTCTTGTTTTATTTTTGTGGTTGTTCTAATATACACTCATCTTTTTGAGCTTTGTAGCTTTGTTTCTTTCAATTCTGTTTTCCCACTTTCCTGCCAGTTTTTCTACCCTGGTCTCAAAGATGTTAGCTCCTGTGATGGTTGAGTTCCATAGGTACCTGCTACCCTTCAACACACTGCTCAAGCGATCTTTCTTCATATCTCAGCTTAGACAGTGAAAAGCAAGTCCACTTACCAATGGAAAACTATCACATCGATGTCCATACTGTGCCCAAGGAAACATTTGGTTCTGATCATGAGCGGGAAGACCACCGGCTGATTTATTGTCCCTTGCTTGTTCTGCAAATCTGACCAATTGTAATGCCCCAATTGCTGTTCAATGCGAGACCAGCTAAGGAATTGAACTTGGAACTTGGCTATCTGTTTACAGTAGTGCAATTGGCAATGCGTGCCCTCCTTCCCATACTTGTCAAAAGTGAGATCTATTTGTCACCAGATTATTGAGAATGGAGTAGGAAGTGCTGTTTTGAAGTTAAGGACCTGAGTAAGATGGGAGAAGAGGTTGAGGTAGCACTCTAGTAATGTAGAAGCTTATCATTTTCAAAATGTTGGGTTGTACTATTAGCACTGGGAGATGCAGGATATGAAAGCCAGGTGATTTGGAGAGATCAGTGGTGCAGATCTTCACAGAGCAGTTACTATGGATTCCAGTTTATTGCACTGGATTCATATACATGTTCTCAAGTGCCCAAAATTCCACTTTTAATGAAAACTGAGAGATTAACTATTTTTCTACAAGTTTATTGGCACCTTAATGAGATTGTTGGAAACTGCAAATTTGAAGCAAGCAATTTCCCAAAGTGTGATTCTATTAGTGGAGTCACAAATTACAGACAAAAACAAGTATTTTCAGTTTATTTGTTTACAGATGGGACTCCCATAGCATCTGTACACTATCAGTAAAGACTATGTCCAAAAGCTCAATTTAACACAATTGATATTTCCCAGAAAGAGCATCATTATACAACCATCAACATGTTAGTAGGTGGAGGAAGATGGAAATGAATTGTGATCGGAACACGTCATACAGCATGGTTAGCATTAGCACAGTGTATTGCGACTTCCTGTGACAGATGTTTTGAGTGGTATTTAAAGCCCAATTATATACTGTTTTCCTGATAGCTCCACATTCCTGTCATTATAAACTGGTCCAATAATGTTTAAATATGAAGAAAGAAATCACCCATAAAACAAGATCATGACTGATCTTCCACCTGAACTCAATCTTCTTGCACAATTCCAGATCACTGAATTCTCCTAACACTCAAAAATCTACTAAAGATCATCCTTCTTGAACATACACAATGATTAAGCACCTATAGCTGTGTGGGGTAGAGAATTCCAAAGATTCATAATCTCTTGATTGAAGAACTTTCTCCTTATCTCAATCTTAAGGAGCTGAACCCTTATTCTAAGACTTAGGCCTGGATTTTCCGATGCCATCCGGATCTTCCGGTCCTGCTGAATGTCAATTAACTTTTTGCTGGCCCACCACATCCCCACGCAGGTCCCAACATGGCGGAGCCAGAAAAACCTGACTTTTGATTCTGTATTTTAGATTTCCCAGCAAGATGAAACATCTACTCAGCATTAACCCTGTCAGGCTCCAAAAGAATTTTATGAGATTCAATTAGATTACTTCTCATTCATCTAAAGTGCAGGGAATATAGGTCCAGTTTACTCAATCTCTCTTCATAGGACAATCTCCTCATCACACGAGCCAGTCTGTGAACTTTTATTGCACTTTCTCCAGGGCATATGTGTTAGGGAAATGTTCCAATTTCTGTTTTCATCTAGATACTGCTTTGGAATTCATCTGATCACAATGTAGTTTCCAATAAGAGGCAAAAGTAATTTTGCGGAGCTCAATTGCATATTACAATTATTGCTTCACTTCAGAGCCAATTTCTGTATCTAGCTTATTGTATCAGTTGTCAAGACAAACTGTTTGGGAATATTACTATAACATATTAAATTTCAGCAAGTTCATTTCTTTTTTTACATAATCTGGACATCACTGGCTAGGCCACTATTTATTGCCCATCCCTAATTGCACTTGGGAAGCTGTTGGTGAGCCACTTAGCTAGGGCAAGAACATCTTGGAATAGAATCTAAACTCAACTTTCCATATCAACAATACCATGTAATCCACAGTTGACAGAATTTGCTGATCACGGGTAAGTTAAATCAGTGAAAACCTGCTCAAAATTAAAACAGATTTTACCTAGTGTTGGACTATACACCTTTAAATTTCAAAAACAGATTCCCTGATGTCAAGGAGATATCAAGATATCACTTATTTGAGAGCTCACCTGACCATGTCAGACTGCACATGGTAAATTACATTTACCCATCCAATTCCCACAACCCTTCATTCAGCTGTCCAATCTAAACTTGAATGTTGACATAATCACTAACCCCTGGAAGAGAATTTCACATCTTCACAATTGTCTCTTTCTGGTGTCCTTGCTCTGTGTTCAAAATATCTTCCATTTAATCTTGTATCCGTGTCCCATCTATCTGAGCCCATCAACTTATATGTCTTGTCCCACCTTCCATAATTTAAAACATGTTTAACTGTGTTGTTCTAAAAAAACTTTCAAATTTTTCTCTATGTTTGTACTTTTTCATACTGGGCAACATTGTCGTTAATATTTGCTGCTTTTTAGTTAAATTTAACCAACATTGTATGTTATTAAAATGAAAATGGAAAACAATATCAAAAGTCATTTACCTGAAGTATTGGTCTGGATTTTCCTGACAGATGATGAGTCCTGAATTAAGAATGGCAAGACGGTTTCTCACAATGTTGGCCCAATCCGAGGGCAGGCAGATCGACAGCCTCATCAAGAAATGTGGCCATTTCTGAGGTTGCAAAGAGAACATAAGCATGCTTTTGTTTTGAGCCACCCTTGTAGGGGAGGTAAAGGATTTATTCCTGTACCAGGACCAGGCAGGGAGATCCTGGTGAATGGAGGGGAACCCCTTCTAGTGGCAGTGTTGGATTGTCAGAGGGGCAGCCTTTTTGATCAGACAGTCCTTCCTTGGACATGGAGACTCTGAATACAACATCCCTCCTCACCAGGGAACTTCTGGGTGGGGCACCTCAATGCAGCAAGTGACTTTGGAAGATTCAATTTAATTCAGATCTAGTTGTTCTTTGAAAAATCATTGCAGATGCATTTCTTGTTCATTAAAAATCACAAATAATCACACATGGGACAGCACAGTGGCACAATGGCTCGCACTGCAGTCTCACAGCGTCAGGGAAGCGGGTTCAATTCCGGCCTCAGGTTAATGTCTCCACAAACATGTGGAGTTTGTATGTTCTCCCCATGTGTGCGTGGGTTTCCTGCAAGTGCTTTGGTTTCCTCCCACACTCCAAAGTTGCATGGGTTACGTGGATTGGTCATGATGAATTGCCCCCTAGTGTGACAGAGATTAGCAGGGTAAATATGTAGGGGTACAGGATAGGGCCTAGGTAAAATGTTGTTGCAGCAAGCTTGATAGGTCAAATGGCCTCCTTCTATTCTGTTGGGATTCTATGATTCTATATCAATGAATAATTAACAATGACAAAGAAAAACTAGGCATCACAAAAATCTAACTCTGATTAAACATATTTTTAGAAGCTATTTCAGTGTATTTAAATAATCAATGAGGCAATAAAGCCACATTATAAATCACATGAACCCAACTAATGTTTCTTAAAATTTCAAAAGATCCCTAAAACTGAAGCCTCCTTTTCGTAATTCATTACACCACCTACCCCATTCCCCTCATCGGAATTTATAAAGCATGTCACTTCGAAGAAAAACAACTGCCCCATAAAACCGACTGCCATGGGAGAAATAAAGGGTGGAATTCTCCCAATTTGAGACTGAGTGCTGTGGTGCGTTGGGAACTTGGAACATTTCCTGCTGCGGAGACTGCTGGGAAACATGCTAAATGGGAACATACAGGTGAGTATAGGCCTCCCCTCTCCCCTCCAGTGGAGAAGGACATGACCAGAAAGTACCCTGGCAATACCATTAGAGCTACAAATTGGCACAATTTGGCACTGCCACACTGACACCTTGTCCATGCCAATCTGGTAGTTGCAACTTCGCAATGCCAAACTGTGCCAGGAAGCAGTGCCAGGAGGAGATATGGGAGCCAGCAATGGCTGTTTCAGGGTGATGGGTGCCAGAATCAACTGTGTGGGTGGGTGGTTGGGAAAGTTCATTGTTTAGTCTGTGTCCTGAAAGCATGGCTCCCCAATCTCGGTGCAGCCAGGCTTGTTGAGGCTGTGCTCCACCTGCCTGCCACTCCCCGTCTCCTCCAATACACTGCCATTTTCTGCTAAGATTCCCCCCATGGTCTCATCAGAACTTGTAGAATTGTAACAAATTTATTCTTGTGCTCCAACCCACTTGCAATAAGGACCAGCATGCCATCTGTCTTCCCAGTTGCTTGTTATACCTGCATGCTAACTTTCTATGTTCCTTAAGTGAGTATACTCAAATCCATCTGAACATCAACATTTACAAGTTTCATGTCTTTTAAAAAAGAATGAGATTCTGTTCTTACTCAAACCTCACACTTCCCCTTATTGTATTCCATTGAGGCATCTTGTTGCCTACTCACTTAACCTGCCCAAACTTCTTTGCATTCTGTGTGTCTTCCTCATAGGTTTTATTCCCAGTTTTTTTTTATCATCAGCAAACTTAGATGAAAAGACAGAGAGTAATGCATCTAATTCATTAATATAGATTGTAAATAGCTAAGGCCCCAACAAGGATCCTTGAGGCACTCCACTAGTCACAGACTGCCAACTTGAAAATGCCCTGGTTATACCTATTCTCTGCTTTCTGTCCATTAAGCAACCCTCTGTCTTTGCAAATGTAACACCCTCAACTCCATGAGCCCTTGTAAATTAACTTCTGTGTGGAATTGTACAAATGCCTTTTGGAAATCTAAGAATACTACACCTATAGGTTTCCCCTTTATCAAATTTACAAGTTACATCTTCAAAAAACTATCAATTCATCATGTGCATTTTTGTAGTTTGGTTGAAGTACCGTGTTTTTGGCCATAGATAAGCTTCACAGCATTATTTGATAACATGAATACCTATTTATGTGACCTGCACCACCATGCATTTGGAAGGAAAAATCTTTGTAATTTTATAAAATTCTTAATTAATGTTTAATGGGCATAATCTTCTCACCTGCGTCTCTGCTGGAACGGGGGGACATTTTCAATTTTCATACTGACTCACTGTTGTTTCTCAGAACAAACTAATACTCAGCCCACCTCCAGGTTTCCTGACCAACCAGCGAAGGCAGATGGTACAGCTGCCTAAGCAGCAATAAAGGATTTCATTTCAAAGAGTTCCCAGCAGGATCACAAGTGTACGGCAGTAGTGTTTACAGAGAAAAAAAACAGCATGAGGGAGAAAAAAGCTGCAGCATGGAAGGAAAACATAGAAACACTGCCTTCCAGTTGAAAGACTTGTCCCTGGAAGTGGTGATTCAAGCAGTGAGGGCACAGAGAATTTCTTGTGCAGATAGCCAGCAGGGAAATGACAGGCCAAATGGCCTCCTTCTGTGCTATAACCATTTAAGCTCGATCTTAAACCTATCCCCGATGTTTTGCTCTTTCACTATCATTCCTCACAGTTACTTCCTCAAATATCTGCCCTCCAACCTCAGCAATCAGTTAACTCTTCACACCCGTAACTGCCTGTTTTTAACTCATGCAGGAGAAGAGAACCACAACTCCAGGGAGAGGCAGAGAATCAGGGGAGAGCAACCATGGCCACCCTAACCTTAATGAAGCACTTGAGATCAGCAGCATGGCACAAGTATTGGCAGTTCAGATGATGCGAAAGGCATTGCCCAGAGATCTTAACACAGCATTAGACGTCATGCTGGCACTTGATACTGAACTGTGATTTATGTTGGAAAGAAGCCACTAATACATTAAATGTCATGATCTGCAGCACACTAACTTGGACCCTCATTTTTGGTTGGATCAGCACTAATTCACGTATGCCATCACTCAGGTACTTGGGCACATTACCCATGCTAGTGAATGAGATGAGGCAGGAGTCCAAAGAGTCCTCAATGTGTGGAACCAGCATTCTAAGGATACAAGTCATTGCGTCAATTGATTCCTGTACAAGCGCCACCAATGCAGGACACACACATTTTGGCGGAAGCAGCTTCTCAGATAGGGTGGCGTGTGATGAAATGGTTTATCATATGTGAGTAGGAGCAAGTGCTGCAGACGGAGGCAGTAGTGGAGAGTCCCTGTCGGAGTATGCAGGACCTCCAAGCTTTGCTCAGCTGTACAACATTGTTGACTCTTGGGCATCACTGAACAAAAGGGAACTTGGGGAACAGCAACAAAAACGTTTGTGCTTCTGTCATTTCATATCCTGAGAGTTGGAGGAGTCCATCTCCAGTATGACTGCCATGTCATCTCAGGCATTTGCACAGATGACCAGCTCCATTATAAGAATGGTCAACATCATGGACAATCAGATCACCAGAGTGGCCCACACCCATGACTTGCATACTATGGATGTCAGTTTACACTTATCAAAGTACCACCTTGGCAACTGAACACCGCACTCACATGCAACCAAACGTTTTCTCTGCTTTTGGTTAGCAGGGAAGCACTGAGAGGGAAGATGGAGGAAGGCTGATCGAACTGCGGATTCTTTTCAATACAGCCCTACTTCATTGCCCTTGTCCTCCCCCCGCTCTGCACCCCACCCCCAACTGACAGTTTCCTGCCTTGATGACCAAGTCTGCACCAGCACAATGCAGATGAGGCAATTTGTGGTGAGATGTTCACAGTTTCCAGAGGAAGCCTGCAACAGGAATGGTGTGTCGAAGCAGGGGAACGAGCAGCCTGCCTGTAGCTCTGCTGAAGTCATAGGTGTAGCACAATATGAAAGGAATAGAAATGTGAGGAAAAGATCATAAGGAAAGGGAATCATTTCAGTGATTACAACATTTCTGGCATTCCACTGATGTTTTTTGCTCATTGAAGGAATGAATTTTTGTCAGTTGTGGCAGTGTCACAGCTTCTGCTATCTTGGATCCCCATTGACTTGCTCAGTTTAGTTCCAATGGATGGCCTGAGTAGCTTTGATGAGGAAGTAAGGTACTGAGTGTGATCTGTGGCCAGGTGACTGCAAGGAGGAAACTTGCTGGAGTGTGGACAATGTTTGTGGTGGGAGGTTTCAATGCTGCAAGCAGACCTCTCCAGGGAAGTAAGTCTGGGTAACATCTCCACAGGCTTCTCAGGCAGGCAGGCAGATAGATTTCCAGCTGCAGGTACCAACAGCACATTGAGATGCTCATCTTCCTCCTCCAAGAATATAAGATACTCTACTGAGGAAACTGACTTCTGGCCTGCAAGCTCTGCGCTGTGGATATCATCTCCTCCAAGATGCAGATCCTTGTCTATCCTCTTTGTTCCATCCAACTGTATATAGCTGTGGAGAAGGCAGCTCCTGCCTTTGCTGAGTTGCTGCCTCAGTCACTTGGCCTGCTGAATTGTAGCATGCATGGAGCATCTTTTCCTCAGAGGTCCAACCAATACATATCACAGGTAATAAAATGAGAATACTCTCAGTGCTATCCATGATAACTGACAAAAGTTGCTGCCCCAACCAAATCAGTGATTTTTTTTGGCTGAAAGGATCAGAGCTGTCAGTGCAAACCTTTTACAGTGTCTGACCACAGCCTTGCTCATTTCACTCTTTATATTGCTCATATCAGCTCAGTTTTGCTACGCACTCACCTTCCCTAATCTCTGTGTATTGTTGGGACCCTTAGCCACAGTACACCCAGAGGCCAGAAACTGTGAGAAACCATTTGGGCTGTATGTTTGACATCAAATGAATATGGTACATAATAATTGTAATTGTAAATGTTGTAATAATGTACAGTATTCAAACTAAATTTATTTGGTTTGCATCTAATCCAATATCGACCTTGAAAAGTCAAGTAATGTTCTCTTATAAGTTTTATGAATAAGGTATATTTTTGGAAAAAAAAATTCACACTTAAAAAAGCACACAATTGCTTTAACTGTCATTTCCCAGGCCTCTCCCACCCTGAACATCCCCAAACTCATCTTCACCAGACTTGGAAAATTCTGTACAAGTCTTCTTTCCACTATCTGTTTTTACCAAATGACATATGTAATATATTGTTCATCCAATCAATCTATATTTGTGCCTATTTGTGGGTGTAAGAAGTTAAGTTCTTCGAGTATGAGCCTTTGTGTGCCAGAAGTGGAAATTAAATATTTGGTTAGGGAGATATTGGACCCTGCAGAACATCCCTTCCTTTAGAAGAAATGGTATACAGTCCAGCTAGCTAAAATTCACAAACAAAACCTGAATTCCCAATGCACACTCCTGGTAAAGGAGGTCCTTGTCAGACCATAAATTTATGTGCACCAGCTGGTAGTTACAATGACCTTCAAGACTATGAATGTACTTCCATAAGGTGAATAATGGAAAGAAAATGAATTTTTGTTTCAGTTGAATACCATTCAATACTGTTTGACATCATGTAGTTCTTAACAATCACCTCAAAACAATACTAACTGCAAACGTATTTATTTTGTGTGACATTTAGGAATTAGGATCAAAACTGTAACAACCTACAATTCCACTGGACAGGCAGAACAGCAGCCTTCACTGGATAAATTCTCATTCTACCCCGCACACCTAGCTGACCAATGAGTAACTGTAGTTGTAGGGTGATGAGATATCAGGTTTGACAACATCAAAATTAGATTACAATGGTTAATGGAGTGTATCGGTTTTGCAATTATGTTGCTGTGTACTGGACAACGTGCAATAAATTCAAGATTAGTGGGTGATTCACATGTTGCTGCACCAAAATAGTTAATACGTTTTATTTTTCAAGTTATGTTGTTCTTCATTTGTCTTCAACGTGTGTACATTATGCAAAAAACAAAACCTGAAGTGCATGTTCAGCACATAACACAGGATAAATGCATTTCTTATGTTAAACTGGATAGACTACCACATTGGACTTGTAAACAAAACATACCATGAAACTTTGTTGCTACCAAATGCGAGGAGGTGAAATGGAAGTATCCAAGTAACAACCTACTTGCTGTTTATTTCATTACTTCATTGTTGCGAAGATCTAGTTACAATCCATATGCTTTTGAATATAACTTTTAGCTTTAGGAACTAAAGTTTTAATAGTAGATAAACAGGGGCATCTGGTTGAGAAACTGGTAAACATAACTCTGATGCAATGCAACAAACCTGGGTTTATTACACTACACTGAAAGGGTGGCGTGTGATTATTTAATAAGGTCATCATTGACAATGGGATCGCTTGAAGAAACAACTTCCCCCAAGTTAGATAGCATTCTGAATTGGAACTATGGCCATGATTCTCCCAAAAGCACTGAATTGGCAGGAAAACTATTCTAGTTCCCAACTGTTTTGTCAGTTCAGCTTCTCACCTCAATATCCCCACTCTATGCACTGCAGATCACTCCCTCCCCATAGTCCGCCCCAATCACAACCCTCCCTCCATCCAGAATGGCAGCAGGGTCACCTAACCCCTCCGATTGCCCCTAGGTCCTGCCCACAATAGGCCCCGCCCCTTTGTTACTGCCCCCTGGGCATGGCCACTTTGCCTTTTGGGGAGTGCCAGACGGCACAGGCTGATACTGCCAGAGTGCCATGCCCATGGGGTATCACCCCCTGCCGCCTTACCCCCTGAGGGGCCCCATTGCCCCCCTTCACTCCGGTGGGGTCTCCCGATTGCTCCCCAAACATGGGGAGCTAGTCTAAACTCCACTGGAATGAAGTAGTCCTGGTGGGGTGGGAGATTCAATCGGGACCGGTAAGTTCCCAATAATTAGGTAAAATGTTAGAATCCGTGATCAAGGAGAAAATAGCGAGGCATCTTGAGGAGAATTGTTTGATAGAGCAGACGCAGCACGGTTTCGTTAAGGGGAAGTCGTGTCTGACAAATTTATTGGAGTTCTATGAGGATGTGTCTGGGGCGGTGGATAGAGGAGAGCCGGTAGATGTGGTCTTTCTTGATTTTCAGAAGGCGTTTGACAAGGTACCTCACAAGAGGTTATTACAGAAGGTCAGGGGGCATGGAGTTGGGGGTAGGGTGTTAGCGTGGATAGAGGATTGGCTGTCAAATAGGAGGCAGAGAGTGGGGGTCAATGGGTGCTATTCGGATTGGTGGTTGGTGACTAGTGGAGTGCCCCAGGGGTCGATGCTGGGGCCTCAGCTATTTACCATTTATACAGATGATCTGGAGGAGGGAACCGAGTGTATGGTGTTGAAATTTGCTGACGACACCAAGATTGGTGGAACGGCAAATTGTGCGGAGGGTGTGGAGAGTCTGCAGAAGGATCTAGATAGGCTGGGCAAATGGGCCAGGAACTGGCAAATGGAATTTAATGTTGGCAAATGTGAGGTTGTCCACTTTGGTAGGAATAATGGTAGGAAGGACTATTACTTGCATGGCGAAAAACTGCAGCAGGCGACGGTGCAGAGGGACCTCGGGGTCCTTGTGCATGAGTCGCAAAAACCCAGCCTGCAGGTGCAGCAGGTGGTCAGGAAGGCAAATGGGATGCTGGCCTTCATAGCGAGGGGGATTGAATATAAAAGTAGAGAGGTCTTGCTGCAGCTGTATAGGGCACTGGTGAGGCCGCAGCTGGAGTACTGTGTGCAGTTTTGGTCACCGCACTTACGCAACGATATTTTGGCCTTGGAGGGAGTGCAGAGGAGGTTTACTAGGCTGATACCAGAGTTGAGGGGGTTGAACTATGAGGAGAGGCTGAATAAACTAGGCTTGTATTCGTTAGAGTTTAGAAGAATGAGGGGAGATCTCATTGAGACATATAAGATGATGAATGGGATGGATAGGACAGAGGTGGAGAGGCTCTTCCCGCTCAGAAAGGACAGTAGGACTAGAGGGCACAGCCTCAAGATAAAGGGGGGGCAGTTTAGATCGGAGTTGAGGAGGAACTTCTTCACTCAAAGGGTGGTGAATCTCTGGAATTCTCTGCCCGTTGAAGTGGTGGAGGCTGCCTCGCTAAATATTTTAAAGACGCGGGTTGATAGGTTTTTGATAGGCAAGGGGATTAAAGGTTATGGGGAAAGGGCGGGAATGTGGAACTGAGACACGACAGATCAGCCATGATCTTATTGAATGGCGGGGCAGGCTCGAGGGGCTAGATGGCCTACTCCTGCTCCTTTTTCTTATGTTCTTGTGTTATGTTCTTAAAAAAGATTCAAATTATTTACCTGCCTTCCCACCAGTTTCCAGCGTGATATGACTGGCAACTGTTCCCTGGTTCTGGGACATGCTTCCCAACACATGTACAAATCCCAGAACAAGGCCAGCAACATGCACCTCCCATCGTGATCTGCCAGAAAAATTGGGGTTCACGATGGGAGAATTGCGGCCTAAATATCTGTTCCTTCCTTTTCACTGGGTCAAAATCCTGCCTAATAGTATCATAGAAGTATCACAGTACCATAGAAGTATCTTTACCAAATGGACAGCAGAGATTGACAAAGGTGTCTCATCACTAACTTTGGGAAGGTATAAATGTCATTATACTCGTGATCTAGAGACCCAGGCTAATGTTTTGGGGGCATGGATTCAAATCCCACCATGGTAGGTGGAAGAATTTAAATTCAATTCATAAATATGAAATTCTGTGGTGTCAGTTATAGTGACTATGAGACAATCATTGATTGTTAGAATTACAGAATCCCTACAATGCAGAAGGAGGTAATTTGGCCCATCAAGCCTGCACTGACAACAATCCCACCTAGAACTTAACCCTATAACCTGTGTATCGACCCTGCTAGTCCCCCTGACACTAAGGGACAATTTAGTTTGGCCAATCAACCTAACCCACAAATCACTGGAGTTTGGAGGGAAGCTGGATCACCTGGAGGAAATCCATGCAGACATGGGAAGAACATGCAAACTTGTCACAGATAGTGACCCAAGGCCAGAATTGACCCAGGTCCTGATGCTATGAGGTAGCAGTGCCAACCACTGCGCTATAAGAACTCACCTAGTTAATTAATCTCCTTTGGGAACGAAAATCTACAATCCTTTTCTGGTCTGCTTGACATGCCACTCTGGACCCACGGCAATGTGGTTGACTCTTAACTGCCTTCTGAAAAGGCCTAGCAAGCCATTTATTTCAAGGGCAATTAGGGAAAAGCAGAAAGGCTGGCCTTGCCAGCAACACCCACATCCCATGAAAAAATAAAGAAGAAAAACCTTCTCAATGGCAATTAGGAATGGGCACTAAAGGCAACGCCCATATCCTGGAAGTGAAGAAAAAAAAATATGAACTGATCCACAGCAACAACGTTTTTGCAAAAACCCTCAAAAAGGATGAAATATTTTTACAATATCTCCTGCAGTGTTACAAGCTGAAGAAATATTATATGTAACCAGCATTAGTGTAGTTAACCAAGATGCTGTAAGTACAAAAGAAAGTACAAAAGACAATGTCCAGATTTATTGAATTTTTGAATAAATCTTAGAGGGGTGCATAATATTACAGTACAAAGTCTGGTTAAAATTATTTCTTAGGCTTAGGGAAATTCTGTCAAACCTCTGGTGCATGAGGGGCATTGTATTGATCCGTTTTATGGATAGGATCTAAATGTAAGTCAGTAGAAATGAGAGTGTACTTCTTCATAGTGAAATATTAACCTATGCCAGTGAAGAGGTTACACAAAACTGAATCAAACTACTGCAAAATTGTCAAATGTGCACAATAAATCTCAGAACCACATGCTGAATAGAATGTATCAAAAAATGTTGCATCATTGAAGTGCCGCATCAGACTAAAGTAGATTATAATGAAGTTAATACACAGATATTTGCATGTTTCTCTCTCTTTTATCCGTATGTTCTTCAAAATGGGGTTATGATTACATTTTTTCAAAGTATTTCTCGTGGCAGCCCTGCATACAGCACATCCAGTAAAACTCAGCAAGAACCTCCCTACTTTGTGCCTACAAGGCAGTTCCACACACCATGTGAGATTTTAAGATCTCATACGTTTTTCATCCTTGTGGTTTGCTTACAGCAATTTGGAACTTGAGCATCAATCTATGCAAAGTTTCAAAAACGTTTATGCATTTGGAGGGTAATTACAGTCTATCTGAGCTTACTTCATTTGGGCCCCTTAATAGCCAATGGATAGGACTAGTTTCAACCCAAAGTCTCAGCAATTATACTGTCCCGAGTCTAGGTTTACCTGTGGGCTCAGGAAAACTCTGCTCACTTTTGCACCTTTCGATATACACATTTGCCACACAGATATGACTTTGCCTCGGATTTCTGTCTTTTTGCATGTGTTCATAATGCATTTTGCAAACTGTAACAAAGTGCATAAAGGGTATGGATGCCAAGGCAAGCCATTTAGGAGGCACAGATCAGTTTAACAGCACTAATCCCAACATTATTTAAATGCCCGCTGAATGTCTTCCCTCATCCCAATGCCATCACAAATTTACTAATCCATTTCCACGTCCCCTCAATCACCATCCCCTTGCCACTTCAAATAATACTTGCCACCTCCATGTCCCCCATGTATCCTTCATAGCTACTCACCAATTTGCACTATGCATAGTCTTTAAGGGCCATGCAACAGCAATGGAAATTATTTCAAAACAAGTGAAAGAAAATGAACCTCTAAAAAAAAACTAAACACTGTGTTACCATTGTGTCTATTAGTTATAATAAACAAACAAGAAACCCAAGCAATTGGTGTCATTAATTCTTGAATTAATAGACTAGTTGGTGAACTGAAGCCATTATTAGCTTTTGAAACCTAGCCAATGATTCATAATGGTACCGCTATCATAACAAGAGGCTTTCAGCTACAATGAATGAAAGAGTAGAATGTTGTCTCAATACTGGTTCAAAACATAGGGCAGAATTCATCCATGGTCCTGCTGATGGATTCAATAGCAGGTGGGAGGGGGGAAGAATTTGGTCCAAAAATCAATTTTACACTCGTGTGATTATCCATCAAGATCTTCCTCTGGTGCCCACCATGGCACATTGAAAATCTTGCTGGAGGCTGGTGCAAAACTGATTTGCACCAGAGCAAAATGCATCTGGAACAATGTGGCATGCAGATGTCGGGATTCACATAAACAATACCTGCTGCTGCATCTGGAGTGTTGGATGAAGATCACCAGCAACACTGGACCCTGGAACACCACAGTAATGGGTGTGGGAGCTTCTACAAGTGGACTTTACACATTTCAGTGTCCTGGAGAAGGACCATCTTTCATCTGCAGAATGTTCTTGGAGAGCCATCTTCTTTCTGAGGAGGTCCATCTTCCAACCTCAAAATACTCACAAGGAACCATCTTCAGTTTCAGCAGATAAATCTTTTTCCTTCACGAGTCAGTGATGTTTTTAAAATGCACCTTTTCAAAATGGTGCCCAGGTAGGACAGTAGACTACACCACATCAGACTTTCCCCACCTCAGAAAAGGCCTGAAATCCCCGGGTGCTGATTAGGCATGGGTTTCCTCCCACACCCCAAAGATGTGCTCTTAGGCTGACTGGTGTAACAAATTGTCCCTAAATTATTCTCCCCTCAACCTGGTTTCCAATGTGGGTGCCATAAGCATAGACAAGGGTCAAGGGTTGAAGAGAAAAAGCACATTGTTAAAATGGCGGCGCTGGCTCATTGGGCCGAAGGGCCTGTTTCCCATGCTGTGTTGTTCTTTGTAATGAAGCCCTGTAAGATATGCCTTGCTTTCCCAATAAGCATTTTGGTACAGAGTTTTGCACCATATTGTGTGATGGAGCACACCTGATGGCATGTAGTCCACAGTCCTATCAGGGTTCCATATTGAAAAGGTGCCAATATCACTGATCCATTATTGCAAGAAGAAGATGGATCTCTTGAAAAAGACAGCTTTGCAGGAACATTCTGAAGTTGGAAGGTGGGCCTCCTCCAGGATGCTGAAACTGAAAGATACACCTGTAGGTGCACCCCCCACCCACTGAGGTGGTGTAATGGAGTTCAGGGTTGTCAGCGGCCTCCATCTGGAGGCAGGTGCAGGCACTGTTGAGGTGAGTGCTGTCATCCTCATACCATGTTGTTCTGCACTGGTGTGCTTTCCTGTTAGAGTGAGAATCTGGTATGGAGGATTGGAGCCTTCATTTATGTCCCATTAGAACGATACAAAATGCATTTCTGTCATCTCCAATGGGCTTTCAACTCCATGGCAGGCAATACTGGAAGATCCCGCAGGAAATACACACTGGTGTCAAACAGATTTCTGGGTCTTCCACTAAAATCTGCCCCCTGCCCACCGTTGAACCCGCCGATGAGGAGAATTCCACCCATAGTATCTCTCAATTAACAGAGGGAAGCTACTGCAGGGGTTTTTTAAATATTCTAAAGCAAGTTTTTTTTAAAACAGCCAGAATTGTCAGTTGATTTAAATCACAGCATGAGGCAAGACAGCAGTGGCTGACAGACCTTTTGTTTGCAGATGTTTTAATGTATTATTATACATTCTCCAATGGAAATTGCACAGCAATGAATGGCCAAATTCAAAATATAGTGGCCAATGTAACAGTCAATTTACCTTTTCAGGACAGATAGTGACATCTGAAAGCAGAGGAAAATTGTTTTTCCAGCAAGAAAAGAATAAACTTAGAACTTCGTGACTCATTTTGTACCTCCACTGGGAGGCAAAAATCCAGTCCCAGAAGTTAAATTTCCAGTTTTATGTGAATTGCTTTTGTTTGTCTGAGCCAATAGAATAACAAGCTATTAAAGTGGCACAGTGGTTAGTACTGCTGTCTCTCAGCACCAGGGACCCAAGTTCGATTCCAAGCTTGGGTTACTGGCTGTGCACAGCCTGCACATTCTCTCCGTGTCTTTGTGGGTTTCCTCTAGGTGCTCTGGTTTCCTCCCACAGTCTGAAAGACGTGCTGGTTAGGTGCACTGTTCATGCTAAATTCTTCCACAGTGTACCTAAGCAATGCCAGAGTGGCGACCAGGAGATTTTCACAGTAACCTCACTGCAGTGTTAATGTAAGCTTACTTGTGAACTAATAAATAAACTTTAATGATCAGAACAGAAGACTCAACTTTTCCAATAAAATGTGGGATGATCTCATTAAACATAAAACATAGAACAGTACAGCACTGTACAGGCCCTCCAGCCCTCGATGTTGTGCCAAACAATGTCCAAACTCAAGATCAAGCTATCCCACTCCCTATCATTCTGGTATGCTCCATGTGCCTATCAAATAACCACTTGAAAGTTCCTAAAGTGTCTGACTCCACTATCACAGCAGGCAGTGCATTCCACACCCCAACCACTCTCTGGGTAAAGAATCTACCTCAGACATCCTTCCTATATCTCCCACCACGAATCTTATAGTTATGCCCCCTAGAAACAGCTACATCCACCCGAGGAAATAGTCTCAGAATGTCCACTCTATCTATCCCCCTCCTCATCTTCTAAACTTTTATTAAATCTCCTCTCATCCTCCTCTGCTCTAAAAAGAAAAGCCCCAGCTCCTTCAACCTTTCTTCATAAGCCCTACCCTCAAACCGGGCAGCATCCTGGTAAATCTCCTCTGCACTCTCTCCAATGCTTCCACATCCTTCTTCGAGTGAGGTGACCAGAACTGCACACAATATTCCAAATGTGGTCTCACCAAAGTCCTGTATAGTTGCAGCATAACCCAACAGCTCTTAAACTCAACACCCCCCCCACCCCTCGTTAATAAACGCTAGCACACTATAAACCTTCTTCATAGCTCTATCCACTTGAGTGGCAACATTCAAAGATCTGTGGATATGAACCCCAAGATCTCTCTGTTCCTCCACATTCTCTAGAACCCTGCCGCTGACCAGGTAATCCGCATTCAAATTTGTCCCATCAAACTGAATCACCTCGCACTTATCAGTGTTAAACTCCATTCGCCACTTTTCGGACCAGCTCTGCATCCTATCAATGTCTCTTTGCAGCCTGCAAAAGCCCTCCACCTCATCCACTACTCCACCAATCTTGGTGTCAACAGCAAATTTACTAATCCACCCTTCAGCCCTCTCTTCCAGGTCATTGATAAAAATCACAAATAGCAGAAGATCCAGCACTGACTCCTGTGGTACACCGCTGGTAACTGGCCTCCAGTCTGAAAATTTTCCATCCACCACCACCTCTGTCTTCTATGAGATAGCTAGTTACATATCCAATCGGCCAAATTTCCTTCTATCCCACATATCCTTACTTTCTGAGCCTACCATGGGGAACCTTATCAAACACTTTACTAAAATCCATGTATACGACATCAACTGCTCTACCTTCATCTACACACTTAGTTACCTCCTCAAAGAATTCAATTAAATTTGTGAGGCAAGACTTACCCCTCATAAATCCATGCTGACTATGCTGGATTAAGCTGCGTTTTTCGAAATGGTCATAAATCCTATCCCTCAGGACCTTTTCCATTAACTTACCAATCACTGAAGTAAGACTAACTGACCTATAATTACCAGGGTCATTCCTATTTCCTTTCTGGAACAGAGAACAACATTCGCCACTCTCCAGTCCTCTGGCACAATCTCCATGGACAGTGAGGACCCAAAAATCAAAGCTAAAGGCTCCGCAATCTCTTCCCAGCCTCCCAAAGTATCCTAGGATACATCCCATCTGGCCCAGGGGACATCAACCCTCAGCTTTTTCAAAATTGCTAACACATCTTCCCTCAGAACATCTACCTCCTCCATCCTTTCAGCCTGTATCACACTCTTATCTTTTGTCCAACCCGCCAAGGACTTCTCATGCCCCCTCTTAGCTCTCCTAAGCCCTTTTTTAACTCATTCCTTGCTACCTTATAACCCTCAAGCGACCCAACTGAACACTGTTTTCTCATCCTTACATACGCTTCCTTTTTCCTCTTGACAAGACATTCAACCACCTTTGTGAACCATAGTTCCCCCACTCGGCCATTTCCTCCCTGCCTGACAGGGACATACCTATCAAGGACACGCTGTATTTGTTCCTTGAACAAGCTCCACATTTCATTTGTGCCGATACCTGACAGTTTCTGTTCCCATCTTATGCTCCCTAATTCTTGCCTAATCGCATCATAGTTACCCCTGCCCCAATTATAAACCTTGACCTGCCATGTGACCTTATCCCTCTCCATTGCAATAGTGAAAGACACTGAATTGTGGTTATGATCTCCAAAGCGCTCTCCCACAAACAAATCTAACACTCTCTCACATACTCTTACATACCACATAGATTACAATGTGCAAGATAATGGGAAGGGCATAAAACAAATAGAGTCCAGAGTCTGTAAAAGAAAGTTGAGTTCACAGCATCAAGTTGATGTTTTATTGAAACTGATTTCAGAACTCATCAAATTTCCCACGTCTGCTGAAGAGTCACACAGACCGTTGACCTTTCATTTCCTCTAAGGTGTCAGTCAACCTTCTGCACATTTTCACTACACTTGTTTATTTCTTAAAGTTATTTTTCCAGCTACTGTGATTTGTTGCAGTGTTGCAAAATGCCATTCATTATTTGAATATAAGTAACTAATTATTAATTGCACATCTGGCTATTGCAATGATGCTATAAATCAACAGGGTTTTCTCAATTTGTGCTGAGTTTATATTCTGACAACATCTGCGGATAAATCAGGAATACACAGTGGAGAGCTGCGTCAGCAAAGCAACTGCAGATAGAAACACGTGGCTATGGACTAACAGCTGTGAAAGAAGAACGCGATAGGGGCATCTTTTGGTGGCACTCAAGGAAAACAAACTAACATTTTTTAGATGCAGAGGAGGGCTTAACCTCTTCCTCAGCTATCATTTTCTGTTCGGTTTGTCTCCTCAAACCACTTGTGTTATCTTGTATCGGAACGCATCTGTTAGTGTCTTTCATTTTCAATTTCTCTAAACCGTGACAACTAGAAATTGGTCTTAGAATTGTATTTAACTCCATGTCTGTGTACAAATACTGGAATGGAATTCATTAATAGACCCAATGCTTTTTAAAAGCTACAATGGCGCTTGCATATATATCAATGTAGACTCAATACAACAACCTTGCTTTCCTCTCCACTGCTGCTAATCGACAGCTGTATGTTTCTAGCATTTTCTGTTACATGTTTCACATCGCCTGGCCCCGCAGATTATTACTTTTAGTTGAATGCTAACTGGTGTATCTTTGTGCGTTTTGAGTAATTTTTGATACAATGCTTTGGTTGCGCCAGTTAGAGTAGAGTGAATAAAAAGTTAGCTGAGATGCACAGCATGAACATAAGGTTATCAGCATAACTGTTCAGAAGATACTGAAGCTGTTAAATGCAGGGATTAGAAAATAAGATGCAGGATCTTCCTGATGAACTTTCACTGTACTTCTACACCATCATTTTTATTCATTCTTAAATGCCTTTAGACATTTAGGAATTCAATGTTGTATTATATTTCTGAATGCCATTGCATTGGAAAGATGCTTGACAAAGCAAGCCTAATGTGGGACTGGAGAATAGCATCACCCACAGTATTTACATCGGAGGAGGCTGAGATAACACTCTAGACACAGACTGCATGGAGATAGTACCATGCATAGCAATATCTGTGATTTGCAAATAATTAAAGATTGACAATAAATGGTTCATGTTTAAACATACGAAGTCTCATAATTGAAACAAAATGCAACGTGGGGCTCAGCGATGGCACCATAATACAAGACCGAACATCTGCTGGTTGAGATGCAACTGCCAATGACCTCCATTTCTGACCTTGGAGTTCAATGCACCAATATTGGGCTTTCTTATTTCACCTGTGGCAGGTAACACCGGGTCAGATTTTGGGCTTTATCCTATACTGGATTTCCACAAACAGTCACCAGTGCTTCCTTGGAACCATATTTAAAAGGAACAAGAATTAAAGTGGTATTTTTCCTCCTGGCTTGGGAATCTAAACCACATGTTCCAGGCTTGGACCCACAGGTTAATTCCACTTCTCTCAACTGAGCAGAAAGCAAAACTTGTATTTAGAACTTTCTCCATTGCAGAAGATTTCAAATTAATTTGCAACTAATTTCAAAGTGTTTTCGTTGTTGCAATTAGGAAATGCGACAGCCAGTGTACACAAAACAAAATCCTGCAAACAGCAATGAGGTAGTGAACAGATCATTTAATTTTGCGATGTTGATTGAGGGATAAATGTTGACCAGGACTTTGGATATAATCCATCTCGTCATCCACGAAATAGTGTCATGGGATCTTTAACATTCACCAGAAAGGGCAAGCATTTTATTGGGAAAATGATGCCACCAGGAGTGCAGAATTTCCTCAATGGAATGTCAACCTCGATTGTGCTCAAGTCTCAGAAAGAATGTTTGAACCCAGAACATCCCAACCCAGAGGTGACAGCAGTGCCAACTGATCCATGACTGGCATCAGTCAGTGTGACTGGTCTCAATTCTCGTGTTAACCACCAAGGTATGCTGCTAATTTATGGTAGGCTGGGATACAAGAATCCCTGGCCTGGGTGGCCACACTTTCAGAATCTCCCAAGCCACTAGTCTTATTGAAGAGAGACTCTGTGGTTTCAAGGTTGAGTGGAAACTACAGTAAAAGCCTGCATTTGAAGTACCTAAGTCCCCTCTGAATCAACAATCCTCCCAGTGCATTCTTGCCAGAGTCCTGGAATGGGTTGGCAGACCATACAGTCTGGGGAGCGTGTTTAAGGCTATTATTTATTTTTGTATTTGTTGCAAATATATAACTCATGATTCATATGGTTCGGAATAGTTTTAGGAATAACATCTAGATTAGAACTTAAAAGGTTAAATATAAGATGATTGAAGAAATTGGTAAAATTTACTGAGTGAATGCAATTCAAACAAGCTAGGAATTAATTATAGTTAAAAGCTACCATATGTTTATCTTATCAGGTTACGGGGAGGCGCAAACACTTGAACAATGGCTGCTCCATTTCTGGGACTCTGGGTACAGCCAGAGTGATTACTGTTAACTCAATAAAAGCTAAAAGCTAGCAATTCTACTAAGAGAGTCATAAAACTCCATTCGAATCAGAAACTATTCATATGGGTTGCAGAATAAATGAGTAGTCTTGAAAATTGTACTGTCCTAACTATGGTAAAGGGGTAGGTTTTTGCATAGAAAGAAAAGACTTGGTTTGCATACTTTTTCAAACTAACACAACAGATTTTATTGGAATGATGTTCCCCTGCATTGCACAGATACAAAACTGAAAGTAAGTAGTAGCCTCTGCAAACACCTGAATGATGACATTATCGAGTCATGTGATCAGCTCTTAAAGAAACCTGCAACTTGAGGCAGCACGGTGGCTCAGTGGTTAGCACTGCAGCCTCACAGCACCAGGGACCTGGTTCGATTCCTGGCTTGGGTCACTGTCTCTGCAGAGTTTGCACATTCTCCCTGTGTCTGAGTGGGTGCTCCGGTTTCCTCCCATAGTCCAAAGATGTGCTGGTTCGATGCATTGGCCATGCTAAATTCTCTATCAGTCTACCCAAACAGGCGCCAGAGTGTGGCGACTTGGGGATTTTCACAGTAACTTCACTGCAGTGTTAATGTAAGCCTACTTGTGACACTAATAAATAAACTTGCAAAAAAAAATCTTACATATAATTTGTTTGTATTTCTATTTGAATCTTCCCAAAGCATATCACCTTAGTGTGGAGATATTGACGCTAAGTGCAAGAAATTTACAGTGGCCCTCACAAGGCCTTGTGAAAGGAGTGTTAGCTTGGGGAATAGCATTATCTTCTGGCAACTGAGAGGGGCAGCTGGGGCATCCATTGTCATAATGTTGGTAAAGAAAAAAATGGAGGGTTGCATAGCCAAAATCTAATGAAAGGAATCCATAGAATTTTACCTCAGAGGAATAGCTGGAATACTTAGGAGAAGTAAAATAAATTCTGGATGGCTGTGGCATACCTTTTAATTTGGTCCCAGGGCAAGTGAATGAACTTTTAAGATTTCTTAAAATAAGGGAACATTTGCTGGCTGGGGGAGGGGTGTGGTAGGGGTGGAATTTAAAAATAGAACTGAGTTTATGGCCTAAGTCTTATTAAGTTACAGTGTTAAACTAATAGTACCTGGAATGGTTCATTCTTTTGGATATAAAATGTACTTTGTTTTCTTTCGAAAATGCAAATTATTGTGGTGCAGTTCTGTTGGTTAATTGCTAGGTGTTCAGATTTTTTCTTTGAATGTATAAATATTAATGACCCCGAGAGAAGCCAATTTTGTTTTGTTTTTGTCAGATTTTTTCACAGAATGATGGCAATAATATTTTGGGAAAATCACTTCAGTGCTGTGATGTCTGGGTTTCTCATGAAGTAACAATTTAATAACATCTTATGATTGCAACTTTGGGTGAATGCCAGAAACCAAGATGAAAAGGATTAATCAGGTATCATACAACGGCCTGACTGATTCACCAAAGAGGCTTGTTAGTGTAATATTACTGTGCTAAATTTGTGTATATTAAAGGTCACTAAACACATCATTGTTATGTCAAAGTTCAACATTTTGTCTGAGAAAAATGTTAAGTTCTAAACATAATATTTTGAAATAGCTAATCAATGTCAGCAATGCTTGAGCAAATGCCAATGAGGGAAATGTTAAGTGCATGAAAGAGGTCAATGGACCTGCAAGTTAAATGACCTGCAAGATCAAATTATGAGAAAGGGAGATATTATGTTGGGTGAAATGAAAGTGATGTTTACCAGATGAGACCAGAGTAAAAGTGGCACCATCTACTCAGACAGGTGTAACAAAGCTCAAGCAAATGCTGGGAAATAAAAGGACGTAGCAACAATAAGTAAGGATATGGATGGAGAGTTTTGATGAAAGGTTATCAACATGAAACATTAAGTCTGTTCTTCCCTTGAGAGATATAGCCTGACCTGCTGAATATTTCCAGCATTTCTGTTTTTATTATAAATGGAGAGACCCTACAGCTTGACAGGGAACTATGGTAAATCCTCTAAGTGATGCAAGGATTACCAATAAAAAAGAGACATCCTGTCAAAGCTTTTCATCTGGCACTCATCAGGACAAATGTGCAAGAAAACCAGTTTTAAAAGAAATAATTTATATTTTGCATGAGGTGAAAGTGTTGGCTGTTTGGCAAGTGGGCTCTCCTTGACATCGCCATGGAGCACGGAGAATGCACCTACACAATCAACTGCCAAGCTTTTGTTACAATTCAAACCAGGCAGATTGAATCTGTTGAAGGCTCTGCTGTGACTCCAAGCTGTTGCTTAGTTGAACAAGGGGCAAAGCATCTCTTCTGTTTGCAAAGAACAAGAGCCAATGCGTGAATATATGTAGCTTCGAGCATGTGTAAGTGAGCACACTGCAAGCCCGACTGACGATCTTAAATTGGTTATTAAAGCAATTCTTAGTACAATCAGGATTGTTTAGCAGTAGCTGTGAATCATGGAATCATACCTAATATTAGACAGTATGAACAGAATTCTTGCAGCCAGCCAGTGGCCGATGCAGTGATGGGCGGGTACGGTGGACCTAGTGGGAGACAGAAAGTCAGAAACCTGCTGGCAGAAAATTACATTGCAATTCTTCCATTAGCAGTTTAATGGCAGGTTGCCCTTCCTGATGGCAGGTGGTGCAAACACCATTCGCATTAGTTGGCATCTCATGAATGCTCTTTAAGACAGTTTCCCGTCGATATCCCATCAGACCTTTCAATAGGAACTTACATTAATGTCAATCCTAATTGTCAATAATTGGTGTCCACAAAGCAGCCTTCAGTTCTCGAGCAACGTTGGAGTGAAAGCAATAATTTTCTACCACAGTACTGTGATGTTCCAGACGTGCTGTCCAGGTCTTCAAGGACAACTGCTGGAACTCTTGTGTCACTGAGCCAGACCAGTGCTGTCCCATGGGTGGGAGGGTCTCCTTTCCCATGGTACCACATAACACCAAGTCATTATCTGAACTGGACTGTGCTGAGGGACTCATGCTGTGACTACAACTAAAGTGGACTGTAAGGTGAGGCCAGAAGCACGAAAGAAGGTTGGCCGAACAAAGACAAAGGGGGCAATGTGGAAGGAGGGCTTTGCAGGGAGTGGGTGGGGGGGGTGGAGGATGATGGTTAACGATGGCACACAGAGGGGCAAGTAACTGGAAGAAGACAAACAATTGAAAGCAGAGGGAAAACCAAGGGAAGGTCAGCTAGATCCCAACATGACTGCATGAAAAGTTCAGAAACAAGGGGGTCACAAACATAGCACATTGTTTTCTAGAAGAGGAAGGATGAAGACTCCAGGTACAGTGGGTAGAAGTCCAAGTGAGGCATGGGCACTTCACAGGTGATGAGCTCAGGGGGAGTGTTGTTGAATTTAGACTTCCTGAGGCTGTTCGTCTTTTACCATTGTGTTCTGGCTATGTTGGAGGGTCTGGTGAAGACAGGTGGGCTGGAGAGAGCAAAATGAGTATTGGGACCTTTGAACCTTTCAGCTGAGAGAGGCGGATGAACCAGCTGCCGTCCCATTGGAAATTTGCCTGTGCATAATTAATGAGGTTCCAAGCACTGAACCTGGTGTGGGAATCCACTAGACTAGCCAGTATGACAGGCACCACTGGATCCTTCTGCCACCATGCTCAAAATGGGAGGATTCTTCCCTATGTTTAGAATTTGCCATGCATGGACTGCTTGGATATGATGTGGAGATGCCGGCGTTGGACTGGGGTAAACACAGTAAGAAGTCCCACAACACAAGGTTAAAGTCCAACAGGTTTATTTGGTAGCAAAATCCACTAGCTTTCAGAATGCTGCCCCTTCGCCAGGTGAGTGGGAGCTCTATTCACAAACAGGGCATACACGGACACAAACTCAATTTACAACGTAATGATTGGAATGCGAGTCTTTACAGGTAATCAGGTCTTAAAGGTACAGACAATGTGAGTGGAGAGAGGGCCAAGCATAAGTTAAAAAAATGTGTATTGTCTCCAGCCAGCACAGTTAGTGAGATTTGACAAGCCCAAGCAAGTCGTGGGGGTTACAGATAGTGTGACATGAACCCAAGATCTCAGCTTAGGCCATCCTTATGTGTGCAGAACTTGGCTTTCAGTTTCTGCTCAGCGATTCTGCATTGTTGTGTGTTGTGAAGGACCTCTACCCACTGTACATGGAGTCTTTATCCTTCCTCTTCTAGAAAACAATGTGCTATGTTTGTGACCCCCTTGTTTCTAAACTTTTCATGCAGTCTTTTTGGGATCTAGCTGACCTTCCCTTGGTTTTCCCTCTGCTTTCCATTGTTTGTCTTCTTCCAGTTCCTTTACATTATTTTGTAAATTGAGTTTGTGTGCATTCTTTTTAAATATACAATTATCATGTTTCATTAGACAAGTCTGAAAATAAATTATATTGAGAGACTCGGTATGTAATTCCATTACCACATCTTTCTCAAAAACTACTGAAACAAAATGGTTACTTATGTATCTGAAATCTTTTCTTGTTATTCTGATGAAAAGTTACCAGTTAATGATTCAACTAAAATAGGAATCATAGAATCCCTACAGTGTAGTAAGAGGCTATTTGGTTTATCAAGCTGCAGTGATGCTCTAAAAGAGCACCTTACCGTAGCCCACACCCTGCCCTATCCCCATATCCCTGTGCATTTACCATGGCTAATCCACTGAATCTATACATCTTAGGACACTAAGGAGTAATTTAGCACGGTGTTATATATTTAAAAAGGTTTCAGGTTACTTTAAAACTTGATCACATGATTTCTCAGTGATGTTATTAGAGTGTTTGCAGACTGCTGTTTTACTTTCAGTTTATACTTGTGCAATGAAGGGAACATCTCTCAATAAAAATGTTGCATGTTAGTTTGAATCTGTGTGTACAAATCACATCCTTTTCTTTTTGCTGAAACCTATAACCGCTAACATAGTTAGATCATTACACATGCCCAATCCACCTAACCGACATATTTTTGGACTGTGGGAGGAAACTGGAACACCCGGAGGAAACCCATGCAGACACAGAAAAATGTGCAAACTTGGCACAGGCAGTCACCCAAGACCAGAACGGCGCTGTGAGGCAACAGTGCTACCCATTGTGTCCATTACTTTCTATTTCTGAAGTAGATGTCTTTTATATGTTGACAACCCTGAAAAATGAAATACTCCTTCAATAATGTAGTAGCCTTAGGCTATGTGTGCAAATCATAAAATGGGGCTTGAATTGACAGCCACCTGATCGAGAAGCAAGAGTGATATTATCTGAGTTATAGAGTCATAGAGGTTTACAGCATGGAAATAGGCCCTTTGGCCCAACTTGTCCATGTCACCCTTTATTTTTAAACCCCTAAGCTAATCCCAATTGCCCGCATTTGGCCCACGTCTCTCTATACCCATCATACCCATGTAACTATTTAAATGCTTTTTAAAAGGCAAAATAGTGCCCACCCCTACTACTGCCTCTGGCAGCTTGTTTCAGACACTCATCACCCTTTATGTAAAAAATTACCCCTCTGAACACTTTGTATGTCTCCCCTCTCACCATAAATCTATGCCCTCTAGTTTTAGGACCCACTAGCTTTGGGAAGAGTTATTGACTATCTAGCTGATCTGTGCCCCTCATTATTTTATAGATCTCTTTAAGATCACCCCTCAGCCTCCTATGATCCAGAGAAAAAAATCCCAGTCTATCCAGCTTCTCCTTATAACTCAATCCATCAGTGCTGGTAGCGTCCTAGTAAATCTTTTCTGCAGTCTTTCTAGTTTAATAATACCCTTTCTATAATGTGGTGACCAGAATTGCACACAGTATTCCAAGTGTGGCCTTATCAATGTCTTGTACAACTTCAACAAGACATCCCAACTCCTGTACTCAATGTTCTGACTGATGAAACCAAGCATGCCGAATGCCTTCTTCATCACTCTGTCCACCTGTGACTCCACTTACAAGGAGCTATGAACATGTACCCCTAGATCTCTTTGTTCTGTAATTCTCCCCAATGCCCTACCATTAACTGATTCAGTCCTGCCCTTGTTCAATCTACCAAAATGCATCACCTCGCATTTATGTAAACTGAACTCCATCTGCCATTCATCAGCCCACTGGCCCAATTGATCAAGATCCTGTTGCAATTGGAGATAACTTTCTTCACTGTCCACTATGCCACCAATCTTAGTGCCATCTGCAAACTTATTAACAATTCCTCCTTAGTTTAACTAACTTCAATATGTGACTAAAATATGCCTTTAGCCAGTTAATTCGAATAGTTAAGAAATACTTCAAAATTAAATAAAATTGTCTTAGAGCAGAGCATTCTTTGCCTTTGTCTTAGGTTTTTTATTTCTAAATTGTATATCACTGCTTTGGAACATTTTTCTGATATGTACTTGATGTGATCTGAATGGGGAATTCGATAGGAAAGCGATGGCTTTAAGCTGTACTCATGCTCTTCAACTGTAGCCTGCTGGTCTTGTATCTCTTCTAAATTTGATATCAATCAAAACACTTTTCATCAAATCTTAGCATTACAGTACTTAAACTGCAAAATAAATTGTAAAGGTAAAAACAATTGAGCTTTAACTGGGTGAATACTACAAGGTTTATGGCCTCACTTTCGTCAGTGAATAACGAAAATTCACTTTGCCTTAACAGACTGTAACTTAAATGAAGTAGATATTTAATCAATTGTGATCAATTGATTCTACAGCAGGAGATTGTACTTCTGAATCTCATCGCTGTTCATTACTTGGTCTTATCCACATAGGTCACTCGAGTTTCACTGCAGCACTTTGGGAGGGTGAGATATAAAAATTTAAACTCTGGTTCGGTTTTCAGGGTTAGTCACTAACTTTGTGTCAAGGACACTATCTATCAGCAACGTATAAGAGATATTTGGCAAAGAATTAATGGTGAAACAAACAGTATATCTCCTGAGGGCGATTCATAAGGGAGGGGTGGACTGTATTAGAAATACAGGATCAGTTGACAATGTCAAAGAGGACTTCTCCCTTCTAGCTCATTTGGAAGCAAGTGCCACTTTAAAACTAGAAGGATGAGAACTTTGTGAACCTTGAGTTCATGCAGGCATCCACTACCCTGTCATTCTTTACTATCCGGAATGTTCTCCCTCCTTTTTCATTTTTGTCTAGTTTTTTCAAAAGTCAAAAACCCTGAAATATTTTGTTCCTGAACTTGGTGACCTTGCAACCAAATTTCTGGAATACCTATTACATCAAACTGCCATATCTTTTCTCTGGGAACACAGGAATTAGGAGCAGAAGTAGACAAATTCAGCCCTTTGAGCTTACTCCACCATTCAATCAGATCATGGCTGATCTCTCCCACATCTTAAATCCACCTCCCCACCTGTTTCCCCATATCCCTTTATCATTTTTAAAATTAGAAATATATCTATCGCCTTCTTGAAACCATTCAATGATTCAGACTCCACCGTGCAGTGGGGCAGCAAATTCCACAAATTTACCACACTCTTCGAGAAGTTGTTCCTCCTCATCTCTGTTTTAAATCTACTGCCTCTCATCCTATACCTGTGTCATCACGTTCAAGACTGTCTCATAAGAGGAAACATTTGGGGCCCTGTTTTACCATTTTGATTCTAAGTGCTGGGAGTGTTTCAGATCCGACCTTCTGTTCTCCGGTGCCCCACATAAACACTGCAAAAATATCAGTGATTCTGAATCGTGCTGCACAAGCCTGTGGGTGAGGTTTAACGCTCCCAAAATCCTGCGGCTCCGATCAGTGCCTCTAACTGCACATGCGCAGAAAAAAATAAGATAGAATGCAGCTCTCCTGCCGCATCGCTACTGGGCCGGATAATGCCTCCCCTTGGCCCCCACAGACATTGCCCCACCCCCCCCAACATTACTGACCCCCTAATCCCCCTACCCCCTCTGCCACTCAGACTGGTCGTTGGCCCCATCTCCCCCCTCACCAATCTCAGGCAGAGTGGCAACGGACCTCCCCTTCCCCCTCACTGTTCTCGGGCAGTGGACCCCCCTTCCCCCTCACTGATTTCAGCCAGGGTAGCAGCGGGGGTCCCCTTTTCTCCCACTGATCTCAGGCAGAGTTGCAGCAACTCCCCCCGGCCTCCACCACCACCCCCCCACCCCGCCGCTTCCCCTCACTGATCTCAGGCAGAGTGCCAGCAAACCCCTCCTTCCTTCTCACTGATCTCAGGAAGAGTGGCAGCGGACTCCCCTTTCCTCCCCTGTCCGCCACGTTCTCAAGCAGAGAGCCTTTGGATGCTAGGCACCTACCTCCTCACTAACTGGAGCGCCTGAAACGGACTTTTGTGGAGCATGTCTGTTTCATGCTGGTTTTGGATGTGCAAATGCGGTGGTAAAGGGGGAAGGTTGGGTATGCAGCCCATTACGTCAATTTAAATGCATGCAAATGCATTTAAATGGCCATTGTGCCCATTTCGGGCACAATTCCAATCGTGGCCATTTTCAGATCTTGGTAAAGGGGGAACTGGCACGAAGGCGGGTACGGATTGCCCTACTCTTCTCACGACATTACCAAGTTCTCACGCCTGGAAATGGGTGCAACGCAATGGTAAAATCGAGCCCTTGGTCAATATTTATATGATAAATCCCTTTTAAAATTTTATTTGCCTTGATCAGATCTCCTCATCCTTCTAAACTTGAGTGAGTATAACCCAAACTGTTTAATCTCTCCTCATATGTCAACCCTTTCACCCTGGAATCAATCTGACGAACCTCCTTCGAACTGTCTCCAATGCCACCACATCCTTCCTCAAATAAGGAGACCAAAAAACTGGACACAATAGTCCAGATGTGGTCTCACCAACACCCTATACAATTGCAATCACACTTTTACACTCCAGTCCCTTTGCAATAAATGTGAACATCCCATATGTCTTTTTTATTACATGCTGCACCCGCAGGCCAATTTTCTGCGATTTATGAACATGGACACCGAGATCCCTCTGCCCAGTCAAATTTTGAATCCGCTTTCCATTTAGAGAATAGACATATAAAAAATAGAAATTATGTTATGAATATTTTGTGCACTGAGAAAATGCAACTTTAATTTTTATATTTTCCCACTTTTACTCATCGCTTTCCCCAACTCAGTTGACTTTCAGTCAAAAACAGGTAAAACTCTGCCCAATGTTTTGTATGAATGATATGTGCATTAGAATGTCATGTATTCTCAATGTGAACTATTGGAACTGAAATCTATAATCATGAAAATCTCGAAAATGTGTAGAATCCAGAGTTTGTGGGAAAACTATTATTAAGATAGATCAGGTATATTGCTACTAATAAGATTAGAAATATTAAGGGGAAAAAATTGTAACTGCTTTTAATTAAATATAAAAGACAAGACTGACAGGGCACGTGTTATGTTGGTAGCTGCAGCATTTGGGAATTACTGAAAACGCTGTATGTGCAGTTAATGTCTGCAACTTAATCAACTTGAACTGAAGAGTTATTGGGCTAGAATCCGTGCTGCAGACATTTGTTATGAGGGTATGTCCCTTTAATTTTGAAAATATGATTTCTCCCATTTCAATTGACTGGAGGTTTTGACATTTGAATTGAGAGAGCAAGCTGCTAAAAATTCACATTTCAAAATGAAGGTGAGAAACCAACAAATCACCATCAGGGGAATGTGAAGAGATAATCCAGACACTCAGGCAAACTGTAATTATTTAAGGAAGAGGCATTAAAGTGCAAAGTAGTGGAAATTGAAACAACAGCTGCCAGAGACAGATACACTCAAAACGCTTGGTGAAATATTTCATGTAAAGCTGCCAGCCACTAGGGAGAGATTGCAAGTGACACAGGTGATGTCCAGAAAAGTCTTTGGCAGAGGAAACTTCATGACCTGGCATATCCCTCACTCTACCGTTTCCATTAAGCCTGGGGATCAACCCTTGTTCAATGAAGAGTGCAGGAGGGCATGCCAGAAGCAGCACCCGATATACTTAGAAATGAGGTGTAAACCTGGTGAAACTACAAGATTACTTGCATGCCAAGAAGCATAAGCAGCAAATAAGACACAGGGGTTAGCAATTTCAGAATCAATGAATCAGATCTAAGTTCTGTAATCCAGCCACATTCAGTCGTGAATGGTGGTGGACAATTAAACAACTCAGTGGCGGAGGAGGTTTCACAAACAACCCCAGCCTTAATGATAGAGGAGCCCAGTATATCAGTGGAAATGATAAGGTTGAAGCATTTGCAATCTTTAACCAGAAGGACAGAGTGGATGATCCATCTTGGTCTCATCTGGAGGTTCCCAGCATCACAGATGCCAGACCTTCAACTGATTCAATGCATTTCACGTGATATCAGGAAACAGCTGAATACATTGGCTACTATAAAGGCTCTGGGCCCCCACAATCTTGTGGCAATAGTATTGAAGACTTGTGGTCCAGAACTTGCCATACCTTTAGACTAGCTGTTCCAGCACAGCTACAATGCTGGCATCTACCCATAAATGTGGAAAATTGTCTGTGTGCGTTTTGCACACTGGGAACAGAACAGATAGAATATAGCCAATTACCACACTATCAGTCGACTCTTGATCATCAGCAAAGTAATGGAAGAGATCATCAGTAAAGTAATGGAAGAGATCATCAGCAAAGTAATGGAAGAGATCATCAACAATGTTATCAAATGGCACCTACTCAGTAACAATCAGTTCACTGATACAAGTTTGAATTCCACCAGATTCACTCAGCTCCTGACCTTATGACAGCCTTGGTTCTATCATGGATAAAAGAGGTGAACTCCAGAGGTGAGTGAGAGGCACTGACATTGACACTGAATCTATGGAATTCATTCCCACGTCAGGCTGTTGAGGCCAGGTCATTGAGTATATTTAAGACAGAGATAGATAAGTTCCTTATTGGTAAGAGGATCAAAGGTTCTGGGGAAAAGACGGGAAAATGGGATTGAGAAACTTATCAGCCATGATTGAATGGCACAGCAGAATCAATGGGCCAAGTGGCCTAATTCTGATCCTGTATCTTATGGACATCATCGTGACTGGATATGGCATCAAGGAGCCCTATCAAACTGGAGTCAATGGGAATCAGAGGGAAAACCCTCTGCTGGTTGGAAACATGTCAAGTGCAAAGTAACATGATAGTGGTTGTTGGAGATTAATCATCTCAGTCCCAGAACATCATTGCAGGAGTTGCTCAGAGTAGTGTCCTAGACCCAACCACCTTCAGCTGCTTCATCAATGACCTTCCTTCCATCAAAAGGTCAGAAGGGGAGGCATTTGCTGATGGCTGCATCAAGTTCAGCACTTTTCCTCAGATATTGAAGCAAATCATGTCCAAATGCTTGCATAATATCCAGGTTTAGGCTGACAATTGGCAAGTAACATTTGTGCCAAACATCTCCCCTTGACATTCAAAGGCATTACCATCGCTCAACAAGCCACTATCAACATGTTGGGGGTTACCATTGACAGGAAACTGAAGTGGACTAGCCACATAAATACTGGGCTACAGGAACAAGTTAGTAGATAGTAACTCCCAAAAGCCTGTCCACAATCTACAAGACACAAATCAGGACCATGATGGAATACTTTCCATTTGCCTGGATGAATACATCCCTAACACGACTCGAGAAGCTTGACACCATCTAGCGCAAAGCAGCCTTCTTGACTAGCACACCATCCACAAGCATTCACTCCTTCCGCCTCTGACGCACAGTGTCAGCACTGTATACCATTTACAAGATAAATTGCAGGAACTTACCAAATCTCCTGAAACAGCACCTTTTAAACCCACAAACACTATGGTCCAGAAGACAAGGATATAAGAAACACATGTAAAATACATTGCCTTCAGATTCCAGCCAACAGCATCTTTATCTCCAAGCAAAGGCAGCCTTGACAGAGTGTACGCATACTGCATTCCTCAGACTGGCAGTATCGGAGGTCATATCAGTAGGCTGACAACACCAAACGCTCACCTTTGCAATCGAGCTGTCGCCATAGACGGTGTTCCAGAGTATGACCCAAAGATGGATGTCAAAGGTCTGTCAGAAGTATGAAATGCTTGCCATTTAGAAATGGTAAAACTTCATGACAACAAAGATGATGTCCAAGCCTTCTTTTTCCACCTGAGCATACTTTTCCTCAGCCTTTGTCAATGATCTTGACGTGAATGTGATGGGCCTTCCCTCCCCGCTCGGCATAATATGGGACAGGATACAAACTGTAGAGGTAATTTTGGGTTGAAATGAAGTACACTTTTGACCTCTTCAAAGCCTGCCTTACTGCCAAGTAGGCTTCCTTACATTCTTAGACCTATGTCCATGGCTGTCCTTTCCCCAGCAACTGATGCATCGGCTTCAACACTGTCACCAGATCCGGAATGAAATTGCCATAATGGTTAAGTCCAACAAAATTGGAACATATTTTCCGGTCTGACAAAGGGTCATCCATACTCACAATTTTGGCTCTATTCTCTCTCCATAGATGCTACCAGACTTGCTGAGATTTTCCAAAATTTTCTGACTTTGTTTCAGATTCCAGCATCCACAATATTTTGCTTTTATTTATGAGGTAACAGATTCTGCTGCTGTTCATGGTCCCCAGCACCTCATGAATGTCCAGTTTTGAGTTGTTAGCTATGTTCAAAATATATCCCATTTAGAACAGTGATAATGCCACACAGCACAGTGGATGGCATCCTCAATGTGAAGATGGGACTTTGTTTTCACGAGGACTGTGTGGTGGTCATTCATACCAGTGCATCTGTGCCAGGTAGACTGAAGACGGTGAAGCCCAGCTTATTTTTTCCCTCTTGTTTCATAGAATCAGCGAAACCCTACAGTGCAGAAAGAAGCCATCTGGCCCATCAAGTCTGCACGGACCACAATCCCACCCAGGCCCTACCCCCATATCCCTACACATTTACCTGCTAATCCCGCTAACCTAAGCATTTCTGGACATTAAGGGGCAATTTTAGCATGGCCAATTAACATAACCCGCACATCTTTGGACTGTGGGAGGAAACTGGAGCACCCGGAGGAAAACCACGCAGACGCGAGGAGAATATGCAAACTCCACACAGAGTGACCCAAGCCAGGAATCAAACCCAGGTCCCTGGAGCTGTGAAGCAGCAGTGCTAACCACTGTGCTACTCTGCTACCCCTTATCACCACCTGCTGTAGACCCAGTCCCACAGCTTTGACTTTTCGGTCTGTAGTGGTGCTATTGAGCTATTGGTGGTGATGGGCATTGATGTACCCCAAACGGAGTACTTTCAGTGCACGACGGAAAGTGGTGGTGACCAGCAGGAGGTTTTACTGCTCATGTTTGACCTGATAGCAGGAGACTTCATTGGGTCTACACTCAGTATTGAGGAGTCCCTGTACAACTTCATTCCACCTGTATACCACTGTTCTGTTGCATCTGATGGACCTGGAATCAGTGAAAATGACATTGACTGATAGTATTTGACTAGTCTGTAGGACCATTCTCTCAATTTTGGTACAAGTCCCCAGATATTAGCGAGAAGAACTTTGCAGGGTTGACAGGGTTGCGTTTGCCATTGCTGTTTCCAGTGCCCAAATTGATGTCAAGTGGTTTGTTTGGTTCCATTCGTTTTTTCAGAATTTGTAGTTGTTTTATATGACTGGGTGGCCATTTCAGACTCACTCACATTTCTGTGGGTTTGGACTCACATGGAAGCCAGACCAGATAAGGATGACAGACTTCCTTCCCTAAAAGGCATTTGTGAACAAGCTTGATACTTTGAAAATAAGCTCATTATCACCATTCAACTAGCTTCTCATTCCAGATTTTTTTTATTAATTGAAGTTAAATTGCATCTGCTGCCATTGCAGTACTTGAACACAAGTCCCCAGACCATTAGCCTGGGCATCTGGATCCAGTGGTATTACTTAATGCCACTACCTCTCCCTGTCGAACCCTGAAAATGCATTTTTATGAAACTCTGCATTCATAGATGGCAGGATATTATATGTAAATTAGATTTGACGTAGGTAAAGTAATACAATACTGAAAGCAATGTTGATTACTTATCCAAGTGTGTTGAAGTCTCAAATTCCCTTTACAATTTACTAAATACAATGAGTTACTTTTCAATTATATCTGAAAAGAAACCACCTTAGAGTTGGGCTGTTAAGAATAAAGAACTTAAGGTAATTAATATCAGAACAGAAAACTATTGGAGAAACTTAAGGGAGTTAAAGCTGACTCACCCCCAGACTTACATCCAAAGGTAATATCTACTGAGATAGTGGATGTGCTGGCTACGATTTTCCAAAATTCCCTAGATGCTTGGAAATTTCAAAGTGAAATGGGAGTTAAGAAATGTAACAACATTGCCATTCTAGGAAAGAGGGAGAGAGAAAATGGTGAAATATAGGTCAGTTCGTTTGACATATGTTGTTGGGAAAATTCTGCAATCTATTACTAAGGAAGTCTTAACAATGCAGTTAGAAAATCATTATATGATCAGACAAAATCAACCTGGTTTTAAAGGAAAGTCATGTTTAACAAATTTATTAGAGTCTTTTGGGGATGTATTTAGCAGAGCAGGATAAAAGGCTGAAGTAGATATAGTTGGGCTCTCAGGAAATCAAAGGTTATGGGGAATGGGAAGGAAAGTGAAGTTGAGGCAGAAGATCAGTCTTCATCGTATTGAATAGCAGAGCAGGCTTTCGGGGCCAAATGGTCTATTCCTGCTCTTATTTCTTATGCCAATACTGTTCCATTAGTCAGTGGATCAGAAATGTATTTGGTTACAGGAAATATGTGCTTTACCCATTTTCATAAAACAATTTGACCCTGTTATGAAAAGGTTATCAAAATAAACCTTAATTAACAGTTGGAACAATTGCATTGAAAACAATTACACAAACATCCTTTAGAGATCAGGTGACATAATTTGCTAGAGCACTTCCTGTACTTGCATTATGACACATGATCTTTCCAGATTTGCCCAAAGACCTCACAGCACAATTTGAGAAACAGTTGACTGAGCAAAGACTGGATGAAAAGGATAAAGGTGCTCGACTGAGCATTAAATGCATTTATCACAATTTTCAGCAGTACACAACTGCAACTAACTTGGTGAGACAAACAGTCATTCACAAAAGTCAGGCAACACAAAATCAAATGACATTTAATATTCCCTCAATATTATCTAAATATCAATACATATAGTCAGACTGGATCTCAACACATTTAATAATTTTTATTTCAAGTCTTTGATTTTTGGTACCAAATAATATTAATCAGGCAGGATATCAAGAAACTTCAAGTGCTCCAAGTGGCAATTCTGAAATGACATTTTTATTTCATAGGAGTAGCAACATAATTCTACACTTCTTATAGAACCACAGAAAAGTTACAGCACTGAAGGAGGCCATTCAGCCCATCTTGTTGATGCCACCCAGGTGCCCTTTCTAATCCCACCTTCCTGCACCCGGCCCATAGCCTTGGAACTTACAGCACTTGATATGCTGATCCTTTTAAAAGAGTTTAGGATCTCTCCCTCCACCACCAACTGGGGCAGTGAATTCCAGACATCCATCACCTTTGTGTAAAAACATTCTTCCTCATGTCTGCTCTACACTTACTGCAACGACTATTATCTTCTATTAAATCATTCATAACCTTCCATTAAATCATTTGAATTCATAATCTTCCATTAGATCGTTCGTAACAAAAAATGTATTTTACAGTTGTACAAGTAAAATTTTAAATTTTAAAGCAATATCAATTAATTTTTGTGTTTCTTACCTTTGTCTTTATTACTATCTCATTGTTGGGGCAATCACCTTCATGGTTGGATAATAAACAGGCAGGACACATCACCTGCTCATTATAGAACTCGCCTGTTTTCCATTTCCATCTGGTTATAATTGTCTAAGCTTTTAAGATGATAGTTACCCTCTATTTTTCTTTCTTACCACTTCCATTTCATCAACTATTTGTTTATGAATCAACTGGATGCTTATGTCCGAAAATCTTTTTACAGCAGATCCACAGTTACTTTCCGACTTGGGATCTTCTTGCACAGAGTGCCCCAGTTTCTTACTTTACAAGCTCTATCTCATTTTCCATAGCTTATGTATGCAGGAATATGGTTTGCAATTATTGATCTATTGGTAATGAGAGAGAAGAGTCCAATTTCGGCCTGAATTAAAATCAATTGCTAATAATGGCATTCACTGTGCATTTTGGAGCAGAGAGCCGCAGTAACTGCTTTGTAAGAGTTAAGAACATTCAGTACAAATAAGAAACGGTCAAACTTGCCCCCCAGCATAACTCTTTCTCTCTCAAAAGATGAAAAATGATAGACAATCCATCTTTGGGAAAAAATTGGAAGTAAGCAGAAAAGAAACATAAAATGCGAAACATAAAAATGAGCAATGGAATGAAAATAAATGATGCCAGAATTGGCAATAAAACAGACTTGTTTATATTTCAAGACTGCTTGAAATGAAGTGTCTCTGTAATGTCTGGGCTGGTGCAGTCAGACTTAGCTCATCTGTATTGTCGGATAGGATTTTTTAGTATCAGAACAACAGACAAATAATGGCATATAGAGCAAGGTATTTCTGACAACACAGCTTTTTCTCACCAATGCGTACTGCAAATTGCCAAACTTTGACCTCATCATTTTCCATTTTCACTTTGCACAGGGCTTGATATAGACCAGAAAAGAAAACGTTGGAAAATCTCAACAGGTCTGACAGCATCTGTGGAGAGAGAATAGAATCATCGTTTCGACTCTGGATGGCCTTCATCAGTCTCGGACTCTGAATTAAGTTGGATTTAGAGTTCTACCGTACTTACTTAGATCGTTATCCAGAAATATTAAACACAAAATTGTTAGTCTAAGCTACAGAATTCACCCCCAACCTGTCACACTATCCCCCAATCCCCCGATCTTCCGATGAAGCCCCTGACTAATCCCTGACCTCCTTAACAGTCACTTACCCGACTACCCTCCTTATTTCTTGACTACCTTTCCTGACCCCACCAACTACTACCTGACTCGACAACCCCTCCTGATTACTTTAACTCCTGGCTGACGAATTACCCCTCCAACCAGACCTGACTAACCACACCACCTGACTAACCACACCACCTGACTATCCACTGCCCCTCTCCCCCAACCTGACCTGATTAGGCTACTCTTCAATCTCATTGTCCCACCCAACTATTCCATGACCCACTTATCCATCTCAATCACCTACTATCCTACTAGCTTGTGCCCTACCTACCTTTCACTTCAATCAACTGCTACCTCAGTCACCTATTGCCTCAGCCACCTACCACCCTATTCACTTACCTTCTCTGTGCACCATACCCATTCACACATCCATTCACTTACCCATTCACAGATGGTCACACTGTACATTTAAACTTACCTTACAGTAGCTAATGTTGCAAAAAAAAAAGTATGCGCAGCCTGTCCCCAACAGAGCTCTCTGATAGGCAGTATTCTCTGGATGTTTGGAGAAATGGACTGGGAATACCCAGTCAGAAATGTGGAGCTGTGTCAGGGTGCAGAAAAGTATAGTGGTAGTGGCAATCCAACAGCGATTTTGCAGAAGATCTGGACCCATGTTTTTTTTAGGCAACAATCAGAAACCATTGACTCATTCATAAATAGATATACACCGGAATTCTACTGCCCTACTCGCCTCAGGAATCAGAGAGAGAGAGGGGTGGACAATGGGAATGTTCATTGACTTTGGAAGGGATTTTCTGGTCTCGGGTTGAACAAGGCCATAAATTCCCGCCCATAGAGACAAGGTACATGATTAACACTTCATGGCAGCAGAGCCAGCTGACATAATAATTGAGTTTGTGCTAACCAAATGGAAAGGTTTCAAAAAGACATCTTGGACCAACCCTACCATTACACCATGAAAACATTATTACAAAGCAGATGCAAGTATAAAGCCATACTAATGGGGAAGCAGAGTCTACGATCTGTGTGTAATTTGTCCACCATTGGCACAATAGCCAATGGAGGTGATGCAGCCCCACACTTGCATTCAGAAAATGCCCAGCTTTTAATGCTGTATTAAAGGTACGTGGCATCAGAGGACATTGAGAATGTGAGTGCAGAAAACCAAGGCTGAAGCAAGTGGCTCAATGTCAAGGAAAGCTACAAACTGAGGGCAGGCAGTTATAGCATTCTCACTAACAAACAACATAACCTAAACAACATTATGACAAGATCAACAAAATGTCTAACCAAGTTAGATGATGATGATCAGCACATCAACAAAATGAGCTGAAATTCAGCACGGTGAACATCAAAAAGCATAATAGCACATTTCAGTCAACCAGAAGCTTTCACAACCATCCAGATAATATGTCCACAGGTGAGGGGACAGGAAATCTATATGCAAAATTGGATACTGATGCAGCTGCAAACATCCTTCCACTTTGCACTAAAATATGTATACCCACAGAAGCGGCAAGCGGCAATTTGACCAAGCATAACCAAACTTGGATGTAATGACTGTAAGTTCCACTCCTGGGATCCATTACACTCATGTGTCACTACAGGTCAGCAAGGTCCTGCCCATAAATCTCAACTGTCAAGACAATGAGAAGGACCACAAGGAAACCATCAGAAATCCTGTGGTTACACTGGGAGAAGATTACACAACTCTGCAACACACACCATCAGCCAACAGGCTGAGGAGTTCAATGTGAATTAAGTATTTCCACCCATTCAAATGTGCAAACTTCATCACATTGCAAATGCAATGTTGAATTGCTATTCAGCAGACCAGTGCAGATAAACCTTCCAGTCATCACTCGTCAATACTCCTGGAAGTGTGTGATGCATTACTTAAAAGATGGAAAGGTGAATGAATGGAATGCAAAATCCCCTTAATGTTATTTTCTTTTGTTGTCATGCAAATAGTTTGAACCTTAAAAGGTAAAGCTTTAGTTTAGAAAAAAGAGGATGTTGTGATTTTGTGTTCATATACTTTTAACAGCAAGTCTCTGAAACTGATGTCAATCATAACATACCTCGATAAGATCTGATGTATTGGTCCCTGACTTGCTATTTGACAAGCAGCAGGGGAGAGGTTAAATGTGTTATATTTCACATGAATATTTTACGAATCCTTGTGTAAGATTTGTGTTCACATCAAAGGAAGAACCTAATACCTATTACTTTACAACTGTAATTTAGTATATAAGGAGGCACCCAAACAAACAAGCAAAAATCTGAATTATGTCAAGAATAAGGAGGATGACATTTGGCTAACGCGGCAAAGGATAAGAAAACAAATATCAGGTGTGGTGTAAAATGCATTGCTGTTTTAATCAGGGCCAATTTCAAGCTCCCAGCGAGGATCAATTTCACTCAAGGTGTGGATCTCTTCAAAGATCGAAGTTGGATTTGAGTGAATTCATCACTGTATTTCTACTACTTAGCTCAGCACAAATGACCCTAACTACAATAAAGCGCAAATATTTCTAGACTGACTTTTCAATTCATTTCAATTTTTGCATTCCAGCACTCATTAATTTGCCCCCAGAAATCCGTTGATTTGATTTATTATTGTCATGTGTATTAACATACAGTGAAAAGTATTGTCTCTTGCGTGCTATACAGATAAAGTATACCGTTCATAGAGAAGGAAATGAGAGAGTGCAGAATATAATGTTACAGTCGTAGCTAGGGTGTAGAGAAAGATCAACTTAATGCAAGGTAAGTTCAATTAAAATTCTGACAGCAGCAGGAAAGAAGCCGTTCTTGAGTCGGTTGGTACATGATCTCAGATTTTGTATCTTTTTCCCCAAAGGAAGAAGGTGGAAAAGAGAATGTCGGGGAGCTGGGGGTCCTTAATAATAGAGCGTAGAACATAGAACATAGAAAAACTACAGCACAAACAGGCCCCTCGGCCCAGAAGTTGCGCCCAACATGTCCCTACCTACTAGGCTTACCTATAACCCTCTATCTTACTAAGTCCCATGTACTTAAGCAAAAGTCTCTTAAAAGACCCTATCAAATCCACCTCTACCACCACTGCCGGCAGACGATTCCATGCACCCACCATCCTCTGAGTGAAAAACATACCCCTGATATCTCCTCTGTACCTACTCCCCAGCACCCTAAACCTGTGTCCTCTTGTGGCAGCCATTTCAGCCCTGGGAAAATGCCTCTGAGAATCCGCTCGATCAATACCTCTCAACATCTTATAGCCTGCTATCAGATCACCTCTCATCCTTCATCTCTCTAAGGAGAAAAGACCGAGCTCTCTCAACCTACCCTCATAAGTCATGCCACCTAATCCAGGCAACATCTTTGTAAATCTCCTCTGCACTCTTTCTATGGCTTCCACATCCTTCCTGTAATGAGGCGACCAGAACTGAGCACAGTACTCCAAGTGGGGTCTGACTGGGGTCTTATACAGCTGCAGCATTATCTCCTCACTCCTAAACCCAATTCCTCGATTGACAAAGGTCAATACACCATACACGTTCTTAATCACATCCTCTACCTGCGAAGCTGATTTGAGCGTCCTGTGAACCCGGACCCCAAGATCCTTCTGATCTTCCACACTGATAAGAGTCTTATCCTTAATATTATATTCCATCATCCTATTTGACCTGCCAAAATGAACCACCACACACTTATCTGGGTTGAAGTCCATCTGCCACTTCTCTGCCCAGTCTTGCATCCTATCTATATCTCATTGCAACTTCTGACATCCCTCCAAACTATCCACAACACGTTCAACCTTCGGCAAACTTACCAACCATCCCTCCACTTCCTCACCCAGGTCATTTATAAAAGTCATGAACAGCAAGAGTCCCAGAACATATTTCTGGGGCACTCCACTGGTGACCGACTTCCATGCAGAAAAAGACCCATCTACAACCACTCTTTGCCTTCTTTGGGCAAGCCAGTTCTGGATCCACAAAGCAATGTCCCCTTGGATCCCATGCCCTCTCACTTTCTCAATAAGCCTTGCATAGGGGACCTTATCAAATGCCTTGAAGTCCATATAAACCACATCTACTGCTCTTCCTTTGTCAATGTGTTTAGTCACATCTTCAAAAAATTCAACCAGGCTCGTAAGGCACGATCTGCCTTTGACAAAGCCATGCTGACCATTTCAGATCATACTATACCTCTCCAAATGTTGCTAAATCCTGCCTCTCAGGACCTTCTCTATCAACTTACCAACCACTGAGGTTAGATTCACTGATTGATAATTTCCTGGGCTATCTCTTCTTCCTTTCTTGAATAGAGGAACCACATCTGCAATCCTTCAATTCTCCGGAACCTCTCCTGTCTCCACCGATGATGCAAAGATCATCACTGGAGGCTCTGCAATCTCTTCCCTCACCTCCCACAGTAACCTGGGGTACATCTCATCCGGTCCTGGTGACTTATCTAACTTGATGCTTTTCAAAAGCTCCAACACATCCTTTTTCTTAATGTCAACATACTCAAGCTTTTCAGTCTGCTGCACGAACATAGAACATAGAACACTACAGCACAAACAGGCCCTTTGGCCCACAAGTTGCACCGATCATATCCCTACCTACCAGGCCTATCTATAACCCTCAATCCCATTAAATCCTATGTACTCATCCAGAAGTCTCTTAAAAGACCCCAGCGAGTTCACTGCCACCACCACCAACGACAGCCGATTCCACTCACTCACCACCCTTTGAGTGAAAAACTTACCCCTGACATCTCCTCTGTACCTGCTCCCTAGCCTCTTAAACCTGTGTCCTCTCGTAGTGACCATTACAGCCCTGGGAAATAGCCTCTGAGAATCCACCCTATCTATACCTCTCAACATTTTATAAACCTGCACTACAACCACCAAGATCCTTTTCCACTGTGAATACTGAAGTAAAGTATTCACTGAGTACCTCTGCTATTTCTACCGGTTCTATACAAACTTTCCCACCGTCACATTTGATAGTGCTATTCCTTCACGTCTCATCCTTTTGCTCTTCACATACTTGTAGAATGCCTTGGGGTTTTCCTTAATCTTACCTGCCAAGGCTACTTTGCCAAAGCAGCAGGAAGTGTAGACAGAATCAATGGGTGGGAAGCTGATTTGCGTGATGGATTGGGCTACATTCACAATCTTTTGTAGTTCCTTGTGGTCTTGGGCAGAGCAGGAGCCATACCAAGCTGTGATACATCCAGAAAGAATACTTTCTATGGTACATCTGTAAAAGTTGATGAGACTCATAGCTGATATGCCAAATTTCCTTAGTCTTCTGAGAAAGTAGAAGCATTGGTGGGCTTCCTTAACTATAGTGTCAGCATGGGAGAACCAGGACAGGTTGTTGGTGATCTGCACACTTAAAAACTTGAAGCTCTCGACTGTCTCTACTTTGTCCCCATTGACGTAGACACAGGCATATTCTCCTTTACGCTTCCTGAAGTCAATGACAATCTTCTTTGTTTTGTTGACATTGAGAGAGAGATTATTGTTGCTACACCAGTTCACCAGATTCTCTATCGCATTCCTGTACTCTGTCTTGTCATTGTTTGAGATCCGACCCACTATGGTGGTGTCGTCAGCAAAATTGAAAATCGAATTGGAGGAGAATTCGGCCACAATTTGTGGCCAAGAAGGTAGATGAAGACAGTGCAGTTGATGTTGTCTACATGGACTTTAGAAAGACAAGATACCACATGGTAGGTTGTTGCATAAGGTTAAATCTCACCGGATCCAGGGTGAGGTATCTAAATGGATACAAGTGGTTGTAGAGAATTGTTTTTCAAACTGGAAGCCTGTGACCAGTAGTGTGCCTCAGGGATCAGTACTGGGTCCACTATTATTTGTTTTCTGACAATCGACAATGGTTCATGGTCATCAGTAGATTCTTAATTCCAGATATTTTTGATTGAATTCAAATTCCACCATCTGCCATGGTTTGGTTTGAACCCAGGTCTCCAGAACATTAGTTGAGTTTCTGGATGAACAGTCTAGCAATAATACCAATGGGCCATTGCCTCTCAAGAAGTCCAGCCTCATATTCCGCTTTAGGCTATTTTCACGAGAGCTGGGGAGGGAGTGGGTCAGAAAACCATAGATCCAATGAAGGAAGTTACTGTCAGCGTTGTGGGTTGATAACCCGTCCCTGGGAAATTACTTAACTTTCAGAGAGCCTGTCAATGACTTTAACAGCTGCCTTATTTTACAACAGCTGCTTGAAGGAGTGAACCATAGAGTGGAGGCAGGAAGAGTTTAAAAGGCAAGTAAAATTAGTTTGCCTTCTTTATAGTTCATCATTAAATGCTATAGCATAAGTTGTATCTACGTTTATTAATGTTAGTTTGACAGTGTTGTAATAGGAAGATATAACCAGCCATTAAACAATCAGTTTGCCATATTGTTACTGCTGTCAACTGCCATGTAAAAGATCAACAAAGCAAATGTGGAACTCCAATGAGCTAAAAAGGTTAATCTAATAGAAAAAAGGTAGAGTACATTTTCCCTCATTTTATAGAGTAGTCAAGTACGATAACTACATGTAAATGCTTAATTTTTTTCCCATTGCTTGTGTGTTTTCACCTCAAAGAGCTACTCAGATATCGGTTCTAAGGTTAGTTTTCTCACTTGGCTACTCTTATGAGCTCTTGGCTGCAATCCAACTGCTTAATCATTTTACAAATGCTTGACTCTGTTTACACAATTGATTTGAAGAGCTTGTTTATTCTGAGTTTTTATGAGCTATTCAACAGGCTTCGACCTATGCACTCTGTTCATACATGGATAATAGGTGAAAGGGCAGTGAGGGTGAGGAGATGAGGGGTGTTAAAATTGGTCTGAAAATTTAACTTTCTATAAATTGTGATGCCTTCCTAGTATGGCTCAACTTTTGCTGCTGATTGCATTGGAAAAACCAGGGTCATGTTTTTTTGGGAAGAGAGATGGGCAGTTTAACCTGTCTGAATGAGTTTTTTTGAAGGGGTAGCAAAAAAGGTACATGAGGGCAGTGCAGCTGATGTTGTCTACGTGGACTTTGACAAGGTACTGCGTGGTAGGTTGTTGCAGAAGGTCAAATCTCATGGGATCCAGGGTGAGGTAGTTAAATGGATATAAAATTGGCCTTGATGACAGAAGACAGAAGGTGGTTTTAGGTGTTTTTCAGTCTGGAGGCCTGTGATCAGCAGTGTGCCTTTGGGATCGGTGCTGGGTCCACTGTTGCTTGTCATTTATATTAATGATTTGGATGGGAATTTAGTAGGCGTGGTTAGTGAGTTTGCAGATGACACCAAGATTGGTGTCCAATCTGCAAGATTGGACAGTGAAGAAGGTTATCTCGGATTGCAATGGGATGTTGATCAATTGGGCCAGTGAGCTAAAGAATGGCAGATGGAGTTCAATTTAGAAAAATGCAAGATAATGCATTTTGGTAGATTGAACCAGGGCAGGACTTACTCAGTTAATGGTAGGGCTTTGGGGAGAGTTACAGAACAAAGAGATCTAAGGGTACTGGTCTATATTTCCTTGAAAATGGATCACAGGTGGACAGAGTAGTGAAAAAGGCATTCAGCATACTTGATTTCATTGGTCAGAACACTGAATACAAGAGTTGGGGTATCTTGTACAAGACATTGGTAAGGCCACATTTGGAATACTGTGTACAGTTCTGGTCACCCTATTATAGAAATGATATTATTAAACTAGAAAGAGTGCAGAAAAGATTTACTAGGATGCTACCAGGACTTGACAGTTTGCGATGTAAGGAGAGGCTGGATAGACTAGAACATTTTTCCTCTGGAGCGTAGGAGGCTGAGGGGTGACCTTATAGAGGTCTATAAAATAATGAGGGGCATAGATCAGCTAGATAGTCAATATCTTTTCCCAAAGGCAGAGGAATCTAAAACTAGAGGGCATAAGTGTAAGGTGTGAGGGAAGAGATAAAGAGGGTCTAGAGGGGCAATTTCTTCACACAGATGATGGTGAGTGTCTGTAACAAGCTGCCAGAGGTAGTAGTAGAGGCGGATACAATTTGTCTTTTAAAAAGCATTTCGATAGTTACATGGGTAAGATGGGTATATAGGGATATGGGCCAAATGCGGGCAATTGGGACTAACTTAAGGGTTTAAACAAAAAGGCATGGACAAGTTGGGCCGATGGACCTGTTTACATGCTGTGAACCTCCATGATCTAGAAGCATCCCATTTCCATTCCAGCCTCAGGCTTGCCACTGGAAATGCTGGCCTATCTCCTGGAAAAACCCATTTCCCAGCACCTGGCAAGAGCTGGGACTGTGACAGAAGTATTCATCCCATCTCCCAATTCCCAATGCTAGGATGAAAATCTGATCCACGGTGTCCTGCACTACGAATCTTTCCACTCTATCTCGATTTCTACATAAAAGCAAGGTGACACACAGTACACAGTCAGGCACCAACCTAAATCAATTCCTGAACTGTTTCCTTCTATTTCTAGGTAAAACACCATTCCTGTGGATTCCTGCAGTGCTGCAGCAGAAATGAAAAGTATTCTATATCACAACACACAGTGCAAGACCTTTTTTGTAATTTGAAACTCCCTGCTAACTAGGAAAGCTTACGGTGATGATAAATGCAGACATTATACTCGAGGACACATTCAAACTCTACTTGATGATTGATACTTCTGACTAACCTGACAGATGTACTTGTTGCAAATAAATCAGTCTTTTGTGTATTTTACCAGAAATGTAACAGGGATTCAGGCCATTTGCAAGGAACATTGATAAATAGATCCTATGCCAAAAACTTCAGCAAGCTGGATAAATGAGGAGGTCTTTCGGGTGAACCTAATTATTCATTCTCTTTGGTAGACTGTTTTTTCCTGGACTTAGTATGATATTCTCATGCTTCATTGTGATGTTAGTGTGCTATTGCTATAGATATATTATGTTTAAAGGGACTGTTTACAGATTCAGCTCTATTCTGCAGCTGTCTAGAGGAACACTTAACTCAGATGCTAGGAGAGCAGGATAATTACTCATTTCAGCCATGTAGTGTTTTACTAAGATAAAGTTAATGGACATTAGTTTGCATAAAAAAGTTCCCCTGGGGTTTGTGATTAAGAGTGGAACACAGGTTTAGGTAGTAAGGGTTGTGTGATGATGTGGTTGATAGAACAAGCCCGAGCAAAACTGAAATCAATGAGTATCAATGGGTATCAGGGGCAAAATCTCCACTGGTTGAAGTCATACTTCAGGAAGTATAGGAAGATGGTTGTGCAGGGTCAGTCAACTCAGCTCCAGGACATCTCTGCAGGAGTCCCTCAGGATAGTGTCCCAAGACCCAACCATCTTCAGCTCCTCCATCAACGACTTCCCTCCATAATAAGGTTAAGTGGGGATGATTGCCGATGATTACACAATGTTCAGCACCATTTGTGGCTCCTCAGATACCGAAGCAGTCCATGTTCAAATGCAACAAGCTCTGGACAATATCCAAGTTTGAGATGATAAGTGGCAAGTAAAATTCACGCCACACAAATACCAGGCAATGATTATTACCAATAAGAGACACTCTAATCATCGCCCCTTGACATTTAATGGTTTTACCATCATTGATCACTATCAGAATCCTGGGGGTCACCATTGGCCAAAAATTCGGCTGGACTTGCCACATAAACACAGTGGCTACAGGACAGGTCAGAGGCTAGGAATACTGTGGCGAGTAGCTCACCTCCTGACTCCCCAAAGCCTATCCACCATCAACAAGGAACAAGTCAGGAGTGTGATGGAATATTCCCTACTTGCCTGGATGGCTGCCGCTCCAACGACACTCAAGACACTTGACACCATCCAGGTGCCACTTGACTGGCACCATATCCACAAAGGATATAAAAGAAACAAAAAAGGGAGTCGTTGCACACTTCTTTCATATGTCCTTGAATCAGACAATTATAAGCAGTTTTCAACCTGCAAACATTCCTTGAGAAACAGAAATTAAGCACTGATCGACCTGAAGGCTGTATTATCAATCTGCATGAACTGGAAGATAAGATATTGCACATTATTCCATGTTCCTGTCATAATAAAACATAGCGCCAATTGCTTTATCATGGACCACACCATGAGAGCCTGCTCACATGCATAAAAGTCATGATCCACTTCATATTAAAATATCATATCTGCATACTTTCCTAATGGTAATTACTCTGTTGTCTATTATTAATAAAAGTGGTTGAATAAAGAACCATGTGTATTTCCTTCAAACAGTAAGAAAATTACTTATCTTATTCATTTCAAAGTGCAAACATTTGTATATCTATATACAAAGTGCACCTTTGTATATCTACAATTTCTAATTTCTTACAATTTAGGAAATACAGCAGTTTGAGTCCCCTTCTGTTGTAAAGGAACCCTACATTTCAAAACAACAGAAAATTCAAATGCAAACTTTTATCATGAAAAGCATTCTCAGCCCGTTCTGAAGAAAATGTACATGTGTGACATTCCACACAAATAATCAACTGATCACAGGGGAACTGGTTGTTATCTTTAAAAGAAACAAACGGAATATCGGGACAATGCTTGTGCTTCTACATAATTAATAACACACTAAAGAAATCATAGGAATCTTCACATGCTGTAAGTGAGTTCAAACAGTTAATTAAGAAATTTTGTAAATAAATCTATTCAAAACCATTTTCAGCTTCTCCAATGTAGTAAACATATTTCATCAGAATATTAATTTTTTTACAATATAATAAATATGCACACTGCCAGTTTAGCTTCCAACTTTGGAGGTTATTGGTCCTGGCAGTCAGAGAAGTCAATCATGGGCTGGAGATGGTATAGGGAATGTTTCATTGTTAGAGGAGTGAGGTTGGAATGCTGTATTTCCTAAATGGTATGAAATTAGAAATTGTAGATCTACAAAGGGACCTAGGTGTCTTTCTCCAGCATTCACAAAGCTAAGATGCTGGTGCAGAGTGCTATTAGGAAGACTAATGGAATGTTAGCTTTTTTTGCAAGAAAATTTGAGTACAAGAGTAGTGAGGTTTTGTTTCAATTGTATAGAAACTTGGTTAGACTGCATCTGGAGTATTGTGCAGTTTGCAAAAAAAAAGGCTAACATTCCATTTGCCTTCTTAATAGCTCTCTACACCAGCATGCTAGCTTTGTGGCTGGTGGAGAAGAACACCTAGGCCCCTTTGTATATCTACAATTTCTAATTTCTTACAATTTAGGAAATACAGCAGTTTGAGTCCCCTTCTGTTGTGAAGGAAATTACTGGCATAGAAGGAATGAAACAGATATTCACCAGATTTCTTCCAGGGAAGGTAGGACTGTCTTATAGAGATTGGACAAACTATAATGTTTATAAGAATGAGTGGTGATCTCAAACCTACAACATACTTTAAGAGAATAGTCATGGTAGATGCAGGTAAGTTACTTCCCTTGGTTGGAGAGGATGCCTCTTAGGACCGAGGTGAGGAGAAATTTCTTTACACAGAGGGCTGCGAATCTTTGGAATTCTCTACCCAGAGGGCCATGGAAGCTCAGTCATTGAGTTAAGATGGAGATTGACAGATTTCTGACTAACAATACTGTAAAAGGTTATGGGGATAATGTGTGTAAAAGTGTCCAAAGTGTCTTGGAATGTCCGATCAGCCATGATTGTATTGAATATCAGAACAGGCTGACAAGCTGAATGGTCTACTTTTGTTCCTATGCTCCAAGGCTCAAAGCATAAATTGACTGAAATTACCTGGTGGAACTAGGGGAGAAACTCAATCTAGATAGGCTGGGCGAATGGGCCAGGAACTGGCAAATGGAATTTAATGTTGGCAAGTGTGAGGTGGTCCACTTTGGTAGGAATAATGGTAGGAAGGACTATTACTTACGTGGCGAAAAACTGCAGCAGGCGACGGTGCAGAGGAACCTCAGGGTCCTTGTGCATGAGTTGCAAAAACCCAGCCTGCAGGTGCAGCAGGTGGTCAGGAAGGCTAATGGGATGCTGGCCTTCATAGCGAGGGGGATTGAATATAAAAGTAGGGAGGTCTTGCTGCAGCTGTATAGGGCACTGGTGAGGCCGCAGCTGGAGTACTGTGTGCAGTTTTGGTTGCCACACTTACGCAAGGATATTTTGGCCTTGGAGGGAGTGCAGAGGAGGTTTACTAGGCTGATACAGGAGTTGAGGGGGTTGAGCTATGAGGAGAGGCTGAATAAACTAGACTTGTACTCGTTAGAGTTTAGAAGAATGAGGGGAGATCTCATTGAGACGTATAAGATGATGAATGGGATGGATAGGATAGAGGTGGAGAGACTCTTCCCGCTCAGAAAGGACAGTAGGACTAGGGGGCACAGCCTCAAGATAAAGGGGGGGCGGTTTAGAACAGAGTTGAGGAGGAACTTCTTCACTCAAAGGTGGTGAATCTCTGGAATTCTCTGCCCGTTGAAGTGGTGGAGGCTGCCTCGCTAAATATTTTTAAGACGCGGGTTGATGGGTTTTTGATAAGAGAGGGGATTAAGGGTTATGGGGAGAGGGCGGGAATGTGGAACTGAGCCACGACAGATCAGCCATGATCTTATTGAATGGCGGGGCAGGCTCGAAGGGCTAGATGGCCTACTCCTGCTCCTATTTCTTATGTTCTTATGTTATGTTCAATGGTTTGAGATGACATTTAAGCTGCAGTAGATACATTTGTATATCAGACTGCATATGAGAAAATGCAGGTTACATACGTACCGGATCTCAGAATTACTAATGCCCATTGCAATACCATGAGCTTCCTCTTTATATTATGGCATGCTTGCTCTTCTCAATCTTGTCAGCTGTGGCTCAGCTGCTAACACTTGCACTTCTGCATCACAAGGCTCTTGGTTCAAGTTCCACTCCAGAACGTGAACACGAAAATCAAGGTTGACACATCAGTGCAATACCAAGGGAATGCTCCATTATTGTTGTTTGGATGAGACATTAAGCTCGAGGTCTGTCTGCAGGTTCCATCTGCCCTCTTGGGTAGACATAAAAGATCCCAGGGCACTATTCCAACGAAGAGCAGAAAAGTTTGACCTTGCCAAGATTTATCCCTAATAAACTAACATTACAAAAACAGACTATCTGGTCATAATCAGATTGCTGCATGTAGAATCTTATGACATGCAATTTTATTGCAGTATTTCCTACATTACAACAGTGACTATATTTCAGAAGTATTTCATAGGATGTAAAATGCTTCGAGATGAATGGTCATAAAAATCATTACATATGCAAGTTTGTTTACATCTTTCATAGTTTATCCGCATGCAACTGTTATGAATATTTTAGAGACCCTTCCTGAAGCATTATACCTGAAGTGTCAAAACCTCAGAATCTTTGCTTTAACATTGGTAACACACATACAGTAATTCTAATGAGTTATGTGCTTAATAGTATTTTGGGGCTGGCACCTGGGACTGCAGAAAGTAGCCCTGGGGCTGAATTGTTTGTGGGGGACGGGGGGGGTGGTGGGTGGAGACATACCGCTCCAGAAGAAAAGCTGGTTGCAAACCAACTGACTTCAAAAAAGCCACCCTGCAGATAAGATGCTGTGGGCAGCATTAACAAGCTGAGTGTTGGGCTTCAGCCCCTCAACAAAAGGAATTTCCTCTTTCAGTAGCTTCAGCCAATTTGCTTGGCCGCCACTTCTTGCAGTCCTAGCAGCACCAGAAAGAGTAGTAGGTGCTAGGACTGAGCAAGTTTCATGGACAGTGGGCAACATGAGTTCTTGGTTTCTTGGGCAAGGAGTGTTCAGACACCCTCAAGAGAGAGGTAGGGGTGTATGGAGGGAGTGTGAAGGGGATGGGGAGTTCAGGTTTTGGAGGCGAAGTGGGGAGGCACAAGGTGGGGGGGATATAATCTTAGTGGGAGTGCCCCGATGCCTTTCAGGGGATATCTCCCTTTGTTCCTAATCTTTCACCACTCTTACCCACTTGCCAAGAGTATTATGGCAGTGGAGGAGACAGGGAACCTTAATTACCATTTAATTGGGCAATTAAGGCCATCAATAGGCCACTGTCGAAAACGTAGTCACTGGGGGGGTGGGGGGAATTATACTATCCCCCCCCAATCCCCAAAAATCTCCCAGTAGCCATCATCAATACTTCTACAGAGAGCTGTAAGGCTGTGGAATTAATTTCCAGTGCCTGAGGCAGAAACAATGATGGAATTAAAGATTAGTTAAATATGTAGATGAAAAAGTTAAAGGGATATGGAAACAGAGCAGGTAAATAAGAACTGTTTGATTACCTGAGAGGTAGACACTAACAGACCGACTGGATCAAATATTTTGATTTTGACATATTTCCAGGACATCAGTTATTTTGCTTTCATTCAGATGCCAATTGAGCATTAATCAAATTATCTGTTAATATGGACAATGGAGTTAAAATTGGGGAACATAGGTGCCACGCATCATTCCATACATTTGATAATTTATGCAACCTAATAAAATTCTGTGCTCTGCCTACTTCATGTTTTCTTTTCACATGGGAAGTGATGAAGATGCTGTTTCTTGCAGATATGTTGTCTGCCATTCACCTGATATATTGTTTTGTTGCCTGACCAAGGATCATTTTCAAAATTTGTATTGTTGTTTCAAATATCTCCGTGGCCTATCTCTCCTATCTCTGTAATCTATTCCAATCTGACAATCACACACTGCCTCACTGCGTTTCCAGTGCAGAGGCCCTTAAATTTGACATTTCCCCCAAACCTCTCCGCCTCTCTCTCTCCTCCTTTCAGCCGATCCTTAAAACCAACCTCTTTGAAGAAGTTTTGATCATTTGTCATTATTTGTTTGATAACATTTCTGTGAAACACCTTGAGATGTTTTTCTATATTGTAGGTACTATAAAAATGCAAGCTGTTGTTACCGATGTTGATCTTTTGATCAAAATAACTTGTAATCCACTGTAGAGGAGGATAGTGGCCTTGGTAAAAGGAAGAGCTGTTTGATTTTCTTAAATTCAATGTGCTGTAATTTAGAATGACAGATCGGTGCTGTGAATTTATCTTTAAGAAGAGTTGATAGTTGCCTTATCCATTTATTAATCATCATCTCCTAATGATGGCATCACTGTCAATTGTTAACATAAATTTCAGTGATTTATAGTTTGTTGCTACTTATATGGCTACCTGACTTGTCCTCTTATAATGAAGAATGCTGTTGCACATTCTCTTTTTCTGTACTTTGTAGGAATTCTTTAATTAAATGTAATCCTTTTGTGAGTTCATTCCCCTACTCCCAAATTACCAATAAATCATAATTCTTAGTCATATCAGAATATATAAATTAAATTCCTCCAACAAGGATTAATCCACTGCAGCAGCGCTGGGGTACTGAAATGCTCATTAATGATTTCCAGCTTGCAGTTCCTTTCTTTACTTTCAATACCACTCATATTTGACAAGTTATAGCCCTGTGGTAGCTAATAGATTCCTGGGCAATCCAGACATCAGCAATCTCAACCTTTTGCAATGTTGTATAGCAGCATGATATGTTCCTCAAACTTCCTGCATGGTGATTGTATTGTAAAATCTTTTGAATGGTGGAATTATTGAAAAGGTTGCAACAGACTCCCAGCCTCTTGAGATGACGGAAGGCAAGTGAGTGCCTTTTTCAACATAAAGGCTTCCTAGGGGTAGCAGCCCTTTAAGAAATTTTTAAAAAATACAGTATCCATTTTATTCTAAATAACCAGACTGTGACAATTCTTTGTGCAAGATAATAATAAGATAAAATATGCTACATGAGAAAGGGAAGAATTAGCTTCCAGGCCGTTTTAGCCCTGAGCGTAGCCTCATGCAGTCTATTATTACTTCCACCAAAGACAGATTGAGAGTAGGAATCACACAAGGAGTGGATCTACTCATTTACCAGCTTTGCCTTAAGACTAGAATAAGATGGGTCTTGAAAATCTGAGGCAAGTCGTGAGAAAAATCAAATCATAGTTCCGGCAATGACTGCCGTATTATTATTCTGAAAGACAACCTCTCTGTCCCAATACAATAGATTCTATTATCAACAAGAGTCAGTTTTATTCACTATTAATTCAATTGTATTATATAGAGTTAGACTGTTCCTGCTGACAACCAATTATTTATGATTATTCTAAAATTAAAAATCTTCTCTCTGTCACCAGCTCCTGTGCGAATCTTACATCTGCTTCTGCGGTAAGAGGAGTTGGGCACCAGTAATTCCTGACTCTTCTACAAAACTTTTGTATATAGTTTTGGAATGATCATCATTAATATGAAAACATATTTAAGTTTACAAATAGTATGATGAGTTAGATTAGAACTATAGGACAGACCAATGTATCTCACCAAGCAACCTTCTCATGTTCCAACAGATGCTGTAACATTCCTGTTTTTGTACTTGATAAAGCTCAGTAATTAAAGGTGTGGTTTAGAACACATCCTGGGATATAGCTAATAGGTGGTACATCTGTGCCCAAAATTTTGGAATACATAATCATCATAGAATTCCTACAGTGCAAAAGGAGGCCATTCGGCCCATCAAGTCCACATCGACCACAATCCCACCCAGGCCCTATTCCCGTAACCCCACATACTTACCCTGTTAATCCCCTGACACCTGGGTCAATTTAGCATGGCCAATCAACCTAACCTGCATATCTTTGGACTGTGGGAGGAAACCAGAGCACCCGGAGGATATCCACACGGACAGGAGGATAATTTGCAAACTCCACACAGACAGTGACCCAAGGCCGGCATTGAACCCGTCCTGGGCGCTGTGAGGCAGCAGTGCTAACCACTGTGCCACCAATGCCTCCCCAACTTCAATAATATTGAAGATCGATGAAGAATGTTAAGGGATGGTGTTATGAACATAACTGAAATGTCCTAAGATTTTGTATTATATTTTTTGAGGTATGTAAGAAGTTTTGAATTCATGGAGAAACAGTCTGTTAACATGTTTGATTGTGTTACTATTGGTGGCAGTATGGGATACATTCATCTGATACTGATCATCTGTTACTACAGTTCTTTGCCTTCTCAACTATCCAGGACAAGATGGTGATGGTCATTAAGCCCAACTGATCTTAAGCACTCATCTTCATAGACTCAGAAAATGGTGCCCCCACATATTTCTATGTCAAATTATTTTATTCTGGGCCCATATATGCTGAATACTCAATGATACTTCTATAACTCCTATATTTGCGAAAAGGAGAGATAACAAAGAATGATTTTAATGAGTTCTTTTATTCTTTCACGGTATATGGGTTGCTGGCAAGGCCAGCATTTATTACCCATCCCTAATTCCCCTTGAAACGAAAGCTTACAAGGCCATTTCAGGGGACAGTTCAGAGTTAACCATATTGCAGTCGGTCTGGAGTCTCATGTCAGCCAGACTGGGTAAAAATAATAGATTTCCTTCCCTCACTAAAAGATATTAGTGAATTAGATTGTTTTTTTTTAATTACAATCCATTATTCATCCAATTTATTACCATTACTGATGCTAGCCTTCAATTCAAGATTGTATTAATCAAACTTAAATTCCACCAGCTCCCAAGGTGGGAACTGAACTTGGTTCCTAGGCATAAAGGTGGGTTTCAGGATTGCTAGCCCATTGACATTATTATGCCATTATCTCCCTACATAGTATATTGTAGATAAATATGATTAAAACACAAAAGACTACTTTCATTACAGAAAGACTCAAACAAAAGCAAATCCTTCTACAAGAGCCATTTCCAGGTCATGCTTTTCACCTGTGATACTCTCGCATAATTAGGCAGTAGCTGCCAATAAAACCTGACCTGGACCTATGTGTAAACAGGGTCTTTACAGAAGCAACTGAGTGCACAAACAAAATCCTATTCCTGACAGCAATGGATTTGAACTTCCTGTGTATGTTTACAACAAAAGCTTTCTTTGAACATTTATTGAGACGAGTACTTCTTGGAATAGAATGGCTTCTGCTTGGGAGGAGATGGGAATTGGGGATGGATAAAACTTGACAATACTGTCTGCAACATTGTCATTAACAATGGGTAGTAAAGGAAAAGATGCAGTTTGTATGAAAGTAAAACATTAGAAGTTTAACACAGAATTTAGATGATGGGTAATTTACAGAGAACAGAAAGTTTAAAGCTCATTAATTTGATTTTCTAGTGAAATGTCATTTTAAAGGTCAAGTATGTTAAGTGAATACAATAACTGTGGTACATGCTGCTCTTGTCAATTAAATTCAAACCATTATCTTGCAATTGTGCCTTTGTCTATATATGCTGTGTTTGTGAAAACTATCTCTCCACTCAACTGATGAAGGAGCAACACTCTGAAAGCTCATGATTCCAAATATACCTGTTGGACTTTAACCTGGTGTTGTGAGACTTCTTACAATGTGGTTATTAATATTGGTATTTAGCTAATTTGAATGTCTACATCTTACTTTCTAGAGAAAATACAAGAATTCATCACAGCTTGCAACTTTGTGAATTAGCTGAATGAATAATATGAATATTCAGCCACTATGACAAAACGTAGCCTGAATTTTATGGGTAGTCCATGTGGACCTTTAAGTTAGTGCACTGTGCTATTGGCCACATAGATTCTGCCAGCCTGCCTGTTCCCATCCCATCATGATTTTATAGATGGAATGGGAGGCATTGGGTGGGTCACCTGCCATGACCCAGTTGAGGCCCTTAAGTTAGGAATCAATGCACAATTAACAGCCCATTTTTTGAGTTGATTGTAATCTTTGGAACTCAACCAAGCATTCATAATGACATATTAAGAAGTCTCACAACACCAGGTTGAAGTTCAACTGGTTTATTTGGTAGCACAAGCATTTGGAATGCTGCTCCTTCATCAGGAGAGTAAAGAGTTGGATTCACAAACAGGTCAGATATAGGCACAAACTCAATTTACAAGATAATGGTTGGAAGTGCGTCTTAACAGATAATCAGGTCTTTACAGGTACAGACAATGCGAGTGGAGAGAGGATTAAGCACAGGTGAAAGAGATGTAAATTGTCTCAAGCCAGGACAGTTAGTAAGATTTTGCAAGGCCAGGCATGTTGTGGGGGTTACAGATAGTGTGACATGAACCCAAGATTCCGGTTGAGGTGGTCCTCATGTGTGCAGAACTTGGCTATCAATTTTTGCTTGGTGATTCTGTGTTGTCATGTGTCGTGAAGGCCGCCATGGAGAACAGTTACTCAAAGATCAGAGGCTGAATGCCCTTGACTGCTGAAGTGTACCCCGACAGGAAGGAAACGTTCCTGCCTGGTGATTGGCGAACAGTGTCCACTCCTTTTCGTAGTGTCTGCATGGTCTCACCAACGTACCATGCCTCGGAACATCCTTTCCTGCAGCGTTTCAGATAGACAACGTTGGCCGAGTCATAAGAGTATGTACTGTGTACCTGGTGGATGCTGTTCTCATGTGAGATGATGGGATCTGTGATGATGATCTGGCATGTCTTGCAGAGGTTGCTGTGGCAGGATTCTGCAGTGTCGTGGTCACTGTTCTCCTGAAGGCTGGGTAGTTTGCTGCAGACAATGGTCTGTTTGAGGTTGCGCAGTTGTATGAAGGCAAGGAGTGTAGTCTGTGTTATAGATTGACCTGAGTTGGTTCATGATCTGTAGTCCTTTCGGTGTCTTATCTGCTTGCATCTTTGTAGAAACTTGATGTCTGTGTCAATATGCGCCATCCTCTTGGAGATCCTCTCCACTTTGAGCCGGCAGTTTGCGGTGTTGGTGGTAGCTTTGAGAAATGTCAACAAGGAGCTTTTATTAAAACTGTCTGTGCCAATGCTACTTTTCTTCTGACCTACACTTGTCAATCAAAGCAGTTTGGAGGAAGTGTGATTTTTAAATTCTCACTGACATCCGCAGTCCATTTTTTAAGTTTAGAGAGAGGGGCATTTAAAAAAATTTCAGACCATGACAGACTTTACCCATCCTTCCAGAGTGCCAGTTAGGGCCCTTAACTCATTTCGAGGTATGTTTGAATTCAGCACTGACAAACACTAACAAAGAATGATCTGAATTATTTATGAAGGTTATAGAATTTGATTGTACTGAGGGAATTTATTTCAGACAGTGGCATGGATTTTTTGTGATGGGCAAAACACTGTTTTTCACTGAACGGTTTGCTACAAATTGCATTTATTTGATTGGCACAATACTGAAATGAATTCCCCCTTTCAACCCATTACAAATCATGGCTTCTTCCTCAGCCATGGTGACAAGTGACTTAAGTCTACCTTATGACAAGAAGCTGTTTTATAATTTAATCTAGGAATACAGTTTTGCTGCTGTGTGCCACAGGAGAATAAACTGAAAATAACAAGCCATGCCACAAATCCAATTTCATTTCAGACAAAATCATAAAATAGCTTTAGTTTAAACCCTTGCATTGTTAATTCCCTCAATCACAAAGAATACATTAACTGAACATGGTATATTTTCCAACTGCTTAAATAATTCAAAATGATATGAGATGTACATTTCCATTCACATTTCTATATTTGGATTCAGTGCAGAAAGTGCAGAAGCTCAATATCTTCAATACGAAGGATGATAGTTCGATGAAAAATATCAGAGTCCAAATCTCCCAATGTCCAAAATAGCAAAGTCTGGTTTCAAGTCTGTGGTACACATTGGGAAGTCTTCGCATATACATGCACACATGTTAACTGCAGGTAATATACTTCTGATGGACTGATTTGTGCTGCCTAGGATTCTCTGCAAATATCTCCAACACTGAGCTCAGGGGCAGATATTTGAGCCAGATACATGGTGTTTACTAGATACTTATCCAGGAAATGTTATGCTTGTTAATAGAATGTCTATAATCCATTGAATCTGCACCGTCTGACTGACAGTATTTTACCAGGACCTCTCCCCGTCATCCCTCAAACTTACCAGCATTAATCCATCTAACCTACACATCTTTAGACTGTGGAAGGAAACCAGAGCACCTGGAGGATACCCACGCAGACACAGAGAGATCGTGCAAACTCTACACTAATACCTGATCTAACGCCAAGATTATACTGTGTACCCAGCGTAGCTGAACTGAGCACCACAACTGGCCCCACTAATTAACCACCTGACCTGACCCAACCTGACATCTCACCAACCACCCTCACAACCTGACTTAACTACAAACCTACCTTCCTCAGACAGAACCATCCCAGCCCCGTCTCCAGCTCGGCCATCTAGACAAGACCAACCCCCTGGCTCAACCATTCCCCCGATTCAACTGTCCACCCCATCCAACAATCCATCATGCACTCACTCACCCACCACTTCAAACATTCACCAGCAGGGAGAATGTTCAACCTACAATGCCTCCAGGCCAGAACAAAGACCATCCACTGTCACTGAGTTGTAGTATGCAGATGAGATGTTACTTGTGTGCACACTCAGAGGCTGAGCTACAAACCATTGTTCGCGCATAACTAAGGCATATGAGAGAATGGGCCTCAGATTAAATATTTGATTTGATTTATTATTGTCACATGTATTAACATACAGTGAAAAGTATTGTTTCTTGCATGCAATACAAGCAAAGCATACTGTTCATAGAGAAGGAAAAGAGAGAGTGCTGAATGAAATATTACAGTCATAGCTAGGGTCTAGAGAAAAATCAACTTAATGCAAGGTAAATCCATTCAAAAGTCTGACAGCAGCAGGGAAGAAGCTGTTCTCGAGTCGGTTCGTACGTGGCCTCAGACTTTTGTATCTTTTTCCTGAAGGAAGAAGACAGAAAAGAGAATTTCCGGGATGCCTGGGGTCCTTAATTATGTTGGGTGCTTTGCCGAGGCAGTGGGAAGTGTAGACAGAGTCAATGGATGGGAGAATAGTGTGCATGATGGATTGGGCTACATTCCCGAACTTTTGTAGTTCCTTGTGGTCTTGGGCGGGGCAGGAGCCATACCAAGCTATGATACAACCAGAAAGAACGCTTTCTATGGTGCATCTGTAAAAGTTGGTGAGAGTCGTAGCTGACATGCCAAATTTCCTTAATCTTCTGAGAAAGTAGGGGTGTTGGTGGGCTTTCTTAGCACTAGTGTCAGCATGGGGAGACCAGGACAAGTTGTTGATGATCTGGACACCTAAAAACTTGAAGCTTTTTCTACTTCATCCCTATTGATCTAGACAGGGACATGTTCTCCTTTACGCTTCCTGAAGTCAATGACAATCTCCTTCGTTTTGTTGACATTGAGGGAGAGATTATTGTTGCCACACTAGTTCACCAGATTCTCTATCTCATTCCTGTACTCTGTCTTGTCATTGTTTGAGATCTGACTCACTATGGTGGTGTCGTCAGCAAACTTGAAAATCGAATTGGACAGGAATTTGGCCACAGAGTCATCGGTGTATGAGGAATATAGTAGGGGGCTCAGAACACAGCCTTGTGGGGCAACAGTGTTGAGAATGATCATGGAGGAGGTATTGTTGCCTATCCTTACTGATTGTGGTCTATGAGATAGGAAGTTCAAGATCCAGTCGCAGAGGGAGGTGCTGAGGCCCATGCTCAGAGTTTGGAGATGAGTTTTGTGGGAATAGTAGTGTTGAAGACTGAGCTGTAGTCAACAAATAGGAGTCTGATAGAGGTGTACTTGTTACCTAGGTGTTCCAGGGTTGAGTGCAGGACGAAGGAAATGACATCTGCTGTGGACTTGTTGTGATGGTAGGCAAACTGTAGTTGATCCAGGTAGTCCGGGAGGCTAGAATTGATTCATGCTAACCTTTCGAAGCACTTCATAATGATGGATGTCGGAGTCACCGGCTGAAAGTCATTAAGGCACGCTGCTTGTTTTTTCCTTACGTACCGGGATGATGATCATCTTCAGATAGAATCCTCAGATTGTTGGAAAGAGAGGTTGAAGATGTCGGTGAGTACCTCTGCCAGCTGATCCATGCAGGATCTGATTGCACATCGGGGTACCCCATCCAGGCCAGCTACTTTCCAGGAAATATCCAGGAAACAAAGGTTCTCTACCAGCCCACTCCTGCTGCATAAAACTGCCCCCAACCATCAAGATCCATGGTGAGCCCCTGGACAATGTGAATCATTTCCAATACCTCAGAAGTTTCCTCTCAGTATAGGCAGACATCATGATGAAATCCAGCATCAACACCAATGTACCACTGTAGTTTTTGGACACCTGAAGAACAGAATGTTTGAAGCCCAAGACTTCAAATCCAGCACCAAGCTCATGGACTCAGAGCAGCCATGGTGTCTGCTCTCCTGCATGCAACAGAAACATGGACAACGTACAGCAGACATCTCAAATCCCTGGAGAGATATCACCAATATTGCCTCCACAAAATCCTGCAAATCCACTGGCAGGATAGGTATACCATTGTGAGCGTCTTCTCCCAGGTCGATATCCCCAGCATTGAGACACTGGTAACACTCAAGCGGCTGCCAGATTGTTCGTATGCCTGACACAAGTGCTCTACTCTGACCTCTGCAGTGGCAGCAAGGAGGTCAGAGGAAATGCTACAAGGACATTCTGAAAACCTGCTGAAACAAATGCAACATTCTCATCGACACAAGAATTACTTGGTCCTGAATGCACACAGAGGAGAAGAAACATCCACAAAATCACTAATCACCTCAAGTATCAACAGGTAAAGTATGCAGAGACCAATTGTAAATGGTGGAAAGGGAGCATAAAAGCCAGCACGTCCCACCTACCCTCCTCATTAAACACCACCTTCTAAACCTGTGGCAGCATCTGTGGCTCCAGGACTGGACTATTCAGCCACTGCACAACCCACCTTCCCAGAATGGAAGTAAGTCATCCTTGGTCATGAGGGACTGCCAAAGAAGAAGACATTCACTAACTCACACTCACTCATTAAAAGCTTGAGACCTTTAAAAACTTGCCTGAGGACAGCAGCAAATGCTGTAAAAAGGAGGATGTCTGCTTTTTCCTTCAGTATTGTAATCCTTTAGTAGCTACATAAAAGTTCATAACTCAGCAAAAAGGAATGAACAAGGATTATTTTTTAATTCAGATCACGAGAAACTGACTTCTCTGCTTATTTTCAAGTATAAACTTGCTTCATGTTGTGATCATTTATTAAAATATTATCATTCAGAATGCTAAATTTCTGGGATCCGTCCTTTCTGCATATGCAAAATGATGTTTTGAAAATCATGGCAGAAATAGGCATGTTTCCTTGGCTTAGTTACCATCAGCAAACTGGTAATCTTAATTTAATATATTTATTCGAAAGATGTTAAGGTTGTTTTCTAGGCTTTCAAGAATATAAAATTAAATCCAAAATGCAAACTACAAATTAAAAATATGGATTTTCAAATTAAGAATGTTATTTTTACAGTTATTTCTACAGCTTACCAAGCAGAGAATTACTTGATAAGCCTTTCAGTGAATCTTCATCCAGAGAAAAGATTTTAAAAATTCAAGTCATGCCTTACCTTCATCCTCCCTGTTTGATGATTTCTTGATCAACAGAGGAGAATCCTTTGATGACAGTTTAGTAGGTCCACAACATAAAAATTTCCTCAAATGTTCTAAAGTCTTGTATGTGAATTTATTTCCATTCTAGTGGACTTGTCTTAGTTTCTAACCAGTCTAATTAAGCTTCCCTATTACTTCGTTCATTTGATATCTTAATTTCCAAATCTGAAAATTAGGATATAAGAGCGGAATTGTCCCATTTGGAACTAAGTGCCATGTGAGGGGGAAACCATGCCACATCTTCCATTCCCAGCATAATTAATTTTGCATTTCAAGGTTTAATACTATCTTCTGTGGTGAAGTGGGCTTGATGGCACACATCCCACTGTAATATCTGGGTGCCATATTTAAAATGTGCACAACATCACTGACTCACTGTTGAAGAAAGAAGATGGACCTGCTGAAGGAAGAAGATGGATCTCCAGGAACATGCTGAGGCTGGAAGATGGACCCTCTCGATGATACTGAAGCTGGAAGATGCACCTGATAGATGCTTCTTCCACCCACAGCTGTGGTGTTCCAGGGTTAAGAGTCACTCAAGGCCTTCATCCCAAACTTCAGAGACAGCCCCAGGCCCTCTACATTGTTGAGGAGATTCTGATTGGAGCTCCAATTGCATCCATTAGCAGGATGCAAATCAGTATCATCTTGATCGCCAGTGGGATTCCTGATGCACTATGATGGGCAATATTGGAAGATCCTGCTGTAAATTCACACTGGCATGAAACCAAATTTTGGGTCTTGCATTGAATTCTCAATCCTCCGTCTACCACTGATCATGCTGACAAGGGCATGGGACAATTCTGCCCTGAGGGAAGGAACTCTGCTATCATCTACCACCTTACCTGGTCTGGCCTACACGTGACTCCAGAGCCACGGCAATGTGGTCGACTCTTAGCTACCCTTAGGCTGGGCAATAAATGCTAGCCCAGCTGGCAGCACCCATATTCCAAGAATAAGTTTTTAAAAATCTGTAATTTAGCCCAGCAATTCATCCCAGCATACCTGACTTGCCACTATGTGCCCAGAATTTATTTTGAAGTGACAGTTAATGTTTGTTTTTTTTCCAATTTACTTAAATTGATGGTATGTTAATTAGTATTGCTATGAATTTTTAACATAAATTTAATACCACATTATGTACATTCACATTATTGTATAACCTTTCAGAATACAGCAACTTCTACAGTACAATTTATCATGCTCCAAACTTTAGTACTTTTCCTTTGTTTCTTCTTTAAATTATAATCTTTCCTTAATGTTAATATCCAGATCAGAAGCAACTTACGTGTAACTTAAGCTGTGGTTAGCAATGAAAGGTTAGTAGCAATCAGTCATTACTGAGTAGGGAATCACCAAATTTAACAGGAAGTGCAAGGCAAGATTGCTAGCTAAGTGTCATGACGAAACTTTTCTAACATTGTTGGGCTTATTAGTAATGACCTTCGTTTAAGATATAAATCCAAATTAATCCCCAGCAACTTCATGTCAGCGCTAAACATATCAAGTGAAATAAGGGATCTCCTATTTAATTCAGAAATAAAGAGGAATTTCTTCTCTCAGAAGGTAATTCATCTTTGGAATTTTCCACCCCAGAAAGCAGTGGAGGCCAGGGTCTTCAAAGACATTCAAAGTTGAGTTTGACTGATTCTTGATTTACAACAGTGTCAAAGAAGCAGGCAGAAAAACAGAGTTCAGGTGAAAATCAGATCTGCCATGACTTTATTGATTGCCGAAGCAAAATTGAGGGGGCGGGGGGGGGTTCCTGCTCCTAATTCTTATGTTCATCCAAATGCCACCTGATGCAGCCATTGCCACACGAGTGTGGATGTGTCATGGATGGCATTTTACAGGCAAAACCACACCCATAGCATCAGAAAAAACAGGTCCTGTGCATTTGAATTCTATGGTCTCCTAATGTTGAACTTCATCTTTCAGTTCTGAAATCCTGAATAATAGTCAAAGAAAATACTGCAAGTTTGTCTGAATCTTTTATATGGAGTAATATTTTTAAGCTTTTTAGTTCCACGTTATTGCTGAAAGTTTCTAATACAAATATACAACTGAGTAAATGTCACTTCTAAATCATGTTCTTTAAAGTTAAAAGTCATGAGGTTTAAATTTCCAGTAAAGCTCCAGCATCTAAAAGGCCTATTGTATAAATCCTGTTGTACATATTTTTGAAAATGAATCTGTAGATTTTCACAATGGATTCCAATGCATTGTGTATGAATACTGTGCAATAATTAAGAGTCATACCTAGTACAAAGGAAGATGGTTCTGGTTGTTGAAAGTCAATTGTCCTAGTCCAAGGATGTCACTGCAGCAGTTCCTCATAGTGACCTTCAACTGTTTCTTCAATGATTTTTTTTCCAATATAAGGTCAGAAGTGGGGATGTTCGCACAATGATTGAACAATGTCCAACACCAGCATCTTCTCAGCTACTGAAATGGTCTGTGCTTACACATAGCAAGATCTGGATAACGTGCAAGCTTGGATTGATAAGTGGCAAGCAACACTCGTGCCACACAAATGCCAGGCACTGACCATCTCCAACAATAGAGAATCTAACCATCTCCACTTAACATTCAATGGCACAATGGCAGCACCTTCTAAACCTACAACCTTTACCACCTAAAGGACAAGGGCAGTAAATGCATGGGAGCACCATCACCTGCAAGTTCCCCTCCAAGCCACACACCATCATGACTTGGCACTTTTTAGACTTTTCTTCACTGTTGCTGCATTGAAATCCTGGAACTCCCTACCTGATAGCACTGTGGGTGTTCTGACAACATATAGACTACAATGATTCATGAAAGAAGCTTACCACCACCTTTTCAAGGGCAATTAGAGAGGAGCAATAAGTACTGGTCTAGCCTGCAATTCCCATATCCCATGAATGAATTTTTTTAAAAAAGTACATCAAAGAAAACGTCAATGCAGTTTTGTTCAAACAGAGGCATCCTGTTGATTTATTTTAATCTATTTACATCAAGGTATAAACATCAGAGGATATCAGCAATCCTCTGGATTCTAGCAAGAGTTCATTTATATTCAGGTTTTCCTTGGTGATACTTGGAAGCAAAATTCAAACCCTAATATGCATTCTTTCTCTAAGGAATAAACCAGAATCTGGGTTCAATTACTTAAAGATATCATTGTTACAGATTTGAAATTCCAGAATTAAAAAGTACTTTCATAAACATGTGTGACCAACTATGTTGACCTCTCTTGCATTGTATTACTATCCAAATCACTTCAACTATCAGCTGAGCTTCAAAAACTCACAGCCAATATATCCAGGCAGTACTTCTGCCTCTCCATCTATCTGATTTTGGACATTGTGGAAATCTGCTCCTGCACCATTTCCAGATACTGTTTCTTCAATGCTCTCTTTAGTTAATCTTTGTTAATCTCGATTAATTTTCCATGCCTCAATATAATGATTTCAAATTCTAAATTATTATTCACGGAACTCTCTTGGGGACTCCATGGGTGGAATTATCCCACCTGGGAACTAAGTTCCAATGGATTGCTACCTAAAGCAAAGGCCAGTGGGACAACACATTAAATCTTCTAGCCCTGATCTCATGGATAACACGTCTAGGTGTTTTGCACCATGGTCAAAACCCCACAAAAAGTGGGTGGCATGGTGGCACAGTGGTTAGCACTGCTGCCTCACGACGCCAGGGACCTGGGTTCAATTCCTGACTTGGGTCACTATCTGCGGAGTCTGCACTTTTTTTTCCGTGACTGCATGGATTTCCTCTGGGTGCTCAGTTTTCCTCCCCCAGTCCAAAAGACATGCTGGTTAGGTGCATTAGCCACACTAAATTCTCCCTCAGTGTAGCTGAACAGATGCCAGAGTGTGAAGACTAGGGGATTTTCACAGTAACTTCACTGCAGTATTAATGTAAACCTATTTGTAACACTAATAAACAAACTTTAAACTTTAAAAGTGGTTTGGTGTCATCTCTACATGGATGTGTGTCTGTGTGTGTGTCTATTCTCAAAGTTGTTTTGATGGTTGCAGATGGTACTTTCAACCTGAGGACTCATCCTATCAATTACATTTGAGCCAAGAGAGTGTAGGCTTATTTCAGGTTGTGTTGCTGTTGGCAAAGCCTCCAGTCCTGTAACGTATTACCGGTTTCCCAACACAATTCGGGCAATATTGCTCAGACTTGGTTTTTGTGTCTTTTCATAACTTAAATTAAACATTTTTTGTAGTTCTATCAGTGTGAAAAAAAAATCACATATATAAATATGTCCAGTATCAGGAACAGGCATTCCATTAGTCACTAGTTTACTGTAAAATTGTGATTTTTGTATAGTGATCTTTCTGAAATAAAGTTAATTGTTCTATGCTATACCAAAGGAACAGTGTCTGGTTAAAAATCAGTAAGTTAATTAGACCAGTTTTTAATCTGAGCAACCTCTGGGTGTAGTATAGTTTTGAACAATTAAGCACTATGATACTGGGCAACATTATTATTGATCCGAGCCATCAGAAACATTAGACGGTCAGTCCCGGTCAAGTGCGATTATCCAAATGACAAGTGCTCTTTAGCCTGCAGCATTACCCTTGCCTTGTAGTGATTTATACAGAGGCAATTGGGCACCGAACTAAATCTAAATCAGACTCACTGAATCGAGGCACTCTTCTGGGAAGGAAACTGCACGACTGTACAAGTGGATGAATATTGTTATTATTACAACCAAGGACATCTTGGCTACTGCTGTATTTCCCCATTCAGGTAAATTTGGAGAGATTGGCATTCAGACCTACCACAGTCAATATTAAAAATTTGGAGTTTCAGCTCCTTCTGGCCACTTAATTAAGGCTGGCAAAGAGAATGGCTAAGGAACCCCATTGATGTGTGCCAGTAATGAACAGACTGTCAGCAATAATGAATATTGTGTACCTAGATCTAGATGGCATACATGCAAAATTACAGCTTGGTCTCTTCCATCACTGCTATTGGCTTGTCTATAATTCCAAAGGAAAATCACTTATTAAAAACTTATTAAATTCAAATCCTTTCCAATTTCCCAACATCATTTCTATGGAAGGTAGAGTCAAACGGGGTGGCAGGTGGGAGGGGGGTGGCAGGTGGGGGGGGGGGGGGGGGGGGGGGGGGGGAGGGGGGGGAGGTAGGGAGGAGGAGGAGGTGGGGGTGGGGGGAGGCAGTGCTCGGCCAAATAACTAGATCCAGCTTCCTTTTTTGGCTTCGAGTCTGTGCTTATTGTTAGGGTGTGGAAAGAGGAAGATTGTTCAAAGCCATGTTGAATAAATCGAGCACCACCCACTTTTAAGAGTGTGTGAGCAGCCAGTAAGAAATTCTAATCTGTCCCACCGGTGCTTTGAGGCTGATAAATGTATGTACTCAGTAGGAGTCAATGCCTCCCCACTCTAAATTAGTTTTAGGAAGGGAGAGAACTAGGCCAAACCTTAAATCTTTTGGCTGGAAATAGTATTGCACCATTTATTTACTGACATAAGTAACATCCAATTTGGGAACTGCTAAAAGGTGTGTTTTCTGTTGCATTTTACAATTTCATGTCGGGAGATACAGCAGTAGATTAACGTGATCACTGTAGGTGTTTCTGTACAGAGAAGTTCTTTTAGACCAGGCTTCACGTAAACTGCTTAAGACTTTTAAATAAGACATGTTTCGATCTTTTTACAGCCTGTCTAATGATATTGATATGAGTTTAAAGAATACGTTATGTGAGTAAGGGACTTGAGGGGACTGTGTGTGTGAGGGAGAGCTTGAGCATGTGTGTGTGGGAGATGTTAGAGTGAGTGAGTGACTGAGTGTGTGCATAAAAGCTCAGTTGATTGTGGTCTAAAGTGTGTATAAACACTGCACCAAGATCTGGATTGATTATTTTAACATATGGCCAAATTCTGAACCAACATTGCCATTGCCCAGATAATAATGCGATTAAACAACAGAGGGGCAAGATTCACGGTTTGGTGGCAAAAGTAGAGAGTGGTCTGGTTTGCAATGTTTCAGAACGTTGTCCTGGCGGAGGTTGTCCTGGCTTTAATTTTGAACTAGCATTTAGTGTCTAATGAATGTGTTTGATCAATGTTGATTTGTTTTTAAAAATTAAAAGAGAAACTTTGACTGAACGCATGTACTGAATTCTCATTTAATATTCTGGCACAATTTGTTCACACCGGGATGAACATTGGCCACGGGGGCACAAAATCATTGGAGGCAAGGCAACATGTTATAGGGTGCACCATGGGGACCCCCAGAAATGAGTGAGCGCAGGGCCTTGCAATGTGCAAGTCGACCACTGGCGGCAGCACTTAGTTGTTATTCTGGAGAATTGCAGCCTGTGTCTTTAATACATTCATCCCTTTGTTCTAGCATACATCAACTGCTCATTGAATCTGCTCTACTAGTGAAAATCTCACTTCCAGTGACAATGGCAGACCCACCAGATATCTTCTCTGACAATAACAGTGAAATACACCCAACCTCTCCAATGCTCTACATCTGCTCCAAATTCTGATTTCTAACACCTTGAATTCATTGAATTAAATGGACTATGATTCATCAAAGATATTATGACGTAGTGGTTGCTTTGCTAGATGAGTAATTCTGAGGTCTGGATTAATTATTCAAACAACACAAGTTCAAATACCACAACAGCATTTTAAGAATTTGAATATATTTGATGCCTGGAAATAAAAAGCTGGTTCTAGTAACAATGCAGTTTATAAAACTGATAACATCGTTATAAAAATCCAACTGATTCACAAATTTTTTTTGTCGAAAACCCACTATTTTGACTTAGTCTGGCCCGTGAGACTGCAAATCCACAGGGTAGACCCTTAACTTCCCTCCGACATATCTTTAGATTCAGGGGCACCTAGAGATGAGCAGTACATGCCTGCTTTGCTAGTAATGTCCATATTTTAGAAAATGAATTAAAAATTTTAAGCTTTCTACGAACAACTACTGTGTTACACATGCAGTTTTAGCAGCAGGTCTTAATGACAGCACTGGTGAAAATCAATATATGAAGAAAAGTGAACTCTAACACTGAAATAGATTTCTGCATACTGCAAAATACAAGGGAGTTAAAACTGTACTGAAAATATCCAAAGAAAACTTCATGATGTCTCTCACTGAACTAAAACGTTTTAATACATACTGTATTTAGTATTTAGTACATTACTAGCACATACACCTGCACGCATTATACAATGGAAACGTGCAGTTTTAGGAATTTTTTATTAGGAATCTATTTCTTTGTGTTGTTAGTCATTTTATATCATTACTACACCATGCAATTTTGGTCATTTTCCATTATATTTATGATTGATGGGTTCCATTTTGCGCGAGAAAACTTTCAGTACTTGTAATAGTTTTTTTGTTTAGAAGTGAACGTTCACAAATATTATTTTGTTTATCATTGGATACAAAGGGTTAAAACAGTAAATTGCTATCGAACTGCATTGTAAACCTAATGGAATTCACACTTCAGTGGTAATTGCTTTTCCAGCCTGACCCCATTGTATTCAAGCATAGCAGAAATTACTACTATCTGCAACAAAGCCTGTCTTTGACAGTATATTACTCTATTAAAATGTTTAGATGTTGAGGTAGAAAATGAACAGGGCTGAGAAAATGAGAGAAAGGGAAAAGTGTGCATGGGGTTGGATGGGGAGAGCGTATTTACGTACAGTTATTTCACATGTCAGATGGCTGTAAATTTCAGTAGGTAAATGGCATGCTGAAAAGTCAAGAACATGGTTTATGTACATGACCAAATGTAATCAATTGCAATTAATCTACCCAGTCCCATTGTTCAGAAAACCTGATCAACAACACTCAGTCTCAAAAGTTAGAACATGGGAATTGTGCAGGACTGGAAAGCTTTTTGCAGATTTTTACATATCAGATAACCATGTTACCTCTCATCTAACACAATGGCTCCATGGTTAAATGCACCAGGTGAGGTGCTATCAATCTACACAGACCAGGAACTTTTCAGGTTTAATCCATAATATATTTGGAACTGCCTGTCTCACAATGTGTTGTTTTTTGTCGGACTGGGGGTTGAGTGAGCCATGAAGGATGACAATTGTCTTTGCCCTCTTCTGCTTACTGGAGGCAAAAATCACCAATGTTTCAGTCCCTTATTTCTATCCAGTGATTTTTGTTTGAAAGATGTGTGTGTTGAGGACAGAATTATTCTTGACTTTGTGGCTCCTATGGTCAAACCTCTGCCAAGATGCATAGTTAAGGTTCACGTTCAAAAAAGGTAAATTAGGGCAAAGTACCAGGAAACAACTGGGTTCTCAGAAGAAGAATCAAGCAGAGCACATCAAAGGGAAAATTTAATGAGTAAGAGGGGTAGGGCAGGAGGGTGTAAGGTGTGGGTGGATATGATGTCCGGTTTTATGGGACAATTTCAGATGCTATATATAGATTTTAACGGGGTAAAAATTGAAAATAAAACAACTATTAACTCTGGATGTTAATGTAATCTCAGTTATAATCATTAGCAAACATTATCAAAAATTTGAAAAAATATATGAATTTGTAACTGCAGTGCACGGAAATTTTACAAAGGTTAATTTTGGCCATTTTCATAACTTTCATAATACCATGCCCTACTTCAACCATTACTGATTAAGCACACACAATGTATCCAGAGAAGTGCATGAATGAAACACAATTGTATGATCATTCAATGAGATAAATTTGAAGTTGTTAAGAAATGTTACCCTTAGAGAACATGCTCCATGCATTCCTATCAAAACTTTGCAGGATCTTTCAAAGGGAAAATATCAATATTGAAAGATTTAAATATATATTCAGCAAGAGAGAGATATGTGCAAAGAATTATGTTCATATTGGGAAATTTTACAAGGCTGTTGGTAAATCAATACAATTGTTCAATAATAGTCTTTGGGATATTATTTTCCTCCAATGTCAGGGTTTTGTGCAGGTCAATAATATAAAGTTGTACTATAGGCTCTGGTTGCAAGCTCAGCCAAACTGCGATTTGGCCAAAATTGGCAGCATTCATCATCAGTAACTGCAGATAGCTCTGTTTGCTGGCTGCATGCTAAAGAAGCTTGGATCAGTGTCTCACAAATAGTTGTCAGTTCACCAGGAAGCACTAAATCTCCTTTATTTAGATTATACATTAGGATTAAAAGCAACAATGTGAAGAAGGGCCCCAGAATAATAGAACCAATTCCAAAGGGTGTGAATGAAGCTGTAAGAACTTTTACACATCATCCCAAATTCATTTTGGATACAAATTATATCAATCTTACATGGTTTGGAGTGAGTAATAAGATAATAACTTACACTAGGGACTCCTGATGACATCACAGCCATGAAAGTGAAGCTTTAAGAGGTTTTTAGATCTTACCAAGATTAAATTACAGGTTTGCAAATTTCTCTTTTTTCTCATATCTCATACACTTAATAAAATCAAGAACAATAACAAGACAGTTAAAATTTCATCTGAAATGACATTGATTGAACAGATGGAAGTTGCCATATCAAAGTAGGATATTATTATGTGGCTCAAAGGAGAGTGAAATACAGCAATTAACTACAAGTTCCAGGGCATTAATTAAAATAATTGAGAGTCAACTATATATTCCATTATAACCAGGTTGAATTTAATTTAACTTCTATTTCCAAAACACATTGATTATCCATTTAAATAAATTGAAAACATCAAATTATCTCTTTACAACAACGAAAAAGCAACTTTTGTTAGTGAGAAGATTGGAAGTAATTTCCTTTCCTTTTTTCGAATGTTTAAAAACAATAAGTATCTTTGGTGTCTCTCTTTCCTGCTATTGAACAAGCTTTCTGAAGCAATATGAACAGCTTTTAGTTAGAAGTGTAGTTGAAAGATCTATTTAATCATGTTCATCATGCATGGTTTAAAATATCAAACTAAAATATTATTTATGATGCTGGACCAGACACCCAGATGTTTGATTCAATCTGGTTCGAGACCATTGGCTTTTCAAGTAGATAAAGTTTGAGATTCAGGATGTGCTGAGTGAATAAAGCACAAGATTCCATGGGTTTTGAACAAACAAAAATAAATTTTACTTTGAGCGGTATGGTGGCACAATGGTTAACACTGCTGCCTCACAGTGCCAGAGACCCTGGTTTAATTCCAGCCTCGGGTCACTGTCTGTGTGGAGTTTGTACATTCTCCGTGTGTCTGTGAGGGTTTCCTCCCACAGTCCAAGATGTGCAGGTTAGGTTAACTGGCCATGCTAAATTGCCCCTTAGTGTCAGGGTAAATATGTGAGGTTATGGGAATAGGGCCTGGGAAGGATTGTTGTTGGTGCAGACACGATGGGCCAATTGGCCTCTTTCTGACTGTAGGGATTCTATGATAAACAAAGTCAGAGAGATTAAAAAAAAATTACAACATCTATCGCGTACTCTAACATTCAGGGTTAATATGAGGTACATGTGAATTAGCAGGCAAATTGTGGTCAAGCATACCAGACTACTCAATAAATGGCAGATGTGACCAAAACAACACCATGAGTCAACCAATATCATTTAAACTCTTGCTTCTCTCACAAGGGATCCGAAACTTTACCATTGAAGATCTGGCCTTGAAATTTGCTCCAACAGACACATCAAATTGGGCCCACCTTGCAGTATTTCAATCTCAGTTCCTAAGACTCCATTCCCCTGGATTCCGGAGTCTGCACTCCAGCTCCACCCACAAGCACAACTTCAACTCTTTGGCCATATCAGCAGGGAATTACTACTCCAAAGACCCACAACACAGCATCCAAACTTCTGCTATCCAATTTGATCTTCAGGGTTTCTCTTGAGCCCCATTACTAAAAATTATACCAACGGCAACCCTTTTTCTGTTGGGTGTTTCGTTCTCTGCTCTCCTCTCTATCTCCTCAATTGGGAACTCTCCTCATCCTCTCTCAGTGTCTCCTGCTAGGTGTCCCTTGGAGGATTCCCCGATCCCTTGCCTAGCATTCTTCTCTCAATATGGTGTGCTGCTCTACGGTCACACATTTTTGGCTTCTTTTCATGTCATTTTCTTTTTATGCAGGCACACTGGGCATGGCCTTGGCCTGAAAAACTGTAAAATGTCAGATTGCGCAGGCTCTACCCACACCTGGTGCATGTGAAGCTCCCAATGTCTGTCAGGAATTGGAGATGCTGGCCCCTACTCACTGATAAGGTAAGTTGGATTTCATGACAACAGATAGAAGCACAAACAAAAAAATGATGCATACGGACACAAAGTGAAATAATGATGTATTCAGTGACACAGACTTTTGCATTGAAAAAAATGGATGGATAATTAAAAACTCAACAGAAGCTACAAAATGGATACAAAATGAACAAAATTGTCTTATGTTTACAACAGTTATTCTTTTTAACTCTCTTTTTGCATCACACATACACATTACCATTGTTTATGAAAATTATAAAAAAAACTCTAATAGTTTTGAAACTTTTTCTCCAGCTTTTCTTTCAAAAACTTTGAAAAGCAAACAAGTATATACTGCTGGAGGATGAAAAAAAATTGTGCCCATCATAAATGCTCAGACTACAAGATCTACATTCAGTTAGTAAAGTTAGTATAGGCTAGTGGGTCATTGTTTTTGTAACTGGTCGGCGCAACATCGTGGGCCGAAGGGCCTGTTCTGCGCTGTAATGTTCTATGTTCTATGTTCTATATCCCTGGACAAAAATACCATATTAAAGCCTAGTTCTTACTGTTTGAGATTTCTAGATCGTTAACTAGGAAGAATTTTGGATAATTTATGTTACAAAATTGCTGGTAATTATAACTCACAGAAGACCAAATTCCCAGAATACAAAGAGGGGTGGGGGGGGTGGGTGGAAGGGGTAGGAAAGTGGTTCTGTATGCACATGGGGTACTCAATCTCCAAAAGTGACATTGAGTTGGGACTTGGGATTCCAAAGTCATCCCACCTCTTCCAGGTTTCTCCTTCAGTGAAAAGGAGAGAAGCAATAGGTGCCTTTGTTCAGAATGCTTGTAGTTGAGAGGAGAAAAAGACACAGGGTGGGATCTTGGCCACTTTCCCAATTTTTCTGTGCATCCCAGCTGCAAATTCCACTGGTGGGACAGAAAATTTCCACCCCAAATTAATAGCCATTTTAAAAATTATTTCATGGGAATGTAGGCGTCACTGGTTAGGGCAGCATTTATTCTCCATCCATAATTGCCCTTGAGAAGGTGGTAAGCCAGCTGCCTTCTTCAACCATTGCAGTCCATGTGGCTGCTCTCCCAACCTTCCAGTCCTGGCTCTGGCCCTATTTTGAAGAGGGTGACTGAGCGGCATTGCATGGGAGGGCAATAGGAAGATGTTGAGTGTGAGTGTAGGCTGGGAATGTGAGTTGCTTGGAGACAGGTATGAGTGGAGATTTACAATGTGCTTTCCTGAGGAGAAAGAGCAGCGTTGTTCAGGAGAATGCTGGAAAGTTCAAAGGTGGGATTTTCCATGCCATTTTTGACAGGCAGGAAGTCTGGCTGGAGTGGAGAATCCAATAGGAGTCCCAAAATAGCCTTTACACCAGTGGGGATTTTCCTGACACATCAGCAATGTCATAATGGGATTCCTGACATGACATGTTTGTTATACCATCAGCACACATCAGCAGGTGTCCCCACTGTATCATTTCCCTCCCCCCCACCATAGGGAATAATCCCACTGCTGGCAATGACGTCACTTCAGCAGGGTTTACAACAGATTTTGACAAACAGGGACCTGCAAAGATATGTACAACCGTTGGGGAGGAGAGGATCATGCCTGGACTGTAACCTGGCATTGTCCATGCACTGCCCCCTGGTATTGCCAGGCAATGTCGGGGACAGTGTCAATTGAATGTTACCTCGGGGTTGTGATGGAGGGCTTCCATTGGGGAGATTCAGGGTGGGGGTTACCCTGAGAAGTTGGGTTGGGGTTCATTTTCATGGGGCAGGATCCATTATTTTTGATTTTGATTGCACTCCGATCTGTCAGATTCTGAATTTGCTGGCATGTCAGGTCTCTTCAATTTTTTCAAAGTGTAAAGATATGGCGGGATCCTGAAACAATCCTAAATTGGAAAGTTTTGCCCAGAGCATGGGACTTGGCCCTGAAATTGATTTGCCATGCACCCTTCTCCACCTCACCGGACTAATCTTGCGATGGCAGGATTGCTGATGAGGGAAGATTGAGCCTGTATTCTCTAGAGTTTAGAGGAATGAGAGGTAATCTCATTAAAGTGCATAAAATTGTTACAGACCTCAACAGGGCAGGTACAGGGAGTATGCTTCCTCTGTTCAGAGGGTTGGCCTAGAACTAGGAGACATAGGCTGGAATTTTACTGCTCTCCCACCCCGAAATCGGGGCACAGCTCGCAGCACGGAATTCTCCATTGGCCTCAGGCGTGATTTTACATGCCTCACTGAGTGAGGTCATAAAATACCAGCCATAAGTGTCAAAATATGATTTAGGGTCTCAGAATATAAAGTAGGCCACTTAGACTGTGAGGAGGAAGAATTTCTTCAGAGGGTAGTGAATCTTTGGAATTTTCTACTCCAGAGGATTATGGAGGTTCAGTCACTGAGTATGCTCAAAGCAAAGGTTGATAGATAACTGGAAACCATAGATGATGTTTAGTCACAGGCAATGCATTCTCATCGAGACAAATCCTTTCTGAATGTTATTAAATATCTCCTTAAAAGTTTGCCACTCCAATTCTGCTGTGTTACCTTTTGACCTAGTTTTCCAATTCACCTTTGGATTCTCCACTCTATCTGGCCTTTATTTAGGTTTAAAACAATAGTCATTGATCCACAACTCTCCATTTCAAACTGAACATGAAATTCTATCATGATATATTCACTGTCACTTAGTGGCTCCTTTACCATGAGTTTATTGATTAATCCAATCTCACTGCGTATTACCAGGCCTGGGATAGCTTTCTCCTTGGTTGGTTGTAGAAAGTATTGCTCAAAGAAATTGCCCCCAGAGTGCTCCAGAATACCTCTACAAATCTGATTTTCCAAATCTACATGTAGAATGAAGACATCTATGTTTATTGTGGTATCTTTGATTCACACCCCATTTATTTATATTCATTCATGGGATGTGGATGCCATTGGCTGGGCCATCATTTAATGCCCATCCCTAATTGCCTTGAACTGAGTTGCTTGTTAGACCACTTAAGAGTCAACCACATTGCTGTGGCCAGATCAGACAAGGTAAGATTTTCTTCCCTAAATGGCAGCTCTAAACCATTGTTTTTACAACAATTGAAAATGGTTTCAAGGTCATCATTAGGCCCTTAATTACAAGTTTGTATTGAATTTAAATTTCAGCATTTGTCATGGTGGGAGTCAAACCCGGGTCACAAGAGTTTCTGGGTCTCTGGATTAGTAGCCCAGTGACAATTCGATTTTGCTATCAACTCCCCATTTGTTTCCTGTATGCTCTGTTTTATACTGTAACTACTGTTAGGGGGGCCCATGAACTATTCCCGTAAGTGACCTAGTAGCTTTACTATTTCTTATCCCGACTCAAATTGATTCTACATCTTGCTTTATCAAGATAAGTTCTTCTCTCAGCAAAGTCCTCACATTGAATAATTCTCAGACAACCAACAAGGAAGCTAAAAAAAAATTAACCAACGTATTTTAATCATTTTACACAGAACAAAATAAGGATTGAAACAATAATAAATCATAAAGGTCGAAGTTGAACTATCATAGAACTTAGAGAAACTACAGCGCAAACAGGCCCTTCGGCTCACAAGTTGCGCTGATCATATTCCTACCCACTAGGCTTACCTATAACCCTCAATCCTATTAAGTCCCATGTACCCATCCAGTAGTCTCTTGAAAGACTCTATTGAATTTGCCTCCACCACCACCGACAGCAGCCGATTCCACTCACCCACCACCCTCTGAGTGAAAAACTTACCCCTGACATCTCCTCTGTACCTACTCCCCATCACCTTAAACCTGTGTCCTCTCGTAGCAACCATTTCAGCCTTGGGAAAAAGCCTCTGAGAATCCACCCTATCTATACCTCTCAACATCTATACACCTCTATCAGGTCACCTCTCATCCTTCGTCTCTCCAAGGAGAAAAGACCGAGCTCCCTCAACCTATCCTCATAAGGCATGCCACCCAATCCAGGCAACATCCTTGTAAATCTCCTCTGCACCTTTTCAATAGCTTCCAAATCCGTCCCGTAATGAGGCGACCAGAACTGAGCACAGTACTTCAAATGGGGTCTGACCAGGGTCTTATAAAGCTGCAGCATTATCTCCCAACTCCTAAACGCAATCCCTCGATTGATGAAGGCCAGTCCACCATACACCTTCTTAACCACATCCTCTATCTGCGAGATAGAAGTGGAATGTTACCAATGAAAGAAATTTGACATTCCATAAATATGAAAGTAGATTTTCAAAACCAGATAGGTTGTTCAGGAAAGTAACAATTATTGAAAACATGTTAGAACTTGGTTACACCTCAAGTCCTGCAGTGCATCCTGCAGTGAACCTATCTACTGCAGGTGCTTTGAAAACATGTTAAAACTTAGTTAATTTTAAGTCCTGCAATGTATCCTGCAGTGAACCTATCTACTGCAGGTGCATTTGTCTATGAAATTATTAATAAGAGTTACCATTACATAGTCTTTGAAAAGACAAAGTCCTGTCTTTCCCACATAGGACAACCTCTATCATATTGTTATGCTAAATGGAATAGCTGCTCAAAAATAGGCATTTATGAAATGCCGAAAGTCATCAGCAGCAGCAGAATTGTACTCAATTACAACCTGCAGGCCAATGACCCAGCAGATCCCTCTCTCCTTCATTAACATTAAGTCAGGAGATCAACTTTGACTCTATGTGAAACATAGAGCAGTGAAGGAGCAGTACAAGGCTTACAAAAAAATAAGGTGCCAATCTGCTAAAGTTACAATACGGAATTACATGAATGCTAAATTAAACAAGTCATGTGTATAGAAAGGGCTGTGTCAGTCATGTCTCAACTAGTAATACTCTTGCCTTTGAGTCATAGTACATAGAACACTACAGCACAAACAGGCCCTTCGGCCCACAAGTTGCACTGATCACATCTATACCTACCAAGCCATAGAACTATCTGTAACTCCCAATCCCATTAGATCCCAGATACTCATCCAGAAGTCTTTTAAAAGACCCCAGCGAGTTCGCCTCTACCACCACCGATGGCAGCTGATTCCACTCACTCACCATCCTCTGTGTGAAAAACTTACCCCCAACATCTCATTTGTACTTGTACTGTATAGTGTTCCAAGTTCAAGTCCTGTGCTAAAGTTTGAGCACAAAAATCAAAGCTGATGGCTAAGCGCCGAAGAAAGAATTGCGTACGTGGAGGTGTCATCTTTTAGAAGAGGCATTAACTGCTCAGGTAGATGTAAAAGATCCCATGGCACCATCCTGAAGAAGAGCAGGGGAATTAATTCTGGAGTCCTGGCCAATGTTATCCCTCAAACAACATCACAAAAACATATTATTTGGTCATCAAATTTCTGTTTATGGGGATTTGCTGCAAGTATATTGGCTTCCACATTTCCAACATTACAGCGACAAATGGGAAGAGAGTGCTGATTGGTTGTCAATTGGAGTCTGATTGGTCAAGGTGTTGCCATGATGGTGACTGACAGCAAACTGCCAAACATTATGTGAAATTTAAACCAGCACCTTAACTCTGTTCTCACATAGTATGAATCGTTGCCCCCTTTATTTCTGGTATCCGTCTGAATTGACCTGATGAGTGCAAGACAAAATGTCTTGCCCAAAACTCTTTTTTCCAGCAACATTGCAATTGATGAATCCCCCCACTATCAACATCCTAGTGGAGTTACTGTTGACTATAAACTGAAATGGAACATTTCTACAAATACTATGACGACAAGAGCAGGTCACAGGTTGGGAATTCTGCAGTGATTAACTTACATCCTGCCTCTTCACAGTCTGTCAATTATCACACACAAGACATAAGTCAGAAGTGTGATGGTATATCCTCCATTCCATCATCACCTGAAATGTTCACTCCCTCCACCACTGGTGCACAGTGACACAAGTTTGTATTATCTACAAGATGCACTGCAGAAACTCACCAGGCCTTCTTCGACAACACCTTTCAAACCTGTGACCTCTACCACCTGGAAGGTCAAGGGCAATAGATGCATGGGGAACACTACAATAACACCATCTGTAATTTCCCCTCCAAGACATACCATCCTGGCATAGAACTAAATCACCATTCTACTGTTGCTGGGTCAAAATTCTGAAATTCCCTTCCTACCAGCACTGTGCATGTACCTACACCACATGGACTTCAGTGGTTAAAACGTTGGCTCACCACCATCTTCTGGGGGGAAAGGTCAGGAAGATATAAACATGAACATGGAAGTTCTATGTTAGAGAGACCAGTTAGGATAGGATTAATTGTTGAACAGGACTTAGAAAGTGGGTAGCATAATTTTGGATGTGCTGAAGCTTACAGGTGGCATAGGTTGGAGCACATTAGCAGTAGGTTTCAGCAGCAGATAGGCTAATTCTGAGTCAATGGTAGCCAATGTTACAGAGCTGGTGGAGTTCAGGGTCTTTGTCACTGAGAGAACGTTGGATCTCAAACTCAGCTCAGGGTTAAAATGATGGCAAGATGATGAACAGTCTTGTTCAAAAGAAGAAAAATGTCAAGGAGAAGGCTGGTGTAAGTGACAGGGGTATGAATGATCAGGTTAACTGCTTGGCTGGACTGCGACTGGCATGAAATTCTTCATTTCAACCTTCCCTGACATGTTGTGTACATCCAGGATACTTCCAGGATATCAAATTTAGAATAGCTTTGTTTTTTTTTCTTTTTATCTCAGGGAAACAATTCTAACGTTTCATGATTGAAACGACTTAAGGAGGGAGTGAAGTAGATACTGCAATCAAATCAAAAAAATCTTTCAAAAGTTGGAAGCTCAGCTCTATTTTCTGACAAGTTATCTTGGAGATTTTGTTTTGAGTAGATTGTTGACCTCTGGAATGGATTGTCACTGAGCACAATGATTGTGGATTTGGTTGAAAGAGCCAATGAATGAACAGATACGTCCAGCTAGAATAGAGCAACACTGGCTTAGGACCAAGGCAGAATAAGGTCGCCTGAACACAGATTTAAACAGGGTGAGTTGAGCAATGTGGAGGCCTAGGAGAAAAAAAGATCTTCTCTCCACCTCCCAAATACGTAAATATGTGGATGGTTTGTGTATAGAGCATCCAGCCATTAATAGTGGTCAGAATGGAATCCACAATTAGTTTAAAAATGGAGGTGGATATATGTGAAGTAGTGAAACTTCTAAGGCTGTAAGAAAGAAAGAGTTTCTGAAGCTAAGTGACTCCCAGAGACTCAGCTTGTACATCGAAACATACATAGAAAATAGAAGCAGGAGTAGGCCATTCGAGCCTGCTCTGCCATTCACTATGAACATGGCTGATCAAATTCAATACCATGATTCCTCCATTTCCCCCATATCTCTTGATCCCTTTAGCACCAAGAGCTATATCTAATTCCTTCTTGAAAGCATACAACATTTTGGCCTCAACTACTTTCCATGGTAGTGTATTCCACACATTCACCACTCTTTGGTTGAAGAAATTTCTCCCCATCTCAGTTCTAAAAGGTTTACTCCTTATCCTCAAACTATAACACCTGGTTCTGGATTCCCCAACCATCAGGAACATTTTTTCTGAGTACACCCTGTCTAATCTGATAGAATTTTAGAAGTGTCTATGCAATTCCCTCTCACTCTTCTAAACTCCAGTGAATATAATCCTAACCGACTTAATCTCTCCTCATACGTCCAGCCATCCCAGGAATCAGTCTCGTGTCTCCTTATATGACAGACCTGCCCTCCCAGGAATCAGCCTGGTAAAACTTTGCTGCACTCCCTCTTTATAACAGAAACTCCACATGTGGCTCCATGATGGAACTTCCAGTTTTTCTCATTACCAGTGAATAGTCAGTCACACTTGTTGATTGTTAGCACATTGTCAAGATAATGCACCTGAGAGCTTTTCACCGCCTGCTATTCTTCATGGTGGTACTAAAAACCTTTGTAATCATTATCCTAATCTTCTGCCCCCCTTTTGTACTTTGAGCCTGGGTTAAATATTACATAAGAACATAAGAACATAAGAAATAGGAGCAGGAGTAGGCCATCTAGCCCTTCGAGCCTGCCCCGCCATTCAATAAGATCATGGCTGATCTGTCGTGGCTCAGTTCCACTTTCCCGCCCTCTCCCCATAACCCTTGATCCCTTCTCTTATCAAAAACCCATCAACCCGCTTCTTAAAAATATTTAGCGAGGCAGCCTCCACCACTTCAACGGGCAGAGAATTCCAGAGATTCACCACCCTTTGAGTGAAGAAGTTCCTCCTCAACTCCGTTCTAAACCGCCTCCCCTTTATCTTGAGGCTGTGCCCCCTAGTCCTACTGTCTTTTTTGAGCGGGAAGAATCTCTCCACCTCTATCCTATCCATCCCATTCATCATCTTATACGTCTCAATGAGATCTCCCCTCATTCTTCTAAACTCTAACGAGTACAAGCCTAGTTTATTCAGCCTCTCCTCATAGCTCAATCCCCTCAACTCCGGTATCAGCCTAGTAAACCTCCTCTGCACTCCCTCCAGGGCCAAAATATCCTTGCGCAGGTGCGGCGCCCAAAACTGCACACAGTACTCCAGCTGCGGCCTCACCAATGCCCTATACAGCTGCAGCAAGACCTCCCTACTTTTATATTCAATCCCCCTCGCTATGAAGGCCAGCATCCCATTCGCCTTCCTGACCACCTGCTGCACCTGCAAGCTGGGTTTTTGCGATTCATGCACAAGGACCCCGAGGTCCCTCTGCACCGTCGCCTGCTGCAGTTTTTCGCCACGTAAGTAATAGTCCTTCCTACCATTCTTCCTACCAAAGTGGACCACCTCACACTTGCCAACATTAAATTCCGTTTGCCATTTCCTGGCCCATTCGCCCAGCCTATCTAGATCCTTCTGCAGACTCTCCACACCCTCCGCACAATTTGCCGTTCCCCCAATCTTGGTGTCATCAGCAAATTTCGACACCCTGCACTCGGTTCCCTCCTCCAGATCATATTCTGGCAACTCAGATTCAAAACAAGCCCCAAGTCAAAATACAAAAGGGAAAGATACATAGATTGAACAGTCATTCCTCAATTCGCACAAGAGTTGCATTATTCTACTTATGTCACTCACTGACTGTCCTGAAACTGTTAAACTTGATTGAATATAAGATTAATAAGCAATGTAGACTGTGAAGGATGTCATTGTGAACATGTTCCTTTCAAAGCCGTATGGTGCTCTGCCTGAGAAATGAACAAACAAGCTGGAGAGTATCTGTGGTAAATAAGCTCCCCATTAATTTTGACAATGTTATTTTTATCTGCTAAAAAAGTCCCTTCTCAGCAACTGTTTGAAATTTGTGTTTGTTTTCCTATTTTGCAATCTACGCAAATAAAAGGATACCATTTCTTTGTTGTACTAATTGCTTCTACTGACATTCATCTTAAATTCATTCTGCAATTGACTTTTATTTGATGCTTTTCACAAAAATCAAACTGCAATTACATCTCCTGCAACCACTAAATGGTTCCTAACAAAGGTACTGGCTGTTATTATTCAGGATATCCTTGACGTAATTTGCACCGAGCATGAAATTTTCTTGCAACCTAAATGTCAATAACTGATGGATATGTGAGCAGTAATGTTATCACAGGCAACACTAATATCCTATAAACATAACTCAGAAATATGCCAGGAAATAATAAAATTTTTAAACTATAATGCAATATATGTAGTATGGAATGTAACCAAATAGCAGTTGCAAGAATAAATTGAACAAATGGGCAATAAATGCTGTCATGATGTGGATATGCCGGCGTTGGACTGGGGTAAACACAGTAAAAAGTCTGACAACACCAGGTTTAAGTCCAATTGATTTATTTGATAGTAAACTCACTAGCTTTCGAGGTTACCCCCTTCGTCAGGTGAATGGAGAGTTCTGGCCTCAGACAGAGCATATAAAGCACAGACAGTTTACAGATTACTGATTAGAATGCGAATCTTTACACCTAACCTGCTGTTCAAGTCTTAAAGTGGCCAACAATGTGAGTGGAAGGAGCACTGATCACAGGTTAAGAGATGTGTATTGTCTGTCTGAGGCCGGAACTCTCCATTCACCTGACAAAGGGGGTAACCTCAAAAGCTAGTGAGTTTACTAATAAATAAATCAGTTGGACTTAAACCTGGTGTTGTCAGACTTTTTACAATAAATGCTGGCCAGCCAGCGATGCCTATGTTCCATGAATGAATAAAAAAAAACTAACCTGCACTGTTCATAAAGATGCAAAGTGTCTTTTGCTGTTCTCTTGTGGAGGACAGCACTCTCAGTACTAACCAATCTTTACAGGGAGACATAGATTTTGTCGCTTTAACATTTTACTTTAATCACAATGCAACGTGTAGAATTGAATCAACATCAGCCAATTGACTTCAGACTTCCGTAAAAATGGTGTACCTCGCTGTTTAGCTTCACATTTACTGAAGTACAGCCCAGCAAAGCCAATTCCCGACATGGTCTTTTTTAAATTCATTTTAAATCTTTGTCAGAGTCAACAGGTAAATTCAACTGACATTTGCATGCCACTAAAGGCATCTCTGCAGACGGATCAAAGCACATTTCTTTTTTTAAAATCAAGCTTCATCTGCATGATTTATTCAGGGACAAGTACTTTGGCTGCTTTGATGCTTCACTCTGGTCACAGCTGTTTCAGTTAATACTCTAAATGCTGCTTATGTTAAGTGTTCATTTGAAATGTCTATCTTGGTATCACATTGGCTCTATATGAGTGTATTTTAATATGATAGTTTGGAAAGGAACAGATTGGGAAATAGAAATACTATTTACTTCTAAAGCCACGTGTCGCTACTGAGAAAATATATTTATTGTTATTGAACAATGACAGTGCTAACAAGTCATGGAGGTAGCAATTCACACAATATTAAACAGTTGATACGTAACTGGGATAGGATTTCCTGTTCTGTGCTTGTATTGCATTTACTGCAGTCAACACAGAAACATAGGGTGTGGAGAAGATCACACTTGTGAGGCTGCCCATCTGACTTTTCTCTGATTTAGAGGAATAGATTTGAGCAGCCTTAATTCAAGCATTGTGTTCCCCCTATCTAGATTTTTGTGAATTCAAAGCATTCAGATAATTTGATCATTTGGAACAGGGAAATATTCCCTCAGTTTTTAATTTGGATTCCTATTACTGGAATCCATATGAACACATTCAAAAAGAACAAACCGACTGACCCATGAAGCTCATTCATTCGAAAGTCTTTATAGAATCAATGCTGTCAGCCCAAAGGGACATGACTTGTTTGTTTAGTCTCCTGAGGAAACGTTTCGTGTAACGCTCTGACCCCCAAAGGCATTGAATAAATCTCCAAATATCTAACTTGATATGAATCTCTATATCTGAAATCCACCAGATGTCCTCTGCAGTTGGATTATTTTTTCATTCCAACAGCATGGGAAGCAGTGTATGGATTTATTTCTACAACTTTCAATCTGAACTATGAGCAGCTCTTCTTAACACTTGGTGCTTTTGCTCACAGTTTTTCCAACCGTCTAATATATATGGAGCTCTCTATCCTCCAGTTTTGCTGCAGGCTGATTAATTCTGTAACCGTGTCTCCGAAATGCAATGTACAATCTACTTACATGTGCAATACTTTGAAGAACCTTTTAAAGACCTGGATTACTATTTTTTATTCTCCAATAAAAATCAGAGTCTCCTCCCTGTCACTCTTTCCTGAACATTTTCCAATGCATCAATGCTTTTTTGAAGGCACTGTGTCAAACAAAATCACCTAGTATGTTAAATGTGTCTTCATTAATGATCAACCATGCTCACTGCAGCTTTCTCCTCCCTGGTGTGTTTGACAGATTCAGTGATATGGAGCAGAACATGCTGCATTGACACCAAAGGTTAGGTTTTTCTGGGGAGGAGTAGCTATTGCTGCAATCTTTGGGGATGTACCCGGCAGTGTCATGTGTATGACTGATATCGTGTGGAAGTATATAGGCACATGTGTCTGCCTCTAAGCTAAAGAACACACAGGGCTTTCGGACTGTCTTGTAGTGAGCGGCAGGTCCTTGCCAATCTGCAGCACTGCCACGATGCTCATCTGGATATCTCTCATGAATTCCTAGATTGTTTATTCGCATTTTAGGTTCCAGTATGTGACAGAAAAGAACATAAGAACATAAGAAATAGGAGCAGGAGTAGGCCATCTAGCCCTTCGAGCCTGCCCCGCCATTCAATAAGATCATGGCTGATCTATCGTGGCTCAGTTCAACTTTCCCGCCCTCTCCCCATAACCCTTAATCCCCTCTCTTATCAAAAACCCATCAACCCGCGTCTTAAAAATATTTAGCGAGGTAGCCTCCACCACTTCAACGGGCAGAGAATTCCAGAGATTCACCACCCTTTGAGTGAAGAAGTTCCCCCTCAACTCCGTTCTAAACCACCCCCCCTTTATCTTGAGGCTGTGCCCCCTAGTCCTACTGTCCTTTCTGAGCGGGAAGAGCCTCTCCACCCCTATCCTATCCATCCCATTCACCATCTTATACGTCTCAATGAGATCTCCCCTCATTCTTCTAAACTCTAACGAGTACAAGCCTACTTTATTCAGCCTCTCCTCATAGTTCAACCCCCTCAACTCCAGTATCAGCCTAGTAAACCTCCTCTGCACTCCCTCCAAGGCCAAAATATCCTTGCGTAAGTGTGGTGACCAAAACTGCACACAGTACTCCAGCTGCGGCCTCACCAGTGCCCTGTACAGTTGCAGCAAGACCTCCCTACTTTTATATTCAATCCCCCTCGCTATGAAGGCCAGCATCCCATTTGCCTTCCTGACCACCTGCTGCACCTGCAGGCTGGGTTTTTGCGACTCATGCACAAGGACCCCGAGGTCCCTCTGCACCGTCGCATGCTGCAGTTTTTTGCCATGTAAGTAATAGTCCTTCCTACCATTATTCCTACCAAAGTGGACAACTTCACACTTGCCAACATTAAATTCCATTTGCCAGTTCCTGGCCCATTCACCCAGCCTATCTAGATCCCTCTGCAGACTTTCCACACCCTCTGCACAATTTGCCGTTCCACCAATCTTGGTGTCATCAGCAAATTTCGACACCCTACACTCGGTTCCCTCCTCCAGATCATCTATATAAATGGTAAATAGCTGAGGCCCCAGCACCGATCCCTGGGGCACTCCACTAGTCACCAACCGCCAATCCGAATAGCACCCATTGACCCCCACTCTCTGCCTCCTATTTGACAGTCAATCCCCTATCCACACTAACACCCTACCCCCAACTCCATGCCCCCTAACCTTCTGTAACAACCTCTTGTGCGGCACCTTATCAAACGCCTTCTGAAAATCAAGAAACACCACATCTACCGGCTCTCCTCTATCCACCGCCCTTGACACATCCTCATAGAACTCCAATAAATTCGTCAGACACGACTTCCCCTCAACGAAACCGTGCTGCGTCTGCTCTATCAAACAATTCTCCTCAAGATGCCTCGCTATTTTCTCCTTGATTACGGATTCGAGCATTTTACCTACAACAGACGCTAAACTAACCGGCCTATAATTCCCCGCCTTTTGCCTGCTACCCTTCTTAAACAACGGCGTAACATTAGCCGTTTTCCAATCTTCCAGCACTTCCCCGGAATCCAGCGAGGTTTGGAAAATAATCATCAAGGCATCCACTATTACCTCCGCCATTTCCTTCAGAACCCTTGGATGCATTCCATCCGGTCCGGAAGGACAGATGAAGAGAATCATGATAATATACATTGGAAGTGAAACAATTGCTGTTCTGTCAGTACTCACAGTGATCACTCACATGTAGCTGCAATATAATCATGTCCAGATGCAGCTCTCCAACCTGCACAACCCCTCTTCCACCCAAAAGCTGCACCTGAGTGTGATTGAGCCTGACTGTTACCCAATTTTTACACCTCTTCCCCTATCTGAACATAAAAATATAAGAACTAGGAGGTGTAACAGGAGCCACAAGTCTGTTCCACTATTCAACTTGCCCTGAGAGACCAGACATCCATCTATCTCAGCCTTAAATGTACTCAATGAAGGAGCATCTTTAACTCTGAGGTAAACAATTCCAAAAATTCACAACGTCTGGATGGGCTCATTTCTCCTAACCATCAGTTGGTTTGGTCGTTTGCCCACATTTTGCTATTCTGCCTGTGACGATACCCGCTGCTGATGGGTTAGGAATATCCCAGCCTATATTCTATTTGCTACCTTGTTGCCTACTCACTTATTTTTCTATCTCTTTATAGCCTTTATAGTCTTCCTTGCATTCCCACTTCGCTTTGTATCATCAGCGAACTTTAATGCTTTGGGAATCAGGGCAAAAACTCTCCACAGGTTGGAGGCATACCTGACATAAAAGGAAAATGGTTGTTGTTGGAGGTCAGGGTAAAGTTAAATAGTGGAATAGGCTCAGTGGCTCCTGTTATTCCTCCTAGTTCTTATATTTTTATGTTCATCTACGGTAATAGGCGTAAAAATTGGGTTTGTTGTTGGAGGTCAGTGATCTCAGCTCCAGAACATCACTACAGGGGCACAGACACATGTACGCATGGGCACACACACCCCTTCACTGGATCAAAATCCTGGAACTCCTTTAACTAACAGCACTGTGGGTGCATCTAGACCACATGGACTGCAGCAGTTCAAACAGGCAGCTCACCATCACCTTCTCAGAGGCAATTAGGGATGGGCAATGAATGCTGGCCTAGTCTGTGGAGTCCAAATCCCATGTATGAATTTATGGTCTTTTTGTCCAAGTTATTACTGTAATTAGCCGATGACCCACCAGTGATCCTTTCACAAGTCCACTCCACAGCCTGCAAACCTAAAAGGCCTCATTTGTCCCTACTCACTGATTACTGTTTGGAACCAATCCTCCATCCAAGCTAATATATTACCTTCCAACTCTATAAACTCTTATCATTTATGCCCAGGTGGCACGATGGTAATGTCATTGCATTAGTAACCCAGAGGTGCAGACTAATGTTCTGCAGTAGCAAGTTGAAATCCCACAATGTCAGTGGTGGAATTGAAATTCTGTTAACAAATCTGTAATATAGAGTTCTCAGTAATGGTGACCATGAAGCCATTGCTGATTATCATAAAAGATATCTGGTTCACTAATGTCCTTTTGGGAAGGAAATTTGCTAACCTTAACTGGTTTGGCCTACGCATGACAACAGACCCTCAGCAATGTGGTTTATGCTTAACTGCCCTCTGAAATGGCCTAGAAAAGCAGTTTCAAGGGAAAATAGGGATGGGCAACAAATTCTGGCCTTGCCAGTGACACCTACATCCCATGAATAAATAAAAAAAAAAGTGGCCCCCTTGTTGAAAGCCCTCTGGAAATTCAAGAATTCTAAATCGCTGGGTTCTTTCTATCTACCCTATTAGACATCTTTTCAAAAAATTCTTCATAAATTTATCAAACATGGTTTTCCTTCTCCTCTGGTTAGTTGTTTAATACAGTAAGAAGTCTCACAACACCAGGTTTATTTGGTAGCAAAAGCCACTAGCTCTCAGAGCGCTGGCTGCCCCTTTGGGCAGCTAAAACAGCTGGCTGCCTTTGGGGCTGCCAGTGCTCCGAAAGCTAGTGGCTTTTGCTACCAAATAAACCTGTTGGACTTGAACCTGGTATTGTGAGACTTTTTACTGTGTTTACCCCAATCCAACGCCAGCATCTCCACATCATAGTTGTTTAATTGCCCACCCTGCAACTGCTCCTACATGCAGATCTGTATTGACACGCTGGTCGCCAGCCCAGAGGCCACCTCTGGGAGCTCAACTGTCCCCACTCATACACAGGAACCATACTTAATTCATATCACCATGGATGCATAATTGACATGGGAGTAAATGTGGGTCCTTTAATGTGATGCTAATATATTACATCGTGCTCCCAACATTGAATGGCAGGAAAATATGGCCTGTTATTCACAGGAGGAGGGACGATCATTTTGTGCTTTTACACCAATTTTAAACTTGACTTTGGCAGATTGTGATATTTCCTGCTCTTGTTGCCCAAGTCTAACAGGAGGGAAAACCCTGGTGTTAGCAAAGGCATAAAGAGCAGGGTAAACTAAAGTGCTTGCAGTATAAGTATTCTGGTTGTAACCTCAGATGCTCTGTTTTCTCAGGCTTTAAGTGATAATATCAAATGATTTGTATTAAATATTCCATCAGTGTTTGCTGGCTGGTCTTTAATAATTACTCACCAAGAAGAAATATTTTGTCTTACAAACTGAATACAAATTGAAGCTCCCAAATACCATTCCTTTGGATGATAGCACTCTGTTTGAGGGATCAAATTATGTACTCACCACACAGTTGCAGCAGTATATCGCTTCTTTACTACAGAAATATTTATGAAAAGCACTAGACTGCATTTTACAGTTAGAAAAGGACAATTAAGACAAATCTACGGAATAGAAATAGAAATCACATGTTTCTATTATTCAAGTAGATAGGAGCCAGAACGGAAACAAAAGCTGTGCTTTTTAAATTAGTGCAGAGTCCCTAATGCAGGGATGATTGCAATTTGGTGCAACCAAAATGATGCTGGTTCGCTGCCACAATCCCAACCCCAAACCATTTTCAGTGAGGACAGATTGCAGTTACCAGCCAATTCAGGATAATTATTGGACTTACTAAAGCACAGGATTTTCTGACTAAAAGGGGTGCTACAGCTGTGTCCAAATATGCTCCCACCTGCTGCTCTCATATTTTCCAGAATAATCACTAGGTAGTGATGAAGAATTGGATCCTACCTATCATAATCGCTCCTTAGCCCAAGATCACTGACATCCAAGTTTAACATCCCAAACAATGTTCATAAACTCCAGTACAGATCAGGAATTTGGATCTGAAACTTATTGAATATTATGGCTTAGAACTCAACTAAATACTGCTGCATTTAACCAGTGATTGAAAGAGTTTTTTTGTTAAATAAGGAGGACATTAGAATAGTTTTCATAATCATGGGGCAGGACATGAACAGAGTTGATATAAAAATTCAGTCTCGGTGGGCCATATCTTCCTCTTATTTCTTATGCCCTTACAATTTGATTGAACTATGAATTGGTCATGTGGCTGTGAGGGGAAAGGAAGGTAACTCACCCAGTTAGGCATTTCCCATCCATGCTTACTTCAGCAAACTATATTAAGAAATCCTTCTTGTACAGCTTCTTTGGTGTGCCACATATTTATTTAAGTGTGTATGCTAGAATCAGGACCAAGTAAAACTGAATGCAGTTGTTACTTTTGCTCCAGTAATTGTATTACTGGAAGTTTCCAAGTTGTGTATCAAAACTTAAGGATGCAAAAAAATCCAAGCCAGTTTGCTTCTCTTTTAATTTGGAAAATATAGTAACAAAAATAGCAAACTGGCAGACTCATTTGTGTTGTCCATTTACTGAGAGATCTGATGAACTCTGAGACTCGAACCGCAACAAAGAACATAGGACATTACAGCGCAGTACAGACCCTTTGGCCCTCAATGTTGCGCCAACCTGTGAAAACCAATCTAAAGCCCATGTAACCTACACTATTCCAATATCATCCATATGTTTATCCAATGACCATTTAAATGTCCTCAGTGTTGGCGAGCCCACTACTGTTGCAGGCAGGGCATTCCACATCCTTACTACTCTCTGAGTAAAGAAGCTACCTCTGACATCTGTTCTATATTTATCACCCCTCAATCTCAAACTATGTCGCCTCATGTAAGCCATCACCATCCGAGGAAAGAGGCTGTCACTGTCCACCCTATCTAATCCTCTGATCATCTTGTTTGCCTCTATTAAGTCACCTTCTACCTTCCTCTCTCTAACAAAAACAGCCTCAGCCTTTCCTCATAAGACCTTCCCACCATACCAGGCAACATCCTGGTAAATCTCCTCTGCACCCTTTCCAATGCTTCCATATCCTTCCTATAATGCGGTGAATAGGACTGTACACAATACTCCAAGTGTGGCCGCACCAGAATTTTGTACAGCTGCAATATGACCTCATGGCTCCAAAACTCAATCCCTCTACCAATAAAAGCTAACACACTGTAGGCCTTCTTAACAACCCTATCAACCTGGGTGACAACTTTCAGGGATCTATGCACGTGTACACCAAGATCTCTCTACTCATTCACACTACCAAGTATCTTACCATTAGACAAGTACTCTGTATGTTGCAGGATTTTCTAGCCACCATTTTAAGAGCCTGCATTGTATTCCAGTTTCCAGCTAAATTGTCAGATTGGATTGTGAGCCTTGAGTAGGAATAGCAGAATCCATGATCAGGGGTCCAGTGAAAAATCAAGGAGGTGTATAGTTGTGGGTGAATGTTGTCAATGAGAGTGGAGTTGCTAGAGGTTTGGGTGTGGGGTTTCAAGAAGATCGAGGTGTGGAGGGGCCTGAAGTTGGAGTTAGAATGAGATTCAAAGTCTTTGAACTGGGAGCAGTGGTGATTATTGAAAGTACACTATCTTTTTTCCATACTTACATGGTGTTTAGCATTGGTTTTCCTGGAGTCAATCAGCATTCACACTTACTCAGGGCAAATTAAAGTTGCAGCAGGGACCAGTAGCAGGCATCATGCCTCTTATCTGCATGTGTAAATTGACTGATGCCTTCTTCGGACATGGGTAAAGGACAGTCTGTCTGTCCTAAACCAAGATTGCACCCTGTACAATCTATTGCAGAAATGTGTGCAAAAGCATCAAACATGACTTTGGTAGCAATTTGGTACTTGTGACACTGAAACACTGAGTGCTACTGATTATAATCCCGCACCCAGGCTGCTGCTACATTTGTCCCTATTCCATTAAACATTATACACATACAAGCTTTAAATTCAGCATGTCCATTAAGTTCTATCAAAAAACCCTAGAGTGTCTGATGAAATACGACAGGTGCTTTTGGTTAATGTAAGTTACAGACAAGAAAGAAAATTCTTGATAACCAAGAGTAAATATTTCACTGGGTGGGATTTTCTGGCAATGCCTGATGCCGGGATTGTCCTGCCGAAAGTCAATGGATCTTTGGCTGGGCAGCCGAGCCTCCCGCGGTAGATCATGAAACAACCAGCTGAAAAATCCTGGCCTTGTGTTTTCAGGTATACTTTCACAGTGCAGCTTATCTTTTCTTGTTACTTACTCTGGGCATGTAAGCTAAAAAGTCTATGTTCTGAAACACTCAAAAATTAATTAGTTCCTAATTTAAAAAGATATCAAGCAATTTAATTTCATTGGTGCAACAAATTAAATTTAAATGTCATATTTGTTAGAAATTTATTTTTTGTCCTCCTTTCCTGAAGGTCCTGACCCATGCTGGAATCCATTTCTGCAGGAATCAGCATATGTCTGTATCTCACCCAAAGAAGTATTTATTATAAATGGACCTTGGTAGTCAAAGCATGGGGAAATAAGAGCTTAGTCTGATCCTGCCGCTAACCTGAGATCCACTCATGCACTTCCCCCAGGAGTCTGGCTGTCACTTTCAGGATTTGTGCTTCCCATTTTAGTGCATACTGCCAAAGCCAATTGTAGGTGACATGGGAATAGAAATAGGCCACTCAACCCCTTGAGTCAGTTCTGCCATTCAATTAGATTGTGGCTGATCTGACTAATTGCTGCCCAACTGATTAGAATTGGTACAAGCCTAAGACTTCTGATTCAAACTGCATAATACCAACTGGATAACAGATTATCACTGAAGCATTTAGAAAACAAATACAAAGCCGGCATTTTTCCAATAAGTCACTGAGACCCAATAAAAATAATTCACATTTTCACAAGTGAAAGTAAAATTTGCCATTCATTTGAACATTCCTTATACATAATCAAGTGTGACAATTTATCAGATGCGTAAAACAACAACACAGGACTTTAGCTGAGTGTACTGGCAGTGAGTCTATTGCTATTAGGTTGACTCTGAATCTAGGAAAACACAAAATTCCTTATCTGCTTTCCAGGAGTTTGGACAAGTCAGAAAAGTCAAATGGAAGTCTGACTGGTTATAGAAAAGAGCAGGTTATGCAAACAATACATTTTCTTGCATACAAATCAATCAGAAGAAATCTGCCACCTTCCAAAAATACTATTCACTGATCTTTGCATCTTTTAAAGTTCGTGGAGCAAGTATTTCAATTATCAATCCTGGAGTATCACACAATGCTTCAGATCTACCAGTGAAAAAGCTGTCAATCGTTTTTTTTTACAGTTTGCTAATAAAGAAATGGTTCTCTTGCAAAGTATAATGTAATCACAATTCACCATGAGAGCAATATCCAAGTTTCAGTGGGATTGAGCTCCCTATCTTTTCCTGTTCACTTTAAGCTAAATGTTCAAAGGCACAGATCTGGACAAGCCCTGGACAAAGCTAATGTGCAAAATGCTTTCAACTTTTACAGTTCATTAAAATGGGAAAAGCTACAGACTTGAGAGGAGGGATTAGCATATGGCTTACTCACATAGGTTTTGCCTTCAGTAACCCCCAAACCTGCCAATTTCCAAGGGTTAACGGAAAATTTAGTGTGAACATAAAAAACTGAGTTCAATTTATAGACTGTAATTCCATAACAGCGTTCTGGAGTCAATCACAACTCTTAGGGCACAATCTTAACTACACTTCATGCTTCACTCCCACTGCAGCAAGGTCAGAGAATTTGGCAGCTATTCCAATCTCCTTTCTCTGCGGTGGAGTGGGAAAATCCCACCGGTGTGATTATGGCAACATTCTGACCTTAGGGTCAGTTGTGGCTCGATAGCTAGCACTATTATCTCTGAGGCGGCACAGTGGTTAGCACTGTTGCCTCACAGCGCTAGGGACTCAGGCTCGTTTCCTGGCTTGGGTAACTGTCTGTGTTGAGTTTGCATGTTTTCCCTGTGTCTGCATGGGTTTCCTCTGGATGCTCCGATTTCCTCCCACAGTCTGAAAGACACGCTGGTTAGATGCATTGACCCGAAAAAGCGCCGGAGGGTGGCAACTAGGGGAATTTCGCAATAACTTCATTGCAGTGTTAATGTAAGCCTTACTTGTGACTAATAAATAAACTCTAACTGAGGCAGGCGGCTCAAGTCCCATTCCAGACGCTTGAGCACAGAAATATAGGCTGACATTCCAGTACAGTGCTGAGGGAATGTTGGAGGTGCTGTCTTTCACGAGTGATATTTAAATTGAGGCCCTGCCTGCGCTTGCAGTTGGATGTAAAAAAATCTATTTCAAAGAAGAGTAAAGAGAGTTAAGCTACCATCAGTGTCCTGGCCAATATCTATCCCCCAATCAGCATCAGTAAAGAAAAAGCAAGTTGCACCTGGTCATTATCACATTATGATTGTGCCAAATCAATCTGCACCAATTGGCTGCTGTGTTTCCAACATTTTAACACTGACTACATTTCAAATCCACTTCATGGGTTGTCAGAGCTTTAACATATCCTGATGTCATGAATGGCACAATATAAATACCAGTCTTACTTTTTTCTTTTGCTTTAGGAATCAATTAACTTGTCTGTAACTGTTGTAGGATTATGGATGCAACATCCTACAGTTGCCAAACAATTGATGAGCTAGGTTTAGAATATCAAATTCAAGGCACCTTTCTAGATCATTGAAAGTGATTTTTTAACAAGAACGATTGTAATTCTAATCGACACCTTTAGTAACACAGGGCCCGATTCTCCCATTGCGACCCGCAACTTTTCTGGTGGGTCAGGTCGGGTTGGGAGATGGGTATGTCAGCCATTTCGCAGGTTCCCTGTGAGCTTCTATGACTCGTGCACATCTCCCAACCGGAAGAAAATGGCACCACAGGGAAGGTGCAGAAGTCTGGCGGGAAATGAGGTAAGTCATTTGAATATGTTTTACATATATTTTAAATGTATTTTAAATGCGATTATCGGGCCCAGTGCAGAACTTGCCGGGCCTGTAGGCATCTCCCACCCTGCCAGGAATACTTCATTCTGGTGGATTTAGAGTAGTTCCACACGTTCAGTGAACTAGTGGGAGACCCCGCCGGAGTGAAGGGGGGACAATCAAGGGTGGCAGGATTCACTACTGCTGATGGGGGTGAGTGGGCCGGACAGCGGACGCTTTGGGATGGGGGGGGGAGGGGGGAGGGCGGTCTGGGTTGTGGGGGCCACAATTGGGCTGTGGGGGGGGGGCAGAAGAGGCCACACAGCAGAAGTCCCAGGCTGACCAACGACTGGGCTGGCCAACAAATGAGGAGACTGTCAGATCGGGACCACTGCTCTGTGAACTGTCAGACTCCGGCACGAACAGGCTCCGTCCCGGGTTTTAATGATATTCATGACTGTGACCTCTGCACTGCACAAAGTGGGGAGATTCAGTCTGAAGTTGCACTGATAAAATCCAATTGGAAAAATGAAGACAATTCACCAGGAACTTGGCACCTGGGATTAGCTATAGGCAGTATCTATTTTCTTTGTGATCTAGAAAAGTTCCCACCAATTCAGCACTTTTGGGAGAATCGCCCCCACAGTGTTTTCATTAGAATAAATTTAAGTTCACAGACAAAGAAAATAGATACTGCCTATAGCTAATCCCAGGTGCCAAGTTCCTGGTGAATTGTCTTCATTTCTTCAATTGGATTTTTGGTGTTTTTATTCCCTTTAGCTGTGCATTGTCTTTTCTGATCGCGCAATGGTTAATATACCTGTTTCTAAAACCCGCTTATTTCATTTAGGTCTCCAAGTGATAGTTACACAAAGTGACAACATGCTCATCAAAGGAACATTGTTTCAAACCATGTATTCAAAAGCTATCACCTAGACAAAAAAAAATGCTGAAATAGTAACTTGAGGTCATAGATAAAATGGATAAAGTTTGGTTGACAAAGTTTCTACAGGGAAATAACTGCCTTTTTAACACAAACAATTATGTACTGCCTGCCTCAACAATGTACTTTTATTTTTGGGTTATGCAGTTAGCATATAACTGGCTCAGTAAACAGTGAACAATTTTTGCTGCCACAGTTAAAGTTAGTCCTTGAGTTATATATCCCCACTCAAAATGTCAAAATAACTCTCATAGCAACACCACTGCCCTTCCGTGCTATGGTGGAATGGTCAATGCACATTTTAAAGATGCTGTGAGCAGTTTTTAAAACAGTTGTGAATGTCACAGCTTGGTTATTGTACTTGACCAGCTTGAGAACTGACCACCAACGGTGCATGTTTTCTCTTCCTCCCTCCCACAATTGTGCTCAATTGGTGAATCTTATTCAACATGAGAAATCCAAATGTCAGCCAAAAGCAGTAAATGGTGAAAAGCTCGAAACAATGGCAGCCCAAAGAAATTTAAGGGTCCATGTTCATAGATCATTATTCAGTGACAGGCATAAGAAATAATCAGGAGTGGCTATTGGAAAGCTTGGTTTATTATTTAGGGGACAAGAATATATGGGGCTGGAAGTCATGCAACAGCGACACAAAGCCCTGGTAAGACCACATCTGGAGCACCAGAGCTTTGGAAGGATATTCGCTGACCTTGGATAGAATGCAGGACAGCATGAAGGCAATAACAACATCTAAACCCTAGGATTTAAAAAAAACAAGTAGACATTGCACAAACTAGATTGCATTCCCTAGAATTTAAGATTAAGCAGTGATTGAAATAAAGTTTTCAAGATATTAAAGAAACAGACAGGGCAGTTAGACAGAAACTATTTCACTGGAGTAGAGAATCTAGGGTTAGGAGAATAAAAATTAGAGCTAGGCCTTTAAATAACAAAATCCGAAAACATTTCTACATGCAAAGGGTACTGGAAATTGAAACGTTGGGCCCGATTCCCCATCCCGATGAACGTTTTTTGGCAAGTCGAGAATCATGTGTCGGCCATTTTGTGGGATTCGTGCATGTGTTCCTGAAACACGTGCGTCTCCCACAGCTGGAGAGCAGGCGCAGTCAGGACCATGCTGGAAACCAGCAGGAAGAGATACAAGTCATTTACATCTGTTTCTCATGAATTTTAAATCTCATTATCAGGCCCGGCACGGAATTCTCTGGGGCCCAACAGGATCTGCCACTCCGTCAGGAATATTTCACTCCAGCAGGATTTAGAGTAGCTCCTCACTTGTGGTGAACTAGTGGAGATCCCATCAAAGTGAAGGGGGAGCAATTGGGGCCCCCAATGGGGTCATACAGCAGGACTGGTGCCCCCGGGCATGGGCACCCTGGCACTGCCTGCCTGTGCCCCTGCCCAGGGGGCTCTTGGCAGTGCCCACTGGGCATTGGGCAGTGCCAAAGGGGAGCCTGGGGTGGAAAGGAGTGGGCCAATGGGGGCCCAAGAGCATAGGGCCTAATGTGGGAGGGGCCAGATGCAGGGCCTATTGTGGGCAGGGCCAAAGGGAGTGATCGGTGGGGTGGGAGGTCCTGCTGCCACTCTGCTTTAGGTTTGGTCAGGGCTGCAGGGAAGCCCGTGATCAGGGCGGGCTGGAGGTGGTCGTCTGCCAGGGGTGGGGGGTAGGGGTTTGTCGCTGCTGCGTGGGGTGCTGGAGATCGGGGTGCTCACCATGGCCCATGAATGCTTATGGGGGCTACAATCAGCGTTCGAGGGGAATGGGTTGGAGGGGCAGCAGTGTGGGGGTACCAGGCTGGCCAGCGATTGAGCTGGCCAGCACACCGCGATCTGACAGATCAGGGCCAATGCGCATGCGTAGGGGCCTGGAACTGTCAGACTCCAGCGTGAGTAGGCCCCGCCTCCGAGCTTTTAATGATGTTCACGATTGTGACCTCTGCAGTGCACAGAGTGTGGGAGATTTCAGTCTGAGGTCCCACTGAAGAAAACAATCGTGAATTACACCAGTTTTCGAGCTAATTCAGCACTTCGAATTTTTTTTGGGAGAATCAGGCCCATTCTTCTGCAAACGACCATATCCTTCTTTCCCTTGTCAAAATTATTCATAATTTTGAATACCTCAATAAGGTCACCTCTTAATCTTCTCTGCTTCAAAGAGAATAAGGCTAATTTCTCTCATCTTTCCTTGTATCTAAAACTCCTCGTTCCTGGTATTATTCTAGGAAATCTCCTTTGCACTCTCTCTTTAAAGCTTTAATGTACTTCCTTAAATATTTTGCCCAGAACTGAACACAATACTCAAAATGTGGCCTGATCAATGATTTGTAGAGGTGTACCTTCACTTCCTTGCTTTTATATGCTATGCTTCTATTCATAAACCCAAGGAGCTATAAGCCTTTCAACATGCCTAGTCACCTTCAGAGAATTATGCACTTGAACCCTGAGGTCCCTCTGCCTCTATACTCCCTCAAAGTTCTACAATTGACCCTGTATTGTTTCCCCATGTTTCAGCTACTGAAATTCCCTCACATTGTGCTGCATTGAAGTTCACCTGCGAGGTAGCTGCCTATTTGGCCATTTGTCAATGTTCCTCTGAAATCGCTCAACATCATTCTCACAATACACTATTGTCTGTAGCTTAGTATCATCTGCAAATTAGAGATTTTGCCTATCTTTAAATCGTTTGTATATATCAGAAAAAGCAAGGAGCGCAACATTGATCCCTGGGGAATACCACTTTCAACTCATCTACAGTCTGAGGATTGTTCATCTATACCGACTCTTTGTTTCCTATTTCCTAGCCAACTTTTAATCCATGGCTGCCAAGGAGCCATCAATCCCAAACATTTCTAATTTGTTAAGCAACCTGCCATGTGACAACACATCAAATGCTTTTGAAAGTTCAAATATACAACATCCACACACTACCCTCATCCACTGACTGCATCATAAGCTGTTACTCGTAGGGTGTCACAATATCAGTGTTTGAGCCCTAGCTATTCACATCCTACATCAATGACTTGGATATGGGGATCAAATGTAATACTTCCAAGTTTGCTGATGACATTAAACAAGATGGGAATGTAAGCTGTGAGGAGGATGCAAAGAGACTTCAAGGAGATGTAGACAGGTGATGTGAGTGGGCCAAACATAAAGATAGAATAAATGTGGAAGAATACAAAGTTAATAATTTTGGTAAAATATACAAAATGCAGTGTTAAAAATGCCGCTGATATTAAATGTGAGGGTATACCAAAACCCAGGTGGGTAAATTAGAACAGCGGTTCTTAGTGGTATATTATTTCACTTAGGTATAATGTGAGAAAAGATATGCAAACTAGTGAGAAACAGTGCAGCCTTGTAATCAATTAGTAAAGGCTATTTATTAAAAGAAAACACAAAACAAAAAAGACTATAATACCCTACAATAGTACACTTAGCTACAATAATGACTATACACATAGGATCTTATGAAGTTAACCCTTGTTCCCAACTACCTACATTTCCTGAACTCTGAGAATTGACCCTTTCCCCAATGTCCAACATTATACAATCCAGTATATAGTTACCACCCACAGTTTATTATCCAGATTTGAGAAGGCCTGTTTTCATTTCAGCATAGTGGGTCTTCTCGGCTGTAACCTTTTTTTTAAGTATAGCAGCTTTTTGCCAGACATTGTTTTCAGCGAGCCTGCTTTCTCCAGCTGGGTGTGGTTATGATGGTAGCTTCTGCTCTCCTGCTGTGCTCAGCTATCCTCCTGTGGTTATACTGTCCTTACCTTTGATATTATGCTTATTTGAATAACACCTCAGACCAGGCTTTTAGAACATAAGAACATAAGAAATAGGAGCAGGAGCAGGCCATCTAGCCCCTCGAGCCTGCCCCGCCATTCAGTAAGATCATGGCTGATCTGTCGTGGCTCAGTTCCACATTCCCGCCCTCTCCCCATAACCCTTAATCCCCTCTCTTATCAAAAACCCATCAACCCGCGTCGTAAAAATATTTAGCGAGGCAGCCTCAACGGGCAGAGAATTCCAGAGATTCACCACCCTTTGAGTGAAGAAGTTCCTCCTCAACTCCGTTCTAAACCGCACCCCCTTTATCTTGAGGCTGTGCCCTCTAGTCCTACTGTCCTTTCTGAGCGGGAAGAGTCTCTCCACCTCTATCCTATCCATCCCATTCATCATCTTATACATCTCAATGAGATCTCCCCTCATTCTTCTAAACTCTAACGAGTACAAGTCTAGTTTATTCAGCCTCTCCTCATAGCTCAACCCCCTCAACTCCAGTATCAGCCTAGTAAACCTCCTCTGCGCTCCCTCCAAGGCCAAAATATCCTTGCGTAAGTACTGCGCCCAAAACTGCACACAGTACTCCAGCTGCGGCCTCACCAATGCCCTATACAGCTGCAGCAAGACCTCCCTACTTTTATATTCAATCCCCCTCGCTATGAAGGTCAGCATCCCATTTGCCTTCCTGACCACCTGCTGCACCTGCAGGCTGGGTTTTTGCAACTCATGCACAAGGACCCCGAGGTCCCTCTGCACCATCGCCTGCTGCAGTTTTTCGCCACATAAGTAATAGTCCTTCCTACCATTATTCCTACCAAAGTGGACCACCTCGCACTTGCCAACATTAAATTCCATTTGCCAGTTCCTGGCTCATTCGCCCAGCCTATCTAGATCCTTCTGCAGATTCTCCACACCCTCTGCACAATTTGCCGTTCCACCAATCTTGGTGTCATCAGCAAATTTCGACACCACACACTCGGTTCCCTCCTCCAGATCATCTATGTAAATGGTAAATAGCTGAGGCCCCAGCACCGACACCTGGGGCACTCCACTAGTCACCAACCACCAATCCGAATAGCACCCATTAACCCCCACTCTCTGCTTCCTATTTGACAACCAATCCTCTATCCACGCTAACACCCTACCCCCAACTCCATGCCCCCTTACCTCTTGTGAGGTACCTTGTCAAACGCCTTCTGAAAATCAACAAGAAATTATATTCTCTCTCTCCACTTTGAACTCACCACTTCTATAGAACTAATACCAATTTCGATACATCATTACTTTCCCTTTGTCACTTAGACAAACATTTGTTTCTCACTACAATACTAATTCATGTATCAAAAACACGCCTTCAGACAGCTGCACTCATCAGTTCCGCTTCTATCCAATTTCTTTAAGAACATAAGAACTAGGAGCAGGAGTAGGCCATCTGGCCCCTCGAGCCTGCCCCACCATTCAATAAGATCATGGCTGATCTTTTCATGGACTCAGCTCCACTTGCCTGCCCTCGCATTATAACCCTTAATTCCTTTACTGTTCAAAAATTTATCTATCCTTGCCTTAAAAACATTCAATGAGGTAGCCTCAAATGCTTCACTGGGCAGGGAACTCCACAGATTCACAACCTTTTGCGTGAAAAAGTTCCTCCTCAACTCAGTCCTAAATCTGCTTCCTCTAATTTTGAGGCTATGTCCCCTAGTTCTAGTTTCACCCGCCAGTGGAAACAATTTCCCTGCTTCTGTCTCATCAATTCCCTTCATAATCTTATATGTTTCTATCAGATCCCCTCTCATTCTTTTGAATTCCAATGAGTAAAGCCCAAGTCTACTCAGTCACTCCTCATAAGCCAACCCTCTCAACTCCGGAATCAACCTAGTGAATCTCCTCTGCACCCCCTCAAGCGCCAGTATACCCTTTCTCAAGTAAGGAGCCCAAAACTGTACACAGTACTCCAGGCGTGGACTCACTAGCACCTGATACAGCTGCACCATAACCTCGCTGTTTTTAAACTCCATCCCACTAGCAATCACGATCAAAATTCCATTTGCCTTTTTAATTACCTGCTGCGTTTGCAAACCAACTCCTTGAGATTCCTGCCAAGGACACCCAGGTCCCTCCACACAGCAGCATGCTGCAACTTGTTACCATTTAAATAATAATCCATTTTGCTGTTATTCCTATCAAAATGGATGACCTCACATTTACCTACATTGTACTCCATTTGCCAGACCCTCGTCCACTCACTTAGAGGGTCTCATTGTATTTTATTTTATCTGAATTTTATTTTTAGTCTTGACTTTATTCAATTCTTGAATCCTCCTGTCACTCCAGTGTTATAAAAGCAGATTATTTCTTAAATGGTGAAAGATTGGGAAGTGTTGATATCTAATTGGCCTGAATGTTCTTGCTTATAACTCACTGAAGAATAACATGCAGGTGTGGCAAGCAATCAGGACGACAAATTGTATGTTTGCCTTTATTGCAATGAGATTTGAGTGCTGATATAAAGAAGCATCGCTGCAATTTGATAGTGCTTTGGTGAGATTGTACTAGGAGTATTGTGTACAATTTTAGTCTCCTTACCTAAAGAAGGATATTCTTGCTACATCCACTGGGATGGCAAAGATTGGGGAGTCTGTGCCTAAATTCTTCAGAATTAGAAGAATGAGAGGTAATGTCATTGAAGCACACAAAATTCTTACAAGGCATGAGAACATAGATGCAGGAAGGATGTTTCCCCTGGCTGGTGGTTCTACAGCTGAAGTATCAACTGAAATTCCACAGCAATTTTCATTGATTATCCACTACATATTAAAATGTTGTTGGAGCTTCTTTTTCAGCATGGCCTATAACATATTGCACAATGTACTTTTATCTAAACCGCATGTTGAAATGATTTAAGGTCAAAAGCAAGTGTCAACATGATTATTAATTTGCCGGTTTCAATGGGAAGCTATTCAGGGGTAAAGGCCATCTGCATCTCTGTAACTGCAGTCATGGTGCATTCGCTAACTTTATACTCCATTCCATAAACTGCCAGAAATTCAATGAAAGTGCAGGAAACATCTGCCCACTGTTACCAAAGTGAACACTATCTAAATTCTTAAAAAATTCATTCATGGGACATGGACATTGCCGGCTAGCCATGATTTGCACAGAGCTACACAATGTGTGAAAGAGGCAGGCACTATACATCTTTTAAGCATTTTCACCAACACCCAACTTCAATTCTATTTTAATATTTAACATAATTCATATACTTCTGGTTTCGCTTTCTTGTTTTCTATAAATTACCAGAGAGTTGCTGGCATGATGATAAAAAATGGTTGCCACAGCAACCAATTATTTGCGGTTTATAAAATGTGTTGCTGCTGTATTAAAATGAACCAAAATCACAAAACAGCAGTCATATCAGGACCACAGAGGCTTCCAAAAGTGCAATTTCTTCATGACAATTTCTTTTCATTTGCTATCCAGTCAAAAGGCTAATATGTTTGAGTTGTAAGCTTGATAACATTGCACACACACACACAAAAAGCATTTATCGGTTGCAGTATGGATTTGACTTGCAAAGACAGCAGTTCATTTAGTTAAATTTAATAAAGGTTAATAAGTGTTAGAGACAATTTGCCTGCCTGCTTTCTCAGAAGCATGCAATATTAGTTCACATCAAAGCAATTTCATATGCATAAAATTTGGTCATTTTAAAAGTAATTAGCAAGAATATTGAACAGTTTCAATGATACTTTCGGTAACGAAAACACAATGTTTTATATTTCCCATCTCTAATCTCAAAATGAATTTACAGAAATGTGGTTATCACTTATATTCAGCGTTTTATTTGTGCCAATATGACTGCTCAGCAAAGCTAAAATGCCGCTGGGGTTAATCCTGATTTTTGCTTATCTCAAGCAAATATAACAGCTGACAATACTTGACAGGAAAACACATAATTTAACCAGGCACGTTGTCAGTCTGGACACACGTTCTGAGAAATAAGTATTTGTCCTGGTTAAAAGCAGGAAAATATTACAAAGGAAAATAATTCCATCAACACCAAATTACTTGGAATGTGATTTTAAGTAAATCGGGCCAATTTAGTCAGGTCTCATAATCCCAAACAAGCTATACAAAGAACATCTTGCTTTCTCTCTCCAATGGCTGAGTCCCAGCTTTATCAAAATTCCTAATTTGGTGTTTGTGGATGGGGGTTCAAAGAAACATGGATGAACATACTTCCTGAGAGGGTCACATATGAAGAGAAAATAGGTGACACTGAATTAAATTATCAACACTTAAAATTTGCAAAATGAATTAGTGGGAATGGAAATCTGCACTTCTTTTGGGAAAAACATTCTCAAAATATTGTACCAATAATGAAAAATAGGGGCCTCTTGACATGAACTCTTGAAAGCAAGGGTTATTGTACAAAAGGTATTGGGGATGCTTGCCAGCCCACTTCCACTGACAAAAGGGACAACTGGTAATTGAAAATGCTCCCTCCAATGAGTAGTTCTGTGATGATATGGTTAAGAGGTTCCACTCTGAAGATTATTTAGGCTTTTCAATGTAGCAATTAGGTAAGGAGAGTGGATAGACCCTTCTCACTTTGTGCTCATTTTGGGTGAAAGTTCTTAATTATTCCCACTGAGAATAAGTGATTCAAGAAGATCATTAAATATGACTGTGGAAATCAGTACTATTTTGAAGTACAAGTAGGACCAAGAGCATGAATTTCCTTTCTGTTGCACATTCAAGGTTTGCTTACGCCCATGGAAATAACAGGGTCCTTTGAATGTGTTCTTTTATAATCACCTGGACATGAATGTGTAAATATCTCTGCTCGTGAGGCCCCATTCCTTTGCTTGCTGCAAGACACACTGAGGAGCAGTGAATAGTGCTTTCCGACTATTGTGACTTCATTTACTTCAGAAAATAAACATTTGTAAACCATGAATGGCTTGATTCCCACCCCTGAATGACAACATATTTGTTGAGGTCAGACATGTATCCAATTGATAAGTGAGAGCTGGCGGCACTACCATCCAGCTACCCAGAAAGTAGGTTCATCTTTGTGTTTGTAGAGAGGAACAGCTGGTTGAGAGGAGTACTGATGGGAATAGTATTAGAGCTACAGACATAAATACAGATAAGGAGATCAAATATTCCACAGGGCATGATGAGCTGCAGAATATAAATGTTGTCTGCAGGCACGAACAGCTAGTTTATAGAAGAAACATGAAGATATTTTATCATTAATAAAGAAATATACATTGCACCATAATGGGAACTGACATCTTTACGCACTGTAGCCATAATCATTCCAAAAAAGACAATAAAGTGGCTAATTTTCCATTTCAAAAGCCAGCATTAAATATTACGATTTTAGTGACACAGTGGATTAAAGCACTTCTTTTCATCTCTGAGTTTAGGTCCTCACTCAAGCCAAAGGACTAAATGAAAAGCTCTTTTGCCTGACAGTGCAAAGATTCTGGACTGAAATAAGTTATCAAATGGAATGAAAAAGAGGAATCCCATTCTTTAACGACACCACATGCAACCAAATTATTAAGGACCCCCGCCTCATCCTGAGGAAAAATCTGCATTGTAACCTTTCAATGATCCTGAAAAGGTAATCAAGCAAAGCCTCCCAATATTCAGCTGCACAATTTTTCACTATTTAGCCTGGCCAGCTGCCCTCCACAGGCAACACTTCCGATGTCAGGCTGCAACAAAAGAGGACCATTATGAATCATGGAGTATTTGATTAACTCAGCCTTTATACTTATTCGTAGGATTTCCAATCCTATTCCCAACCAACTATCCACAGAGCTACATTTTACCATCTGCTCTTCACAAACACAAACATGAACAGATCAGGTCCCAGACAGATGGTTGGTAAAGCTGCCAATTTTCTCCCTTGTCAAACACCCCATCATACTCCCTGAGTCTCAGCAGTTACTCCCTTCTGCTAGCCTTCAAACATCAGGTAGAATGTTCCCCAACTGTAATTTGGGTACTGGTAGAACACGTGCCAAACATGCAGCAAAAATATATGACTGCACAGTAGAAAAGTTCCTTCAGCAAAGAAAGCAATTTAAACATAAATTCTTCCACAGTTTGTTATGGGAAAAACAATGTCAGATTCAGAATCAATTAAAAAGTTTAACAAAGGCAAGTGAAGAGAAACATTTTGCAATACACAACCAAATTTAGTAATGAGAAAAATAGTTTTAATTACAAAAAGGTTAAGTGGAGTTAGAGAATTTTTCAAATGCAGGAATAAATTGATGTTTTTTCTTTCTTGTTCTTTCATGGGAACTGAGTGTCACTGACAAAAACTAGCATTTGTTGTCCATCCTTAATTACCTTTGAGAGATGAGTGCTGAACTGCCTCCTCAAATCACTACAGTCTATCTGCCGTAGGTATATCCACTGTGCTGTTAGGGACGGAGCTCCAGAATTTTAAATCAGCCGCTGTGAAGGAACTGTAATATATTTCCGAGTCAGGAAAGTGTGTGGTTTGGAGGCGAACTTGCAGGTAGTTGCATTCACATGTGTCTGCTGCCAATGTGTGTCCAGATGTAGGGACTGTGGGTTTGGAACGTGTAGTTGAAGGAGGTTTAGCAACTTGCTGCAGTGCACTTTGAAGGTGTACACACTGTGGCCATCGGGTGTTTGTGCTAGAGGGAGTGGGTGCTGCAGATGGTGATGGAGTGCTAGTCAAGTGGGCTGTTATATGCTGGATGGTGTATGGCATATTGGGTTTTGCTGGAGCTGAACAAATCCAGTCCTGACTTGTGCTTTATAGAAAGTGGGCTGATTTAGGGAATCAGAGAATTACTCATCACAACAATTCCCAGTCTCTGATTGCTCTTGTAGCCACAACATCATATGAGTAATCCAGTTAAGTTTCAGGTCAATTGCGATCCCCAGGATGTCAATGATGTGGAATTCAGCAATAGTAATGTCACTGAATGTCAAGGGGAATTGGCTAACTTCTTTCTTGTTCGCTTTGGTGGAAGCCGAGCACCTTTCTCTGGTCTCTGGCACAGGCACTTGTTTCTTGACGTACCAAAAAAAATTGAAAGGATAAAAGCAAAATACTGCAGATATTTGAAATCTGAAACAGAAAATTATGGAAAACCTCAGCAGCTAAAGCTTCATCTATGGAAAGAGAAACTGTGAAGAGCTCTGACGAAGAGTCATATGGACTCGAAAAGCCAACCTTTTTTTTCTCTCTCCACTGATTCCATCAGACCTTCTGAATAATTGAAGGGAATTTGATATGAATGCATTATGCATTCAAACAACATCACTCAAAATAATTTCTGGCCTACTGTGTTAAAAGGATACAAGGAAAAGAGTACAGTAATGTTTATTGGTGAACATGAACTTGGAACCCACTTGAGTTAGAATGATTTTCACATCATTGAGTTCAGTTCTTTGGCTCAGGCAGATCAAATTAATGTACCAGATTTGATTTCTTTTTATAGACAGCATTATCACCCGAAAAGTCTTCAAACTGCCTACAAAGATAAGGTAACAGAAACCCTAAGGAAATTCCCAGTGAAAAAGAAGGGTTGGAAAACAATACTATTTAGCCTTCACATTTTGTGCACCTGTATCATGATTCAATATTTAACCTGATCACTTTTCATCTTTTTTTTGCCTCTGAAGATTCTTTTCTGCTGTTCCAATGTAGGCACTAACCACTTAAAAAATGGTTTTGAGCAGACATTCTCTACTTGAAACTTCAATTTGTGTTCTTTCAACAGGTGTTGCTAAGCCTGTTTTGTGTTCTGTTTGTGATCAAAAGAAACGGGTCAATGTTACAACTCAAATAAATGGCACAGAAATATTTCAAAAAGTGCGAACTATTAATTTGTGATTTCCAACAGCAGCAATTTCTAGTCTTATATGCTTTCTTGCACAGTGGTAATAACTGGACAGAACACAACAGGAAACTTCACTGATACCTGTTTTTGAACCTGGGGATCACAATGTTTGCTACAGTCCATGCCTGGTCCTGTTATTAAGGTGGGCAATCCGCAAACATTATGCTGTCTTCCCGTCTCAATGAGTCATTTCCTTTCTCTTGCATGCCGACGAACAAAACATTCCCCTTGACCCGCCAGACTCAAGCAGTTCAGAGGGGATCTTTTCCAACCCCACCGCTGAAGAGGTGTCACAGCTGTTGCCCACACCCAGCACAAGCGCATATACTCGCACCACTGTGGGATCACTAAGTCGGCAAGTTTCTCTGTCAGTCACTGGGGAACAGCTCATAACTTAAGATCCACCAATGTTGAGAACCAATGTTTCATTCTCATCTGCATGCTTGAATCACTGAAATGGGAAGACAGCATCATGTTTGTGGACAGCATAATCTGCTTTCAGGCGCTCCCATACGCACTCAGCCTGAAACAATAATCGTGGGTCCGAGTTGTGCTGTGGCTTAGCGTGTCCGAAACGATCAGAGCTCTGAACTGCACATGCGCAGTTGGAAAAACAACTGAAAAAGCCTGCCCGTGTCAGATCACTCCCGGGCTGCAGAAAGCAGAGAAAGCGGCCCAGGAGCGACATGTGGGAGCGATGATCCCCAAAGACATCACTGTCCCCCTTATCCAACTCCCTGCTACCCAAACCTGCCCCGTCCCCCCCCCACCAATCGCCCGCAGAGTGGCAGCAGACCCCCACTGCCGTTCCTCCCTCCCCACCAGAGATCCATCTGCCCCCTCTCCCCACCAGTGAGCAATCGGGCCTCCACCCCACCCCCACCAGAGATGTATCTTATCCACCTCCCTCCTCCCCTCTCCCCCAGAGAACAATCTGGCTTCACATCCACCCCCCCCCCCACAGAGAATGATCTGGCCTCACTCAGCCTCCCCCCTCAGAGAACAATCTGGCCTCACTACCTACACCCCGACCCACCTCCCTCCTGCCCCTCACCACCGATCTGATCCAGAGAGCCGTTGGAAACTCTGAACCCGCTCTTCAGCAGCCGGAGTGCCCGATTCAGACTTTTATTCAGCAGGTTCATTTTGGTGTGATGGCCGATTGGCGAACATGGAAGTAAAGGGGGAAATGCTGATAAAGTTGGGCAGGCGATTCATTAATTAAATTGAAATACATGCAAATACATTTAAATCGACATTGCGCCCATTTTGGGCGTGAATCGGATTGCTGCCATTTCCGGGTTTTGGTAAAGTGGCCATCTATGCGGACGCAGGCGCAGATCACGTTAATGGCCTCACACCTGCCTTTAGTACATTTTCACACCCAAAAACAGGTGCGACACAGTGGTAAAATAGTGCCCATGTGTGTGCAGAAGTGCACTTTTCCAGTGGTCCTCACAATTGGGACCCCAAACTCGCAATAGGTGAGCGTGCATCTTTACACTCAAGTCCTTTCCAACCTGCAAAAAGGCCACACAAAAATGAAAGGCAGAGGAAATTGTTTCTCCCAAACAGAAACAACTGAGTGCACAGTTGCGGTCCCCATATTTGAGGAAATATGTAGTGGTATCAGAGGAGGTTTACTAGATTGATTCCAGAGATGAGGGGTTTGTCGTATGAAGAGAGATTGAATAGGCCGATACTCTCTGGAATTTAGAAGAATGAGGGGAGATCAAATTGAGGCATTCAAGATGACAAAAGGTATGGATAAAGTAGATGTGGAGTGAATGCTTCCGTGTGTGGGGCATTCTAGGATGAGAGATTATAGTCTTAGCATAAGGAGTAGCAAATTTAAAACACAGTTGAGGAGAAACTATTCCCAAAGGGTTGTGAATCTATGGAATTCACTACCCCAAAGCATGGTGGATATTGGGATAGTGAGTAAATTTAAGGAGGAATTAGACAGATTTTTAATTGGTGATGGATTGAAAGGTTATGGGGATAAGGCAGGAAAATGGGGATGAGGAGCATATCAGCCATGATCGAATGGTGGAGCGGACTCGATGGGGAAAATGACCTAATTCTGCTCCTATATCTGAAGAACTTGAGTTAAGCTCAAACTTCAGTTCCATTGGGTGATGAAAATCCGGCCAACCATATCCTTGATTTCCTGAAAAATCAAAAAGCTGTATATCTCAGCTTTAATTAAATTCAATAATGTAGCATTCACAACCAATTCTGTAGAATTCCAAAGACTGACAGCCTCTGAGTGAAGAAATATCACCTCATCTCAGACCTAAATGGTTGGATCTTTATTCTGAGATGTGTCACTGTGCTCTAGATTCCCCAGCCAAAGGGGAACAACATTTCATTGTGAACCCTATCAAGACCATTCAGAATCCTGTATGCTTCAAAGAGATCACCTCTCATCCTTTTAAACTCCATAGAATATAGGCACCATTTACTCAGCTTCTCACCATAAGTCAACCTTCTCATTGAAGGGAACAATCCATTGATCCTTTGATGCATCACTTCCAAAATGAGTAGATCTTTCCTTAAATGTGGCGTTGCATGTTATGTGACTCCACTGGATGTATTTCCAGTGACAGTGCACTGAAATACGGTGGGCACCCCCCCCCCACCCCACCACCTTTCCATCCACTCCCAAGCTCACCTCCGTAGTATGGAGGGGTGGACTCAACGCTGAAATTGGTTGCCCGCCCAACATAATTACATAGGTAATCAAGAGTCAATTTGTCTTTTTGCCAAGTTATCTGACCCCAAGAATACACTAGTCAGGCCAGAAAATGTTTAAATGAGTGGTTGGGCTGGAGTGGTCAGCCTAATTTTTTAACTATGTTCTTCTGGTGTTTGATCTTTGTGAACTGCCCTTTACGGATCGGGAGAAGGATTGGGGGAGGGGGTCAGGAAGGAAGAGGGACAGCTTCCCAAAGATGGAATCCTTTCTTTCATGATAACCACTACTCCCACACTTTCCCCTCTTCTCACTGCAGCCTCAAACCAAGCCCACAACCACCTCCTTCCCTGTGCTACCTAAACTCTCTCTGCCCAAGATCCCAGATCCCAAATTTGGGGATCCCTGGGCTGCCTTTCTTATGTTCTTGCAGTTCTGGCAATGGCCACTAATGCATTCTTGGCATTACTGGAAATGATTGAGCTGCCGGACAATCTAATTGGCTGGCAGTTCCAGATGACAGGACTTTCTCCCCAGTGTGTTGTGCAAGTCCCACTTGGCCCTTGTTAAACACATCCGCGGAGTGTTATGGCTGCAGGGTGGGCTGGCATAGAGCAGGTTGGTTCCAAACTGACTTTACTACTGGGTGGGCAAGCTGTCCCAAAATACCCCAATCTGCCCTCTCCACCCTCACATTATTCCAACTGTGGTCTCATCAAAGCCCTGCACAATTGTACCATGACTTCTTCATTCTTGTACTCCAATCCCCCTTCAATAAAGGCCAACATGCCATTTGCCTTATAGTTATATAGTAGGAATTCCTGAGCAGCCAGCTTCTGTCAGATTGTGATAAACCAAAGAAAGCGTTAATGGCTGATGGGTGCAAAATAAATATATCATGCCTGCAGTAAGATAACGGACACACACCTAGAGCATCCTACGCACATGGTCACATAACACGTGGAGGCTAACTGAATGGTAGATCTTGTGTCTCCACCTGTTAAAAGGTGGAGCCTGCAGAGTTGTATGCATGTAGCTGATTGTGCCCTGAAGCATTAGCAAAGCCACATGTCCTCTCCACCCACTTCTCCCCAATCGGAGAAAAGCTGATGACGTCCCCACTCCTTCAAGCGAAGGCATCTGTCAACTCTATGATGGCGAACTGTGAGATGTTACAAATGTCATAAAAGCAAAACACTGCAGATGCTCCAAACTGGATGTGCTGGAAAAGCTAAACAGATCTGGCAGCAACTAAAAAGAAAGAAACAGAGTTAACGTTTTAAGTCCAATATGACTCTTCTTCATATCCCGGTTAACTTTGTTTCTCTTTTCACAGAAGCTGCCAGACATGCTCAGTTTCTCCAGCACATTCTGTTGCTAATTGCCCCTGGTCTCAACCACTGGCAGTGGTGTCTTGCCCTACTGTGCTATTGTAGGTTGAATGAGGATATGATATACTTTACTCGCCATCTCCTTTGTGAAACATGGCTGCCTCAGTCACTGCTTCTAGTTGTAATGGGAGTCAGGGAAGTGCACTCTAAAGACTAAAAGCTTGATTAAGAAGCTTCCTCTTCTCATTTCTGTGCACAGTTTCCATCTCTATGCCCCATGCTTCATATCCAAATCATACTGCAGGCCAAAGAGGGACTTCAATGGTCCCCATTAATGGAACAGACTTTCTTCTGATAAATCAACTAACTGCTTTGATATCCTTGTCAAGGATCACCATCACTCCTTGTAAATCCAAAAATGTTTTCAAAACACTGCCAATAAATACAGCCTTTCCACAAAGCCTGCTCCAGTGAGAGAAAGTCAAAAATAACTTCCCCTGAAGGTTGAATGGTGATATCTTTAAATTGTGCTGGTGGTGAGAGGGTGATGATGTGGATGTGCCAGTGTTGGACTGGGGTAAACACAGTAAAAAGTCTGACAACACCAGGTTTTAGTCCAACCGATTTATTCGATAGTAAACTCACAAGCTTTCGAGGGGACTCCCTCTTCGTCAGGTGAATGGAGAGTTCTGGCCTCAGACAGAGCATATAAAGCACAGACAGTTTAGAGATTACTGATTAGAATGCAAATCTTTACAGCTAACCTGCTGTTCAAGTCCTAAAGTGGCCGACAATGTGTGTGGAAGGAGTGTGTGTTGCAAGAAAGTGTGTGGAATGTGTGTGTTGCAAGAAAGGGTGTCCCGAAGCATGGTACATTGGGGAGACCATGCAGATGCTATGACAATGGATGAATGAACATCGCTCGACAATCACCAGGCAAGACTGCTCCCTTCCTGTTGGCGAACACTTCAGTGGTCACGGGCATTCAGCCTCTGACCTTCGGGTAAGCGTTCTCCAAGGCGGCCTTCACGACACACGATAGCGCAGAGTCGCTGAGCAGAGACTGATAGCCAAGTTCCACACACACAAGGACGGTCTCAACAGGGATCTTGGGTTCACGTCGCACTGTAACCCCTGTGACTTGCCTGGGTTTGCAAAGCCTCACTCACTGTGCTGTCTGGAGACAATACACATCTCTTTAACCCGTGATCAGTGCTCCTTCCACACACATTATCAGCCACTTTAGGACTTGAACAGCAGGTTAGGTGTAAAGATTCGCATTCTAATCAGTAAACTCTAAACTGTCTGTGCTTTATATGCTCTGTCCGAGGCCAGAACTCTCCATTCACCTGACGAAGAGGGAGTCCCCTCGAAAGCTTGTGAGTTTACTATCAAATAAATCGGTTGGACTAAAACCTGGTGTTGTCAGGCTTTTTACGGTGAGAGGGTGGGCAGGGGAGGTCCATTATGCATGTTGCGTTAGGAGTGATCAAAATAAAGCGTTAATTAGACCTTCAAGTTCCAACGCCCACAGAAGGTAAGCATGCAGGTGCAGCAGGTGGTAAAGGAGGCAAATGGTATGTTGGCCTTCATTGCGAGAGGTTTCGAGTACAGGAGCAGGGATGTGTTGTTACAATTATTCAGGACCTTGGTGAGGCAACACCCAGAGTATAGTGTGCAGTTTGGTTCTTCTTTTTGAGGAAGGATGTTCTTGTTCTTGAGGGAGTGCAGTGAAGGTTTACCAGGCTGCTTCTGGGGATGGCGGGATTGATGTACGAGGAAAGATTGACTAGGTTAGGATTGTTTTCGCTGGAGTTCAGACGAGAGAGAGATCTTATAGAGACTTATAAAATTCTACCAGGACTAGACAGGGTAGATGCAGGGAGGATGTTCCCAATGGTGGGGATCCAGAACCAGGGGTCACAGTCTGAGGATTCAGGGTAGACCATTTCGGATGGAGGTGAGGAGACATTTCTTCACCAAAGAGTGGTGAGCCTACGGAATTCATTACCACAGGAAGTAGTTGATGCCACAACAATGAATATATTCGAGAGGAGGCTAAATATAGGGTTTGGGGCAAATGTGATCAAAGGTTATGGGGAGAAATCCAGATTAGGCTATTGAGTTGAACAATCAGCCATGATCGTAATGAACAGAGGAACAGGCTCCAAAAGGCTTCCACCTGCTCCTATCTTCTATGTTTCTATAGCCTCTAGTGCTGATGTGGTGCACTATCGATATCATGATCCACCCACTCTACATATCCCTGGTGCATGTACAACACATCTGCACTGTCTTATGGGCTATGCCAGAAGTGGTCTGGCCAATATTTTTGTAGTTTCTGTGGTGGCAGCACCAACAACATGATGGAACCTGCTTCGGTGACCAATGTGTTGACATATTTTGTAAAGGACATTAATTCCTTGGCCTTGTCTTCAACCGTTGTAATTTCATATCTCAGGACTTATTTGCCTTTTCATCAGTGGATATTCATTGTGATGAGTCTTCCAAAGTGTACTTATCTTTGTTTACAGTTTTCGCCTCTTAGCATTTTCCCACATAGTCCTGGTGGATTTCAAATCAGCTTGAAATTCAGGACATTCATTTTATTGTTATCTCTACTCATGCCACAGAATGCAATCTAATGTTATTTTAAGTCATAATTCTCAAGTGTTCTCATACATTGTGATTTTCTACAACACACTCACAGCAAAATGCTTAAATTGGAACAACAGCTTCCAACAACCAGCCTGGTATTTGATCCAAAAATTAAGCATCCCTTTGTGGATTATCCTTTCCCATATTCACATTCATTTAGAATCATTAAAATCTCTTTCCCTAATACACTTAAACCATTTTCATTTGTTCACAAAATTTCAAATCTTAGATTTCAGAAAACATGTAATAAGATGCCTTTCAGAAAACTGAAGAATAAAATGAAAGCTCATGGGAAGCAAAATGCTGCTCTAAAGTGGATTATTACTTGGCTACAAGAAGCAGAGAATAATTATTAATTACAATCGTTTTAATTTGGCATCCACAAGAAGCTGAACCCCACCGGGATCAATCCAAAAATTCATTTATGACCTTGACAAACTTTTATAAACAGTGTTCAAGCTTGCATGTTCTGTGCAAAAGCTAGATTTTGAGAGCAGAGAGAACAATGTAATACCCATTTCAAATCAGAATTAAGCTATGATCTGTAGATTAAACTGAAGTATGCAGATTGGATCTTCCTGATTCCAGTAAATTTGATTTGATTTATTATTGTCACACGTATTGGTAAACAGTGAAAAGTATTGTTTCTTGGGCACTATACAGACAGAGCATACTGTTTATAGAGAAAGAAAGGAGAGAGTGCAGGATGTAGTGTTACTGTCATAGCTAGGGTGGAGATAAAGATCAACTTAATGTGAGTTAAGTCCATTCAAAAGTCTAATGGCAGCAGGGAAGAAGCTGTTCTTGAGTTGGTTTGTATGTGGCCTCAGACTTTTGTATCTTTTCCTGATGGAAGAAGATGGAAGAGAGTATGTCCATGGTGTGTGGGATCCTTAATTGTGCTGGCTGCTTTTCTGAGCAGCAGGAAGTGTAACAGTGTCAATGGGGGGAAGGCAGTTTTGAGTGATGGACTGGGCTTCATTCATGGCCCTTTGTAGTCTCTTGTGGTCTTGGGCAGAGCAGGAGCCATACCAAGCTGTGATACAACAAGGAAGAGTGCTTTCTACGGTGTATCTGCAAAAGTTGGTGAAATGTTCTGTAGATGTTCTGGATAATTAACAGCTAATAATTATTTCAAATTTTCTGCTTTTGTGCAGTTTGATGAATTCACTGCGAGGTCACTTTAAATTTTCTTTCTGGCTGGTTGTGTAGTAGCCAAAAGTGAATAGATTGTGAGTGGCCTTTGCAATATATTTAGGATTGCTGAACGTCTGAGCACAGATGCATCTTAGAGGGAATATTTGTGATTAAAGGATGAATGTAATCAATCCAGGTACTGGACATGAGGGTCTGTGTTTGATCTTAGAAAGTATAGCCTCAATCTCTTCTCATGTATTTCTGCCTTGGTTGCATTTTATGAGCAGTGCTGCACTTCCCTTGCTTACTGCTGAAAAACAATTTGAATTTCTTTATCATCTTTAATGACAAAAGTGTCCAAAATTTTCTCAAAATTATCTTCACAAAACTCTAATTAAGGCACAAATACAGCTTTGCATTTAGCTCGGAGCAGCAGGAAGGACGTGATAGTCCTTAAGAGGAGATTAACCAGAATAGCTTATGGGATAAGGGGTTGTCGATGAAAGGTTAGTTTGGAGATGCTGGGGTTCTCCTTGGAGCAAAGGAGATAGAGGGGAAATCTGAAAGAGGTTTACAAAACTATGACAGGTTTAGATAAGGCAGGTAGAGACAGGGGCCAGGATTTTCATGCAAGACTGTTCTGCCTTAGCGAAAATCCTGGCGGAGAGACACAGATATGCAAGTTCCACCCCTGAACTTGGCCATTGCCATTTTTCCAGGGTAAATGGGGGAGATCTTAATGTGCACATCTGCAGTTCTTGAAGACAACTTGAAGAACCGTAGATGTACACATTAGGTTTGATTTTTGGCAAGTGTGATGTCCAAAAGCTGATTTTGCACTTTAGGACTGCAAAGAGGAAGTCTAAAGCTCCAGACTCCTTTGGGGAGTACCCTTCTCGGGATATATAGTATCCTTCTGGGTAACGTCCCAGGACACCTTTATAAGCAATAAAGCGGCATTTTCAGAGAGGTGCCTTTTGGGAGAGAAAACATTCCCTTTGAGAATTCCCAAAAGCAGACATGAAGATGTATAAAAAGAGTATAACCTCATTGGAACTGTCAGGGTTATTGGAACTGTCAAGAGAATTGTTTAAAAAAACTGTCAAGGAATTAAAAACTATCTGCAGTGTTTAACAAAGTCAATGTTTGTTATTTCACTCCATTGACATACAGCTAAGATTTATCATTGCAGGATAAATGTTGCATGACTGATTGCACAACCTATTATTATCACAGCAGGGTGTCTGTCTTTTCACAGTTTGATTGACAGCTCCAAGTGGCTATAAACATTTTGAAATGGGACTGTTAGGTTGCTATGGAGGAATTGAGGGGTATAAAGAGTGAGTGGAGAGGCATAGGTTGGCAAGGGTAGTATGAGAAGCCAATGGGATGACTGCGCGCTTAAGTTGACATGGATGGGGCATCAGGAGTGTGTGTTGGGGGGGGGGGCAGTGAGTGCAAAGAGTGTGGGCTGCAGAGCTGTGTACGTTTTATTCATTTTTTGATATTTTTGACAAAGTGCAGGAACACTAAAGGGGGTATTCTGCCCATTCCATCGCCACAGACAAAAATCCCCAAACTCTTTTCAGAGTCACTTGTTATGACTCCTATTTTCATTGCTCCCCAGATCAAAAATCCACACTGCCAGGGCACTTTACATTAGCAACATTTAGGAGGCATCTGGATGCGTACATGAATACGGAGGAAAAAGAGGGACACGGACCGAGTAAGAGCAGAAGGCTTTTTTTAAGTTAGTTAGGGCATCATGATTGGCACTAGCTTGGAGGGCTGAATGGCCTTTTTCTGTGCAGTACTTTTTTTTGGTTCTTTTTTAAGGTCAGATTTGCTGAGCTGGGAATTGTCCTACTCTGTGTTCTCAAACAGAGAATGAAAATTCAGGTCCAACTATTCCCATAAGCTAATGGTACAAGAACTATGGCACACAGATTTAAGGTCCAGGATGAAAGATACAGGACGGATACGAGGAAGAATTTCTTTAAGCAATAAGTGGTAATGACCTAAAACTCACTGCCAATAAGGTTGGCAGCAATGGTGAAGATCAGTGATTTCACATGAAACTGGGCAAACACTTGTGGGAAATAAACTTGAAGGGCTTTAGGGATAGGTCAGGGAAATGGGGCCAAAAATGATAGAATTCTATACCTTGCTTAGTTTTTCCTTCTTTCTACAACTTCAGTTTGATACCACTCAGGCACTGCTTTTTTCAACTTAGTGGTTACTGCATTATGGCCCTTGGCTGAGGATCTTGGAATCTATGTAAACAGTATTATTTTAAAGACCACCATATTTTAATTTATGTTCCATTTTCAAGTTATTGTTACGAACTTTAGGATTTTGGTGGCAATATTCAAATTTTTAGACTACATAGCACTGATGTTAGCATATGATTACATAGTAACTCAGAAATAATTAGAAAAATGAGTCAACACCTTTGAACTATTAATTGACTTTTGACGTATAAATTCAATCAATTACCACAAGATTCTAGTTCTTTTGGCTTCTTAAAATATATTGCGTACTCCCTATTCTTCAAAATGTATCAGTAACTTGATACTTTCCTGCACCAGTACCGTGTCTTCAAGTTTAATCTGTTCTTTTGTACAACCAGAAGTCAATGAAGTCCTTAAATATTTGAATTGGGGTCTGATAATGTTATCAGGCCCTGACTGCAACATTAATTGGTGACCTAGTACAGAAGACCTTGTGCTTTCCTATCAGATGAGGATAGTGGGAAGAGTGGCTGGAACAAGATTAAAATAGATATGTTTTTAACTTTTGGTGACATAATTGTGAAGCTAGGAGGAGCAAGAGTGTTGCAGTGTCCCTCGTTCCTTGGTGAAAGACTATACGCTCACTCATTTGGTGGGATTTACATTTTTGTTCACCCTGAAACTGGAAAAGCCCAAGGTCAACAGACCTTCCCATGCTGCATTCTCGCCTGCTCTGATTCCCCTGGTGGGTGGAACGGTAAAATTCCGGTCAGTGAGTTACTTTGTTGCAGAAATATCCTTAGATGCCAGTCGACAGCCTTCTATTTCAATGCTATGGTATATGGACACCCAGATGTTAAAGCCATCTGAGCCTCATGCTGCTCCACACCACTACCATCCTTGCCCTCCTCCCTACCCCACTCCAACTCTCTTCCTGCTCCCAACTCAAATCACATCAATAAATATGTTTTGGGTCTGGTTTCAGGACATCATCAGTTAAAATGTTACTCAAATCTTGGTCAGCACAATCGAGCATAAAATCTTCCAGTTCAAAAATTACTGAATGGCTTACATTAATTCAACTATAAAAGTAAATGTTTTATGCAATAAAACTATAGAATAACTGATACACAAATACAACTAAAAGTTTATAATGTAAATGATACAAAACTACATTACCTCAAAGTTGAGAAACTAAACTTCACACAGGATTATTTCAATGGAGTGGACTTTTTTCAGGGTCCTAGCATAGCTTAATTAAAATCTGCAGAAATGCTATAAATGGTTGTTTTAAACTAAAAACTATATAGTCATCAGTATATACAATTAATAACCAATGGTAGATATGAGAAAAACCAAATGGTGCTTCTCTATAAAAGATATGTAAAAGTAATTGATGCAGTTCTGTCATTTGTACATTCTCCTGTCATGTAATAGTGATGCAATGGTGTGATTTATTCTTGTGTAACTGGATAACACTGAATACTTATGGTATACTGTTATACTGCATCATTGTTCCAATTCAGGACTTTAATATTTCTTCTCCTATTTACTCTATCACTCTAAGATACATCAGGTGCACTCAGTGCATATCACTGTCCAATATATTTCCAAGGTTCATGGTAAAAGAACTATGATATCTTACATGCCTTTTAGGTGTGTCCCATTTCTTCTTTTAGTACATAATTCTTTCTGAACATTGCTGTCAAAGTGTGCTTCAAGAACAATATCTTAATATCAAATAACATATTTACTGAGACAAAATAAATAATACTTTAATAGTCACATAATTTGCTATTTCTTCTGCCATCTTCTATCTCAATGCATTGCAGTACCATGCGTTTTTGTAATGCCTTTACAGTTATCAGAACAAAAAAAATGCCAGCTTGGTGCTATGAAAAACATTTGTAAAAGACTGTCATCTGATATCATAGTTTATCATGCTTGCAACTGAAAAAAGAACAATTACTTATACCAACTCCAGTAAATGCAAAGACTCTAAACAGTTTTGCTTTGCAGATTATTTCAGTTTGAGTTGCAGATCCAGGAAGTTATCAGCTTAAATGGCATGAGGCCAGCCACATTTTCCTGTCTGTAACCTTAAGACATGACATGTGAGTTCACACTCACTCCCCTCCACCAGATCTCCAAGATAACAATTACCGATGCCATAACATCACATGCATTGTGTCATTAAACCATGCCTGTGGCCTCAGAAATGGAGCCGTGTATTGACAAAAGATCAAAAGGTACATAAAGGAATCATCTACCTTTCTTTTTCTTATTACATGTTCAGAACTGCACCTTAGCAAACAAAATGGGCCTACCTGGAGTGTTCAACAGCCGTGACATCCTACAGAAGTACGACACGTATTGTTCACAATATTCAGCACTTTTCGTAACTGCAGAAATCTGATTCAGTGAGGTGCTATAATTCAGTTTCACAATAACAGGTTTCATTGGAGTCGACCCTGAAATCGTTCTTTGCTGTGCCATGTCGTGGTACAATGTCGTCCAGACCTTATCCTCTGTAAGAAGCAAGAGAATCATAACTGTCAACAGTTTGTATCCCCAGAGTCTGCAAATATGTCATTAAGTGTAAAGGGGAGAACATCCAGAGGTGAGGTCGTGTTGGGATGGGGCCTTCACATTTGTCAGGCAGAACTTTGGCAGCTAGCAGGCAATGGACACCCCAAGACACCAAAAGCCTTTGTCACACATATTTTCAGAGAATTCCCCCATCTTCGCCACCACCTTTGAATTTCAAAAATTAATTTATATTTCAACAAAGCAAATAAAATAAATCTTTCAGTGGTCAACATGAATTTTTCAGATGATTATTTTAAAATGTTATTTGCTATCAATGAAAATCTGGTTGATTAATTTTGAAGCTGATCCCAACCAAACGGTTGCAAACCTACCAACATGCAGGAAACTAATAAGGTTTGTATAAAATACAGGAATTTCTGCCAATATATAAAGAGTTAATCAATATGTCAGTGTAAATTTGGTTTACTGTAAGTAAAGTGAAAACATGACCAATGGTATCCAAAACATTTATTCAGTGCAGTCCTTCTCCCAACATATAGATCTAAATTAAATGTACGATCTGAAGAGTAGGTCATGAGTACACTTATGAAAGACAGCTGAATCCCAGTCCATTAGTAATTTAATGCAAATTGAGAGATAACTCAATCACTACACGCCAGTTAGAGAGACCTGCTTGTCTGGTGGAAATAGTGATAAAGATTCACAAACACTCGAAAAGATTTAGCAATGAAAAATTCCATTTGATCTGGCAAGCCCATTGCTTTTTGATTGCTCTCAATCCAGCTTTCTCACTAATACCATCAAATTCAGTCAGCAGAAGTTAGTTTGCAACAGACAGCCCAAAGGTTGGAGAAGAGATGGGTAAATTCTTTCCTTTATGAAGAATTAAGATAACCCATCAATAGTCTTATTGTTCTTCAAACAAGCAAGTCAAGATCACTGTTGTTATCACAAATACTCTTTAGCGATTGTAATAATATATAATTGTTCAAAACAACTACTCTGCATAAATTTAAAATCAATGTAATTTACTTCTGTATTACGTTTAAAATAGTCAATGCATTTTTGTTTTTATTTTCACTTGCCATTAAAAGCATTTACCATTTTCAAATGGCTCAATGTTGTCATGCAAGTTGAAGCATTAGACAGAATTTTGATACAGTTTTAGTCACCCAAAACTTGATATGTTAGTGAGTGGTTCCTCTGTTTACCCCATTATAGCGGTTCATAGCATGAGTAGCACAATGGTTAAACCAGAGTGTCCATGTGGCATTCTGTGAGGGAATATTACCTGCAATGTTTACAAGTGCATTACAGTAATTTTTTTATTATTCGTACGAGGGGTGGAATTTTACAGCCTTGCTCGTCCCAAAACTGAAAATCAATGGACCTTTCCATTATCCTCCCTTCGTCCAGTCCAATTCCCGTGGTGGGCAGGGTAGTAAAATTCCAGCTGAGGGTGTCACTGGCTAGGCCTGCATTTAGCGTCCATCAGTAACTGCCCTTGCTCAGAAGGCATTTAAGCATCAACTGCATTGCTATGGGTCTGGAATCACTTTTAGACCAGACCAGGTAAGGATGGCAGATTTCCTTCCTTAAAGGATAATAGAAAGCCAGATAGGTTTTTATGACAATTGTTTCATGATTAGACTTATAATTCTAGATTCTTTTTATTGAACTCAAATGTCCCAATTTGCCAAGGGGAAATGGCAAATTCCCCATGGTGAATTTGAACCTAGGTCTACAGAGCATTACTCTGGGTCTCTAGGTAACTACTCTTGTGATATTACCACTAAGCCATGGTCTCCCTGTAAAAAAACTGACTCATGTTTTTAATTTTCAAAAATGGTATAATCTTCAGATGACAGAACTTTTGATCTAGGGTAAAACAGTGGGGGCAATTTTCCAACCTCGCTGTGCCTGGCACAGATTGTGTCGATCCTGGAAAATAGTGGGCGGGCCTAAACTTCAGCTTCGTGCCTGGCGCCAAACAGGGTTGTGCAGGGGTGGATCACGAAGGTAGGCATGATGAGGCAGCATGTTGGGAGCATGTCAGGGATCAGGCAGGGGGACCCATCTGAAGGGCCCCAATGCCATACAGCACAGTACAGGCCCTTCAGCTCTCAACGTTGTGCCGAGCTTTGTCCAAAATCAAGATCTCACTATCATTTTGGTGCGCTCCGTGTGCCTATCCTATAACCGCTTGAAAGTTCCTAAAGTATCCGACTCCACAATCACAGCATGCAGTCCATTCCACACCCCAACCATCTGTGAGTAAAGAACCTACCTCGAACATCCCTCCTATATCTCCCTAATAACAGCTACATCCACCTGAGGAAACAGTCTCTGAAGGTCCACTCTATCTATCCCCCTCATCATCTTATAAACCTCTATTAAGTCGCCTCTCATCCTCCTCCACTCTAAAGAGAAAGCCCCAGCTCCCTCAACCTTTCCTGATAAGACCTACCCTTTAAACCAGGCAGCATCCTGGTAAATCTCTTCTGCACTCTCTCCAATGCTTCCACATCCTTCTTGGTGAGGTGTCCAGAACTGCACACAATATTCCATATATGGTCTCATCAAGGTCCTGTACAGTTGCAGCATAATCCCACGGCTCTTAAACTCAAACCTCCTGTTAATAAACGCTAACACACTATAAGCCTTCTTCACGGCTCTATTTACTTGAGTGGAGTGAATGGATAGAGTGGAGCAACCTTCAGAGGTCTGTAGATAGGAACCCCAAGATCTCTCTGTTCCTCCACATTCCTCAGAACCCCGCTGTTGACCCTTTTATCTGCATTCAAATTTGTCCTACCAAAATGAGTCACATCGCACTTAACAGGTTAAACTCCATCTGCCATTTCTCAGCCCAGCTTTGCATCCTATCAATGTCTCTTTGCAGCCTACAACAGCCTTCCACCTCATCCACTACTCCACCAATCTTGGTGTCATCAGCAAATTTACTGACTACCCTTCAGCCCCCACCTCCAAGTCATTGATAAAAATCACAAGTAGCAGAGGACCCAGCACTGATCCCTGTGCTTTCCCTCTATCCCACTTCCTTACTTTCTCCATGAGCCTACCATGGGGAACCTTATCAAACACCTTACTAAAATCCATGTATACGACATCATCTGTTCCACTCTAAAGAGAAAAGCTCTAGCTCCCTTCTTCTACAACTTAGTTACTTCCTCAAAGAATTCAATTAAATTTGTGAGGCAAGACTTACCTTTCACGAATCCTTGCTGAGTATCCCAGATTAAGCTACTTAAAGAAAGTAAGGAAGTGTGGGATAGAAGGAAATTTGGCCGATTGGATAAGTAACTGGCTGTCTCATAGAAGACAGAGGGTGGTGGTAGATGGAAAATTTTTAGACTGGAAACCAGTTACCAGCGGTGTATACCACAGGGATCAGTGCTCCGTTGTCTACTATTTGTGATCTTTATCAATGACTTGGATCAGGGGGCTGAAGGATGGGTCAGTAAATTTGCTGATGACACCAAGATTGGTGGAGTAGTGGATGAGGTGGAGGGCTATTGTAGGCTGCAAAGAGACACTGATAGGATGCAGAGCTGGGCTGAAAAATGGCAGATGGAGTTTAACCCTGGTAATTATGAGGTGATTCATTTTGGTAGGATAGATTTGAATATGGATTATTGGGGAATGTGAGGAATGTAGATGAACAGAGAGATCTTGGGCTTCATATCCACAGACCTCTGAAGGTTGCCACTCAAGTAGATAAAGCCCTGAAGAAGGCTTATAGTGTGTTAGCATTTATTAACGGGGATTAGAGTTTAAGAGCCAGGGGGTTATGCTGCAACTGTACAGGACCTTTGTGAGACCATATTTGGAATATTGTAAGCAGTTCTGATCACCTCACTATGAGAAGGATGTGGAAGCATTGGAGAAAGTACAGTGGCGATTTACCAGGGTGCTGCCTAGTTTGGAGGGTAAGTCTTATGAGGAAAGGTTGAGGGAGCTAGGATTTTTCTCTTTAGAGCGGAGGAGGATGAGAGGTGACTTAATAGAGGTTTATAAGTTGATGAGGGGGATAGATAGAGTGGACGTTCAGAGCCTATTTCCTCGGGTGGATGTAGCCATTACTAGGGGCATAACTATAAGGTTATGATTGAGATATAGGAGGGATGTCCGAGGTAAATTCTTTACTCAGAGAGTGGTTGGGGTGTGGAATGCACTGCCTGCTGTGATAGTGGAGTCGGACACTTTAGGAACTTTCAAGTGGTTATTGGAAAGGCACATGGAGTTCACCAGAATGATAGGGAGTGGGATAGCTTGATCTTGGTTTCAGACAAAGCTTGGCACAATATCGAGGGCCGTAGGACCTGTACTGTTCTATGTTCTATCTTTCCAAATGGCCATAAATCAGGACCTTTTCTATTAACTTACTGACCACTGAAGTAAGACTAACTGGCCTATAATTACCAGGGTCATTCCTATTTCCTTTCTGGAACAGAGAACAACATTCGCCACTCTCCAGTCCTCTGGCACCATCCCCGTGGACGGTGAGGACCTAAAGATCAAAGCCAAAGACTCTGCAATCTCATCCCTTTGCTCCCAAATAATCCTAGGATATATCCCACCTGGCCCAGGTTTTCAAAATTGCTAATACATCTTCCCTCAGAATAGGTACCTCCTTCAGCATATCAGCCTGTATCACACTCTTATCCTCAAAAACATGGCTCCTCTCTTTGGTGAACACTGAAGAAAAGTGTTCATTCATCACCTCACCTATCTCTTCCGATTCCATGCACAAGTTCCCACTACTATCTTTGACTGGTCCTAACCTCACTCTGATCATTCTTTTATTTCTCACATTCGAGTAAAAAGTCTTGGGGTTTTCCTTTACCCAACCCACCAAGGACTTCTCATGCCCGCCCTAGCTCTCCTAAGCCTTTTTTTTAACTCATTCCTTGCTACCTTGTAACCCTCAAGTGACCCAACTGAACCTTGTTTTCTCATCCTTACATATGCTTTCTTTTTCCTCTTGACATGACATTCAACCTCTTTTGTGAACCATAGTTCCCCCACTTGGCCATTTGCTCCCTGCCTGACAGGGGCATACCTATTAAGGACACACAGCACTTGTTCCTTGAACAAGCTCCACTTTTCATTTAAGCCTTTCGCTGACAGTTTCTGTTCCCATCTTACACTCCCTAGTTCTTGCCTAATCGCATCATAATTACCCGTCCCTCAATTACAAATGCCAATGAGGAACTGGGGGAAACGTGCCACTGATGAGGGGGTTAGGGTTAGGGTTAAGTTTAGGTGGAGGGTAGGTTGAGGGGAGGAGTCTCCCAGTGCACTGTGAGATTGGGCACCCTTTCAAAACGAGCATGAGAACGTAAGAACTTGGAGCAGGAGTAGGCCATCAGGCCCCTTGAGCCTGCTCCGCTGTTTAATAAGGTCATGGCTGATCTTTTTGTGGACTTCACTTCGCCGCCCGCTTAATATAACCCTTTACTGTTCAAAAATTTATCTATCCTTGCCTTAAAAACATTCAGTGAGGTACCTCAACTGCTTCACTAGGCAGGGAATTCCACAGATTCACAACCCTTTGTGTGAAGAAACTCCTCCTCAACTCAGTCCTGAATCTGCCACCCGTTATTTTAAGGCTATGCCCCCTAGTTCTAGTTTCACTCACCAGTGGAAACAACTTCCCTGCTTCTATCTTATCTATTCCCTTCATAATCTTATATGTTTCTATAAGATCTGCCCTCATTCTTCTGAATTCCAATGAGTATAGCCCCAAACTACTCAGTCTCTTCTCATAAGCCAAGCTTCCCAACTCCAGAATCAACCAAGTGAATCTCCTCTGCACACTCTCCAGTGCCAGTATATCCTTTCTCAAGTAAGGAGACCAAAACTGCACACAGTACTCCAGGTGTGGCCTCACCAGCACCTTATACAACTGCAACATAATCTCATTGTTTTTAAACTCCATCCCTCTAGCAATCAAGGTCAAAATTCCATTTGCCTTCTTAATTACCTGCTGCACCTGCAAACCAACTCCTTGAGATTCCTGCACAAGGACACCCAGCTCCCTCTGCACAGCAGCATGCTGCTATTTTTTTACCATTTAAATAGTAGTCCATTTTGCTGTTATTCCTACCAAAATGGCCGACCCCACATTTACTAACATTGTACTCCATCTGCCAGACCCTCACCCAATCACTTGGATTACCTATATCCCTTTGCAGACTTTCAGCGTCTTCTGCGCACTTTGCTCTTCCACTCATCTTAGTGTCACCCGAGTGCTCTGAAGCCAGGCTCACCGGCGTGTTTAGGCCCTCCCTCCACCCCCAAGTACCAGTGTGCAGCTCACCACTCCTCCCAAAAAGTGATTGAGTGTCAGACGATTGTGGTGTGGAACATATCAGAGACTGGCGTGGACCGCTCCCGCATTCTTGCTAAATTGACATGTTGACCCAAGTGAAATGTAGGCTGGACTTTTCTCATCCCAATCTCACAACAGGCCAGCGAGCCACTGAAATCTCCATTCACGCCAGTGGGGTCTAAAGATCCTGCTGGCATAAAGAGCTGGGAAGTTTCAGCTACAGTTACGGAACCAATTCACTTGGGCATAAAATTCCACAATTTTCCATGCTATTTCTTTCCACCCACACCAAACTGTTGTTAACGGGTGGAATCCCGGGCTAGATTTTAAACTTAGACTGAGTCGCACCCTCATTTAGGGAGGCATGAGGCTAAGCACTCCATCCTCTCCTGTCCACAGTCAATGTTCGCATGTCTCTGCAGCTTCTGTTGACTAGCTCGAGATTTCTACTGACAGTCTGGTACCAGTACATCTTGGATTGCTTTCTTTTGCTATATGGAGCAGGAGCCAACTGTATGACCTGTTAGAATGGCTGCAATGATGGATGTCAGGGAACATTGCAAAATCAGCTTAGCCATCTTTTGAAGATGTTGGATGAAACTTGAAGGCTGTTCTGAGTGCTGTGTATGAAATCCCACCAGTGCATGCTTGGAATCCATTGAAGACATCTGGCATCAAAGGTATCCAAGTTTCCTTTCTTAGCAGGTTGTCAGGTTTCAAATTTCACAAACATAAAGGACAGCAAAGTGCACATTTACATTGCAGAACTGAAGCTTTGTTTCTATGGACTGGAAAAGATTTGAGAGCCATAATAATCATCATAGCAGTTCAAGTTTTATTTGATGAGCAAGGGATTGCTTGGACATTAGGATTTATTTCTAGGGGGGCACTGAATAGTAAAGAAGTTCCGCTAAACTTCTACCAAACCTCAATTAGACAACACAATTCTTTTTGTTATATTGTACAAAGGATATAAAGGCACTTGAGAAGGTGCAGAGAAGATTTTGATAGATGGTACCAGAAATGCATGGGTATATGTAAGAGGTGCTGATTGATAGGCTGGGTATCTTTTTCCTTGGGAGGAAATGCTGAGACCTAATAGCAGTCTTGAAGATTCTGAAGGTTTGACAGAACAGGTACAAGACGGAAAGTGTTTCGACTTGTGGTGAAGAGTAAAATTATAGAGGTTAGCAATATAAGATATTCACCAAGAAATCAAAGAAGTAACTCATTACCCAGAACGGAATGCAGGATTTGCTCCCACAGTATTTTGTTTCAGATATTAATTTATAGGATGTGGGCATCACTGGCTAGGCCAGCATTTATTGCCCTTTCTTAGTTGATGTTGAAGAAACTGCCTAATTAACCTAATTAAACATTCCAACCATTATCTTGTAAATTGAATTTGTGTTTATTTGTGAACAGAACTCCCACTTACCTGACGAAGGAGCAGTGCTCCGAAAGCTAGTGGCTTTTGCTACCAAATAAACCTGTTGGACTTTAACCTGATGTTGTGAGACTTCTTACTGTGTTTGCCCCAGTCCAATGCCGGCATCTCCACATAATAATTAAACTGCTGCAGTCCCTGAGGACACACCCACAGTACTGTTAGGGAGAGAGCTCCAGGATTTTGATCCAGAGAAGGAAAAGCAATATATTTCCAAGACAGGATGCTGACTGACTAGGAGGGGAACCTCTGAGTGGTGGCATTCCCAAGTATCTGCTGCCTCTGTCCTTCTGGATGGTTGTGGTTGCTGAAATAATCTTGTTGAGTTTTTGCAGTGCATCACGTAGATTCTACACACTGCTGCCACTGTTTGTCAGCAGTGTAGGAAGTGAATTGTTGTGAATAGGGTACTAATCAAGTAGGTTGTTTTGTTCTTTGTTGAGGTGAATAGTATAGATGAATTTAAGCTTATAATGGAGAAGGGAATAGAGGATTATTCTTGGGTAGGTTGGGAGGAGCCAACTATGTAACACTAGCATGGACTTGTTTCTGTGCTATACATAATACAGTTTAAGTCACATACAAAGGCTTCTTGAAAGACTACTCCTTAACCAAAAAATATTCCACCACTGTAAATGCAGCAGATTCTCAGGATCAAATGAGATATCTGAATTTAAATTTCAAATCCTTAGGATCTACTAATAATCAGAATTATATCAATTTAAGTTTCTGCAAATCTAATTTATATTGCAGCAGCTTTGCCACAGCACTTTGCACAACTTTTATTAAAAACAAATCTTGCATCAGCTTACAGGCATTGGTATTACAATGAAGGCAATTTAAATCACACACAAATGATCATTACCATGATCTTCAAGCATATTCTGTAAAATGGGAAGGCAACAGCAGCCGACATTTTGGGACAAACATTAAGCCAGAAAGATTTTGAAGTGGACTGTGCGGTGGTTTCTTAACTGAACCACAGCAGAAGCATCCCACTTTTAAAAAAGTCTGGGATGCTGTTGAGCCACACTTAAATGTGGAAGCCTCAGGATTTAAAGAGCTGCTACTTAAGGACAGAAAGAATCCTTTCAGCAATCATCAGGAGAGGGAGAGCAAATATACTGACAGAGTGTCAACATAGGAAGGTTGACCACCCCCTACCTCTCTTCCCTGGCCCCCAGTTCTTACAAGCATCATTGGAGATCATGCTGTTGGTTAAAATGAAAGAAATATGGTTCTCCCTGGATGGGAGCTCTGCATGCACACACACCTGGATGTCGCTGAAAAGGTAACCAGCCAGAGGGAGGGTACCCACTGCAAGAAGTTCAATGATCTCATTAAGGAATATACAGAAAAAGGTGTGATACAGTAAAGATTCACTAGACTGGTCCCTGGTTTCAGAGAGTTGTCCTAATGGTGAAAGGTCAAATAAATTGGGCGTATATTCTCTAGAGCTCAAAAGAATGAGAAGTGATTTCATTGAAATGTACAAAAGGGGTTTGGTAGGATAGATGTAAGTGATCGTTTCCACTGTCGGTGAGTCTAAAACTTGGGGCTCATTTTCAGTCTAAGGGGCCAATCATTTAGGACTGAGATGAGAAGAAATTGCTTCACCTAAAGGGTTGTAAATTTTTGGAATTCTGTACCCCAGGGGGTTGCGGATGATCTATTGTTGAATACACTTGAGATTGAAATATACAGATATTTGGTCTCCCAGGGAATTCAGAGATACAGAGTGGAGAGCGCCAAATAAAAGTGGGCATGGTTTGCACCAATCTGCTAAGGTATCTGTGGGCTCTCAACTCCATGCCACCATGATTATTGCAGGCAATACCCTTCCCTCCTGAACATCCCTGGCATCGGTCCCCTACTTCTCAAACATCCCGAGCATCCCCATCGTCTGCATGTTCATATCCCTCTCCCCGCCAACACCAATAAATGAGTCCTCGCATGTGAGGCTCTCCCTATGACCTGCCCGGCACAGTTTGGCACTGTCAGGCCATGTCCCTCTCCTTTGAGGGTGAAAGTGAGCTTTGCATCCCCAGAGGGATCTCCCCTTGATAGGTTCAGGTTTGGTTCATGTGTGGATGGGTGGTTGGAGGGAGGGGGGCGTTCCCCGTGTCTGTAGGGTGAGAATTTTCTTTTAATGCAGATTGTGGTGCCTGATTCTGTGGAGCTAGTGGTGCCAATTCTGACCAAAACCACAGCACCCAGAGGAAACCCACGCTGGCATGGGAGAATGCGCAAACACCACACAGACAATTACTGAAGAAGGGAATGGGTTAATGAACTTTGAACTTTGTAATACTTAAAGATTTGTGCAAAGCATTTCAAGACCTGTTTCTGCACCCCTGTAACCTTGTATGCCAGTTAAGTTGTTTGTGTGAGCTTGTAGCCTTATATGCTGGCTGAACAAACTGCAGGTGTCGAGATGCGATAACGGGTAATCACACTAGAGGAACAGAATGGAGACAGTTGCGGCCTTGAGACAGCTACGATTACAACAGGCTATGCAAAGGACAAAACCACTGATGCAGCAATAACCACATGATGGATGGCAAACCACAACCAACACCCTGGAGAACTGCGGACGTGACTAGGGGCGGGAACTGGGATGTATAAAAATTTACTCTGACTTGTGTTCGGGGAGAAGGCTATGAACGGCTTTAGGAACCGGGCTTCCCCCAAATGCTTTTGTAATAAACTACTGTACTTTTGACTCACGACTTGTTTCAGAGGTATTACTTACCGACAACAAATTAGTGCTGAAACCCGGGAACTGTTTACGGGTCCAGTTGAATGGCCGTGACCGGAGCTCTGGAATAGATCACCAAACTTAATAGGCGGGGGTCAAACTACAGTAGGTGATCATCTGTGATGAGAGAGTGTGTGATGAAAGATGTCTGAACTGAACACATACGGATAAGGAGGCATCTAACACCCAGCCTTAGACCGGTTGTTAAGAGGGGTAGCCCCTCCCCCCATGCGAAGGTCAGGATTTTCAATTGTGTGTGTGGAGACTAGAGAAAGAGATGCCTGGGATGTGATGCTCAGACATGAGCGAGAAAGAGACTGTCTCAGTGATCGCCGGAGTAGAAGGAAAAGCCGGCTTAAATAGTATAAGCGGAGGTACAGAGGGATCTGATCACCCCTGACAGGTATCACTGGACTCTGATAAGAGCGACCTAGGAGGGGGAGAGGGAGGAGGGAGAATAGAAGATTCCAGGTGGTGAGAATAAACTTATCTGTATTATGGCAGGATCACAAGGACAGTGGGGACCCCCAGGATCTCTGATAAACGAATATATGACTGAGGGACAAATTCGTTAAACAGGCAAGAAGACCAACAACGGAAGTGGTTGGAAAAGGAAAAAAAGGACAGAACTAAGAAAATTAGAGTTCTCTTAGTTCATCAATTGGCTAGGTTAACTGAACAGGTCTCAATCTCGGGTATGAAATTGGGTGACGACAAAGCAAAAATCAAAATGTTGGAAGCACATAATAGAGAACTAGAAAAGAGAAAACAAATTTTAGAGGACCCTGGCTGGGGATCCTTGTCTCCCTATGGGCCGGCCATACAACCCACAGCACCCGAGAGAGACTTCGCTGTTGAGTTAAAAGCTGAGCTCGATGCAATGATTGAACCATTTAATCAGTTTAAGGCAGAAGTCCAACGAGTCTTGGGCAATGTACAAATCAATTGGTTCAGAATTACAAATACAAAACAACAAAGGGGTGAAGGAGCCTCTGAATTCGGGGAGCGACTCTTTAAAGTATACCAAGAATGTTCAGGAATGCCCAAAACTGCCCAAACAGATATAGCCTTTTTACAAGCATTTAAAGATGGGCTGTCACCAGCTCACCAAAAAATCCTTAAAATGGGAGTTATTAGTTCCAGGGATTATGATAAATTAGTAGAATGGTTATCTGGAATTTAAGACAGACCAGATGAGAAATGATACCCATGAATAAAACAGAAAAATGTTAGTGCAAACAGAGGAGGAACTAAACCAAAGAATACATGCCATAATTGTGGAAAGCCAGGCCACTTTGCCAGAGACTGTAGGGCTCCAAAGTGGGGTAGAAGGAAGGTCCCTATCTGCCAATTTTGCAATAAAGAGGGCCACACAGAGGCTACCTGTTGGAGCAAACACAGACGACATAGTCAGGCTTCCCCTGCCATTACGGAAGGGGCAAATTGACAAGGGGCCGCCCCCGCGAGTTTGGGTAAGGAGGAGGGTAGAATTTACGTGTCTGCACTAGTAGGGGGCAAACAATGTGAAGTGCTGGTGGACACGGGAGCCTTCATATCTATCACAGACCTACACTTACCCATAACGAATAAAATGATCTATGTAAAAAGAATTAATGAGCAGAAGACCCTGCCTACTTAAGTGAAACAATGTGCTTAATTCACAGATACGTGAGACAGCTGACCTCTAAGCAAGCCGAACAGGTTCGCGGGAAGTTGCATGTGGGTGATATTGCTTTGATCCATTGTATAACAGTCATGCGGGTTATAGTTAAGTGATAGAATGATTCTCTTGCTGCTTCTCACGATCCTTGCACTGTCAGCCACGGAGGGAAGCATAGATGGAATTGTGTAGACTTGGGGATAGAGCATCATCAGCATCTCTGTAATGATGATTCTGTCTATTGTAACCATCCGATGCATGGAATAGGCCCCTGGGAAGTAACCCGTAGGGACTGTTGGTCAGGATCCCTTAACCGTACCATGTTGCCAACCATTGTTATCGCTATATTGTATGACACTATTGACCACCTGTTGTAAAATAGTAACAGCCCGGGTTATACTGGGTGCAAGGGTACAGGCAGAGGGAGCAGACCTCCTGACAAAGGAGCTGGGCCCATATGCTGGTAACATTTGGTTCTAAATTGGTTATGAGGTCGTGCTTTGGTACAGCCCTGACCAAAAGGGGGGAATGAAGAAGGGAACGGATTAATGAACTTTGTAATACTCAAAGATTTGTGCAAAGCATTTCAAGACTTGTTTCTGCACCCCTGTAACCTTGTATGCCAGTTCACTTGTTTGTGCGAGCTTGTAGCCTTGTATGCTGGCTAAGCAAACCGCAGGTGTCGAGATGCAATAATGGCTATATCACACTAGAGGAACAGAACGGAGATAGTTGCGGCCTGGAGATAGCTATGATTACAATGGACTACGCAAAGGACGAAACTGCTAAGGTAACAATAACCACATGATGGATTGAGAACCATGACAGACATCCTGGAGAACTGTGGACGCAACTAGGTGCGGGGACTGGGATGTATAAAAATTTACTCTTACTTGTGTTCTGGGAGAAGTCTGGTGAACCACTTTAGGAATCAGGCTTCTCCCAAAAGCTTTTGTAATAAAATTACTGTATTTTGACTCATGACTAGTTTCAGTGGTATTATTTACTGACAACAGTTACCCAAGGTCAGAATCGAACCCAGGTCTCTGGCACTGTGAGGCAGTAGTGTTAACCACTGTATCACCGTGCCACCCTGAACTCGACTATGTCACAATGTCCATATCTTACCTTCCAATCATCAAAAATCAAGGGTTAATTACCCTTGTAACAACTACATAATCTAAATATTTTAAATACCTATAATCCTTCCTAAGCTAGTCTATTCTTGGCGAGAAGAAGGCTAAGAGGTGATTTGATGAAAGTGATATCAGAAAAACTTTTTCACACAGCCAATGCCGTACAGGCATTGGATGATTATTTGGATAGAAACAATGCATGGGGATCTGGAGAAAAGGCAGGGGAATGGCACCATGTCATAATGATCATTTGGAGAGCTAGTGCAGCCTAGCCACATTGCCTCCTTCTGCAGCAAACAAATTCTGTGATTCTGCTTCAAAAAGCTGGAGCACAATATATTCCAAATTACTGTGAAATGAGTATAGTGCCAAAAAATGAAATTTTTCATGGCATACGCAGGGTTCCCACCTCCCCTCCCCCATTAACCTTGCATATTCAGTTCTCATGAACCCTTCATACAATTTCTTGATCTACCATGGTGAAAAATATTCTTACATATACTTTTCTCAACAATACAATTGACGGATACCTGCGGCTTCAGTTAAAATAAGCTCACATGCTGTCAATTCTCAGTGTAATCACTTATTTCTTGTATTATGGAAAAGACCTTTATGTTTCATTTTTCTACTGATAAAGGCTGTGAAATGAGAAAAATGACGTGAAAATACTAGTGAAATTCCTAAAATAATTTTTTTTTAAATCATATTCAGTTTTTGCGAAACAATGACCTTGGCCACAAATCAGGCCTGCAACTCAATTCCTGTCAGGAATCATTTGGAGCTATTTTCATATTTTGACAGTTTCTTAATTTACATGTATCTTTCTATGCAGTAGACACCATTAGTAGAGCTAGATAGTTGAGAGAATTCTAAAAAAAAATGTTTAGAACCCTGACTTAGGTAGCAACCTGATGAGAACCTTCATCATCTCTGGAAGAAGTGGGCTGGAACGTTACCATCGCTGTTGTGACAACTGTGCCAAATTGACAAGAATGTACATGATTTATTTTCTTCAACAATAGAAGCTATTGTGTAAAATGCAAAATGTGTAGTCAGAAAAAAAAATGCCTCTCATGTTTGTGCAGCCTCTTGTGAACTTAATATAACACTACTGGGCTGCTATTAAATTCTATATGGGATATTTTGAGGTTACGAGCTTAAGGCATAAACATTTTATTTTCACCATCATGGAGACTTCATAGAAGTAATTTGTTACTTTTGATGAATGTTACATGAGGGAGGCTGCAATACTTCAGTAATTCACCACAGTGAATCAAGAATGTTGCAGAATCTAGCATACACAGTGCAACTAGACATACTTCGGTGAAAGAGGACAAGTGTTTAATCAGTGAGTGAGAGAAATGCTTCCTGCTGCAGCATTTTGACTCACAAAGAGGGGAAACATTAAAGTCAAGTTTTCATACTTTTAAACTGCACCATTGCTCTTGCTATCAGGAAAAGCCATCACAAGGGGTTCACTAAATATCATATTTCTCCAGCACAGTAACACCTTCTTAAACAGATGCCGTTATACAACATGCCCGTTTGCATAGAAGAGTGCACAAGGGTGTGGGAACTAACATAATATATAATCACCAGTTCCATTTGTTTCTGTTTTTGAATTCAGTATCTAAACAGCATGCAACAAAAATAGCGTGTAAATATTCACAACAGGAACAAATGCATATACACAGCATGCACACACAAACTGATAAATTCACACAAATAACAGACATTTCCCACATAAAACAATGGTGTTCACATTTTGTTTGTCCTGGAAATGGTACATGTCCTGCAACGCAGCCTAACCCAGTGCCCAATATTGTGGAGTGCGAGTGGCATTTACAAAATAGGGTATTTATCGATTTTGAATTATTGGCACTAGAAGGTGTCAGAATCATTAATACAAGCTTCACAGCAAGTTTTTGCCCCTGAAGAAATTAAATTAGATGTGTCTACCTTGAAGGGCCAGCATTCGCATAATTTACGGTACATTAAATTACCTCCTTCTGTGCTATAGTTTCTGTTTCTGCATTGGTTGGGAAGAAAATCCTCTGTGAATTGCATTTCTCTACTTTTATCAGCATTGAGTACTATTCTTTGTAGGTAAACTACACACCACTATTCACAGCCATGATTACAGAAAAATGCAGCTATACAAGCAACTTTTCACAGTTAGATTATAACATAAAAGTAACTGAGGCACCATGCATTAGCCCAGAGAAGCATTAGGTGACTGAGACAGAAGTTGTAAATTGCTAAGGACAAGGGAAAGGGGGAAAAACTACTTCTGCTGGTTAAAATATCATCTCCTCTGTCCCCAATAAGGTGCCTTCACTCAGAATACAGAAGAGCATCCCCTTTCTTCAAATCAATCATCGCCAAAAGTCATAAAAGAAGCTTTTTTTTAATGTGGCTGGTTACTGGGACATGGAATCCCTGTCGTGAATTGTGTTGGAAACAACTCTCTAAAACCTATTAAAAGAGAAGTGGATAAATATTTTTTTTAAATGTGTGAGAAAAAGGCAGGAGAATGGAAATATTTAGAGAGTTCATATAGCAGCAAGAGGCTGAAGGCCACCTTCTGTGAAGTAACATTCCAATGGGACATTTTCAATTTCATCATCTGGGAGGTAATCTGGACTTGATTTTTGGCAGGAGTGGACGATCATAGTGATGGGCAGGGCTGGGAAATCACACCCATTAAATTAATACTCTGCATGTGTTTTCATGGTAGAAAGTACAAAAACATTGGGGAAATAATGAGGAAACAAGAGCCAAGTAACAATGAGGAACTTAAAAAAAATCAATGCATGGTACAATACTGTTAAATTAACATGCCTAAAAATTGATAAAATCCATTAGGGTGATGGCCTGTATTGTGGGTTTTCTTTTAAAGAAGTAGCTATAGTGACAGTGGATGATTTGGTTTCGATTCTCCAGAATTCTCTACACTCTATAGGGAGATGGACTGACTTCCATGAATAGGAAGGTAGATAAGGATATTCTGCTATTCAAGAAGAAGGCAGAGAGCAAACATAGAACATGTGGGCTGGAATTTTACTGCCACACCTGTCCTGGAATTGGGGCGGGCAAGGCTTATAGAACGGAATCCTCTGTTGGCCTACATTTTATGCAATTTTACAAGCCTCGCACAAGTGAAGTCATAAAATCCCGGCTATGTTATTTAACTTGATATTAGCATTAGGCAGAATGCTAGAATCTAGTAGTAACATGGTATCAGGGCACTCTGAAAATCATAATACAATCGACAAAGTTAACATGGATATATGAAGGAGATATTGAACTTCTGGCTGTTCATGCCCTGTTGCTGCTGCAAGTGATGATAGAGAGTTTGGCGCTCAGCCAAATCTCTGTTCACAGCAGTAGGAGCAGAGAATCTCACTGGTATGAACAGCTAGAAGATTCCACACCTTGGGCAGGATTTTCTGTCTCCTCAAGCATGTTTTGCGTAAACAGAAAGAAACTTGATTGGCTGGCAACTGGGTCTTCTGGCCCTGCTGCTGTCAATGGTTTTTCCTTGTGTTTGTGTGCTTCACCATTGGCGAACCTGTGGCAGGGGTTACCATCAGCAGGACTGGAATGGATTGCTATCGATGGGACTAGAAGATCTCACCAGCGGGAAAACCTTGGCTGTTCTATTTGAAGAAACTGTTAAAAGTTTTTTCACATTGTAACTAGTAGGGTAGATAAGGAAAAACAAATGCATTAGTGTATTTGGTTTACAAAAATAGTTCCAAAAGTTGCCACACAAGAGGTTATTAAACATACAAAAACTGCTGCGGTGGGCTCGAGGAGGAGTTCTTGGAATGCTGCCGGGATAGTTTCCTGGAACAGTGCGTGTTGGAGCCGACGAGGGAGAGAGCTATCTTGGATCTCGTGCTATGTAATGAGGCGGGTAGAATTAGGGACCTTGCGGTGAAGGATCCTCTTGGGGAGAGTGATCATTATATGGTGGAGTTTCTGGTGCAGATGGAGGAGGAGAAAGTGGGTTCCCAGACACGTGTACTTTGTTTGAATAGAGGGGAGTACGGTAGGATGAGAGAAGAATTGGTGAATGTGGACTGGGGGAGCACGTTGGAGGGAGGGTCTGCTGAGGAGCAGTGGAGGATCTTTAAGGAGATCTTTCTTGGTGCTCAACGGAAATTTATTCCGATGGTCAAAAAGGACAGTAGGAGGAGAGGTAATAAGCCGTGGATAATGAAGGAGGTGAAGGAAAGTGTTAAATTAAAAGCGGAGGAATTTAGAGTAGCTAAGAGTAGTGGGCGAGAAGAGGATTGGGAGAGGTTTAAATGTCAACAAAGATTGACAAAGAAGTTGATAAAGAAGGGTAGGAGAAACTATGAAGCTGGGCTAGCGCTTAATATAAAGAAGGATAGCAAGAGTTTTTATAAATATATAAAAAGGAAGAGGCTGGCTAGAGTGAACGTTGGTCCTTTAGAGGATGAGAAAGGGGACCTAGTGGTAGGGGATGGGGATATGGCTAAGGTATTGAATAACTTTTTTGTTTCTGTCTTCACGGAGGAGGACGTGAATAATTTGCCGGGTGTTAGAGATGGAAAGGTGGTAGGAATGGAGGGTCTTAATGACATTACTGTTACTAGAGAGGCGGTGCTCGACAGACTGGAGGGGCTGATTGTGGGCAAGTCCCCAGGACCGGATGGAATGCATCCGAGGGTTCTGAAAGAAATGGCGGAGGTGATAGTGGATGCCTTGGTGGTTATTTTCCAGACGTCGCTGGATTCCGGGGAAGTGCCGGAGGATTGGAAAACGGCTAATGTTACGCCGTTGTTTAAGAAGGGTGCCAGGCAAAAGGCGGGGAATTATAGGCCAGTTAGTTTAACGTCTGTGGTAGGTAAAATGTTAGAATCCGTCATTAAGGAGGAAATTGCGAGGCATCTTGAAGGGAACTGCTTGATAGAGCAGACGCAGCACGGTTTCATTAAAGGGAAGTCGTGTCTGACAAATTTACTGGAGTTCTATGAGGATGTGTCTAGGGCGGTGGATAGAGGAGAGCCAGTGGATGTGGTCTTTCTGGATTTTCAGAAGGCGTTTGACAAAGTACCTCACAAGAGGTTATTGCAGAAGGTCGAAGGACATGGAGTTGGGGGTAGGGTGTTAGCGTGGATAGAGGATTGGTTGTCAAATAGGAGGCAGAGAGTGGGGGTCAACGGGTGCTATTCGGATTGGCGGATGGTGACTAGTGGAGTGCCCCAGGGGTCGGTGCTGAGGCCTCAGCTTTTTACCATTTATATAGATGATCTGGAGGAGGGAACCGAGTGTAGGGTGTTGAAATTTGCTGATGACACCAAGATTGGGGGAACGGCAAATTGTGCGGAGGGTGTGGAGAGTCTGCAGAAGGATCTAGATAGGCTGGGCGAATGGGCCAGGAAATGGCAAATGGAATTTAATGTTGGCAAGTGTGAGGTGGTCCACTTTGGTAGGAATAATGGTAGGAAGGACTATTACTTACGTGGCGAAAAACTGCAGCAGGCGATGGTGCAGAGGGACCTCGGGGTCCTTGTGCATGAGTCGCAAAAACCCAGCTTGCAGGTGCAGCAGGTGGTCAGGAAGGCGAATGGGATGCTGGCCTTCATAGCGAGGGGGATTGAATATAAAAGTAGGGAGGTCTTGCTGCAACTGTACAGGGCACTGGTGAGGCCGCAGCTGGAGTGCTGTGTGCAGTTTTGGTCACCACACTTACGCAAGGATATTTTGGCCTTGGAGGGAGTGCAGAGGAGGTTTACTAGGCTGATACTGGAGTTGAGGGGGTTGAGCTATGAGGAGAGGCTGAATAAACTAGGTTTGTACTCGTTAGAGTTTAGAAGAATGAGGGGAGATCTCATTGAGGTGTACGATGAATGGGATGGATAGGATAGAGGTGGAGAGACTCTTCCCGCTCAAAAAAGACAGTAGGACTAGGGGGCACAGCCTCAAGATAAAGGGGGGGCGGTTTAGAACGGAGTTGAGGAGGAACTTCTTCACTCAAAGGGTGGTGAATCTCTGGAATTCTCTGCCCGTTGAAGTGGTGGAGGCTGCCTCGCTAAATATTTTTAAGACGCGGGTTGATGGGTTTTTGATAAGAGAGGGGATTAAGGGTTATGGGGAGAGGGCGGGAAAGTGGAACTGAGCCACGACAGATCAGCCATGATCTTATTGAACGGCGGGGCAGGCTCAAAGGGCTAGATGGCCTACTCCTGCTCCTATTTCTTATGTTCTTACGTTCTTATGTTCTTAATATATTGGAATGGATTGAGGATTAGGCAACAGGCAGAAAACTATAGTCATTTTTGGTTTATAAGGCTGTAACAGAGTATCACAAGGATCATTGCTTGGTCTGTAGCTATTTATAATCTATATCAATGAGTCCAATGAGTGGTCCAAGTGTAACGTATTGAGGTTTGCTGATGAGGCAAAGTTAACTAAGAACATAATGGTGAGGACACTGCGAAGAGATATTGACAGTAAACTGAGTGCACAAGAACATGGTATATAATACTGCAAAGTGGAAAGTTTGGAAAAATAATAAAAAGTAGAACATTATTCAAACAGGGATTATTTAAGCTGGTATTCAAGAGGAACCTGCGCATTCTTGTATTTGAATCATAGAAAGCCAACATGTAGGTAAAACGGGCAAGCAATTAAGAAAGAAAATTGTTTGGCAGGCCTTATTACAAACAATTTGAAACATACGTGTAAAAATATCTTACTCCAATTATATCAGATTTCAGTGAGACCGTACCTGGTGTACTGAGAGCTGTACCTAGCTCAGAAAAAAGTTTATGCTCAGATCAAGCTTAATGGGAGAGAAATTGGGTAGATACGTAACACAAACAAACATACTACAAAACTGTGTTAGGCTTTCATTCAACCTTATTTAAGTAGCACTCTGCTGAAACCTAACTTAATTAGTTCGTGAAGATACAATAGGAATTACTTTAGTGAAAAATACTGCTTCACAGTCTGATAAGAAATTAGAGCAGATAGATAGGGTAACCATTATTTACAGTTCACTAACAGGCCTTATGAACAGCTTTGGGCATAAATAAATGCTGATAGGACATATACAAATTGATGAAATTTCTCCAAGTTAGCTTTGATGGCTGGAGATGAAATGGTTCCTGGGAGGATGGAACTGATCATGGAGAACAACTTTAGATGTGTAACAGAAAGGATGAGGTAAGGGTGATTGATCAAGGTCAGAAGCAAGAAGTTAATGACTGAAAAATGACATTAAAGATGGGCTTTTCAAAGAAAGTACAATCAAGGAACAGGCCCTTCAGCCCACCAAGTCTGTGCTAATACATGATGCCTCTCTGAAGACCTTCTGCCCTTATGGGCTCATTTCCCTCTATTCCCTGCCAATTCGTGTATCTGTCAAGATGCCTCTTAAATGTTGCTATTTATATCTGTTCCTTCCACCTCTTCCAGCAGTGCATTTCAGGCACTTATTACCCTCTGTGTAAAAGAAATTGCGCCTCATATCTCTAATTTTTCCCCGTTTAACCTATGTGCTCTAGTAATTGACATTTACATCCTGGGAAAAATACTCTACCAATTCATTCTATCCATGCCTCTCATAATTTTGTAAACTTTTATTGGGTCGCCCCCTCAGCCTCCAATGTTCAAGTGAAAACAAAGCAAGCTTGTATGCAAAATTCCAAATGTGACTTAACAAAAGTTCTACACTGCTGCAACATGACTTGCCAATTCTTACATGCTATGCCCCAACCGATGAAGGTAAGCATGTCATACAACTTCTTGACCACCTTCTCCACTCACGTTGCCACTTTCAGGAAACTGTGGACCTATACAGAGCCTGGATCCCTCTGTATTTTAATACTCCCAAGGCTTCTGCCACTTTCTGTATACTTCCCTCCTGCATTTTCAACCCAAGGTTTTGGCAAAGAACTCAATGTTTTATATGACTGTAATAATAATGAACATGACTCACTGTGGCTTCAAATTATAAAGGGTTTATTATGAACAGTATATACAAACCAACATCTGACAGAACTGTAATAAGGGTTACACTTTTCTCCTCCCTGGCTCCAACTGAGGTTCCTCCCCAACACATGAGGCAGAACTTGATTGGCTCAGGTTCCCATGCTGTCTCTCCAAAGGGTCCAGCCCAATCAAGTGGCCCTCAGGGATCACCTCCTTAAAGGGGCTGTGCTATCACAGTTGTATTTTGAAATAAAGTAATAGGGAAAATGACCTTTCTCAGAATCCATCCAATTCTACCCCTGAGAAAAAGAGTATGAACTAAGCAACTTTTGGAGAACTCAGTGCAGCAGGTATTGGAAAAGAATTCAAGGAAAACTCCAGTCCAACATTTCTAAGTGTTCGAGAAGTCGAAAAGTTTGGGGCACTGAGAAGTAGAAGAAGAAGATGAAGATGAAAGGAAGAGCTTTGTGCATGTCAGTCATCCTAGATCTGGACCAGAAGATGGTGTTGAGATAAAAGATCAGCAACAACCTTATTGAATGGGAGAACTAGCTTAAAGGGCTGAATGGTCTACTCTTTTTCCTATGTTTTCATGTTCCATTGTCTGATATCTGATCTATAACCGTCTTGTAAGAAGTCTCACAACACCAGGTTTATTTGGTAGCACAAGCCACTAGCTTTAGAAGCATTGTTTCTTCACCAGGTGAATGGGAGTTCTGTTCACAAACAGGGTATATAAAAACACAAACTCAATTTACAAAATAATGATTGGAATGCAAGTCTTTACAGGTAATCAAGTCTTAAAGGTACAAACAATCTGAGTGGAGAGAGAGTTAAGCACAGGTTAAAGAGATGTGTATTGTCTCCAGCCAGGACCGTTAGTGAGATTTTGCAAGCCCAGGCGAGTCTTGACTGTGTTAGGCTTTCATTCAACCTTACTTAAGTAGTACGCTGCTGAAAGCTAACTTAATTAGTCCATGGAAGTAGAACAGGAATTACTTCAGTGAAAATCACTGCTTCACAGTCTGATAAGAAATTAGAGCAGATAGACAGGGTAATCATTATTTATAGTTCACTAACAGGCCTTATGAACAGCTTTGGGCATAAATAAATTGTCGTGTGTCATGAAGGCCGCCTTGGAGAATGCTTATCCAAAAATCAGAGGCTGAATGCCCGTGACTGCTGAAGTGTTCACCAACAGGAAGAGAACACTCCTGTCTGGTGATTGTCGAGTGGTGTTCATTCGTCCGTTGTCATAGTGTCTGCTTGGTCTCCCCAATGTACCTTACCTCGGGACATCCTTTCACAACACACGACAGCGCAGAGTCGCTGAACAGAGACTGATAGGCGAGTTCCACTTACATGATGACGGCCTCAACCGGAATCTTGGGGTCATGTCACACTGTGACCCCCACAACTTGCCTGGGCTTACAAAATCTCAATAACTGTCCTGGCAGGAGACAATTCACATCTCTTAACCTGTGCTTAACTCTCTCTCCACTCACATTGTCTGTACCTTTAAGACTTGATTACCTGTAAAGACTCGCATTCCAACCATTGTTTTGTAAATTGAGTTTGTGTCTTTATATATCCTGTTCGTGAACAGAACTCCCACTTACCTGATGAAGGAGCAGTGCTCCGAAAGCTTGTGGCTTGTGCTATCAAATAATCTTGTTGGACTTTAACCTGGTGTTGTGAGACTTCTTGGATCCCAGTCCAACTCCACATCTATGCCATCTTCCCAGATAGGGAATTGCTAGTAAACATGTTCTCATTTTCAAATCTATTTGTTAAGAGATTTTCTCTGTGGATTTAATTACCTTTGCAGAATTGCTACATGTTTAATTTTACTGGTTACTGAGCACCAACTAAGAACACCAAAAAAGGACATAAAACATTGAATAGTTTGTATTAATTTTTAAAATGGCTCCAAATAGTTTGAGAGATAATGCATGTAACCTGGGATTTATTTTTACTGCATGATGCATGCTTTCTATTTCATTTGATTGCATCAAATTTTGCTGCTCATATGTAGAGATGAGTGAAAGAAGAACAATTGGTTCACAATATGAATCCTGGTGTTGCTTACAATGCAAAACAGGAGCACTTATGTGGGATGCTAATAGGTAAGCCATGTGCCCTCACTGAATCATGCAGGAACAACACTGTTTCAACCACGTGAGAATGACAGATAAGATTTGACTCTTCGATTGCAGGCAAGCTAGAATGGAACTTAACTGAACGAACATCAAACTAAGTACCTATTAAAATGTTCTGAAATTGTCAGCATACACTGTCACAAAGTGGAAGAACACAAATGAACATCTGTGATTTCACACCCAAGGGCTGATTTCAATTATTTTCAGACACCTTGAGGAGGTGCTTTCCATAGTAAAGTAGGGGAAAGCAGAGGAAAGGTCACTCTGGATCAATCTGGTGCATCTCCTATTAATCAATCATGGCAAGGTGTAGATCTGGGAGAAGATTCCCTTGCCTACCCTCCCAACAGAGGGGATGTGCAGTTTAGAAAGAGTTAAAGGAACTAATTTTTTAAAAAATCACAGGACCTAAAAAGCTTAAAAATAAATAATGATCCTGTTTAGATGTGCAATAACATCCATTAAGTATTCTATGTACAGTCTGCCCTTGGTAATGCTGAGTATTTCAATTACTGCTTTTTGAAATGGGATTCAAAACAGCCATCTCTTCCAACTTGGAACCTGACATGTTCTGTCTCAAAGTGATAAAAAAATGTCTGAAGATGTAATCAGTCAGGGCAGAAACATCTGTGTATCAAGGGAGGTAAACAGCTTCTGAACAGATCTGAGATCCTCACTTATCTCAAAGAGGACCAGAAATGTTTTATTTCATCAGCTGCACTTTAACCTTCTACTGACACAAACTGAAACTGAGATGTAGATTTCAAAGAAGCTTTACTTAGTGTGGAACAAGCTGTGAGCAGTGTTTAAAAGAACATGCCATTTTGCATTTTGTTTTCCTAAGTTATAAGAGAATAAGATTACAAAACAGGCAAAATTCAAACATGACTTTACATTCAGATGAAAAGGTTAAATCCTCCTATTAATGGTAACATTAGGTTTAGCATTGACCAATTTATTGTCCAATTTGTAAAACTACTGGCAGATAGGGATAAGGGTTGAAGAAAGGCTAACAATTAGGCTAAAAGGCTAACAATCAAAAGAATCTTGTCAGAACAAAAGTGGCTGGTTCCTCAACAGGTAATGGAGTTAGTCATCAAATTAATTTTCTTATTTGGTTAATTCTTAAATAAGGCACATAACAGGTGGTCATCCATTGCTAGTCCTCAGTTCAATTTGAATTGAATATCACACTGCACAAATTATGCTTGTGACAGTTGATTGAGTTGTCTACTGTTTGCCTCAGGTGCTGGAGAGTTTAAAATTAGTCATTACTTCAAAATCTGTTGATAAACATCAATAAATCACACCACAAAACATGTCAACAAAATATCCATGTGAAGAAATGGATCAGAATAATCATATTTTAAATTTCTCAACTGGATTAATCTGGTTTGCAAATTAAACTGAGATTAACGAGTTATAGTAAACAGATCCAACAGATATTCTCCTGTGTATTTGCTACTCTCATTTTGCTGTTGCAAGCTGCTGTTTTCATCAACAATTTACACTAGAACTTGGGTCAATTGGATAAAGTGCATTGCCATGAGTTGTCAGCACTGCCAAAATTCTGTAAATTGCCTTCAGTATCACAACAACCAGGCACAGCTCACCAGATGAATGTTTGAAGGACATTTGTCTTACAAAATTAACTCGAGGAGTTGATGTGGATATAAATTACCAGGTGAATTTATCCTTGATTGTGATATATACACAAACATTGTGTTTCAAAAGCTGACTGACAACCTCCCAGTTCAGCAACGATGAGCAACGTGCTTCAACTTCAGTGTAAAATAATCTGAACTCTGATTCTAAAGGAGGTGCAAGAGCCGAAGAGCTTGGGATATATGTGCATAAATCACTAAAGGTGGCAGGACATGTTGAGAAACTGTTTAATAAAAGATATAGTATTCTAGGCTTTATTAATAGGGCAGCGAGTACAAGAACAAGGAAACCATGTTAAACTTGTACAGAAAACCATTGAATCTGCACTGAACTGAAAGAGCATCTTACACAGCCTCCATTCCTATCCTACCCCCACCCCCATCTCCATCCCTGTAACTGTGCACATTTACCCTGGCTAATCCACCAAACCTACACATCTTGGGACATTAAAGGGCAATTAAGCATGGCCAGTCCACTTAACCTGCACATCTATGAACTCTGGGTGGAAACCGCAGCACCAAGACGAAATCCATGCAGACCTGGGGAGGCCGGAATCAACCTTGGTCCTTGGCAGTGTGAGGCAGCAGTGCTAAGCACTGTGCCACCATGCAGTGCCATGAGAAAAAGCTTTTTTTACACAGCAGGTGGACGAAGGTTCAATCAAGGTTTTAAGAACATAAGAAATAGGAGCAGGAGTAAGCCATCTAGCCCTTCGAGCCTGCCCTGCCATTCAATAAGATCATGGCTGATCTGAAGTGGCTCAGTTCCACTTTCCCACTTTCTCCCCATAACCCTTAATTCCCTTGTCTATCAGAAATCTATCTACCCGTGACTTAAACACATTCAACGAGGTAGCCTCCACCACTTCAATGGGCAGAGAATTCCAGAGATTCACCACCCTTTGAGTGAAGAAGTTCCCCCTCAACTCCATTCTAAACTGCCCCCCCCGCCCCGCCCCCGCCCCCCCCGCCCCCCCGCCCCGCCCCCCCCCCCCCCGCCCCGCCCCCCTTATTTTGAGGCTGTGCCCTCTAGTTCTGTTTTCCTTTCTAAGCGGGAAGAATCTCTCTACCTCTACCCTATCTAGCCTCTTCCTTATCTTGTAAGTCTCTGTAAGATCCCCCCTCAGCCTTCTAAACTCTAACGAGTACAGACCCAGTCTATTCAATCTCTCTTCATAAGGTAACCTCCTCATCTCCGGTATTAGCCTAGTTTTTGAAGAAGAAATGGGATTGTTACCTTAAAAAGAATGGGAAGGCTATGGGGAGAAGATAGGAGAGTGGCACTAGGTGTTTTGTACCTTTGGAAAACCATAACAGACACAATAGTCTGAAAACCCTCCTTCTACTGCGTAACCTATGCCATGATTCTGTGAAACTATTTGGGAGAGAAATTATGGGTCCAATTCTCTCAAAAAAATTCTGAGTGTTGAATTTGCAGGAAAAGAGGTCTAAGTCACGATTGTTTGTCAGTGGGAGTTCAGACTCGATCTCCCACACTCTGTACAATGCAGTGATCACAATCGTGAATATCATTAAAAGCTTGGAGGGAGCAGGGCCTATCACAACAGAGTCTGACAGTTGCAGAACTCTGCATACGCGCAGTGGCCCCGATCTGTCAGCCACCCGTTTGCTGGCCAGTCCAGGACATCTGCAGTGCTGCCCCTCTACTCACCCCCCACGGCCCAATCGCGGCCCCCACAACCATTCCCAGGCCAGCCCCGACCTCCCCCCTATTCCAAAGTGCCCACTCTCCAGCCCCGCACCGAGCAGTGACGATCCCCATCTCTGGCAGCCCCCCAACCCCCTGGGGAGCCCCGATTGCCCCCCCCCTTCATTCCAATGGGGTCTCCTGCAGGTCTCCGAGTGTGGGGAGCTACTCTAAACCCTGCTGGAGTGAAGTACCACTGGTGGGGTGAGAGATGCTATCGGGCATGGAGAATTCAGTCCTGGGCCCAATAATGACATTTAAATAACATAAAAAAAATTAAAATTGCTTACCTGATCTTCTCGTCGGTTACCAGCTTGGTCTCGACCACACATGCTTTCCAGTGATGGGATACGCATGCATCAGAACACATGCGCGAATCCCGTAAAATGGCCAACAGACGTGTCTCTCAACTCGATGTACCAAAAAATTAGCATGTCGAGATGGGAGAATTGGACTGTGTGTGAATAATTACTGCTGGAAACACGCTGGCTGATGTTTTCAATGAATGCAAATCCCTGAAGCTATGCAATATGTACTTTAAGTGTTAGGTTTAAGATGCTTCATCCCCTCTTCGTCAGTGGAGGAAACACTCCTCATTAATGTGCAACATTGCTTGTGTCTTTCCACATGTGCATAAGGAGAATGTATTTGAGGCCCCAGTGGTGAACGTTGGCTGCACAGGGGTCCTGTCCTGTTCTAAATCTGTTTAGCAAGGACCACTCCTCTCACTGTGGTAGCTGAAAGCTGCCCATTCAACTAATAGGAATTTATTGTTGACTCCCCACATTTTACATTCCTTGGCCCAAAATGGATGTTTGCTTGTAGAATTTGCTCAGGAAGCCTGCTCCATTGGGGTGCTGAGATGGAAGGCAGGTAATAGATGGGTTGAAGAGGTCATCATGGAGTGGTAAGTGAAGCGCAGCATAGATGGTTTCAACTGGCCTGTGGGTTTACATCAGTCGACAGATGTATGGCAGAGTGATGTTTGAGAATAGGGAGCCGGGGAGGGGCGTTGAGCAGAGAGTTCCAGTTACGATACACATTGTTACAACCAGTTTCATGCCAAAAGAATGTGTGTGTGATGACCTTGATGAGGCAGGTGCACAGTAATCTGCTGCATGATGGTGCAAGTGCTGACATTCCAGAGCACTACAGTAACACTGCTCCATGCAGATGTACTAGTTTGATGAGTAGATTTCTGGTTATGAACTTTGCTGCTGTTTTCTTCTGATGCTCTGGAGCGACAAAGTCCGATCTAGAGTCAGTCCCAAGTCCATTAGGTTAAGATCATGCTTTAGTCTCAGATCAACCATGTAGATAAGCAATTGTTTTTTTGACACAGGCATTGTTATTGAGGGTGGAATATACTAGATGTGGTTTTTGAGCGGACAATAAATCAAAATGTTCACATCTTGTCCATACCCTGCCACCCCGGGAACGTTAATGGCCCCATCAGCAGAATGAATACCCAGACCTCACTTAACTGACTCTTTGGAAACCGGCCATGGCTGAATCTTCATCCTCCAGCTGCAACCCCAATGATGACCTCTATCAACAGTGCCACCGCTGAGGCTGCAGAGCTGCTGCCCTCCTGACTGGTGGCAGATTTCAGAGTAGGGCTGCTGTTCCTAATAGGGCAGTGGCCTCATCAGCAGCCACCTAATTGGTCGTGACTGGCAAAATACAGCTCTAGGTCCACTGCCAGCTGAAGTGGGGCTGCTCCTCTCTTTTGGCACTAACAGCAGAATTTCTGCCACCTCCTCAAAATTCAGCCACCAATTTGTTATCCATGAAATGTTCTACCTGAGTTCCATGATCAGAAGGTCTGTAGTCGTTAACAAAGACTCACCACCACCTTCCATGGATAAGTAGGGACAGGCAATAAATGCAACCATACCACTGTGATAATAACCCAAAGACAAGGAAACCATTGCCAAAACTTGTGTTTTTCCTTTAAAATATGACCCAAAGTATAACTTCAATATTCATACAGAATATCATGTTAACACCTAATGCTATGAATACTGATGAGAATCTGTGGACTCGAAAATATGTTGAAAATAGATAAGTATTATGATGGTGAGTGGCAGAATGAGAGCAGGCACTTGTACCTCTTATTTTTTCCCCTGAGTGTGATTCAGCTTCTGCACACAAAATTCTTAAAAGAAGAACCACTATCATTGTGAGACAGCCATTACACTGTTAACGACTACAGGCCTTTTGATCATGGAACTCAGGTAGAACATTTCAGGATACTCAAAGCAATGATTAAGGAATGGTGATTTTGTGTGCAACAGCAGAGAACCACCACAATCCGCCCTTTAGTGCTCGCCCAATGCTGGAATGTTTGATCAGACAGTGAGTGCCTGTTAACCTGGGCCTCTTCACTCTTCTGAGTGATAATTGGTTTTGATAATTGTGAAAATAAATAAGTGATAATTGGTGTTGACTGGCTGATTATCTCTGGAATTCTCTGCCTGTTGAAGTGGTGGAGGCTACCTCGTTGAATATATTTAAGTCATGGGTAGATAGGTTTCTGATAGACAGGGGAATTAAGGGTTATGGGGAGAAAGTGGAACTGATCCACTTCAGATCGTGGTAAAAAGTCTGACAACACCAGGTTTAAGTCCAACCGATTTATTTGATAGTAAACTCTACTATCTATTTGATAGTAGACACTACGACAACGGATGAACGAACATCACTCGACAATCACCAGGCAAGACTGTTCCCTTCCTGTTGGCGAACACTTCAGTGGTCATGGGCATTCAGCCTCTGACCTTCGGGTAAGCATTCTCCAAGGCGGCCTTCACGACACACGACAGCGCAGAGTCGCTGAGCGGAGACTGATGGCCAAGTTCCGCACACATGAGGACGGTCTCAACAGGGATCTTGGGTTCATGTCGCACTATCTGTAACCCCCATGACTTGCCTGGGTTTGCAAAACCTCACTTACTGTACTGTCTGGAGACAATACACATCTCTTTAACCTGTGATCAGTGCTCCTTCCACTCACATTGTTAGCCACTTTAAGACTTGAACAGCAGGTTAGGTGTAAAGATTCGCATTCTAATCAGTAATCTGTAATTGTCTGTGCTTTATATGCTCTGTCTGAGGCCAGAACTCTCCATTCACCTGACGAAGGGGGTAACCTCGAAAGCTAGTGAGTTTACTATCAAATAAACTTAAACCTGGTGTTGTCAGACTTTTTACTGTGTTTACCCCAGTCCAACGCTGGCATATCCACATCACCACTTCAGATCAGCCATGATCTTACTGAATGGCGGGGCAGGCTCGAAGGGCTAGATGGCCTACTCCTGCTCCTACTTCTTATGTTCTTATTAATGAGCCTAATTGACACCCAACTGTGGGTAGGTAGGATTCCTGTATCAGGTTTTTCCAACCCCCAAAATAATTGGAAATGGATTTCCCAGCACTGGGGAGCCAATGCGGGTGTTGCCGCCCAATTTTCCTACTCCGTTAAACTCCCCCCCACTGTCCTACCCAGCTCCCCTTGGGACCAGCTGACATTGAAGGTATGTTTCACCAACAAAGCAAAGGCGATAATATACTGAATAAGTCCATCAATCATTATATAATTTGTCTAATTTTCACCACAATGCAACCCAGGTGATAAAGGTGAAACTATTCTCATGTAGTAAACAGGATTTGCACATTCTATGATGGCCAAGTAGGAACATTCACTTTACAAAGACTCTTGCAAGCACTCCCACCTGTATCTTAAAATGCTATGATTTGCCACACATGAAAATGGAGACGCTCGTGGAGTCTTCTCCTTCAGTTAACTGCCTGCTTGTCCATCACCAATTCTGAACTGGATGTGAATGAACTGTGGAGCTTTGGCCTGAACCAACTTAACAAATCTTGTGTGCTCTCGAAAACTTCCTGGGTCTTGAGACACAACACAGTATCAGAAAAAGGACCTGGGACAAGTTTGACCTTCTGATCTGAAAATCAACCAGATCATTTGATTTTCTCTTCTCAAAAGTGCCTTGTGCAATATTTCAATCTTCCTTCCAAGTTTCCACTTGTTTTCCATCAATGTATTGCATGGTGGACTGAGGTGACTTATTTGTAGTATTCAGTGGCTTACCAACATCTTAAAATCCAATTACCGCCTATGATATCAATTGGCTGCCTTTTTAGACAGTAGTTAGCATAGGTTACACTTTGCTTTATCTATCCCTCCCTGCTTCCCCTTAGTGCTTTGGTCAGTTCCAGAAAGAAAACCTCTTGCCTCAGCCCTGCCCATCTAATTAAGATTCCACCTGAACATTGGGGCTCTTTTCACTTCTAGGTGTTATGCATTTCTAACATTTGCCCCTTTTTGAATGCACATGCTCTTTAAAAGATACATTAGTAATATACTATCTTGCTGTATGTGCAAAACCTCTTTAATTTGATGTTGCCCAAGAATGTACTGCTACTATGGAGCCACTGAGATTAGTTTCCTCCATGGAATTTTTCAGATGAATCATGTATTAAAGAAGCTGCATAAATTAATTTGCTGTTATGGACAGGAGACGTTGAACTTACACAGCTCTGATTTCTCCTCTCACCACCCGTTCATAAACGGGAAGATGTTTTGATTTGCTTTCCCCTTTATAAGTTGTAGCATTAAAAAAATTCATCAAAGCTTTAATCTTGCTGTGCTGAGCTCTGCCACACATGAAGTGGAGTGTTCAAGGAGTCCCCTCCTTCTGTTAACTGCCTGCTTGTCCATCACCCATTCTCAACTCAATGTCAATAAACTGTCAAGCTTTGTCTGATTAGCTTTGATCAAATTTTCTATTAATTATCCCACAGCAAACTCAAGATAATAAAACTCAGAGTTAGTTTATTTTGCACATGCTCAACACATGGAAGGAGGGGACTCAGCATAGCTCAAAAGCAATAGAGAAAGAAAGATCTACTGAACAAACATTGCAGAATTAAAAACAAATAGTTTCACGTGTATCCAGAATCCAGAATCCAAGTCCAGTGATGCATTCCTTCACAGAAGTCAGCAGGCTGAACTGATTCTGGATAATTCATGTTTCCAGTAGAGTTGACTTCCGTGATGAGGTAGGCATGCAGAGATGAATCAGTCTTTTAGGAATGGTGAATAATCTCAGTCAAGAAATTGTAGATGGAGCCAGACATCAGACATTCAAACCTGGACATATCCCCCTTTCTGTGCTGCTGCTTGTAGATTGTAAAAGCAGCAGAGTGAGCTTTGCAGCTACATAAGGCAATATTTTTGGTTCCCCTAGCTCTGGTCCATGTCACATGATTCCCACCTTGCCAGTCTTCCTTTGACAAAGGATATGTATCCCTTTGCCTGGGTTCCTGAGATTATTAATGCGCCAGCCATTGAATCTTAAAGGGAGGTCCTTTGTCCTAGCAGACAAATTGGCTCCAATTGGCTAGGCCTCCGATTGGCTTGTGGCCCACGGAGATTGATAGGGACCTTTAGAGATAATGAAGTGTCAGTTTCTGTGAAACTGCTATGTTGGCTTTTATTGTTTGAAGGTCAGAGACGGACACAAGCTGGGATTTTCCAGCTTCATCCACTCCTTCAATTGTCCGGTCCTGCTGAATGTCATAAGAACATAAGAACATAAGAAATAGGAGCAGGAGTAGGCCATCTAGCCCTTCGAGCCTGCCCCGCCATTCAATAAGATCATGGCTGATCTGTTGTGGCTCAGTTCCACTTTCCCGCCCTCTCCCCATAACCCTTAATCCCCTCTCTTATCAAGAACCCATCAACCCGCTTCTTAAAAATATTTAGCGAGGCAGCCTCCACCACTTCAACGGGCAGAGAATTCCAGAGATTCACCACCCTTTGAGTGAAGAAGTTCCTCCTCAACTCCGTTCTAAACCGCCTCCCCTTTATCTTGAGGCTGTGCCCCCTAGTCCTACTGTCTTTTTTGAGCGGGAAGAGTCTCTCCACCTCTATCCTATCCATCCCATTCATCATCTTATACGTCTCAATGAGATCTCCCCTCATTCTTCTAAACTCTAACGAGTACAAGCCCAGTTTATTCAGCCTCTCCTCATAGCTCAATCCCCTCAACTCCGGTATCAGCCTAGTAAACCTCCTCTGCACTCCCTCCAGGGCCAAAATATCCTTGCGCAGGTGCGGCACCCAAAACTGCACACAGTACTCCAGCTGCGGCCTCACCAATGCCCTATACAGCTGCAGCAAGACCTCCCTACTTTTATATTCAATCCCCCTCGCTATGAAGGCCAGCATCCCATTCGCCTTCCTGACCACCATGGACTTTTTGCTGGCCTGCTGCATCTCACAGGGCAGGTCACACCACAGTGGGACAAGAAAATGCTGCCCATAGCTTCAGCCATTTCACAAGGGTTTCTGTTCAAGTTTTTCAAATATGAGAAATTAGTAATGATGATACATATATATATTTTATGAAAACATAGAGCATGAAGTCTCAGCCCATCACCCCTCCATAGAAACCATAGAAAATTACAGCTCAGAAGCAGGCCCTTTGGGCCCTCTTGTCTGTGTGCTGAACCATTTTTTGCCGAGTCCCACTGACCTGCACTTGGACCATATCCCTCCATACCCCTCTCATCCATGAACCCATCCAAGCTTTTCTTAAATGTTAAAAGTGACCCTGCATTTACCACTTTATCCGGCAGCTCATTCCACACTCCCACTACTCTCTGCGTGAAGAAGCCCCCCCCCCCCGACATTCCCTTTAAACTTTTCTCCTTTCACCTTAACCAATGCCCTCTGGTTTTTTTCTCCTCTAGCCTCAGTGAAAATAGCCTGCTTGCATTCACTCTATCTGTACCCATCAAAATCTTGTATACCTCTATCAAATCTCCTCTCATTCTTCTACGCTCCAGCGAATAAAGTCCTAACCTATTCAATCTCTCTCTGTAACTTAGCTTCTCAAGTCCCGGCAACATCCTTGTGAACCTTGCCTGCACTCTTTCAAACTTATTTACATCATTCCTGTAACTAAGTGACCAAAACTGTACACAATACTCTAAATTCAGCCGCACTAATGCCTTACATAACCTTGATGTGGAGATGCGGCGTTGGACTGGGGTAAACACAGTAAGAAGTCTGACAACACCAGGTTTAAGTCCAACCAATTTTAAGTCCAACTTGTGAGGTTATTATCAAATAAATCGGTTGGACTTAAACCTAGTGTTGTCAGACTTATAGAACCTTAGCATAACACTTCAACTTTTATACTTGATACTCCGATTTATAAAGGCCAATGTACCAAAAGCACTCTTTACAACCTTATCCACCTGTGACGTCACTTTTAGGGAATTCTGTACCTGTATTCCCAAATCCCTCTGTTCAACTGCACTCTGAAGAGTCCTACCATTTACCCTGTATGTTCTACTTTGGTTTGTCCTCTAAAGTGCAATACCTCACACTTGTCTGCGTTAAATTCCATTTGCCATTTTTCAGCCCATTTTTCTAGTTGGTCCAAATCCCTCTGCAAGCTTTGAAAACCTTCCTCACTGTCCACTATACCTCCAATCTTTGTATCATCAGCAAATTCACTGATCCAATTTACCACATTATCATCCAGATCATTGATATAGATGACAAAAACAATGAACCCAACACCGATTCCCTGCGGCACTCCACTAGTCATAGACCTCCACTCAGAGAAGCAATCCTCCACTCCCACTCGTTGGCTTCTTCCATCGAGCCAGTGTCTAATCCAACTTACTACCTCCAACAATGAAAGTGTGAGCAATGAGTTTTAATTGCGATCTACCAAAAAATAGTTTAATTAATTACAACTGGTGTATGAGAAAGGCAGATGAATTACAGCTGCAGCAGTATTTTGACTTCTCACGCAATGCAAAATAAAAATTCTTCATCATGTTTGGATGTGAATGAATCAATGGCTGAACACATGCCTAATTACTTCCATGTACAGTAAATATCTTCTGTTGAGAAATAAAAGGAAACTGAAGTTTTTTAATGTCTAAAGAACCCAACAGATTCTTTGACAATTTCAGTATACCTTGAGGCAAATTAATAGAACATAGAACATAGAACATTACAGCGCAGAACAGGCCCTTCGGCCCACGATGTTGCGCCGACCAGTTAAAAAAAAACAACAATGACCCACCAACCTAAACCAATCCCTTTTCGTCCATAAACCTGTCCACAGACCTCTTAAACGCCCCCAAACTAGGCGCATTTACAACTGAATAAGAAGTGATAAGTAATTAAACAGAATACTGAAGATTGCAGATATATAAGATCATGCATGTGTGACAGGAATCTTGGTGCATTGTTATATTACCTGTCATGTTGCAGTAGACTTTGAATGGTCCTAGTGGGCCACTGCCATCAGGATCTATCCAGTAAGTATCCGATGTTTTGCCAAGATGCTTATACGCCTCACAGGACTGTTCATACATAGCTGGAACAGAGCACAAGTTGAGTTAAATTGAAACCCTTCAGTAATTTAAAAGAACTGAATAAACACAGCAAGCTGCCAAGATGAGATTAAAAAATACAAAGCAAATAAGGCAATGACCTTGATGCAACAGGAGAGATTCACTCAAACATTCACTAATTAACAGTGGGGAGAGAGTTCTATTTGAATAACAGCCAGAGCATTGGGACAGTGTCACGGCTTTTCACCGTCACTCAGATAGCAGATCCAAATTTTTCAACTGCCATAGTTAGATGAATGTGTGTGTTCACCTAAATGAGGAAGATTCACTCTGGATCCCGAAGTCCAAATAAATTTCCACTTTTACTGCTCAGTATCAGTATCAAGTACTTCAAGGTCAGGTGTAGAATAGGTTACAGACAAACTAGAACCTCCTCTATTCAGGAACAACACCAGCCTTAACAACAAAATCAGAATTGTATTCCACTGGACCAATGTGATATTCGCCATCTGTAACACCAGTACCCCTTGTCACATTTCAGAAGAATATTGTCAGTTTAGCATTGAGTAGCGAACAGTTTTCTGCTATGGAACTATGTCTAGCAGAAGGAAGGCTGAAGCCACTAAAACTCAATTTACATGGGCTTTTTACAATTGGCAAAGAAATGAGAATATCAAACCAGACTGAATTTAAATCCCAATCCCAGAGGTAAAAGTACAGTGTTAACCCACTGCAGTATCCAATCTCAGTAACAAACCTAACTGTGAAAGAAAAGGAGTATCTGTTAGAATAAAGAACAAAGAAAATTACACCCAGGAACAGGACCTTCAGCCCTCCCAGCCTGCACTGGCCATGCTGCCCAACTGAACTAAAATCCTGTACCCTCCCAGGGGTCATATCCCTTATTCCCATCCTATTCATGTATTTGTCCAGATGCCCCTTAAAAGTGACTACTGTATCTGCTTCCACTACCTCCCCTAGCAGTGAGTTCCAGGCATCCACCATCCTCTGTCCCTCTACACCTTGCCCCTCACATCTTAAATTTATGCACCCTGGACTCTTCCAGACTAGGAAAAGGCTTCTGACTACCCACTCTGTCCACGTCCCTCATAATCTTGTGGACTTCTATCAGGTCACCCCTCAACCTCCGTTTTCCAGTGAGAACAAATCAAGTTTCTCCAATCTCTTCTCATAGCTAAATGCCCTCCATATCCTGGAAAATCTTTTCTGTACCCTCTCCAAAGTCTCCACATCCTTCTGTCAGTGTGGGGACCAGAACTGAACACTATATTTCAAGTGTGGCCCAACTATCATTCTATAAAGCTGCAATATGTGTTGCCAATTTTTAAACTCAGTGCCCCAGCCAATGAAGGCAAGCATGCCATATGCCTTCTTGACTACTTTCTCCACCTGCATTGCCACTTTCAGTGGCCTGTGTACCTGTACACCCAGATCCCTCTGCCTATCAATACTCTTAAGGGTTCTGCCATTTACTGTATATTTCCTATCTGTAATCGACCATCCAAAATGCATTACCTCACAGTTGTCCAGATTGAACTCCATCTGCCATCTCTCCACCCAAATCTCCAACTGATCTATATCCTGCTGTCTCCTTTGATGGTCCTCATCACTATCAACAAATCCACGAATCTTTGTGTCATTCACAATCCAGTTACATTTTCCTTCAAATCATTTATATATATTACAAACAGCAAAGGTTCCACCACTGATCCCTCAGGAATGCTACTTGTCACAGCCCTCCATTCAGAAATGCACACCTCCACTGCTACCATGTCTTCTACAACCGAGCCAGTTCTATATTCGTCTTGCCAGCTCACCTCTGATTCCATATGACTTCACCTTCTGTACCAGTCTCCTATGAGGGACCTTGTCAAAGGCCTTACTAGAGCCCATTTAACAACATCCACTGCCCTGCCCTCATCAAACATCTTCATCACTTCCTCGAAAAACTCGATCAAGTTAATGACGAAGGAGCAAGACTCTGAAAGCTTGTGCTGCTAAATAAAGTTGTTGGACTTTAACTGGGTGTTGTGAGGCTTCTTACTGTGCTTACCCCAGTCCAGTGTTGGCATCTCCACATCATTGACAGGTAAATGCATCAACAAAACCCTCAAATCTGTGGCAACGATGGAAGAACATAAGCATGTTATTCTTTCACATCGCAGTTATGCAAGTTGGTTGGTGGTTATTAGTTAGATAGGTTGACTATCTTGTGAAGATGCCAACTAGGCCAAATGGCCACTATCTGCATTCTCTTCACAAAACTATGTTGCCTTTCGCTAATGCATCCACTTATTTCCAAACAGGAGTAAATCCTGTCTCAAAGAATCCTCTCCAATAATTTCTCTACCATTGTTGTAAGGCTCACTGGCCTGTAATTACCTGGACTATCCTTGCTACCCTTCTTAAACAAAGGAACAACAATGGATATTCTCCAAACCTCTGGGACCTCCCCTGCAGCCAGTGAGGATACAAAGATCAAGATTCTCTCAAGGCCCCAGCAATTTCCTCCCTTGCCTCTCTCAGCATTCTGAGGTATACCCACTTGGCCCTGGGGGCTTGTCTATCTTAATGTTTCTCAAGACCTCCAATACCTCCTCCTTTTTGATCTCAACATGACTCAAACTATCTACACAACCTCCCCTAGAGTCATCCCGGTTCTCGGGGTTTGGTAGAGAGTAGTTTACTTCTGTAGCGGAAGTTAGGCGAGGGGATTGTCGGGAAGGGGGAGCGGGGGGTATAAAAAAGGAGGTAGCAGCACACAGCGGGCAGCGTCGGGAGCGGGCAGCGGAGTGAGTGGGAGCTGAGTGAGAAGGGCTTTGGCTCGCTGGGCTTAGGCGAGAGTAGGCTTAGAGAAGGGTGTTGCACATTTCTACCTTTCGCTGCTTACAGGAGGTTGGGACATGGCAGGGGCTATGGGGAGGAACATAAGCTGTGTCAGGTGCCGCATGTGGGAGTTCTTGGTGGCGTCACGTGTCCCCAAGGTCCACATCTGTACTAAATGTTTAGAACTGCAGCGCTTGAGGGCCCGGGTCAGGCAACTCGAGAGGCATCTGGAAGATGCGTTTCTGGTCAGGGAGAACGAGGAGATAATGGCTAGGAACCATGAGCAGGAAGAGGTCCCAAGGGCTGAAGAGCAGGAAGGGTGGACGACTGTTAGGAGGAAAAAGAGGAAGAAGAAGAGTAGTCATGGTCCCCCGGCCTCACCAGTGGTCCCCCAAGGTTCGTCGACAGGGGCAGAGAAAGATAGGCAGGAGGGCTAGACTGACTTAGAGGGACAGAAGGGGGCTGGCAAGGTGATAGTGGTAGGGGATGGGAGGGTCCGAGGTATTGATAGGAGGTTCTGTGGGCAGAGGCGTGACTCCAGGATGGTGGTCTGCCTCCCTAGAGCAGGGGTAAAGGACGTAACAGAAAGGGTAGAGGGAATTTTGAAAGGGGAGGGGACCCAGGCAGAGGTCATAGTACACGTAGGTGAGGGGGACATAGGAAGGAGGAGTAGGGTAGAGGTCCGTAGGCAATTTAGGGAGTTGGGGTCCAAACTAAAGAGCAGGACCTCCAGGGTGGCACTCTCTGGGTTGCTGCCTAGTACCAGCAGGGCAAAGAATGATGAGATCATGCAGCTGAATGCATGGTTGAGGGAGTGGTGTAGGGTAGAGGGCTTTACTTTTGTGGACCACTGGGAGGTATTTATGAGAGAAAGGCAACTGTACAGGAGGGGTGGGGAGAAATTGAATGGGAGGGGAACTAGTGTCTTAGCGGGGAGGTTAGCTGGGGTGTTTAGGAATGGTTTAAACTAATAGGGAGGGGAGGTGGGGATGTGGCTGGGATAGAGTCGGGTGAAAGGAAAATTATCAGGGAGGAGGAGGTTCCGAGGGACACTCGTGGGTTGAACTGTGTCTGTTTCAATGCTAGGAGTGTGACAGGAAAAACGGATGAGCTTAGGGCCTTGATGTTTGTGAGGAAGTTAGATGTGGTGGCTGTAACGGAGACGTGGTTACGAGAAGGGCAGGACTGGCAGCTGAATGTTCCTGGGTATAAGTGTTTTAGGTGTGACAGAGGAGGGTTGAAGAGAGGTGGAGGGGTGGCACTGTTAGTAAAGGAAAAAATCACAGTAGTGCACACGGTGGGTCGTGCGTGGGCTGCTCTTGGAAGTTCCGGGAGTGGCCTAGTACTTCGTGTCGGTGTGTGTGCTTGATCCTGGACCGGTAGACGGGCGCCGCAACAGCTCGGTGACTAGCACTGCTAGCTGTGCAGGTACATGGATTTGGGCCTGTGTCTGTGGGAGTTTGTGCATTCTCCCTGTGGTTGCGTGGGTTTCCTCCGGGCGCTCCGGTTTCCTCCCACACCCCAAAGATGTGCTCTTAGGCTGATTGGTTTACCAAATTGACACTATTCTCCCCTGAATCTGGCTAAGTTAGGGGTTCCATTCGTAGGCACGCAGGGTAGAATAGGTGTAGGGTGATGCGGCGGCGCGGGCTTGTTGGGCCGAAGGGCCTGTTTCCCGTGCTGGGTTGTTCTTTGTTCTTTGTATCATCCATCAAGGCCTTTGGTGAATACAGACGCAAAGTGTTCATTTAAATTAATTAAACTAAATTAAATTAATTAAAATTAAGTTAATTTTTCTTTTAAATCTTAAGAGTTAGGTACCATCATAAAGCAACTACTTGCAACATTTCCTCAAACATGTTAACCACATTGTAATGCCAAATTGTAATATCATTATGTCCCAAAGCATTATTTCGCTCTGCAACAAACTGATGAATGGAAATTTCATTTATGCCTGAATCCCAAATGTGACACATGCATATTCGCTGGCTGGATCTGAAAAAAGTTTTCTTACAAAGCCTATTTGGACAGAAGGTGCAGTTATCCATGAAAACAAATAGCAACATGTTGCTCCAAGTAACAATAAAAGTACACAGACTAGTATATAATGAATAAAAAAGATCTGATATCTCTGTATTATAAATCAAATGGTACAGAGTCAAATGGTACAGAGTCATAGAAGTTTACAGCATGGAAACGGGCCCTTCAGCCCAACTTGTTCATGCTGTTCCTTTTTTTAACCACTAAGCTAGTCCCAGTTGCTCACTTTTGGCCCATATCCCTCTGTACCTGTGCAACTGTCTAAATGCTTTTTAAAAGACAAAATTGTACCTGGAGTATATGGATCATCAAATCAACTAATATGTCAAGCTCAGAATTCTACCCTCTGTGCCCACAGTTTATTGCATCATCTACATCCCGAGATCTGTTGGTTTCTTTCAATAAAGTACGACCTATTTAACAGCCAACGTATCAGGCCTGCACAAAAATACTGATAATAAAGACCAAATTAATTCATAAGAATGACTTTACCAACCATGTATTCATCACAAAATGAAAAATAAAAGCTAGAAATAAAACAACCTCCCTTGATGAACAACAAAGTGATGAAATAATGCAGGGTCATACAAAAAAATGGATCAGTCATTTAAGAGTTTTTTTTGCAATGCTCATTAGAAAATCTTTTATAGGTCAAATGAAATAAGAATTTGTGTGAAAGGTACAGTGGCTTTAAAATGACAAATAAAATTTTAAAGTAATAAAGCCTCATTTATTTGTCTTGTGAGGTGTGTACAAAAATTCCGCCTCTTACGATAGAAGTTGGAAATGGCTAAGATCCAAGGCAACAAGGTCTCCATAATTAACCAAAAGTTTCTACTGGAATCCCATCAGAGCTACAGAGCTCTGGATTTTTGCTTCCAGTAACCTAAAGGTTTTGAAACATTTTCCACTTTAGATATGAGCATATGTGGCAAGGACAGCATTTATTACCCATCTTTAATTACTTGAACAAATGGTCGTGAACTGCTTTCTGCATTGACTGCAGTCCAGGTAGCGCAGGTACATTCAGAGAGCTATTTAAAGAGGGTTCCAGGATGTTGACGTCGTGATAGTGAAGGGACGCCAATATAATTCCATCAGGATGGCTAGGCCAGTTCAGTTTCTGATCAATGGTATATCTTAAGATGTTGATGGTGGGACATTCAGCAATGGTAATATCACTGAACATTTTAGTTTCTCTCTTGTTAGAGATGGTCATTACCTGGCACTTGAATCGTGTGAATGTTACTTGCCATTTATTAGCCCAAGCTTGTATGTTGTCCACATCTTGCTGCACGTGTCCACGGATAAGTTCAGTACCCGAGCAGCTGGAGACGGTACTGAACATTATGCCACCATCGTAATTGAACAAACCCTTTCTCAACATGAGGTCTTTGTTGAAGCAGCTGAAGATGGCTGGATTAGGACATTATCCTGAGAAATTCCTGCACTGATGTCCTGTAGTTGAGATGATTGGCCTCCAACAACCATAGTCATCTTCCTTTGTGCTAGGTAGAACTTCAACCAGTGGAGTTTTTACCTTGAATCCCATTTATTTCAATTTTGTCATGGCTCCTTGATACCTCAGTCAATGCTGTCTTGATGTCCAAATAGGTTTACTTACCTCTGGAATTCAGCTCTTTTGTTCATGTTTAGACTAAGGCTGTAAGGTGTTTTTGTGTCGAGTGGCCCTGGCAGAATGCAAGCTGAGCATCAGTGAGCAGGTTATTGCTGAGCAAGTGCCCCTTGATAGCACTGTCAATAATACCTTCCATCACTTTGCTGCTGACTGAGAGAAGACTAATGGGGTGGTAATTGGCTAGAATGGATTTCTCCTTTTTTTTGACAGGACACAGAAAGACAATTTTTCATGTTATCAGGTAGATGCAGTGTTGAAGGAGTTGAGAAGATACCTTCACATCTGGGCGCATATCTGACCCACACTGTCAGAAAGCTAAAGCAATGATTGGAAAAGATTTATTTAGATAGTAGTTTCCAGGATTTTCAAGAATCAATGTATCTTTCATATTGCCAGCAACGATCACTGGTGTAGTTAAACCAAAGTTGTTACTGTTGTGAATTAATTTTTTTCATACACAGCAATAATTTGCAGAAAATTGTATTTAAATCACATAAACTGGATCCATTAGTGTGCTTTAAATCTATAATGACTAGGACTATTTCACCAGTTTAGAAGAAATGCTCAATTTTATATGTACTGTACAAATAATAATCCAGATGTTACATTCTGAAAGGAAAAAGTGGAGATTTTCTCATATGAATCCAGGCTTAATCCTGACCTTAATCTCACTTTGTTCCCACGCAATGTTATACCTCGTATGAAGCCTAGGGTAGAACGTTATGCTTTCACAAGAGTAAATCCCATATGAATAATTATTTCCAAACATAGGCTCAACATTTCACTATAAAATACAAGGTGTATACGATCCATTTAAAGTACACGAGCTTAAAATGTGATTTTAATTGTGCATTAGCTCTGAGAAACAGGCTGAAATAAAGATTTCAAAATTAATTGAAACCAAGCGCTATTGAACTGGACAGGGCTATTCATTATCAAAACCACTGACAAAACGAAAGAAACAGAAGTGAAGCAGCCACTGCTATGAGACTAGGAGAGATAAAACATTAAAACAAACTGTCACAATGGCCCATTTTCTCTCAGCCTGTTCACTGGCCTAATGTAATTGTATCACGCTTCAGACCAAAATCAAACCTCCATCTCACTGCACTGTGTGAATCAAACCATCCATCCTAATAATCAATCTGAATGCTGTGTTCCTAATACATCTGGCCTTGAAATTCCCCTCAAAGTTTCACTTCCAAAATGGACAGGTGCATCTTTGAATTCTGATTGGAAATTCATGAAATCCCTGTGTGGAACTTCCAATAAAATATCTAACCTATTACTCACCATGTGCACAGCTAACTGGTGGGCACCATGTGGCGTCGAATGAATTCTCAAATATGATTTCTGTATTTATAAGGTATTATTTTCTTTTGTTTTCCATTCACCCAAGACAAATTTTGGCTGACCAACTCTCTCTTATTATTTGTGGACCTCCCCCAGTGAGGAAAAACATTTTGATTGTCATGTGAAGATAAGCACTCACATTCATCTCCTACTGGCACCTGGAAGAAAGTTATTGCTTTATGGGTCTAGGAATCAATTTTCCTGACTGTTTCTTAGTTAGTATTTTGATGTAACTCCCTTGATTCTGTAGCATCTTTTATTTAAAAGTTTATTTGAATGGTCTTAGAAGAGTTGAATGTTAAGATTGCTTCCTTTCTGTTCCAATCAAGGAAAACATCATTCATGCTCTGCAATTCATTGCAAAATAAACTCATTTTTTATCCTTTAAGCTATTTTGTTGTAGACCTTACCTATACTCATTTCTGTAGCTAGAATTTGAAACATGTTTTTCAGCCTAGGTCTTATCTCGCCGACAGTACTTTATTTTTAAGGCTAACCAGGCAGCACTGTACCGACCTCTTGAGTAAAATTTTATATTTGCCATTGTTTTTTTAAAAAAAATGCAATAAACAGAAATTGCTGAAAGTTAGAAACAACCAACTTGTCAGGCCACAGATATTGATTCGTAAAAGTGTGAAAGCATGAAAGCACCATTCCTAAAGGATAAAACTAAAGAAAATGTATGAGCTGAGACTTAGAAATTTTCCAATTAAATCAGCACGCATTAATTCAGCTATCAGCAAAGCTCTTTCTCTGCTGCTGATAACGGAATTAATGTGTGCTGCATCGTAATGCTTTCTAAATGAAAGGAATTGAGCTTTGAAAATAAAAATGACCTAATTATAATGTGTGCATTAGCTCAAACAGGCTGTAAACTTTAATTTCCATTTGAATCATACTCCACAAGAATTTTCATACTGACAAGATTCTAATTAAATCTGTGGCTCTCAGGCAACTTCTCTCTTTCCCAAATACTCAACCTGAGGAAGATGTTAACAGTTTAATTTTAGGATTTTACGATGATGTTAGTGTCAAACAGCTCTACTTTGACCAGGACTACTAATCCCTTCAGCAATAAACACAGATTCCTGTATTTTTTAAAAAGCCCTTAATTAAACAAGCAATATACATTTGGCATATTACCATATTGATAACTGAATACTTAGCAGGAACTAACAACAGAATTGATATTAATCAAAATCGCAATCTGTGAACTCAAGCACTTTGTCATAATTTGCGTGCAATTTACATTGTAAATCTGAATGGTATTAATATAAATGGTCAACTTTGAATCAACATGGGCCACATCAGATAGACAAATTTTAATATGAAATATCGAAGGGGAGAACAATTTGGTGTTCACAGTTCCCCATGTGATAAAATTGTAATGCCAGTTGTGCCGTAACATGCAGTCTCCTGGCAAATAATTGCACAACAGGTTGTATCCCTGTCCAAGCAGGCAGGAACTGGCGGTTGGTGCATCAAAATGAAAATGGAAAGAAAGCAGAGAAATAATCTATTAAAAACTTGCACTAAAGAAATGAGGAAAGGCTTGCATGCAGAGTAGGTAGAAGCTTCCCCTCCCTGAATGACAAGAGTAACGCAGTTGGAATTTTTTTGTACGATAATCCAGAAACACTCACAGCCCGTCGGTTACCAGATCAATTGAATTTAATTCCATAACCACAGGATTTGAGCTTTGAACTAAGGATTGTCAGTCCACTACTTTAACGTTAAGCTATAATAATCCATTTGTTATTCTAGCGCACTTTGCACATAGCAGCATGAGTTCCAGAAGCTAGCAGACAGGCTTAATATACTACCTGGAGTGAGACTTCAGTGAGGAAAGTAGGGCTGTAAAGAGAGAGATTTCACTGAAGTGAGTGGGGCTGTATAGAGATAGATTTCAGCGAGGTGAGCAGGGCTGTAGAGGGAGAGATTTCAGAGCAGAGAGTGGCTGTAAAGAATGAGACTTATTTGAATGGTGTGAGTTTTTAGCACCCTGGGACTATTTGATGAGAATACAGAGTGATGGAGAGAATATATAGAGAGATTCAATAATGTTGTCCAAGGGAGCAATATACAGATACAGTGGACCCAACTTTTCTGAACTAAAGGGGGGAAAGCATTAACCTTCTCAGATGTCTGATACAGCCAGAAAAGCCAAGCACAAAAACCTATGATAAAACAGTGGAAATATTGCAAGGTCGCAATTCATCGAAATCTTTAGTCATCGCCAAAAGGTTTAAATTCCATTAGTGTAAGCAACAAGAAGGTGAATCAAACCATGAGAGATAGATTAGTCTATGGCTTAAGAAGAAAGGCATTGCAAAAGCATGTTAACAGAAAACAATTGAACCCTAAAGAAAAGTTTGGAAAGTGCTGTATTCATGGATAAGCAGCCAAAAAAGCTCAACAGTTCAGTCTGAGGAAGAGGATTCATAAGGTGTCAGCTGAAATCTGAATACAGACTTGCAATTGCTATTGGTGTGCAAAAACCAGTCACTCAGCAGCAGATAGTTGGTGCTAAGACATCACGTGCAAGAACTGTGGCAAGAAGGGCTACATTGAACACCCTTGTTGGAAAATTAAATGAGTCTTTGGCCAGAATTACACAAAGCAAAAGCCAAATGGATCAAATGAAAGCTGAGTAAAGGAAAATTTATTCACATGGTATAAAAATGGTACAAAAAAAGGACTGAGTTACAGTCTGAAGATGACCTGTAATTAAACGTAGGGGCTATTGCAACAAACCCTTACTAAGTCACTCCTGTCTTGACAGACAGCCAATGAAAATGCAGGTGGACATTGGAGCTGCAGTTCTGTTGGTACCAGAAACTGTTTACCAAGAAAAACTTCAACATATTGAAATCCTCAAAGATAGTGTTAAAAACCTAAACTGGAGGTGTGCTTCCACTGAGGGATCACATTGATGTAACCGTGTAGTTGAATGGACAGTCTGCAAATTTGTCCTTGCACATCATTAAAGGAAACTATCAAGTACTAATGGGGAGAACCGGGCTGGAAAAATTTAAATTGGGTGAAGTTAAATCTCATGACAAGTTCTGAAGCAGTTCTACCAAAGATCTTGCAGGAACATACCATTTTTTTCAACAGTAGCTGGGGAGCACAAAGAATATCTCAGTTAAGTTAAAGACTGAGGATGAAAGTCAGTTGAGATAAAGGCTAGATCAACCCTGTTTGTAATTGGATCTAAGGTAGAGGCAGAATTAGAGCAGTCAAAACAGGAGTTCTCAAACCTGTTAATGTGAGTGATTGGGCCACATTGGTTTTACACGTGATGAAGAAAGATGGATTGTTACACACTTGTGGACATTTTCAAGTCACTATCAATCCTGTATTGTGTGCAGAGCAGATACCCTCTGCCTCTAGTTGATGATTTATTTGCTGGGTTGACTGGAGATAACACTTCAATAAAATTGATCTCATTCAAACATACCTGCAGATGAACGTGGATCCATATTCACAACAATGCTTGATGATCATAACACAGCAAAGGTTATTTCATCATAAAAGACTGCTATTTGGGATCATGTCTGCACCTCCGTTGTTCCAATGGGCGATGGATCAAATTTTAAGTGGATTAGAAGGAGTCCAGTGTTGATTAGTTGATACTTTAGTTATTGGAGAGAATACAGAAGAACATCTCCATAAAGTTGTCATGCTCCAGAGATGAGAAGATTACAGATTAAGAGTCCAGGAAGACAAACATGAATTTTTCCAATCTTTGATCGAATGTTTGGATCGTCATTGATGCAAAAGGATTGCACAAATCCCTTTGAAAGTCAAAGCCATTACTGAGGCACCGCTACCTCAAAATGTCAATCAACTGCGATCTCCTTTGGGTTTACCAAATTATTGTAGAGGGTTTGTTCCTAATGTGGTTACTATTCTTAAAACCTTACACAACTTATTATGTCAAAAAAAAAATAGAAGTGAGTGAATCAGTGCAAGAAAGCCTTCATACAAGCTGAGGAGGCACTACTAATAAATCAATTATGTACTGATAGTGAAAGAAGCCCTCAGAATCATTCACAGAATAAAACAACTTTACCATTTCCTGTACGGGAGGCAATTTACTTTATTGACAGACCATCATTCTCTGATAAAGATATTTGGGCTTTATTCTGGGATTCCATCACTGGCAGTGAGCAGGATGCAGAGATGGGCATTGCTGTTGTCAGTACACACACACACACACACAATAAAGTTTCATCAGTCAAACCTGCATGGGAACATTGATGGACTCTCCCTAATACCCCTACCCAAAGTTGCATTAGTAAACAGTTTGTATTTTCTATTTTGTGCAAGTAGATAACATTCCTGCAATCACAGGACAAGTTAAGAAACATACCAGAAATGATCCAGTATTGTTCGAAGTCATGGGCATGGTGCTTTGTGGCAAGGCATCAGGAGAAAACCCTGAGTTAAAGTCATGTTCCATCAAGGACTTGAACTATCCATACAGGTAGGTTGCCCCCTCTCGGGAATGAAACTCATCATTCCACCATAACGAAGGAAATAAGTATTAAACCAATTACACAAGGGCCACTCTGGCATCATAAGGATGAAGGACACAGTCAGACGCTAGTTTTGGTGGCCTGGGCTTAATGCCAAAATCGAAGAGAAGAAACTCTCCAGCCATTTTAAACAGGGCATTTGTTACCTCTCATATACTGCAATGTTTGACAGACTGCCTGCGAGATGCTACACATGTCCTTTGTGGCACCCTGGAAGGAGCCACAAAGTTCAGTGCCGCAGTGACTTCTAAAGTCACCAGCATTAGGCTCCCTTCGAATCAATGGGAACCAATGGTTGTCATTGAATAGAGCACACAGATCAATGAATGTCTCCGTAGACATTTCAGACATCTTAGGAGTTGCCTCCCAGCCATCTGCAGGTGGTTGAGGTGGATGTCATGGACTCTGGGATATGCTTGCTCTTTATTGCACTGACTGCTAATTGCTACCATCTTGACTAGTCTCAGCATCTTTTCAACAGGCAGAGACCTCATAAATAACTCGTCCTTACTCTCCCACAGATGACCATCTTGGGCAACCCTGCCTATAAGAGAATGCAGGAAGAGAATTTGAAGGAGCAGACAACCCTCCAAGTAATGGGTTAGTATTCTGTTTGTATAACATGCATTTCTTCTCTCCTATTTCTTCACACAAAACCAAAAAAAATCAAACTTTGCTAATGTTACATCTTTGAGATCTGTTGAAAGATGTCATCTTTAGCATTCGTCAAATTCTTGTATTTGTAGTTATGAAACAACAAGCCATCAGTTTGGTTCAGGGGACAGGACAAGACAGAACCTCGCACAATGTTAGGGCCCCTTCTCTAAATTTGAAACCCATAGAAAAACTGTATATATCCACAGGTTTTCAGTGAGCTTGGGGCAGCAGTTGTGGATGATTTGCAGGGCATAGGTGAGGAGGAGCAGGTACCTGCTAGGAAGCATCAAAGATCACTGGGATTAGGTGGGTAGGTCAGGGCCTTTCGTGTGTCAGTGCAGACTCAACAGGCCAAAGGGCCTGTTACACATTGTGATATTCTGTAATCTGTTGTACTTCGGGAAACAGAATTGTGATCATACTGATGTTTTCCGTCAGCAGGAAAAAAAGTTGAAACAACTGCTTACACTACCCACTCATCCTCATCCATGTGGGTAGCACTTTGCAATTAATGCCCACTCTAAAGCAGAAAGAGCTAAAGTCAAAGTACTTGAGTGCTAACACCTTCAATTTCACTCTTTGTGTACTCTGCTGACCATTGATGGTCATGCCTTTAAACGCTTGGGTGCCCTCTCTAGAGCTTCCTCCCCAAATCCCCTGATCTCTTCAGCTTCATGACTCCCTTTAAAATGACCTTTTTTTCCCAAACATCCGGTCACCACTGGTGAGCCTTCCTTGTTTGGCTGGAAACCAGCTCCTCTCAGAGTGTTACTCATTTCAGTGGTTTCCTCTGCCAAAGACTTTGTATTAGATGTTTGCTGAGGGTTGTGGTGTTGGTGTGCTTGTTGCTGACAGTGCAATCTTGTGATGTAGGGTTGATTGCAAGCATCTTTACAGTAGATGACACAGATTACTGACTGGATCCATGCTGGCATGGAGCCTGTGGATCCAGTTCTTCAAAGTTACTGTCGGGTAGGTACAGCAGGCTTCGCAGAAATAATTGGTGGAATTTGTGATATTATTCCTTGTACTTTCAGTTTCTGTAATGTTGATAACAATGAGGAAAATGGTTCTCTCATTATGTAAACATATCTTTCATTATCTAATCCTAGAAATCTTTAACATTAGATGAATGCTTTAAGTGCTTACTGGATGAATTGTCATTAAATTGTTAATAAGACATTGACAATATTGTCATGCTATCCCTTTAAATTGTGGCCTCAGACATGTTAACCAAGGACACGAGTGTTGCTTTCAAGGACTTCTACTAAACACGAAAAAGAAAGAGGTTAAAGGCTTTCATTAAAATGCTACAAACATGCTTAATAAGGCTTCTGCTAAAAGGTGAGTGTCACTGTTGCACAACTCATGTAAAAAGGTGTATGCGGCACATTTTCAGCAGGGAAACATTTTTAAAGTAAGCCAGAAAGATCACCATCTTTCCAAAAGGCCAGGTACGTTGGAAAATTCAAAGACATGGTTTGTGGGAGCTAATTTTGATCTTCATTATTTGGGCTCCAAACATGGAGGAGATCACTTGCCCATTATAGGACTCACACGCCTTTCATTTCCACTGATTTCAATAGGAATTAAATTCAAAATTAGATGGGTTCCATTTTCAGCAGGTTCCACTAGTAAACCACCCAAGCAGATAAAGTTAATATTAATTCCATGATCTTCTGAGTTTCTTCTGCCACTGCGACAGCAGATTTCATGGTAGCACACTGTTCTCACCACCATCATTTCTCACACTTAAGATTACTTAGGTGCACATAATCTAATACACAGACATAGAAATTGAAATTTAAAACAGTCAAAGCATCAAAACATATACACCTTATTCTAAAATGTGCTTTCATACTTTCTCTTCTTTCATTCGAATGGTGTTACTGCTGAAGAACGTATCTATTTATCAATGTTCAATTAATAATTATTTGGTTGGAAATGGAAGAAAAACAAACACTAGTTGAACAAATAAAAGGAAACATTGGGGTAACTTAACAGCAAAAGTCAATCCAGTAGTTCTGAACTTCTATATTGTGACACACAGGAACAGAGATCCTCTTTAATAAAGGTGCTCTGTCATTTCTGGGTCCCTGAATGTAATTTTCTTCAGGTTATTAGATATAGGGAATATTATGAACAGAACACCTGTTGCTTGTAATTGAGATTCATCTGCTGGCTTGAAAACAATGATAGATATTGTTTTTGTTTCTTCTTAAGTAAAGAAAAATGTTCAGTTTCAAGGTCCTCTAAGGACTTCTTGTCACATCAGTGCTATGCTGAAATTTCATCTGGCATCCGTCAAAAAACTGCCTTGATGCAAAATCATTTAGACTGATCGTCATCACCTTCAGCAGAATCTCTGTTGCATGACTGAACTTCAAGCTTCTCCGCTGATCCTCAATGGGCTATCTATTCTCATTCTATTTTAATTATCTTTAATAAAAACAACAAGGCAGTTACTTTTCTTGATGGTGTTGGCACCTGTGGTAACATTACACTGGTATAGTAATGTGCAAAAGGGTTTCCCTCACTCAGATAAATATTCAACATTTATTCCTCTGCCTCAACAAGCAATAGTAATAGGGCATCCTGATAGTTTGTTGGTACAGAGCTGTTTTTGCAGAATTGATTCAATGGAAGATAAATATTTCATCACTCCAGCTGCATATTTTTTGGACATTCATCATATGCAGCTTTGGTGGCTAGGCAAGTATTTATTGTTCATCCATAATTGCCCTTGAGATGCTGATGGTGAGCATCCTGAATTGCTAAAGTGGGTATGGTGAAGGAAACCCACACTGCTGTTAGATAGGCAAATCTTGGATTTTGATGATAAGGGAATGGCGACATAAACTGAAGTCAGAATAGTGTGCAAAATGTAAGTTTCCTAAATTTGATGATGCCTTGCACCTGCTGCCAAGTTACAGTTTATAGATTTGAAAGGTGATAACGAAGGGGCCCTGGTGTATTGCTGTAGTGCATCTTGTAGATGGTGTACACTGCAACTAGGTTTGCCAGCAATGGAGGGAGTGGAATGTTAAAGGTGATGTGTCGGGTGCTAATCAAGCAGGCTACTTTGTAATAGATGGTGGCAAGTTTCTTCAGTGTTATTGGAGCTTCAGTCATCCAGGCAAATGGAGAGTATTTTATCACAGTCCTTCTTTGTACCTTGTGGATGGTGCACAGGCTTTGTGAAGTCAGGAGCTGAAGCTATCATCTCATCACATAATCTCCAGACTCTGACCTACTCTCGTAGCCACAGTATTTTTTATACATTCATGAGATGTGAGCAGTGTTGATTATGCCAGCATTTATTGCCCATCCCTGGTATTTATGGTCTGGTTATGTTTCTCGTCAATGTAAATGTTAAAGTTTATTTATCAGTCACAAGTCAGGATTACATTAACACTGCAATGAAGTTACTGTGAAATTCCCCTAGTCGCCACACTCCAGCACCTGTTTGGGTCAATGCACCTAACCAGCATGTCTTTCAAATAGTGGAAGGAAACCGGATCATCCGGAGGAAACCCACGCAGACACAGGGAGTATGTGCAAACTCCACACACACACTGACCCAGGCTGGGAATTAAACCCAGGTCCCTGGCGCTGTGAGGCAGCAATGCTAACCATTGTGCCACCATGCAGCCCGCAGTATCGACCCCCCAGAATATTGATAGTCAGGGATTTAATGGTTGTAATGCCACTGAATGTCAAGGCAGGTATTTAGGTTCCTCTTGGTGAAAATAGTCATTGCTAGGCACTTTTGTATGATGCAAATGTTACTTGCCATTTAACAGCCTAAAGTTTTTCTAATTCACACTTTGAGAGAAGGCAATGGCCTCGTGGTATTATCACTAGACAATTAATCCAGAAACTGAGCTAATGTTCTGGGGACCCAGGTTAGAATCCCAACACGGCAGATAATGGAGTTTGAATTCAATAAAAAAATCTAGAATTAAGAATCTACTGATGACCCTGAAACTACTGTTGATCGTCAAAAAAACCCATCTGGTTCACTGATGCCCTTTAAGGAAGAAAATCTGCCGTCCTTAGCTGGTCTGGCCTACATGTGGCTCCAGAGTCACAGCAATGTGGTTGACTCTCAACTACCCTCGGCAACTAGAGATGAGCAATAAATGCTGACCAGCCAGCAATGCCCCATGTCCCACAAATGAATAAAAAACATTTTAAAAAAGCATGAGTGCCATTGGCATGGCCAGCATTTATTGCCAATTCATGAAAGTTGTCCTGATATGTTACTTGCAAACACAAACAGTTTCCTTATCTCAGGAGTTGCAAATGGAGCTGAACATTGTACGAGCATCGGTAAACATGCCTACCTTCCATCATTTTACTCATCAAGAAGAGGCTGATGGGGCAATAGTTTTCTAGGACTGGCTTGCTCTGCTTTTTATGGAAAGAGTGTTGCTCAGCAATTTTCAACTTTGCTCAGTGGATACAAGTGTTACAGAGAAAAAAGAACAAAGAAAATTACAGCACAGGAACAGGCCCTTTGGCCCGCGAAACCTGTAGCGACCATGTTGCCCGACTTAACTAAAACTCCCTACCCTTTCGGGGACCATATCCTTCTATTCCCATCTCATTCATGTACTTGTCAAGATGCCCCTTAAAAGTCACTACTGTATCTGCTTCCACTACCTCCCGCCCACACTACCTACCTACCACACTCTGTGTAAAAAATCTGCCTCGTACATCTCTTTTAAACCTTGCCCCTCACGCCTTAAATCTATGCCCCCTAGTAATTGACTCTTTCACCCTAGGAAAAAGCTTCTGACTATCCACTCTGTCCATACCTCTCATAATCTCGTAGACTTCTATCAGGTCTCCCCTCAACCTCCAGTGAGAACAAACAAAGTTTCTCCAACCTCTCCTCATAGCTAATGCCCTCCATACCATCCTAGTAAACAGGCTGGTAAATCTTTTCTGTATCCTCTCCAAAGCTTCCACATCCTTCTGATAGTGTGGCGACTCGAACTGAACACTATTCCAAGTGCGACCTAAGGTTCTATAAAGCTGCAACATGACTTGCCAATTTTTAAACTCATTCCCCCAGCTGATGAAGGCAAGCATGCCGTATGCCTTTTTGACTACCTTCTCCACCTGCATTGCCATTTTCAATTACCTGTGTACCTATACACCCAGATCCTTTTGCCTATCAATACTCTTAAGGGTTCTGCCATTTACTGTATATTTCCTGTCTGTATTAGACCTTCCAAAATGCATTATCTCAAATTTGTCCAGATTAAACTCCATCTGCCATCTCTCCGCGCAAGTCTCCAACTGATCTATATCCTGCTGTATCCTCTGATGGTCCTCATCGCTATCCGCAAATCCACCAATCTTTGTGTCGTCCGTAAACTTATTAATCAATCCAGTTACATTTGTTGCAGCGAGAATAGCCCAATAAAAGGCAGGTCCTTGATGAAGCAGCTGAAGACTGGTTGGCCTAGGACACAAACCTGAGGAACTCCTGCAGTGATATCCTGGGGTTGGAAGAATTAGCCCACAACAAATACAATCACTTTATTGTGTGCGAGATATAATTCCAGTCACTGAAGAATCTTCATTGCAACTCCCATTGACTCCAGAATGGACTTGTTCTGCTTTTATGGGCAGAGCATTCCTCAGTAATTTTCAACTTTGCTGAGTCGATACCAGTGTTGTACATATATTGGAACACATTGGCAAGAAACATGGCAAGCTCTGTTGTACAAATCTTCAGCTCTTCAGCACAAGCCTCCAGAGAGATTTACAAAATCTCGTCAAATGGGCTAATAAATGGGGAATGAAATTTAATGTAGAGAAATGTAACATATCGTGAATCAGCAATACTTGATGTTCATTGGAAATCATTTACACAATACATGATTCTCCCGTTGAGATTACTAAAGAATGTCATTACTTAGGAACCCACAATCAAAATAATTTATAGTGTGATGTACAAAGTCATTCTGCAGTATCCAAGGAGTTGAAAATGCTTGGGTTTATGAAACACAATTTCCATCACTTTTCATAGAACATAGAACAGTACAGCACAGTACAGGCCCTTCGACCCTCAATGTTGTGCCGAGCTATGTCCGAACCCAAGATCAAGCTATCCCACTCCCTATCATTCTGGTGCGTTCCATGTGCCTATCCAATAACTGCTTAAAAGTTTCTAAAATGTCTGACTCCATTATCACAGCAGGCAGTGCATTCCACACCACAACCACTCTCTGAGTAAAGAAGCTACCTCGGACATCACTCCGATATCACCCACCATGAACCTTATAGTTATGCCCCTTAGTAACAGCTACATCCACCTGAGGAAATAGTCTCTGAACGTCCACTCTATCTATCTATCCTCCTCCTCATCTTATAAACCTCTATTAAGTCACCTCTCATCCTCCTCCGCTCTAAAGAGAAAAGCCCCAGCTCCTTCAACATAGAACCCTACAGTGCAGAAACAGGCCCTTCGGCCCATCGAGTCTGCACCGACCACAATCCCACCCAGGCCCTACCCCCACCCACCACATATCCCTACCCCCCGCGCCATATCCCGACACCCCCCCCCTCACATATCCCAACACATTTACTCGCTAATCCCTCTAACCTACACAACCAAGGACACTAAGGGGCAATTTTAGCATGGCCAATCAACCTAACCCGCACATCTTTGGACTGTGGGAGGAAACCGGAGCACCCGGAGAAAACCCACGCAGACACGAGGAGAATGTGCAAACTCCACACAGACAGTGACCCGAGCCAGGAATTGAACCCAGGTCCCTGGAGCTGTGAAGCAGCAATGCTAACCACTGTGCTACCGTGCCTCCTTTCCTCACAAGACCTATCCTCCAAACCAGGCAACATCCTGGTAAATCTCCTCTGCACTCTCTAAAATGCTTCCACATCCTTCTTATAGTGAGGTGGCCAGAACTGCACACAATATTCCAAATGTGGTCTCACCAAGGTCCTGTATAGTTGCAGGATAACCCCATGGCTCTTAAACTCAAACTCCGTGTTAATAAACGCTAACACACTATAAGCCTTCTTCACGGCTCTATCCAGTTGAGTGGCAACTTTCAGAGGTCTGTGGATATGAAGCCCAAGATCTCTGTCCCTCCACATTCCTCAGAATCCTGCCGTTGACCCTGTAATCCGCATTCAAGTTTGTCCTACCAAAATAAATCACCTTGCACTTATCATGGTCAAACTTCATCTGCCACTTTTCGGCCCAGCTCTGCATCCTATCAATGTCTCTTTGCAGCCTACAAAAGCCCTCCACCTCATCCACTCCTTGGTATCAACAGCAAATTTACTAATCCACCCTTCAGCCACCTCTTCCAAGTCATTGATAAAAATCACAATAGCAGAAGACCCAGCACTGACCCCTGTGGTACACCACTAGTAACTGGCCTCCAGTCTGAAAATTTTTCCTCCACCATCACCCTCTGTCTTCTACGAGATAGCCAGTTACTTATCCAATCGGCCAAATTTCCTTCTATCCCACACCTCCTTACTTTCTTCATGAGCTGACCATGGGGAATCTTATCAAACACTTTACTAAAATCCATGTATACGACATCAACTGCTCTACCTTCATCTAAACACTTGGTTATCTCCTCAAAGAATTCAATCAAATTTGTGAGGCAAGACTCATCCCTCACGAATCCATGCTGACTATCCTGGATTAAGCTGCATCTTTCCAAATGGTCATAAATCCTATCCCTCAGGACCTTTTCCATTAACTTACCGACCAGCGAAGTAAGACTAACTGGCCTATAATTATCAGGGTCATTCCTATTTCCTTTCTTGAAGAGAGGAACAACATTTGCCACCCTCCAGTCCTCTGGCACAATCCCTGTGGACAGTAAGGACCCAAAGATCAAAGCTAAAGACTCCACAGTCTCATCCCTTGTCTTTTAAAGTATCCTAGGATATATCCCATCTGGCCCAGGGACTTATCAACCTTCAGGTTTTTCAAAATTGCTAATACAGCTTCTCTCAGACCATCTATCTCTTCCATCCTATCAGCCAGTATCACACACACATCCTCAAAAATATGGCCTCTCTCCTTAGTGAACACTGAAGAAAAGTGTTCATTCAATGCCTCACCTATCTCTTCTGACTCCATGCACAAGTTCCCACTACTATCCTTGATCGGCCCTAACCTCACCCTGGGCATTCTTTTATTTCTCTCATAGAGTAAAAAGCCTTGGGGTTTTCCTTGATCTGACCCACCAAGGATTTCTCATGCCCCCTTCTAGCTCTCCTAAGCCCTTTTTTAAAACTCATTCCTAGCTACCTTATAATCCTCAAGCGACCCAACTGAGCCTTGTTTTCTCATCTTTACATACGCTTCTTTTTCCCTCTTGACAAGACATTCAACCTCCTTTGTGAACCATGGTTCCCTCACTCGGCCATTTCCTCCCTGCCTGACAGGGACATATCTATCAAGGACACGCTGTATTTGTTCCTTGAACAAACTCCACTTTTCATTTGTGCCAATACCTGACAGTTACTGTCCCATTTCATGCTCCCTAATTTTTGCCTAATTGCATCATAATTACCCCTGCCCCAATTACAAACCTTGCCCTGCCATGTGACCTTATCCCTCTCCATTGCAATAATGAAAGACACCGAACTGTGATCACCATCTCCAAAGTGCTCTCCCACAAACAAATCTAACACTTGGCCCAGTTCATTACCCAGTACCAAGTCCAATGTGGCCCCACCTCTTGCCAGTTTATCCACATATTGTGTCAGGAAACCCTCTGGCACACACTGTACAAAAAGTGCCCCATCCGAACTATTCGACCTATAAAAAAGTTCCAATCAATATTTGGAAAGTTAAAGTCAACCATAACTACCCTGTGACCTCCACACCAATCCATAATCTGTTTTGCCATTTCCTCCTCCACATCTCTATTACTATTTGGGGGCCTATAGAAAAACTCCTGACAATGTGACCGCTCCTTTCCTATTTCTAACTTCAGCCCATATTACCTCAGTAAGCAGATCCCCCTCAAAATGTCTTTCTGCAACCTTTAAACTGTCCTTGATTAACAATGCTACTTCTCCACCACTTTTACCACCTTCCCTACTCTTACTGAAACGTCTATACCCTGGAACTTCCAACAACCATTCCTGTCCCTGTTCTAACCATGTCTCTGTAATGGCCACAACACCATAGTCCCAGGAAAGGAAATGCTGTAACAGACATTGTTTTGAGTATTGCTGTAAAAAGAGACATACTGGTGAAGCTTTTCATTTTGCAATCATTAGGACCTAATCACAAGAATACCAAACCTCAAAAGGAACAACTGTAGGTCCCACATTTGCAAAACTCAGAACAGTGCGCAACATTAGATATGATTCCATGACTGGCCAACACTCATTAAACAATCCTGATTGTGCAAAGAATTACACTAACATCCAATTTAAGATTATAGTAGGGCTCACAGTGTGGCTCACTTAGTGGCACACAGAACTCTGTCGTTTGTAAACACAAAGACCAAATTTGCATATTTTCAACTAAACATATGTGTGGACGAGTCTTTTCCTTTGTTTATTCCCATGGCAATGCCTCTATCAATTTGTTCATCTCCATGGCAATGCCTCTATCAATCACAGTCCATTTGGCAACCAATCAGAACTCTCTTCCTACACAGTGGAAATTGAGATTTGGTATCCTTGCGATACTGTCCTGATGAATGCCAAATCAAAAGCTTTGACCATATGTCTCTTTTTTCAACAATGCTCAAGTTCTGAACCAGCAAGCAGCATTAGTTACATCACATGTAATACCATGATGTAATGTCAAAGGGCTCAGAAGGAAGATTTCACTGAGGCCTATGGTCAGAACATATTGGAGCCCGATTCCAGTAGAATTTATACACAAATAATGAAGCAAACTATCAACAGTGCAAAACTAACAGTAAAATATATTGACAGCAATCTCTGTTCTATCTATCTAATTTTAATAGCTAAATGTTTCAACACAGTAACAATGTGAGGTTGTGATAATGAACATTCCTGGTGTGAAACATTGCCTGAAGGAAAGTGCAATATTTGATAGCCTGCTGTTACTTTAGGAAGGGAATGCGGCAACACAAGCGATTTTATCCTGCTGTTGCCAACAACAAACTTCTATGATGCATTAAAGTGCATTACTGGTGTACCCTGACTAATCCTTCATTTTTGTGCCAAAGCCTATTTTATTGAAAAATTATTAAATGCTTCTGAATATAATATTCATCAGAATATGTCTTTCAAAATATCATTTTCACAATTCTGCAGTACAACTGTCATTACCTCACAAAGCAAGATTTGAGTATAAAATACAGTTTGTCATTCTTCTAGTTTTGTAAGTATTGCTTTTGCTAGTTTCATTATTCTAAATCATATTCACTGAAAGTCTACATGGAGAAGAGGTTTACCATGTTGCTGAAAGTTTACAGATATGACCATAATGAAGACATATAGCTGTGAAGAAACCAGGGAAATGAGATGAGTTTCGTGATAATGACATGGTCTCTTAAAGTGCATGTCTCTACTCAGAACACTGCATTGCTGAACTTACCTACTGTTTAATCATCATAAAGACAACTTCCGTGAACATCATAAATGTACTTAGCCAACAGACCACTGCAGAATAAGTGCACAAGCATGAATACAAACACCAACACAGCCTCAGAAAAATAGATGTACAAGTCCAAATGTCATCTTTTGTGTACGTCAAATAGGTGCCACTGTGCACAAAAACAGGAAAACAAATATTTTATTGGATATGTATAATTTACATCGGAACTTTTAACCTCCAAATTTGATTTGTCAAAAATCTCGAATACTGTGAACAAGGCAGAGTGGCTCCATTTAGAGTATGATTTGATGTAAATCAGATAAAGGAACTACTTGAAAGTTCACAAACCTAATTCCACTGATCTGTGTCTTGTGTCTCCTGGCAAACCAACTTCCAGTATAATGCTGGATCCTGACTGGACTAGGATGAAGGGACGTCAGAACAGGAATAGGAGTAGACAATTTAGTTCCTCTTGCATGTTCCACCCATTTAATAAGACAATTCCTGATCTGTGATCTAACTCTTATAGACCTTGAATAGGAAACATTTAGAGAGATATAGGCCAAACAGGCAAATAGAACTAGTTCAGTTCAGGAAGCCTGGTCGGCATGGATGATTTGGGCCAAAGGTCCTATTTGCACGCTGCATATCTCTATGACCCAATTTTGCCCCATATTGTTTAATACATTTGGTTATCAAAGGTCTACAAATTTCAACTTTAAAATTAATAGATTTGTCAACAGCTCCCATTTCTGGAAGAAAGGTCCAAAATTCTATTTTGTATGTACATAAAACTCACTTCACAAATTACATCTTATGTGACCGTGACAAAAGTAAACTTTCGTTTTTCACCCTTTGACACAGTTGACCACACCATTCTCCTTTAATATCTCTCCACTGTTGTCTAGCAAGGTGGAACTGCTCTCATGTGGTTCCGTTTGCATTTAGCTAATTGTAGCTAAATAAGTGCTTGCAATGTCTTCCCTTCTTGTCCCCTGATGGTTACCGATGTGTCCCCTAAGGATGAATCCATTCCCTTTTCTTATTCTGAGCTACACGCTGCCCCTTGGTGATATCACCCAAAAGCTGTTTCACATATACGTTGACAACACCCAATTCCACCTCATCGCCACTTCTCTGCACTTCTTCACCATTGCTAAAGTATCAGGCTGCTTATCCAACATGTAGCATTGCATAAGCAGAAATGTCCTCCAATTAATATTGGACAGATGGAAGCCACTGTTTTCAGTTAGCCCTCACTCCAAACTCTGTTCCCTAATTACCAAACAACATCCCTCTCCCTGGCAACAGTCTGAGATTAAGCCATTCTGTTTGCAACCTTTGCATCATATAATCCTGAGCTGAGCTTCCAACTTCATTTTCATGCCATCTCTAAGTCTGCCCTTTCCCACCTCCATAACATCACTCAACTCCTTCACTGTCTCAGTTTATCTGCTGCTGAAGCCTCAACCATGTCTTAGCTGCCCTAGACTCAACTATTCCACATATTGCTATCTTCTCTTACACATTCTATCTTCCATAAACTTGAGGTCATCCAAATGTCTGCTGCTCATACCTTAACTCACAACAAATCCATTTCCTTATCACCCTGTGCTTGTTGACCTACAATGACTCCCAATCTAGCAATGCCTTGATAGTAACATTTTCATCCTGATTTTCAAATCCCTCCATGGCCTTGCTCTTCCCTACCTCTAAGTTCCACCAGCCCCACAAACTTCCAAGACATTGCCATTTCTCTAATTCTGGCTTCTTGTGCATTGCCATTCATAATTGCTCCACCATTGGTAGCTGCAACTTCAGTTGCCTGGATTCCGATCTCTAGAATCCCCCACCTGATCATTCTCATTCCTTCAGTTTCCTCCTTCAAAACACTTCTTCACTTACCTCTTTGACCAAGCTTTTGATCATCTGGCTTACTATCTTTTTATGTTGCTTGGTGTGCTTTGTTATATAATGCTCCTGTGAAAGACCTTGGAATGTTTCATTACATCAAAGTGCTATATAAATAGAAGTTATTGTTGCTGGTCTGAAAGATTTGGTCCTACATTTCAGAGAATGCCTCCTTGTCTTAGATTCTCCAACCAGTTGAAATAGCTTCTCTCCAACAACTCATAGTTCCCATTAATATTTGAAAACGTATTCACTGTTTAATTTTCGGAATTCCAGAGAATACAAATCTAAAGTTTGGCTTACCTCTCCTTGTAATTTGTCCAGGTTTCAGTCTGGTAAATCTACACTGCACTCACTCTAAAACTTGCATGTCCTCACTGTGACGTGGAGTCAGAACTGAACAAAGTACTTCAAGTTTTTGATTTGACTTTATTTATTATTGTCACATGTGTTGGAATATCGTGAAAAGTATTGTTTCTTGCACAGTATACAGACCAAGCACACTGTTCATAGACAAGGAAAGGACAGGGTTCAGAATGTAGTGTTAGTCATAGCCAAGGTGTAGAGAAAGATCAACTTAATATAAGGTAGGCCCATTCAAAAGTTTGATGGTAGCAGGGATGAAGCTGATCTTAGAACATAGAACATAGAACATTACAGCGCAGAACAGGCCCTTCGGCCCACGATGTTGCGCCGACCAGCTTTTAAAAAAAAAACAACACTAACCCACTAATCTAAACCAATCCCATTTCGTCCATAAACCTATCCACAGATCTCTTAAACACCCCCAAACTAGGCGCATTTACAACTGCAGCTGGCAGGGCATTCCAGTCCCTCACCACCCTCTGGGTAAAGAACCTACCCCTGACATCAGTCCTATAACTACCCCCCCTTAATTTAAAGTCGTGCCCCCTCGTGCTAGCTTTCTCCATCCTAGGAAAAAGGCTATCACTATCTACCCTGTCTAAACCTCTAATCATCTTATATGTTTCAATAAGGTCCCCTCTTAGCCGCCTTCTTTCCAGCGAAAACAACCCCAAATCTCTCAGTCTCTCCTCATAGGATCTCCCCTCCATACCAGGCAACATCCTGGTAAACCTCCTCTGCACCCTCTCCAAAGCCTCTACATCCTTCCTGTAATGTGGGGACCAGAACTGCACACAATACTCCAAGTGCGGCCACACCAGAGTTGTGTACAGTTGCATCATGACGCTGCGACTCCTAAATTCAATCCCCCTACCAATAAACGCCAAGACACCGTATGCCTTCTTAACAACCTTATCTACTTGATTCCCTACTTTCAGGGATCTATGTACACATACACCTAGATCCCTCTGCTCCTCCACACTATTCAAAGTCCTCCCGTTAGCCCTATACTCAACACATCTGTTATTCCTACCGAAATGAATTACCTCACACTTCTCCACATTAAACTCCATCCGCCACCTCGCGGCCCAGCTCTGCAACCTTTCTAAGTCACCCTGCAAACTATGACACCCTTCCTCACAATCTACCACACCTCCGACTTTGGTGTCATCAGCAAACTTACTAATCCACCCAACTATACCCTCATCCAGATCATTAATAAAAATTACAAACAGCAGTGGCCCCAAAACAGATCCCTGAGGCACACCACTCGTAACCGAACTCCATGACGAATATTTACCATCAACCACCACCCTCTGTCTCCTATCTGCTAGCCAATTCCTGATCCAATTACCTAGATCACCCCCAATCCCATACATCTGCATTTTCTGCAGAAGCCTACCATGGTGAACCTTATCAAACGCCTTACTAAAATCCATATACACCACGTCAACTGCCTTACCCCTATCCACCTCTTTGGTCACTTTCTCAAAGAACTCGATAAGGTTAGTAAGGCACGACCTACCCGATACAAAACCATGCTGACTGTCTCTAATCAATTCATTACTCTCCAAATAACTATAAATCCTGTCTCTAATAATCCTTTCCAAAACCTTACCCACCACAGAAGTAAGACTCGCCGGTCTATAATTCCCAGGGAAGTCTCTTCTCCCCTTCTTAAACAATGGGACAACATTTGCTGTCCTCCAATCTTCCGGTACTATACCAGAGACCAACGACGACCTGAAGATCAGAGCCAGAGGCTCCGCAATCACCTCTCTTGCCTCCCAGAGAATCCTAGGGTAAATCCCATCCGGACCAGGGGACTTATCTATTTTCAAACCCTCTAAAATATCCAGCACATCCCCCGTATCAACTGCAATACTATCTATTTTACACCCCTGCACCCCAGTGTCCTCCTCAGATACATTCATGTCCCCTTGCGTGAACACCGAAGAGAAATATTGGTTCAACGCCTCTCCAATCTCCTCCGGTTCCACACACAACTTCCCTCTACTTGAATTGGTTGGTACGTGACCTCAGACTTTTGTATATTTTTCCCAATGGAGAAGGTGGAAGAGAGTTTGCCCGGGGTGTATTGGGTCCTTCATTACGCGGGCTGCTTTTCCGAGGTGGTGGTAATTGTAGAAAGAGTCAATGCTTGATGGACTCTGCTTTGTTCACAACCCTTTGTGGTTTATTGGTCTTGGGCAGAGCAGGAGCCATACCAAGGTATGAAACATCTAGAAAGACTTCTTTCCATGGTGCATCTGTAACTGCTGGTGAGAGTCATAGCAGACATGCCAAATGTCCTTAACCTCCTGAGAAAGTCAAAGCGCTGGTGGGTTTTCTTAACTATAGCATCAGCGTGGAGAGACCAGGACAGATTGAAGCTCTTGACCATTTCCTCTCCATCCCCATTGACATAGACAATGGCAGATCAACCACTTTGCTTCCTGAAGCGTAGTGAAGGTATGATCAAACCAGAGTATTGCGTAGCTGTAGCCTAGTCTCTTACCCCCTTATATTCTAGTCCCTCAGCTATAAAGCTCAGCATTTCATTCACCTTTTTAGTTACTTTTTGTACCAGTTTGTGGCATTTTAATGATGCAAAACGACCCTGAGACTCTTTAGATTGTCAATATTTCTAGATTTTCACCAATTAAAAAGTACACTGACTTACTCTTTCTCAGGTCCAAATTGGATGATCTTACATGAACTCCAGAACAAGAAGTCTTTTTGGGCAGCTCAATTTCTTGGGCTAGACTTGCTGTCATTTGCTTCATTAGGGGAAGTTGGAAGCTCGGGGGCAAAATCTCCTAATCTAGAGTATAAATTGAAAGACGGGAGTGGAAATGCGAGTGATTTCTGTTACATATTTTTATTTATTCCAATTGGCTCACTGGAACTCTGCTGCATTAATGCATGCATCAGAAATGATGGGTGACACAGTGGTTTGCACCACTGCCTCATAACGACAGAGACCTGGGTTCAATTCTGGTGACTGTGCGGAGTTTGTATGTTCTCCCCATGTCTGCATGGTTTCCTCCGGGTGCTCCGGTTTCCTCCCATGGACCAAAGAGGTGCAGGTTAGGTGGACTGACCAAGGTAAATGTGCAGTGTTATGGGGATAGGGTACAGTGGACCTGGATGGGATGCTCTTTTGGAGATATGGTACGGACTTGATGGACTGAATGGCCTACTGCACCATGGGGATTCTATGATTCTAATAGACCTCATTTGTGAAGACTATTAAGAAGCTAGGAGAAGTATTTAGTTGCTTTGGATTTCCTGAACAGCTATCAAGCGAAAATGGACTCGACTTGTCTCACTGGAATTTGAGAACTTCCTACAAGAAAATGGTATTCAACATATTATTTCCCCACTGTATCACTAATGGACCAGCAGAACACTTCTTTCAAGTCCTAAAAGACACTTTGAAAGTAATCAAGGAAGAAAGGTCACAAAGCAAACGCCTTAACGAATTCTTGCTGGTCTATCTAGCACGCATCCCACAACCAAGACTTCTCCTGCTTTATTCATGAAAAATAGGCAGCTGTATTCTGAATTTAATCTTTTAAGATTTTCAAAAATGAAGGACATAATGCGACAGCCACAACAAGCACAAAAGGAATTGTGGGAAAGCAAGGCAATACACAGTTTTCCACCATTAACAAGGGGCTGAGAACTCCACAGGGGAGAACTGGGTTCCTGCGCACTGAGCTTGTGCAGACTGGACTTGTTGTCTTACACTGTCTAGACCAAAGATGACATTACCTGGAGGAGACATGCAGATCAATTATTGGCTGGAAGGAAAGGTCTGCCAAATCTGGAGCCTGTTAAAATTTCAGGACAGGATTACAAAGTCCTGACTTGGACCTTCCTTCAACCTCAGCACTATCGGGCACCAATGAGAAAAGCAACACTTCATCTTTTGTTCTGATGCAGAGATAACTTCTAGTTCATATGTTAATGCTGGTCAAACAAACCACCAATGATGTCAGTGGAAAGACAGAAGTACCAGAGATTCAACAACAACTGTTCCAACAGCAATGATCTCCTGATTGACTTATTAATAGAGGCTAACTTATTGACTACTGTTCATGTTGAAATGGTTTTGAATTTGTTTGAGGACATTCAATTTAGGGGCGAAGAAAATGTTATGTATTTGTATTTATTCCTATTGGCTCACTGGAGCTCTGCTGCATTAATGTACAGACTGGAAATGAGGTAACAAATCTAGCATGCAAACAGAAAGAGAAGCAGCAGCAATGGAAGAGTTCACACACCATTAATAAAGCTTTATTCATTTTTAACCAAATTCTGTCTTGCATATCACATCTCCAATACACAATAAAACTATATGTGATCTCATGCTGATCAGCTCATTAGATATGCACGTGTGAAGAACCTTACATTGGCTGGGCAGGATACTGACACCCCCACCATTCCCTTCTCAGCTGGACTGCAGCTGGTAGAAATGCAGGTTTGTTTGAAGCTGACATCATGCATGCCCGTGGTCATTTGTGGTCAGATTGCAGTGGTCCATTCTTACAAACTATCTCTCTGACCCTGAGTATTTCAACCCTGCAGCAAGCATCAGTTTTCCCCGGTCACTCCTTAGTCCACCATGGGGAAATCCATCTCAGAACACGACAAATGATTTCTCCTCACATTTCTACATCCATGTGCATGAAGACTGCAGTGTTGTCCAGGGTAATAAAAGTCATATTTGCACCTGCTCCCTCATAAGTTATTGGGCTTCTCTCTATCACCCCAAATTGTGCGGAGGGTGTGGAGAGTCTGCAGAAGGATCTAGATAGGCTGGGCGAATGGGCCAGGAAATGGCAAATGGAATTTAATGTTGGCAAGTGTGAGGTGGTCCACTTTGGTAGGAAGAATGGTAGGAAGGACTATTACTTACGTGGCGAAAAACTGCAGCAGGCGACGGTGCAGAGGGACCTCGGGGTCCTTGTGCATGAATCGCAAAAACCCAGCTTGCAGGTGCAGCAGGTGGTCAGGAAGGCGAATGGGATGCTGGCCTTCATAGCGAGGGGGATTGAATATAAAAGTAGGGAGGTCTTGCTGCAGCTGTATAGGGCATTGGCGAGGCCGCAGCTGGAGTACTGTGTGCAGTTTTGGGCGCCGCACCTGCGCAAGGATATTTTGGCCCTGGAGGGAGTGCAGAGGAGGTTTACTAGGCTGATACCGGAGTTGAGGGGATTGAGCTATGAGGAGAGGCTGAATAAACTAGGCTTGTACTCGTTAGAGTTTAGAAGAATGAGGGGAGATCTCATTGAGACGTATAAGATGATGAATGGGATGGATAGGATAGAGGTGGAGAGACTCTTCCCGCTCAAAAAAGACAGTAGGACTAGGGGGCACAGCCTCAAGATAAAGGGGAGGCGGTTTAGAACAGAGTTGAGGAGGAACTTCTTCACTCAAAGGGTGGTGAATCTCTGGAATTCTCTGCCCGTTGAAGTGGTGGAGGCTGCCTCGCTAAATATTTTTAAGAAGCGGGTTGATGGGTTTTTGATAAGAGAAGGGATTAAGGGTTATGGGGAGAGGGCGGGAAAGTGGAACTGAGCCACGACAGATCAGTCATGATCTTATTGAATGGCGGGGCAGGCTCGAAGGGCTAGATGGCCTACTCCTGCTCCTATTTCTTATGTTCTTATGTTCTTATGACATATTCAGGAGACCCTTGCCTTGTCATCAAAGACATGCCACCCATCCCATTAACATCCATGATCATCTACTTCATACCCTTGGGGTACTAAACCGATACATTGTTATTGCCCCCCCCCCACCCCCCCACCCCCCCCCACCCCCCCCCCTCACCCCCCACCACCCCCCACCCCCCACCCCCCCCCCCACCCCCCCACCCCCCCCCTCACCCCCCACCACCCCCCACCCCCACCCCCCCCCCACCCCCCCCCCCACCCCCACCACCCCCCACCCCCCACCCCCACCCCCCCCCCACACCCCCCCACCCCCCCCCCACACACACAACTGTACAAAACCATCCCCAAACCCCTGCTCCCCTCCCTCCCATCATTTCCCCCACAGCCCTGGGCAACCTGAACTGCCCTTCAATGAGCAGTATGCCACAGGGATCAGTGCTGGGGCCTCAACTGTTTACAGTTGATACAAATGATTTGTAGGAAGGAATTGAAGGAATGGTTGCCAAATTTGCTGATGACAAAAAGATTGGTAGGAAAGTAATTTATGAAGGAGACATAAGGAGGCTACAAAGCATTATAGATAGGTTAAGAGAGTGGAAAAGTTCTGTCAAATGGAGTATAATGGAGGAAAATGTGTAATTGTCCATTTTGGCAAGAAGAATACAAAATAAGCATATTATCTAAATGATAAAAGCCAATTGTTGCGGATACTGGAATTGGAAACCAAAAGAGAAAATGCTGGAAAATCTCAGCTGGTCTGGCAGCATCTATAAGGAGAGAAAAGAGCTGACGTTGAGTCCAGATGGCCCTTAGTAAAAGCTATCATCTAAATGGTCAGAGATTGCAGGGCTCAGAGTTGGAAAGGGACCTGTCCAGTGCATGGATCGCAAACGACTAGTATGCAGGTACAGCAAGTAACTGGGAAGGCTAATAGAAGGATCCCATTAATTGCAAGGGGGATTGAATGGAAAAGTAGGGAGGTTATGCTTCAATTATACAGGGCACCGATGAGACCACATTTGGAATACTCTGTACAGTATTGATCACCAAAATTGGCCACCCATTTAAAATAGAGATGAGGCAATTTTTTAACTCTGAGGGTTGAGAGTCTTTGGTACTCCCTTCCTGTAAAGATGGTGAAAGCAGAGTCACTGAATATTTTTAAAGCAGAGATGGATAGATTCTTGGTAAACAAGGGAGTGATAGGATATTCAGGGTTGGTAGAATGCAGGTTACTATCTGATCAGCCACGATTTTATTAAATGGTGGAGCAGGCTAAAGGAGCTGAATGGCCTACTTTTGCTCCTTGTTCATAAGCGCAGTGCAGACGTTATTGCAAGTCCCAATTTAGCTGGGATCTCAATGTTATGAGATCCATGAATCAAAGAGCAAATCCATTGTTATGTGGGCTTAATGATAGAGAGGTGAAGCCACCTGAGCATGATTCCATGATGTCCCTTTAATCGTCCAATTGTATTCACCTTTATCTCCACTCCCCAGAAGAGCCTCCTCCCACTGTGAATATTCATATGTAGAGAACAACTGTGCTGTGATGAACAGCCCTCTATTACCCTCAAAACCAGCCCTTCCCCCACCATTATCTTTGAACACATAATCATCACACTCTATATACCTTTCGCCACAGTGAGCCTATAATGGTTAGCATCCCCATAACCATCCTGACTCTGGCCCTTCCCATTATTTACGCCACTTGTTTATCTTTTTCTGTGACACCCCAGTGAGATCATCCACTACCCAACCATGATCCTGGCCCTGCCACCCTATGGCATCCCATCATCCCCACTCATTCACATCTGCTGCCCAGTGACTTCAGTTCAACCCCTAAGACCTCGCTGTACAGCACTGACCCCATCCTCTAGGACCATCTCTTTCCCACTTTTCTCTTTCTGGAAACCAAAACGTCACACCCAACATGCAAGGCTCTTACCTCCTTCCAACATCAGTGCACCTTTGTCTTCCTTCCATGATTGTTCTTGCCTTCAACTCCCTCTCTGCCTCAGCCACCGTCCTTGCCTCACCTTGCCTAACTGAACAATAGAGCCCAAAGAGGAAAAAGAGAGTGGCTGGCTACTCACTCTTACTCCTGCTGCACATTAGTTTTTAATATGGAAGCTTAATTCCAAAGGTATGTATTGCTTGCTCACTGATAACTTAATTTGGAAGGGGAACTTTTAATCTGCATGCATGACATGCAGATTCATGCAAATATACTTCCCACCACTTGCTGTCAGGAAGCTTGGCACACCTTAGAAATGTCCCTGAACTTAAATTGTATAAATTCAACCCACTGTTGGGAAGCTAATTTTTGGCTTCCCACTCAATCAAGGTCCTCTGGGAGCAGCATACGATTCTGCCCCCTGTTGCCTTCTCATGGATCAACTTTAGTTGCATGCAGGTCTGAAGCAGACTCAAAACATTAACTGTTTCTCATTCCGGAGATGCCGTCAGACCTGGGTTTTTCCAGCATTTTCTGATTTTATTTTACAATCGAACTTGCTTGAGAATGAAGGAATTACTTTTGATATTTCTAAAATAAATGGATAGTAAATGCAATTCTTTGTACCCGATAATGCAATTTAACACTCAAATATGGGATCGGAAACTGACTGCAACTCAAATTTAATGTTTGTTTCAAGTTTACATTTCAAAGATTCCACTTAATAAAAATCATATATATATTTGTTACTGACTAATTTTGCAAACTAATTGTGAAGCAACTAATATATATTAACTCTACTGATATAGAATTTTATTCAGTTCTAGGTTCATTGCGTGGCAAAAAGTTGATTAATCTACATTAAGTGAATTCCTCAATTGAATTGTGAGTTCTCAACGTCTTTTATGCTCTTTGTCAATCTTAAATTTTAACACATTTTCAGAGAATTAGATTGAGAATTCTTTCAAAAGCACACTTAATACCAACTCTAAAATTGCCTAATGCCATTTTATCAGTGACTGAACCATGTGACATGAGTGCTTGCAAGGTTGCTGGGCTATGATGATATTATGCTGAAGCTCATTCTGAAAAGTATGGCTTTGTAATATGTCTCACATCATGGCAGATAAAATCTTGCACTCTGAACTTATACAAACACCAGTGAAAAGCTTTGCCAAGCACTCTATGGTGGTACTAACCCTTAAGTGAATCTCAATTCAGAATAGTAATGGTCAGGAAGACGCAAGACAGCTCACATCATTTCAGTATGCTTCTTCTTCAGTCTGCAGCTCATATTGGTCAGTCAATTAGAATTCCTTATGTGGTAAGAGGGGTATTTTAAAAGCTAATTATATTTTAAGTTATTTACTTTTGGAATAGTTTCCCTATATTTGAAGAACTTGGTTGTTAATAATTTGCAGTTTCTTCCTTTGCTGTAAAACGTTAGGGGTTTCCTTAGTCATGGTTTGACATGCAAGATAATTGTATTTTCATGACCTCAATGACTTTTACACTAGCATAGCAAACTTCATGCACCTGTTTCAACAGAGAATTGCAATGGGTAAAAATAGGTCATCTACTCACAGTTGTGACATGTTGCCCCAGAATATCCTGTTCCCTCACAGTTGCATTTAAAGCTATCCCAGGTTTGCGTGCATCTTCCTCCATGCTCACAGTGATTTGGTAAGCATCTGTCAGAAGGCAATGCAGAAACGTCTAAGGTACTGATTCAATTAGGGACAAAAAGTTCAAGTCTGCTGGATGCAAAAATATACAGGCACAACATTTTGGAAGTCAAACTCATCAGGATATTAGTTAACATTTCTACAGCAATTAATCCTTGTTGCACAATTGACTTAGATTAATTATCAATGTAATGAAAACAAATTGAATATTTAATAAGATAGGAAATGACAAAAGTAAAAAATGAGATTTAGGAAATAATAAAGATGGCAAAAATGCTTTGCATAATAATACATTTTATGAACGCATTTGACTTACAAATAATTGTTTTCTGTTGTAGGGAGTTAAAACATAGAATCTTGGAAGAAATATATATATGCTGACACAAAATGTGAAACATATGCAATAAAATGCATTAAAATATTGAACAATGAAATACTGGTGATTACAGCAAAATAAAAGTGACATCTAAATTTTTCAGCACATCAATCATCACTCGCCATCGTATCTTCAGCTATTTCCATAAATTACATTTCAAAATGCATGTTTCTCTATTTTTATTCAGAAAAAAATTGCTGCATACTCTCAAAAATCCACATCACAATATTTAGAATAAAAGATGCAGAAGTATGCTTCAAAGTTCTTCAAATGACTCTTTAGATTCTCATGGTATTTTTTCTGCACCTGCTATATTTTATCAGCTATGATGCCGAAAGAATTTAAAGAAATTTACAAATAAAGAATATAGAAATCACTGTTGATGATATAACCAGGAAAATGCTGAACACATTTGTAGGCAAGTTTCCTTTCAAATACAGGCGCTAATCCATTTATTTTCAAAATCATCCACTTAAAAGGCAAATAAAACAAAGGAACAGGCCCTTCAGCCCACCAAGCCTGCAAAAGCCAGGACACACTATAACATGAGTTCCACTGAGCTCCATTGGAAGCCAGTGTGTCTATAATGATTGGTATGCCAAATGAGTTGAAGCATACCAGCCTTTGCATTGGCAAGATGAGCTTCCTTGGTGTTGTGTACACTAGGAAAGAAGTATGAACCTCAAAGAAAATTACATTTAAGAACAGATACTTGACCTGCTCTGGGGGAATTGGTGTTGGAGGGCACTGAAAGGATCTTGCCTATGGATTTTGTGTAGGCTATTTAACCCCTCAGGCCTATTCCACGGTTCAATGAAATCATGGCTGATCTGTAACTTAACCCCAATTCCCTGTAGATATCAAATAGCCAACAAACTCAGAGTTAAATTTACATTTTATCTTCTAGCATTCGTGGGACCCAAGAGTTAGATAGAACATAGAACATAGAACATAGAACATAGAACACTACAGCACAAACAGGCCCTTCGGCCCACAAGTTGCGCCGATCACATCACCTACCAACCTACAGACCTATCTATAACCCTCAATCTCATTAAACCCCATATACTCATCCAGAAGTCTTTTAAAAGACCCCAGCGAGTTCGCCTCCACCACCACTGACGGCAGCCGATTCCATTCACTCACCACCCTCTGAGTGAAAAACTTACCCCTAACATCACTTCTGAACCGCCCTCCCCGCACCTTAAATCTGTGTCCTCTCGTAGCGACCATTTCAAACCGGGGAAATAGCCTCTGAGAGTCCACCCTATCTATTCCTCTCAACATTTTGTAAACTTCTATCAGGTCGCCTCTCAACCTTCGTCTCTCCAGGGAAAAGAGTCCCAGCTCCCTCAACCTAACTTCATAAGGCATGCCTCCCAGTCCAGGCAACATCCTTGTAAATCTCCTCTGCACCCTTTCAATAGCTTCTACATCTTTCCTATAGTGAGGCGACCAGAACTGCGCACAATACTCCAAATGAGGCCTGACAAGGGTCTTATAAAGTTCCAGCATTACCTCCCGACTCCTAAACTCAATCCCTCGATTAATGAAGGCCAGTACACCATACGCCTTCTTGACCACCTCCTCCACCTGCGAGGATGATGATGAAAAATCTGAAGGTGGCAATGGTTGAGCCACAATTAGCATATTACATGCAGTTCTGTATGCTAGAAAGGGTATTAAATCTATAGACCATATGCAGCATTGACTCATTGGAATATTGTCAAGGGTGGGAAATTATAATTATGGTGAAGGGTGTGATGCTGGATTATTTCAACTAGAACAGGTTATGCAAAAACAGAGTGATTCATCTTGGCCTCCTGTTGAGATTCCGAATATCACAGGTGCATATTTTGAATAAATTTGATGCGCTCCATGTGATATCCATAAATGGCTGAGTGCATTAGATACTGCAAAGGCCATGTATTTTGACAACATCCTGGCTATATTGCTGAAGATTTGTGCCCCAGAGCTACCCATGTCGTTCACTTCACTGTTCCATGACAATACAATCATCTTTACAACAATATGCAAAATTGTCCAGGCATATTCTGTTCACTAAAAGCAGGAAAAATCTAACCTAGTCAATTATTGTCACATCATTCTATTGTCAATCATTAGCAAAGAAATTTACAGTGATATCAAGCAAAAACTGCTCAGCAGTAACCTGGTCAGCAAAACTCAGTTTGGGTTCACCAAGAGCATTCAGGTAAAGATTTAATTACCACCTTGTTCCAAACAAGAACCAAAGGGGTGAATTCCAGAGTTGAGTGAGAGTGACTGCCCTTGTCATCATTTGACAGACTTTGAGATCAAGGACCCTCATCAAATTAACAGAACTCTCCTCAGTTTTTAGACATCTCAACACAAAAGAAGGTAGTTGTGTTTGCTGGAGGTTAACCATCTAAGCCCCAGGCCATCATTGTAGGAGTTCTTCAGAACACTGCTCAAAGCTCAACCGTCTACAGCTGCTTTATCATAAAGTTAGAAGTGGGAATACTCTCATTATTCCAGCGTTTAGTTCCATTTGAAACTCTTCAGGGAATGAAGAAATCCATGCCTCCATGTAACAAGACCTGAACAACATTCAGGCTTGGGTTGATAGCGGCAAGTTTCATACTACTCAAGTGTTAGGAAAAGATCATACCCAACAAAAGATCATTTATCTTCCTTGATATTTAATGGCATTAACATTTCTGGATCCCCACATGTCTGGTCCAATTAAGCTTTTGGCCAATGTTGATTCCCAGGATATTGATGGTGGAGATTCAGAGGTAGCAATTCAGACAAAAATAAATTTCTTGCAGAATGTTCTGATATTTCACGGAAAGTGCATAAACTTGAGAATAATTTCATTTCCGTGACAGGAGACAATGACAACCAACAAGAAATTGTTATGAAACATCAGCAGCATGGGGTATCCTTTATCATGCAACATTACTGTGTTTAATGATTTGAAACCCATCTAATTCATTCACTTGTTTAAGTGCTGAATATTTAAATTATTGCAGATCATTTGTATGCCATTTATTTCTGAATCCGTTAACGGTATTTTTCTTTAACTTCTAATGTCTGTTATGAAATCCCAGGATAAATTGCCCTATTTGTACTATTTCTCAAGAATGTCATGTTGAAACTTTAAGCATTTTAAGTGAGTTGTGATATAGGGTATAAACCATTTGATTCAAGATGGCACCGGAGCTTGGCGACGACTTCTTGCAAGTTGTGCCAAGCATACCCTCCAATTTTTCATTTTACTCTTGTTCTATGCTTCTTAAACTCTATGCTAACTCTTATAAACTAACAATGCACTCTTAAGTTGATCATTCTCTACATTCTAGCCATGACTGTAACACTACATTCTGCACTCTCTCCTTTCTTTCGCCATGAATGGTATGCTTTGACTGTATAGCATGCAGGAAACAAGACTTTTCACTGTATACCAATAATGTGACAATAATAAATCAAGTCAAGTCAAAAAAGAGAGGCATGCGCCCCCTAAGTTTCAAATGATTGCATCTTTCATCATTTAGGGTTACATTTCTTTCCTGAGATGCAATCTGAGTGCTGCATATTCCAAGTTTATAATTCCTGAAAATGACTATTGCAAAATTCAAGTGTGACTGGGGAAGAGCAAACAAGTGAACACTTTAATTTTATATGACAGATGGATGCATATTAAAAGGATTTCCATTTTTTGATGAGTTTTAATCAACTGCTTGACATTCAGAAACAATGAAACAGTGCACCTGTGTTTAATTTAAATATCTGATAGATTTGTACAACTGGCTCACCTTTAAAACAAAGGATAGAAAACATTTTGGGAACTCCATTTTTAAAAAAAATCCACATATCTATACTAATCTTGGATTTGGTAGCATTTGACATAGAATTTGCAATAATTTACAAGTCATTTTGTAATTCATGTCTAAGTATTACTTTCTTTTCATCATAATCTCTTTTAATTTACATAATGTTCAAAAAAGTATGTTGTGCGTTACAAATGTCAAATTTGAATAAATACCATAAGGAACACTTCAGAAGAGTCCATTGATTTTTAGAAAATCTAATGGCACACAAACTGGGTTTCATAAATGCAAACTTGAATGCTAAACTGCAATTTCAATTGTAATATTTATATATACTGTAATTAGAAATATTTCATATCCTGAGCTTTCATGAATGTATTCAGCAACATTGGCTTTTTAAATCCTCTTTTATTGCACAAACATAATAATTCGTTCCAAGCCATATAAACACAGCAGTTATTGTGTAAAGTATCATTGGAGTCTTATTTGTCACACTGGATGTTTTTCATGATATTCTCGAAGGCAAATAAATTCACCAACCATTCTTTACACGAACTTTTACCCCACAAAGTAAACCACACTAAATTGGAAAGTGACTGGGATATCTACCTCTTTCAGGAATTATCAGGATACAGCACACACAATTTCCTCCTGCACCATTTAAACAGGTCATTTTCAATTACCTTGATTACAGGGGCATTTAATGTATGTTTCACTTTGAGGGTCACCCTCAACTGAAGGGTTTGCTAGTGGAGGGGTGAGGATTAAAATCATGACTAATGATGCCAATGTGGAGGCCTGAGACCAAGGGGGAGAGCAGCTACAATGAAGCCTACACTGCAACCACAAACGTGATCGAGCAGTGCATAGGCCTTCTGAAGCTACGATTCCACTGTCTGGACTGCTCTGGCAGGGCTCCCCAATACAGCTTCCAGAGGGTTGTGCTCTCCACAACTTGACACAGCAAAGGTGCAACATGGTGGAGGAGACTGAAGAAGCGGCCACATCATAAGAGGAGGAGGACCAGGACGGGTTGAGGACGAGCCTGAGGAGGACCTGGAGGATGCTAGACAGGCAGCAGCGGCCAGTGTCCAACAAGGCCAGAGGAGCAGGGATGCCCTCATAGCGTCCAGATTTGAGGTCTAGGGAGCCTCTTAGTCAGCAGCTCAAACCCCATTTGCCCTCTTATTCTCAAACCCTGCCTTTTCTAGTCCCTTATTCCCTCCTTTCCAGACACCTGGCCTCTCCCCTTCCTCTGAACCTGGTCACCCATTCCCTTCAATCTTGTCCTCATTGTGTGTAAACCTTTAGTGCTCTCAGACCCTGAGGACATCTGACATATCTTTCTGATGACAAAGCACAGACCTCCTGGCTCATTCCTGTGTGTGCAATGGAGGCACTTTCTTATGGGTCACAGTACATTTAGTGGAATGGGGGCAGGGGGAGGAGGGAAGGGGAAGAGGGACCGAGGTTCAGCCTCATAGACTGGTAATGCTGTGATACTAGGATATCTCAGACGGGTGAGCCTCCCGCTCTGCGTGAGATTGGAGAGCCTGTGGGAAGATCAGAGGTCTGATATGCAGACAGAGGTAGACCACTGCTCCCATCCCCAACCATGCTGCACCCAACATCATTATATTTTCCCCGCTCGTGAACCTATCCCTGACCTTCTCTTTTGCTCCACCAGCCCTCTCTCCCTTTTCAACAGCATAAAAACCATCAGTTTATTCGCCACCTTTAATTCCAAATGCTGCCAGACCTGTGAAATTTTTCCAGAACTTTCTGCTTTTATTATAAGATTGCAAGTTGTTACCTGGGTTAGATGCAGACGTAGTTGTCTGCACCAACTGGCCTTCTTAATTCAAGGCAAAAGAAACTTTGGTCCCAACACTTTGATGCTTGAGCACTAATGTTTTACAGACAACTAATTGGTTTGTATAAAAAGTAGTTTGTTGCACAAAAATACTTTTTGAATGAAATTTAATTTTCTTTATAATGCACTTCATTTAATTTTAACGATCAGCATTAATTGAAAATAAAACAAGTGCAACATTCATTTAGCAATAGGTGACCTACTCACACATAGTAATGAAGCAATTTATCTTTGTTTAAGCGAATATATTGTGACATCTCACTTATGCTATAAGTTTCAAGATGGAATTCTAATGCCACTTTAAACTCTGCAGACACATGTAGTGAGAAAAGGCTTTGAATCATTAAATACACACATTTTGCATTAATGAATTGTAATATAATGTATTATTTAGGATTATCATATATAGTCATGGAAAATCATGTACAGACTGGTTATCAGTGAATGTTTAAAAGATTTTAATTTAAGGTTATGCAAGGAGCCTCATAAAAAGGGTGTATTTTTCATAATTTATTTCATATATAATTTCATACAAACCTTATTAACAGCATCATAAATACACCCGGGGACTTCCTGAAGCTCTTTCCATGCTTCTATGATCATTGTTTGCCTGAACAACTTCATAATACAAGATCTACGTTTGTCTTTCATTACACAAACATGTTCCCCCATGTCTTAATGTCATGGTTAACTTGCATTTGAATTACAAAATGAGTTTTTCTTTCACATTTTACTAAGGTCTATAGTTTTGTCTCCCTTCAGTTGCCTCTTTTCAAGGCTGAAAAGTCCAAATTTCTCTGATTGCTCCTTATAACTCGGCCATGAGGAAATAACACCGTATCAGCTACTCACCATTCCTCACTCTCTCAATCCCCAAATTTGCCTCGAGTCTTAACAGCCAAATTGGAACACAATATATGCATACAGTTTGACCAATTTGCTGTACAGTTCAGCATAACATGCTTCCTCTTGCGTTCCACTGTTTAACTGTTATATTAGCTTTGCATATCGCTGCTCCACAGTGACTTGGTATGTTAAATGCTGAGTTGACAAATACCCCAGCTAACTTGCAATTTTGGCCTTAGCTATTTTATCCATGTCCACAGGGTATAGATGTCAATCTGTTCACTACATTAAATCCCAACTCAAGTTCAAATTTCTCCAAATTTGAATGAACAAATACATAATATTTGTTAGAATGTGACGAAGAAGCCACCATTTTAATCTTATAAAAGGAAACACTAAAGAGACTAGGAGACTATTTCCCAGTTGCATTAAACATCAAGCTTGAAATTTTGGCCTGGATTTTGTAGTCAGCGTTGACTGAATGGTATTTAGCATTCATAATTCTAACAGTTGTCAAGAGACCTTTCACCAGCTTCTGGATGGCAAATTTATGCTCAGTATGGCTTGAATTTTCAATGACTAACAGATTGCACAGGAAGGAATTAGGGATGGGATGGATGGATCGATGCTTGACATCTTCCTGCCACCATGCCACTTTGTCAGTGGTGGGAAAGTTGGCATATCGGCCTGCTATTAGGAGGCCAATTAGCCACTTGATGTACTCTTTGAATGGTATGTTTTGTTTGTACAGGCACCAAGAAACAATAGTTTTCACTGTATCCCAATACATGTGACAATAATAAATCAAATCAAATTCTCACTTCCATATGCATTTTCTTTCATTTTGAGGACCCACTGACACACAAGAGACAATGGGGTGAAATTCAGCGGGCTCTCCATAACCAGGGACGATAATCTCCACTGAAAATAATGACCACCCTAATGATAAGAGCAACCCGGGCACCCAGCAAGCCCTCCTATCCCGGTTTTCAGAGCCTGCTGACTTAGTCCAGATGTCCTGCAGCACCAACTATCTGTCTTCAAGGGTGCCCTGAGGCAGTTGAGCCACTGACTTTCTGATAGGACTGGCAGCTCTTTGGGGCAGGTTGCCTTCTGAATGAAAATGTCTCTCAGTGTTTCGCAGTACCCTTCAAAGTAGAGTCACTTCCCGCTTTTGACTCTGGGGATAGGTTACCTACTGTCCCTAGAGAATTCAGCCTTATGTCTGAAATAATTTAGGGCCCTCAACATGAGATCTGTGCTCATTGTGCGTAAAGCCAGCAACACACTGTCTCTTCGATCAACCAGATTGAAAATTTCTCACTGTGGCACTCAGGGGTTAATCTGGGATGAACAAGCTTGTATATTTAAATCAATGTAAAATTAAGTACAGAAAACACATGAAAGTGACAGAAAGAAAAATGGGAATAAGACAAATAAAAGATAGAAAGATATAAAAGATAAAATTTAGGTTTTCATTTTTATAAATCTCCAACAAAAATTAAATTAAAAAAAAGAGACTCCACACCTATCAAACTAAATCTTGAGTGCCAGATTGATTGTTTATATTGAAGGTTTTCAATGATAATAAAAGTTTTACATTTGAATGGATACATCCTAATTTCCTTGGCATCTGCATTGTGACCAACTTCTAGAGAAGCAGGGAAAAATCAGATAGCAACTTGCCAATTTTCTTGCATGTGCAGTCTCTACATGATACTACCAAATTATTCCTTCACAAAATAAGCACTGAAAGCTTCACAATTATTTCTGCTGCAAAATTACGGCCATTAAGTTTTACTGAGCTATGCAGAAAATATTCAGCACTTGAAGTTTTATTTGGGAAAAAACGAATTGGAGGGAACAAAAGATCCAGATTAAAAATTACCTTGTTAACTTTAAAATGTTGAAGAAAAGCAGTCAAAATTATTTTAGGTTTAATTTGCAAATCTGCCAGAACTTCAAGGTGTCTTAAACAACTTGATCTGTGCATATTATTACCCCATCATGCAGCACGTTCCAGTGAAGCTTAACATGCACACTGGAGAAACAGCACCTTATGTTCTGATTCGGCACTTTGCAGTCTTCTGGACTCAACACTGACTTCAACAACTTCAAACCATGAATTCTGTCCTCAATTTGAATTCTCCCCTCCCCCTCAGTTTGTATCTTGTTTTCACAGATTTGTTTTCAAGGCTGACCTTTGCTATTAACATTTACTCTGGACCAATGATCTGATTATTTACAACTATCCCAACCATTCCCTTTGTCATCTGGTCCATGATATCTTTTGTGTCCATCCCCTTTCCTCCACTTGATACATCCATTTTTCTATAGCATAAAACTCATCAGATTTCTACCTCTTTTCAATTCTGAAAAGGAGTCGTATTGCACCTTCTCCAAAAATATTGTCAGACCAACTGAGTTTTCTGGCACTTTGTTTTTATTCCATAAAACCTACATTTTTGACCAAGCTTTTGATTATCTCACTTAATTTCAATTTATACGATTTGGTGCCATTTTTTGTTTTATAATGCTCCCATGAAGCACCTTAGGATATTTTAGTATCTAAAGGTGCTTTATAAGTCATAGGTTGTTGTTATCTGCTTCCCACAAGTTGCTGGGCAGATTCTTGGGCTAGAATGCTAAGGAATATCCAGTGGTGTTATATTTATACACTCGGATAGCTTTTATTCAAATGAGTTGTCATTATTCTCATTTTTGCAGAATAGCTTGAAGCTATATGTGACTTCCTCACTAGAGGTAATGATCCTGAGCAAAGCATCACTTGCAACAATTTGCATTTACAGAGCACCTTTAGCATTGTGAAAAATGTTCAAAGACACTTCATAGCAGCATTATTGGACAACATTTGGCACTGAGATATTAGAAGAACACAACATTCTGAAAGCACTTAGCAGGTCAGGCAGTATCTGCAGAGAGAAGGACAGATAACTCAGATAAAAAATCATTAGTTCTGGTTTTGAGTTGCTGAGGAGATCCAGCATTTTCTGTTTTTATTTCATATTTCCAGGGTACAAACTATACACCAGGATATATAACAAAAGGCCAGAGAGGTAGGCTTGAAGGAATGATTAAAATGAAGAGATAGAAAAGTTTACGGAGGCAAGTCCAGAGGAGGCGAGGGCTGAGTGGAATTATCGCTAGACTGTTAATCCAGAGACTCAGCCAATACTGTGGGGACCCGGGTTCAAATTGTGCCACGGCAGAAGGTGGAATTTAAATTCAATGAAAGATATCTGGAGTTAAAGAATCTACTGACAACCGTGAAACAATTGCCAATTGCTGGAAAAATCCACCTGGTTCACTAATGTCCTTTAGGGATGGAAATCTGCAGCCCTTAGCTGGTCTGGCTTACATGTGACTCCAGAGCCACAGCAATGTGGTTGGCTCTCAACTGCCCTCGGGCAACTAAGGACAGGCAATAAATCTTGGCCAGCCAGTGATGCCCATGTTGTATGAATGAAAACAAAATAGAGCTTATGACTGAGGCAGCTGAAGGCACAGTCATAAACTGTGGAGGAATGAAAATCAGGAATATGCAAGAGGCCAGAATTAGAGGAGTGCATAAGTCTGAGAGGTTTGTAGGGCTGAATGAAATTAGGGAGACAGAGAGAGACAAGACCTTGGAGGAATTTGAACGCAAGAATTAGAATTTTGAAATTGAGGCATTGCTGGATTGGGAGCCAATGCTAATCAGCAAAGAATCAGGGTGAATCAGTTCAAGTTTACAAAAGGTGAACAACAGGAGGACAAGTAGAGGACTATGCAAAAGTTTCAATGGAATAGTCAAGTCTAAAAGTAACATCGACATAAACCTATCATACACAAATTGCACCTTTATCTGCTAATTGGGAGGAACATTATTCTAATAATTAGATGCCAGAAAACAACTCAAACATTAATATCTTGAATGGAATTTCAATTCCAGGTTTGGGATAATGACTTCTGGTCCTGATACTGCACTGTCTCAGCAATGTACATGTGCTGTGATTTCAATTGAAAAGTCACTTATTTAGCTCGGAGTTAATTTCATTATCTATTAAGCAGTGTTGGGCATGGATCAGAGGATCCAATTTAAAAGGACAAGCGGCAGCCATTAGTATCAATAATGGAAGTAGGTGGTGAGCAAAGGACAGTGGTTAGGATGGCCACCCGTGCCAGTGCAGCCTCCTGGTTTTTGTGGTGCTACTACAGGCAGTGACAGTACAAAGCAGAATCTGTTTTCTGCCAGTGGCAACAGAGAAAGCCTGTAGTGAGGTTCATGAGATCAGTTTTAGAGGAGTGATGAGGAGAATGGTTACCGCAGAAAAAGTTTAAGCAGCTGCTTAACTCAAGGTGAATCAAAAGATAGATCCAGATAGCATGTCTTCTGGTCAATAGCCACAAGAAGGTGAAAGAAAGGAGCAGCCTGGAATCGCATAGAGTTCTTCTGACCATCACGGAGTTGTCTGTATGGTATCATTGATGACCCATTAGCACAGATTATGGTCTGAGTACTATCGACCATAGACTATGGGGAAGGAAAAGATGCAAGTGGTGAAGGAGAGCGACATTGTCCTAATGGCATCTTTCTCCACCTTGGGAGAAGAAAGATGGCATTATGGGAGAACAATGCCACGAGGAGGAAGAAGGTACACTTGGATGGTGGTATCCTCCAGCTAGCTTCACTAACTCACTTTGATGAGCTGGGCTTGATTGGGCCAAATTGGCAAGCCATTGAGACACTGTTGACAGAAAGGGGAGACGAGTGTGTACAGATTGAAATAAAATCTCAACATCTCCAATTCACTAATTGCAATGCAATCCTTCACATGGGGCAAGGTGCCAATGCATAAGCTGCCATCTCATTATTTTAAAGGAGCAAAAGCATCTGTTGATTGTGCCAATTTCTTATGACCGCCTTCTTTCTGTCTCTCACAGGATCAGCTACAGAGGCGAAGGTGCTGACATATCATGAACATGCTCTGAAGGAATCAGAAGAAAGAAACATCAAAACCTGCAACATCACAGCCTTTTCGTACACTCTTCACCAGTACAGATTCGGAATTCAGCGGATTCTTATACGCTATTAGAAATAGTAGCCTGGATTGGGGGGAAGAGGGGAAATCAATTCAGAGAGTAACTGAAGACCACCACATCGGCAACATGATTTTGTGAGTCACTTGGTTGTTTCTGTTGTAAATGATAGACTAAAGCATGGGACATATTTTTGCACGAAAGCAAACTTGTATGTTTCCAATTTGTCGCAAGGCAGGAGAATGGGAATTAAGAGTTAGCAAAGCAATGCAGTGTGTTGGGGACGAGTATGCCAGGTACTGGAGCCTTGCAATTTGTCATTAGAAGGGGAAATAGAATAACCTGATGAAGGAGGATATCCACTGCAAGTGACCTGCGATTTCCAAAAAATGAAAGTGCCATAGCAGCTTACAGGATAGTGGGCACACACCTACATAACATGCCTGTTGTGGTCACAAATCAGTTGGACATTTTGTAATTGGAAGTCCTTCCCGTTGAAGAATTTCCATAGCTGGTAAATCAGTGCCTTGGTGGCTACATGGGTGCCACTGATGATTCCTTGCACCTGAGGGAATCCAACAAGGGAAGAAAAATTCACTGTCCTTACAGCGTGAGTGCAGTGTTTCAATAAAGCAGCTCACCACCACCTTCTCAAGGGGACCTAGAGATGGGTAATAAATGCTGGCCAGGCAGCAACATCACGTCCCATGAACAAATAAAGAAAACAGTGCCACCATCTACTTTGCATTCAATATAATCCCCTGCCCTCTTTGACACAGCATCTATTAGCTCTGTGATGCAATGATTTCTGCTTATGAGATGCCACCAATGTCTGGAAGGACTTTGCTGCAAAAAAAGGTTTACAGCTATAGAAAGGCCATGGTGACATTCCCATGACGCTCAATGCAAGCAGACAAGTCAGCAACCATCTGCTTGGGAAGATGTAGCCTTCTACAGCACAGACATTCTGACACGTTCATGTAGCTTAATCCTCCTTTGACAATAGATCTTATGCTGAAGGCATTGCTTTCATTGTCTTCCTATTCCTGACGATCTGTCGCCCAGGACTTTGTCCCTACTTTCTGTGGATGTCACTGCTCATCATTAGTCGATCCTATCTCCGCCCCCGCCCTCTAAGTGAAGAGATATTACAGCTGTACAACTGCTTACTGGTGACTTAGAGACTTCCCTGAGCCATCTGTCATTAATGATGCCACTTGCTACTATCCTGCCATCTGACTTCTCACCCAATAGCAGCTGAGACCCTGTATAAATTGGATGAACATCAGCAAATTTCGACACTCTACACTAGGTTCCCTCCTCCAGATCATCTATATAAATGGTAAAAAGCTGAGGCCCCAGCACCGACCCCTGGGGCACTCCACTAGTCACCATCCGCCAATCCGAATAGCACCCGTTGACCCCCACTCTCTGCCTCCTATTTGACAACCAATCCTCTATCCACTTAATAAGAACATTCCAAAATGGCCCTTAATGAGCTGACAAGCTCATTAGCTCTTTATACATTTTGTGAGGGTGCCTTAGGGCCATTCCAACTGCCAGGGTTTAAAACTTTTCATTGGGAAACTGACACAGCAATCAAAGGGCCAATCTTGCTGCCTCAACTCACGCAATCATATTTAAACAAAATCTATACAATTTGGTGCAAGAATTGTGGGAAGATGAGGATACGTGAAAATACTGTTTAAAGGGTAAATTTCACTGGCCTGTACTGCCAACATTGCATATTGAAAATTCAGACACATTCTGTTGATAGTTTCCAATTATTACATTCAAAAGATCGCAGCAATAATGCTTAAATTAGCAATATGTGCTGCCGGCAAGCAAAGCTTCATCACAGCATGACAGACTTATAAAATTACCTGGTGTTCATTACAATAGTATCCAATGTTATTATGAGAGATTTCGGTGGCCACTTTGTCAGGAATCCAAGTATTTTTTTACCAACTATTTATTTTGCAAGAGTTGTAAGAGAAGCTTCTGTATTTCTGTACTGGCCACAGTAAAAGCCAATATCTGCCTGATTTGATTCTGATTCATACTAATGGACTGAATGATGATAACCTCATCCATGCCATTGCAGAGTGTCAATTCTCAATTTTCAATCAGATAGAGGGACTGAGCCAAGCGAATCACTGGTTCTTTCAGTAAATCTTTTGTTGTAATCAGGAGAAAAAGTGTTTCAATCGACCTCAGCATTCCTAAAATTGCAGCATCATAGAAATTAATGGCACAAAAGAACCATCCATTCTATCATGTCTGTGCTGCAACAATGATTCAAGTAATCAGTATGATTACTGATTATAATCATAATTCATAGATCAACGTTTTGTCTGAATATGCTACTTTGCTGTTTCTGTAATCCTCACAGAAAACGTGAGAGCTCTTTTTGATTATGAAAATTTAGGTGCCACTAATGGAGTGCTGCAATGTATCTGCTTACTTGATGAGTTTATTTGCTTGTGTTCCAAAAGATGTACTCGTTGTGCTTCTACTTCACCTGCATTACATTATTGAAACATGATAAACACTGAAAAGTAAATTGTTCACTTACCTGTCAATGATAGCGCACATGTCAATATTAATATTGGTAAACTGCCCCAGCTTCCCTTGTTCAACAGCATGCAAGTCAGCCAGCTGATCATCCACATGAAGGAGTTGCATGCAGCCTTGAAAGGAACGCCGATAGAGACTTGGTTTTGTGTTATTCAGTAGACCAGGATAACCTGAAATATCAAAAAAAAAGTTCATCAATTTCCTTTGTTATGTAGACAATTAAAGATTCTTGAGGGTTAATGTCACTACAATGTACAAGTTATTTCAATTCCTCTTCAGGTACAAGGTTCCAATGTTTAAACTGTAAATGAAATGCTCACTTGTTAGGACACTCTAGAGAAACCAAGAGCGTTGTTTGCTAATGCAAAGTTCAGGTTTTAATCACCGACATTTCTGAGAAAACAAGACGCTTAAACTGAGTGGAGCACACAATCCTTTAATGAAAGAGTAATATGTTCTATATTTGCCAACCATATCTCCATGTAATTCATTGAAAAATCAGGACAAAGACAAGACGCTTACATTTTATTACAATGTCCAATGAATTTTTTAAAATGCATTAACATTTGAGGGAGCAAAGTAACTTGTGAACATAGGTTTGAAAATTCCTTAACTGACGACAGAACTGATGTTTCACAATTCTGGTGATGGAATCAGAATATACCACACAACAGAAGTCATTTATCATACTGTAGGTGTGTTCAATGAAGTGAAATGCATTTACCTATATGATAGTCTCCGAAATTCGAAACACAATTTATTGATTAATGTGTTTTCAAATGTTGATGCAAAGGAGTCACATAAATGCAAGTACTGCAAATATATAGTACCACTAAACTGTACATTTTTTCCACTGTTCTGGAAATGCCACATAAAGAATCTATTTCAAATCAAAAAAAATTGAGATTGCTTATCCATTATTCTTTATTTGGCCAAGATGTGTTCTACTATTTATATGAAAAGTCTGCCTTTCCCCATTCTTACAATCAGTAATCACATCAAGAGCTTTTTGAAACAAATGTGCTTGTGGAAGTTCAGTTCATTTTAAGGCTGAATCTTGTAAAATAAATCAAACACACAAAACCCTTTTCTTGCTGAGTTCTGTATCATTATATATGTATATATATATATCCATATTGATGTACTGCATGGTGGCCTTGTGGTGCAGTGGGGAGTGTCCTTGTCTCTGAGCCTGGAGCTGTGGGTTTGAATCCCACCCTAGGATTTGATGGCCAAGTATGTTCATAATGTGGCCAACAGGTTGACTATCAACCTGCCAAATCCTTCCAGCACACACCAATGGCAGGTGATAAGAGTGGAAGTGATTCCTGATCAGCCTGATGCAGACTCGTGCCCCTCAAGCTACAAGCCTCTAATGATAGGCTAGCTATGGAAACAATAAAAGTCTGCCTTCCACACCAGGCTATCAAGGAAGGGAACAAGGGGTCTGTATTCTCCTCAACATCTGGCTTAAAAGTAACATAGAAGCCTCAAACAGGGTTACATAATCAAATGGATTGTCGCATGATCTTGAGAAAGGAATGATAAAAAAAACCTTGTTGTGATCAGTTTTTGATATGTGTGTACAACTTCTTTACTTTATTCGTTCATTTACTGCAAGCAGGGCTGACATTTGTTGCCCATTCTAAATTGCCTGGGAATGGAGTGGCTTGCCAGGCCATTTAAGAGGACAGTTATGAGTAAGCAACATTGCTTTGGCTCTGGAGTCATATATAGAGCAGGCAAGGAAGGAAGATTTTCTTCCCTGATGGACATGAGTGAACTGGATCGGTTTTTATAACAATGATAATTATCATGGTCACCATTACTGATACCGGTTTTATATTCCAGATTTATTCATTTAAATACCACCAGTTACCATGGACCCTTCAACTAAATGTCCAGTGACTCAGTGATTGACACTTGTTCAATCTTTTGATATGTTAGTCGTATTAAGATATTAACACTGATTTTGAAGTTTGTTTTTGCCTGTAGGAGACCCTGCCCTCATTTACATCCCATTAGTGAGCTACAAGTGCCAAGCAGGCATCTTGCTGTAGGTGGCCAGTATTCAAATGGTGAAAAGTCAGCTGGCTCCCAAACCACTCTAGCCTATATTATAGACAAGACCAGGAAAAGCCTGGATTTTTTTTTATTGGGAGCGTTCAATAGCTGCTATCAAAAACACATCTCTGGGCCATTCCTTAAGTGGCTTCCAGCACACTCCACCCATTCGTAATTAGAAATTGTATTCTTGGTCCTATATATATCAGATTTTTATGCATGAATAAAGCTTCAGCCAGCTTCCAGTTATTGCCTGGATGAATGTCAGCTGCAAATGGAAGTGGTGAGCACCGGAGTTATATTTTAGGTCTTTTACTGTCCTGTTCAGCTACTGCGAGTCCGTGATAGGTACGTCCCTGTCAGGCAAGGAGGAATTGGTAGGGCTAGGGAACCGTGGTGCACCAAAAAAGTTGATTCGTTGGTTAAAAGGAAAAAGGAGGCTTATGTTCGGATGAGACGTGAGGGCTCGGGTAGTGCACTAGAAAACTTTAGATTGGCTAGGAGGGAGTTGAAGAGTGGGCTAAGAAGGGCTAAAAGAGGACATGAGAAGACTTTGGCTGATAGGGTTAAGGAGAATCCTAAGGCGTTCTATAGGTATGTCAAGAACAGAAGGTTGGTTAGGGCAAGATTAGGGCCAGTTATAGACAGCAGAGGGAAGTTATGTGTGGAACCGGAGGAGATTGGAGAGGCATTGAACCAATATTTCTCTTCAGTGTTCACGCAGGGGGACATGGATATAGCTGAGGAGGACACTGGGTTGCAGGGGAGTAGAATTGACAGTGTTACAGTTGATAAGGAGCATGTGCTGGATATTCTGGAGGGTCTGAAAATAGATAAGTCCCCTGGTCCGGATGGGATTTACCCCAGGATTCTCTGGGAGGCAAGAGAAGTGATTGCAGAGCCTCTGGCTCTGATCTTCAGGTCGTCGTTGGTCTCTGGTATAGTACCGGAAGATTGGAGGTTAGCGAATGTTGTCCCATTGTTTAAGAAGGGGAACAGAGACTTCCCTGGGAATTATAGACTGGTGAGTCTCACTTCTGTTGTGGGCAAGGTTTTAGAAAAAATTATTAGGGGTAGGATTTATAGTTATTTGGAGAGTAATGAATTGATTGGAGATAGTCAGCATGGTTTTGTGGTGGGTAGGTCGTGCCTTACTAACCTTATTGAGTTTTTTGAGAAAGTGACCAAAGAGGTGGATGGGGGTAAGGCAGTGGACGTGGTGTATATGGATTTTAGTAAGGCGTTTGATAAGGTTCACCATGGTAGGCTTCTGCAGAAAATGCAGATGTATGGGATTGGGGGTGATCTAGGGAATTGGATCAGGAATTGGCTAGCGGATAGGAGACAGAGGGTGGTGGTTGATGGTAAATATTCATCATGGAGTTCGGTTACGAGTGGTGTGCCTCAGGGATCTGTTTTGGGGCCACTGCTGTTTGTAATTTTTATTAATGATCTGGATGAGGGTATAGTTGGGTGGATTAGTAAATTTGCTGATGACACCAAAGTCGGAGGTGTGGTAGATAGTGAGGAAGGGTGTCATAGTTTGCAGGAAGACTTAGACAGGTTGCAGAGCTGGGCCGAGAGGTGGCGGATGGAGTTTAATGCGGAGAAGTGTGAGGTAATTCACTTTGGTAGGAATAACAGATGTGTTGAGTATAGGGCTAACGGGAGGACTTTGAATAGTGTGGATGAGCAGAGGGATCTAGGTGTATGTGTACATAGATCCCTGAAAGTTGGGAATCAAGTAGATAAGGTTGTTAAGAAGGCATACGGTGTCTTGGCGTTTATTGGTAGGGGGATTGAATTTAGGAGTCGCAGCGTTATGTTGCAACTGTACACAACTCTGGTGCGGCCGCACTTGGAGTACTGTGTGCAGTTCTGGTCCCCACATTACAGGAAGGATGTGGAGGCTTTGGAGAGGGTGCAGAGGAGGTTTACCAGGATGTTGCCTGGTATGGAGGGGAGGTCCTATGAGGAGAGGCTGAGGGATTTGGGGTTGTTTTCGCTGGAAAGAAGGCGGCTAAGAGGGGATCTTATTGAAACATATAAGATGATTAGAGGTTTAGATAGGGTGGATAGTAATAGCCTTTTTCCTCTGATGGAGAAATCTAGCACGAGGGGGCATGGCTTTAAATTAAGGGGGGGTAGTTATAGGACAGATGTCAGGGGTAGGTTCTTTACCCAGAGGGTGGTGAGGGATTGGAATGCCCTGCCTGCTGCAGTTGTAAATGCGCCTAGTTTGGGGGCGTTTAAGAGATCCGTGGATAGGTTTATGGACGAAAAGGGATTGGTTTAGGTTAGTGGGTCATTGTTTTGTAACTGGTCGGCGCAACATTGTGGGCCGAAGGGCCTGTTCTGCGCTGTAATGTTCTATGTTCCAACTTGACAGATCCCATGAGTGAGTACAAGGGATCTTGATATCTATGACTTGTGCTGCAACCAATGAATCACATGTTCATCCCACACTTCAAGTGGGGTGTTGGTTTTATTTCATTTCCTCTTTCATGGTGATCTACTTTTACTTCTTGCAAAGTGGTTTTGGGAGCTTTACATTGTGTTGGCCTTCAGGAAATAGCTTCTAAAAAGCCTTGCATTTCCTCAGTTTCAGACAGAGATTGTTCATTAGCTGCTCAGATTGACATGTGTCCCATTGGTGCTTTTGCTACATTCTGTATTGTGAATGCTGTTGGGCCTAGGGGTGAGCAAATGGGCTTTTCTGCAGAGTCAAAGGGGTGTCGATGGTAATCATGATGTGGAGTTGCTGGCGTTGGACTGGGGTAAACACAGTAATATGTGTCACAACACCAGGTTAAGCTACCAAATAAACCTGTTGGACTTTAACCTGGTGTTGTGAGATGTCTTATTGACTCAAAGGGGGACAGGGATAGAATGTGCGTTACAAGGGAAGCTATGCCTCAGTGAGGAGCATCATCAGGCAAAACAACAAATTAAATTTGATGAGACAAGGGAACAAAACCCAAATTGTCAAAAAAGAGAGTGGTAGAAGTAACAAACACAGAGATAATATCCACGAACATCTGTTAAGGCCCACTTAAAATTCTACATAAAACATACCTCTCCTATTACAAACTACATATTCCACTGTTCTGCAAACAATGAAGGATTGAGAAAATATGGCTAGAAAATATAAATCATATCAGGCAATTCTGAATAGTGGTGCAATATTAAAACGTCAGTGGCCCAACTTGACATGATGATAAAATGTTGGGCAAATTTCACAAATATCATAAAATATACAAACATGAAGCAGTTCAATTATGTGCAAGGGCTAGAGGAGCTGGAATTGTTGTGCTGAGGGAAAATTAGGAGAAACTGTTTATACTGACGGGAGTGTCAGCAACCAGAGAAGATGTATTAAGATAATTGGCCATGACACTGGTAAAGAAAGAGTGGGCGACAAGAATTATTTTATACAGTGAGGCTAATTTTAAATATTTGCAAAGTAAAAAATTGCACCAGTTTGGGGAAAGAACAGGGGAGAGTGGGACTAATTTAATAGTTAGAGTTGACAGAGGCAAGATGGGCCAAATGACCTCCTTTTCTACTGGTGATTCTATGATCAGAGAAGAGAGAAAAAGAGGAACTGAGGAGAAATAACAATTTTTGCAGAAATGTGGGCTGGCTTCAATCTTTTATTTTTGTATGTGTACCAGAAAAATGCCATAGACAAATAGTCACCAGCCACAGCAGTCCTGCTTATACAAAACATACAGTTGTTGGATTTTAGAATGCTGCAAGTGCCATTATATCGGAGTACATAATGCAGTGCTTTTGACAGCTGCTCATGTTTATTTTAAAGAAATCTAAGGTTATCCTCCTGATAAGACTTTGGATAGCTATTTAATCCCATGTGAAAACGTACATAGGAAATAAACCCCAGCAGTGGTTTATAAGGCAATATTTCAATTGAGTTGACCTAACAATGTCATAAGTACTTTGTTAGCCCACCTATTTCAAGGATACATCAAGATTGAGTTGCTGTCTCCAATCTGCTGCTCGTTATAATGTTTCTTCATAGTCCGCAATCTACCATTAAAATTCCATGTTTGCGCAATAAAGATCAGGTATGACTAAGAACATAAGAAATAGGAGCAGGAGTAGGCCATCTAGCCCTTCGAGCCTGCCCCGCCATTCAATAAGATCATGGCTGATCTGTTGTGGCTCAGTTCCACTTTCCCGCCCTCTCCCCATAACCCTTAATCCCCTCTCTTATCAAGAACCCATCAACCCGCTTCTTAAAAATATTTAGCGAGGCAGCCTCCACCACTTCAACGGGTATGTTTGTAGCATTAAAGCCATTCGGTCCTAAAAGTCTGCACCGACTCTGACAGGGCATCTTACCCAGGCCCTCTCATCCACACTGTCCGCATAATCCTGCAAATTCATCATGGCTAATCTAATTTACATATCTTTGGACACTAAGGGACAATTTAGCATGGCCAATTCACGTAACCTGCATGTCTTTGGAGTGTGGAAGGAAACCAGAGCACCCACAGGAAAGCCATGCAGACACAGGGAAAACATGCAAACTCCACACAGTTATTGCTGGAATTGAACCCAGGTCCCTGACACTGTGAGGCAACAGTGCTAACCACTGTGCCGCTGTGCTATACATTATTCGCACTGTGTACCGAGATTAAAAAAACATTGGGCAGGCAGTCTCTGGCATTCCCACAGAGTGCAGAAGCAAAATGGAACATACTTCAAAACACCATCTAAAATAACACACTCCCAACATATGGGTAGGAAGAGGTGAAAAGGTTAACTGATTCAAGACTAACATCACTGGAACATGTTATCGAAGTCAGGCAGACCACAATACAAAAAAGCCTGAGTGAGAAGACTCAATGTACTAAGAGACATTTAAAATAAAGTCCAACAGCCTGCTGGTTTGCTGGGTGGTGTACCAAAGATAGCTGGCTACAGTACTGCTAGAATGTCCAGACGTCCTGCAACATAGGGACTGCTACAGCCATGTGTGCAGGGATCAAAAATGCAATTTATTCATCAAAACAGAAAAATGATACATTGAAAATCAAAGGTGGCAAGGTCATCACAGACTGCAATTAACATTTGGAGATTTGGGTGAAACACTACCTTGAGTTGCACTACACAGATAATACTGTCACTGAGTTAGTTCAAGACATTCTGTACAACAATGAGGGAAATCTTAGCAATTTCAACAACTATTGAGGTCAGCTGAACATTATGGGAGAAATATTTGTCAGACTGCAGATCTTGATTGAATGCACCTACCCCAAATCAGAACTGGGAGATCCACAATTGGTAGTACAGAAGTTGAATATTGCTGAAAAGAAAGACATGTTGCTGAAGCTTTTCATCTTGTATTCATCAGGACGAATGCAAGAATGCCAAATTTCAAACATCACTAAAAAAAATACCAGAGGAGAAAAGTGTACTAATTGGTTGGAAAGTTGACTCTGATTATCTGAGGTTTTGTCTTAAAGAAAGTAACAAAGAACAACAGGCTCCACTAGCTCCTGGTGTTAGTGTGCCAGAGCAGAATCCCAAAATATATTATGAAGCCAGACTAGACCCCAAAATCTTCCTCTTCTGATATAAAGGTAAGCAAAGGATGTGTTACCTCAGCAGTACCTCCACTGACAAACTAGGATTCTTATTTTGTTATAAACAAGCTTAAACAGAGTTTAAGTACAGCTCAAACAAAAGTAACAGTTTAATTCTTAAGCATTGAGCAATCTTTAAACATGAAGATAAACAACTTTTAACTTCCAACTTCTCACTATTTCAGTTCCAACTATGCAATATTTATCTTATAGACTTAAACCCCATTTTAAATATAGTTTAAAAAAAACAGCAAGACTTGCTCTGACTTGGTTATCAGCCTTGAAGCCTTCAGGGAGGTTCTAAAAAGAGAGAATTGGAGGAGAAAAAACTTTCTACAGCAATTGATCACAGAAAGCTGTTCTTTCTCTTTATGAACCTAGCTCCTCCCATATCACATAACGATATGCCCCTGTATATCTAACTCACCTTTCATTACTTTAACTGAAAAACACCCTAAGGGTCCTTTCCTTTTGTAAACAGAAACCCATTAAGCCTTCTGCTAAATAAACATTTGCATGGTTAAAATGAGTAATTGGTCTGCTTTCCAGCATCTGCTGCATTTCTTCCAAACAGATCAGTTTCCCGTCATAAAACACTGAATCTTAAAGCACCCCCCCCCGACACAACATATTAATAGCACAGTATCATCATACCATCAGTGCACTCAGGATTGTTCAGTAAGTGCTGCCTAATTGCAGAATCACATCTAATTGCCAAAACAATATGGAGAACAGATTAAGCAAGCCATTTCATGCTGCTACAATGCAGTAGCTACATGAGTGGTATTTTACAGTAACATGATGCTGAGCAACATCATGTATCAATTTCAGTGCCAGCGTGATGCCAGGTGTAGAGGTAAAATATCCCATTGATGGACTGGCTGACTGCATGTTACTTCAGTTGTTCATAATAGGCAGAACATAAATCATACCCAAACAGCCTGCATTTGCAAAACCCAGAATGAAACATCAACAAAATTCTAAAGTCTGCAAAGAATTTGGTTTGATCATCTAGGAAGCAAACACCATGGCCGTCCTGTCTTCCATCAACATTGACAATGTCACACAGGAAATTGTTGGCATCCTCATAAATTGCTCCACCCAGAAGATAGGAAGGAAAATAAATATCTGCGTCAACCTGGCTACTTCAGTAAAGTATTTTGTTTTACAAACGGACAAAGGCTTTACCCTGACATGCCTGAAAAGCCATGGTTCATAACAGAAGAATTTCTAATCTTCAGGAACCAACAGGGGCCTCATCATCTTTAAAGAGGTGCTCTACTCTCTGTGACTGCAGAGACTCAGATTCCAAAGAAATGCATCAACACTCTTCGCATTTCTAAGGCAGAGAGCTATGGTCCATAGAGATTGTATGGAACCTCATTCTTCTATCAAACTTCCCAAGATTCCAAATGTAGGGAAATATATCCTTTGACCAAACCCAGGAGAAGAAGTGGTAGGTCACATGATCTTCCCCAAGTTGCTAAAACCTGGAATATTGCCAGGTGGAACTGAACACAAGCAGTCTATTATTTTACCACATAATAGATAGCAGAAGAAAGAGCTGCACCCAGATAACTTGCCTGGCACCCAGCTTCTCTGTGTAATACTGGAGACATCTGAACTCTTGTATAGATACCTATAAGATTAAATCATCTCTGCATGCTTTCTTCAATCATAGATGTCATCACTTCTGAAAGAAAGCTCACTCTGCAGCAGTTTCAACCTGCTAACCTCTGGAGAAATATACTATTGAACATTTGACTGGACTCACATGAAACCATGATGCTTATTTTTATGGTGGTCTTGTCCTGTATCCTTTTCTTTCCCTTATCCTTCTTTTATTGAACAAATGAAAAAGGGGTAGATGTTGCAAAACCCCTTCTTATGTTTTTATGTGTGCATGTAAAATAAATTAACCCTCTGATTTTACATTATCTAGAGTTTGCTGTGCTTTACTAAAAGAGGACTGTATCACTACAAACTGAAGGGTTGGGGAAAATACATTATAAATTGGGAAGAGAAAAGGCACAAACACCTTTCTGTTAATGGACAGCTAGCGAGAGGGACAATCACTGCTGTTTAAATTAATCCCCTTCTTGTCTGTAATAATATCTAATCTCCATTATCACTAGCAATCTGTCACTTGATGCCGATATCTGAGCACACATCACAGAAGCTGCAACTGTTATGGCCTAGCTGAGTAAGAGTGTGAAAAAACAGCAAATTGACTGGGAACACTAAATTCTGTGAGTCTACTAAGCCTGCATCCTCAGCAGTGAGACCTTGTCAAAATATGTTTAAAGTTTTTAAAAATGTATTTATTTGTCACAAGTAATGCTTATATTAACACTGTAATGAAGTTACTGTGAAATTCCCTCAGACAAGCTGATAGACAGGCCAAGTGGTTGAATAGTTCCAACCTTCGCTGTGCTCAGAGATCACCAACTTTAAAGGCTCAGGAGCAGGCTAATTCCATTAGCTAACATCCCCACTAAGCCAATGATGCCTGAGCTGCTTGGTTGCGTTCATGACAGCCATTCACAGCTGCTTTCAGCAAACACCCTGGCATTAAAAATCCACCAACTGCCAATCCAGCAGCCACACATTTATTGAATGAGGGAGCTTGTGTTCTTGAATTTGTCCTCTCAGTACCAATTTTGTTTCCAAAAAAAGCTGTGACAAGAACCTACGTCCTACCTCCCTATAATAAAAAATCAATCACTGTGATACAGGAGGGGCAGGGAAGGCAATATTAATAGAAAATTAATTACCCGTAATGTGTTTTCCTGACATGTGAAGTCTCAGATTTAGCCATTCATACTTACATGATTCACATATAGAAATTGATAAAAATACAATTACTGAGTAAAATGTGTCCAGCCACTGCACCTCTAAGGGCCAGTAGCAGCTTACTGGGAGGTGTTTACATTTATGTGGGTTATGTTAATTTTCACTTAAACCATTATGGGTTAAATTACTACGAATGTAGAAACATAGGACTTAAGAGCTGGAGGACGCCATTCAGCCCTTCGAGCCTGCTCTGCCATTCAATAACATTATAACTGTGGTTGCAACTCCACTTTCCTACCTTCCTGAAATAATCCTCAACTTCCTTATCTACCAAACATATCTCAAACTCAGTCTTGAATAAATCAATAGCCCAGTCTCCAGTTTTCTCTGGGGAACTGAATTCCACATTCTAAAGACACTCTGAGGGACAAAAATTCTTCTCATCTCCTTAAAAGGGAGATCTTTTATTCTTAAACTGTGTCCTCTAGTTCTACTTTCCCTCACAAGAGAAAACATCCTCTTAGCATCCACACTATCAGTTCCCCTCAGGATCTTACATGTTTCAATAAGATCATCTTTCATTTTTCTAAACTGCAACGAGTATAATAGACTCCATCTGTTCTTCATTAGATAAGCCCTTCATCCCAGAAATGAGTTAAATGAACATTTTCTGAATGGTTTCTAACATATTTATATTGTTTTTCACGTAAGGAAACCAAAGATATACTCCAGATGTGGTCTCACCAAGGCAGCGTGGAGAGAGGCCGGCAGCTAACATTAAATAGAATCCTAAGGTTTTCCATAAGAATGGGAAAATGAAGATAGGACTGATTAAGAAGAAAAAAGGAGACTTGCATGTGGAGGATAGGGAAGTAGCAGAGGTAATAAATGAGAACTATGCATCTGTCTTTAAAAAAAATTGGAGTCACTGAATCTATATGGGTAGAACTGAGAAACAAGAAGGGGGAAATCACTGAGTTTTACTCTAGGCCCCCCACATAGTCAGCAGGAAATTGAGGAGCAAATATTTAAGGAAATTATAGATCGCTCCAAGAAAAATAGGATGGTAATAGTCAGAGATTTTAACCTTCCCAACATTGACTGGGACAGCCGTAGTATTAGAGAGAAATTTGTTGAGTGTGTTTCAATGTACTTGTTGAGTAATTTCTCATTCAGTATGTGGATGGTCTGACTAGAAAGTGGGCAAAACTTGACCTCCTCTTGGGAAATAAGAAGGGGCCGGTGACAGAAGTGTTAGTGAGGGATCACTTTGGGACCAGTGACCTTAATTCTATTGGTTTTAAGTTATGGAGAATGTTAGGTTTGGCCCAAAAGTTAAAATTCTAAACTGGGGCAAGACCAATTTTAATGGTATCAGGCAGGAACTTTCAAAAGTAATTGGGGGAGTCTGTGGGAAGGCAAAGGGACATCTGGTAAGTGGCATGGTTTCAAAAGTATGTTAACCAGGCTTCAGGGTAAATACATTCCTCTTAGAGTGAAGGGCAAGGCTGGCAGAAGTCGGGAACCCTGGATGACTTGGGATATTGAGGCCCTGGTCAAGAAGAAGAAAGAAGAACATGACATGCATAGGCAGCTGGGATCAAATGAATTCCTTGAAGAGTCTAGGGAGTGTAGGAGTAGAGTTAAGAGAGAAATCAGGAGGGCAAAAGGGGCCACATTGTTTTGGCAGATAGGCAAAGGAGGATCCAAAGAGCTTCTACAAATACATAAAAGGCAGAAGAGTTACAAGGGACAGAGTAGGGCCTCTTAAGGATCAACAAGGTCATCTATGTACGGATCCACTAGAGATGGGTGAGATTCTAAATTAATATTTCTCATCAGTATTTTCTGTTGAGAAAAGCATGGATGTTAGGGAACCTGGGGAAGTAAATAGTGATGTTTTGATGAGCGTACACATATTACAGAGACGGAGGCGCTGGAAGTCTTAAAGCGCATCAAGATAGATATATCCCCGGGACCTGATGAAGTGTATCCCAGGATGTTGTTGGAGGCTAGGGAAGAAATTATGGGTCCTGAAGATATTTGAATCATCGATTGAGATGGGTGAAGTGCCTGAAGAGTGGAGAGTGGCAAATGTTGTGCCTTTGTTTAAAAAGGGTTGCCTGGGAACTACAGGCCAGTGAGCCTCACATCTGTGGTGGGTAAATTGTTGGAAGGTATTTTGAGAGAAAGGATCTACAGGCATTTAGAGATACAAGCACTGATTAGGGACAGTCAGCATGGCTTTGTGAGTGGAAAATCATGTCTCACAAATTTGATTGAGTTTTTTGAACGGGTAACCAAGAAGGTAGATAAGGGCAGTTGATGTTGTCTACATGGACTTTAGCAAGGCCTTTGACAAGGTACTGCATGGTAGGTTGTTGCATGAAGTTAAATCTCACAGGATCCAGGGTGAGGTATTTAAATGGATACAAAATTGGCTTCTTGATAGAAGTCAGAGAGTGGCTGTAGAGAATTGTTTTTCAAACTGGAGGCCTGTGGCCAGTGGTGTGCCTCAGGGATCAGAGCTGGGTCCACTGTTATTTGTCATTTATATTAATGATTTGGATGAGAATATAGGAGGCATAGTTAGAGAGTTTGCAGATGACACCAAGATTGATGGCAAAGTGGTCAGTGAAGGAAGTTATCTCCAACTGCAACGGGATTTTGATCAATTGGGTCAGTGGGCTGACAAATGGCAGACAGAGTTTAAATAAGGTGATGCATTTTGGTAGATTGAACCAGGGCAGGACTTAATCAGTTAATGGGAGAGCACTGGGGAGAGTAACAGAACAAAGAGATCTAGGGATACATGTTCATAGCTCCTTGAAAGTGGAGTCACAGGTGGACAGAGTGATGAAGAAGACATTCGGCATGCTTGGTTTCATCAGTCAGAACACTGAATACAGGAGTTGGAATGTCTTGTTGGAGTTGTACAAGACATTGGTAAGGCCACACTTGGAATACTGGACAGTTCTGGTCACCCTATTATAGAAAGGATATTATTAAATTAGAAAGAGTGCAGAAAAGATTTACTAGGATGATACTAGGACTTGATGATTTGAGTTATAAGGAGTGGCTGGATAAACTGGGACATTTTCTCTGGAGCATAGGAGGCTGAGGGGTGACCTTGTAGAGGTCCATAAAATAACGAGGGGCACAGATCAGCTAGATAGTCAATATCTTTTTGCAAAGGTAGAGGAGTCTAAAACTAGAGGGCATAGTTTAAGGTGAGAGGGAAGAAATAGAAAAGTGTCCAGAGGGGCATGTTTTTCATTCAGAGGGTGGTGCATGTCTGGAACAAGCTGCCAAAGATAGTAGTAGAGACAGGTACAATTTTGTCTTCTAAAAAGCATTTAAGTAGTTACATGGGTACGATGGGTACAAAGGGATATGGGCCAAATGCGGGCAATTGGGATTAGCTTCGGGGTTTTAAAAAAAAAGGGCGGCATGGGCAAGTTGAGCTGAAGGGCCTGTTTCCATGCTGTAAACCTTTATGACTCTATGAGCCTGAAAGGGACATCCCAAGAGGGTGATGGAAGTAGGGGTGATCGAGCTATTCAAAAGGGAATTGGATTGCTATATGAAGAAAAAGATTGTGCAAGGGGGTTGTGGGGATAAGGCACAATGCTCTTTCAGACAGCCAATGCAGAATTGGTGGGCTGAATGGCCTCCTTCTATAGTACAAAGAATCTATGTTTGTACTCCATCTGTCAAAATTTTGCCCACTCACTTAATCTACCTCTGTTCTTTTGTAGAATTTTTAAGCTTCTCTTCATAACTTGCTTTCCTACTTACATTGGTATCAATTGTTAATTTAGCTACCATTCAGTTAATCTCTTCAACCAAGTCATTGATAGCTGTTGTAAATAGTTGAGACCCCAATATTCATCATAGTGACACTCCATTAATAACATGTTACCAACCTGACGATGACCCACTTATCTCTAATCTTTGCCTCCTGTTAGCTAACCAATCCTCCTTCCATGCTAATACGTTATCACCTACACCTTGAACTTTTATTTTGACATGGCATCTTATCAAATGCCTTTTGAAAATCTACGTACAACACAACTACAGATTCCTCTTTATTTACCTTGCTTGTAACTTTCTCAAAGTATTTCAATAAATTTGCTAAATGATTCAAAGCATGCTGACTCTGCCCGATTCCTTACGCTTTTCTCTGTTATACATCCTGCTATATCCTCAACAATGGATTCAGACTTACTTTCGTATCAGTAAATGTAAAATCTTCTATGAACCAGCATAATCATAAAGCATTTTAAAAGCAATGTAAAAATAATTTGCATTAAAAAATATACTTGATATATCTACCAATGTAATCTCGTATACTTTCATTAATATGGCTGAAAATGGATTTACTAAATAAAAACATTTAAATCACACCACCTGTGTGTAATCTGATTTTAAATAACTAAAATGGTTTTATAAATGAATGAGCAATACATTAGTCTTATTGGTGTACAGTAATTAATCCATTAGTCGTGCATAAAAAAATCATATTTAAAAGCTTTGAATAGGCATTTTATATTGCCCTTACACCTAAAACTTAGTTTAGCTCGAACAGTCTCTTCAAAGGTCCACAAACAAGCACAATTTTCAATCCATAGATCCTTGCACACATGGGTCAGGAGATCTCATGAGGTAATGGGATTGAGTGTGCAGGATTTGCTTCCTTTGCTTTCCTTCTCTGCCATTGCTGTGCCTCATTATTGAGACACTGGTGTTGCACCTCACTGGGCAAGTTTCCGTCATTCTGTTGAGTGGGTAGTAAGTTCCTCCCCATCAATTTCAATGGTGCCATGCTTCAAAGAGAGTTTCAGAGTGTCTTTGAAGAATTGTCCTTGTCCTTTCCTGGAATGCTGACTAGTTGAAGGTTAAAAAATAGGTTCAGTGTTGGGTGAGACAGTTTTCGGCCCTCTAGAAACAGTGCTCAGGGCATCAAAAGTGAAATTGTTTTGTTTGAACGCTTATGGACACTGATGTTTGTTTGCCGATCCTCCTATTGTATCCAGTGGCATTGCTGATAGAATCTTTCAAGCTCTCTTACTACGGTACAGGAGCATGGTCACACTAACTGCTCTGTACACTCAACTGTTATTGATTTGTGGAAGTGTTTGTTGCCAAACACTTGCTGTTGTAGTTTACAGGCACTGCAGATTCAGTGTTGTAATTCCTCGTCAATGTTGGCTTTTTGAGGGAGGTGATTGTTGAGGTATGGGAAGTGCTCAACATATCCCAGACATATAAATAGTGTCTACGCAAGTTGTGAATTGTGCAGCGATTAACTCACCTTCTGACTCTCCAAAATCTGCCCACCATTTGCAAGGCACAAGTTAGGTGTGTGACAGAATACCTGGATGAGTGCAGCTCCAACAACACTCAAGAAGTTTGACGTGATCCAGGACAAATCATCCCACTTGATTCGCACACCGCTTAAACATTCGCTTCCTCCATCACCGATGCACAGTGATAATATTGTGTACCATCTACAAAATGCACTCCAGGAACTCATCAAGCGACATCCACATCCCATGAATGAATAAGATTAAATAAAGATACAGAATGTGTAATATTTGGATGACCAGGTACATGTTCATATATCATTTTGCATCCAAGAAACTCAGCTGGTCCTTGAATGTTGCCCAATCTGCAAGACGCTCACAAAAAAACTGATCAAGGATCAGCATTACTCTATCCATTGGAAGTAGGCATCCAAACTGATATAGACATGAGAGGAGAACAACAAAGTATTGATGGAAAAGAAGCATAGATAAGCCATAAAACATTGGTTAAAAAAAAAGCAGTGATGTGAGCTGAGGGGTCAGTGCTTCAGAATGTATCTAGCTTGAATTGTGTGGGAAACAGACAGTCACAAACTTGTTATAGAATGGATTAACGTGCTTAACAGCCATTTCCAATGTGCCATTACTTTTGGAATGTTGTACTGTAATTTGCAACAACTATGGCTTGTACTACAATCATTTAGTGCATGGCAACACCAGTTGTATTCGCTGCGGGGATCTGTTATACAGGTTTTACATGCACTGGGACACTGTTCATAAATGCTTCCAACATTCCAATGTAAAATTCAATCTTACCAAACTTTCACTTGGAAAATGGTTATAGACAAATATGAGAAAGGGATTCTGTGATCTCATCAATACCCACTGGTCCACACCCTCACAGATTAATGTATTATGAGAAAATGCAGTTGGAAATGACATTCAAATCATAGCAATGAGTCCACAGAGTAAAAAGCAAAGGAAAGCTCTGGTACTATGTTATTTGGAGATACAGAAAGAGGACTTTCTATACAGCTTTCCAGTTGAGTACCCAGCAATGATATCCCACTCAGTTAATAGTCAGGAAACTCTACAAAACACAAAGGAATTAAACTTCATGCACTCCCCATTAATGGAAGGCCAGTGGGCATAGGAAATCTTTTGCAATGTTGTGCCACCTGAAATAGAAGCTGTTTTAAAAGTCACGTCTCATTAAAATAAAATTGATGGGTGGCCAAAGCTGAATGAGAACTGATTACGGTGGCAGGAGGGATGGGGAGTCCGGTGCTGATGCAAGAGCTGATTGGGTGGTTATGACTTAAAGGTGAGATCAGGTGATCATTGGTGTTTACTGTGAATGGCAGTTTTCGCTGAATGAGCAGCATATGCTAGCAACTGAAAGTAGCATCAAAGTTCTTGGGACATCACAGATGAGCCTCTGCCAGACTGAGTGAGGGTTCTCTCAAGTATTGCCCAACTTGCTCCAAGATGGCAGCTGATAGGCTGATGATGAGAATGCAGTGCTAGTTCATCAAGAGCTGACATTAGACATAACTTTACTGCATGCACAAAATAGAAATGTATATTGTAGTAAAATAATAAAAGCCCGTCCAGCATTTACAATGCACAAGTCAGAAATGTGATGAAATATTCTGCACTTGCTAAGTTATGTGTAGCTCCATGAACACAAATAGCTCATCACCACCCAGCCCATTTAGTCAGCATCCTATCCAATGCCTCAAACATTCCAGCCCTCCACAAATGAACTAAAGCAGCTGTGTGTACTATCTAAAAGACACTACAGCAATTCACTAAGGTTCCTTCCAAAGCCATGACATCTACCAAATCAAAGGATTGGGCAGCAGACGAATGAGAATATCACCACTTGCAAGTTCCCCTCCAAACCATACACCATCCTGACATGGAACAATGGGTGGGATTCTCATGTTGCCAGTGAGAATGGAAAATTTGGCACTCAGTCAAAACTGCACTCGTTGCAGTGGCAGTGGAGAATTGCAGCCTAAGACAAGATCGGAGGTTTTCAGCGTACATCGCCATTCCTTCACTGTGTATAAATCCTGGAACTCCCTTCCTAACAGTACTATGGGTTTACCTAGATCACATGGACTACAGTGGGTGGCACATTGTTTAACACTGCTGCCGCACAGCGCCAGCGACCCAGGTTCAATTCCAGCCTCAGGTGACTGTCTGTGTGGAGTTTTCACATTTTCCCAGTGTCTATGTGGATTTCCTCTGGGTTCTCCAGTTTCCTCCCACAGTCCAAAGATGTACGATTTAGGTGGATTGGCCATGATCAATTGTACATCAGTGTCGGGGGATTAGCAAATTGAATATATAGGGTTACAGGGATAGGGCCTGGGTGGAATCGTTGTCGGTGTGGGCTTGATGGGCCAAATGGCCTCCTTCTGCACTGTAGGGATTCTATAATTCTATTCTATGGTTCACTCACCACAATCTTCTCAGGAGCAATGAGGGATGGGGAATAAATGTTAGCCTAACCAACAATGGTCTCATCCTGTGAAATTTTTTTTAAAAAATCACTTAAAAACATTTGAGGTCCAAATTTTTATGCTCTTCAGAATATTTCAATTGTGTACAACAATGGGGGGGGGGGGGGCATTCACTGCTGCCTCACAGTGCCAGGGATCTTGGTTCGATTCCCGAGTTTAGTTACTCTCTGTGTGGAGTTTGCATGTTCTCCCTGTGTCTGCGTGGGTTTCCTCTGGATGCTCCGGTTTCCTCACACAGTTCAAAAGATGTGCTGGTTAAATGCACTGGACCATGCTAAATTCTCCCTCAGTATAGCCAAACAGATGCCGGAGTGTGGTGACTAGGGGATTTTTACAGTCATTTCATGCAGTGTTAATGTAAGCCTACTTGTGACAAATAAATGAATTTTAAACGTCAGGTCAAGTTTTTGATAGTTTCTTCAATTTAAATTTTATATTTGAGATTTCAACTCATGATCTTTGTAAAATTAGACTTGCAATTAAAATTCACTTTTCTTCAACTTTATTTAAGGAATAATCCAAGAATAAACATCTTTCATCATTTGAGAACCTCTTTATATTTATCTCTCGCAATGGAGGTAGGCTACTCCTCTGAGAAAACTCATCATAAGTTATAAGTGGGTGGCATTGACAATCTCTGTCTCATCTGTGATCTGATTGATTGATTACCCCAGATTGAAACTGCATCTAATGCAGAGGGCCATTAAAGAAAGGAAAAGAGTTAATTGACTGTAAAAATCTATTTTAATATCAATTTGCATGTTTGACAGGTGTATAACCCTGATGTCATGTTATTATAAGGAAAAAGCGTCAAGTATTTCAAGATTCCCCACTACTTTATTCACTTTCCTTCAGATTTTGTAATCCTTTTTCACAGATTTGTAAAAGGCATTACAAATCATGTGTAAAAATGATAGGGATTGACAGTGCGCTTTTGCAACCTGTGCTTCTGAGATAGTTGGAGGTTGAGAATACATTGCATAATTAAAAGCTATAAACCACGTTTTATTAAAAGGGGAATTTTTAAGAAGCGATTAACTGTATTAAAATGGATAAAGGTGTCATTTGTATGGCACCACCCAATTAAAGTATGTAACGGGAGAAAGAAATAACAATCCAAAGTACCTAGAAGTTGATTGGCTATTTCTTAATTAAATTTCCTTGCAGAGTTAGGCTAAGCATACCAACTCGATGCAGAAGCAGTCTTCCAGCTTCTGTCATTGCTGTTTTACACAAGTGATAAATCTTAATTACATCTAACTCACTTGACACGTTTTACTGTTTAACATGCAAATTGAAACTGTTTGTTGTCAGGAAATATATGCCAGATTAAAGAGGCATTGTGCAGAGGCTGACTGAGGGAAAAGGTGAGAGAGGGGAAATGGAGTGGGAGACATGGAGAGGGGAGGGGAAGAAGAGGCTGGGAGGGTGGGGAGAAGAAGGGGCGAGGGGGATGGCAGATGGAGGGGAGAGGGAATTGGAGAAGGGGAAAGGGAGGGGAAGAAGGGGGGTGATGGGGCATGGGAAGGCACAAATGGGGAGGGGGTGGGAGATTGGGGGCAGGGAAGGGGGATGGGGAGACCAAACAGTGTGCCTTAATGACTATCGGCTGGCGGCTCTGACATCCATCATTATGAAGTGCTTCAAAAGGCTAGTCATGAGATGAATCAATTTCAGCCTCCCAGACTACCTAGATCCATTACAATTTGCCTATCACCGCAACAGGTCCACAGCAGACACCATCTCCCTGGCCCTGCACTCAACCCTGGAACACCTAGATAACAGGGACACCTATATCAAACTCCTATTTATTGACTGCAGCTCAGCTTTCAACACCATTATTCCCACAAAACTCATCTCCAAACTCTGTGGCCTGGGCCTTGGCACCTCCTTCTGTGACTGGATCCTGAACTTCCTAACTCACAGACCACAATCAGTAAGGCTAGGCAACATCTCCTCCACAATCATCCTCAACGCTGGTGCCCCACAAGGCTGTGTTCTCAGCCCCCTACTTTACTCCTTAAACACCTATAACTGAGCGGCCAAATTTCCCTCCATCTCGATTTTCAAGTTTGTTGACGACATCACCATAGTGGATCGGATCTCAAACAATGATGAGAAGGGGTACAGGAATGAGATAAAGAATCTGGTTAACTGGGCAGCAACAGTAATCTCTTCCTCAATGTCAACAAAACAAAGGAGATTGTCATCGACTTCAGGAAGTGTAAAGAAGAACATGCCCCTGTCTACATCAATGGGGATGAAGTAGAAAGGATCGAGGGCTTCAAGTTTTTGGTTATCCGGATCGCCAACAACCTGTCCTGGTCTCCTCCCATGCTGACACTATAGTTAAAGAAAAACCACCTCTACTTTCTCAGAAGAATAAGGAAATTTAGCATGCCAGCTCTGACTCTCACCAACATTTCACAAATGCACCATAGAAAGCTTTCTTTATGGTTGTATCACAGCTTGGTATAGCCCCTGCTCTGCTCAAGACCGCAAGGAACTACAGAAGGTTGTCAATGTAGCCCAATCCATCATGCGAACCAGCCTCCCATCCATTGGCTTTGTCTACACTTCCCTCGGCCTCAGCAAAGCAGCCAGCATAATTAAGGACCTCACGCACCCAGGATATTCTCTCTTCCACCTTCTTCCTTTGGGAAAAAGATACAAAAGTCTGAGTTCACGTATCAACTCACTCAAGAACAGCTTCTTCTCAGACTTACCTTGCATTAAGTTGATCTTTTTCTACACCCTAGCTAGGACTGTAACACTACATTCTGCATTCTCTCGTTTCCTTCTCTGTGAATATATAGCGCACAAGAAACAATACTTTTGACTGTATTCTAATACATGTGACAATAATAAACCAAATCAAATCGAAGACGGAAGGCGGGATGGAGCGGGGAAGGGGAGATGGGGCAAAGGAAAGGGGAATGGGGAGAGGGAGAGGATGGAGGCTAGTCAGTTAGGGGTGCTGGGTAGAGGCAGTCTGCAAACAAGGAGAAGGGGAGAAGGGTTAAAGGATTTGAGGAGGAGGGTGAGAATGGGAGCGGTAAGAGATGTCAGCAGGGAGAGGGATGAAGTGACGGGGAGACAAGTGAGCTGGGGAGACAGTGTGAGCAGAGGAAAGGGGGGAAGAATGGAATAGAGAGGGAAAGGGAAGTATAGAGCAAAGGATAACTTTAATAAGAGTATACTGAGCACACTCAAAAGAAGCCACGTCACAGTGATGATACTCACTAAAGTAGGGTATCTGAATGGCAACTCAAAGGGTAGGTATAGCTATATGTTGGCTTTATTTAACTTTTGTGAATTGTCATCCTTTAATTAAATGTATTTTGAACAAAGACTATTACCCCCAATGAGATCTCTTCAAAACAAAAAGGTGGAAAAGTTTAAGTGAAGCCGAGCAACAGTACAGCTCACAAGATGAAGGACTTGAAGGCCAACCCAGCAACTGTATTGGGGATCACTGAATAACAACAGCAGCCTAGTGAATGGCAGAACAAGCAGTGTGGAAAAAGGCAACCACGTGACAGGGTTAGCAACAGCTACCAATTTGCCCTGACCAGAATCTTTTCCAAATATAGAAGGCCCCAAACTAGCTGAGCAAATGCAAAATCGGAAAAAATACTTTTTTTGATATCACAATGTTTCAGGCCTTGCAACTGAGGAGGGCAAGTTAACACTTTCCTATGTGCTGTTTGGACCATAATGGATTATAAACTTGCCAGAAAGGGAGTGAACAAAGAGACAGCCTCCGACAAAAATATCAGAGTCCTTGACTCATACTTTAGTCTTTGTAAAAATATTGATATTGAGGGGCATAGTTTAACTAGCACAATCAAAAACAAAGTGAAGGGATGATACGTTCATCAATGACCTGTACTACCTAGTTGAAAATTGTGGGCAATGAGCACTAAAAGAAGACTTGATCAGAGATTAAATGACAATATGTCTGACTGCTTAAATCTCAGGAAGATTTAAATTTAAGCAGAACCAGAGAGGCTGAAGAGCTGAGGCATAATAAGACAGCACCAAAATATTAAGATAGAATAATTCCTGAAACATTATATGGCATCAAGAATCAGGCATATTCTCTGAGCAGAAAAGCCTGCACAGCTCTAAACTTGCTTCTAAACTTCCTGAGAACAGTCTGATGAAGTTGTTTAATTTGAATATTGTAAAATCCAAAGCATAACAAGGTAGCCAGGGAACCAGGGAACCGCCCTATAAATGCTCAAACACCATTTTCCAATATTCTGCTGTGGTGGGAAACTCCAAACCCAGAATGCGCAATGCGTGGTCAGTGAGACCATTGTGGCACAATGGTTAGTGCTGCTGTCTCACAGCGCCCAGGAACCCAGGTTCAATTCTAGCCTTGGGTGACTGACTGTGTGGAGTACGCACATTCTGCCTGTGTCTGTGTAGATTTCCTCTGGGTGCTCTGGTTTACTATCACAATCCAAAGATGCGCAAGGACAGGAGGGACTTAGCAGGGTTAGTGGTTGGGGAGGGAAGGGAATTCTACAGGGGTGGGGATCGGTGGGGGGGGAAACTTTGCACTGCGAGAGCAGGGCGCCCATACAATGAACCCCAAAAGCCCAACAGCCAGGTTCACCAGCGAGAAAGTATGAAAGGAGCAGCGAGGACATTAACAGTGAGAGAATGAGAGGAGCAGTGAGGACACTAACAATGGAAGAGTAGAACAGTGCACTAGCATCATTAATAGTGAGAGAGTGAGAGGAGCAGTGTGGATATTAACAGTGAAAAAGTTAGAGTTAAGTAGGGAGGACATTGCGATTATGGATGGAGCAGAAGGGCCATTCATTGTAACAAAGTGTGAAGGAATACTATTTGGTCATTTAGGTACTTGTGAATGATTATGAAATATTGTCTGGATAATGTGGAAGTATCAAAATCTAGATAAGCATTACAGCCTTTCAGTTCTAAGACATTATGTACAAACAATTGCATTCTTGTTTTGGGCACTTGCTAACATCAGTGGTATGTGTAGTGCAGATCAGAGAGAACTATTGCTCATGGATTCTTTCCTAAAGTTTGGACTGAAAAGCCCATACGCTACCAATGGAGATAATTATGCAAGTTTACAAAATGTGCTTTAAGGGCAAGGAAATCTAATTGATTACTCACACTATGGACCGAACAACATAACCTTTTGCATAGAAAGGCTGAATGGCATTACAGGAATATAAATCTCATTAAAGATGCAGCTTCAACTTGCTGTGGTGAGATTAATACACAACTAATATGCAAATATTGCAATTTGGACACTTCACAATGAGTTTGAGCTGTCATTTTCACAAGGCCAATGTTGGAATGATGCAAAACATCCTTGCAACTTGTGCTTATATGAAATTCACAGGGTACCTCTTCAGTGCTGCAAATCGCTGGACAAATTATACCTTAACAGTCGCAAGTCCTATTAGACTTGCTGTTATTTTGGCAGCAAATCTGGGTCAATATTTACAGATATTGTGCATACAAGTAACTATGAAAACACACTAACACAGAAATATACACTGCTGACTGACTGCAGGGTGTTAATTGGTCCAGAAATTATATCGATTTAGAAGTTGTAATCTGGGTTTATGGCCTTTATTCAAATAAATGAAGACATTTATAAGTAATTAGGGGAAAAATGTAAAGTCCTGGCACAATTAGTATAAATAACACAAAACAGATTTGGAAAGCTGGCAAAATGAAAGAAATATACAGCCCAATTCATAATCTAAAGTGTTTTGGTAAACAGTTAGTCAAAGCTCCATCATATAAAATCCATAATTAGATGTCTATTCATTCCAATTTTCATAGTGTTATTATTTTTTGTGAGGCTAGTTGTGAAAATGTGCAACTACGTGTGTGAACAATGTATTAAGTAGGTAAACTGAAATAAATAGAATTCATCAAGAGTGAAAATTGCTGAAATACATAGAAAATGTTTTGGCACTTTGAAATTGTCTAACTGAATACAGATGAAGTGAACAGACTCTATTTACAATCAGTGCAGCCACTGTACTGAGATCTGCAAATGTCACATAGGGTTTTCAGGCCGCCAATTGTTTTTGCTCAATATTCATGCACTGGATCTGGGCGTCACTGGCAAGGGCAGAATTTATACTCTTTAAGTAAATGAGACACAAATGAACAATTAATTAAGTGCCAGCTCCTTGAAGAGACATCGTAACAAAAAAACTTCAAAGAAAACTTGCCAAATTTAAATAAAACACCATTTTGTGGAGCCATTGATGCACTCTAGCCCAGCAATTAGAATTTGTGAGAAATGTAGTTGACAGGATTTGATCCTACGCATGGAGACACAAATAGATTTCCACTCAGCGCTTTAACTATTTAGCCATGGCAGCATATCCACAATTGCTCTAGGGTAGGGGATGTATTACAACTTACTGAGATTCTTCTGCTTTTCAAAACCTCCACTCAAACTAAAGTATCATTCAACTAAGAAGCTACAGGCCTGCCAAAAGAGAGACTGAAATAATTGCAACTTGTAATTGTGGTGTTCACTTCTTCCTCTGCATTTCACCTTTGTGTGTGGTAGTGTGTATAAACCTTAAAACCACCGGGGAAAGTGTGCCACAATAAATAATCTTTATTTTTAAAATTCACAAAAGCTTATGACTTAAACTAGGACATCTACTCTGAAAGGAAGTGGTCTGAACTAGGTGAGTATAACTAAGTTGATGTGTTGTAGTGCTAAAGGATATTATAGAAATAGGGAGGGACAAGGCCATAGTGGGATTTGAAAACTTTAAAATCAAGTTACAAACTTAAATTATCATAAACAAACTTTGTAAAAATAAAACAGGTGCATTGTTTTAAAATCACCTTGGGAAAATGTTACGTTCCACAAATTTAACTTTAATTTCTCAGGGCTAGTGAGGATTTTCGACAGCAATTATGAACTTAGCACATTATTAAAAGAACGACCACACAGCATTCAACAAGATGTAACTTTTTCAAAGGATTTTAAAGTGAGACCAATGATATAAAACACCAAATTTTGTCAGTTAAATGATTGACTGTATGTATGCAGTTCTCAACAATGCATCCTGTGGAAAAGTTTAGAATCCCTTACAGCAACTTCTGGGTTTTTGTGGTTCACTGACTATGTGCGGACTCCAAAAGTTGTTGTCAGCTTCAGAGGAGTAATGATGGCAAATGCTAACACAGTCTTGCTTTCATTTCTACCTCAAAATTTGAATCCTACTAACGTTCAGAAAAATGCTGCAAGTTTTGTTAAGCCTCAGAAGCAGGAAGTAGAAACTAGACTTCAATTCATGTATGAGTTTTTGTTGATTATGAAACTTCATTGAAACGTAATCATTTTATGAACCTTCTGAAAACAGGCTGGAGAATCAAGGCTACAGTGCAGTCCCTGACCCAAGATCCTTGCAAGCGTCCTACACTCCATAGATTGATGCACAGAAAATGGGAAGAAAATGGACTCCATGTTAAAAAACAGTATTTTGAGGGGTCATTTTACAGATTTGCACAGATCTGTAAAAATTGTGGACAGGTCAGGGAGGGTGAATAGGTGACAGGAAGGTCATCCAGGGAAATTTATGGGCTCTGCCCCTTTTGCATACTATCAGGCAGGTACCTATAAAATTATGACCTGTCAAAATATAACTAAAGGAATAATTCAAATTCAGTCCACACATCGGAGCTTGCAAATTTGTGAATTACTCTGGATGAGCAGAGCTGTCAAATCAAACTTCATGTAGTTCACAAACACTATTTAAAATTATTATTCACAAAGGCCAACAATCACTGAACCCCAAGTCACAATTTGATCCTACTTTTATGCCATTACTTTTAACTTAATTGCGTCCTAACATGCAGTTCGTTGATTCACACTTCATGCAATTTGTTATTTGGAGTTGCCAGACAGCAACTGCAAATGCCAAGTGTAAAGACTGAGATGGCACATCATTTCAAGTTCAGATGATTATGCAAATAGAGCGCAAAGTGAGAACCAAGGTGTTGATAATTCCTCTGAGCTACATCTTCACACTTATAATGAACTATTATATTAATATGTGGCTTTTGAAAAAAGACTTGCACTTCAATTTAAAACCAATATTCAAACAAAATGCTCAGTGAACAGATTCACTTACCGCTCTACAATTCCAATTAAATCCAAAATTAATAGAGTAAATAGAAGTATATTGTTTGTTAAAATTCAGGAACTATAGACCATGTTTTAAAAAGGAAATATTTGCTGCACATTATCTAGTACATCACAGTTGAGTGCATTGGGAATCAAAGTATGGATATCATATTAGAAACAAATCAGACTGTAACCAGTAAGAACTTTCTGACTAGCCTTTTAAATTCAGCAATAGTGAATATGGGAATGCATTTTGAAGAATAATAGGCAGCCCAAATCTCTGCATCCAGTTCTTTGATCTGTACACCCATCAAATGAGTCCTCATGCTGGGCGTGAAGGCTCTGAACACCTACCCAATTGGATTTTATAGTAACAGTGATCATTTAGGCAGAAATCTAAGTCAAATATATCTCCACAATGGAGCTTGTTTATGATTATGATAAAACAAAGGACTTATGAAGTTTCTCCGATAATAAACAATTTAATTCTGGAATGATCATTACTGGTGGCAACAACTTTCACTGTTGAATTTGAAATTTGACAGTTTTGCAGTAGTTAATCACAATGTTGATATGGATCTCACTGAATTTAGATCAATTAAGCAGAAAAATAGTTTTCAGGATGAAATCACATCAAGGAGAAAGCTTAAATAGACAAATTACAATGTCACTCCTAAGTGAATAAATCTCAACTAAAGAACTGTCTGACCTTTTTATTACTCACAACACAATCTTATTGGTGGTGTCTATCACATCATTGGGTGATGTGGTTGATCAAAAGATCATCCTTTCAATTGTGATAAGAGGACTGAAATCAGTTCAAAATTAAAGTCACGCTTGGCCACTCAATGACGTAAATGAAGTCAAAATGGAGAATTGCAGTGCATTGAAAGGACAGATTTAATTCAGCATTACATAGGATCATCTCAGTCTGGAGGTCAGAAGGCTGATTACTGACAGCAGTGGAAACAACATAGTGATGTATTGGAGTTCTCCTTCAAGACTGAGATTACGTTCTATTTCTGAAGCTAGGTTAAGAGGATGTGATTTTTGTTCTTAAAAAAAATGCGAAAGCTTTCCAGGAGTATTTTTACACTGAAAGAGGAGCTAGAACTTGAAAAACATTTAGCAGCTCTGAATGTCTTTCAAATGGTGCTTGTCTTACAGACCTTGATATCACAGATGATAAAAAGTTATACAAGGTGTTTATGTTAATATTAACTTAATCATACATGCAAGGATTAATAGATGAATTCAACATTATATAATCCAATTATTTTTGAACAATATGCCATGGAGAAAATGCATAATTTCCCAAGTGACTAAGACAAATTGGGAAAATTGAAAATGTCAGACATCTGACAGAAAAACAGAAATCTCCAACAATACACAGGTAAATCACCATTTCTGAGGAGGAAAGTTCTGATGTCTCTGAATGCCACAATCTCTTTACAGGTGACTGTGTTTATCTAGCATGTCCTCCTTTGCAGTCACTGGATGGCAAGGTACCAGAGACCTGGGTTCGATTCCCAATTCGAGGCTCTGTATGTGTGGGATCTGCAAGTTCTCCCCATGTCTGTGCGAGTTTCCTCTGGATGCTCTGGTTTCGTTCCACAGACTGGTTAGGTGAATTGGCCATTCTAAATTCTCCCTCAGTGCACCTGAACAGGTGATTAGGAGATTTTCGCAATCTGCCCTGCGTTGGAAATCGGCGGAGACTGCCAAGACCATTTAAATGGACATTTAAATATAATTTAAATTTCACTAGTGGGCTCAGGACTGAAGTTTCCGGCATCTCCCATCCAGTCAGAGTGTTTCACTCAAGTAGGTAATAGAGTAGCTCCCCACCTTCGGGGAGCTGGCGGCCTGACCCTCCTGGAGTATGGGGGGGAAATCAGGGCCTCCCAAAGAGTCAGGTGGTGGAGGGTGCCTCTGGGCATTGGCACCCTGGCAGTGCCAGCCTGGCCCACCAGCACTGCCCAAGGGACAAAGTGCCAAAGCTCAGGGGGCATCTTAGCACTGCCCACTGGGCATGGGGCAGTGCCCAGGGCAAAGACAAAGACAAAGAAACAAAGAACAATACAGCACAGGCCCTCCAAGCCTGCACCGATAATGTATTCCTAACTAGCCCATCCGTTTGTATCCCTCTATTCCCAGTCTGTTCATGTGGCTATCTAGATAAGTCATAAATGATCCTAGCATGTCTGCCTCAACCACCTTGCTTGGTAGTGCATTCCAGGCCCCCACCACCCTCTGTGTAAAATATGTCCCCTGCATATCTGCATTGAACCTTGCCCTCCTTACCTTGAACTTGTGACTCCTGGTATTTGTCATTTCTGACCTGGGAAAAAGCTTCCAACTGTTCACCCTAATCCTTGCTCTTGTATTCTAGCTGTCTCAACATGAACGCTAACATTGAATTTGCCTCCTGAACCTGCACATTAACCTTAAGAGAATCTTGAACAATGACTCCAAGTCCCTTTGTGTTTCGGATTTCCTAAGCATTTTCCCATTTAGAAAATAATCTATGCCTCCATTCCTCCTTCCAATGTGCATAACATCACACTTTTCCACATTGTGTTCCATCTGCACTTCTTTGCCCACTCTCCTAACCTGTCAAGTTCTTCTGCAGCCCCCCTGCTTCCTCAATACTACCTATCCCTCTACATATCTTTGTATCGTCTGCAAACTTAGCAACAGTGCCTTCAGTTCCTTCGTCCAAATCGTTAATGTATATCCTGAAAACTTGTGGTCTCAGCACTGCCCCGAGGCACATTGACTGCCATCCTGAAAAAGACCCCTTTACTCCCACTCTCTGCCTTCTGACAGTCAGCCAATCCTCTATCCATGCCAGGATCTTACCCTTAACACCATGGGCACTTAACTTATTTATCAGTCTCCTATGCAGCACCTTGTCAAAGGTCTCCTGGAAATCTAAATAAATCACGTCCACTGGTTCTCCTTTATCTGATTTCCTTGTTACCTCCTCAAAGAACTCAAAATCACCATGGAGACAGATTTGTCAGACATAATCTCCCCTTGACAAAGCTGTACTGACCCAGTCCTACTTTATCATGCACTTCCAAATACTCCGTGATCTCACCTTTAATAATGGACTCTAAAATCTTGCCAATGACTGAAGTCAGGCTAACTGGCCCATAATTTCCCGTCCGTTGCCTTCCTCCCTTCTTAATCAGCAGTGTTACATTAGCTACTCTCCAGTCCTTTGGTACCCTCCTTGCCTCCAGTGATTCTTGAAAGATCACTAATGTCTCCACAATTTTCTCAGCTATCTCTTTTAGAACCCTGGGGTATAGTCCATCCAGTTCAGGTGATTTATCCACCTTCAGACCTTTCAGTTTCCACAGAACCTTCTCCTTAGTGATGGCCACTACTCATCTGGGCCTCCTGATTCACCTGGAGCTCTGGCATCCCACTGGTGTCTTCCACCATGGAGACTGATGCCAAGTAACTATTCAGTTTCTCCAAGGGTTCCCTGAGCTCCCTAAGGGTTTCTTCACTTTAAGTTCCCTAATCAAATCTGCCTCATTACACATCACCAAATCTAGAATTACCTGTTCCCTAGTAGGCTCTGTCACAAGCTGCTCAAGAAAAAAAAAATCTCTTAGACACTCCACAAATTCCTTTTCTTGGGATCCACTACCTACCCGATTTTCCCAGTCCATCTTCATATTGAAGTTCTCCATGAGTATTGTAATATTGCCTTTTCTATCTCTTGATTTATTTTCTGCCCCACATTCTGACCACTGCTGGAGGCGTGTACGTAACTCCCATCAGGGTCTTTTTACTTTTGCTATTACTCAACTCTACCCACAGAGATTCTATGCCTTCTGATCCTACACCACTTCTTGCTATCAATTTAACTTAATTCCTTTTAAAACAATGCAAATGATGATTTTGAGGAGACTGGAACCGCTTAGCTAAAGGCATGGCTAGGTCTGCAGCACATGGTATGATGTTTTTAGGACCCCTAACCTTTGCCTTTTCTGGTGCCTTCAGCCAGTTTTGAACTCATGGAGTGAACTGAATTGGATGAAGACTATCATCTGTAATTTTGGAGGAATTGGGATTTCTTTCAGGTTTTTTTTCCACACTGACTTGCTGGACCCTGCCATCGTTGAGAATGGGAATGCTTGTGGGGCCTCCTCCTCTAATTATTCATTTAATTCCCCACCATCATTCATGATTGGATGTGGCAGGTCTGTAGAACTTAAATCTGATTTGTTATTTGCAGAATTGCGCTTCTCTTTATGTTGCTTACTGCTTCTGCACTTTAACACATATGTAGACCTGAGTTGTAATTTGAACGCCAGATTGGCAGCTCATTTTAAAGTATGCCTAATGCTCCTGGCATGCTTTCCTCCTTCAATGAACCAGGGTTGATCCTCAGGTTTGATGGGATATGCAAACTATGAGGTTACAGACTAATCAAATAGGTTTTAGTTGCTGCTGAATCAGAGTCTCATAGATGCCCAGAATTATACTGCTGGATATATTAAAAACCATCTCATTTAGCATAATACCAGACAACACAATGGCGGGGTATCCTCAGTATGAAGATTGGACTTTGTCTCCACAAGGACTGTATGGTGGTCACTCCTACCAATATTATCCTGGACAGATGCATTTATGACAGGTAGATTTGTGAGGTCAAGTTTATCCCCTCACGTTGGTTCTCTCATTACTTGCCACAGGCCCAGCCAGGAAGATATGTCCTTCAGGATTCAACCAGTTCAGTCAGTAGAGGTGTCACCAGTGAAGGATTGTGAAACAACTGGGCATATTCAGGTGTGTATTTCAGTTATGACGAATAATTTTTATTTGGTCCCCTAAACAAAACCAGTATAAAGTTACAAAATGCATTTTATATGGTTCAGTGGAAAATAATATGAATATAACAGAAGGAAAAATGAATCAATAAGGCAAAAATCAGAAAAGACTATTTAAATCTTTTACAATTCAAAATACACTATATTGTCAACCTACTATCAGTAAAGGAACAGAGCCTTATCATTTCCTCTTGAAGAAATGAGCATGTTGGATAAAACAACCACTGCTGTTAGCTATTAACGTGGGTGATAGTTCCAATATTACTGCAAAATAGAACACAAAATAGATCCTGTTTCAGCTGGTCTTAATATCTTTCATCCTGTGTGACCAATCTGTCTTCTAAAATTGAGTGATATTGCATGATGCAAAGGAAACTCAAGGGAAAAACAAACAACAGCTGCATTGCAGCTCATGAATGAGCAGATTTTTAGTTTTGGTAAAGGTAAAATGTCCCACGGTGTCCTTGTTAAAGAGCCACACACATGATCACTTAGGATTTGTAATGTGTCCTTTTGTGACTCAGCCAGTGGGATATCAGATTCCCAGTATTCCCCGCTGCCAATTTGTGTTTATCTTTATTTGAAAACACTGAATACTATTAGACAATAGGCAGTAATTTTCTAATCAAAATCTTCAAATTAAATCAGAAACCACATGGTCAAAATTTTCTTAATCACCATACACAGGGATTGAATTAATATCTATAAGGATACATTTATTTACAATTCTAGTTTGTTTCTGACTTAAGAACAAGGTGCATTGAAACTGGAATTGGTAGTCTCACACAGCATCAGTTCAACATTTCACGTCGTACCAAACATAGCACACTAAATACTTAATAGACCCTGCAGTGTTTCCAAACCCACGAGACCTTAATTGGAATGTTTTTGGTTCAGGAATTATCTAATCCCTGCTTTCTCAATATTTAGATCTGTGTCTTATAGTAGACAACTCTGTGTATGTGTTTATCCGAGTTTGTGCAGCGTGTTCTTGCTAATAGTATCTTTAAGTCCCAGCTCGACAGGATCTAAATAGTGTAAACATGGTCCCACCTGGCTTGCATCAAAACTAGTCACTCATCAGAGAATCGTGATGTAAATGCACCCCATTTCTATATGAACTGGACATCGATCTGCGCTTTGAGGGCAATGGCTGCAGTTCATTGATTAAAGCGAGCCTGGATAAAGGACCCTTTCCCCTAGGCGTGACATCCATCAAAAGTTTTGCTGCTTGCTCTCTATCAGGTGCATTAATTGAAGCAATCTCTATTAAGTGAAGAGTAGTGAGAAAAATTGTAAGCTTGAACTTGGAGTTGAAGATGTTCCATATTATCCTGGTTGAAGGGTAATAATTGCTAAATTGAATTCAGGTTGGAGAAAAATGCCCAGCATACCACACAATTAACTGCAAGATCTGGGTAGAAAGGGAAGAAGCAGGAGTTGGGGGTGGGGGGTGGCAGGAGGAGGAGGAAGATAATCAGATAATGCAAGCAATAACTGACAATGGGTTGCGGTAGGAAATGGATAATACTGAAGAGAGAAGGTAAAGGTAAAGGGGAATTTAATGGGAAGAGGTCCAAGAGCAAGAAATAGGAATAACTCCTTGAGGTGAACAGGGTAGAACCCAAGAGCAATGTTGGGATAAGGGAGGGGAGTGAAATTCAGCATCAATTGAAAGGGAGTGGAATAGAAGAGCGACAGTATTAATGAGGGAGTTAACAATGAGTCCCATCCTTTTCCGAGCATAGGTCTAGGGCATCCATTGGACTGGGATGGAGTGGAAGAAGGCTTCCATTTTAAAATTGGGTGAAGAAAGCAGTGTGTGCATTGGTAAAGTTACACAGTTAGAGACATTGAGAATTTGAGGAGAGGGGTTGTCGTGCTACAAGTTTCATTGACATGGAAGGCCCGAGGTAATGGAGAGATTGAAACATGTGGATGAGAGATTTAAATTTGAAATGTTGAGCAATCAGGAGTCAATATGTATCAGTGAGGACCGATGTGAAAGTTGAGCTAACTTGATATGGGATATGTGCAGCAGAATTCTAGACGAGCCAAAATTCACAAAAGGTACAGAATGGGAGGGGAGGGGAGGGGAGGGGAGGGGAGAGGGCAAAAAAAGTTGTGGGAATTGAGTTTGCAGCTGAAAGATGTACGAATGCAGACTTCAGGGGCAAATGAACTGATAGGATATTTTGTGTTACAATCCCCACTATAATTCACAAGTAATTCATTAGTGCAGTACAAGGGTATAATAATGTTCAAGTTAGTGAGTGTTAATGTGGACTGGGGAAACAGTACCATTCACATTGTGATGTAGAGAATCACATGAAAGTGGACTGTGTGTAGAAAGTATATGAGAGAAGTCAGAGTGACAATGGCACCTCATTAGGGCTATATCGGAGTTATGTAGTGTTTTGCATGACCATGGCATGATGAAATTTCAAAGTCAGTTTGAGGACGAGAAACTGCAGTCCCACACTTGCATTGTAGAGTTAAACAAAGGTAATCACATAGGACTGAGGGCAGATTTTTCCCCAGTGGACTGGTCAGGAAGATAAAAAGGCAGGACAGTTGTTAAACAGTGGTAGATATTTAAGGAGATATTCAAATCCTCCCAACTAAAATATTTTCAGAAAGGAGGAAAGGTGGTAAGAGGGGGGAAAGACTTCCACGGCTAAGCAAAGATGTTAAAGATAACAAAGACAAAATGTAAGGCATTCCGTATTGCAAAGCCAGTGGCAAACTGGATGATTGCGAAGCTTTTAAAGATCAACAAAGGGTCACTAAAAATAAAGAGAGCAATGGTGAATAAAGAAAAAAAAACTGACAAAATATAAAATAATGGACAGCAAAAGCTTTTAGAAATATGTATAAAAGAGAATAGTTAAAGTGACTTGGAAGATGAGACTGAGGAGTTAATAGTTGGGTTTGCAGAATGGCTGAGACACTAAATCAATATTTTGCCTCAATTTTCATGGCATGAGTACCATCCCAATAGTAACAGAAAATGCAAAGGTTATAGAAAGAGAGGAACTTAGAATTATCATCACTACTTGGGGAAAAGTACTGAGCAAACTATTGGGACTGAAGGCAGGCAAGACCCAGGCCCTGATAGCCTACATCCCAGGAACATAAAGGAAGGTTTTGGAGATTGGTAACAATATTCCAAAATTTTGGTAAGGATTTGGAAATGGTTCCAGTGGATTGGAAAATGCTAATATAAAAATGCTAATATAATGCCCTTATTCAAAAAGGGAGGAAAGCAAAATGTGGGAAACTATAGGCCAATTAGGCTGATGTCTGTCATTGGGAAATTGTTAGGATCCATTGCTAAGGAAGTAATAATAGGGCATTTAGAAAGTCAAAATGTAATCCATCAGAGTTGGCATGGTTTTGTGAGGGGTAAATCATGTCTGACTAATTTACTTGAGTTCTACAAAGGTATGATAAGCAGGTTGGAAAACAGTGATCTTGTAGATGTAGTATAATTAGACTTCTGGAAAGCATTTGATAAGGTGTCACATAAAGGGGCAATACACATGGTTAGTTCACATGGATGTAGGAATAATTTATTAGCTCGGATAGAGGCTGGCCATCTGTCAGAAAGCAGAGTCAGGATAAAGAGGCTGAGAAGTGGCTGAAAGGTTTAAACAGAGAACCTTTTGAAAATGTTAATGCAGTATCCGAACTGTCACAGTAGATTGTAGTGTAGAGCAAGCAGATAGCTCTGAATGAAGGAAAGTTATCTAATGCAATCCAAAAGCAGGAAAACCTATAGAGGAATAAAAGTATTCCACAGAAAAATCTTTGTTTCGAAGCTGAGTTGGAAGAACTCAAGCAGAAATACAGTCAGCACCACAGAAGGCAAAGAAGGCATATAAAGAAGTCACTATCCTAATAGACTCTGTGAAAAAACTAAATGTGGCACTGCTAAAACAAGAAATGTTAAAAAGATTTTGAATGCTATTTCTGAAAAAGCTATGTTGGAACTATCAAAAGCAACAAAGCAATGCCATGATTTGATTTGATTTAGTATTATTGCATACAATGAAAAGTATTGTTTCCTGTGTGCTATACAGACAAAGCTTACTGTTCATAGACAAGGAAACAAGAGACTGTAGAATGTAGTGTTACAGTCATAGCTGGGGGTAGAGAAAGATCAACTTAATGCAAGGTAAGTCCATTCAAAAGTCTGACAGCAGCAGGGAAGAAGCTGTTCTTGAGTTGGTTGGTACATGACCTCAGACTTTTGTATCTTTTTTCCAAGAGTCCAGGGTGCATGGATGCTTTGCTGAGGCAGCAGGAAGTGCAGACAGAGTCAGTGGATGGGAGGCTGGTTTGTGTGATGGATTGGGCTACATTCATGACTTTTTGTAGTTTCTCATGGACTTGCGCAGAGCAGGAACCATATCAAACTGTGATACAACCAGAAAGAATGCTTTCTCTGGTGCATCTGTAAAAGTTAGTGACAGTTGTAGTGACATGCCAAATTTCCTTAGTCTTCTGAGAAAATAGAGGCATTGGTAACTTTCTTAAGAACATAAGAAATAGGAGCAGGAGTAGGCCATCTAGCCCTTCGAGTCTGCCCTGCCATTCAATAAGATCATGGCTGATCTGAAGTGGATCAGTTCCACTTTCCCGCTGTCTCCCCATAAACCTTAATTCCCTCGTCTATCAAAAACCTATCTACCCGTGACTTAAATATATTTAGCGAAGAAGCCTCCACCACTTCAATGGGCAGAGAATTCCAGAGATTCACCACCCTTTGAGTGAAGAAGTTCCTCCTCAACTCTGATCTAAACTGGCACCCCCCCTTATCTTGAGGCTGTGCCCTCGAGTTCTGCTATCCTTTCTAAGTGGGAAGAATCTCTCTACCTCTACCCTATCCATCCCCTTCATTATCTTATACGTCTCTATAAGATCCCCCCTCAGCCTTCTAAACTCCAACAAGTACGGACCCAGTCTATTTAGTCTCTCTTCATAGTCCAACCTCATCATCTCTGGTATCAGCCTTGTGAACCTCCTCTGCACTCCCTCCAAGGCCAATATATCCTTCTGCAAGTGCGGCGACCAAAACTGCACACAGTACTCCAGCTGCGGCCTCACCAGTACCCTGTACAGTTGCAGCAAGACTTCCCTACTTTTATATTCTAACCCCCTCATGATAAAAGCCAACAATCCATTCGCCTTCATGATCACCTGCTGCACCTGTCGACTGGGTTTTTGCAACTCATGCACAAGGACTCCCAGGTCCCTCTGCACCGTTGCATGCTGCAGCTTTTCGCCTTTTAAATAATAATCCCTCCTACTATTATTTCTGCCAAAGTGGATAACCTCACACTTGGAAACATTGTACTCCATCTGTCAGGTCCTCACCCACTCGCTTAGCCTATCTGGATCCCTCTGCAGACTTTCCACACCCTCCATGCAATTTGCTTTTCCACTCATCTTCGTGTCATCAGCAAATTTCGTCACCCTACACTCAGCCCCCTCCTCCAGATCGTCTATGTAAATGGTAAATAGCTGAGGCCCCAGCACTGATCCCTGCGGCACTCCACTAGTCACCAACCGCCAACCAGAATAGCACCCATTGATACCAACTCTCTGCTTCCTATTAGGCAGCCAATCCTCTATCCACGCTAACACCTTACCCCCAACTCCATGCACCCTAACCTTCTGCAGCAACATTTTATGAGGCACCTTATCAAACGCCTTTTGGAAATCGAGAAACACCACATCCACCAGTTCCCCTCTGTCTACCGCACTAGTCACATCCTCATAGAAATCCAATAAATTCGTCAAACACGACTTCCCCTTAACGAATCCGTGCTGCGTCTGCTCTATCAAACCATTCCTTTTTAGGTGCCTCACTATTTCTTCTTTGATGACGGATTCAAGCATTTTTCCAACTACGGACGTTAAACTAACCGGCCTATAATTCCCTGCCTTTCGTCTGCTACCTTTTTTAAACAGCGGCGTAACATTAGCCGTTTTCCAATCTTCTGGCACTTCCCCGGAATCCAGCGAATTTTGGTAAATGATTACTAAGGCATCTACTATCACCTCTGCCATTTCTTTCATAACCCTGGGATGCATTCCATCCTGTCCTGGGGACTTGTTCACCTTCAGTCCCATTAGTCTATCAACCTCTATCTCTTAACTATAGTGCTAGCATGGGAGGACCAGGACAGGTTGTTGGTGATCTGGATACCCAAAAACTTGAAGCTCTTGACCCTTTCTACTTTGTCCCTGTTGATGTAGACAGGGGCATGTTCTCCTTTAGGCTTCCTGAAGTTGATGACAACCTCTTTTGTTTTGTTGACATTGAGGAAGAGATTATTGTCGCTGCACTCGTGCACCAGATGAAGCACAGTATGAGTTGGCAAGCGGTGAACAAGAAAGTACAAGGTTTAAACTTCACTTAATTGTCCTTCAAAATTGAATGCAAAATACAGCATGAAGAAACAAGGACTGCCTTGAACAGCAGAATAGAAGAACAGCAGAAAAAAGTTAAGATTCTGCTGAATTACAAGAAAACTCAAGATGAAGCGCGTGAGCTTCACAAAGGAGAGGATAACATGTTAACAGACCTTCACATACTCCAAAGATTCCTTAAGTCATGGGTTCTTTCTCTGGAAAATTATGAAGAGAAGCAAAATGATTTTGATATCTCTTTAAATGAACCATTGAACCAGTTGGCAGAAAACATTCAGTATATTCACTATTTCAGAAGGAAGCTAAGAGGTACAAATAAGAGACTGGAGAACAAACAATACAAACGAACCATACAGCTTTCCAAGTTGCAAGCAGATACAGAAGCCATAAGTAGCATGATGACAGAACTGAAACAATCTAAGGCTTCGGTGGAGACAGACCTGGCCAGCAGTGAAAGCAAAATGAAGGACAAGGACAAAGCTCTACTGCAGACAGAGAAAAAAATGACAGAAATAAGGTCAGAAGATGTAAATTTAACAGTGCAAATCTAGGAACTAGAAGGAAAAGCACTGCATGCCTCAGATGTACTGAGAACAATGACTTGTTGAAAAATGAAAATCAAGAACCAAGAATGTCAAGAAAAAGTTGGAACAGATTCAAGAGAAAGTAAACATACTTACAAAGGAGTTTCAAGTGTTTTGGAAACAATTAGCAGAAACAAAATTACAGAACATGAACTTTAAGGATAGCAAAGAGAAATTGGGCCGTGCTAAGGATAGGCTGTTCAGTGTTGAGAACCAACTTTCACATACAGAAGACCAGTTTATTCATTGAAAATCAGAGCTTGATAAATTTCAAGAATCAGAAGTCTCTATTAAGTATTCTGAAAAATGTCTGGAACAGGAAAAAGAATTACCAATAAATCGAAGCATAAGGAACTCTAAGAAACTGATTGAGGATCTAACTGATTACTTGAAAGAGTCTAAGAAGCAGTCAGTGACTACGAAAATGAAGTCTCTGAAAGGAACTGAATACCTAGGTGAAGTTGTTAAGCTTGTAGATTAGCTTCTGCAGTTAATTCTGAAACAAAGGCAACTGAACTCACCAGAGTCATTGCTGAGCTGAATGAAAAGATTAATCTGCTTGAAAAAGAACTGGAAAATAAAAAAGAGTAAATAAATGTTTGATAAAAGTTGTGAAACAATGGAAATCAAGGTTCCACCTTTGAAACATTAACTTCCAGGAAGAACACGGCTGACCCCATGGATAAAGAAACCGCAGACTGCTCTATGAATGAACAGAGCAGACATCTCTAGAAGGAAAGGATAAGCCAATGGTGTCAGAGAAGGTAGGTAGTCGACAAAGAAAAACATAACATTAAAGAATAGATGAAGTGAACCAGATGTTTAAATCCAAGTATTTCAAACACCAAGTACTACCGTTTCAACTCTAAATCAACAAAGTGAGCCCAAAGCAACTGAGACTACCACTCCTCTGAATGGGAGGAGAATGACATCCAAAAGAACCATAAAGCCTCTAGACTGTCTCAATTTATAAATTTGGAGACTTGAAAGGAGAGGAGGTAGCATGGAGATATTGTATTTTAAATATATTTGGGTAAGAATTTGGAGCAAATGTACCATAAGGATGTTCAGGTTAATAGAGTTAGTATAGGACTGGGGAAACAGTAACACCTATATTATGATGCAGAGAGTACCTTGATTTTTTAAAATTTGGTTTATTGTCACATGTATTGATATATAGTGAAAAGTATTGTTTCTTGTGTGCTATATGGACAAAGCATACCATTCATAGAGAAGAAAAAGAAAGGGTGCCGAATGTAGTGTTACAATCATACCTAGGTTGCAGGGAAAGATCAACTGAATATGAGGTAGGTCCATTCAAAGGTCAGATAGCAGCAGGGAAGAAGCTATTCTTGAGTTGGATGGTACATTACCTCAGACTTTTGTTTCTTTTACCCCATGGACAAAGATGGAAGAGAGTATGTCCTGGGTACGTGGGGTCTTTGATTATGCTGGCTGCTTTTCTGAGGTAGCAGCATGTGTAGATAGAATCAATGGATGGGAGGCTGGTTTGCATGATGGACTGGGCTTCGTTCACAACCCTTTCTCTTGCTCTTGGTCACAGCAGGAGCCATTCGAAGCTGTAAGACACTCAGAGGGTGGTAAGTGCCTGGAACGAGCTGCCAGAGGCAGTAGTATTGGCGGGTACAATTTTGGCTTTTAAAAAGAATTTAAACAGTTACATGGATAAGATGGCCATAGAGGGATATGGGCCAAATGCAGGCAATTGGGACCAGGTTAATGGTAAAAACTTGATAGCATGGACAAGTTGGGCCAAAGGGCCTGTTTCTAGGCTGTAAACCTCTATGACTCTGTATGCCCAGAAAGGATACTTTCTATAGTGCATTTGTAAAAGCTGGTGAGAGTCATAGCAGACATGCCAAATTTAGCTTCCTGAGAAACTAGAAACATTGGTCGGCTTTCTTAACTATAGTGTTGGCGTGGAGGGACCAGGATAGGTTGTTGGTGAAGAAGGTAGGCTGTTGTGTAGAGAGAGTCTCAGAAGTCACCCAGGTAGGGCTATATCTTAAAGATATGCATAAAGATGAGTATGTATTAAGGATAAACAGTTCATATTAAAGCCATGGATGGATTTGAACACAAGGATGAGATTTTTAAAAGTGCAACCAATGCAGGTCAATATGCATAGGAGTGTTGGCAGGCAGCAGAGGATCAGGTGATGTCAAATTTATGGATGGTGGGGCTTTGGATGTCAGCCAGGAGACCATTAGAATATTTTAGGCTGGAGGTAACAGAAACATCGATGAAGATGCCAAACACTGGGGCTGAGGGTAGGTGGGTCCAGTTTCTTGTCTTCCAAATGGCACAGCCAGAGTCAAAGCTTCCAACTTGAAAGATTGATTTCAAAAAAATGCTGAAACCTTCAGGCTGCAAGTTCTAATTTTTTTTAAAGTCGGTTTTTCATGTCATTTGCACTGAGTTGGGGATTTCAACCTTTGGGCAGATTCGTGGTTCCAAGTTTTTTTTTGAGAAGTCTGCCAAAACAATGACAAAGATGCCCAAATAGCACCAGCCACATTGCAACTGAAAGAGCTCTTGCTTGAAAGATGGTAAGTGTAATTTTTATTTTAAAGCCAATGTAATGTATTTGGAGGGGACATGAGTGGGTTTGGAGGCTGTTGAAGGAGTGTGTGGTGGGTGGGGGGGGGGTGTTGCTGAAGAGGTAGAGGGAAGCTTGGGAATGTTGGGAGGGGTGGAGGAGTCTTGGGGCTGTTTGAGAGGGTGTAAGAGGTGAGGGGTGTTGGAGGGGCAAAAGAGGTTAGGAAGGCTAGAGAGGTGGAATGGCAGGTGTTGCTGGGTGAGGTTGGGGGTGTCACTTTTTTGCTGTTGGAGTTTCTTATTTATTAATTAGACTTTTTTTTTCCATTTTAGGCTATAGATTCACAGGGTACAACATCAATTGTATGACAATTTTTTAGGGGAAGGAGAAAAAAAAGTCCTTGAGCGTTGAATTTCATGCATCATTCTTCACTGAAAAGTTCAAATCAACAAGTTCAATCTACATTTTTCATAAGCTGCTGTCAAATGTCTGATTTACAAATCTTGTGCATAGTATCATTAGTATGACAGGGGCAAATTTCAATAGTATATAGGGTGTTGATGCTAGAGAAGTTAGAATGGTAAGGCTGTATTATCTGCAGGGTTAAGTGGTTTTGTGAATATCGTGATTGCTTTGTTCAATTCATTTGTTGCTAATGGCCTGAGTTTAACACTCTACCCCTCAAAAAAACACTACTGTTGACTGAGCAATTTTTCAGGTTCAAAATTCTCTTTGTTCCTCATCATTCAAAGTTCAAAGGATTTTTGTAACTCTAACACAGCAAGCAAACTGATGAAAAGAAACAGAAAGAGTTACTGATGTTATTCAATGACCATCATACATCTCCATGATATGGGATCAACCACTCAGGTGTGAAAGCTCACCTGAGAGTTCTTACTTGTGGTTTGTACCACAATCTTATATTATTAATTAATAGGGGTCAGCAAAGAGCCCACAAAAGAGAAGCACTTCTGAGCATTTGTCATAGGCATGTCCCACCTGTCATATACTGCCTCTGGGCAAAATATGACATTTAAATCCATGTTCTGATTGATTTTCATGGTGCCTCAAATAGCTATGGTTTAGGACTTTTTGAGCAATGAAGCAATGGTACGAAAACCAAAATTGTACTGACAAACAGCCTCCCCAAAAATTCAAACATGACAAATCAGTAAATAAAAGCTATAAATAGGTTAAAACTCACAGCACCTGTGTTTTTGGCATAATGGGTTCTGTTTCTTAGTCAAAATAGCAACTGCACCATGCGCACATAATTTAGGTGTGGCCCTCACTGGATGCCAACTTGGTAAGTAGCAAGCAAGATGAATCCTTTACCATGTCAGAAGCAGGTATTAGGCCACTCACATAAGCATTAAAGTCCCTATTCCTACTTTTCTTCCCTCTTACAACTTTGATTTGCAGCACAGGAGGCAGGGTTAAGTGCTTCTGGAAAGAAAGAGGGGGATGAAAAAAGGGGAATTACTCATCACAATCAAAGCTGCACCTGGTCCCAAGAGCTCTGATCTCCAACTTTTAGGGGGAAGTCTGACTCAGAAGCATTCAGGCTTCACATCATTGGCTCTTCAGCCAAACACATTCACAAAGGGCGCGATCCTACTGGCCGTTCACACAATGCTGCTGCTGCAGTGAGGTCAGAAAATTTGGCACCCAACCAAACCACCTTTCATTTCAGCAGGATAAGAAAATCCCACTGGCATGAACAGCCGTAACATTCTAGTCCAAATGTCTGAATCTGCGGGTCCTCTCATACAACTGCAACCACACTTTTCATAAATCAGGTAAAATTAACTTCTCTCATGAAGTTTAAGCCCAGCTCACAGTGGGTGAACAGTCTAACAACTGGTGAATTCTGCTTAAAAAAAAAACAAAGATTCTGATTTTCTAGCACTGGACTTTCTCCGATCCTTGCCCCCACAATTGCACGCCAATGCCTCACAGCATTATGACAGGTGCTTGCAATGTTGTTTCCTGACCTCCCAACCTACTCCTGATCAAATTCTAAAGCCTCCTCAACAACAGTGCGGACCCCCATAATGTTCATTCTCAATTGTCTAGCCCTGCAATCCCCCATTCCACACGGAGAGTCAGTTGTTCCTCCTCCAGACCCCTGTTATCTTACCCAATCGTTCACTGAATACTGGCATGTGGACTTGTGTGGGGTTCTATCATGGTGCCTTCTAGATTTTGCCCAAGAATCCACATTCCTCAAGCCTCCTCATTTGAGTGCTCTGCAGGTAAGCAGCCCAGAAATAGTGGCCATAGGATTTGAAGTACCTGATTGGGAAGTCCAATTTGCCAGGGATTCAGGTTACATTGAACCTAGGCTCAAAGTTTGAAAACCCCTATTTGAAAATGTAAAGCTTCATTTTCTCTATTAATCAGCGCTTCAGAATAAGCAAGGGGAAGAAAAAGTTTAATTTACGTGACTACAGATGCAGCCTTGTCTCAGCATTGTGATTGAATAGTTTGCAAACACTCAGAAAATTGCCTATTAGAATTATATACTCCATTGAAAGGAGGCATGTATATATATATTTCTTCACATGTACATAAAATAATTCTTCTTAGTGAAATTGCGCAAGCACAACATTACAATTTAAGTATTTTTTTTTACACGTTCCTTCATGATATTCAACATTTCTGTTTCTGGCTCACAGGGAAACCAGTTGATGTTTAAAGAACCTGGACATGGATCCATTTCACAGAGCAGTTCCTAGTGCAGGCCTCACATGATCTGTGGTTACATTTGTATTGGGGTCTGAAAGACTTTGTCAAACCCCAACTTTTGCATCTTTATGAGTCTCGTGTGCGCTGGAGAAAAGGGCCTTATGTGCCTTCTGATGCTCAGGAGTTAAATTTGTGGACAGCGGAGTGCAGTGCAAAGGGGAGGTAAGTATTCTACTTCTATTTTAAACCCTACATACCCCTGTTCTTGTCAGGGGCTGGGGAGGAGGGAGCAGGGTGAGGGTTAAAACCGGCACTGAACTGCATTTTTAAGGGATTCCTGCATGAATATAATCCTATTAATACTGAAGCAGTCTCAGCAAAATCCATTATTTCTCTTGGGTTCAGCATGCTGTGATACCATTTATTATTAAAGGAAAAAAAACAAATATATGTGAGACAAGTTGCAAAGGTACATTGTATTAGAAAAGCAAATTGCACATCAATACACGCCAGCCTTTGCACTCAGGTTCCAGAGTTGCATTTTTTTTATCTGTACTCCTGACTGAAAAGTATGGGAGAGAGTGTTTTTGTAATGAAACGTCATTTCTAATATTCAGCAAAATACAAAGAAAAAAACTCCATATTGTTTTCATTTTATACCATATGAAAGATTGTAAAAATTGACTGTGTTAACAAGTGAAGAGGTGGTACATGTCAATGCTTTGATGTGCAAAACAGTGCGATGTGGATTCATATCCATAATTTTCCATGCAGCGAGCGCTTGGCCATCAGACTTCTCCAGGGGGAGCAAAAATATCAAGGAGCTTGTCAGTTCCAACCTCCAGGCTATTCTTGTACATTTCTGGATGGCTAAATTAAGCTTGTGTGTGGCAGGGCCCTCAGAGCATCAATTGATTTCCTTGATTTCTTTCAACTCAGATATTTTATCATATAACAGAGACTTGAGCCTTTTTATTCCTCTTAATTTTGGTGCAGAGTTTAAATGAACTTCATCATGTATTCTTTATCCATGCGCAAATTAATTTGTATATCTGGTAGACAGTAATATGTAAAGTTAATATCATACATCTGTTTGATTCAAATTTCATATGCATTAGAGTTTGTACACAAATGCTTTGAATATTTTCCATCAAAGGTAAGTGCCTCTTACCCATTAGCACTGGCACTGATCATGCAGACTGCCAGTCATGGATGGTAGTGAATTTCTGGTCTCAGTTAGACTGCACTGATGTAGGTGAGTGACAAGCACTACATTAGATGGTGGATAGGTGCTGAGGGGTCCGAAGGTGAGACAATTGCCAGAAAATAACCACTTGCAGCCTTGTGCATATGCTGTTTCAGTTCAACCTCGGGTCAACAGTCACCACAGAATGTTCACAGCAAGGGAAATTGGCAGTAGTGGTGCTAATTAGCAGTTGATGGTTGGATCTTTCCTCAATGGAGATAGTCATTTTCCAGCACTTGTGATGTGACAGTTGCCTGTCATTTATCAGCCAACTGTAGGGGCTGGGATTCATTATTGACCCTAATAATCACATTTTAATTTGATGTTTTCAAGTTTCCTTTGTGCTTTGATTTTGTTCGGGCTGTTCCCCTTCCTTTTGGGGAGCTGCCCCTTTTACTTTGTCCTGATTTAACTTGAGTTTGTTTATTTGGTTTGACCTTAAAAGAGGCCATCTATCAGCCAAGCCTGGATGTTATCCAAACCTGCTGTAGGCTGGCATTGACTGTTTTGTTATTGGAGGAGAATTCAGTGGAGTTGAATATTGCCTGGTCATCAACACCCTTGTCTGACTTTGTTGTACAAAGATGGGCACTGATGAAATAGCAAAATATTTTTAGGCTGAGGGCTTTACATTGAAGTTTCTTCAGAGATAAGTTTGCTGACTTTTGCAAAACCCCAATCAAGGGCATCCAATTTGGGTCCTTTGCCTCGTTGATTCTCCCATCCTCATTCTCTCCCATCTCCCTGCTAATGTTCCAAATAGCCTCTAGGCTACTGAAAAAAAAAGCCATGAGAGATCAGCTGATATTTAACAAAAAAACATTTGCAGGATTTCTACATGCTCAGTGTGAGATGGTCTTTTAAACTAGCTTTCATCATGCTTCAGTGTCTTGTTTGCTGTGACTATCCTACTCCTGTGATAGTCTCTGCCCATATATTTTCCAATCCTACTTTGATTAGTTAGTTAGGATATGATACTCTGTTGACCTTCCACCATATTTTTATTGAAAATTGGCAGTTCTTTTCTGCAAAAGGAAAGTCATCAGAGATTGAAAACTAATTGTGCATTTGTGCCAACTTCTAAGACCTGATACTCAGCAGATTTATTTCCTTTTTGCATGACTTGGCAGGGGTGGGGAGTTGATGGTTGCATATGCATTGTTTTTCCAGTAGTGGGCAGTTGGATGTATTTTTGCATTTTAAACCTTCTGTGAATATTTTACCTGAGTGAGTTTTAACAATAAAACTAAAAAGTTTGAATTTTAAAAAGTACTATTGCATGTTTAATATACATCTAATGTACTTAACTGTGCAGGTGGGGTAATAAATAAACCAGCCAGGTTCCTTAGGTCAATAATTTGTTTTATTGCTAAAACTCACTCAGTATAAATGCAGAAATTACTGACAAAAGGTTTAAAATGCAAAAATACATTCAATTACCCCCTCATGCAAAAACCCTGGCTGGCTTATTTCTTCCACTGAACTGAACCAGTTAAACATATTACATATATATTGAATTAGCAACATCATCTTTTTGAATCCAAACTTTGTAGTAATTAAGCCAGGAGTGGGAGAAACAGAAGAGTTAGTTCACCCCTCCTAACCTGGTCGAAACAAAGAATACCGTCACAATTTTGCACCAGATAGCGAAGAGGAAATTTTTGCCCCAATATATTCTCAGCCAAATATTTATCAACATAAAAGATCACAGCACTGATACTTTACATTCAGGAGGGGTGGCTAATTTGACAGACATTCCAAATGTCTTGGCACAACTGATATGCTACTTGATCTATACTTTGGCAGGTAAACTTCATTTGAAGGTGAACTTAAATTGTGTTTCATAACATCAATAGCTTAGAGCATTCTAAATGGGCACTTTAAATTCCTCTGAATACTTCAAAAAACTATGATAGTATCATGAGAACAGTTAACATCAATATATTTTTTGTTCTCCTCAGAATGTTAGTGTCAATTTCAGAGAGGAATCCCACATGTGTAACATGAAATTAAAATTCTGATCAAACAAAATATATTGATGTTTGGTTGTTTTCTTTATTAAATGGCTTGCAGTATTTATTTTTTATTTCTCCTGAAGAATTACGTGTTTTCAGCCATTCATAATGTTCACTGAAATCATTGAGAAAAGATTTTCTTTACTTATGTTTCTCTGGGTTCCTCTACACTGATTGAAGGTGCAAACTTGTCTCGGGGCTTCGCAACTCATCCAGTGCCTCTCTCAAGTTGTTGTTCATCATCTTCGAGCCGAGACCATCAGTGGTGACAGGCTACTCAAACATAGGGAAACTAATCCTATCCTCACCTTACATGCACATTTCTGAGGAGCAGTCACTGCATAACCTTGACTGATACTTTGCCTCTCTCAACAGAAACACTGGGGCCAATTATAGTTGCTTGTTTGCTGCCTCAGTTGAGCTCCGCAGGGAACGATTTTGTCTTTTGAAATACCGCGCACAACAAGCTCTTAGCTAAAGAAAACATTTCACAGCTTGAAAATGTGTAAATCAATCATAGACATTTGTGAAAATATTTCACCCAAGCTGCATGGCAAAAGTTATCCACTAAGTTCAATTACATAGGCATTGCGGTTTGACTCTAGCCTACAGGGTGACTTTTCATAGCCACATATGGATGGAGTGATCATCGGCCACAGCAAATGGAACTTGCAATGTCCATTACATTTTCATACATGCAGTGAGCTCCTGGGGTGAACAGCGTATCCTTTGAAGCACATTACAGGAATGTTGTATCTATTTTGTAATCTTTATTTAAACATTAATGCTTGTTAACTGTTGGACAAATGGATGATGGATTAGGGGAGGCAATGGCCTTGTGGCATTATCGCTAGACTGTTAATCGAGAAAGCCAGATAATGCTCTGGGGCCCAGGTTTGAATCTTGCCATGGCAGATAGTGGAATTTGAATTCAATAAAAAATATCTGGAATTAAAAATCTACTGATGATCATGAAACCATCGTAGATTGTCAGAAAAACCCATCTGCTTCACTAATCTCCTTTAGAGAAGGAAATCTGCCATCCTGACCTGGTCTGGCCTACATGTGACTCCAGAGCCACAATAATGTGGTTGACTCTCAATTACCCTCTGAACAAGGGCAACTAAGGATGGGCAATGAATGCTGACAAGCCAGCAACACCCATGTTCCCCAAATGAATAAAAAAAAAAGGAAATAGCAATACATGCCCAAAGTATTAATATTTCCTGGGAAATCTTGTCGTAGCAGAGTGGATTGGCTTCTTTGGCACCCAGGCCACCTTCTTTACAGCACAAAGTATTCATCTGACACTGGGAACGCAAGTCAATTTGGAGTTCAGAAAGAAGGCAGCTAAATATTCATCCAGATTATGTGCTCACACGATATTATACAATTCCCTCAACTTGGGATGATCAGATCCTGATGCAAGCGATTGCGTGTACCCTTGCCAAAATTCAAGGCACTGGGGGAAAGATTTAAAAAAAGGCCTTTGGGATGGGATATCTGATTGCTTCCAGTGGGTCTCTCTGTTGGGCAGGGCTGCCCAAGTATGTGAGAACCACTGGACCAAGCTGCAGGCATACCTGTCAGTTTACATGCCAGATTACCCAAATGGCATGCCCCTGTTGTAAGGTGTTGGGCATAGTTCAGCAGGCTTTATGAAAGGATCCATAGCCTTAGGTATTTCAACAATAAGTATTTAGTAAGTATGATAAACTATATAGATCCATTAATGGTCCAAGCTGGGAGCTTTCTCCATGCTAGCTTCAAAATACAGCCATGTCCAACACCATAATGATCCCTAAATGTGGGTCATGTGCTCTCTAACATCAATGTGCAGTTGGTTCTGTACTCAGTACCATGTTAACCCTTTATATGTTGAACACTTGTTCTACACCTGTCCCACTTACCTTCATAAGTTAGGAACTGCAGTTCCCAATGAACCTTTGGCCTCTTGTGCATGCACCAGCTGAGAAATGGCTGCACATACACAGTTTGAGTTTGTTCTGCTCTTTAGACTGGGGTTCAGTGACAGCACAGAAGAAACAGATCATGTGAAAAGGCAGGTCAGATGACCTGATATGGAGTACTATCATCCTGAAGGAGCAGAACACAGGACGGAGACATGGAGAGGGTCTAAAATGTGGGACAGGACAGGGAGATGCCCCAAAACGAAGTGACAGGTAAGGGACGAAGTTAGGGGATAAAAATAATAACCTTACTTGAAATTAAAGAAAGAAAGGAGCAATGTGATAGGTTCTGAATTCAAGAAAGAGCTGCAGCAAGCCAACTTTAAGATAAGTGGATATGAGAGGAAACCTGGAGATCAAAGAAGGCAACCAAAAGTTGGTTACTCCGTGATGTGGGCCGTTGGAGCAAAGTTATCTGTTTGGAGCAATCGTGTTTGGCTTGGCATAGCCAAAGATCAGATTTGGGCATGGAAGGTGAAGCTCAAGTGTATTTGGACATCCAGAAGAAAAGAATCTTGAAAGGTGAGATTGAAACCCTGTGAGGTGGGTTATTGTTGAAGATATTCAAGTGGGAGTGACTTTTGAAGAGAATTCCAAGGAGAGATCTTCAAATGTGGAGATAAGAAACACTTATGAGAAAGATGAATTTTCAGTGAGATTGGCAGGCTCACAATGTGGGTGGGTGAGAAATTCCTGGAACTTGTTTCAGTCACATCTGTCAGCTCTTGTGTAGTATGATGTGACCAACCACAGTTTGCCTGTTAATTTATATGTACTGCATACTTACCCTCAACGTTAGAGTACAAGATGGAAATTGTAAATGGTTTAATCTTCACAAATTTCTGTAATAAAGCTTATTTTTGCTGTTCCAAACCTGTGAAATCTTGTGGCTCTTTTCACTGAATAAGCATCTTGACTCTCAAATGTTATCTACATTAAAGAAAATGTTATTGTCCCTAACCGGATTCCACCCCGATGCACACAAACACCTCCACCCTTGCCATCCTGGGGACCAGCCGAGGATAAGAACATAACCTACTGACAAGTTATTCAAGTTTGCTTCATGAATTACATCATGGTGCTATCTATCTAGTGGTCCGGAGGCCTTATAATTTTTCCATATCTTGAGCACACTACTGTCTGATGTCTGGTAGGCTCCGTCAATGCTGGTAAACTTTAGTGAATTGGAGGATATTCTGGCTTCTGGGGGCCTTTTCAACTTTTTCTGTTCCTTGGTATTGAACCGATCTTTGTCAATTCCCCATTTGTTATTATGGATGTTATTAGTTTATCTCATTCTTTACAGGGAGAATATGCTCTCAGTTCATTTAACAGGTGTGTTTTCTTTTTCTTCCTTTGTGCAGCGTGATGCAAAGTATGTTATGATTGAGGTTTCAAAAATGGAACCTTCACTCCCACTTGTTTTATTATCGTACACAAAATCTTTGATTATTCTCTTACTTTCCAGCTGTTTTACAAGCAAATGGGTATGTTCATTCTGGGAACTTTAGCTGCTTTTGTTTCAGTTATCCACAGATCTCTTATGTGAGGTTAACATGCTCACCTGGGCATTTAGTTCCTTTCAGAATCTTTCTTTCATGATCACTGACTGCTCCTTGGATTCTTTCAATTTTTGTTAGATATCAACCTGTCTCTGACAATAATCCTTATCAGCTCTAAAGTCTGGATTTGCTCTTCCATACCATGGATTTCATCTTAAATGATTCCGTTTGGATCAAAGTTATCAATTTTGGCTATTAATTCTACTTTCAAGCAACTGTTTTGAGGCATCAGAAAGTCCTGCTTAACCTTTAAGCTCCTTTTTCTTTCAAAGCCTCCTTCTGTCTTTGTGAAACCTTGGAAATGTGTTTACTCAGTGCTTGAACAGTTTGGTTCATTGAAGATTCATTTATCATGTGTTTTCAAAGGTAAACAGCTTGCATTTCAAATCTTTCAGTTCAGCTCTGGAATGAACATTTTCTAATCATACTTCTGTCTTTTCTTCACCTGCCTGTAAGCCTTATTCTTCTCGTACACTTTGGTTTCAGTGTTAGCCAGGTCTATCTCTGGTGACGTCTTAACTTGTTCCAGTTCAGTAATGGTGCTGCACGTGGCTTCATTATCTGCTCGTAGCGTGGAATAGTCCACAACTTTCCCCTTGACTAAGTCATCTTGCTCAGCACTGTCATCTACTGTTGCAGTTCAGGGAAGTGTCAGCATTTTCAAAAAGATCTATTTTGAAGACTTTAAAAGATTCCCGGCCTCTCTGGCACTCTTGTATTATTTGTTTGGTTGATGTCTTTTGCATTTTGTGGCTTTACTGGAAGTTTTCTGACCGTTCTTTAAGAGATCTGTGAGCTCCACAACAGGAAGGTTAAAGTACTTGTCAAAACACTTACTACCCCAAACTTGGGTGAGGGGAGGTGAAAAGGCAACAAGCTCTCCATTCTGCACCTTCCTGCTGCATTGTACTGCCTGCCTTTAGGGGAAGCATTAACTCTCACTTGTTATAAAGTTTCTTGCACCAGTAGATTGTCCGATGTCTCAGATGGCATGATGCAATAACCCTGGGGCATAGAGCTTTAGTACTGAGATGATCATAAAAAGTGGCAGAAATTATATATGTCAAAACTTCTAACTCATATTCTTAATTATTAACAAGGATCCTGTGCCAATTTATAGTTCGAGATTGCTGAACTAGTGATATTGTGTAGCAACAAAATTAAAGGAATATCCATCAGACTGTGTGTTCTCTTACATATCTGTCCCACTCTCCCAAGGATCAGTCATATAATGACGTTGTACACAAGAAATGCAAGTGTTCCTGATAATCAATTGCAGGTTGCCGCTCTGTGACTGCATTAAATCTTATGCATTAATCTCATGAAACCTCAAAGGCAATGTGAGCAAATAGTATCTGTAAAAACACCCGTAAGTGTGGCCGACACGATAACTGGCCAAAGAACAAAAAGAAACCAATAAAAAATTTATAATCCTCCATTATGTTATGAAAGAGGAAAAAGAGTAAGAAGCTACTTCAACTCTGCAAACTAATCTGAGGTTGTCACAATCGTTATTAAGTTTAAATTTATTTATTAGTGTCACAATTAGGCTTACATTTGCACTGCAATGAAGTTACTGTGAAAATCCCCTAGTTGGCACGCTCCGTCACCTGTTCAGGTACACGGAGGGAGAACTTAGCATGGTCAATGCATCTAACCAGCACATCTTTAAGACTGTGGGTGGAAACTGGAGCATCCAGAGGAAGCCCACACAGACACGGGGAGAACGTGCAGACTCTGTACAGACAGTGACCTAAACCGGGAATTGAACCTGGGTCACTGAATCTATAAGGCAGTAGTGCTAACCACTGTGCCGCCATGCTGCCCTAATATCAAGATTTCTTCTCGTGCTTTTTATCATCTGAATTCCATGACTAGATTACTGTTTTGCACTGACTCCCAAGCTTCCATCACCTCTCTAGCTAAACAGTTTGCAAAAGTCCATTGTTTTAATAGCCATCCCTTGCAATTCCAAGTTTGACACTTGTATCCTTAGAGCTGTCAATACTGTGACAAATAGTTGGTGCGAGACCTTTAGTCACAATCTTTAAAGTTAAGGTGGCGCCACTCTACATCAAGAGAGGAGCAAGCACGGTTAATGCATTCTGCCCTCTTTTTCTGCCTTTTCCTTTGTGTCCTTATGCAGTTTTCTGGATTTTCCTTTTTCTCTGCACAGCTCTGCTAGCTGCAGAGTTTGCAAGTGATCTTTTTCTCTGAGGAGTGAGATAAGCTGGAGAGGCCGTGCTATTTCCGCATTCAAACAGGGCTAGCCCTGAGAGAAAACAAGAGAAAGACAATAGAAGCAGAGTCAGACAATAATCTTTATATGCGGATGATCACATTCCTGCAGCATGAGGCGGAATAAGCCAAAACAAAAATGTACAATTGCAAAGAAAACACAATTTCAGTCCATCTCAGCAGCCCACAGTTCAAAAGCAGATTACAGAATTCAGAATCCAAACCCTGCAATTATTTCTCTCACCAAATGCCTCTCCAACTCTATCTTTAGATTAGTGATATTATCAGCATCACTGGGCAGACTATTCTAAAAATTCAGCAGTCTGTGCAAAACAGTTATATCTAATCTCTCCATGCGCCTGTGCGCCTCTAGGTTTCATCCCAGGTCCCATTGTTGTGTTACTGCAGTCAATGAAAGCTGTTTCTCACAAGTGAATTTTCCCAATAGCATGACTATTTCAATAAAGTACCCCCTCAGTCTTTCTTATGTGAATAAGTTAGTTTGTGTGGTTTCCCTTGTAGCTCTGGTATTTGATCCCAGATATTGGATGGGTGACCTTTTGCTGCACCTTTACAAGTGCTAAAAGGTAATTTCTGTTAAATGGGTGACCCAGAACTAGACACAAGTTCTTAAGATGTGGATGAGCTAATTACTCGAATAAGTGCAGTGTCATATCTTGTGACTTGTCTTCTCTTCCTAAAGCTGCTGGCATTTTCCAACTTAAAAAAAAATTCAATTCTTAATTTGCAACATTACAACCACTTATTTTTATAGCTCTTCCCATTTTAAGAACAAAGTAGCATTTGCATCAGTGTACATAAATGAGTATCTGCGAAAGCAGGCTAGATTTATTGAAGCAATCACTGTCTTGTTTCCAGCAAACGTTTGCAGGCTTAAGATCAAACAGGATCTGGTTCAGCTGACAATATAAGTTGTTGCATGCCACTAGTTGACAGAAAACCAACAAGATATCATAAGGTCTGAAAGCATATGCAATCTCCCACAGAGAGTAGAGTTTCACGTCAACCTCTCACTTTCAACTCATAGTCGTAGCTCATCTTTGCGAAGAACAAATCTTTTTGTCTCACCGTATTTCCTCCTCTGAAGGTTTTTTGAATACAGTTTGACAACTGCTCAAGACCAAATTGTTATTATTCATTTGTGAGCCCCAACAGTGTGTGTTAACGTGTCAATCATCAGGGTTTTACTATAGAGGGCAATCTGTCCTCAAGCAACACACACACGCCAACACACACACACACACGTATTTCTCCAGGCTATGCTGGATAACAGCTGAAAACAATGACTGATTATCCCTTGTATCAAATATATATATATATCATTTAAAAAAACAAATATTGTACCTTTGTAACTGTTTTGAAGAAGTGGCAATAATGGTCAGACTAAGTTCTTTGCAGATGCCAATATGGCACATACAACAGGTCCAAGAAATTATCAACAGCATTACTTTGAGGTTTTAACAACACTCTTCCTCGACCCACTCATCCCAAATCACTCGTTCCATACACTCTCCACCATTTTCAAGGGTAGTGAAGTTGAGAGTATTGTTTTATTTATGGGATGCAGGTGTCACTGACAAGGCCAGCATTTATTACGCATCCCTATTTGCCTAATAACTGAGGTACTTACACAACCATTTTAGAGGGCATTTGAGAGTCAACCGTATTGCTGAGAGTCTGGAATTATATATATATATATTTTATATATATATATCACACACACACACACATCAGACCAAATAAAGATGGTAGATTTCCTTCCTGAAAGGCCATTAGTGAACAAGATGATTTTCTTTGACAACAATTGATGATAGTTTCATAGTCATCATTAGAGGGACTAGCTTTAAATTCCAGATTTTAGTGACTGAATTCAAATTCTGCCAATTGCCTTGATCCTCAAATTATTTGCCTAGACCTCTGGGTTACTAATTCAGTGGCATCACCACTAAGATACCATCTCCTCCCAAGTTCTTGTTTCTTCACGAGTTTTACATTAATTGTTGTAAGGCAGGCATGACATTGGCTAATATGAGACTTGTTGCAATAGTCACTGTGAACTGTGTTCATTGACAGGACACATCATCAATGTTCATAGTTCTCCTTCCATTTTTTTCAAAATCACACCATAACTAAAATGGATTATATACCGCTAATTCAATCAACTATGTTACTATCTTTAAACTGAGAAAACTTAATCTTAATTAATCCGTTTATAAGCGAATATCATGAATTTTACTGAATACCAAATGCCTTCATGCATTTTATTGTACCTCCAAAATAATATTGATCCCCAGTTTTGATTTGCATTGAACTGTTGGTCCGAACAGCAGAAGCATCATCACCATCAATTGTGAGAATTGCAGAATTTTCTTTTGCATGAAATTGTATTGTATGCCACTGTCCATCATTGAGCCCAAAACCTGAAATGCAACAAGAAAGCATCAACAATATCCTCTGCAAACACAATGTCTCTGTAAAGTGAAGCAGTTAAAGTGGGTTAGAGAATAATCAGTTTATGTAATGACATAGTGACAAAAATAAACATGAATAAAGCATTGCTCTTAATACACATTTATGAACATCAACATGCTTTGCATCTCTGCAAAAATCAAACATGATAGTTCCATTTTTTTTTTGAAAACTTAGTTTTATTCAGTACACTGAATTCGGAAGAGTCAATTTTAATAGAAAAGTTGAGATCAGACAAAATGAAAAAAAATCATTCTGAACTTAATGTTTGTGTGAATCGAGTAGCATTATAAACCTATCAAAAGTAAGGAACTCATTATTTGGTAGTTTCTGAAAGAACTGATTTTGGAGCTGGACTAACAGTTTATCACATTATCAGTTAGAAATATAATTCCTTCCCCATCTCCTGTACTGCAGATCACAAAGGAAGAAGTAGGGTGGAGTGAAGTAAGATGGGGAACGGAGGCTCCAGGGCACATTGAGGTGAAGGGAGAGAGGAGGAAGAAGTAAGCATGGGAAAGGCGAAGAAGGGAGAGGGGAGAGAGGGAGAAGCAAAGAAAGCAAAAGGATAAAAGGTCGTTGCTACATAAACTTTGAAGCAAGATAATGTTTTAACGTAATTTATTCATTCTTTTATTTTTACTTTGCCTACATTTGCAATGCTTAAATCTAAAATCGTACAATGATACAGAAGAGAGGACCATTTGCCAATAAATGCTTATGCCAGCACTTTTAAATAATTACCCAATTAGGCTCAGTTTCCTGTACTTTCCGCATAAACTCTTCAAATCTTTATTCTTCAAGTATTTATTTCAATCATCTGCAAGTTATTATTAAACCGACTTCCACCAGTCTTTTAACCAGTGCATTCCAGCTCAGGACAACTCCCTGTTGTAAAGCTCAATCTAAAAATTGTACAATTTTACTGATAAATAATCCTTTGTCTCCAACCTAATCTAATCCAGTAGATTAATAATGCAATTTAATTGTTTTCCCCTCGGCATTCACAATTGGACACGATATCTGAAACGGTACGATTGATTGTAGATCTGCATTGGAATAAAAGTCACCATGGTCCCAGAGGACCATATTGAGCTTCATTATAATTAAAACTTATAAAACTTCAGCAAAACATTGCTTGGTAGTTCCTGAAAAAATTGATCTTGGAACTTGGTTAACAGTTTGTCACATTATTAATTAGAAATACAATTCTTACTCCACCACTTGTGCTGCAGGATCACAAAAGGTAGAGGCAGAGTGGAGTGAAGGCAGGATTAGGAGCAAGGTTCCAGGACATGCTGAAGTGAAGGGGGAGAAGGAGTGCCATAGGCTAACTGTTGTTGATTTAACCTGAAGGTTATCAGGCCTTAGGCAAGGGGCAAGGTTGAAAAGGCGGATCTTAATAGATAATCTCAGTTGGTACAGGAATTGAACTGTGCTGTGGTGTCTGGCTGTATCATGAAACAGCTGTCCAGCCAACTGAGCTGACCAACTTCAGTTGTAGAGCAAACAGTACTGAAGGAATGTCAATGTCATGCTAAGTTTGTGGTGTATATGATCACATTAGTTGCTAATTCCTTGAAAGCCTCAATGCTACTTGAAAAAGCAGACAATGCCCTTAAAAGCTGAGAATATTTTTAACACTGTTACCAGTTTTTAACCAGACATTTCATTGTTCCCGAAGTTACATTATCAAAGAAGTTCCTTTTGTAAGAAATTAATATTCTCAAAGTGTTTGCTGATTTGTTAATTTATTTTAATGGCAAGTCATTTTTGTGCTTGTTTTAGCTTAATACTCCAAATTTATCCAATTTTTTTCTACAACTCCCAATTTAAAATATAATCAACTTTACTGTGCTATTGTGCAATTTTAAAAATCTAAAGACCATGAAATGCAATTTGGTGTCATTATTCCACATAACACTCCACTCCAAAGATGTGCGAGTTAGGTTGGTTGGCCATGCTAAATTGACTTTAGTGTTAGCAGGATTAGCTGGTAAATGTTTGGGATTATGAGAATGGGGCCTGGGTGGGATTGTGGTCAGTACAGACTCGATGGGCTGAATGGCCTCCTTCTGTACTGTAGGGATTCTATGATTCTAATCCCGTGAAACTTCCTGTGAGGATCACAGATTTCCAGGTTTCATTCCATTTTCCCACTTTTCTGTCTTTTGGTTTGGATCTGCAGTGAAGAGTGCAAGAGGGCTTGCAGGATCAGCACGAGGCAGACCTAAAAATGAGATGCCAATCTGGTGAGGCTACAACACAGGACTACCTGATGTGCCAAACTGCATAAGTATCAAGTAATAGATAGGACTAAGTAATTTCACAAGCAACGGGTCAGAGCTAAGCTCTGTAGTCCTCCCACATCCAGCGGTGAATAGTAAATAACTCACTTGAGGAAAAGGCTCCACAAATATCCTCATCCTCAATGATCGGAGAGTCCAGCATATCAGTTCAAAAGATAAGGCAGAACATTCACAACAAATTTCAGCAAAGAGTGCTGAGTGGATGATCCATCTGGGCTTCCTCTGGAGGTCCCTAGCATCACAAGTGCCAGTTTTCAGCCAATTTGATTCACTCCACACAATATCAAGAAATGGTTGAAGGAACTAGACACTGCAAAGTCTATGAGCACTAACAACAGTCTCGCAATAGTACTGAGCACCTTTGTTCCAGCCCCTAGCCAAGTTGTTCCAGAACAACAACACTGAAACTTACCCAGTAATGTGGAAAGCTGCCCAGCTATGTCCTGTACACAATTATCAGGAGAAATCCAACCCAGCTAATTATTGCCCATCAGTCTGTTCCTGATCATCAGTAAAGTGATGCAAGGGGTCATCAACCATACTATTAAGTGGCACTCGCTGCTATATGTTGCTCTCACTGATGCTCACTGAGTCGAGTTCTGTCAGGTCATTCTGCTCCTGCTCTCATTACAGTCTTGGTTCAAACATGGGGACATGTTTGGTGGCACAGTAGTTAGCACTGCTGCCTCTCAGCGTAAGGGACTGGATTCAATTCTGGCCTTGGGTGACTGTGTGGAATTTGCACATTCTCCCCTTGTCTGTGTGGGGTTCCTCTGGGTGTTCCAGTTACCTCCCTCAATCCAAAGATGTGCGGATTAGATTGCCCGTGTTAAATTGCCCCTCAATGTCAGGACGATTAGCAGGGTAAAGACATGGAGTTATGGGGGTAGGGCCTGGATGGGACTGTTGTCAGTGCAGGCCCAATGGGCCAAATGGCCTCCTTCTGCATTGTGGGGATTCTATGATTCTATAAAAAGAACTGAACTCCAGAGGTGAGATGAGAGTGACTGACCTAACATCAATGTGAAATTGTGGCATCAAGGAGCCCTTGACAAACTGGAATCAATGGGATTCAAGCTGTAAACTCTCCATTAGTTGGAGTCATACCTAACACAAAGGAAGATGGTTGTGGTTGTTGAAGGGCAGTCATCTCAGCTTCAGGACATCAATGCAAGAGTTCCTTAGGGTTAGTGTCATAGCCCAAACATCTTCAGCTGCTTAATCAATGACTTTCCTTCCATCATAATGTCAGAAGCGAGGTTGACTGTTGATGATTGCATAATGTTCAGCAGCATTCATGACTCGTCACATATGGAAGCAGTTAATGTCCAAATTCAGCAAGATCTAGACAATATCCAGATTTGACAAGTGGCAGTAACATTCACACTACACATCTGGCAATGACCCTCTCTAACAAGACAGAATCTAACTATTGCCCCTTGATATTCAATGGCATTATCACTGTGCAAAAGGAGGCCATTCGACACATTGAGCCTGCACAGACTATAATCCAGGCCCTCTCTGCACAACCTCATATTTTACCCTGTTAACCCCCCTGACACTAAGGGGCAAATAGGAGCAGGAGTAGGCCATCTAGCCCTTCGAGCCTGCCCCGCCATTCAATAAGATCATGGCTGATCTGAAGTGGCTCAGTTCCACTTTCCCGCTTTCTCCCCATAACCCTTAATTCCCTTGCCTATCAAAAACCTATCTACCTGTGTCTTAAATATATTTAGCGAGGCAGCTTCCACCACTTCAACGGGCAGAGAATTCCAGAGATTCACCACCCTTTGAGTGAAGAAGTTCCTCCTCAACTCCGTTCCAAACTGCCCCCGCTTTATCTTGAGGCTGTGCCCTCTAGTCGTGCTGTACTTTCTGAGCGGGAAGAATCTCTCTACCTCTACCCTATCCATTCCTTTCATTATCTTATACATCTCTATAAGATCCCCCCGCATCCTTCCAAACTCCAACGAGTACAGACCCAGTCCATTTAGTCTCTCTTCATAGTCCGACCTCCTCATCTCCAGTATCAGCCTGGTGAACCTCCTCTGCACTCCCTCCAAGGCCAAAATATCCTTGCGCGTGCAGCGACCAAAACTGCACACAGTACTCCAGCTGCAGCCTCACCAGTGCCCTGTACTGTTGCAGCAAGACCTCTCTGCTTTTATATTCTATCCCCCTTGCTATAAAGGCCAGCATCCCATTCGCCTTCTTGATCACCTGCTGCACCTGCAGACTGGCTTTTTGCGACTCATGCACAAGGACCCCCAGGTCCCTCTGCACTGTAGCATGCTGCAGCTTTTCGCCCTTTAAATAGTAATCCCTCCTACTATTATTTCTGCCAAAGTGGATAACCTCACACTTGCTAATATTGTACTCCATCTGGCAGGTCCTCGCCCACTCGCTCAGCCTATCCAGATACCTCTGCAGGCTTCCCACACCCTCCACACAATTTGCTTTTCCACTCATCTTCGTGTCATCAGCAAATTTTGTCACCCTACACTCAGCCCCCTCCTCCAGATCGTCTATGTAAATGGTAAATAGCTGAGGCCCCAGCACCGATCCCTGCGGCACTCCACTGGTTACCAACCGCCAATCAGAATAGCACCCATTGATACCAACTCTCTGCCTCCTATTAGACAACTAATTCTCTATCCACGCTAACACCATACCCCCAACTCCATGCCCCCTAGCCTTCTGAAGCAAATGTTTGTGCGGCACCTTATGAAACGCCTTTTGAAAAATCGAGAAACACCACATCCACCGGTTCCCCTCTGTCTACCGCACTAGTCACATCCTCATAGAAATCCAATAAATTCGTTAAACATGACTTCCCCTTAACGAATTTGTGCTGCATCTGCTCTATCAAACCAGCTGGGCCTTAACAGATACCTTCACATCCTCCTTGACCACAGACGATTGTAGAATAGCCAATCACAGAAACCCTACAGTGCAGAAAGAGGCATTGGGCCATCGAGGCTGCACTGACCACAATCCCACCGAGGCCCTACCCCCATATCCCTTCATATTTACCCACTACTTTAACTGGACTAGTGGGTCCAATTAAAGTAGGAAGGAACTTAAATGTGGAATTAGAAGGGCTAAAAGGGGCCATGAAATGTCCTTAGCCAACAGGGTCAAGGAGAATCCCAAGGCTTTTTACGCACACATCAGGAGCAAGAGAAAGAGTAGGCCCACTCAAGGACAATGGAAGGAAATTATGTGTGGAACTACAGGAAGTGGGTGAAATCCTTACTTTGTATCGGTATTCACCAAGGAGAAGGACATGATGGATGTTGAGGTCAGCGATAGGTATGTGAACGCTCCAGAGAATGTCAATATTTTGAGGGAGGAAGTGTTGAGTATCCTAAATAGCATTAAGATAGCCAAGCCAACTCCCTGGGGCTAGATGGGATCTATTCCAGCTTACTGCAGGAGGCAAGGGGAGAAATAGCTGGGCCTTAACAGATATCTTCACATCCTCCTTGACCACAGATGACTGTAGAATAGCTAATCATAGAAACCCTACAGTGCAGAAAGAGGCATTGGGCCATCGAGGTTGCACTAACCACAATCCCACTGTGGCCCTACCCCCATATCCCTTCATATTTACCCACTAATCCCTCTAACCTATGCATCTCAGGACACAAAGGGAAAACTTTAGCATGGCCAATCGACCTAACCTGCACATCTTTGGACAATGTTGTAACCTTGTTCAAGAAAGGATGCAGGGATAATACAGCAAGTTATAGGCTGATCAGTCTGACATCAGTGATGGGAAAGCTTTTGGAGAAAATAGTGCGGGACAGTATATACGCACATTTGGAGGAAAATGGACTAATTAGTGACAGGCAGCATGGTTTTGTATGGGGAAGATCATGTCTCATCAAATTGATTGAGTTTTTTGAAGAGGTGATAAAGATAATTGATGAGGGAAGGGTTGTGGATGTAGTTTATATGGACTTTTGTAAGGCATGTGACAAGGTCCCACATGACAAACTGGTACAAACATTAAAATTGCACGGAATTCTGGGTGGGCTGGCTAGATGGATACAGAATTGACTTGGTTATAAATGATAGAGAGTAACGGTGGAAGGGTGCTTTTCAGAATGGAGATCTGTAGCTAGTGGTGTTCCGCAGGGATCAGTGTTGTGACCTCTGTTGTTTGTAAATGATCTGGACAAAAATGTGGGTGGTCTGATTAGTAAATTTGTGGATGACATGAAGATTGACGGAGTTGCTGATAGTGTCAGGGATTGTCAGAGGATAAAACAAAACATGGATAAATAGGAGACATGGGCACAGAAATGGCAGATGGAGTTTAATCTGGATAAATGTGATGTGATGCATTTTGGAGGATCAAATTTAGGTGTGCATTATACTGTAAATGGCAGAACGCATAGGAATATTAATTTACAGAGGGATCTGAGCGTGCAAATCCATAGTTCCCTAAAAGTGGCAACACTGGTGTACAAGGTGATTAAGAAGGCATATGACATGCTTGCCTTCATCAGCCATGGCACTGAGTACAGGAGTTGGCGGGGTCATGTTGCTGCTATACAAAACCGCATACGGCCGCATTTGAAGCATTGCGTGTGATTCTGGTCACCACATTGTCAGAAGGGCTTGGAAGCTTTGGAGAGAGTGTAAAGAAGGTTCACCAGGAGGTTGCCTGGTCTCAAGGGTATTGGCTATGAGGAGAGGTTGAAAAAACTAGGAATGTTTTCACTGGAAAGATAGGACAGCGAGCAGACCTGATAGAGGTGTACGAAAGTATGAGAGGCGTAGACAGGGTGGATATTTTCCCAGGATCAAAGTGTCAATTACAAGGGTGCACAGGTTCAACATGAGAGGGGGAAAGTTTAAGGGAGATACAGGAGAAGTTTTCCCCACAGAGAGTGATGGGTACCTGGAATGCACTGCAAGAGGATATGGTGGAAGTAGGTACATTAGCAGCATTTAAGAGCATCTGGGTTGGTACATGAATATATTGGAAATGGAAGGATACAGAGCAGGTTTTTTGTTTAGTTAGGGCATCATGATTGGCACAAGCTTAGATGGCTGAAGGGCCTGTTCCTGTGCTGTACTTTTCTTTGTTCCTAGTGATATAAGTACTGTTGCCAAGTCATTCAGGAGAGATGTTATAAAACACTTCTACATGCAGAGAGTGGAGGAGGTTTAGAACTCTTCCTCAAACAGCAGCGTATGCTGTTTCAATTGTTAGATTTCAGTCTGATAAACTAATTTTTATTGAGCAATGGTATTATGGAATTTGGGCCTAGGGCAGGTACATGGAGTTAGGCCACAGATCAGCCATGATCTTATTGAATGGGGGAGTGGGTTCGAGGGGCTGAATGGCCTACTCCTGTTCCTATGTATTTGTGAGCTGGTCAAAGGCTATGAATCCTGCAGCAAGTAATTCACTGACTGGCTCCCCAAAGCTTGTCCACAATCCACAAAGCATGAGCTAGGATCGAGAAGACACTTCCTTTGCCCAGGTGAATGTAACTCCAACAACACTTGAAAAACTTGACAGCATCCCGGGCAAAACAGCCCACTTGATTGGCACTCCATCCGCAAACATTTGTTCCCTCCACCTCCAATAGCAATGTTGTGTATGGTCTACAAGATGTACTGTGAAAACTCGTCAAGCCTCTTTAGGCAATACCTTCCAAACCTATTACCACTATCATCTAGATGGACACCAGCACCTGGAAGTTTCCTCCAAGCCATTCACCATTGAGACTTGGAAACATATTGGTGTTCCTGAGCCAAAATTCTGCATCTTCCTCCCTATAGCACTGTGGGTTTACCTACATCACATGGACTACAGTGATTCAAGAAGGCAACTCACCAACGCCTTCTCAAGGGCAATTAGGGATGGTCAATAAATGCTGGCCTAGCCAGAAAATCCAACATCCCTTCAATGAATAAAACAAAAAAATCAGACTCTCATTTTTCATGATTTTTGCAAGCTACAATTGAAGTTGATAACGAACAATAAAATTCCAATGTTGCCCAAAAAAGAAACAAAAAAGCAAACGCAAATCAATTACAACCATAACATCATTTGCATGTTTTCAATGCAGAAAATCTGAAGGATAATGGCTCAGAACAGACCAATATAAAATTGGTGGTGAAAGTTATATGTAAATGAACTATAATGCAATTGCAACTGCAGAAATAAAGAAATAACAGTAAAGCATTTGAAAATGTCCCTTATGATATACATAAAGTCAATATATCTTTATAAATATTTAGAAGCTGTGTTGGAAGCTGAAATAAACTTAGTTTAATTACTGGCTTAGCTAAAGTGACTGATATTTAGAAACCCCTAAGAGATAAAGCTCGAATCCCAAAGACTGTTTAGATGTGACATGCGAAATATGAAAATAGATTTATCAAGGAAAGTATGTGCAACCACAACATTCCACATCAATGTTCAAAAGCAGAATCTCACAAAGCACTTGACAGATGCTCATTTATTAGAAAAAAATTAAAAACAAAATTTGATGATAGGCTTCAAAGAACCAAAAATTGCCCTTGAAATATTTCAAAATTTAATTCTTTATTGACACAGTAGTCCATTATAAAAAACACAAGAACTAGGAGCTGTAATAGGAAATTCAGCCCCTCAAGCTTGCTCTGCAATTCAATACAATCATGATTGATCTCATCTTGGTTTCAACTACACTATCCTGCCCATTCACCATAACTCTTTAACCCATTACCAATTAAAAATCTGTCTATAAACAACAAAGAATAAAGAAAATTACAGCAGAGAAACAGGCCCTTCAGCCCTCCACGCCTGCACCGACCATGCTGCCCAACTAAAACCCCTTACCCTTCTGGGGACCATATCCTTCTATTCCCAACCTATTCATGTATTTGTCAAGACGCCCCTTAAAAGTTACTACCCTGTCTGCTTCCATTATCTCCCTCGGCACGAAGTTCCAGGCACCCACTACTCTCTCTGTAAAAAATCTGCCTCGTACAGATTCAGCCATTCACCTGAAGAAGAGGGTAACCTCGAAAGCTAGTGAGTTTACTATCAAATAAATCGGTTGGACTTAAACCTGGTGTTGTCAGACTTTTTACTGTGTCGAACTGTCCACACATTCTTTCCCAGACTTCTTGTCCACCTTCTCTTTGGTGAATACTGACACAAAGTATGAAATACTCACGGAAAGTACCTCCTCAAATTTACTCAATATCCCAGCATGCACCACATTCTGGGGTAGTGAATTCCACAGATTCGTGACCCTTTGCGAGAAGTTCCTTCTTCTCATCACTGTTCTAAATCCTTTATCTTCAAACAATGACTTCTCATTCTAGGTTGCCCCAGAAGAGGAAACATCCTTTCTACACCTACCTGGTCAATCCCTTCTATAACCTTATATACCTCAATTACACCTCCTCTCATTCTTCTATCTCAAGGGAGTATATGCTTAAATTGCTCAATCTCTTCATAAGACAAACCCCTATCTCTTGAATTAATCTAGTGAGCCTCCTCTGAACTGGCCCCAGTGCAACTACATTTCTCCTTAAGGTGACCAAAACTGTACACAATACTCCAGGTGTAGTCTCATAATGCCTTGTACAGTTGCAGCAACAGTTCCCTTTCTTTATACTCTATTCCTTTGGCAATAAATGCCAAAATCCCTTTTGCCTTCTTCTAACTTGCTGTACCTGCATACTAGTTTTCTGCAATTCATGAATAAGGACACCCAATCCCTCTGCACCAAAGCACTCTAAGTCTCTCCTCATTTAGATAATAAGTTGCCTTTCTGTTTCTCTGACCAAAATGGATAACCTCACATTTATCCGTGTTAAACTCTATCTATCAAATTTTGGCCCATATATGTAACCCACCTATACTGTAAATTTCTTATGTCCTCATTGCAACTTACTATTCCACCTACTTTAATGTCATCTGCAAATTTGGCTACAGTACCTTCCAGCCCTGCATACAAGTCGTTAATCTAGGTTGTAAATAGTTGGCGCCCAAGGACCAAATTTTATTATATCACTAGTTACATCTTGCCAACCGGAAAAGACCGATTTATCCTGATTCTCTGCTTTCTGTTGATTAACCAGTCCTGTATCCAAGCTAATAAATTACCCCTAGCATCATGTGATGTTAGTAATTGTTTGGAAAAGATTGTGAAAATAATATGTACTCCAAACTAATTTCTCAAATAGAGTGAAATCATTGTTCAAAATAATTAGTTTGCCAAGTTGAATCCGTCATTAAAAATTAGGTCACAATACATTTTCAGAAAGCATTTGCCATCACCTGTCATGTCCCTAAGACAAACTATTTAAATCAAACTTCATCCCTTTGCTTATTTAAAAGGTGGACCTTGCTGAATGAAAAGATGGCTGTTCCAGGTCATGTGATTCACAAGTTGGCTACAGGATCTGGAAATTTCCAACAGCAGTTACAAGACAAATGCTCAACCCTCATTTAAGTGGAATCTCACATCTCTCATTTCTTCCTTGTGAGATCACATTGCAGTCAATTCACCCAAGGTGCAGCAGATGATGTTTCCACAGCCTGGTCCTATAACTAAAACACATAATGCCTGCAAAGGTGCTACAGCCACCATTTGTCTCCTAAGATGAACACTGGATTATAACTGTAGAGACTCATTATTAGCTTACAACTGATTCATTGATGGGCAGCATCATAAGACCTAGGCTTATGGTTTTTGAAAGCTTTAAAATTATATTGGGTTAAAGTAAATTACTGTGGATACTGGAATCTGAAACCAAAAGAGAAAATGCTGGAAAATCTCAGCAAGTCTGACAGCATCTGTAAGGAGAGAAAATAGCTGATGTTTCAGGTCCGGATGACCCTTTGTCAAAGCTGCCAGACCTGCTGAGACTTTCCAGCATTTTGATTTAGTATTATATTTCTAGACTTGCAACCCCAGTCTGCAAACGCTACAACAGAACTTGAGGCTGACCTGCATTAAGTTTAACTCTCTTCAAAGGCTTTTTCCTCTGGAATATTCCTGCCATCGCCTGCCAGCAGACAACATCTTTGCATATAGCAACCTCATCTCACTACATCCCCAACAGCTTTAAAGGAATTCTGCAATTCCTGATCTAGTTAGCTGAACTCATCTGAACTGCAACTCCTCCGTGAGGGGACCTCACTGTGTCTAGACGTCCTGGATTCTGGAATCAGATGAACCAATGCCTATATCCATGGTTCTTTTTTGGTTTAGTCATAGGTGTCAAAACTCTTCCTTCCTATGTTCTTATTGTATGCTGTATTTGTATGTAAAGTTGCAACCACCCCAGTTTGAATCTAAGAATAAACAATGCTTCTGACTTAAACCTAAAGAGAGTTTGCTGTGATTCACTTTAAAATTGGCAGCACAAACAGGGTTTGGGGAAACATGCCAGAGCCTACTTCAACAATTAAAACACTCTGTTCATTGCCAGGGGTTTGGCTTTTCCTCTCTTCTATGTCTGTAACAGACCATCCATAACTTATTCAGGCAACTTCTGATGTCTGATTCCTTTACATTAGAACTAAATATACAGAACCATACGTTACAAATATGTTCATTTTTAAAATTTTCTTCAATACAAGATCAAACAATGAATGATCAATAATAAACGGAAAAATATCTCCACTTGCACAAGACAATCAAAAGTTATTCAGATGGTAATATGGAGTTGAGAGAACAACCAGATCAGCCATGGCCTTATTGAATTCTAATCAGTAATCTCTAAACTGTCTGTGCTTTATATGCTCTGTCTGAGGCCAGAACTCTCCATTCACCTGACGAAGGGGCTAACCCCGAAAGCTTGTGAGTATATTATCAAATAAATAGGTTGGACTAAAACCTGGTGTTGTCAGACTTTTTCCTTATTGAATAAGGCCATGGCTCAAGGGGCCAAATTCCCCTGTTCCTAATTCCTATGTTTGTACGTGTAGGTTTCCAGGTCACATAGGCTGTTCAGCCCACAAACTAATTCTTCTCAAATGTATGAAGACATACCATGGTGCGCATCATGACATTGCTTGTGGCATTTGAATGCCTTTTCTAAGCCAAGAAGCATGTCTGGACAATTTTCTGGCGACATTTGGCATCACAGTTGAGTCCTTACCATTTGTATATTTCATCCTGTAATCACCTATGGTCCATTCCTATTTATAGGCTGCAGCACACCTGTTATCATCAAATAAAGTGCATTGGTCCACAGTTACTTTAATGTTATACTAGACACTAGCTCGATCAATTATTATAGATCTAAACTCATTTAAAAATTCCAAGCCTATCAACCAGATTTAATATAAATAAACATTTAGTTTTAAAACTTGCAATTTTCTTTGTGTGGATTTGAAGTTAAATGCGACAAAACACAAAACACGAGGAATCCAATTATGAAAAATGCAGCAAAATGAGTTGCTTGGTTTAATGGACTGACATTAGGGACAAAGTAGGAACCCACTCATTACAGAGGAGGCCAGCAGCAAGTCAGGAATGTGAAAAATAATAGTGGGCTACTTGTGGCTTTTTAACTCTGCAGCAGCAAGAACAACCAGCTGCCAAGCTTCCCAACCAATTTTAGCAGACACATATTATCACAGCCTGCCCCTCCTGACTGTTCAAATCTTACTCTTTAAAGTGATCTCAACAGAGACAAAATTGATCTATTCTGCAATTGTCAGGACAGAGAGAGCATCTGCACTGATGGATTGTCAATTTGGGAAAGTTGTAACTCTGGTTCTTGGAGGCACACCTGAAGGTAATACTGAAGGTATTAAGGGCCTAAAGGGAAATATCCTTCCCAGGAGATGAAGGGAAGTGGCCGGCCTGAGGGCAAACAGGTGTGGTTGGAAGTCAGGGAGAGGGTGAGCGGCGGGAATGTGGCCCCTCGCTCATGGACACAGGATTGGTGTAAGGGACATCATATTCAAGTGCCAACCCCTTCAATCTGACTTTCAGTTTCTTCTTGCACAACACTCCTCAGACCAACAAACTTTACAGCTCCAACCATTCCTCTAGGGACACTTTGTCACATACTCATCCGAACAGCCACCAGTCATACTCACCCTCATCTTATTCCTATTTCACATCCATACCTCACAGTTATCCTCCACAAATATTTGCATTTTGCTCTCTCAATACATTCTATTTCTCATTCCAATAACTCCCCTTTCCTCTGTGAAGGAAAAGAAACCACAGACACAAATGGGAGACTGGGGTGTCCTTCCAGTCATCACTGATTTCAGATGAGAGTTTCGCAGTGCTGCCTCAGTGCCAGCGACTTGGGTACAATTCCAGCCTCAAGTGACTGTGTGGAGTTTGTACAATCTCCCCATGTCCACATGGATTTTCTCCAGTTTCTTCCCACAGTCTAAAGAAATGCAAGTCAGGTGGAGTGGCTATCCAAATTGTCCCTTAGTGCCCATAGATATGAAGGGGTAGGTGGATTAGCTATGGTAAATGCAAGGAGGTTTACAGGGATGGGGGTGTCTGGTAAGATGCTCTCTCAGAGTTGGTGCAGACCCAATGGGCTGAATGGCTTCTTTTTGTACTGTAGGGGTTTCTATGATTCTATGATAATTCATTATCTTTCCTCTCCCACAGATCCTTCAAGTATCACCCAGGAGCTGATGAAGGGGGAGGCTGGGCAGTACTCAGAGGAGGTTGCACATTCTATGGAACAACCTTCATGCAACTAATGTATATAACTCCAACAGCTCAGGTACATGCACCTCAGGTGGGCCCAACATGCAGGTATTTGAATTGTCATTTGGTGAGTCACACATCACAAGTCAGCAGAAGAGCAGAAAAGGTAAGGACAGCAGTGAAAAGGCCTCGCCAAAGGGCACAGAAGCCTCTGTTCTGTTCAAATGGACACAGTGGCATTGACAATGAGACCATTTGGAATAGCAGCAGAAAGTATGACTGTCACTGGCAATGGGTGCAATGGCGCCAGCAGGAGAAGAGGCCTTGTTCAGTGTCTTGAAAGTCATTCAAAAGTAGCACAAGCTCACTTTCATAATGATTCCTGTGAGATAAAAGCTCTTCACTTAAGCAAAGAAGCAGCTGTTAGAGTTAAGTATTTAATGATAAAAGTAAATTACTGTGGGTGTTAGAATCTGAAACAAAACAGAAAATGCTGAAAAATCTCAGCAGCTCTGACAGCATCTGTGGAGAGAGAACAGAGCTAATATTAAATGTTTTTGAACAGTATTTAATGGTTGTCCAGCTCATCAACTTTACAGCCTTGACTATTCCAGATGTGCTCATGCCTTGTTGAGCCTGGTAAGTTTCAGACAGCCCCTGAAATCCACAAACTGACGTTAAAACACAGAATTAAAGGATTAAATCCTGATTCAATTGGCTTTTTGCACATTTAAATAACAGGCCTACCTTCCCCATAGGGGTTTCCACACATGCCCCAATTAAGTGCAAACAGTCAGCCGGCTCCTGCCAGCTTCCCAACATGCCAGCCTTATTTTTATGCTTTAATCACGTCGAGAGCCACCCCCCATCCACCACCAACCAACTAACCTTTTGGGATCAGGCTTCTCAGCTAATGAGCAGTTCATATTTCCTCATCTTCTACTTGCCATAACTAGACTAAAGGAAATTAGTTTAATGCTGCTGCGAGTGTGCATGAATCCCAAGCAGTCAAACACTGCACGATTTAGACAAATTTCACTGTCTTAGTAAAGCCATAAGAATGACCAATGAAAAATGTAAATAGGTGAGAACCATTAAGATGTTTTTGTGAGGCTTTAATTTAGTTGCTATTTGCGGCAAAACTATCCATGTTTTACTTAGAGTTGGTTTTATAATTTCCTGAGAATTGTAAATCTTCCCAAATTTTTGTGGAAAAAAGCAAAGGGATTTAACTGCCCCAAACACATGCTGTATCAAACTTGGAGGGTGATTCTTGATTTAAAAGGTTAAACAATATTACACTGCCATCAGTCAACTTAAGTGCAAATTACACCAAAAATATGTTTATTGTTGAAATGAGAATGCAGTGCAATGGCTACCTACATTGATTACAGCTACAAAGTGAACAAAAGCTCCATGGGTAATATATGACATACAGCGCAACCATGTAGCACTTCACATTCATTAAAACAGCTGCCAGATGCTGATACAGGAATGAATCCTTCCTGATCACAGGTCACAAGTTGAATTGCAATGAATTATGTGGTTGAGCTGTCCTTAAAGAATCACTTCCAGCAAACTATCAGTCACACACCAGTAAATATTCTCACCAGTAAGAACATCTGAATGTTGAGAACCCAGTCTGCACCGATTCTAATATGTCAGTAATGATTACTATACTGGCAAAGCATTGTAGCAATATTGCTCATTTTGACTTGCATAAGGTTCACCGAATTTATGTAAAGTGAATCACAGAATACTTATCAATACATAATCAGACTGTTGTTATTCGTCCATTGTCATCGATGAGGACTTCGACACCATTAGTCATTTTGAGGCTGGTTGCGGTGTGTCCGAAGGTGACTGATCAGGCCAATTCAGGCACAGAATGTCCTGGCACGTATTGGACAGACTTGTGTAGACACTGTAGTTGTTGCACTAGTGGGTCTGGACTTGCGCAGCTCACGCTTAAGTTGTGCTTCAGCAATGCACCTTGCTTCGTAAAAGCTTGACAGCTCTTGTGGATGAGGCAGCGCCAGGAGGGGCAGTTTTGTGCTAGTGTTTCCCAGGTGGTCTTGTCTATGTCAAGTGACATCAGGGAGGCCCTGAGTGTGTCTCCGTAACATTTCTTCTGCCCTCCATGTGAGCGTCTTCCAGCAGAGAGTTCCCCAAAAAGGAGCTGCTTGGGTATGCACTCGTCTGACATATGGATGACATGACCTGCCCACCGGGTCTGCGCTCTCATCAGCAGTATGTGGATTGATGGTAGATTTGCTCTAGAGAGAACTTCAGTGTCTGGTACTTTGTCTTGCCAATGGATGCATAACATTCTGCAAAGACAAGTCATGTGGAAATGATTGAACTGTCTTGCATGCCTTCGATACACAGTCCACGTTTCACAGGCATACTGGAGGGTATTGAGTACCGCGGCGCTGTAGACATTCAGTTTTGTTGCTGGGCTGATTCCTCGATGTTCCCATAGAGTGGAGCACAGTCTACAGAAGGCAGAACTTGCCTTTGCAATTCTGCAGTAGTCAATAGTCACTGCTTGGAAGAGGTGCTGCCAAGATAAGTGAACTGGCCCACAAGTTTTATTTTGTTTATTTGACCGCAAGATGGGATCCCCACCAGCTGCGATAAACTGGCCAGGGTGTAGTGAAGCAGGCAATGTTTAGGGCACCTTTTCCAGTCCCTTCCCCATGCTATGGAGGTGAGCAGTGTATTCCTGAAGAGGACTGCTCAGTTGCCCAGGTAGAAGCCGAGTTTCACTGCTGCTTCGGTCAGCGGAAAACGACCGTTAGACCTGAGCCGTCTGTGTGCAGGTCCGTGATGACAGCTCCCAGTGTATCCCACACCTGCTGCTTCATCGCTTGCCCATCGCCACAGAACTTCAAAGGTTGAACAGGACGATGATGATGATGATGGTGGTGTTGAGACTAGCGTTTGATTTGGATTAATGTGAGGGAGAGTTGCGCAGTATCAGCCTTAGGACCCGATTTCACCAAACATTCGCGCCCGAATCGTGGTCAATTCGAGCATTGGGCCTGCAACGCAATTTGCGCCTGAAACCGGGCAGATCACGCCTTTACCGACACCCAATTTGGGTGGCGGGTCCGATCTGTTAATTTAAATAGCATGCATTTAAATCGATTTAATGAACCGCATGCCCAACTGTAGCGCCAAATCCCATTTTACCGTCTTCGGATCCGTTTCGAATCTGCGCTGTTACCAACCTGCAGAATAAAAATCTGAAGCGGATTCCTGTTCTGCAGGGGAACGCCGAAGCCCATCCTTCTCGAGCGCCCTTCAAAAACCCTCTGCTAACCACCCCGGTAGACTTGCCCCCACGGGAGGCAGGCCCCCCCCCCCCCCCTTAGCAAAGCATACCCCCTCCACGATCCACACCCCTGGGAGGCAGCCACCCTCCCCCTGACCCCACCATGGTCAGATACCCCCAGAGGCAAAGCCCACCCTCCCCCGCCCCCCTCCCCGGGAGGCAGGCACCGCCCCTCCCCCCCCCCCCCCCCCCTCGACAGAGCACACCCCCAACCTACCTGGATTGCTGTTGTCCCTCCACCATCCTTCTGACCTGCATTCGTTGATGTGGAGATGCCGGTGTTGGAGGTGGGGTCTATAGAGGGGCTGCCTCCCGGGAGGGTCTGATTGCGGGGTGGGTGGGTGGGGGGGGGGGGGGGGGGGGGGGGGGCGGGGCGGGGGGTTGCCTCCCAGGGAGGGGGGCTGCTTCCCAGGAGTAGTCTGATGGGGGGGGCCTGCCTCCCAGGGGGGTCCAATCACGGCTCATCCTCCCCCCCATTCCCCCATTCTCCCCCCTCCCACCTGCCTGGCTCTCTCTGTTTTGTCTTTTGTGCCCAGGCGCACTGTTTCAGGTTTTTTCAAACTGCGCACGTACAGTTCAGAGCTCCGATCATTCTGGCTGTGCTAAGCCCTGTCCCACAACGTGGACCAGACCGGAACTGACAAAAAGCATATGGGCGTGCTGGAACGGGGATTTCGGGCTTGGATCCATTTTACATCCAGATCCGGCACTTAGCCTCCAAATGGTAACATCTAGCTTTGAGGTGTCCAGTACTCAGAATTAGGAACTTCCAGAAGCTGCTTACCATGTAGTTTGTTGGCTCAGCACCAGTAGTCAAATACAGTCAGAGTCCGAAGCAGAGTTTGACTGGGTTGTCATAATTGAAGGCTTTGCAGCTGACTGACCACAGAAACAGCTCAAGGCTTCAAACAGCTGATAAAATGCCAATCTGTAGAGATCAGCCTTATTCATATGCATCAAGTTGGAGAATCAGATTGAGACAGGTGAAACACAGGGCTTCAATTGTATTATAATCACTCAGATCTCTGGACATGCTGAAAGATTGGGCTGATAGAGATGTCTGGTGGCAATACCACATCTGTAACTCCAAGATGTCCTGCTCAAATGACTACTGTGTATTCACTTCCATACAGACCCAAGCAGTGATAGCATTATGTACTGGTTTTGCTGTGATGTTCGTTCATGTGTCATGGAAAAGTCTTATACACACCTCCTGATGAAGTTTTGCCCAAGATTCATCCAGAGTTGGAATGTTAGCTCGGTTCTCCCTCCACTGATGCTGTCAGACCTGCTGAGAATTTCCAACATTTTCTGTTTTTGTTCCTACTTTTGCACTCAATCCCATTAGGAACGAATGCTAAAATTTAATTTGCCTTCCTTATTAACTGCTGCACTTGCTTCCTAATTTTCTGTGATTCAAGCACCCAGATCCTTCTGCATAGGAGCATTTTGAAGTTTCTCTTCATTTAGACAATAAGTTGCCTTTCTATTCCTCTGACCAATATGGATAACCTCACGTTTATGCATGTTAAATTCCATCTGCCAAATTTGGGCTCACAAATCTAACCTATTTATACCCATTTGTAAATTTATTTTCTCATTAAAACTTGCTTTCCCATCTACTTTAGTGTGCAAATTTGGCTTTGTACATCACGTCCTTGCATCCAAGTCATTAATGTAGATTGTAAACAGTTGGGCCTGAGGACCAAATTCTGTAGAACACAACTAGTTACAGCTTGCCAACTAGAAGAAAAATCCCATTTATGACGACTCTGCTTTCTGTTAGTTAACCAGTCCTCGGTCCAAGCTAATACATTACTCCCAAACCTGTGGGATCTTATCTTCTGTAAGTCCAGGTGCACTGCAGCTATTGGATCCCAATTATTCACTTTGCTTGTTACATCTTCAAACAGCTCCAGCAAATTAGTCAAACACGATTTATCCTTCATAAAAACATGCTGGTTCCAAAGGATTGGATTTTGACTTTCCAAATGTCCTGTTGTTACTCTCTTAATAATTTATTCCCTAGAATTTACAAGACGAAAGAGTGGTCTGGTAGAAACATTCACGATATTAAAGGAAACAGGCTAGATAGAAAATATTTCTGTTGGTTAGTAAGTCCTGGACTAGGGGACAAAAAACTTTTCCAAGTAAAATTAGAAAGCACGTCTAGAGACAAAGGGTGGTAGAAGTTTGGAATTCTCTTTCATAAATCACAACCAATGCTAGATCAGTTGTTAATTTCAATATTGATTGCTGATTTAAAATTGGAGGTTGAAGAGTTGTTCATGCTCCATCTTTGAATATATTTAAGGCTGAGGGCCACAGATGTGTGATCTCTCAAGGAATCTTGCCCATCCCTAATTACACTTAGAAGATGGTAGTGAGCTGCCTTCTTGAATCATTGCAGTCCATGTGGTGTAGATACATCCACAGAGTGGTTAGGGAAGGAGTCCCAGGAATTTGACCTGGGACAATATAGTTTTAAATCAGGATGCCATGCTATTTGGAAGATGATTTGCAGGTGATAGTGTTCGCATGTGCTTTCTGCTCTTGTCCTTCTGGGGTTTAGAATATGCTGTCAAATAAGCCTTACTGCAGTAAATGTTATAGATAGCAAAAACTGTTGCTACTGTGCACTGGTGATGGAGAAGATGAAGGGTTACGTTGGTTGATAGGGTGCAAATTGTTGCCTTGTCCTTGGTGGTGTTGAGCTTCTTGAGGAATTTTTTGTGCTGCATTCATAGGAATGTAGGAGCAGGAGACGACCATTCAACCCATCAAGCCTGCTCTGCTATTCAATGCTACCATACTGATCATCCACTTCAATGCTTTCTTCCCCACACTATCCTCATACCTCTTAATGTCATTGATATCTGGAAATCTACCAATCTCTGCTTTAACCATCCTTAATTACTGAGCTTCTGCAGCCCTTTGGAGTAGAGAATTCCGAAGATTCACAATCTCCCAAGTAAACAGATGTCTTCTCACCTAAGTGGTTTCTCCTTTATTTTCAAATTGTGTCTAGACTCTCACGGGAAACATTTTATCTGCAAACATCCTGTCTATCTTTTTAGGTATTTTGTAGCTTTCAATGAGTCGGAATGGGAGAGAAAAATGGCCAATAATTTCAGTGACCATCTTCATTGTGATCATGCAGTCTATCTTTATTATACAGAATGAGTCTTGTGATGATGTGTCTGTCCTTGTTATAGAAACAAAGGTGGGGAGGGATTGGAGTTTGGGTTGAGGGAGGTCAGGGATGGGAGGAGGCTATGTAGGGTTGGGGGGAGGGGAGGGGGAGTTTGGGGGAAGGATGGGTATGTGGAGGGAGCCAGAGGTCCATGGTTGGAGGTTGAGGGTGGGGTGGTCTGATTCATTGAAACTCTTGGAATTACAGGCCCAGATCCCCAAATCTCTCTTCACATGACAATCCTGTTATCCTGGGAACAAATCTGATGAACCTTGGTTGCATTCTGTCCATGGCAGATATATCCTTCCTTAGTTAAACAGAAAGAACTCCAGGTGAGATCTAACCAATATTCTATGCAATTGAAGCAATACTTTGCTATTTCTGTACTCAAATCCTCTTGTGTTAAAGGCTAACCTTGCATTGGCCCTCCTAATTGTTTGCTGCATCTGATTCTAGCCTTCAGTGACTTATTGGCAAGGACACCCAAGGCTCTTTGTAGATCTACACTTTCTAATCTCTCATCATTTAAGAAATATTCTGTGCATTTGTTCCTCCTACTAAAGTGGGTAATCTCACATTTTTCCACATGATATGCCACCTGTCATGTTCTTGCCTACTCATTAAATCTGTTCAAATCTTGTTGAAGCACCTTGCATTGTGCTCAAAGCAACATTCCCACCTAGCTTTGTGTCATCCGTGAACATGGAAATATTACAGTTGGTTTACAAAACCAAATCGTTAATATATATTGTGAACAGCTGGGGCCCAAGTACTGATACTTAAGGTACCTCACTAGGTACACCCTGACAACAAAAGAATGATCAGGTTATTCCTACTTTGTTTTTTTGTGTATTAACAAATTCTACATACACACCAGTTTATTATCTCTATCCCACGTACTTTCATTTTGCTAATCAACCACCTGAGGGGAGCTTTACCTGCAAATCCAAGTACACTACATCCACTGATTCCTCTTTATTAATTCTGTCATTATCATCCTCAAAAAACTCCCAGTAGCTTATTTAAACATGATACCCCATTCAAAAATCCATGTTGACTATACTCAATCAGGTCATTAGTACCTAAGCGTCAAATTATTACATCCTTCACAACAGATTCCAGCATTTTCCTGACTTCTGATGCAAAGCAAACGGATCTATTCCCCATTTTATCTCTCCTTCCATTCTTAAATAGTGGGGGTACATTTACTACCTTCCAATCTGCAGGAACCATTGCAGAATCTACAGAATTTTGGAAGATGATTAGCAATGCATCCACGATCTCCAGAACTAGGTCTTTCAACATTGTGGTATATAGAAAATCAGGTTCAGTAGACTTATCAATCTTCAGTCCCATTAATTTCTCTATTACAACTTTCTTTCAAACACTAATTTCCTTCAATCCCTCATTCTCCCTTGTGCCTTGGATTTCTAATTCTGGGATATTTTTAAATCTTCCTCTGTGAAGTTGGACACAAAGTAATAATTTTGCTCCTCTGCCATTTCTCTATTCCCCAATATAAATTCTCCTGACTGCATGTGATTGATCCACATTTCTCTGAGCTAAACATTCCATTTTTACACGCTTATAGAAGCTTTTACAGTCTGTTTTTATGTTTCTGCCAATCGACATCCAAATTCTATTCTCTCTTTCTTTATCAGCTTCTTGGCCCTCTTTTGCTGTATTCTAAAATACTCCCAATTCTCAGGTTTACTACTATTTTTGGCAAATTTATTGGTCTTTTATTTTAGTCTTGTAGAATCCTTAACTTGCCTTGTTAACCACAGTCGACTGACTTTTCTTCTTTGTTTTTTACGTTTTGAAATAATGTACAATTGCTGTAAACTAGGTAATAATTCTTTAAAGAATATCCATTTGCTATGTACTGTCATATCTTTTAATGTATTTTCCCAATCCACCTCAGCCAATTTGCTCATATCTTCATAATTTTCTTTGCTCACATGTAACAGCATGGTTTCAGACTGAACTGCCTAAGATTCAAAGTCATTGTAAAATGCTATCATATTATGATCACTCATCCCTAAAGATTATTTTACAACAAGGTTATTAATAAGCCCTTTCTCATTAAATAATACAAGGTCTGAATAAGCCTGTTCTCTCGTCAGTTCCTCAACATATTACTCCAAAAAACCATCCCTAACACAGTCCAGAAACTCATCCTCCATAGCATTAGTGCTTGTTAGATTTACTAAGTTTACATACAGATTGAAGTTACCCGTGATTAGAGTATTACCCATGCTACGTGCATTTTGAATCTCCCGATTAATACCATATTCCATACTACCACTACTATTTAGTGACCTAACCCATACAAATGCTTGCTGTTTGTTAGCTCCACACAAACAGATTCCACATTTTGATCTTCTGATCTGAAATCTTCCTTTACAATCAGCACAGCACAACCTCCGCTTCCTTTTGCCTGTTCTTCTGAAATGTCAAAATCTTGAATCTTCGGTTCCCAGTTGGGTCACCTTGTAGCCATGTTTCCGTAATAGCAATTAGATCATCTTTATCTCTACTTGTGCCTTTAAATGATCTGTCTTGTTGCAAATGTTTCATGCATTCAGGCAGAGCATCCCTGTCTTTTCCACATCCCAAACCTTGTTGATGCTTGTCTTCATTTTATCTGCCTTCTAATTTCACTTCCTGTTACCAGCTTTCCACCCTTTCAATTTGATCTACCCTTCAGGTTCCCATCCCCCCGACAAGCTCTCTGACAGCACAAACAAATTTTCCTGCAAGTGAAGTAGCCCCAGTCCTGTTAAGGTGTAAACAGTCCATCTTGTACAGATCACACCTGCCCCAGAACTGGTTCCAATGCCTTTGAAATCTGATATCCTCCTTCCTACAACAATTCTCCAGTCATGTATTCACTCGCTCAATTTTCTTATTCCTATCCTATGCTACTTGCACCTGGCGCTGGGAAAAGTCCCGAGATGACTGCTTTAAAATCCAGCTAATTTAGTTCCTAATTCCCTAAAAGCTGCTTTCAGCGCCTAATCCATCTTCCTACCAATGCCATTTATAACAATGTGGCCCATGTTCTCTGGCTGTTTACCCTCTCTTAAGAGGGTGGTCTGCAGCTGCACTAAGAACTCCTTTACCCTGACATCAGGGAGACAACACATCATCCTGGAGTCATGATTACCGCCAGAGAAACACTTGTTTGATACCCTGACTGTTGAATGCCCTCATTTTGGCAGTGGAGAGTATTCCATCACACTCTTGACTTATACCTCTTAGATGCTGGAAAGGCTTTGGGGAGTCAGGAGACAAGTTATACATCACAGAATATCAAGAATCAGTTATAACCACAGTATTTATGTGACTTCTCCAGTTAAATTCTTGGTCAATGGTAACACCAAGGATATTGATAGTTAGTGATTTGATGATTAATGTCAAGCCTTGGTGTTTAGACTCTCCCTGATGGAGGAGGTGCATCATTTTGTTTAGCCCATCATTACAATGCTGCAAATTTTGTGAAGTTGCTGTACCGTGGGCAGCACGGTAGCACAGCGGTTAGCACTGCTGCTTCACAGCTCCAGGGCCCTGGGTTCAATTTCTAGTTCTGTCTGTGTGGAGTTTGCACATTCTCCTCATGTCTGTGTGGGTTTCCTTCGGGTACTCCAGTTTCCTCCCACAGTCCAAAGATGTGCAGGTTAGGTTTATTGGCCATGCTAAGAAATTGCCCCTTAGTGTCCAGGGATATTATATATAGTGTAATAATATATAGGGTATAATATATAGGGGTGGGGCCTGGGTGGGATTGTGTTCGGTGCAGACTCAATGGGCCAAAGGGCCTCTTTCTGCACTATAGGGTTCTATGATTCTAAGCATGAGATACCAATTAGACTCGTCATAGACTGTTAAATTTTGACCACTACAACCCAAGTACTTTTTTAACAATGTGATAAGTGTGAAAGACTGCCAACAAACTTTCAGGCATTGAACATTAAATATTATAAGCTTGAAGTTTTATTCCTTCAGGTTTTCATTACTACAGCTTTTAGAAATGGAATATTTTAATTCTCTTTTACTTTTTCTTTACTGTCTCATTTTTTCTCTCTCTTTTAATCCAATTTTCATTTCCCTCCTGTTCAGGTACACTGTGGGAGAATTTAGCATAGCCGTTGCACCTAACCAGCAGATATTTTGGACTGTGGAAGAAAACCGGAGCACTCGGGAAAAAACTGTTGCAGACACCAGGAGAATGTGCAAACTCCGCACAGACAGTGACCGAAGCTGGGAATCAAATGTTGGTCCCTGGAGCTGTGAGATAGCAGTGCTAACTATCGTGCCACCCATATTCAAAGTACTTAAATTTTTGCATCAATAATTTTCAGAATAAACACCTCTTCATCACCACTCATCTCCAACTATAGCCAGAGGATCAGCTAATTGGGTGGTTCAAAGCACCTCAATGGCAGCAGTAGATAGCGGATGGATTTTATTTTTGTTAGGTAAGGATGCATTGAGATATAGAGCACATGTAGGAGAACAGAGTTGAGGTACAGATTAACCATGATCTTATTGAATCGAAAAGTACACCCTGAATGTCTATTTCTGTTCCTAGTGATGCTGGTTCAGAGAAGTACTCGAATTGCTCATGAAGATACTAACAAGAGTTAAAATAATGCTTTCATTTCATGTTGCCAATCCACTAGTATTAGGACCTTTATGTTGTATTAATACTGGTGGCAAAACTGCTGCAGTTCACTTTCAGTACTCTAAAATTGACAGAAATTGCTGGAGCCTGCAAATGGGCAGTTGAAAGTGTAAATCCAGAATTACTGTCAGTGATTCTATAATTTCACAGTGGGTGCATTGTTGACATTCTCACAAGTTGCAATCAATTGGAAATCACTAAACTGATGAGAACTTCAGCTCTAACTTTCACTACTAATCTCATGGTAACAACTGTTGAAAAGATTACACTTTGTTAAATGAGGCATAACTGAGCCTAAAGTTTTTGAACGGTGGGGTTCCACTTCCTGCCATGCAGATAGTTGTCAGGGACTCCTTGTGCCCCACAGCCTTCTCACACTCTAATGAGCATTGTGGCTGTAGGCAGAAATTCCACCCTCCACTCGGGAGTCAGATTCTCCTCCAGCTCTCCAGTTCTTGCAGCAACAAAAGCTGTAGTGGACTGAAGCGGAATTACATGGGGGCATTGGAGTCTAAGTATGACTACCAGAGTCCATTGCATGTTTCAAGGAGTCCCAAGGGGCGTGAAGGGATGATTAGGATCTAAAGGAAGAGGCCAGAGCAAGATGTCAGTTTGGAGACATATGGGGAGGGTGCCCAATTTCAACTGGGGCTTCTGATAGAGGCTCCTATCCAAACTCTCTGCTGTTCACATTCTTTCTGCCCATGACGTAGATAATGTAAATAGGAAGAAACCTTTTTGCTCAGCAGAGGGATCAACAACGAGGGCCACAGATTTAAGGTAAGGGGCAGGTGATTTGGAGGAGATTTGAAGAAAAGCTTTTTCTCTCAGGTGGTGGTGGGAATCTGGAACTCACTGCCTGAAAGCATTTAGATGAGCACTTGAAACACCACAGCATAGAAGGCTATGGACCAAATACTGAAAATGGGATTAGAATACAAAGGTGCTTAATGGCTGGCACAGATACAGAGGGCTGAAGGGACTCTTTCAATGCTGTAAAGCTCTATGAATATGACTCTAGAGACGTTAAATTATTTTAATAAGTATCTGAATCTGCACCTTAAGTCCTGTAAATCACAGGGCTATGGGCCAGGTGCAAGAAGGTGGGGTTAGGAAGGGCATCTGAGTGTCCTTGGGTTGGCATGGACAAGATGGGCTGAATGACTTCCTTCTGTGCTGTAATGTTTCTGTGGTTCTATGCAGCTGCCAGGACAGGCAAAAGCACCACACTGTGAGGCTGACTGACAATCTTTAATTGGTTGTTAATGTAATTTTTAGCACACTAAGGATTATAAATGTTGTCCAATCACAGAATCACATCTCATGTTGGACATGGTGTTTTGAGTTTAGCACTCTTGCGCTGGTTGGTAGAATCAGTACCTCGCCTGTTGTGAACAGCAGAAGGGACCTCCAAATTGATATGATCCGCCTGTCTTTGGGACATTTGACCTACATACCTAATATCATGCTGGCTACTGAAACTCACATTACATGTTACTTACTTGTGTGATAGAGAGAACGTCTTTTTGGCTTGAGAACAGCATCCTGTTAAAGCAAAAGACACTCATGTTGCCACTGTACACAGGCAACTGGAAACAACGAGCTTCACCTATTGCTCAAACTCTACCCTTCCAGAGGATTTGGTGATGGACAGGGCACTTTCCTTGGTCGAAAGTGATGGCCTTAGGGCAAAACTTCTACAGGAAAATGATTAGATCATTTTGCTCTGTATATCACACAAACTCATGAACAAGGCCCAACTAAACAACTGTATAAAGCAAATAAAGAATAATCATTCATAAAATTAAACATTCATTAACTAATGCTGTGCACTGAAATGAGAAAAGAGTAAAATGAAGGTAAGAGAAATAAATGGAAGGATGTGTGTGATAATCAAAGTAATATGTTCACTGAGTGCTGCAAATGGTGAAGTAAATGGTTGCGTGAAAAGATAAATGAGCCTGTTGTATTAGATCTGTGTTCATGTTGCTAAATAAGGAAACTTCAATTTCAGAAGCAGCAAACCTCATGATATTGTTACCGCTGCCTTTTATTTACAGCAGTTTCCAAATACTGAAAGATGGCTTCCATTTACTTGCCAGATTTGTTTCTTTCACATACCATCTGGCACTAATGGTACAATCAAGGGTGCCAGAAGCCTTCTTTTTCTGCCAATAAATGAGAAGTTCCACTGAATTTCCTAACATTTTTAAAAACAGTTGTCATTTTTTTCTGCTGCAAGTTGCACAAAGTAAGGATACTTGACAAATTTCTCTTGAATGTTTTGCATGTTTTAAGTTCAAAGGCTGTAAATCTAAAAAAGTTGAACTAAATAGAAGGTTTACCAACAATGCAGAAAATATGGCCCTGAATATTTGATCATTCTCAAAATTATTTAACACACTTGGAAAACAACAAATGACTTTCAAACAGCAGTAACTCAATCATTGATTGTTGGCAAATCTAGTAAACTTTGTGTACATTAAATGGGAATTTTCAATATTCACCTACACAATTGGTAAGGCTGGAATGTAATGTCCTCCCTCAGACTGAGTTTGGAGGTAGGGGAGATATTCAGACAGATGGAAGGGTGCCTTCCCATCCCACTGCATATTTTTGTATCATCCGCAAATTTAGCAGCCACGCCCTCAGTTCCACCTTCCAAATCATTAACGTATACAGTGAAAAATCAGGGGGAAAACTCTGCACTGACTGGGGGCATACCAAGAAAAGAGAAAAATTAATTGCTTACAGTCAATCACCTCAGCCCCAGGCCATCACTGCAGGACTTATGCATGATAGTGTCCTAGGTGCAACCATCTTCAGTTGCTTCATTAATAACCATTTCAATATTATATAGTCATAAGTGGGGATGTTAGCTGATGCTTGAAAAATGTTCAATGTTGTTCACAATTTCTCAGAAAATAATAAACATAGGAAAGGGCATCTGAGGGGCATGATGGCCGAGGTAAATAGCAAAACTAAAATGGTAGACAGGCAATGCCTTGTACCTCCACACCATTGCTATAGTTAAGAAAGCCCACCAACGCCTCTACTTTCTCAGAAAGCTGAGGAAATTTGGCAAGTCCACTATGACTCTCAACAGTTTTTACAGATGCACCATAGAAAGAATCCTTTCCAGTTGTACTACAGCTTGGTATGGCTCCTGCTCTGACCAAGACTACAAGAAACTACAAAGGGCTGTGAATGCAGCCCAGTCCATCACGTAAACCAGCCTCCCATCCATTGACTCCACCTATACTTCCTGCTGCCTTGTGAAAGAAGCCAGCATAATTAAGGACACTACACACCCCAGACATACTGTCTTCCACCTTCTTCCATTTGGAAAAAGGTTCAAAAATCTAAGGTCATGTACCAATGACTCAAGGACAGCTTCTTCCTTGCTGCCATCTGACTTTTGAATGGTCCTATCACATATTAAGCTGAGCTTTTTCTTCACCCTACCTGTAACTTCAACAGTGTTATCTGCACATTATCCTTTCTTTCTCCTATATGTACACGATGAACAGTATGTTTTGTCTGTATACTATGCAAGAAATAACACTTTTCATTGTATCCCAATACATGTGACAATAACAAATCAAATCAAATCCAAACATGGTTTACAACAAATATAAGAACATAAGAAATAGGAGCAGGAGTAGGCCATCTGGCCCTTCGAGCCTGCCCCGCCATTCAATAAGATTATGGCTGATCTGTCGTGGCTCAGTTCCACATTCCCGCCCTCTCCCCATAACCCTTAATCCCCTCGCTTATCAAAAACCCATCAACCCGCGTCTTAAAATTATTTAGCGAGGTAGCCTCCACCACTTCAACGGGCAGAGAATTCCAGAGATTCACCACCCTTTGAGTGAAGAAGTTCTTCCTCAACTCCATTCTAAACCACCCCCCCTTTATCTTGAGGCTGTGCCCCCTAGTCCTACTGTCCTTTCTGAGCGGGAATAGTCTCTATACATTTCTTTGAGGCACAAAACTCAACAAGAAAAGTAATCAAACTGTGGTTAACAAGAGAAGTTAAGGAGGCTTACAAAATTGCCCAATGTAGTAGTAAACCGGAGTATTGGAGCAATTATAGAATTCAGCAAGGGAGGAATAAGAAACTCAAAGAAAGAGAAAATAGAATGTGAAAGCAAACTAGCAAAAAACAGAAAAGACTATAAAATTTCTATACATATGTAAAAAAGTAAAAGAATGGCAAAACTAAATGTGGGCCATTGCCATTTCAGGCAGAAGCAAGAAAATTTATAATGGAGAAATAAGGAACTGGCAGAGAAACTAAACAAATACTTTGACTCAGAAGTTCAAGGCTTCTCCATTGTGGTGAAAGTCGCGGAAATGGCTGAAAATCTTAAGTCCTGTCCCTAAACACAGTATTCCCTATTTCACAGAGGTGGGATTGCAGTCAGGCCATTGTTCATGCACATGCAGTTTACCATAGAATCCTACAGTGTAGGAAGCCATTCCGCCCATTAAGTCTGCACTGACTCTCCAAAAGAGCATCTTCCCCAGGCCCACCCCATTGCCCTATCTCAGAGCCCCACGCATTTGCCATGACTAATCCACGTAGACAATGCATCTTTGGACATTCAGGGGCAAACTCCACACAGGCAGTCACCCCAAGATCAGAATTGACCCCAGGTCCCTGGCACTGTGAGGCAACAGTGCTAACTACTGTGCCATTGTGCCAACCAAAAGGAGGGAACTTGGCCATTTAAATCTCCATGATGCATACGAGGTGAGTCAGCCTGGTGGGGCAAGGTGAGTGATGGGCATTGGCTGGCATGATTTGGAGGTAAGTTGGCATAGGTGTTGCAAAGGATCATGGAGCTATGTGAGGGCTTTGAGGGGGAGCAGGGATTGGGGAAGAGATATCATAGGCCATTGGGGTAGATCTAGAACCAGGGTGCCTCGAACTCAGAATGAGGGGTAGGCCATTTAGGACTGAGATGGAGGGGAATTTCTTCACTCAAAGGGGCGAATCTTTGGAATACTCCACCTCAAGACTATGTGGAAGTTCAGTCATTGTGTATATTCAAGACAGAAATTGATGCATATCAAAGGATAGAGCAGGAAAATGGTGTGAGTTAGAAGATTAACCATGATCTAACTGAATGATGGGGTAGGCTCAAGAGGGCTGAAAGACCTCCTCAGGTTCCTATAAGTAAAACATCCATTTGTTGGTGAAAAATTAAGGCTGACTACAAATGATTACAGCATGTCACAAGTGAAATGGGGGAAGGATGTCAACTTACATGCCTAATAAATGCACAAGCATGATTTTTGGGGCCAAATGAAATGTGGTTGTCTTCTTGCTAGTTGACTTATGCAACACAAGTTACTAAATTGAATTACTTACCCTTGACATTCAACAGTATTAGCATCAATTATTCTGCCATCATCAATATCCTGGAAATCACTATTGCTCAGAAGCTTGACTGAGCAAAGCACTTAAATATTGTGGCATTAAAGACAGGTCAAATGCCGGATATTCTGCGTAAGAATTTAAGAACACAAGGACTAGGTGCAGGGTTGGGCCATCTGACTCCTCAAACCAGCTATACCATTTAATAAGATCATTCTCTATGTCCCTTGACCAAAAGGTACTTTTCCAGGGTTAAAAAATATATCGACAACAGTCTTGAATATATGCAATCAGTGAGCGTTTCTCTTCTTCTCAGTCCAGTATTTCCATTCCCCAGTTCTTGTCTTGATGCCCCTTAGTTCTAGAATTTTTAGCCAGGACAAAAAGCATCCTAGCATCTATCATTAGCATAGTGTCCTGGACATTTACAGCTGCTTCATCAGCAATCTCCTTTCCTTCATAAAGTCAGAAGTGGGGACATTCGCTGCACAAAGTTCTGCACCATTCACAATACTTCAAATAGAGGAGTCGTCCATCTCCAAATGCAGCAAGACCCGGACAAAATCCAAAACTGGGCTGACAAGTAGCCAGGAACATTCGTGTCACATAAATGCTAGGCCCCACAAATGGTAGGCAGTAACCATCTCCAACACGAAAGAATCTATGGCATTATTGTCACTGAAACCTCCCCACTATCAACATCCCTAGGGATTAACATTGATTAAAAACAGAATTGGACTAGCCATATAATTACAGTGGCTACAAGAACAGGTCAGAACAAAGAATCCCATGGCAAGAAACTCATCTCCTGATTCACCAAAAATCTGTTCCCCATCTGCAAGGCACAAGTCAGAAGTGTGAAAGAATATTCTGAGTGCAACTCTTTCAACACTCAAGAAGCTCAACACTATCCAAAACAAAGTTTGTTTGTGGATGATGTGCCATTCACTTTCATCACTTCCGGCACACAATGGCAGCAGTACATACCATGTACAGGATGCAGTGCAGGAATTCACCGAGGCATCTTCCAAACACATGACTGTTACCAGTTAGAACGACAAGGGCAGCAGGTACGTGTGAAGTTTCCCTTCAGGTCACTCAACTGACTTGGAAATCACCATTCCTTCACTGTTGCTGGGTCAGAATCTTGGAATTCCCTCCCTAACAGCACTCTGCAGCGATTTAAGGCAGCTCACCACCACTTTCTCAAGGGCAAATAGAAATGGGCAATAGATGCTGGCTAACCAGCGATGCCCACATCCCATTGATGAATTTTTTAAAAGACTGCTCAGAATCCTATACCTTTCAACAAGATCACCTTTCATTCTTCTAAAGTCCTGAATGTAAAGGCTCATTCAACATAAATGCTCCTCAGAGGACAACCTTCTCATCTCAAGAATAAATCTAAATAGCTTTGTTACATACTTTCAAATGAAAGCATAATTTTTCTTGGGCACGGAGGCCAAAACTGTAGACAGTAGCACAGTATTACCAAAACTCTGTACAATTGCAGTAGGACTTATTACTCTAATACACCAATCCCCTTGAAATGTTGACCAACATATCAACTACCTTCCTAATTTCTTGCCTTACCACTGTGCTAACTTCATAGTTTTCTTGTACAAGGTACAAGATCCTTTTGAATATCAACATTTAATAATTGCTCACTATTTAAAAAAAAACTTATTTTCTTACTCTTGCTGTGAAAGTGGACAGCCTGTTATTTCCAACACTATATTCAAGCTGTCTTTTCTTACCAACTCACTTAACCTATCTATATCCTTTAGTTTTTATAGACATTTGGAAGTAAGAGCAGGAGTATGCCATTGACTAGTTCATGGCTGAACTGCGACCTCAGTGCCATTTTTCCACACTATCCCCATATCCCTTGATGTCTTTAATAACTCAAAATTTATCAATCTCTGTCCTGAATATACTGAAGGACTAAGCCTCTATAGCCCTCTGGGGCAGAGATTTCCAAAGATTTTCACATCTGAATGAAGAAATTCCTCCTTACTTCAGTGGCACAGTGGTTAGAATGCTACCTCACAGCACCAGGGACCCGGGTTTGATTCCTGGTTTTGGTCACTATCTATGTGGAGTTTGCATGTTCTCCCCATGTCTGCATGGGTTTCCTCCGGATGCTCTGGTTCCCTCCCACAGTCTGAAAGACATGCTGGTTATGTGCACTGGCCATGCAAAATCCTCCCTCAGTGTACAGAAACAAATGCCAGAGGATTTTCACAGTAACTTCACTGCAGAGTTAATGTAAGCCTACTTGTGACTAGTAAACAAACTTTACAAAAAAGGCTACCTTTTATTCTGGGACCGTGTCCCTGGTTCTAGATTCCTCCAGCTCAGGGAAACATCCTTCATGTTTTATTCTGTCAAGCCCTGTGAGACTTGTGTGTGTTTCAATGAGATTATCTTTTATTTTTCTGAATTCTGGAGACTATAGGCTCAGTGTTCTCAAATTCTCCTCATAGGACAATCCCATTGTCATAAGGATCTGTCTGGTGAACCTTCACAGTAATCCCTCCATGGCAAGTATTTTCATCCTTAGCTAAAGAGACCAAAACTGTAGACAATATCTCACCAAGGCTCTATGCAATTGCAGAAAGATACCTTTACTGCTGTACTCAAATGCTCTTTTAATAAAGGCCAACATACCATTTGCCTACCTAATTGTTTGTTGCAGCTGTGTGTTGGCTCAGTGTCTTATCAACAAGGGCACTTTTGGATATGAACACCTCCCAAACTCTCATGATTTAAGAAATAGTCTGCATTTCTGCTTATCCTATCAAAGTGATGCCCTGCATTTTTTTCTCCAACCTGGAAGAGGGAACTAAATGTATTATCTCCAACTCTGCAGATAAAACAAAGTTGGATGGGAAGGTGAGCTGTGAGGGGGTGCAGAGATGCTTCAGCGTGATTTGGACATACTGAGTGAGTTGGCATATGCAGTATAATGTGGATAAATGTGAGGTTATACACTTCAGTTGCAAGCATAGTTTGGCAGATTATTATTTGAATGGGTATAAATTGAGAGAGGTGGATACTCAGTGAGGCCCTGATATCCTTCTGCATCAGTCACTGAAAGAGTGCAGAGATGTAGATGAATATTACTGAAATGAGAAGTAACTGTTGGAAAATAATTATTTTAGGTAAATTTTAGTTGTGTCAGAAAGTATGAAAAGTTGAAATAGTAGCCTGTACCAGCAGAAATGAAATACTGCAGAAAACCAAGTGTTCATGCTGTCAAGATATGATCCAACAAAGCCATAAACAAGCTCTCTGTGCACCTAATATACAATGTGGAAATCATTCCAGCAGAATTGGTTAGAACTTGTTAACATAATTTATTTTCTCAATCAGCAGCAGTTGTGAAAATAAAATATTGTTGGGTTTCAAAGCAGTGAAGTAACAATGTATTAGCTGGGTTTCTAGATTGTTGCTGTATCCTAGGGAACATTGCTGTACATCCTCTATGTTGGAGATGTATGCTCCTGCAATGTTCCAATGAAGCTCAACGCAAACTGGAGGAACAGCATCCCATCTTCCGGCTAGACACTTTACATCTTTCCAGTGTCAACATTGAATTCAACAACTTCAGATGATTATCCCTACTGCTTTGTTTTCATTCTATTTTGTTTATTTTTTTCACTGTTCTCTACCTTTGATTTCTTTATTGTGTGTGTTTGTTTTTCTTCTCCCTGACTTCATCCCCCTTCCCTAACCTTTTCTCCTGCCTCCTGCTTTCCCTTTTCTACATTCTATCTCTTTCCCATCTTTTCCACCCCCCTCCCACACCAACATCGTCATCTGTCACAGCCTGCAGCTTCTCTGTCATTTGGCCATTCACACCCTTTATTCTCTCTATGGACAGCTATTAGCAGCCTTTTCCCCTGGTTTCTATGGCCATGACTCATCTTTCATTCCCTCACCCAACAAAATACATATCTCCCACTTTCTACACCTTTTAGCTTTGACAAAGGGTCATCTGGACGCGAAATATCAGCTCTTTTTTCTCCTTACAGATGCTGCCAGACCTGCTAAGATTTTCTAGCATTTTTTCTCTTTTGGTTTCAGATTCCAGCATCTGCAGTCATTTGCTTTTATCCACATTTTGTCTGCCTGTCATGCTCTTGCCCATTCACTTGGCTTGTTTAAATCCCCTTGGTACCACTTTGCATCCTCCTCAACTCAGGTTCCTATCTAGTATGCATCATCAGCAAACTTGAAAATATTACATACGGGACTAAATTTTATATTAACCTGCCAATGCGCTTTTCCCCAACACCCTATTTCCAATCACTAAGGCCTTTCTTACTCTTCTTGATCTAAGGTTTCAAGAAACTTTACTTTGCTGAACAGTCTCAAGACTTGGCTCTGTCAACTTCATGCACTTCCTCTTGTTGTTATAGAGATTAGACAGATGCCGCCACCCAATTTGACTGGCAGCTCTCTAAAGCTGCAAGGTCAGTGCAGCCAGGAACCTGTTCTTTCAATTTCGCCCACGGGTGGAAGAGTGTGAAATTCAGGCCCTGATTTATACCGTGCCCATATTATCACAACTGTTTGGTGGCTTATAAATAAGTCTAACCAATATTTGCTGCCTCTGACATTACTGCCGGAATTTTACCCACTCACCCGCCCGAGACTTGTAAGATCCCACCCAAGGCCAATGGAGAATGCCGTTCTGTGAGCCTTGGGGCAGGGGTGCCAGTAAAATTCCAGCATACATCACCAACACACAATGTTCAGCAGTGCTCTCCAGAATAGGGCAACAATCTAGAAACCCAGCTAATACATTGTTACTTCGCTGCTTTGAAATATTTTATTTTCACAACTGCTGCTGATTGAGAAAATAAATTATGTTAACAAGTTCTAACCAATTTTGCTGGAATGATTTCCACATTGCATATTAGATACACAGAGAGCTTGTTTATGGCTTTGTTGGATCATATCTTGACAGCAAGAAAACTTGGTTTTCTGCGGTATTTCATATCTGCTGGTACAGGTTACTATTTCAATTTTTCCTACTCTCTGATGCAACTAAAATTTACTGAAAGTAATTATTTTCCAACAGTTAATTCACATTTCAGTGTTATTTTTCCGCAGCTCTGCACCCTTTCAGTGACTGATGCAGAAGGATACCAGGGCCTCACTGAGTATCCACCTCTCTCAATTTACACCCATTCAAATAATAATCTGCCATCTTACATTTGCGACTGAAATGGACAACCTCACATTTATTCACATTATACTGCATATGCTTTGCATATGCCAACTCACTCAATCTGTCCAAATTACAGTGAAGCATCTCTGCACCTCCCCACATCTCACCTTCCCACATCTCACCTTCCCACTCAACTTTGTATATTATCTGCAGAGTTGGAGATAATACAACTCTGCAGAGTTGGAGATAATAATTATCTCCAACTCTGCAGATAATACATTTAGTTCCCTCTTCCAAATCATTAAGGAATAATGTGAACAGTTGGGATCCTAGCACAGATCCCTATGGTACCCCATGAGTTACTACTGGCCAATCAGAAAGAGATCTATTTATTCCAACTCTTTGCTTCCTGTCTGCGAACTAGCTGTCTATCCACCTCAAGACATCACCCGCAATCCCATCCACTTTAACTTTATATAGTGATCTGCTTTGTGAGACCCATATCAAAAGCCTTCTGAAAGTTAAAATAAACCATATCTGCTGGTTTTCCCTGGCTGCATCCTCAAAGGCTTGATTTGTCAAGCATGGTTTCCCTTTTGTAGATCCAGGCTGATTTTGTCTGATTATACCACTGCTTTCCAAATGCTGAGCTCTGAAATCCTTGATAACAGACTCTAACGTCAGTAGTAGAGAAGTTGATAGTCTCGCTGATCTATAGCATCCTGTTTTCTCTCTATGTCCCTTTTTGAAAAGTGGCTCTGTTCACGTACAGCCTTCTATGGCAATAATTTTCTCTCTTTACTTCATCAGTAGCCACCATGATTTTTAACAACATCAGATTTTATTTTAATTTACTCTGTTCTAATTAAAAGAATTATAGAATGGTAAAGTGCAAAAGGAGGTACTTTGACACATCAACTTTCCATTTATTCCCAATGCTTGTGTTTTGCCTTGTAATTTTATCTCTTCAAGTATTTATCCAATTCCCTTTTGATGGTATTAATAAATTTTCTTTCATTACCCTTTCAGACAGTGCATTCTAGATCATAACAAGTTACTGTGCAATTTTCTTCCCCCTTGGGTGTCTCATCTTTTGATAATTATTTTCAATCTATGTCCTCTGGTTACTGATCATTTTGCAGCTGATTATGGTATCTTCTTGTTAAATCAACTAAAACCATTAACGAAATTGACTACCACCAACAGACTTCCTCTTAACCCTTTCTGCTGTAAGGTGAACATTCCCAGTTTTTCCAGAGGTTCTGATTGCCCCAGTCTTTTTCAAAAAGTGGGTGTGGTGACGCTGGCATTGCTGGCTGGCCAGCATTTATTGCCCACCCCTAATTGCCCTTGAGAAGGTGTTAATGGGCTGCCTTCTTGAATTGCTGCAGTCCATGTTCTGTGGGTTGACTCACAATGATGTTAGGGAGGGAATTCCAGGATTTTGACCCAGCGACCACAAAGGAACAGTGGCATATTTCCAAGTCAGGATGGCGACTGGCTTGGAGGGAAACTTGCAGGTGGTGGTCTTTTCATGTATCTGCTGCCCTTGTCCTTCAAGATGGAAGTGGCCATGGGTTTGGAAGGTGCTGTCTAAGGATCTTTGATGAATTGCTGGAGTGCATCTTGTAGATAGTACACACGGCTGCTACTGAGCGTCGGTGGTGGAGGGACTGAATGTTTGTAGATGTGGCTGTTTTCTGTACACATTACTTAAGGGGAAATAGTGAAATATAATCATTTGATTCAGACTTAGTCTCACTTTGTGCTGCATAAACTACCAGCTCAGACATACAGGGCAGAATTTTCCCATCCTGCCTGCCATGGAAATCATAGCTCGTGGGATACAAGCCATGCAAAGATTCACTGGCTTCGGGCGAGATTTACCGGCCTTGGAGTGAGTGCAGCCAGAAACTCCTGCCCATGTTCGCCAACTGTGTAATACCAACTTCTCAGATCCTTAATAAATTAACCTCAATATTTTCGTGTTGATCAATCCCTTATGCATGGTCAGTACCTTGAAATTTATCTTCTAATTAAGCACAAGACGAAGAAAAACATAACACTCCCATTGAGATTCTCCGGCCTTCTGGCAGTATTTTTCTCAGTGGTGGGATCTTCTGGTCCTACCACTATCAGTGGGATTTCTCATTGATTCCACCCCATGCTGCTGGGAAACATAGACAGTGGTTCACCATTGGCAGGACCAGAAAATCCCGCCGGCATGAAGAGCTGCAAGGTTTCAGCCTTCACATCTCCCCCATATTCCCGAATGCCCCACTCCATTCTCTGTACCCTTTCACCATCCCCATTGCTTGCCAACTCATTGAGTGTCGAGTAGGCACAGAACTCATGAGCCCCATCATAACAATGGAAATGAAATGTTCATAAAACTGTCAAGACAAACACAGTCATCCAAAAACATTTCAAAAAATCAGTATCCTTTTAAGTGGCCAGAAAATTGTCGCGATAAACAGCTGACAGTCTGCCATGCGGTGTAGTTAGTGGTTAGCAGTTCAGCCAAGCATTGATAATGAGGTTCTATTAGATGGCTGCATCAATAACCCCCACACAGTTTAATCAATTATTGGCTTTTGAAACTCAGCCACACATTCATAATGAGATTCCATTGCAAAGTCTGTGGTGGTTCTATTGGTGAGAATCAAAGCTTGCATGTCATTGTGGAGCTGGCGGTGAATGGTGACAAATTTCTGCAGGCAGCCGAATTTGAGGAGGATGTTTCACAATTTCTCACAGTTGACGGAGGTGAAGCTGTTGCGAGATCGCAAGAGGCCATGTACAGAGGTTGATGCTGCTCCCTGCACATTCCTGGATTTGTCATGCACTGAAAATCATGTCTATTGTTCCCCTTGATGGGTAGAAGCCACACTAAGACTCAGGGAACAGCCCTGCATTCACTGAGAGGTGGTGGTGAGGAGGATACATGTGATGACCTTTCCCGTGACAGTGTGAAATCCCTCTGTATTTTCTGCAGTCGGACTTCTCTCCTTTCTTGAAGGTGGACACAACTAAGGCATCTGTGAGAACTCCTGGCATGCTCTCTTCCTTCCAGCCAAGTGATGAGGCTGTGGATTCTTGTCCAGACTGCCTCTCCACCACATTTTAACATTTCAGCAGGAATGCTATCTGCACTGGAGATCCTGTTGTTTTTGCAGCTGTTGGATGGCTTTGTACATCTCACAGTGAGCTGTGTTTGTGCTGAGGTGGAGGATTTTGAGGACAATTGCATGGAAGGATGTTTCTGATTGAGGAGGTCCTTGAAGTGCTCTCTCCAGTGGGTATTGACTACCTCTGTCTTTGATAAGCACTTTTCTGTTTATGACTCTCAGTGGCGTAGTCCCAGGGTTTCGGACCATAGATGGTTTTAATTGTGCTAAAGAAGTCAGCAAGATGCTGAGTCTCCTATACTCTTTCTCCCCACTGTCTGTTCTTTAGGCACAACTTATGGCCATCATTGTGTCATATTTCAACTGGTGGTTGATTGAAAGTTACAGTTGCACAGGAATTGTTTCATTTCCAGCTTTACCACTATCTTCATTAACCTAATTGTTCAGAAGCTTAGAAGGAGTCAACAATTACACTAACAAATGTATCAAGTGATGTATTCTTTAAATTGTAGTAATACTGCCAGCGTCTTTCAACCTTTTTGTTTCAGGAACCCTATGACATACTGTAAAATTCCATGGGACACCAACCCTCTCATCCTCCATCGAATTTACATGAGAAAACAAATGAAAACAAAATAATACACTACTAAATGAATGAATGATCAATAAATGCTAGAACAATGGACAGAAGTCTCCCATCTGAGACTTTCATATTTTGTCATGTTAGGCAACATTCTAAAGATGTGCTTGTTAGGTTGATTGGCCATGCTGAATTGCCCTTTAGTGTCAGGGGGATTAGCATGGTAAATATACGGGGTTATCCGGATAGGGCCATGGGTGGGATTGTTGTCAATGTAGACTCAATGTGACAAATGGCCTCCTTCTGCACTGTAGGGATTATACGGTTACTCTGGGTGGCCAATTAAGATTTAAAAGAAAAGGAGGCAGCTCTCTGATGGCTGCCAGGAGTTGTTGGGGAGGGTGAAGGTGTTGTGTTTCACGAGGGTTTGCATGTCATGGCTTTTGCCTTTGAGGAGTCCATGCGGAACATTGTCCCTGAGAACCAAGTGCACAGCCTCCTCCATTGACAGTGGCGACTCTCGTGGAGAGACTGATTCAGGGACACCTTTAGGGGCACCAGGGGTTATGATCAGATCTGCAAGCCAGCACACCAGCTGGAGGTCACTGTCAATATGAGAGATGTATGAGGCACTTAGTCTCTCTGCAGGATGCCTGTCCATCAGTAGTGAGCAGGAAGATACAGATGCAACTCACACTGGCAGACAAGCTGTCTGTTGTCTCTGTGGGCTCCTCTTATGATGCTCAACTCCTCTGCCAGTGACTACTTATAAGCTGAGAGCTTTGTGTAATGCAGTATTTCTGAGATGAGCTCTTAAGGAAAGTTTTATTGCAATTGAGATATTGTCATTGGAGTGAGTTGGCCTTTACACCTTAGATGCTGAGCTGAAGGTTTGCTGGATCAATACATCCCTTGTGTCCTTGCCCCCCAAATGGTCATATCATCTGGCTCAAACTCCTCACCTTGTACAATCCCAGAGTCATCCTCAGACCCTTCACTGGAGTCTTCCTCTCTGGACTTGGTTCTGCCTTGCATTCCTCAACTTCACCGGTTATCCCTTGTCAGAACTAAGTTGTGCAGAGTGCAGCATACAACCACAATGAGAGAGGCATGCTCTGGTGAATCGGTCAAGGCATCATAAGTACATTTTGAACAGCTGGTGATCCCCTTAACCACCGCTCTTGTGTATGCATGATTCCTTTCGCATCTTAACATCCTAAACCACTGCTACACAAATATCAAACATGCCTACCAGTCTATAACCTTGTTTACACTTGTTTACCCTTATTTACACTTTGGTAAATCAGACCATAAGGCTGTGCTCCTGCTTCCGGCTTACAAGCAAAAACTGAAGCGGGAGAATCCGTCAAAGAAAGTCATGCAATGTTGATCTGAGAAATCGGATGATCTTCTACGGGACTGCTTACAGTCAGTGAACTGGTCGGTATTTAGAAATTCTGTGACCAGCCTGAGCAAGTACACCACTACAATAACTGACTTCATTATTAAGTGTGTAGAAGACTGTGTGCCAAAGAAACATATCCGCGTGTTTCCCAACTAGAAGCCATGGATGAACAAAGATATCCACTGCTTGCTGCAGTCCAGGTCTGAGGTGTTCAGGCCTGAGCTGAATTTATTAGTGTGGTTAGCAGTTCAGTCACTATACAAGAAAGCCAGATACAATCTAAGGAGATCTATCAAAGATGCCAAAAGATGCACAGGACCAAGGCTAGCCACACAGGCCCCTGCCAACTATGGCAAGGTCTGCAAAGCATAAAAGGCTACAAGATGAAGGCATGTAAAATCACCGGCTCCAATGCACCCCTCCCCGATGAGCTGAATGCATTCTATGCCCGTTTTGAGCAAGAGGTCAGCAAGAGTAAGTCCTTCACCTTGGAAGCCTCAGATGAACCTGTATCCGAGGTTACCATTGCAGATGTCAGACCAACCTTCTCGAAGGTCAATCCATGGAAAGCGACTGGCCCAGATGGACGAGCAATCAGATCCCGCATAGATCAGATAGCGGGGGTATTCGCAGACATCTTCAACTTCTCTTTACAACAATCTGAGGTCCCTATCTGCTTCAAGAAGATGACCATCATCCCACTATCAAAGGAAAGCCAAGCAGCATTCCTTAATGACTATTGTCCAGTAGCACTGACATCCATCATTATGAAGTGCTTTGAAAGGTTAATCATGGCACGAATCAATTCCAGCCTCCCGGGCTGCCTGGATCCACTACAGTTCGCCCAACACCGCAACAGGTCCACAGCAGACACAAGAACATAAGAAATAGGAGTAGGAGTAGGCCATCTAGCCCTTCGAGCCTGCCCCGCCATTCAATAAGATCATGGCTGATCTGAAGTGGATCAGTTCCACTTCCCCGCTTTCTCCCCATAACCCTTAATCCCCTTGCCTACCAAAAACCTATCTACCCACATCTTAAATATATTTAGCAAGGTAGCCTCCACCACTTCAACAGGCAGAGAATTCCAGAGATTCACCACCCTTTGAGTGAAGAAGTTCCTCCTCAACTCTGTTCTAAACAGCCCCCCCCCTTATCTTGAGGCTGTGCCCCCAAGTCCTACTGTCCTTTCTGAGCGGGAAGAACCTCTCCACCTCTACCCTATCCATCCCTTTCATCATCATATACGTCTCAATGAGATCTCCCCTCATTCTTCTAAACTCTAACGAGTGCAAGCCCAGTCTATTCAGTGTCTCCTCATAGCTCAACCCCCTCAACTCCGGTATCAGCCTAGTAAACCTCCTCTGCACTCCCTCCAAGGCCAGAGTATCCTTGCGCAAGTCCGGCGACCAAAACTGCACACAGTACTCCAGCTGCGGCCTCACCAATGCCCTATACAGCTGCAGCAAGACCTCCCTACTTTTATATTCAATCCCCCTCGCTATGAAGGCCAGCATCCCATTCGCCTTCCTGACCACCTGCTGCACCTGCAGGCTGGGTTTTTGCGACTCATGCACAAGGACCCCCACGTCCCTCTGCACCGTAGCATGCTGCAGCTTTTCGCCCTGTAAGTAGTAGTCCTTCCTACTATTATTCCTGCCAAAGTGGATAACCTCACACTTGCCAACATTGTATTCCATCTGCCAGGTCCTCGCCCACTCGCTCAGCCTATCGAGATCAGACGCTGGCCCTACAGTCAACCTAGAACATCTAGGTAACAAAGACATCTATGTCAGACTCCTATTTACTGACTACAGCTCAGCCTTCATTATTCCTACAAAACTCATCTCCAAATTCCACGGCCTGGGCCTTGGCTCCCCCCTCTGCGAACGGATCCTGAACTTTGTAACCCACAGGCCACAATTAGTAAGGATAGGTAGCAACGTCTCGTCCACAATGATTCTCAACACCAATGCTCCACAAGGTTGTGTTCTCAGCCCCCTGCTATATTTCTTCTGACTAGTGGCCGAATTCTCCCCCAACTCGATTTTTAAGTTTGCTGATGATGCCACCCGTAGTGGATCGAATCTCAAACAATAATGAGACAGAGTACAAGAATGAGAAAGAGAATCTGTGACCTGATGCAACAAAAAAATCTCTCCCTCAATGTCAACTAAACGAAGGAGATTGTCTTCAACTTCAGGAAGCGTAGTGGAGAATATGCCCCATCTACATCAACGGGGATGAAGTAGAAAGGGTTGAGAGCTTTAAGTTTTTAATCCAGATTACCAACAACCTGTCCTAGTTCCCCATGACGACACTATAGTTCAGAAAGCCTATTAATGCCTCTACTTTCTCAGAATACTAAGGAAATTTAGCATGTCAGCTACAAATCTCACATACCAACCAACTCAAGAATTGCTTCTTCCCTGCTGCAATCAGATTTTGAACGGACCTACCTTGCATTAATTTGATCTTTCTCTAAACCCTATCTTCAGCACTCTCTTGTTTCCTTCTCTATGAATGCTATGGTTTGTCTGTAAAGCATGCAAGAAACAATATTTTTCACTGTATACTAATACATGTGACAATAATAAGTCAAGTAAATCAAATCAAAATCAAATCTTTTCTTAGCCTCAGTTCTTAAGTGACGGATTAGGGTCATCGGCCACCTCTTCAAGGGATAGACCTTATCATCCAGGAGACATCCATCCAATCTTGCAGGAGTGATGAATAGCCTTGATACCTGGAGGTGATTTTTGGATCTATCATGTAGCAAGTTGATGTCACTATGTCTCTGAAGAGGTGGAGTATCCTGTGGCTCCGGACATCGGACATCTGGGAGGTAGCTGCGCACTGCCTGTATATTACAGCCGCTGGGTAGTGGCAATCTATGGCAACCCCTCCCATGTTGGCTTTCCTACCTCCACTTATGGGTCTCTATCTGGAATGCTGCCTGCACTGACCTGGACTTCTCTCCCTCAAAAGCAGGTCCCACCAGTAGATTGCATTATCCCCACTGAATCAGATGCAGTGGACCAGCACCTTGCAAACGACGGAACATTATCTTCTAATCATCAGGAAAACCTTCCAGGTAATCCTGAAATGCTGCAAGTCACGTTTCAAGTGCTAAACAATAACTAGGAAACTCAAGCTGAACTCTATACTCACACAACAACAAAGTCTATCACTGAGAAACTGCCACAGCTCTGGGGGCCTTTTATCATACTCTTGGGTGAGGAGATGCAAAAACATAATGGGCAACCTCCTGTTTTCCCTGTGAGATGAGGTAAAAATAGCATGGGCAGCATAAAGTCAACGATACTTTTGATGGCCTTAATTGGCCCTTCAAATGTCAGTAGACACATATTCAATTTGCACGCACGCTCACTGATCTTGAAATCACACATGTGTGTGATGACAACAAGGAACACTCTACGTGTCTTCACATGAGATTTTACCCAATTCCAGGTTAGGCACGCACCAGGTCCAGGCATTTAAAGTTCCACCCAGAGTCTCGTGGTGGACCTCCTAATAAAGAAGATGGATCTCCAGGAAATGGTGAAGCTGGAAATGGATCTCCTCAAATGACACTAAAACTGGAAGATCTGCCTCCCCCTGCCCACTGCTGTGGCAGTCCAGGGTCACTGGTGAGTATTCATCCTCAGCAATCGAGGCAGGCTGGGGCATTTTTCAGTTAAATGCTGACTTCCACACACCACGTTGCTCCAAATGTTTGGGGGGGGTGGTAGGTGGAAGGATTCTGCTTCAACCTTTCTTGGAAGATTTTACTGAGAACTGGAAGACAGTATTTAATTAGCAGAATGCAATTCAATTTCATGCTGGCTACCAGAAGGTTTCCGGATCTGCCACAGCAGGTACCAGCATAAGGTCCTGTGGCATATTCATGTTAGAGTAATAGTTTTGAGCTTACCACAAGGTCCCCCCCCTCCCCCAGTCACCCTCACCTGCCACTGATTGAACCTGTTGCTGGGAGTATCTATGTCTGCTTGACAAGCAATGAAAGGACTGGACTTGGGGCGCATTGGCGGTGTGAAGAGCTAGAAAATTCCAGTCTTGGTCACAGGGAAGGTACTGAAGCAAAGGGTTGGATTTTCCGGTTGTTTCCGCCAGCAGGGTTTTCGGCCCCACTGTGGGTTTTCCAGTGGTGGGATGGTGCAAAAGACGGGCATCCTTGTTGAAAGCGGTGGGACCGAAAAATCCCACCTTTGCCACCATAGAACAGAGGAGTGTGGATAATCACACCCTTTTTGCAAGGAGCAAATAAATAGATATGCAGAGGAAATAATGTTTTCAAAAGACAACATAAACAAATATTTGACGCGCTTCAGCTGTGATAGGAGCAGCATGGAAATCATGATTCATGTTTCTCTGCCAATCAGATGGAAAGCCACTGCATCATCAAGGATTTGCAGCTTATACATATTTGATTCTACAGTGATTCTAAACAAGCTCATTTGTCAATGCCTGGAGAAATGTGAAAGCCCTCAAGATGCTTCTGCCTGACTCAAACATGCAGAAAAAACTGAAGCTGCCTCAACTGATTCTCAGATCACCACTTTAATGTTATCACATGGAGGAGAATACTTGTTCAAATACAATCATTCAAAAGGAGTCAGCTTTATCTTATCAAGGAGTCTTCCTCATATTTTTAACAGATTTGTGGTTACCAATATTTAAACATAAAGGCTGCAACACCTGGCTCTGCAATGGTATTGTTAGCAGTGGTATGGAAGCCTAAAACTTCAAAAATGTCCATTAGTACTGACCTGGTACATTCTGACCGCAGAAGGAGTTAGTTTGACCGTGCCATGCACGTGTTAAAAGCAGTCAGAGTGGGCAGATAATGATGTCAAACTGTGTCTAATGATGATTTGCACCTGATTTGCCATTGTGTATTTTACAGATCAGAGTAATGTTGTTAAGTATTTTAAGTTTCAATTAGATCACCTCTCATTCTTTGAAGCTCCAATGAATATCAGCCCAAGTGTTCAAATTTTCTCATAATTATCCCTTCATTCTGGAAATCAGCTCAGTGTACCTTTGTTGCACTCTTTCTCAGGCAAATATATCCTTCCTTAGGTAAAGGGACCAAAACTGTACACATAGTACTCCAGGTGCAGTTTCACCAAGGCCTTGTATAATTGCAGTAAGTCTTATGTGCCAATCCCTTTGGAATAAAGGATAACATTTGCTTCTCTAATCGTGATACCTGCATGTTACTGTGATTTATGTACAAGGGCACAAAGATCCTTCTGAATACCAACATTTCCCAGTCTGTCACTTTTTAGAAATATTCTGTTTTTCTATTTTTCGCATCAAAGTATATAACTTCAGAATTCTCGACATTATATTCCCTCTGTCATTTTCTTGCCAAATCATTTAACCCGCTGTGACACTGGTGTACCTTTTAAGATTTTTTTTTTGAAAAATCACATTTTCTACAGCTGTAGCTACGATGTGGAGATGCTGGCATTGGACTGGGCTAGGCACAGTAAGAAGTCTCACAACACCAGGTTAAAGTCCAATAGGTTTATTTGGTAGCGCAAGCTTTTGGAGCGCCGCTCCTTCATCAGATGAGTCACTCAGAAGGAGCGGCGCTCTGTAAGTTCATGCTACCAAATAAACCTGTTGAACTTTAACCTAATGTTGTGAGACTTCTTACTCTGCAATTGTAAGCAGACCTTTTTGGTTTCAATGTTGCCAGCTTGTCTGCTAGACTTATTGCTGCTTCAGAGGTTTAAATGGGGTTTTGTTTATTTTTACTCTGAGCCTCAGGTACTTTTTAGGATTTGTTTAATGATCCTGTATTGTTAGGAGGATGACTGGGTAGCAGGCCATGTGTTTTGGACAGTTTTTTTTCTTCATTGTGAATTCAAAGTTTCATTTTCAACTTTGAGGCTGCTAGCTGCTGGTTTAGTTAGAAGCTGTTCTGGTCGTCAAGTGGAAAGCAGTGTTTCTCTCTCTCCCTTGTATTGAAAATTCTGCCGGCTAGCTGGAAGCAAGGCTTCTTGCCTTCCTGGAGCGAAAAATCTACTGATGGTGGTTCACTAGCTAATAATTAGAGAGTCTCTCTCACTGGTGTTTTGGAAAGCTGTTCTGACTTGAAGTTTGTGTGTGTGAGTATGTATGTGTGTCTCAAGAGAACTGTAGCATCCAATCAAAGAACTAAGTTCCTGCATTATGTGAGCATTCATATTTGCTGTATTAAACCTGTGACAAGGTTTTGTTTATGGGATTTGTTTGGTTAGAATGGTGTTTAGCTGTTAAGGTTTATACAATATCACGGTTGCATTTTTCTTGTTTGTAAATTGTTAAAAGTTATTGCTTATTTTCTTTCTATACGTGTTAACTATATATTTAAATTAAACTTTGTTTGATAAAAGCCCCGTAATGGGCCAGTTGAATCATACCTGAAGTTAAGCATAAGACGCTTAACTTCACCAAAAACAAATTGCAAACTTATGATCCAAGTGGGCTTCATAAAACAATTTGGAGTTTCTGACCTGAATTATAACACGCCGCCATCCCCATACAGCCATTTTGCATTCTCCTCCTTGGTTATTTTCCCATTTATTTCACCCATCCTGTTACAATTTTTGCTTCCTTCTTCATGGGTCCCTCCATTTCCTACGATATCATCTTAAAACTAGAATGTTTACTGTTTAAACTTTCAAATCAAGTCCAGTCATGTACAAAATGGTTTGGATTCCAGCACTGATCTTTACGTCATTGCCTACCAATTTGATAACGTCCTTTTCATCACAACTGCTTCCAGTTTCCCAACAAGTTTCTTAATTATGCCATCCGATCAATTCAACACAATTTAGATTAGTTTATAATCTCTTGGGCATCAAATGCCTTATGAAAATCCAAATATGAGATATTCACCACTGCCATGACTGTCAAGAAGTTTTTTAGTTTTACAGAGACAGTGAAGACTTCAATAGACAAAAGCAAACAGTTAGTAAAAGATCCCAACATTTTATAACTTCCATCTCAAAACAGTCCTCTCAGTGCATAATATAGTACTTCTGCAGTTCAGCTGTCACTATAGTACCTCTAAACGTGGCTCCTAATTTAATTCCCATTGATCGTCACATAATCTGTGAGCCTCCCTGGACCTTTTAATTAATGCTATCACATTGTCACAAGTATACACAGGATTCAGAACAAAGAATTTGCATTTTTAGAGCACCTTTCAGAAATATTAGATGTCCCAAAGCACTTTACAGCTAGCAAAATACTTGTAAAGTGTAATCACAGTCGGAATGTAGGAAATGCAGCAGCCAATTCACACACAGCACGGTCTCGTGAGAGCAATGAGATTCATGCTGTTGGCAAACTTCCAACAAGAAAGGATAATGGTAACACAGTGAACAATCCAGTTTAGATGAGATGTCTCCATATGGCACACCTTTGCTGATGGCTGAAAAGGTTAGTCCTTGAGAATCAGGTTCTGCCACGAGTGTCACACATGAAGGGGGACTAGCTAGGTAAATGCATGGGGTAATGGAGATAGGGCCTGGGTGGGATTGTGGTCGGTGCAGACTCGATGGATGGGCTGAATGGCCTCCTTCTGCACTGTAGGGTTCTATAATTCACAGAGTCATTGGAGGCTGTTGTTTTGGGCACTGGCACCAGTTGCCAAGCTGCTGCATTGTAGTAGTGCATGCCAGCCCACAGAAGGTGTCACCATTTTCCTCTGTCATCCGCCAGTGACTCCTGGGTGTGGTAATCAATGTTGAGAGTCTTCATGACAAGCCTGCAAGCATTTTTGAAGTGGAGTTTTGGACATTTGATTGCTTGTCTGGCCCCAACTATCTTACCATGGAGAAGGTCCCTGGATACTTGACTGCCTTCAATCCTATGGACATGCCTGACAAGACAATTTGTTTAATATGTTGGTTAAGGGATAAATATTGGCCACAGCACCAAGGATAATATCAAAGGGAAAATGCTGGAAAATCTCAGCAGGTCTGACAGCATCTGTAGAAAGAGAAATGAGCTGATGTTTCAAATCCAGACAACCCTTTGTCAAAGTTCACTTTCAGATTTCAGCATCTGCAGTAATTTGCTTTTAACCTGGAATAATCCTTCCTGCTCTTCATCAAAATAGTTCCATGGGATCTTTTCCTTTGACATAAGCAGACAGGGTCTTGGTTTAATGTTTCACCTAAAATAAAAGTCCCTTTCACTGCAGCATATTACAATCTCAAGTTCGCTTTTGTGTTGAAATCTTTGGGGAGGAACTTGCATCCACAACCTTTTGACTCAGTGGTGAGGAGCTGCCACTGAGCCAGAGCCAACAGTTTTTGAGAAGAAGCCTTTCCTTCATTAGTAAGTAGGGCCTACTTGTGAAATAAAGCTCAAAGTTGAACAGACAGTTTAATTCTCCAATCCCAATCTCCTTTTGGTGAGGTACATCCTGAAGTGAGCATTATATGAGGTGTTCAAGTCTTGATAGGAATTTGCTAGATTAAATAAGGACAAACTACTTTCACAGAAGCAAATTGAGGAATTAAAAAATTCACTGCCTAAAAGGAAGCAACTTTAGCAATCACTTCAAAAGGCAATAGGATAAATACTGAAAATACTTGGAAAAAATTGCTTGGTTATGGAGAAAGAGCAGGGGAGTGGGACAGATTAGATAACGCTGTCAAAAAGCCAGCACAGGTACAATGGATTGAATGATCTTCTTCTGTGCTATACCACTCTATATAATTCTTCTACATGTAACTAATATACAACATGTTATATGAAATGCTTGTGTCATAATTAAGAAAAATTTATTTTATCCTGATGTTTTAGGATATCAATTCAGTGCAATTTCCAGGAAAGTAATACGTTAAAGTTACTTAGGGAGGCACAGTAGCACAGTGGTTAGCACTGCTGGTTTACAGCTCCAGGGACCTGGGTTCGATTCCCAGCTTGGGTCACTGCCTGTGTGGAGTTTGCACATTCTCCTCGTGTCTGCGTGGGTTTCCTCCAGGTGCTCTGGCTTCCTCCCACAGTCCAAAGATGTGCGGGTTAGGTTGATTGGCCATGCTAAAAATTACCCCTTAGTATTGTGAGATGCGTAGGTTAGAGGGATTGGCAGGTAAATATGTAGGGATATGGGGGTAGGGCCTGGATGAGATTGTGGTCGGTGCAGACTCAATGGTCCAATGGTACAGTCCTTCTGCACTGTAGGGCTTCTATGATTCTAAGAAAAAAATTTTGAAAGTATCTTTGGGGAATGAGGATAAGTATTCCTAATGCTGATTTGAAAGAGCTATCTAATTAGTCCCAAACTTTTGTTCTCAATTATTAGTGGGGTATTTAACACAAGCTGGCTAGATGGCTTGCGTGCAATTCAGAACAACAACAATGGGTGTTCAGTTTGCTTTCCTTCTGAGACAGACTTAGGTGTCACTTCTTTGGCTTGCCCCGAAAATGTAAATCCATGGCGAACCACCACAATTGCCAAGGAAACAACTCAGGATGAGGCATCAACAATGAGCCAAGGACCTGTCTTTGGGCAGGGCACATATCACTCTTCAACTAAATTAGTAGACAGTAGTAGTAGTAAATTATACTATCCACTTAGTTTATGTGAACATCCAGAAGGTTTTTGATAAAGTGGCTCTTAAGAGACTGAATAAAATTAAAGCTCATGGAACTTAAGGCAAATTATTGACCTGGCTCAAGAGCAGAAGACAGAAAGTAGATAATTGGTATGTATTTGAATTGGAAGGAAGTAACTCGTGGTGCCCCCAAGGAACTCAACTAGTCATTATACTTATTAGTAACTCAGATCACACAACAGTGAGCCACATGTCCAAGTTTGACAATGAAATGAAGATTGGTGGCATATAAGCAGTGCAGACAGGAGCATAAAATTACAAAGAAGCATTGTGAGATTAAGTGAGTGGGCAGATGGATTTCAGCATAGCTAAGCATGACATTATCTCTTTTAGACCCAAAATAGATAGATTAAAGTGTTATTAAATGCTGAAAAGCAAGGCACAGTGGAGATGCAGAGAGATTTAGAGCCTCTGTACACAAATATATAAATTGTGGGAGTCTGGTATATAAAAAAATGAACAGGATGAAAAGTGACATGTCAAAGTTTTTCACTTTGCACTCATCAGGGCACTTTGTATGACTAACCACTATAAGGGGAAAAGAACAATTTAAACTGTATGAGAAGAGAATGCTGATTGGTTGGCAAGCAGACTGATTGGTGGAGACATTGCCATGGAGAATGCATCAAATGATGGTGACTGACAGTTAACTACCAAGCATTGTTTGAAATTTAATCCTAGCAGCTTGACTCTGATTTGACAATGTCATTAGATGTCATTCCACAATTGGACAGCATTGCTAAATAATCATAAGAACATAAGAAATAGGAGCAGGAGTAGGCCATCTAGCCCTTCGAGCCTGCCCCGCCATTCAACAAGATCATGGCTGATCTGAAGTGGATCAGTTCCACTTTCCGGTTTTCTCTCCATAACCCTTAATTCCCTTATCTATCAGAAACCTATCTACCCGTGACTTAAATATATTCAGCGAGGTAGCCTCCACCACTTCAATGGGCAGAGAATTCCAGAGACTCACCACCCTTTGAGTGAAGAAGTTCCTCCTCAACTCCGAAGTAATCCTCAGTGTTTTGAGAAGTATACTGACAACCAATTTAATATTGTCAGTCAAGCTCCCAGCATGGCATATTTGCATATACAGGAAGCTACATATATTAATACTGTTCTTTGCACATTAAAAAAAAACATTGCAGTATGTCATGCTGATGGATCACAGCCCCGAATTATACACATCTTTTTCTTTAAAGACACACACGCAAAAATTGGCTGAGACTGCAAATATACATGGATTTAATGGGATTGAGAGTTATAGATAGGCCTGGTAGGTATGGATATGATCAACGCAACTTGTGGGCTGAAGGGCCTGTTTGTGCTGTAATGTTCTAAATGGGCAATAAATGCTGACCACCCAGCAATGCCCATGTGCCACGAATAAATGTTAAAATAAACAGTTGCTGGAATTCCTATGTGGATTACACTCAATCCCAAGAGAGGCCATGGAACGTTGCACCTGGAGGGGTGAAGGAATTTTGCAAAGAAAGAGATGCAATGCAAAGACTGAACTGTGATCTCATATGGCAATAACGGAAGCCAGTTACCACCTCAGCAGAAATTATCTCCTGTGAGTTATATATCAGAAAAGTTTGTGCTTTTCTCCTTCCAGGAAGATACAGGAACAGGGGTTTAAAACCAAATTGTAATCCTGGTCTCTGCATGCTAGTCTGGTGTTTTAGTTCTACTGTGTGCTATGAAGATCACAGCTGAACAACATCCGCTAGGTACCCCTGCAATGCCAGGTGAAGCCTTTCTTTCTCTGAATGCTGGAAGCAAGTCAGCAAAATCACAATCGAAAAGGAAGCAGGAAAAATCCTTTCAGCTAGCCTGCAAAACAAAGGATCTCCAACCCAATTGCTCAACTGGGAAGGCTAGCACGACAGAATCCCCCAAATGAATAGCCACAAAGGTTCATCACCTACTCCTCATGGACAAGGAAAAGGCTGGTTTGTATAGAATTTTTAACTCTTATTTTTGGACTCACTTCTCATTTCTAATCTGTGTGTATGTATGTCACATATTATTATTTTATTCTTATGTTTTAGTGACTGATCAGGCTTCCTTGAGGTAAAGAAAGAACGAGTTGGTTAAATTGGCTCCTTCTAAAACATAAATATATTTAGACCGGGAAAAGCGATCCACAAGGGAAGGGATCCTTTTTAACTTAACCTTGTTATGACCAACCAAAGAAGGTTAAGTAATGAAGGGGGAGCCAGTTCATTCCTCCTTACCCGGAAACATAAATTGGGGGATCTTGCCTGGGGACCGGTTGTAGCAGCCTGTTTCAGCTAAACAAAATAAGCGACAACCATTTGCTGATTTATTCTCCAGAGCAATGTCTTGATTATTCAGGGTCAAGCTGCCAGGAAACACTTCTTCACACAAAGGATGGTAGATATGTGGAACTCTCTCCCAGAAGAGCTCAATATACTTGCTGAATTAAGTTTTTGGATCCAAGAGTAATGTCCTAATTATGAAGTTCCACGTTTATTTTAGTCATAAGTAGGCTTACATTAACAGTGCAATGAAATTACTGTTAAAATCCCCGAGTCGCCACACTCTGATGCCTGTCCAAGTATACTGAGGAAGAATTTAGCATGCCCAATGCATCTAACCAGCATGTCTTACGGACCATGGGAGGAAACCGGGGCACCTGGCGGAAACCCACACGGACGCAGAGAAAACGTGCAAGCTCCGCACAGACAGTGACCCAAGCCAGAACTTGGGTTTCTGGCGCTGTGAGGCATCAGTGCTAACTACTGTTCCATCATGGTGGGGTGGTTAGGGGTTGTGGGTTTTAAACAACAAGAGAATATGTGGTTGGCAGTCATAGATTCAAACTAACAATAGATTTATTCTCTGACTTCTTGCCTGCAGAGTACAAACAGAAACTAAAAGCAAGAGCCTGCAAAATGCCTGTGACATTGCTGTCAAATCATGTAACATGCTCTTAAAGCAATCACGCAACTCCTTGAATATATTACACCAAGTTTTATAGATTTTTGTTAACTTTGGGCAACATTTCCCAAACTGAGTTCTGAGGAATCTGAGGATGCTGGGGGACTCATCCCAGGGTTCTGGCGGATTTCAATTTGAAAAAAGCAATCCTGCCACCTTGTCCAATTAGCATCCTATGCACTGGGAAACTGGCCTCTGATTGGATGAGATAGAAATAACAGCAAAAATCAGTATTGAAAGTGAAGGTGACCAGACGGAGGGAGAGAGGCCACAGCCACGGGGTGGGAGTGATACTGACTCTGGGCCGATGTGAGCCGACTTGGTGGCTGAGGTGCGGCTAATTTGGGAACAGGAGCAAGGCTGATTCAGATGAATAGAGAAAGGTGTGTGTGTGTGTGTGTGTGTGTGTGTGTGTGTGTGTGTGAGAGAGAAAGATTGAAGTGTGTGCATGATTGCATTTTTGTTTGTGAGAGCCTATGTGTATGTGTAAGTTTAAAAAAGACAAAAGGAAGATATGATTTACATCTTTGTTGAATGAGAGGACTTTTTAATGATAATAAGTGCACAACAGAAAACATTTTAAAAACATTTTTGGATTTGTGTACCTAATGCAACTCTTCAACATGATAAGAATGTTACTTAGGGGTTGTGTCAGTACTTTTGGGAGGTCAAAAGGGTTTAGTGCTAGAAAAGTTTGGTAAACCCTAACTTAAGGTAAAAACAATATGGAGCCAAGATAGCTAGATGAATTTAAAATATAGATCAATCATGACTTAATTGAATGCTGGAACAGCCTCAAGAAGCTGAAATAACTTATCCTGTAATGTTCCCTCTGGTGCCCTTACTCTCAGTCTGTATTTTGAATGACTCTCACATTGGCCTCTCTATTTTCTAGTCTGGCAGATTATTATAGATATGTATCATTCTTTGCATGAGGTTACTTTTGATAACAGTTCAATTTACTTTTCTCAAAATTGTACCCTTAAAGAGCATTATGGGGTTACTTTATGTAAGTCTTATAATATTTTCCAAACATCAGTGAAAACCCACACTCTCCTCCCAACCAGCTTCTTTCCAGGCAGTAAAAATTGAGGTTTCAAAAGTGGTTTTTTTTGGCCGGGGTGGGGGTGTGGAATAGTGTTTGTGTACTGTGGATTCTAGTGACACTATTCAGACTACATCGATTTGCTGGGGACAGCAGCACTGCGGGCTGGAGAATGCACAGCCTGCAATGATATCAATGATGAAAGCTGTACAGGTATCAACCCATAGCCCTGCCAACCCCTGGGAATTGATGCTGGAAGCAATATTGCATAAATGGATTTCTCTCCCGTGTTAGATAATATTCAAATTGCCTGTTCATATAAAAACTACTGATCGACAACACTGGTTATTTTAGTCAGCAATTGCCATTTGGAAATCTAAACACTAACTCATTGGTGACAAATATAACATGGACAAGAGGTTCAACTTGGAGCGGGGAGGGGATTCAAGTCCTGGAAAAATGCAAGCACATCAGCAAACTGGCTGTAGCCACCAACTTCCACGTTTAACTCCAACACATTTGGCTGTGTGCTTCAACCCTCTCAGCAGAAGTGGGTTGTCAATTTCAATTTATTAATCATTCACTTAAAGTGAAATTTTCATACTTTTCAAGTGATCTGCAGGTTCATGTGTTTCTTAGTGTTCCTCAAACTCTCCAGTGAAGGTAAGGTGAGAACACAATGACAACAGAACACTGAGGACATGATAAGTAAATATATGTATTAGCATTGACACAGTTAATCGATTGTCAGCTTGAAAACGTACATTCACCGTATATATGTTGAGAGGTTACTTTTACAACTTTGGAGATGTGATATATATACACAACCGGAGGTCTGTACACCTTATCTACATTTTGGAGTTCTCATCTATCAGATTGAAATTTCTGCTGTGTCACTTCGAATTTCAGGTGACCAGCATCACCAGAAACAGAGTATAACATAAAATTGTTATAACAGGGGCACCTGGAAAAATTCAAGGCAATCAGATGGAGTCAACATAACTTTACAAAAGAAAAGTAATATTCAACCAGTTTATTGGAATGCTTTGAAGGAGTCACATGTGATGTGGCTAAAGGAAAACCATTGGATGTACTGCACTTCGATTTCTGAAAGGCATGTGATAGAGTGCCACATCAAACGTTATTGTGCGACATAAAAGCTCATGGTGTAAGGAGTTAATATATTGGCATGGATTGGAGATTGGCTAGTTGCAGGAAACAGTTGGCATAAATGGTTTTTTTCTCGCTGCCATCATGCGACAAGTGATGTGCCACAGGAATCAATGCTGTGGTCTCAACTTTTTACAATTTCCATAAATGGCTTGATGAAGGGACTGCAGGTGTAGTGGTTAAATTTGTTGACGACACAAAGATGGATAGGAAGGTACAACTGTGAAGATGACTCAAGGAAACTACAAAGGGATAATAGATGGATTCAGTGAATGGGCAAAAATCTGGCAAATGGAATATAATGTAGGCATCTGTGAAATTGTAAATTTTGACAGGAGTAATAAAAAGTGCATTATCTAAATTATGAGAGGTTACAGAGTTCTGAGGTGCAGAAGGAGCTGGGTGTCCTAGTGCACGAATAACAAAAGATCAGTATACAGGTACAGCAAATAATTAGGAAAGTTAAGAGAATGTTATTAATTATAAAAGTAGGGAGATTATGCTTCAGTTATATCAGGCATTGGCAAGACGACACCTGGAGTATTGTGTATTGTCAAATATAGAACGGATATTTCCTCTTTTCAGAGAGTCTAGAACTAAAGGCCATTATTTAAAAATAAGGTGTCATTCATTTAAAATGGGAATGGGGAGAATTTTTCTGAGGCTCATGAGTTGCTGGAACTCTTTCCTCTTAAGGCAGTGGAAGTAGAATCTTTGAACATTTTTAAGGCAGAGCAAGCTAGATTCTTGATTAACAAGAAGTGAAAGGTTATCAGTTCAGCTAGGAAGTTATTGAATGATGGAGCAGGCTTGAGGGGATGAGTTGCCTACTCTTGCTCCTAATTCATGTGTTCATATCTTTTCCTTCAACAATGACTTCATTTCAATATTTGCCTCTAGCTCGACAAATTGAGGTTTGGTCAAATGTCACACATGAAACTACATCAATATAGGCTGTAAACTGTCTTTCTTTGTTGAACATATCTGTCAAAGTGATGGGAGAATCCATCAATTTAAGATGCCATTCATCACAAGACTGATCATTTTGGACTCTGGATAAAAAGGAGTTAAGTCTTTCAGTCAATGATGTATGCCATGCCTCAGGGAAAAGAAAGCTAAATTGCCACTTTTTGAAATAAGAATGTCTATGGCAGGTCCATGTTGGAAGATAAACTAAACTGTCACCTGCGGTGATTGTGCATTTGAGCATAATAGATAATGTTTTATCAGAAATGGGATCTTTATCCTTAAATAGCTTCTATGGGAAATGATTTCATTTTGAATCTTGGAAAGAATGCTGTTTAATTTTAATTTAGAATATATCCACTGGCTTTTACTTCCAAGGAAATTTCAGTTCAATGATACAGAACTGATAGTACAGTACTAAAGCTGCCTGGTTGTAATTGTATTTCGCATAAAAGAATGGCAAGTGAAATCTAGATTGACCTATTGATATGTGATCAACTGGCACTTGTATAAAAGTTGTTTAATCCTAGCCACCTCCTTTCATCAAAAGGGAGCGAAAGGTTGGTGCAGAGGATCCTCCTTTATATTGACTTTCATTCCCAAGTGAGCAAAGTTTCCTTTTTTTTTGGATTTCGTGTGATTGCTTGAGTTATTGGATCAATATGGTTTTCTCGTAAAAGCAAAGTTTATAATGAACTGAAAGCCATGTAACCAAACAAAACAAAGGAAGGGGTAAATGCTCAAATATCTGCAATTTCAAATGACAAGCTCCTGTGGAATAAAAGTGTGGAGATGTTCATCATGTATTTCTCTTTATTCTGAGACAGATTTATATCCATATTGCATAACGCAGCCAAACTACAAATTACTTCTCTGACCTCTTATTTTCCAATCTGAACATTTTCAGTTGCCTTGTCCACCTTTCCCTTTCCAGCTCTGAATTAGTATGTCCAACGTGAAGAGGCCATATTCTGACCAGATCCAATAGAGCTGAAATTCAGCTGTGGAGTAAATCAGGCAGCTGGCCTAGATGCTCATTATTCTGTCCAGATAAGTTAAAATCAGGGCTTTTGTTCTCTGCTGACTGTGTTATGTGTATTGGTGACTGTACCTTCAGCCACTTCAGCCTCAACCTCTACTTCACTAATTCACTATTTGCCTCCCCATCTCCCGTTCCTCTTTTGGACTAACCCACCTTTAAATCCTGCGTTTCAGTTGTGCTTCCTACTTCCTTTTTGTTTCAACTTCTGCCTACTCCTAATGCTTTTGTGAAATGTTTTCAGATTTGTTCTTTGTCAGAAGTAGGGCAGCACAGTGGTTAGCACTGCTGTCTCACAGCTCCAAGGATCTGGGTTTGATTCCAGCTTGGGTCACTGTCTGTGTGGAGTTTGCACATTCTCCCCGTGTCCTCTGGGAGTTCCAGTTTCCTCCCACACTCCAAATATGTGCAGGATGGGTCAATTGGCCATGCTAAATTGTTCCTTAGAGTCCCAGGATGCGTAGGTTAGAGGGATTAGCAGGGTAAATATGTGGGGTGATGGGGATAGGGCCGTGGTGGGATTGTTAGTGCAGATTCGATGAGCCAATTGGCCTCCTTCTGCACTGTAAGATTTCTAAGTGCTACATGTATGGCCCAACAAGGGAGGAAACATTACTGGTTCGAATTCTGGAGAATGAGATGGGTCAGATGGATCCAGTGCCAGTCGTGGAATATGTAGGAAACAATGATTGTTGCAACATAGGATTTAGCTATGGAGAAGGACATGGAATAACTTAGAGTAAAATTGCTTCTTGGTAGGAGAGCAAATTTCAGTGGTGTGAGAAGTGATCTGGCCCAGGTAAACAGGAATCAAAGACTGGCAGGCAAAATTGTAATATCAATGCCTTTAAAGAGCAAATGTTTTGTGTACGATGGAGGCAGATTCCAACCCGTGGGAAAAACAGGGAAAACACAGCCAGAGTTTCCTGGGAACAGAATAGGATGAAGCAAACAAAAGGCATAAAAGACAGGTGTCAGGTTGAAAACACATGAGAACCAGGTTTAGTACACAAAGTTTGAGAGGAAGTGTATAAAGAGGTAAGAGAGGCAAAGAGTGTGTTTTGGAAGAGACTGGCAGCTGACATCAAAGGAAATCCAAACATTTTCCACAGGTATATAAATACTAAATGGGTAGTAGGATAGGACTGGTTAGGGACCAAAAGGATGAATTGTGCAAGGGGGAAGAAGCTGAAATAATACACAAGTGCATTGCATCTGTCTTTACTGTAGAAGGAGTTGGCGAAGTCAGAGTGAAAGAGGAGGTCAATCCTCGGGTGGCACAATGGTTTGCACTGCCGCCTCACACCACCAGGGACTCGGATTCAATTTCGGCCTTGGATGATCATCAGTGTGGAGTTTTCACATTCTCCCCATGTCTGTGTAGGTTTTTGTAGGTTAGAATAGAAGAACATAAGAAATAGGAGCAGGAGTAGGCCATCTAGCCCTTCGAGCCTGCCCCGCCATTCAATAAGGTCATGGCTGATCTGAAGTGGATCAGTTCCACTTTCCCGCTTTCTCCCCATAACCCTTAATTCCCTTGCCTATCAAAAAACTATCTACCCGTGACTTAAATATATTCAGTGAGGCAGCCTCCACCACTTCAACGGGCAGAGAATTCCAGAGATTCACCAGCCTTTGAGTGAAGAAGTTCCTCCTCAACTCCGATCTAAACTGCCACCTCCCCCTCCCATCCCCCCTTAGGTTAGATAGATGGGTCAAGGTAAATTACCCATTAGCATCCTAAAATGTACAGCAGAGGGGAAATAAGTGGGGTTGTGGGAAAAGGCTTGCGTGGGATGCTCTGCTGATGAGTTAGTGCAGACACAATGGGCTGAATGGCCTCTTTTGCACTGTAGGGGTTCCATGATTCTAGATGGGGTAATAAATGTTAAGGAGGTATTACAAAGATTGACTGTAAATCAATTTTCTTTTCTTCATGCTTTCACAGGCTGTGCACGCCACCAGCAAGGCCAGCATTTGTTGCCCATCCTTAATTGCCCTTGAACCGAGTGATTTGCTAAGCTACTTCAAAGGGCAGTCTGGAGTCATACATCAGCCAGACAAGTTAAGGATGGTAGATTTCCTTCCCTATAAGGACATTTGTGAATCAGATTGATATTTACAACAATGATAATTTCATGATCACTATAATCGAGATTAGGTTTCAATTCAAGATTTATAGAGTCATAGAGGTTTACAGCATATTAACTGAATTCAAATTGCATCAGCTGCCGTAACGGGATTTGAACACATTCCACAGAGCATAGCCTGGGCCTCTAGATTACTAATCATTACTACTAATTACATTACCACTATGTCACCATCTCCATTCTTTGAAGCTACAAGTATTTGGGCAGAGAAAGTGTGAAGGTATTAAGACATATTGTACCTGCATTGTAACTTTTTATATTCCTTGTCTGAGTGAATGAGGAGCTAATTAGCACAGTTAGTGAGATGGCTAGCATGTTTTAGAATAACGTCAATAGTGCAAGTTTGATTGCCATTCCACCTAAGGCGGACTTTGGACCCATCGCCTTGCCTTACAATGGCAAATCATCTCTGACAAAAATGTCCAGAAAACGCTCAGGATAAGAACATAAGAACATAAGAAATAGGAGCAGGAGTAGGCCATCTAGCCCTTCGAGCCTGCCCCGCCATTCAATAAGATCATGGCTGATCTGTCGTGGCTCAGTTCCACATTCCCGCCCTCTCCCCATAACCCTTAATCCCCTCGCTTGTCAAAAACCCATCAACCCGCATCTTAAAAATATTTAGCGAGGTAGCCTCCACCACTTCAACGGGCAGAGAATTCCAGAGATTCACCACCCTTTGAGTGAAGAAGTTCCTCCTCAACTCTGTTCTAAACCGCGCCCCCTTTATCTTGAGGCTGTGCCCCCTAGTCCTACTGTCCTTTCTGAGCGGGAAGAGTCTCTCCACATCTATCCTATCCATCCCATTCATCATCTTATATGTCTCAATGAGATCTCCCCTCATTCTTCTAAACTCTAACGAGTACAAGCCTAGTTTATTCAGCCTCTCCTCATAGCTCAAGCCCCTCAACTCCGGCATCAGCCTAGTAAACCTCCTCTGCACTGCCTCCAAGGCCAAAATATCCTTGCGTAAGTGCGGCGCCCAAAACTGCACACAGTACTCCAGCTGCGGCCTCACCAATGCCCTATACAGCTGCAGCAAGACCTCCCTACTTTTATATTCAATCCCCCTCGCTATGAAGGCCAGCATCCCATTCGCCTTCCTGACCACCTGCTGCACCTGCAGGCTGGGTTTTTGCGACTCATGCACAAGGACCCCGAGGTCCCTCTGCACTGTCACATGCTGCAGTTTTTCGCCACGTAAGTAATAGTCCTTCCTACCATTCTTCCTACCAAAGTGGACCACCTCGCACTTGCCAACATTAAATTCCATTTGCCAGTTCCTGGCCCATTCGCCCAGCCTATCTAGATCCTTCTGCAGACTCTCCACACCCTCTGCGCAATTTGCCGTTCCACCAATCTTGGTGTCATCAGCAAATTTCGACACCATACACTCGGTTCCCTCCTCCAGATCATCTATATAAATGGTAAATGTGGCTTCAGTCTTTTCAAAATCCTGTCAATGGATTTCCAGCCAAAGCCATTTTTTATTAAGCATACTTTGCAACAACATGGAAGTTGTAACAATATGAACTATCAGTAAATGACATTCAGAGTGAATCACCTCACACTTCCCACGTTAGACTCCTGCTTGTCGCCCACTCTCTTGACCTTTCTATATCTCATTGTGTCCTGCTCAGAGTTTGCATTTTCACCTAGTTTTTTTTTTACTATCAACAAACTTAGATACAGACTCTCTGTCTAAATCATGAGTACAGACTGTAAATAACTGAAGCCCCAGCACAGATCCCTTGGCACTCCACCAGTCAGTCTTTCACTTGACAATGAAGAAAAAAAAAGAACAAAGGAGAGTACAAAACATGAACAGGCCCTTTGGCCCTCCAAGCCTGTGCCAATCATGATGCCCTAACTAAATTTAAAAAAAAACTTCAGCCTTTGCTTTGTCCATATCCTTCTATTCCCTCCCTGGTCATGTACGCATCCAGGTGCGTCTTAAATGTTGCTAATATGTCTGCTTCCATCACCTCCTTTGGCAGTGCATTCCAGGCACCCACTACTCTCTGTGTGAAAACCTTCCCCCTCTCAAATTGAACCTGTGCCCCCTTGTAGTTGACACTTCCACCCTTGCAAAAAGCCTTAATGTTAGAATGTTGCAAAAAGCCTCACAAAACAATGTTAAATGTATTCCCTACTCTCTGCTTCCTGTTCATTAACCAATCCTTTATCCATGCTAATATAAACCCTAAACTTTTATCCTAGCTTGAGTTGCCTTTTGTGTGGCTGTGTATCCTTATGGATTTTCAAGAATACCACATCTACTTGTGCCATTGATCTACTCAACTAGTTACATTCTCAAAAAGTTTGAATAAATTTGACAAACAAGCTTTCCCTTTAAAACTTTTTAGACTTGTGCTATTCATATTATTTTTAAAGTACATTATTAAGACTTGCTTAATAATAGATTTTCCAATAAATGGTGCCAGGTTAAATGGCCTGCAGCTTGCAGGCAATTTCTTTTACCTCATTCACGTTTTGCAAAAGCAGGTGTAAACCTCGGTGACAGTACATCATGCCAGCGAGTGGGGAATTCCAAATGTGTGCGCTAGGGGGGCTGGGGAGAACAAGATGAGATGGTGGGGGGAGCCCTTTAATTATTTTACAATTTGTTGAAATAACGTTCTCTACCTTCCTTATAAAATGCCTTTTGGAAATCTAAGTACACCACATCTATAGCTTCCCCTTTATTCATCTTGCTTTTACTTGCTGAAAAAGCACAAGTTCCCTTTCACAAAGCCATGTTGACTGTGCCTGATCACATTATAATTTAACTGTCAAAATTCTTTCACTCTCATTGGAGGAAGGGTTGAGAACTGAGAACACCTTTTTTAAAGTGAAATGGCAAAAGAACAAATAGTATTCGAAAAACTTCATTGCACTGAGTGGTTAGGGTCTGAAATGTACTGCTTGAGAGGGTGCTATAGGCAGGTTCAACTGTGGCTTTCAAAAGTTAACCAAATAAGTCCCTGAAGAGAAAAACATCACAGGGCCATGGGAAAAGAATGGGGAGTGAGACAACCGGAGTTATTGTTGCAGAAAGCTCTCATAGGCACAGCAGGCTGATTGGCTTCCTTCTGTGCTAGCCAACCTATGATTCTATAAACTACTATATTTATTTCCATCCATTCTGTCGGTTCTAGTTTCAAGTTTTACTTTTTTCCAGTAATTTTTTATTTTCGAGCTGTCCATAAAATCAGAATTGTTACACTTTGGCATGGTAGCACCATGGTTAGCACTGCTGCTTACAGCTCCAGGGTCTTGGATTCAATTCCCCGCTTGGTATCTGTGTGGAGTTTGCACATTCTCTTTGTGTCTGCATGGGTTTCCTCTGGGTGCTCCAGTTTCCTCCCATAGTCCAAAGATGGGTTAGGTTGATTGGCTATGCTAAAATTGCCCCTTCATGTCCTGAGATGTGTAGGTTAAAGGGATTAGCAGGTAAATGTGTAGGGATATGGGAGTAGGGTCTGGATGGGATGTGGTCGGTGCAGACTTGATGGGCCAGATGGCCTCTTTCTGAATTGTAGGGCTTTTATGATTCAATCCATTTAAGGACAAACCACTATAAACTCTTAACAGGAACCATGATGGGGGGAATCTTACCAAAAAATGGCAGAATGTTGTTTGCGGCAAGAAAACCACCATGTCTCTCTCCAGAGAAACACATTAGTTTTCTCTCCAGATCTTATGACACACTGCCAAATGAAATCAAGGGGGAATGTTTCATGCCGTCATGTGGGGTGCAGAACCTCAACATGCAAGCAAAACCCAGCTGCACAGAGATCAGGGTACCATCGTTAAAGGGCACCTCAATCAGAATCTATATATACTGTCCCCCCCAACCCACCATGGAGGTCTCAGGGGCTTCCCTTGCCAACCCCAATCAGAGTCAGCACTTCTCTTTCCATCCCTCTCCTGTCCTTGATCATTAGCCTTCCCCCCCCCTCCCCCACACCATTGCCTGCCCCGATCATTGAGGACATCACTGACAAGGGGCGGGGAAGATCCAAAATCATTATCCCACCAGTGAGATCTGTAACTATTGGTTAAGATTTGCTTTTGTTAATTTTCACAACAGCTGAGAGGTATAAAATTCAGGAACTTACGAAATAAGAGACACAGTCAGCCATGTGCCCCTTTGGAGCTTGTATTGCTAATCAATAAGACCATGATCGATCTTATACCTCAATTCCACTGTCTAGTCCTATGCACACATGCTTTGATTTCTTTTGTTATGTGGGAGAAGCACTTGAACTCTTTTCACTGTAATTTCTATGCTAACGAACAGGAGATGAATAATGTACTGATATAGTTCCCCTTTGATACTATAAATGGACCATCAGATGATCATCCCATGATTCAATATAACCGGAAAGGGAAAAGATTATTCCTTTCGCTAGGGAGTCATACTACCACACAGATCTTAAGAGATCAGGTCAATTTTCTTCCTGTGCACAGTGGAGATGCTTTGATCAGGTAATGGCCTACTTCTTGTTTAGATGACTGGATATATTGGAATTCTTAAATTAGGAACTGCTAGTGCATAGAAAAAAATGTCTCGCATGGTTTCCAATTTATCTTGTGTAGTCCGGTAAATATTTTACCACAAAACTTGCATCATTCCTCGCAGCCTCTGTTAGAGAGTAATTGGATAGGTTTGCCGAGTTCTGCCTGACTTGCTCCCAGGGGATAAGCTGCTCTTTAGTCACACGCTTGAGGGTGCACTTTCTAACCTTTATTAAACTTACTCAGTTCAGCTCTCAAATATGGCAGCAGCATTATCATCTTCTACTTTAAAGATTGTGTGGTCCCTTCCTCTGCCAGCTGATGTATCCGACTATTAGTTGTACTTTTAAAAAATGCTGAATTAATAGGATAAATGCAGATCTTCTGGTCAGTGTGAAAAGGCTGTGTCTAACGCTGGCTGTGGTTTAATCTACCTACTTTCCTCTTTACACTGAAGTCTTTAGACCTTCCAATGCTAGTCCCAACAAGGATGCAGGTATAAACTGATTCAGGAAGCAAATTGTCAAGCGTAATAACATTGCAGCTTGCCCCTTTTTTCTCATTATGAAGTAAAGATGCTCCTTTTAAGGTCTGTCTTCAGTTCATTATCTTCAATTGCTTTAAAATGAACTGTCAATGACACTGCACAGTCTCCCTCAGTGACAGTGCTCACCCACCCCATCCCCAACAATGTTCACCCTGTGCTCTTGTCCCCAAAATTGTTCACCACACCCCCCCACAATCAACAACGTTCAAACCCCAAGAACGTTCAACACCCATTTCACAACAGTGTTAAGTCCCCGCACCAGCGCTTCCATTCCTGACAGCGTTCACTCCCCCAAACCACTCTCATCTCTGACAATATTCACCCCACTCCCTCTCATTCAACACGTTTATTGAGTACTGTCTGAGTAGTGGGAGGAAGTGACCACCGCCAGTGCAAGGGCAGGGGTAGGTGGTGAACATTGCTGGGACATAAGGTGAGGTAAACATTGTTGGGAGGGAGATGCAGATGCAGCATGGGGTCTGAGTCAATTGCACTGGCTCAATGTGACATTGTAGCACCTCCCGGCCCCCTGCGTCTCTTGACACCCCCTCCCCCTAATGCATTGATGGACATCTAGTAGGGATGGAATCTTCGGACCTTAGCAGAGTAAGGTAATGTGTTCCCATACATAAGGTTTTGGCTACAGAAGATAAAACACAACAGCACAATGTCCTAGGAAATTTAGGGCCCAGAAGCTTATTTCTGTTCAAAAATAATAGAGAAAAATTTTGACTAACTCCAGTCGTCTTCAGATTTATTCAATTTCTTTCTTTCTAAGGTTTTAATATTTAAATAGGAAGTGCTGATTACAACATCTGGGAACTAATTTCAAGGAATCACTGATTCCAACTGTACAATGGAACTGGATTAACATACTTCAGTTAATCATGGAAACTCCCTAGGTTAATAACTATATTTCTGCCAATGTTAATTCAGCTCCTCACTTCCTTTGGTTCAGCAGTTCTTCCCAATGAGCTCCCCAATGAAGATTAACAAGTCACACTTTAATTTGAAAGCAACCCAAGAGGATACTGTATTTTTCACCATTGAATTTTGTAAGTTTGCAGTGCATAACCCTAGTAAGGGCTACTCCTTCCTTGACTATTTTTTTCAAAGCTATTTTTATTTCTCTTTAGATGGAGTTTTGTCCATTAGCTTGTTGCTAGGTGCACATTGAAACCTGTCATCAAGTTTCAGAGTCTCAAGAACAAACAATTGAAGATGTATCAAATTTTTGTTTATATAGTACGAGTGAGTGTGCACTGCACAGAAAAAAAGTCCCACTTATTGTAAAGTGGATAGTTTAGGCAAAAGGTGAGAAAGTTAAGGCTCAAGGATTCTAATTGTGCATTCAGGCTGCAATCTACATGAAGCATGGGTGAACTTCCTTACTTTTGTGCAGAATATCAACCAGTCTCAAAGAATTAGTAAATGGTAGCTTGGCAGTGGAAACGATTCATAAGCAAGATGTTTTTTTAAAGAAATAGTCTATTTAGGTTAATAACAGCCATTTTAAAAGGCGAATCTCATCACTTGTTAGAATGCAACTACCTAATGATAACACTGGATCGGTTATAATGTAACCAATGGTAACATGTTGTGAGGGTCAGCTAACTAGCTGAACTGGTGGGCAATGAAACCAATGACAAAATGAAGTAGTGGTCAGCTGACCACCACAAAAAAGAAGCAGTTTGGGAAGCAGTGAAGAACTTGTACAGCCTAGGGTATGGCCTCAGTGTTGCAGTAATAAAGTGTCTTTATTAAATCTTTCTCTTTGATTTACTTGTTGAAGTAAGTTCTTTTTATTGCTTGCAACTGAAGAATTCCTTCTGCTGGACGAACATCACTAAGGCTCAGCATGTATTAAAAATGTATAATTAATATTCAAATTCATTTAAATTTTGTCAATTTTTAAAAATCTGTTTCAACTTATTAAATTAATTCTTAGAGTGTGGACATCGGTGGCAATCTCAGCAGTAATTGTCCTACCTGCCCTAGGGAAGATGATGGTAAGCCAATCAGTTGCTATAATTTGATCTAACTTCTGTAGCCAGGACACTTCTGGGCAATTTTCCATATTATCAGGCCAATTCTAATGTTTTGCTACACTGGAACATTTTGTCTTAGGGCATGGCTAGTTCTGGGACACAAGGTTAGGTGGATTGGTCATGTTAAATTGCCCCTTGGGCGTCAGGGGGGCTAGCAGGGTAAATATGAGTGGTTAATGGGATAGGGCCTAGGTGGGATTGTTTTTGATGCAGGCTCAGTGGGCCAAATGGCCTCCTTCTGCACTGTAGGGATTCTATGATTCTAAGTCATTAACAGTACAATCGGGACACTGTCAGCATAGTCTTTGCTGTATCCAATCCCTTCTGTCATTTCTTGATATCTGTCTGGTAAATCAATTTGGTTGAAGACTGGTATCTGCAATGCTGGAGACCTCAGAAGGAGGCCTAATCATCCACTTAGCACTTCTTGCTGAAAATGGTTTCAAACTCTTCAGATTGCCTTTTGCACTATTGTGCTCAGTTTCCCCATCATTGAGGATGGGGATATTTGTAGATGCTCCTCCTCTGGTTGGTTGTTTAATTATTCACCACCATTCAGGACTGTCGAGCTTTGATCTAACCCATTGGTTCTGAGATCGCTTAGCTCAGTCTATAGAATACTGCTTCTATTTAGTATGCATGCAGTCCTAAATTGTAGCTTCCCTAAAATTTCACTTTATTTTTCGGTATAGGTGATACTGTTCCGGGAAGTTCTTTTACTCTCCTCGGTGAGCCAGGATTGATCACCTGGCTTGATGGTAAATATGCAGTTTCTTTGTAGCAGTTTCAAATAACCAAGTGGCTTGCTAGGCCACCTGAAGCAGTTAAGAGGAAAATGTGTTGCTATGATTCTGGAGCCACATTGTTCAAAGCAAGGTCAGCAGGTTTCCTTCTCTGAATAACATCAGTGAATAAAATGGGCTTTTATGACAATCAGTAGTTTGTCACTGTTACTGATATTGGCTTTTTTTTCAGATTTATTTTAAGAACAAAATTGAAATTCCTCAGCTGCTATGATGTAATTTGAACTCATGTCTCCAGGTCAATAAATTCAGGCTTCTGGATTAGTACTCAAGCAACATAATCATTATATTTCTATTCCCAGACATGGTCATAACAAAAATAAGTAGGAGAAGTTGAATTATTATCAGTAGATCCAGTTGCTAATCCAGATCAAGTGCCCAGATCATCAATAACCCATCCTGGTCCCTCCACATTGATGTTATAGTTAAGAAAGCTCACCAAAGCCTCTACTTTCTCAGAAGGATAAGGAAATTTGGCATGTCTGCTGCGACTCTCACCAATTTTTATAGATACTATATAGAAAGCATCCTTTCTGGATGCATCATAGCTTGGTATGGCGCTTGCTCTGACCAAGATTGCAATAAACTATTGTGAATGTAGCCCAGTGTATCACACAAATCAGCCTCCCATCCATTGACTCTGTCTACATTTCCCACTGCCTCAGAAGAGCAGCCAGCATAATCAAGGACCTCACACGCCCAGGACATTATCTCTTCCACCTTCTTCCATCGGGAAAAATGTACAAAAGTCTGAGGACACATACCAAACGGCTCAAGAACAGCTTCTTACCAGGTGCCATCAGACTGTTGAATGGATCTACCTTATGTTAAGTTGATCTTTCTAGCTATCCCTAGCTATGACTGTAACACTACACTCTGTACTATGTCCTTTCCTTCTCCCCTATGTACTCTATGAATGGTGTGTTTTGTCTGACTCACACACAAGAAACATTATTTTTCACTGTAGTCCAATACATATGACAATAATAAATCAAAGTTTGTTCCATGATTATAATTTCAATTGTGCATCATGGTCTGAAAGAAAGTCCTGAACACTTTCACTTGTAAAATGCTGGTAAAAATGAGCAGAAATATAAAAATGGGATATTAAAATTATTGAGAATGCTTTGATTTTCTGAAAGGAGGTCTCATCTGTGATTCTCATACTTCAGTGCTAAAATGTACAGCTTTAACCAAAGCTTGTCTGAAGATTTGAACAGTTTTATTTGTTTCACACGTACCTGCAGACATCTCAATGCTATTCATCTTTGTCTGGTTGACGCTGATGTTAATGCTGACTTTTCCATCACTGAGGTCAATTTCCACCATTCCATAGCCAGGGGCAAATTTGCTGAATAAGAGTAAACTGTTGGGGTTCCACGTCCGGAACATAAAACTGACTGAAAACAAATCCTGGTTCATGTGTCCAGGCAGCAACAAGTAACTGCTGCTATTGAAAAACACGGGAACGGCACGAGATTCCGCACAGGAGAAGCTCAGGTTACCCTGGAAAGAAAAACAAGGAACAAGTATTGATACATTAAACATAAATCCAGTGTCTACATATTTTTTTCCCAAATAGTGCAAAGGCCTTCCTACTTCACAGGAATTACTCACTTCTTTTCTGTTGTGTAAGCAGTGGCTCAGTTTGTGGGGTTTGTTCCTTTCATTTGGAAGATTGTAAATTCAGGCCCTAGTCAAGGACCTGAGCACAAATTCCAACTCGATGATCTCGTGCAGTGTTACGGTATGGCAGTATTATTAGAAGTGCAGTCTTTCAGTCGGGATTTTAAATTCTGGCCCTGTTTGCCTATTTTAGATGGACATAAAAGATCCAAAAGCATGCACTTAAAGATGAGCAGGGGAATTTCCTCCAGTACTCAGGTAAATAAATTGTGGAATCTTGTTATGTGCAAATAGGTTGCCTTGTTTCCAACATTACAGCAGTTACTATTCTTCAAAAGTACTTAATTGGCTGGAAAGTATTTTGGGACATTTTAAGGTTGTGAAAGATGCCACATAAATGTTCTTTCTTTGGATGACTAATCTCATCAAGACAACAAGCAGCATGCCCTGCATATTTAGTCTAGCAATACTGAGGCTGACTGAACCAAACAAACTGCTGATTGATCAGCTAACACAATATAAATGAGGCCTTGAACCATGTTTATTGTTACAGACAATATGGTTACAGGCTGCAGTGCTTTTAATCACTCGTTCAGTGAGAGACTATATGAGAGTGCTTATGTTACACCTTATTTCCAGAATTTAGTCAGTGCAACCGGTTTGGAAGATGTTAATACTTGTTTCAGATTGTGCAGAAGAAAGCAAAGTTACTTTGTCTTCTGTTGGCAGGCTATCCTGGCTCCCTGATCTGTACTGCCTTATGCTAGCCAAGCTACAAACCACACAGGCCTATAATTGGCTATTGAGACCAATTTGTTTTCTTCACAGAGATGCAGGTTAATTCTGCTGTTTTGCACCATTTATCTGCTATTTTGTTTTCCTTGGAGAAGTATCAGTATTGATCATATCTCTATCTGTTATCACTTAAGTACCACCTTGTCATTAATTCTTTGCACATACACACCCCTGCTGATATACTCCATGCATAAAATTGCATTTACTGTCAAAAGCTGATTTTGAAATAGCACTTCCAATTCACGAATCCAAATAATTTACGGAAATGGTGTACAACAATACTCTCAGAACAATGAAATACCTCTTTCCTCTCTTCTGCCAGTCTGAATAACTTAACACCTCCTCTATGTTTTCTGCTTTTTAACCATTTCTGGCACTTGTCCCTGACTCTGCATGTTTTGGCCTTAAATTGTGAGGTTGTGACTTTTGAATCTTGAATTTGAAGTCTTTTTAAAAATCCACTTATACTCATCCACAGTATGGCTCTTGTTTACTCTTTGTTATTTCTTCAAAGAATACAAAACGGTTGGTCAAAAATGATCTTCCCTTCATAAAACCACACTATTCTTTCATTAGATTTCTTTATTGTATTTTCAGATTTGAGATGGTTTGCCTATCTCATTACCTGTGGAACTCTTAATGTCTCTACCTATTCTGTTATTTGTGTACAAAATACTTAAAATATTGTATATTTGAATCATAAATTATTATGAAAGACAGGGATATAAAGACATTTAAGTCAGAGTTTAAAAATTGCATCATGTTTACATCATGCTACATTAGGTACAGTAAGAAAAAAGACTGAGGATGTTATTGCCCAATGAAAAAACCTTATACTCCACAGAATCAAGGAACTGATACAGCAAAGGCACCATTCGGCCCATAGTGACTGTGTTGGTTCGCTATTGTCTTTTATGCTCTGTATTCTAAGGGAATAGAGAGACAAGTTTTCTGCAGGATTTAAGTGAATCTAAATGTGGTAATGAGGCTAAAACCTTAAGCTGGTGCAGACCCAGCCTTGGATCACTGTGATGTCCAGATTTTGTATTGTTCTTCCATGTTGAACTTTGAGCAAAATACAAACGTTTACTCATTGCCAGGAGGAAAATCCTCACTGTCACTATGTAGGCCGCATGAGAGGGCAGATCATTGAGTCAAAGAATCTCAACTGCGCAGAAAGAGGCCATTCAGCCCATCAAACCTGCACTGATAACAATTCCATCCAGGTCCCATTCCCATAACTCCACATAATTACCTGCTAATCTCTCTAACACTAAAGGGTCAATTTAGCATGACTAATCAACTTAACTGGCGCATTTTTGGAGTGTGGGAGGATGTTGGAACACCTGGAGGAAACTCACAGAGAGAATACATAATCGCCATACAAACAATGATCCAAGTCCGGAAATGAACCCGAGCCCCTGGCAATGTGAAGCAGCAGTGCTAATCACTATGCCAGCATGCTGCCCCATCTATGTGATGACGACGTGAATCAAACTGACCTTCAGCAAATATATATTTGAGGTGTTTAATTGGAAACATGAGCAAGTTCTATAGAATAATCCAGGAATTGGATTTCAATGTGTGTGTGTTTCACACAAGATACTCATGCTCCAGGCATTTAAATGGAGTTGACTCAAATCAAAAAGAAAATGATTTTTCACAGCTTGTACTTTATGGAAAACAATCTGTTGTTGATGTCTTTCTGTGCTTCTTTGTTGACCTGATTAGTAATGATTACTGATGGGAGACAGTTCCAGCTGTTCATTTTAAAATGGCATTTGTATCAGTAGTATGGATGTCCCATTGTTCTGCTATAATAGAAGGGCGTGTTTACCAAGACCGATATTTTAAAAAACTGCTGGTATATTTATATAGCTGTTCCATAGCAACAATTATTAAGGATAGAAGTTATAACATCTTCCAGCAATGATTGGAGGAGTAACTGACAGTTAGGACAGAGTAGAAATCTATTGTTATAATAATATTCTTGTTGCCTGAGGAAAAGAGTTCACAATTACTGCCAGAAAGGAGCAATGTGATGCAGTAAACTATCTGCCTTTGTGCAGCATTTGAAAGCATGTCATAGATAGAGTGGTGTCAGCATTAGCAAATGAACCATCAACAAACTGTATATTGTGTTAGTTATCATTTTATATTACAGAAGATTGCAGTAAGTGGGTTGTGTATTGTTCATATCCTGAGGCTAGATTGATCTACAAACTGATGATACCTATCAATTCGATATGAGATCAATAGCGATACTGCTAATAAGAGATCACTGCTAAAATTTTACTTGTTGCACATGACTCGTCTTTATTGCTATAATGTAATAAAAAATATAGGTTAGCTATTTCCAGATTTTCCCAAAGGCAAAATGCAGTGCTAACTTAAAAGTTAACTATAGTCTTATTCATTAATCAGTATTTCAACCACATCTTCTTTGAGTCACCAAGTGTACACAAATCAATAGTAGTACTTTCCTGTAACTTACCTGCAAGACTATAACCTTATTGATTTGCAGCGACAGAGATGTCTGTAGCAATATATCAAACTGATAACAGTTTTAAATTAACACTAACAATAAAGAACTTATGTAGCACCTTTCATGACTTGAGGACATTGTGATGACCTATGGCAATAGGGCAAATGTGTAACTGCTTGGAAATATTTGTGAAATATGTCATTGTTTTCATGAATGTTTGAAAAGTTTTTTTTCTAAAAGAGTTTGCATCAACTGTAAACAGGATCAGTTGTAATTTTCTTGAACAATAAGAAAGCCTGTCTCATGTGACCAGGTGACTCTTGACCTGACAGCAGTAGCAATAGGGGGGAGTTTAAGTTAAAAAGCCCTGGGGTTAGATACAAAGGAATGCTGCAGGAAAAGCAAATCCTCAGAAAGGGAAAGCTGTAGCAGAGGGGAGAACAGCAAAGGCACGTTCATGCCGGAGCTGTGTGTGTATAATACACTTGAGCAGGACAGAAAGACAAAGACAGAGTTAGAAATAGTTAGGAATTGACAATTTTACTACTGCTGTTTAGTTTTGCTGGAGTCAACCAGGCTCTTTAATGGGATTCATTAAAAGGATCAGGTAAAGGAGCCTTTGAGGAATATGTACCATTAAGACTGTTATGAACCTAGCTAAGGAAGTTCTGCAGAAGTGTACCTTTTGGATATCCAGTGACTCTGGGACCTCAACAGAATACAGTTGTCATTGAATATGATTCAGGGGTCAAAACAATTGAGTAGGAACGTGAAAGATTCTATAAATCAGAGGGTGAATTGGAGAGCTTTGGAACTATATGTGGTGCCACATGTCTGCAGGGGCTCAAGTTGTACCAGGTGTATCTTTGTTGTGTCAACTATTTAGAGTGAAATTTTGGTGTGTCATTTGCCCGTTAATTCATGACTAATTTGCATTAGTTTGGATTCATGTTGATATAAAAACTACAATCTTGTTGATAATTTCTTCATTTGGGAGTCATTTAGTAAATTTGGTTACTTTGGTTGACAGTTCTCAGTGATTTACAATGAATGAGATACTTTGAAAGTTTAACCATTGTTGTAAGATAAGGAAACTTGGTAGCAAACATGCGGACAGCAAAAGGCAATGAGACGATGACTAGGTGTCTTTTTTAATCATATTTTTTGGGAGATAAATACAGATTAGGATGCTGGGATAAGTTCCCCACTCTTCTTCAAATCATGCCAAGGGGTCTTTTATGTCTCACCCAGAAGGCAGGATAGTCTCAAAAGAACTATTGTCAGGAACAGGCCCTTTGGCCCATTAAGCCTGTGTCAATCACATTGTCCTACCTAGACCAACCACCTGTATCCCCTTCTACCCCACCTGTTCATGTCCCTACCCAGTTAAGTCTTAAATGTCACTAATATATCTGCCTCAACCACCTCACTTGGCAGTGCATTCCATGTCCTCACCATCCTCTGTGTAAAAAAGACTTCCTTCACACGTCTCTACTGAACCTGTCCCCCCTTACCTTGAACTTGTGCTCCCTTGTAATTGTCATTTCTGCCGTGGGAAAAAGCTTCCAATTGTTAACCTTATCTATGCCCCTCAATTTTATAAACTTCTACCAGGTCACCCCTCAGCCTCCATCTTTCCAGGGAGAACAATCCCAGTTTATTCAAATCTCTCCGCATAGCCAATACCCTCTGTACCAGACAACATCCCGGTAAACCTTTTCTGTACTCCCTCCAAAGCCCACATCGTTCTGGTAGTGATGACCAGGATTGGACACAGTATTCCAAATGTGGCCTAACCAACATTTTATATAACTAACATAATTTGCCAACGTTTATACATGATGCCCTGGCTGAAGCATGCCATATGCTTTCTTCACTACTTTTTTCACCTGTGCTGCCACTTTTAAGGATCTGTAAACCAGATCTCTGTGTGTCTGTGCTCTTGATAGTTCTGCCATTTGTTTTATAGCTCCCACCAAAATGCATCACCTCACATTTGTCCAGCTTAAATTCCATCTGCCATTTCTCTGCCCCATTTTCGAGCCTATCTAATATCCTGCTGTATTCTCTGGCAATCTTCATCATTGTCCACAACCCCAGCAATCTTAGTACCATCTGCAAACTTGCTAGTCAGTGTCACTTTAAAGTCTCATCCAAAAGAATGCACCTACAACAGTGGAGCACTTCCTCAGTACTGCATGGAGCCACCAGCCTACATCATGTACCATGTACACCAGCCTACATCAGCCTACATCATGGGCGAATGGGCCAGGAAATGGCAAATGGAATTTAATGTTGGCAAGTGTGAGGTGGTCCACTTTGGTAGGAATAATGGTAGGAAGGACTATTACTTATGTGGCGAAAAACTACAGCAGGCGACAGTGCAGAGGGACCTCGGGGTCCTTGTGCATGAGTCGCAAAAACCCAGCTTGCAGGTGCAGCAGGTGGTCAGGAAGGCGAATGGGATGCTGGCCTTCATAGCGAGGGGGATTGAATATAAAAGTAGGGAGGTCTTGCTGCAGCTGTATAGGGCATTGGTGAGGCCGCAGCTGGAGTACTGTGTGCAGTTTTGGGCGCCGCACCTGCGCAAAGATATTTTGGCCTTGGAGGGAGTGCAGAGGAGGTTTACTAGGCTGATACCGGAGTTGAGGGGCTTGAGCTATGAGGAGAGGCTGAATAAACTAGGCTTGTACTCATTGGAGTTTAGAAGAATGAGGGGAGATCTCATTGAGACGTATAAGATGATGAATGGGATGGATAGGATAGAGGTGGAGAGACTCTTCCCGCTCAAAAAAGACAGTAGGACTAGGGGGCACAGCCTCAAGATAAAGGGGGGGCGGTTTAGAACGGAGTTGAGGAGGAACTTCTTCACTCAAAGGGTGGTGAATCTCTGGAATTCTCTGCCCGTTGAAGTGGTGGAGGCTGCCTCGCTAAATATTTTTAAGACGCGGGTTGATGGGTTTTTGATAAGAGAGGGGATTAAGGGTTATGGGGAGAGGGCAGGAAGGTGGAACTGAGCCACGACAGATCAGCCATGATCTTATTGAATGGCGGGGCAGGCTCGAAGGGCTAGATGGCCTACTCCTGCTTCTATTTCTTATGTTCTTATGTGCTCAAGTCCCCAGTGTGGGGCTTGTAGCCAAAATCTTTGACACATAAGCAAGGCATGAATCTTGCCAATCTACTTTCTACATAGCTCCCAAACGCTGCATGTTCCATATGTGACTGAGCAGAAATGGACAGGTTTGCTCCAAACAATCACTAGAAAATATTGTAAAGCAGTAGCTAATACAAGAAGTTCATACAACCAGTAAATTTTACTGTAATACATGTTCTGTGCAAGAGGTGCTGTTGCTAAGAATAAGAAAAACTTTATATAATGCAGTGTCAAGTCCCTAAAAAAAAAGTGCAAGTCGTACCACAGAGGACTGGAGCTTTGAAATGCTGTACCAAAAGAAGGAAAGATGTAGCCATATACTTTTTAGATTTCATGAAGTAAGCCACTGAACTCAGTCATGCCATACAAAGCAGTAATGAGAAGGTGCAAAAACAAGGATGGGTGCTTACCACCAGAAGAGGAGGGAGATCAGGGGTCATTTGTCCTTTGCTATGCTTTTGTGTTAACAGCATAGTTGCAAAGTAGAATTGGTGTGAATCTGGGGTAGATACTGTTCACTCATACAGTACAGATTGATATATGGGGCAACCTCAAGTAGCAAATGATTAGAAAACAACTACAATAACTAGGAAGTAAAGCTTTCATTTAAGATTGATAAGTCATACCAGGACAATGTCCTGTTATGCAGAAAGCAACATAGAGAAATGATTTAATGTAGCAATATTGATGCCAAATTTTAAAACATTTATCAAGTTGCTTTGCAGAAAAGACGAAAACAATGCATAACCAACACAGAAACAGCTCTTCCAACAAAGGAAATGATGGCATAATAGAGAATAACAAAACATCTATAATCTCCAATACTTGTCCATTCTTCTTAGTGTTAATTGATTATCACATTTATGTCTTTATGTTCTTCATTTTACAGGACCTTGTTGTCAAAGACTTGGAGCAACTTCAGTCAGGCCATCATGAATACATCAACTTAACTTCACTCATTGCCAAATCAATGAACTTACCACTTTAGATGTGTCTAGTTTTCCTCTCCTGGCGAGATCAGTGATATTAATTCCATTGTAATTTATAGACTCCATACAGCCTTTGAAATTTTTCCCATTGAAGCTTGGCTTTCCAGAAAATGGCATTCCCCCAAAACTGAGCTTGAAGGATAAATGAAATGGTGTTTTACATTGTACACATGTAAAAGCAGAGTTTTACATGTTATATTCTATTGTAAAATCTGACAGCACACAAGTAGATACAAGAGGATTTGGTAAGCTAAACATTTCCTTGTGCTACATAAGTAAGAAATATACAATCCAATGAATTTATTATTTTTCATAATCTACTCCCCCCCAGTTCATCAAAAACCTTGGTTCTGCTTGCATGCCTTAAAAAGAATAATGATTTTCCAAGCACTTGAAAGGAGTTATGAACCACACTGTCAGCAGCTTCAGCAAATGCCATTAAAAAAAAGTATCAAATGGCAGTAAAGCAGGTCTTAATATTATTGTATTATTATTGCTGATATGGTTGGATTATAACAATATTATCAATTATTTTAGTGAGTCATTTTAAAATTCAAGAATTGATGGGAACATATGGGTGGTGTGATGAGTGTAATGTGATGAGTTCAGTTGGATTCTTTCCCTTCTATGGCCAAACGAGCCACAGGCTGTAGCTTAAAGGGCAGAGATAAAACAGCTCAGATGACCAAATACACAGGATATAGGCTATGTCAAAGACAATGGACACTTTCTGGTTAAACAGAATTGTTTACCAGACACAGGGGCACCTTAACCTTATTTGGGAGGGAGATATGTGACCAACGTACTTCCAGCACCTACAGGCATGGCCGTTGGGTGCACCCCAGAGATTGATTGGACTTTATCAATGAGGGTGATCAAGCCCTCATCTATTGATTCGTGATACTCAAGAGACCACCCAAAAGAGCGCAAAACCAATGAGGGATAAAAGGTGCAGCATAACGGAAGAATCCCTCTCTCCTACAAATGACCACACCAGCAATGACTAGCAGAAGGAGAACCACCACACCAACGACAGAAGGAAGACCAGACCCAGAGTATCAGACCAGACTGAAGGAGCAGACTATGCATAGGACTGCAGAGACCAACATGTTTATAAAGACCAATATCTGCCAGGGTACTTGCCAGTCACGCAAAAGTGAAGTCAAGACCTAGTATTGAACTTGAACTTTAGTATTCTATAAATAATTTAGTATTGATTGTGTGGGTGATTCATATCAATTGTATGTGTGAATAAATATTACTGTACTAACAAGTCAACTCGCAATCCTTTGTCCACTATATAAGGGTTAAAAACGGCAGGCCCAACATTTCCCAGGTACTAACAAATGATAAGCATTACAGGAGTTTGCAATAACTTCCTCCCTTTTTAAATAATTCAACCACTTCCTTACCCAAGTTTCACTCGATTGGTAAATATAATGAAAATGCTAAAAGTCAACATGCACAATTTATTGCTAAGTTCAGCGGAAAGCCGAAGTGTTGTCAATAATGTGCCCATGTACATATGACACAGCACAAACTGTATAAACTATGTCGGGACTTTTATAGTTTTCAGTAGATAGGATTATATTTTCTTATTCCTTATTTCAAGTGTGTCACACCCTCTCACCCATGTAAAACACCCTTAAAGTTACAGACCTGAATCCTCCATTCCCTCCCTCCCACCTATTAAAAATATCTGCAGCCCCATTTTGCCCTCTATGGGTAAGTGTGGGTGTGAAGATTCATGTGCATGTACATTTAGAGGACTGATGATAACACTGAAAATAAAAAGCACAAAAGCCAATGGTAAGCAAGCTCCCACCACTAAGAAGAGAATCAACTCCACTACCCATGAAAATGGAAATGAACTGTATGAACACAATGCAACTCCTCTCAAATGCCAAACACCCACCAGGATATCATTTGTGCTAGTCTGCCAGATGTATGAGAGGGTTCCGTTCATCTACTGCTACAAGTTTGTTGGAATCCCCAGAGTAGTGATATAAATAGTTATTTACACCATTTTGATGATTTTCCACCGCTTCCTACTGAAATTATGCTGTGAGATTGGGACAAATTTTTGAAAATTCAACCTATTTGTCTTATATTAGTTTGAAAAATAATTTGAATTTGCATCTAAATTCTCCTTTCATCATGACTCGCAAACATCTCAAAGTGTTCCAAATAGACTGAATTTTTTTTTACATGTATGACTATCATGGAGGCAAATTAATTTATTCCCTGCATCATGCTTTACATCTTATGATCTTCCACACCATTAACATTGGAGGATATGATATTTTCCACTGACACAATGCATTACTTTGGTACTGGGATGTATAAATTAATTATTTGACCATTCTGTTTGAAATCTAATTGCTGTAACCACCCGAGTTTGATTTTGGTTAACTGTATCAAACAGCATGGAACCCTCAATTCAACTAGAAAGTATTTTGATTGTAGGGAGGTCTGTTAGTATTCGCTGTCATTTTAGTCCTTTTTAAAGGATGAAAATATATCATGTCACAGGATTAAGAAAAACTATAAAAGTTGGAAAAATCTAATTTCTAACTCAAGCTATTTGTAATGCTTTGTAGTTCAGTGCACCTCTGGTGAAAATTTATGCCCATTACATCAACTTACTTTCTGCTTTCAGATACTGACTGGCATGTTGCATATTTACAGCATTTTCTATTTTTATTCAAAACCCAATGATCCATTACCTCATAGTCTAGATCCAAGTGGTCAAATTCTCCATTAGTTCTGAAATGCTGCGTCTCTCGGTCCAGTGTAAAATTGATATTGCGTCCATAGCGCTCAATGATCACAGAGTGCCAGTGATGGTCATCTAGGAGGCTGCCAGTTGTGACAGAGGTATCACCATTGATTGAACTGTGCTGATTACTACCTGCAGATTAATATCAAACGATAGTCAGTGGCAGTTCCAACATTGAAATGGAAAGTAGAAACATCACAAAATTGGATGAGATTAAATTAGAAACTAGTAATTAGATTAAATTAATTAAATTAGTAATTAAAGATACAGATAACCATAAGGATTATATTGTCTGCCACTACTAAATACACAACAGCAGAAGTAATGAAATAATTGAAGTCTAATAGCATCAATCTCTGACTAATAAATATATAAAATATTTCAGCAAAATTGAGTTTACAAAACATAAATCTTTAATTCAGCATATGACATGGCTTTAAATGAAGTAGTTCTGGTCATGGCAGAATAGTGAACCAATTTTTACAATAGCACAGTGCAAATCTTTGGGCAAAACTGCTCTTGGTTATGCTGAAAGGTTACTGTTGATTCAAAGTAGAGGGGAAATATTTCATGCTAAATGAACTCCTTCAGCTAACTGCTTGACGTGGAGGTTGCCACCCCAATGTATTTATGGAGGATCTTCATTACTGGTTGATATTGAGGATGAGATTAACTGTATGAGAAGGAAAACAAAGGCACCCTTTACTTTTGCACACATCTTTTGGGGCATGTTAAGCATTGTACGAAACTAATTTCCGAGCTCCAGTATTATATCTTCCAGAGTAACATTTAAAATATTACACATTTTTCATTGTGCCAAAGTTAAACAGCAAACTGTTCCACAAGTGACCAGCCAGAAGCTGTCCTCTGATGTTAAAACTTTTCCCAGAAAGGTTAGCAGACATTTGATTCCTAAGAACCACACCCACAGTGGTTCACCTTGTTCTTAAGTTATGGGCAGCATGGAGGACTACAGAGAAAGGGCATCACAGTTTCTTTTTGTATGATGATCATTGAATCACATATTGAGATCACTGTGGTTATCATCTGAATTGAGAGTGCATTTGCTGGTCATGAAGTCTTATTGCCCACATGCTTTCCACAGAAAACTCTGACCTTTTCATAGTGAGTGCATTGAAAGTGTTTTCACTTTCATGTAGACCTGGGCATTTTCAGCTTCTGCACTCACCGGTCTACAATACTTCAATGTTCATGGAAGTTCAGGAGAAAAGTTACAGTGTGGAAATCACAACTTCAGCCATGGCATTGTCACTTTCTTGGAACGTACATTCACAGCAGATTGAGTGAACCAGTTTGAGGTCTTTTAATGTTTAATATGCCTAGTATGGTGGAATCTTCCCCAGTTGAAATCTTTGATATGGAGCTCATTTTTCCAAATGATGCACATCTGTCATGTCACCTTATTTTTACACCCCTTAAAATCCACTGTCAAAAAACAAAGCATCTTCTGAATCACGCAAGCAAATTGCTTTTGACACCTGAATGCACAATCGGCTAAAGTTGTTTATAACCAGTTTACAATATAATGCTTGTTGACTGACAAGGAATGTTCCTCTAATCTCCTGTTACTAGTCCAAGTACCAATCACTCGTCACCCCTGACTTACATTGACCGGTAGTGACGCAATGCCTCCACTTCAAGGTTTTTATCCTTGTTTCTAAAACCCCTTTTGACCTCACCAATCTCTTATATCTGTAATCTTTGTCAACCCTCCAAACCCCAGAGGTTTCTGTGTTCCTCCAATTCTGACTGTGTAGGGATGCTAGATTTCAATTATTCCACCATTTAGGGCTTATGCCTTCAGTTGTCAAAGCCTGAAGCTCTGAAATTCTCTCCCTAAACCTCTCTACCTCTCTTTTCTCCTTTAGTTGGCTCCTTAAAACTTGCAATTTTGATTAAGCTTTTACCCTGATACAATATAACGCACTCTGTGAATAGTTGTTTGATAACATTCCTGTGAAGTGCTACGGGATGTGTAAATAATGTGTTTCAACATTAGTGGATTAAAGTTGCCGTATCAGTTCACTTTATGAATGGAAAATTGTGTGAATCGTGTCTGCACTTTCCTAACTTGCTCCAGGCCACAAGTCTCTCTGCTGGAAGCTCAGGTTTGGAAAACCCAACCCCATTATAATGCTGGAAGTGGGAATTCCTGCTAATCAAGTGCAGACTGTTTTGCAATGACTGGTCTCATCAGAATATAGGCACTGACTGTAATTGTTTATACTGGTTACTGCTGTCTGCAAGAAAACCTGATCATAAAGGTGCTATCTAAAAACATATTTTTGTTGAATTCATATCCTTCAGTTCTTCCCAATTTATGAACTTTAGCCCTGAAACATTATATATTTTTCAACAAATCCTCTCATTCAGGTTACATTATACTCTTGAAATTGCTCCCAAGTGGCTACAATTACTCAGAACTTAACAACATTAAGTATTATGATCAGGTTTTGTGCAGACAGAAGATCAGCATCAACAATTACAGTCAGTGCCTATATTCCGATGAGACCAGTCACTGCAAAACAATCTGCACTTGATTAGCAGGAATTCCCACTTCCAGTACTATAATGGGTTTGGTTTTCCAAACTTGAGCTTCCAGCAGAGAGACTTGTGGCCTGGAGCAAGTCAGAAAAGTGTAGACACGATTCACACAATTTACCATTCACAAAATAAACTGATATGGAAACTTTAATCCATTAATGTCAAACACATTATTTAGCACAGCCAATTTGTTAGTAGTAGTCCTCCAAATCAAAAGTAACCATAATGCCAAACCATCTAATAGTTTCTTATACATTCGTATGAACTCTGCTCTAATCGCTAAGCCCGGTAATACATTCCAGAACCCCATGCAGGTGGGTTTGGGCAGCATGTCTCAACTCTGACTTCTGGGTTTAGCTTGGGTGTGTTCCGCTTGTGTAACCCTTTTGGAAGAGGCACGTTTACTAATTTAAAAATGTACAACTCCATAGCTGTAATTTTATACTTGACCAGTGTCTTGAACCCCCACTGTGTACCATCCCTCCCTCCTCTCCCATATTAAGGTGGGTGTGGGTGGGGCTTGGTGAGCTCTGGCAGTTTGTCCTGCAGAAATTTAACAGTTAGAGAGCTGTTAAGTGGCTGGAATTGAAACGTATTTCCCTTCTGATGAGCAAGTCACAATTCTGATTGCTGCTAGCCAATCAAAACAGCAGTAGCTCTTTGGGAGTACTGGTTACTGTTGGAAGCGCATCCAGATAGAACAGTGATTGACTCTGAAGTGGGACACAAAGTGAAATGGAGTGGTATTGCTAGTTGTGGGCTGGCATGCTCTGTCAGGGAGTATGAAATTACAAGAGCGGATCAGAGGTCAGGAATACTGCAGCGAGGAACTCACTGCCTGACTCCCCAAAGCCTGTCACCAACTACAAGACACAAGTCAGAGCATGATGAAATACTCCCCACTTCCCTGGATGGGTGCAACTCCAACACTCAAGAAGCTTGACACCATCCAGGACAAAGCAGCCCGCTTAATTTGTGCCACATCTATAAACATGCACTCCCTCCACCACCGACACCCAGAAGCAGCAGTGTATACTATCTATAAGATGCACTGCAATTCACCAAAGATCCTTAGGTAGCACCTTCCAAACCTACAACCACTTCCATCCAAAAGGACAAGGGTAGCAGAAACATGAGAACACCTGCAAGTTCCCCTCCAAGCCACTCACCATCCTGACTTGGAAATATATCGCTGTTCCTTCGCAGTCGCTAGGTCAACATTCTGGAATTCCTTCCTGAATAACATCGAAGGTCAACCCACAGCATATGGGCTGCAGCGTTTCAAAAAGGCAACTCACCATCACCTTCTCAAGGACAACTAGAGTTTGGCAATAAATGCTGACCCAGCCAGCAATGCCCATGTTCCATGAATGAATAAAAAAGGATGGGGTGGGAGGAACAGGCTGGATGGGTGGGAGGAAGGAAGGAGGCCTTAGAGGGGCCTCTGATGGCTCTATGGAGACTGTAAATGCTGGTAAGCCTCCTTGTCCACCAGTAGCCCAGACAGTGAAACCCATAGGAAAAGCTACAGTGGGGACAGGAAGGTATAAACTAGCATAAAGGCACTTTACCAAAATAACATTCGAAACAAGGTAAATGAGTTGATGATGCAAATCATCGTGAACGAGTATGGTTTAATGAATCATACTAAACATGGTTGCAGGACGGTCACGACTGGGAATTAAATATCCACGGGTATCAGACTATTCAGAAGGACAGACAGAAAGACAAGGTAGGTCTGATACTTATGGATGAAATCAGGTGGTAGTGAGAAATGATATAGGTTCTATGAAAAAATGGTTGAATTCACTGGTTGGAAATTAGAAATAGTAAGGGGAAAAGGTCACTGATAGGCGTAGTCTATAGGCCACCAAGTAACATCATGGTGGGGCAAGAAATAAGCAAAGAAGTAACTGATGCATGTAAAACTGGTACAGAAATTATCACGGGTGATTCTAATCTACATATTGATTGAACAAACGATCGAGGCAGCCTTGAGGAGGAGTTCACACTGTGTATCCGCGATAGTTTCCTTGAACAGTGTGTGATGGAATCTGTGAGGAGCAAGCTATCTTAGATGTGGTCCTGTGTAACGAGACAGGAATAATTAATGATCTCACAGTTGGGATCCTCTCGGAAGGAGCGATCACAGTATGGTTGAATTTAAAATACAGATGGAGCGTGAGAAGGTAAAAACCAATACCAGTGTCTTGTGCTTAAACAAAGGAGACTACAAAGGGATATGGGAGGAGTTGGCTAAGGTAGACTGGGAGCAAAAGCTTTATGGTGGAATAATTGAGGAACAGTGGACGACTTTCAAAGTAATTTTCCACAGTGCTCAGCAAAAGTATATACCAGTAATAAGGAAGGACTGTAGAAAAAAGAATAATCAACCATGGATATCTAAGGAAATAAAGAAGGATATCAAATTGAAAGAAAATGCACACAAAGTGACGAAGATTCGTGGGGAACTAAAGGATTGGGAAATGTTTAAAGGTCAACAGAAAGCCAGGAAAAAAAGCTGTAAAGTAAGATGGATTATGAAAGTAAACTAGTTCAGAACATAAAAACAGAGAGCAAAAGTTTCTACAAATATATAAAATGAAAAAGAATGGCTAAGGTAAACATTGATCCTTTAGAGGATGAGAAGGGGATGTAATAACGAAAAATGAGGAAACGGTCGAGGCATTGAACAGGTATTTTGTGTCAGTGGAAGGCACAAATAATGTACCAAAAATTGACGATAAGAAGGCTAAGGCTGGTGAAGACTTAAAAACAATCATTATCACTAAAGTAGTAGTTTTGGGCAAACTAATGGGGGCTAAAGGTAGACAAGTCTCCTGGCCCTGATGGAATGCTTCCCAGGGACTAATTGAAAATGGACGCGAGGAAGAATTTCTTCTCATAGAGTCATTAATCTTTGGAAGTGTGCAGTCCAAGTCATTGAATATTTTCAAGATTGAATTTGATTCTTAATCTATGAGAGAGTTATAGGGAACTGGTAGGAAAATTGAGTTGAGGCCATGATCAGATCAGCTATGGTCAAATTGAATTGCAGAACAGGCTGTAAAGACTGAAAGGACTCGTCCTGATCCTATTTCCAACATTCTAATATTAAGGGCTAGAGGGATGGAAGGAGAGCGCATCTATTCACGTCAACAGTCCACCGCCACCTCTATCAGCTGGCATTTGATGCCCCTATGATGAGGAAATCTGCAAGACTACTGTTGGGCTCACAAGTCAGCTCAACACTGATGTCTCACTTGCACCCAGCCACCCACAGTGAAGAACTGTCCTCAACATGAGGAATTGTCGATAGGAAGAAACTGAGCAGTTTTCTGATTGCAAATTGAGCACAAGACTATTAAAGGGAATAGTTTTGAATATCCTTAAAGGTGTAAGCATACAAGAGTGAAGCAAGAGAAATGTGACTACCCAGAGCCTTGCTATTCTTTCAACTGTGACTTATAAATGTTGCAGAAATCTCAAATTGGCAAGTCCAATGGATAACAAATCAGGCAAAAATAATAAATATGGATTTGGAAGACCTTTAAAATCCAATGATTCTATTTTTTGGGGAGATGAGAGAAGAGAAGGAAGTCAGTATATTTTCAAAATTAAAAACTTTAATTTCAATTGGTGAACAGAAGAAAACTGGTTAAATTTTATTGAAGCAATGGATACAAATTTCTTAACTTCTTTAATTTATTCTGCAGTTTCCTTAGAGATCAAACAAAATATCTTAGACATTATTTTTACTATCATTTGCATGGCTGAAATGATTATATCAATAAAGGGCTAAACATCTCATTAGTGGCACTTTAATTTGGATTTACATTCTTAAAACACTTTCTATTTTGCTTATTAAGCAACAAGCGGATCAAAGGATATTCTTTTCGTCTGATGTTCGGCTGTGCAATAATACAAGGTTTCCAGCTAGAAAACAGTGATTGGTTTGAACTCTCTTCAGTTCAGAACCATGATGTGAATTTCCATAATAGTCAGTCATAACTAGAGCAGGTATAGATGTGATGTAAACATGCACCTCCCATTTGCCAATTTCAACAACTGTTTGGTACAGTCATTCATCGAGAATCAGAGCCATACAGTGTAGAAAAGGTCCTTTAGCCCCCTGAGTCTGCACTTACAATAACTACCACCAAAGTCACAGTAATCTCATTTTCCAACACTTATCCCCTAGATTTTCACAGTAACTTCATTGCAGTGTCAATGTAAATCTACTTGTGACTAATAAATAAATTTTAACTCTATCCCTGAATGTCATGATATTTCAAATACATTTTTAAAGGTTATAAGGCAGTGCATCCCAGATTTTGACTGCCCTCAGTGATTACTTTTTATCTCTTCTGATACCTTCTATCCCTCACCCGATGTCATCTCGTGATTGACCCCTCAATCAATGGAAACAGCTGCCTCCTATTCATCCTGTCTATACCCCACATAATCTTATACAACTCAATCATGTCCCATTACAACCAACTCAGGTTCCCTGCCATTCACTAAATACTCCCTTGTCTTGTTACTTCTTCCAAAGTGCATAACCTCACACTTGTCAGGGTTAAAGACCATCTGCCACTGCTTTGCCCACCTGATCAACCCATCCATATCCTCCTGTAACCTTTAATCTTCTTCACTATTAACCAGTCCACCAATCTTAGTGATATCTGCAAACTTACTTATCATTCCCTCACATTATCATCAATAACATTTGTGTATACAGCAAACGATAACAGTCCCAATGCTGAATTATGTATATAACAAACGATAAGGGCCCCAGTATGCCACTGGACACTGGCCTCCAGTCACTCAAACAATCTTCTGCTACCACTCTTCTGTGTCCTGTTACTGAGTCATTGCGCCAAGTTTCCCTTATTTCCATGTGCTTCAATCTTCTCAACCTTGTCAAAAGTTTTGCTAAAATCCATATAAACTACATCAACTGCACTTCCTCTGGTTTTCTCCCACAGTCTGAAAGACGTGCTGGTTAGGTGCCATGCTAAATCCTCCCTCAGTGTACCCTAACAGGCACTGTAGTGTGGTGACAATGGGATTGTCACAGTCATTTCATTTGCAGTGTTAATGTAAGCCTACTTGTGACCCTAATAAATAAACTGAAACCTTAAACTTTCCACAGATTTCCATTCCATTCAAACACATTCCATAAATATGTTGCCTGATACACTATGGACTAGCAGACTACAGACTTTTTTGAAACTAGAGATCAGGTATTTTCTAAGCACAAGAGTTGAGAATATTTTTCTCTGCTGAGAATCACTTTACACTCAATCTGGGTGTTCAAATTGGCAAAGGGTAGGCAAAGAGTGAGATTCTAGCACAAATATCAATTCTACATTTGATATCAGGAGCAGTTTGAACCATAATTAAAAACTGTTTGAGATCAGACTTGTCAGAAAATACCTAAAAATGGGAAACTGCCTTTTGTTCTGTTTATTTGAATTGGATGTCCTTGGCTGAGTCTTATGACAAATGCAGAGATCTGATGAAAAAGCTCATGAAGACAGGCCCATGGAGTTCTATCAAAAGCCCATGATATTACATTTCCATGTTTTTAATGATGCTTTAGCAGTGAGATCAATGGATCACCTAGAAACTTGGCAAACGATGGGATAATTAATCGATCTCTTGGAGTTAAGTTATTGATAGAGAAAAATCAACAGGAGAAATTGGATGAATCAGAGTGTATCGCTTCCTCACCATTAAATACTGCACTTTTATACATTAATAATGGCATATGCCTTTTCTAGCCATTACATTGCCAGCAAATTCTGACACCAATGTTTGTGGCTGCTGTGACTTGTCATAACAATTCACACGATGACATTTTTTAAAAAATAACTAATTAATAACACCTGGAAAATAAAACATATGTGTATTCACAGGATAAAACAATAATTATTAATGGAGATCCATAGATCAATTTTTGTATCTAGAGCTTGTATAATAATTAGGTCCAATCCGTGTAAGAATTCAATATTTAATGATTAATCTCTGCAGAATGTGCTGCCGCTCCTTCTCCTCATTAACCAACTTCAAGGATGAATTAAAATAGGTTAGAATAGATAGCTGTCAGAACAAATTTTTGCAGCAGTTAGTTACACTTAGTGTTGTGATAAAATATTGCAAATAGCACATGTTAAATTTACCTGTTTAAAGAAGCTGTTAGTGCAAACTAAAATCATTAAAAGCGATTTGATGTCTCAAATTTACCTACAACAATCTGTTAAAATATTTCTGTTCACAGCTAAAACTAAATCAATTTGATTGATCCGCTTCCTCCTAATATTGCTAACATTGCTATTTCTAAAGCAAGATGTCAAACAGCAAGTTGCAAATTTAATACAGCATCAGTGCAATTTATACTTCCATTGATTTCTTTTTATGAAGTTGCTGCGACAACCGACTCAGTTACTGCTAAAGGCTGACATCAAATTACTGCTTTTTAAAAAGGTCTAAAGTTGGACACATGACTCAAATTATTTTTGACTTCCTTCATTATATCAGACCTTAGCACACTTGCAGCATAAACATAATTAAATAGCCAGAAAAAGAATGAACAGAAAGAAGAATCAAATCTCAGAAGTGCTAATGCATCAATTACCAACAGCTTAACTCAGAAAATGACTCACTTTATGTGCATGCATTTTTTTTTATAAATGAAATACAAAATTCTTCAAGGATAGGTAGAAATCCTCCAAACTGCAGGCTTTTAGGCATTCTCTGCAAAGAATTGCAGGGAGGTGAATCACATATTTGTATTTTCTCAGGAGGATTTTGAAATAAGACATGTTCAATTATGTTTACAGACTCCATCATTGCACTATATTTCATTGCAAACATGATAAACACATTCTTCCATAAAGACATAATTAGTGATCAGTTGAGAGGCTTTCCATCTTTACACCTCACAGTTTAAAGTTTATTTATTTATTGTCATAAGTAGGCTTACATTAACACTGCAATGAAGTTACTGTGAAAATCCCCTAATTACCACACTCCGGCACCTGTTCAGGTACACTGAGGGAGAATTTAGCATGGCCAAAGCATCTAACCAGCACGTCTTTTTGGACTGTGGGAGGAAACTGGAGCACCCAGAGGAAATCCGTGCAGATGTGGGTAGAACGTATAGAGTCCACACAGTGACCTAAGCCAGGAATCAAATCCAGGTCCCTGGCTCTGTGATGCAGCAGTGCTAACCACTGTGCCACCATGCTGCCCCTAAGGATCCCATTTGCAGTTATTTAATTGAGAGATTTTTAGTGCAATTTCCCCATGATCAGATCAGATATGTAGGAATGGGAGAGGGCAATAGTTCATTCATTTATTTTGTCCTGCCATTATACATTGTTCCACAAGCTCAACAGTTTTCAAAGCCACAAAACTATTTCTTACGAAATCTTCCTCGACTAGAAACTATTCAAGTGGTGCTTATTTCGCCTATGAAACCTTAATTGTATTTATTTTCCAAAATATAATACAACCTGAAATGCTAACCTAATCCTTTCTAACTTGACATCCATTTTCCTTCCACCCATTTTTGAGATGTTTTTATGTTAGTCACTTTATATATGAAAGTAATGGTTGATAGTATAAGATTGCAATTAAAACAATTAAAATTAAAGTGCAAATGATGGGAAATGGTTGCATGTCAGTGATTAATAAATATCTAAGGAATCTTCCCCAGTGATGTTATGATGGGAAGTCTAATGCAAGTCGAAAGCATTATTTGTTTAAACAAGTAAATATCTATCTTATATCCGATAATCTATTCTATATTTCTTACACATCTCCTATCTTGGATGGTATAGATGCTAAATATGGCAAACAGTGATCATCATTAACATTACCACCATAACTCCTATCTCAGTGAAAACTGGGGTCAAACAAGGCTTTGTTAGTGCATGAACTTTCTTTTCCATTTTCCTCACTGCAATACTGCACCTCATCTCCAGAAAATTACCTATAAGCATGGAGATAATCTGCAGAACAGAGGGAAGCTGTTCAACCCACATTGCCTACAATCCAAATTCACTGCAGTCTCAGTCACTGGAGCTTTAGCATGTGGATAATGGTCATGTGTTCGCTCACTCAGAAATTGAGCTTCAGGCCATTGTTGACTCAGTCTCTGGAGTATAGGAGAAAATGTGTCTTTCATATCCAGAAAACTAAGATCATCTTTCAAACAGTTCCCACAGTCAAAGACCTTCCCCTCTCTCCACCCCAAAGTCCCCCCATTGATTAAGATCAGTGGTGAATCCTGGAAAATATGGACCGTTTTCATATTATGGAATGCTCCTCTCTGCAAAGGCATACATAGTCACCAAAATTTATCATTGCTTCCAACATGTCAGTTCAGCCTTCAGCTGTCTGAGAAAAAGAGTATTTTAGAACCAGGATCTCGAACATGACACTGAGGTCAGAGTGTACCGGGCAGCAGTGATCTCAGTGCTCCTATGTACTTTGGAGACTTGGGCAACTTACAGCAGGCATCTTAAAACAATGTAGAGTTAGCACTATTGATGCCTTTGCAAGATTCTCAAAATCATGTGGCAAAAAAGGTGGTCAAACAGCAGTGTCCTCTCCCAAGTCAAGTTGCTCAGGATGGAGGCACTAATCACACAGAACTTATTCCGCTGGGTGGGACATACTGTTCATATACCGGCCAACAGACTCCCAAAGCAACTACTTGGAACTCAATCATGGTAGAAAACTTCCAGGAGGACAGTGAAAATACTTTAATTATGTCCTCAAAGAATCAACGGAAAGGTCGGACATACACATCAACTCATGGGAGCTTATGACTGACCGAAAAGGAGCAGGTTTTTCAAGAAACAGTCTCCATCAGGAATCTGCACAGATGAAGTCGAGGCTATCTTCCCAACCCTTGAAGCATCACCTGCCTCATATATGGCAAAGTCTGTAGATCCCACACAGACTTGTCAGCCACCTTAGAACTCATCAAACCAGAGTGGAAGCAAGTCATTTTCATATTGAGGAACTGCCAAAGAAGACGACTGAGAAGGTATTATCCTTCTGAATCTTCTCTATGCTCTATCCAATGCCTCTCTATTTATTTTTTAAAATGGCAATCAGAACTGTACATGGTACTTTAAGCATGGCCTAACCTAGGTTCAATATAGGTTTACCATACTGCAAACTATGTAGGCACACTATTATGATAATCAATGCACTATAGTCCTGAAGTTGCAATCAGAGTTTTTATTTTAAAAGAATCTTCCTTTCCCCTAGGTGTCATATTGTAATCACACTTTTGAATGTTATATTTTATTCTTAATTTCTAATTCCTTCCAATCTTTTAGATCCCTTAGTTCATTTTCAAACCTAAGCTTGAAGTAATTTGGCTGTTACCTCTCAAGTTATTTCCTCCTGTTTTCTATGTTCCCGTAGCCTGGTGTCTGGCCCATTTAGTTGAATTTCTGCTAACACATTTTCGCTATAGCGAAAGGAGTAATAAATGTCAAAGCAAGTCTCTTAAAAAAAGGCACTTCTATATTCATTTAGACATGAAAAATAACATATCCAATAGGAACAATGCCAAAAATCCTATTCACGAATTCAGAAATAAGTTAACCAGACAAGTACTGGATGTTGCATTTGTCCTGACAATATAATTTTGTAGCAATACATCCAAGCTCAACACACATCCCTAACCTAACAGCAAATTATTTAGTTACAAACTTCCAGCAATTATTTTCTTAAATTTGAATGCTATTTCACTTGAATGATATGGCAAAATTAATATTGATTGTGAAGTGAATAAGCATTTCTACAAAATCACCTCTTAACACCTACTAAAACTTAAACACTATTTGGGCTATAAAATATCAATATTTTGTAGGCTGGTTTGCTTAATTGGACATGTTCATCAAACTTTCCAAGACTCTTGCATTTCCTGAAACTTTAGCTGCTGTAAAATTGCTGGGTTGTATGGAAATTACAACAAATGACTAACAACAAAAGTTGTTAACTTAGAGTTCTTTAGCAACTCTGGCATGCTGAGTGCATGGCCATGCTGGGGAGAATTCCCATGTGACCCGCATATTACTTCCTGTGTACAGATCACCACAGGAAACACATGAATGCACACTCTACATCTTCCCCATTTTAGTTGGGGCAATCTGTATGCATATGACAATGTTGGATGGTGGTAACAGAACAGTAACTACTTAAAAAGGTACAGTTCACAAGCTTGGATCACCAAAACTGGCACGAAGCCCAACGGTATATTTCTCCACACACCTCCCCCCTCCACCCCACACACACACACACACACACACACACACACACAACCCACCACACTTTAAAAAAAAAAGTCCATCTATACTCTTAAGCTAATATATAGTTCTTCAACTTGGAGTTTGGTTTGTTCAAGTTCCCTGCATGAGTAATTACACCATTTGGCTTTGCTGGGTATGTACCAGCATCCCCAGTAAGATATTGTCCACAGTTGGATGGCATTAGGTGTGCCTGGAGTGTGCCCAGTAGCTTCAGGGCTTATTGCATTTGTTTGAAACGGCCTCCATCTCCACTAGTTTAGGAGATGTACAGACTGTGCACTTGATGTTGCGACCTTGTAACAGGTAGTGATGCTGATTGGGATACAAATGATGTTGGTTTTTGACGTAGAAAGCACCATCTGAGCTAACCACATATATGAAAACCTTAGCACTGGCATGTCGGATATAACATGTTCAACCATCTTCATAGGGTGATGGGGTCTCAAAATTCTTTTATTCAGGTGAACTGGCTCATCCTGGCAGATCCTAAGCATGTCATCTCTTTACCATAGCTACTATCATGGAAACCCACTGTGGCATCATCACTGGGGATTTCTGACACCCAGTCTTGTTATTCAATCTAATTTGTCGACTATGTTTCATTTCACAGCAAGTGGTACTCTTCTTGGAGCATAGACAACAGGTGCTACTCTGTTATGCAGCCTCACATTATATATGAATGGCAGCTTCCCAATAATATCTTAGTCAAACTGGTCTTTGTATTCCAGCATCTCTGGGGCTTGGTGTTGTAGAGTGAATACATCCAGCCCAAGGTGGATTAGCCTCAGTGCAATGCTGTCCTGGTGACCCAATAGCAGTTTTACACCTTGGTCGATTATGTGGAATTGGAACTTGCCCTACGAGCAGTGCAGAGTGGATATACCTTCTGTAAGTATGGTTTGTCTGCAGTATGCAACGAGTTTTAATTTGGTGGTACAACCTAGTGCAGTACAGAGATCAATTTCCTGCAGAAGGGACTTCGGCAAAACATTGCATTTTGCTCTGGTGTCAATTTTGAATTTAAATTTTGCATTGCTGTGTGCAATGTTTAACATTGTAAATATTCCACCTTTTCCTGTGATAAAGTCAACACTTTCACAGCAGGATGTTTTGGTCATTTTGATTTACCTCCAACTCATTCACTCTGTTCACGTTCCAAGACTTGGTGAGGTAGCTGGCTGCAACATGCCTCATGGAAGTGGCAAGTTTCTGTGGCTTGGATCTGCAACACTTGGCAAAGTGATTCCATTTGGTACAGATGTTGAACATTTATTGTTTTGTGGCTGCTACAGTTCTGGCAGGGTGTGTTTTACACAAGATAATTCCTGCTTCTCTCCTGGGTTCTTTCTGCTTCTCTCTGACTGCTCACTTAGCAAGCCGATACCAATGGAGGATTCCAATATGAGGCTTTTTCTTGGAGCAACTATGCTGTCTCTTACAAGTTCATTGACGAAAGTACGAAACACAAATTTTCTTGCCAGAACTTTCAACGTCAGGGCATATGATTGCATGAATCTGATTAGTGGTGTTGAAAACATATCCTTCCAAGAATACACTTTCTACTGGTGCGCATATCTGTTCACTATTTTTAAAAATAGTCTTCTGATCTTCCATCTCTTGGGAGAGAATTCAGTTTTTTTGACCACGTTCAGGCACACTAGGTACAACTGTATGTATGTTTGTAACTTTATCAATTTATCATAGAGACTGGCACAACAGTAGATCCTTCATTCTTATTCAAACATCTTCCAATTATCAGCAATGTTTTTGTCGAAGTGTTTCTTTGTTCTTTGGGTCTTCTGGACAAATACACGAAAAAAAGCTGAGTGGATCGATGTGGCAAAGTCCTTGTGCCATCTCGGAGCTCCTGGTACCATATCAAGTTGCTGGGTTGTATAGAAACAGTGAGAAAGGGCCAACAACTTACACAGTTTACATGGCAGGGGAGAGTCAATGATCAGACAGGTTGATCTCCCTGGCCAGGGTAGAGTCAATCAACAGGATAGCTGATGAGGTTTAACCAAGACGTCGAATGAAAACATTTTTCGACGCCATCTCAACCTTTGGGCTACAATGAAGCATTAGATCAAGCCCAAGATGGGATGCTATGCCTCATCTTGTCAGCTTGAATCTTGTTTGTCCCTCTCTTTGGGGATCATGAATTGGATTTGATTTGAATTTGGTTTTTTGGGTGGAATAACATTTTTTAAAAAGTTCTTAGAGTCATTTACCAACTCTGACATGTTGGGTGTGTGGTCACGCCAAGGAGAACTCCTGCACTTACGATACATCACTTCCTGTGTAGAAGGTAAAGTAGCCACAGTCCTCCGTGACCATAGGCTCCTCTCCCCTTTGAGGGGGAGAGCAGACTGGTGATAATTTTAACCTGAGGATCACCACACCTCAGGTTTAGGGGCAAGGTTGAGAAGTGGGCCATCATAAATTACCTCAGTAGGTACAGGAACTGTTAGTATCGCTCTGCATCACGAGCGAGCCATCCAACTAATTGAGCTCAATGTTGAGCCTCTTTCATTTAGTGCATCCACTAACCATTTCATTTAAATGTCTTCCAATATCCTTTAATAGATCAATTAGATTAAAAAATGAGAATGTCTCCCTCTTGTCGGATGTCCACCACAAAAAATTGTGCCTCATTTGGCTGCTGACATTTTCTTTATATGCTTTTGCTTTCACCATGAAGCGAGAAATTCAGGCCTTAAGTGATAAAACCATCACAGCACAATCTAACAAATCATCAGCTGCATGAGTATTAGCAACAAGTTTACTTTCAGATTTAATATGATGACAGCTGTCTTACTCTTTTGATGCTCCACACAACTCACAATGTTTTTACTGTACTCTATGCAAAGGTAAGATACCCTGGAGTTATAAAATGGGCTGCATAATGTAAAAACAAAAAGTGACTGGGTTCAAAACAATAATTCTGAGTTCCACAATTGCTACTGTTCATAAATCTCAGAGCAAACTGTCAGGAGTTTACAACATCCTCAGAGGTGCTCAGTTGATTCATTGCAATTATTATCCTACATTTTCACCCACAGTTCTGGAATTTTACTGCCGAATTTAAATCAGGGGCTGCCACACAATATTGAATTATCCAGGTTTTGGGGGATTACAACACTGAAGGTGAAAAAAAGACTTATGATTAAAGCTCTTTCATTCAGAGGTTCGAGAGGGGCACAGCTGTAACATCGCATGAGAAGACCTTCCAAATGCACCCTCATTTTAAGATATGTCCCTCTACTTGTACAATCACATTTTTCCTTTTGCTCCATACACATGTATTTGATTATTTAGTTTAGAGATGAAGGATTTGTGAAAATTAAAAACTTGCTGAAAGCAGCTCACCCATTTGGAGAAAATATGGCAACACTTCACCTCCAAAGTTATGCATGTTAGATTGACTGGACATGTTATGGGGATAAGGTCTGGGTGGAGGCTTGATGGGCCAAATGGCCTCCATCTGCATCATATGATTCAAGTGAGATCTTCATGCTCAAAAGTTCATATCTACTTATAAGATTGATGTGAGCTAATTTTACTAAAGCTGTTCGTAAAGTTGTGATTCGTATATAATGTAGTATTAAGGTTTGCCATTTAATGTTTGCTATGACTGAGACTAAAGCAAATATTGCAGTGCTGTCAATTATGTTAAGAAAATTCAGATGAAATGTAGATTACCTAGGTTCACACGAAGAACCAGCTTTGCTTTCTTGATTTCAAGCGTTACATAATCACCTTGCTGCCCTTCTCCGTGGAATATTACACCTTCATTCTCAGACGTTTTAAATTTCAGTGAAATAATATCCTTTAAGGTTTTCATTTTCTTATTTCTAAACATGTAGGACAATGGACTGTAGCCGTCAAAGTTGATAACGTCTGCCCCTGCAAACAAAAACAAAAGATATTAGTTTTTAAATAGGAAACTAGGATTTTATAAATCGCTTGCAGTCAACTCAATAGCCAAGTGAGCACTAAGTATACAGTGTAAAGACACTTTAAGAATAGATCATGATCCAATTGTAATATAATCAAAACCAATTTAAAACTTACTACTGCACAGAACCTGAGCATTGTGCATCATCAGTCCCAACATGTCAGCTCTTATTTCGGCTTAGGTTTGGAAAACTGGGTAATCTGAGGACATATCTCAGTTTTATATGCAGCGTTTCATATGTGCTATCCCAAAGCCATGCTCTTTTGTTATGTATTGGCCCATATTTCAATGGTGGCATGCCAGCCAGTTATTACAAAGGCTTTTTGCACTGGAAGTTGTGATGATTAGAAATCCAAAACAGTACTATGAACTCTGTGGGGGATTTGGGACAGGGCCATCATTGGTGGGCTGAACTTCATGTATTATTCACACATTGCAAGTCAGATAGCAGCTGACTGGCCTAAAAAAAGCCCACCGTGCAAGGATTTTGCACTGTCAGTGGGACAAACAGGCTGATGGTGATGCTTCTGCCCCCCAGCACTACCTGGGACTGGAAACAGACCACGGGAAGGAGAAAGAAATGTAGCCCAAAGCCAGGTGAGTCTCAGGCTTTTATGACAGGGAGGGATTGGGCAGTCTGGGTGGGGGGAGGGGGGTTGCAGTGGAGTTGGTGGATGGGCTTTGGAGATTGGGTGGGAAGGAACAAAGAGAAGGGGAATAACATCTTGGTGGGTGGATGCTCTGATGCACCAAAGGCATGTCCGAAAAGTTGAGCCCACCCTCTTCCCTGCATCGCCTCTTTTCCAACCAGACCAAAAACGTTATTCAAAAATGTGCCACCTATTCCTGTTCACCTGCCCACGCCGACCATTTTATGGCATTGGCAGCACAGAATACAGGATAATTGGCTTGGTAACATGCTTGTTTGCCAATTCCTTTTTTTAAACAGCGGCTGGACTGCCAAGTTTGGCACTCATTGTAGCATGGGGAATAGGTCAAGAGTGGCGAGGAAGACAGAGGGCTTGCCATCCAATGTATTGCTGCCAAAAACAGGTCCAATGGTAGGATCCAGTGTGTCTCTTTAACCAATTAACCGAAGAGTGCTTAATTCAGCACGAAGTATGAGCTGTCATGTGTAAATTACAATACTTAATTCAATGCCAAATTATTTACAGAGAGCAAAATATAGAGAGGAGAAGAACCATGGAATTAAGAAAGACAGACAAAGGTTACAAAAAAAAGATGTGTTTTTGTTTGTCCAAATCTAGAATAATATTTAACTATAATGGAATGAGACATAGAAGCACAAAAATTAGAAGCAGGAATAGGCTTTTCGGTCCTTCGACCTTGCTCCACCATTCATTTTGATCATGGCTGATCATTGAATTCAATATCCTGATGCCCTCGATCCCTTTAACCCAAGAGCTGTCCTTATCTGAGGAAGGATGTCCTTGGTATAGAGGGAGTACAGTGAAGGTCTACCAGGCTGATTCCTGGAATGGCAGGTTTCTAATTTCTAATTGAAATCAGAGAACGTTTTGGCCTCAACTACATTCTGTGGTAGTGAATTCCACACATTCACCAGAAGAAAGTTCTCCTCACCTCAGTTCTACAAGGTTTACTCCTTATCTTCAAACTATGACCTCGATTTCTCCCACCATTGGGAACATTATTTTTGAATTTACCTGTCAGAATCTGTTAGAATTTTCAAAATTTCCAGGAGACCCTCTCTCACTCTTCTAAACTCGAGTGAATATTATCCTAAACAACTTAGTTTCTCCTCATGTGACAGACCTGCCATTCCAGGAATCAGCCTGGTAAACCTTCACTGTCCTCCCTCTATAGCAAGGACATCCTTCCTCAGATAAGGACACCAAAACTGCACACAAAACTCCAGGTGTGGCCTCACCAGTGCCCTATACAATTGCAACAAACCACCCTTATACTTACACTCAAATCCTTTCGCTATGAAGGCTAACATACCATCTGACTTCTTTACGGCCTGCTGCACCTGCACGCTTACTTTCAGCAACTGATGCAAGAGAACTCCAAGGTCTCATTGAGTATCCACTCCTCTCAATTTACACCCATTCAAGTAATAATCTGTCTTCCTATTATTGCTACCAAAGCGGATAACTTCACATTTATCCACTTTTTACTGCCTCTGCCATGCAGATGCCCACACACACACAGTCTGTCCAAATCACGCTGAAACATCTCTGCATCTTGTTCGCAGGATTGTCTGCAAATTTGGAGATTACATATATTAACGATTTGGAAGAGGGAACATGTTAACAGTTGGGTTCCCAGGACAGATCCCTGCAGAAGCCCACTCGTCACTGATTGCGAATCAGAAAAAGATGCATTTATGCCAACTCTTTGCTTCCAATCCAGCTTTCTATCCATCTCAAGACATTACCTGCAATCCCATGTGCTTCAACTTTATATTGTAGTCTGTTATGTGAGACCTTGTTGAAAGACTTCTGAATGTCTAAATGAACCACATCTACTGGTTCTCCTCCATCAATGCTACTAGTCACATCCTCAAGAATTCTAATATATTCATCAAGCATGATTTCCCTGTAGTAAATCCATTCTGATTAACTGATTATCCAAATGTCGCCTTGTGAAATCCTTGATAATAGACTCCATTACTGTTTTCTCTCTACTTCCCTTTCTGAATAGCGTGCTTACATTTGTGATCCTCCAATTTGTAGGAACTATTTCAGAGTCCAAAGAATTTTGGAAAATAACCACCAATGAATCTACTATTTCTAGGGCCACTTCCTTAAGTACTTTGGGATGAAGAATTTCAGGATCTGAGGATTTATCCACCTTCAGCAGCAAGTTGACCAGCAAGGGGCATGCATGCGGCAGGTTGTAGTGGGCTGCTCTTCGATGTTGCTTCGGGAGTTGCCTATTGCTTCATGTCATTAGTGTGCTTAAACTGGACCATCTCGAGGGCAACATGACAGCTCAGAGACTATCTCTGTTGCTGTGCGGACACATGGATTTGGGCCTGTGTCTGTGGGAGTTTGCACGTTCCCCCCGTGGTTGCGTGGGTTTCCTCCGGGATCTCCGGTTTCCTCCCACATCCCAAAGATGCGCTTTTAGGCTCATTGATTGGGTAACAAATTGTCCCTATATTGGACCTCCCTGATCCTCGCACATTAGGCGTAGATTAAAATCATGAATAGGTCACTGAGACAATGGGACGGCGGCGCGGGCTCGTTGGGCCGAAGGGCCTGTTTCCCGTGCTGTGTTGTTCTTTGTTGTTCAATCCCATCAATTTCCCCAAAATGATTTCTCTACTAATGTTGATTTCCTTCATCTCCTCACTAAAACATGTTTCTCTCAGCACTTATGGTATACTGTTCGTATCTTCTTTTGTGAAGACTGAAGCAAAGTACAAATTTAATTCCTCAGCCACTTCTTTATTTCCTGTTATGAATGCTCCCATTTCTGACTGTAATTAATTTGTCAATCTTTTTCTCTTTACATATCTATACAAACGTTTAATCAGTTATTATGTTCCCTGCCATCTTACTTTCATAATCCAATTTTCTCTACTTAATCAATCCCTTGGTCCTCCTTTGCTGAACTTTAAGTTGCTCCCAGTCCTCAGACCTATTGCTTTTTCTTGTCCATTTTATGCTTCTTCCTTGAATCTGATACTCTCTCTAATTTCCCTTGTAAGCCACAGTTTGGTCACAATTCCCATACCACGCTCACACCAAACAGAAATAAACAACTTCTGGAGTTCACTATTCACTCTTCAAATGCCTGCCATTGCCTGTCCACTGTCTTTCCTTTCAGTAATGTTTCCCAGTCCATCATGGCTAATTCATGCCTTATACCATCAAAACTAATTCTCAGTTCCCAAAAGGATATTTAACACCAATTGAGCTCATAGAACATAGAACATTACAGCGCAGTACAGGCCCTTCAGCCCTCGATGTTGCACCAACCAGTGGAACCAATCTAATGACCCTCTAACCTAAACTATTCCAATGTTATCCATATGCCAATCCACTGACCATTTGAACGCCGTTAAAGTTGGCGAGTCCGCAACTGCTGCAGGCAGGGCATTCCACGCCCTTGCTACCCTCTGAGTAAAGAACCTACCTCTGACATCCATCCTATAATTACCACCCCTTAATTTAAAGCTATGTCCCCTTGTGTTAGCCATCACCATCCAAGGAAAAAGGCTCTCACTGTCCACCCTATTCAATCCTTTGATCATCTTGTATGCCTCAATTAGGTCACCTCGTAACCTTCTTCTCTTTAATGAAAATAACCTCAAGTCCCTCAGCCTTTCCTCATAAGACCTTCCCACCATACTAGGCAACATCCTGGTAAACCAACTCTGCACCCTTTCCAATGCCTCCACATCTTTCTTACAATGCGGCGACCAGAACTATATGCAATACTTCAAATGCGGCCGCACCAGAGTTTTGTACAGTTGTAACATGACCTCACGGCTCCGAAATTCAATCCCTCTACCAATAAAAGCTAACACACCGTACGCCTTCTTAACAACCTTATCAACCTGGGTGCCAACTTTCAGGGATCTATGCACATGTACCCTGAGATGTCTCTGCTCGTCAACACTACTAAGAGTCCTTCCATTAGCCCTATATTCTGTACTCCTGTTACTCTTACCAAAGTGAATCACCTCACACTTTTCCATATTAAACTCCATTTGCCACCTCTTGGCCCAGCTCTGCAGCTCATGTCAAACCATTAAAATTTACTGACATGGGGCTCAGCCTATTTTATTGTGGTAAGGGTGATAGGTAGATATCACCCAGATTCTCTAATTAGCAGTGATCATGGGGCGATCACTGCTGGCTATGAAGATTGCTGCATCTTTTAAAGTCCTTATAGCTGGAATATCCTGGCAGTGAAGCCATAAGGCAGCCATTCACAAAGAGGATTAGCAAACATCAACAGCACAGAGCACTCATCTAATCATTATTTCATCAGCTGCCAAATTTAGGTTAATGTTTAATGATGTGGAGCCAATGGGTGATTAGATGGGGAGGTGGGTACAAGGGTGGTGGTGGTGGGGATCAGATCAGTTTGGATCAAGTCAGTGGGGTGGATAGTTGGATTAGAGGATGGATGATTGGGCTCGGATGGTGGATTGTTGGTCAGATCTGGGACTGACTGTAGATCTGAGAGGGTAGCTACACGTGAGGTGCCGGTTGAATTATGTTGTTAATCACCATTATACAGTCTGCAGGTAATTACTGCATATCTAAGCCCAAGTCTCTGATACAGAGCTCAATGCTGGAGCCACTGGCAAAGGGTCCCAGGCGGACTAGACCAGCTCATCAGATGTTTAAACATCCTAAACAATTATTGTACAAATCTGCATGTCATGACTTCAAAGGGTCCTAAAAAGTAACATTGACAGGTGTCTCAACATTGTTGGCTTCAGAAGATGGGGCTTTCTTTCAGTATTGCAACTTCACATCATGTGATTCACTGCTAAGTCACCCAGCAAGATACTCACACAGTCATAGTCAGAGGTTTACAGCATGGAAACAGGCCCTTCAGCCTAACTTGTCCTTACCAGCCCTTTTTTTTAAACCCCTAAGCTAGTCCCAAATGCCTGCATGTGGCCCATATCCCTCTATATCCATCTTATCTGTATAACCGTGTGAACACTTCTTAAAAGACAAAATTGTACCCGCCTCCACTACTACCTCTGGCAGCTTGTTCCAGACACTCAACACCCTCTGTGTGAAAAAATTGCCCCTCTGGACCCTTTTGTTACACTTCTCTCTCACCTTAAACCTACGCCCTCTAGTTTTAGACTCCCCTATTTTTGGAAAAAGATATTGACTATCTAGCTGATCTATGCCTTCATTATTTTATAGACCTCTATAAGATCACCCCTCAGCCTTCCACGCTCCAGAGAAAAAATTCCCAGTCTATCCAGCATCTCCTTATAACTCAAACCACCAAGTTATAGTGAAGCTTGTACAGGAGCAGGTTCCTGAACACAATTAGCACCGATAACTTCCTGTCATTCCGACCACAAAATACAGGCCAATATTTAGCCTGCCAGCAATACATAGCCTTGTGTCTGAATCTCCAGCCCTGCAATTATTGTTCATGGGGATTACTCATTTTTGCTCTAAAATATATACCACTTAATTATTCTGAAAAATAAGCACAGATCCATCATAAATAGATTTTGGCTCTTTCAATTTGTGTCACTTTTATTACCATCAATCTCTGTCATAATATTACACTGGCAGTGACCAGACTTTCACAATGAATTAATAGCTAGCAATATCTGGAGAGTGAAACAGAAAGAGGCAAAATGTGAGAAAAAATAAACAGGAAGAGGGAAAGTGGAAAAAGTAATAGTGTTGCATGAAAGAGACAATGACTTAAAGATGTAACCAAGAATGAAATGTTAAGTACAGAGTAGATAGGAAGCAGTTGTTGTCGAAGCTGGGAGAGGCTCTAGTGAGGCTGATTAGATGTGTGGCATATGTAGATTTAAAATGAAACATACCATGCTCTGGCACAGGGTCCCCAAAGCCAGAGGGATGCCCAAAATGCAGGCACTCTGATTGATGTGTCTTACAGCCAGACAAGACATGAGTGCAATTCTCAGCATAGCACAAATGAGGGGGTGGGACTTATCTATGCAACGCAGCTCTCGGTTCTGTGCAAGTCATGTGGAGACATTCACCTGCTCAGAACTACATTACCCATATTGCACGTGGCTGAGTGTCTGCACAATGAGGAGTGTCAGTATGGAATCAGGGAGAGACCCATTAGGTGTCCGATAGGGATTGTAGTTCTGACACATGCAGCAGCAGTTGACACCCAGTGTTCAGGTTGTGAATCAAGTGTGAGCATGGAATTGGAGGTGCGCTCCTATAAATCCAATCCCCAGGTGACCTCATCCCCAAACCACCTCCTCCACCCCCCAATTGTGTACAGTTCTGGTCACCCTATTATAGAAATAATATTATTGAACTAGAAAGAGCGTAAAAGAGAATGCTATCGGGACTTGACAGTTTGAGTTATAAGGAGACGGTGGATAGACCGGGACTTTTTTCTCTGGACCATAGAAGGCTGAGGGGTGATCTTATAAAGATTAGCTAGATGGTTAATATCTTTTCCCAATTTTGTCTTTTAAAAAGCATTTAGACAGTTACATGGGTAAGATGAGTATAGAGGGATATGGGCCAAATGTGGGCAATTGAGACTAGCTTAGGGGTTTGAAAGAAATGGGCAGCGTGGACAAGTTGGGCTAAAGGGTCTGTTTCCACGCTGTAAACCTCTATGACTCTATCACCCCTCCTCCACTCTTTCTGCCAATCACCAACCACCCCCCACCCCCAAGCACCCCTCCACCCCTTTCCACCAACCACCAACCCCACCTGCCCCACTGGATAGTTGAGGGAGCAGACAAGTTATTCCTTATCCAACATGTTAGGAAGTAAAGGCATCGGCCTTCAGGCCTCAAGATGGGTAGGGGAAAAAAATTAAGCTGAAACACAAAGTCTCACTAACTAAATCTGGCACTGGTGTGCAGGCAGGGAGGGGTTATTAAGAGAGATGGTGTTTGCAGATATGAAAACAGGCTCGCTGATTACGCTGAGAAGAGTAGGGTGGGGGGAAAGGGGGTTATGGGGAACATGACCCCTTCTCCAAAATGTGTTAAAAAAATGTGAAACTTTAAAGGACAAAGAAACATGGCTTTTTCAAAATGTTTATACACCAAACGACTCCCTCAGAATGCCTCCTGTCCCACTTCTACTAAAGCTTAAAGTGAGCAAGTCCAAGTCAAGTAAGATTTGTGTTCAAGATTTTTAAGATTTTACCTTCTCAGCCAACCCAAAAGCATCTATCCTTGGGGCTTAAAATTACTCCTGACTCCTTTAAAATAGAGATAATTCCACCAGCAGGATTCTCTCTCTAAGAGTTCCACTGCTTTCAATGGTCTCATCAAAATCACTTTCAAATTCAATGTACGTCTCTTCAGATTGTTTTCTTACGGCTTTAAGCTCTTGTCTGTAAGCCTCTGGTAATGAGCTCGTCAGCACCCAGTACAACTTTCCTCACTGTCTCATAACGTCCAGATATATCCTCGGACCAGACGCATATACTTCACTCGCCCTATCTACAAATTTAGTCTGTACAGGCAAGGTCTCACGGCCATCTCATCTGTCTAGCTCTTTTCTCAAAATCACAAAATAATGTCTTGGTTTCCTTTTCATCAAAATTTTTGGAGAGGCTGTACATACTTGAACATTCCCAAGGGTTTCCCGTTTCAACCCACTTTCTTCCTCATTCAGCAGTGTTTCTGCTGCCATTTGTCACAGATTTTCTTTCTCCTTTTTTGCCATTGCTAACTGGATTTCCAATCCCTTTTGAAACTCTCTCTCCTTGGCTCTTTCTTTCCCTCTCGTTCTCTCACCCTTTCCTGTGAATCTAGTTAGTTTAATTTCCTCACTTCTCGAAATAGTGGGTCTGGCTAATCCCTCTTGTATATTTCAATGTGTTGCTAAGCTTTCAATTACCTCAGCCTCCTTAGCCCCATTGATAAAGCTACTTCCAAATTATTTTCCAATTCCATCAGTTAGGTTTTAGCAGACATTTTAAACTTGTTATGGTTATATTGAATACTTCCAGATAAGATCAAGTTACCTCAAGAGCCATTTTGGTTCCTTATTTTAAAAACACATCCTCACTTGGTTGTACATGGTCCTCACTCTCGTTAGCTTGAAAGTCAAAAATCCCTTACACCCAAGAAATTTAAGCTTTTTAGGATTCCAGATTCAAGTTTCCAATTTTCTGTTATGAACCCAGCTGATGTTATCTGTGAGGTCCAGCCTGGAAAATCGGTTCATGGTGGTGTATAATTTTGTTTATTGGAATGGTGTGAGGAGTTATGTTCAGAGACCCACGGGAAAGTAACCAGCCCAGTCAGTCATAGTATCACTCTTAATATAGACTATTTATATTAAGAAAAGACACATACACATGAACAGAATTATAATGACCTGAGACAGTTACATATAGGAACTATAAACACAACCACACAGTTTACGTAGAAATTAGCCCTTTTGATCAGAAGTATATTTATGACATCTAAACTCCTTCAGGATTTCCCTCTTCCCAAACATCCACTTCAGAAGATTTATACGCAAGTACCAGCTTATAACTACCATGCTATATATGATTGAGGAGTAATTCTGGGGAACGTCTCTTCTTGATTCAGCAAAGATATCATTTTAACTGTCTCCATGGAGGTTTCTGTACTCTTGTCTCTGGTCTGCTAGCTAGAATATGGTTTCAGCCTATTACATAGAATCTGCCTCTGCTTCCATGAAAGGTTGGCAATTTTATTAACTTTCCCTTTGATAGTTCTCTCTGTGTATGTGCAGTCTGTTCTCTCAGCTTCTGTGGTTCTAAAAGATTAACATATTTATGCCTCCCCTGAATGGTTCAATAATCTAACTACGGTGTTTCCTATTGCACGGACAATGTATTCTTCTGGTATGTCCAAAAGTGCTAATCTTGTTACCGGGAGACTCATTCTACGAAATGCCTTTTGAAATCCTGGTTGCCTTCTAACCTGCTAGTTTGTTATATTCTTGGTGTTACTTGTTAGTGGGCACATTCATGACAACAGCTGCTTAAGCTCAGGTATAGTGGTGATGCCCTGACAATAATAGCCAGTCCACCTTAGATCTTGAAGGTTAGGTTGTAATTAAAACTCTCTTAGAGATTAGATACCTGGGCCGCTATTCTCCCGAAAATGTTCTAATTCAAATCCGTGGGAAAACTGGTGCAAATCACGCTGGTTTTTTCAGTGCGACTTCAGACAAGAATTTCCCACATTCCGCAATGCAGAGGTCACAATCAGGAATATTAATATGGCCACCCCATCCATTTGAGGCCAGCCCCAAACCCATCCCCCATGTCCCAGACCACCCAATCTCCACTGCCCCCTCCAAGTAGTGACTCCCTCATCCCCTGGCAGAACCCCTCCCCACCCCCAGCAGGGAGACCCCCTCCCCTGGCAGACACCCCCACTGACCATCCCACCCTACCAACCCCGCCCCCCCCCCCCCCCCCACTCCCCCCTCAGCCTGATTGCAATTGATGGGGCCAGCAATGGCAGAATGGTTGCAGGGCACCCCTCCCCACCTCCATGGCCATGCCCCACCAGGCCCCACTCCCTTGGCACAGCTCCATGCCTGATGGGTAGTGCCAAAGTGCACCTTTTGGGCATAGGCATATTACCCCTTGACCAGTGCCAGGAGCACAGGCTGGCACTGCCAGGATGCTCATTTCCAGGGGGCACTACTTCACACCCCCTGAGGGACCCCAATTACTCCCCCTTCACTCTAGCAGGGTTGTGCCGCTAGTTCCCCAAAAGTGGGGTGCTAGACTGAACCCTGCTGGAGAGAAATACTCCTGACAGGGTGTGAGATGCTAGCAGACCCAGCGAATTCAGTCCCAGGCCTGCTAATCTGATTTAGATTATGTAGATTTAAATCACTTACCTGGTGTTCCCACCAGTTTCCAGCACAGCTCAGATGGCACCAGATATCTAGCGCAGGGAGATGCACAAGTGATGGAAACACGTGCGCAAATCCCACGGATCAGTAGACACCCGATTCTCCCGGTCCGCCACACTAAAAATAATGCAGTGGGATGGGAGAATCACTGCTGAGTCTTAGAACGTCAAGTCTAATTGGTTCATGCTGACCATAAGACTGATAATTCCAAATACTTTGCAAAAGCCAGTCAGTAAAACCAGAAAGAAGTCTCCAGTTGTATATTCTCAGCTGTTCCAAAGCAGAAAAACAACTTTATTGCAAATATGGATTTTTTTTTGTCACTATTATCCTCACAAGTGCTTTCTTAAATAAAATTAGATTCCCTATGGGGAGAAAGCAATCGTACACAAAGACAAATTTGAAGTGTCTGACACAGGGAGCAGTCCCCTGAAGAGAAATTACATGGAATCCACAGCACAGGAAAGAAAAGATACCACAGGGAAGAAAATCCTGTGAGAAAACTTGTGATTCTGAATAAAACATTTTTCCTCCCCTCCATATAAAGTAAGTGTAAACATTCATATTTATTGTCTAAAGTTTTTGTTGGAGACCTACCAGCTGGGGTAACCCACATGGGCTTCAGGATCCTTGCATTAGGAGCAAGCGGGGGTCCCGACCCTTCACTTGCTGGGAATTAGACTGCAGGAGCTATTATTGTGGAGGCTGTGACAGATATCCGGTTCATGTAAATTTTAGAGGTAATGCTTAGTTCTGAGAAGAATGTTGTTGTGAATGTAACTAAAATGCTGGGCAGTAGAGATTGACAGAACATCTAAAAAAATGGCAGGTTCAGAAGGTTACCCATTTTTGTTTAACCAGCCACAGTAGAAGAGAGGGAACCATAAAACAGCAGGTGGGCTTGCTTAGCGGAAGAAATTGTAAACAATGGCTAATCGGTTTTGTTTGAGTAAAGACAAGGGTGGGCTATGTTATCCAGCAGATGGGCGGAGCTTAGGAATATTCTCCGATTCAGGACGTAATGGTGGCATAGTGGTTGGCACTGCTGCTAAGGTGCCAGGGGCCCGGGTTCAACTCGTGTTGGGTGACTGTCTGCATGGAGTTTGCACGTTCTCCCTGTGTCTGCATGGGATTTTTTCAGGTGCTCCAGTTTCCTCCCAAGGTCCAAAGGTGTGCAGGTTAGGTGATTGCCATGGTAAAATTGCCCCTTAATGTCCCAAGGTGTGTACGTTGGATAGATTAGCCGTGATAAGTGTAGGTGACAGTTGTAGGGCGAGGAGAGGGCTTGGTAGGATACCACGTCATACAGTCGGTGCAGATTGCTTTACTTTCTGACTTTGTACCGTAAAATTAATTTTGTCAAAATCTTGTTGTTTTAACTCGCCTTGTTGAGAAAAAAGATACAAATGCCTAAGGACGTATATCACCTGAGTCAAGAGCAACTTCTTCCCTGCTGCCATCAGACTATTGAATGAATCTACTTTAAGTTGATCTTTCTCTACACCTTAGCTATGACTGTAACCTTGCATTCTTCACTCTCTTCTTTCCTTTTCCTCATGTGCTCTATGAACAGTATGCTTTGTCTGTGTAGCATGCAAGGAACAATACTTTTAACTGCATCCAAATACATGTGCCAATAAGAAATCAGATTTATTTTCTTCGTGGGCAACTGGGATTGCAAACTTTGCCTATTTTAAAAATGGTTACTGGCCACTATCCACATCATAATAATGTGGCCTCTTCATTGATGCCTCAAGTTCACCGACTCAAAATGTCGATAGCTCCAGAATCTCAGTAGCCCCACTGAGAAAAGTGAGTGTTACTGGGCAACTCGGAGGATAAGGAGGCACCTCAAAGTGGAGGCACCTTCAGAGGGGTGACAATTAATAATTTTTTTTAGACAGGCCAAGATAGCAGGCTGCTCTGATTAGAAGGTACAATCCTACAGCAGGGGCATTTCGATGCAGGTACAGCCTTAACTACTTGTGGCTTCCTCTTTGAGGGATGGACCCTCTGGCAAGCATATCAACCAGTGTGAAAGATCACTCCTAATTGGAGCTTTAATAACTTCAGTTGAATTCCTGCCTTTGTTGGGTAGCAGCTGATCCACTTGCTGCCAGCCTGTTCTTGGGTAACATCCCCGGCAGCAAGAATGCATCTGGGAGTTGGTTTGATCCAGCTCCTCAGTACTTTTCCAGTCTTTTCCCTCAAAGTTACTCTAGACATGTTGACAATAGATTGGGACTTGATGCAGCGATATTAATTTCATGAAGTTGGCCTTCTGCAACCAGTATTATGCTGGTTATTCACTGTAAATCTGGTGTATGATCTGCAGAAACCCTAGAGAAATGCTGTAACATTTACACCATTTGTCTGGAATTTCTGAAGTTCTTTCACTGGGGCTTTGCTACACAGTAATTCTACCCCAGTGTACTTTACATAGGTCATTTGGCTGTGAATCAGCTCCAAGATTAGTTTATAGTTCTAAACTCCAAAGAAGTGTCAAGGCGAGAAAAGGCATTTGACTCACCTGAGAATTCAACTGTATTCTAAGTGTTCCTGATGTTTTGCACTTACGAGTTCCCTGCCACATTATTCAAATTGAGTGATTTAATTAGAGCCTGTTTTAAATTAACTTTCTTCACTCGCTTATGATGTGGAATTGCCGGTGTTGGACTAGGGTAGGCACAGTAAATAGTCTCACAACACCGGGTTAAAGTGCAACAGGTTTATTTGAGAGCACAAGCTTTTGGAGCCCTGCCCCTTCACCAGTTGAGGGCAGGATTTGTTTCACAAACAGGGCATATATAGAGATACAAACTCAATTCAAGATAATGGTTGGAATGCGAGTCTTAACAGGTAATCAAGTACTTACATGTACAATGTGAGAGGGTTAAACACAGTTAAAGAGATGTGAATGGTCTCCAGCCAAGACAGTTTGTGAGATTTTGCAAGCCCAGGCAAGTCGTGGAAGTTACAGGTAGTGTGACATGAGCCCAAGATTCCAGTTGAGGCTGTCCTCATGTGTGTGGAATTTGGCTATCAGTTTCTGCTTAGTGATTTTGCGTTGTTGTGTATCGTGAAGGCCACCTTGGAGAATACTTACCCAAACATCACAGGCTGAATGCCCATGACTGCTGAAGTGTTTCCTGACAGGAAGGGAACACTCCTGCCTGGTGACTGTCGAGCGGTGTTCATTCATCTGTTGTCGTAGCGTCTGCATGGTCTCCCCAATGTACCAGGCCTCGGGACATCCTTTCCTGCAGCATATCAGGTGGGTAATGTTGGCTGAGTCACATGTATCTGGTGGCTGGTGTTCTCACATGAGATATGGCTTCCGTGTCGATGAGCCGGCACATCTTCAGAGGTTGCTGTGGCAGAGTTGTGTGGTGTCGTGGTCACTGTTCTCCTGAAGGCTGGGTAGTTTGCTGTGTCCAATGGTCTGTTTGAGGTTGTTTGAAGACAAGTAGTGGGCATGAGGGGGTGGCCTTTGGCGAGATGTTCATCTTCATTGATGACACGTTGAAAGCTCCAGAGAACATGTCATAGCTTCTCTGCTCTGGGGAAGTACTGGACGATGGAAGGGACACGGCAGAGCAGGAGCAATACCAAGCTGTGATAGAAAGAATGCTTTCTGTGGTGCGTCTGTAAAGGTTGGTGAGAGTTGTAGCAGACATGCCAAATTTCCTTTGCCTCCTAAGAAAGTCGAGGCATCATTGGGTTCTCTAAACTATAGCATTAGCATGTAGGGACCAGGACAGGTTGTTGCTGATCTGGACACCTAGAAATTTAAAGATCTCAAACTTTTCTACTTCATCCCTGTTAACGTAGACAGGGGCATGTGCTCCACTGTGCTTCCTAAAGTTGATGACCATCGCCTTGTTTTGTTGACATCGAGGGAGAAATTATTGTTCTATCAGTTGACCAGATTCTCTGTCTTATTCCTATACTTTGTCTCATCATTGTTTGAGATCTGACCCACTACAGTGGTGTCATCAGCAAACTGGAAAATCAGATAAAGACTGTTTTAGTTTCTGAGGAGTTGTGAATGGTGCTTAATGTTGTGCAATCATCAGTGAACATCCTGGTTTGAACATCCTGGTTTTTGGTCTTACAGTGGAAGGAAGATGATTAATAAAGCAGTTGAAGATAATTGGGCCTAAGACACCAACCTGAAGAACCCCTGTAGCAATGTCCTGGGGCTGAGACCTCTGACGTCCAACAACCACAATCATCTTCCTTTGTGCCAGGTACAACTCCAACCAGTGGACAGTGGAATTTGAAAATCAAAAGCTAAGTTGTGAAACCACTGTCAATTATGAAAAAACACCTCTGGTTCACTGATGTCATTTAAGGGTGGAAATTCTTATCTACGTGAGACTTCAGGCTCAGCAATGACGTTGACTCTAATGCCCTCTGAAATTGCCTGGCAAGCCACTCAGCTGTAACATCATAAATAACTCGCCATAAACTGGCTCCTCATGCGACTGTACAGCTTAGTTTTTCGAAGCGAAGAGTAATTGATTAGATGTCTGATAATTGAGTTGTTCATTTCTCTGCACCCTCCTCAACGGTTGTAGATCCTTTTTGTTGTCTTTAATCAGAACTTAACAAAAATATTAACGGGACTGATTTTCAGAATTTGTATTCTCTGAACACATCAGAAATTGTGCTCACGTGTCCAGGTTTGTCAGTCCTCTCACAGGCATTAGGAATTTTCTCCTTGCAGCAGGGGCACTGAAGCATAGGATCTGCCCATTAACCAACTGACCCAACATGCCACAGCACGCCAAGGAACTAACTGCAGCATTCAGAACATGTGCAAGGCTTCTGATGACTTATACTACATTACGAATTTGAGGGTGGGGTGGTAGGGGCTCATCATGGAACTGGACCACCTAAGCAGTGCACAAGATGTTGAGAGCCTGTAGCCAGTGGGCCCTGCAAAACAGGTCCACAATGTGGAAAACATGTTCCTAGTTGACCCCTGTGTTGTAAGAGAGCAATCCATCCTCATGGCTTCTGCTTTTCTTCAGCTCCCAGTGACAAATTTCTGAAAGGGGATCTTGGTTTTCCAGTGTACTCATTAAAAAATGGTAGTACATTGGACACAGCCTGCCACCCTTTAATGACATCTGACATTCGCGCCCTTTAACCGCAAGGGTAGTTCCACAATGCACAACATGCTGTATGGAGGAATCATCACTTTAATCCAGCTCATTTTGCTTGAGGTTCATGTTGTCTCTTGGGAGCTGGAATATTGGCAGTTCAACCCAATTATAATATCGGATCCCATTCAAGATGCAGAATCTCCTCCCAACAACTGATTACTTTGCAGCAAGTCCCAAATAAAGAATAGCCAATTCAACTTGCATTAAATTTCAATACAAAATAGATATATTGTTTCTGTATCTAGCTATTCAGATGTAGCTTCGAAATTATCCTCCCAAACTTCGCTTTACCTACAGTCCAGGATTCGAAGCATAATAGAATGTGCTAGAAGATTTCAGCAAGTCTAACGCATCTAGGGCAAGAGAATAAAATGTTGGCTATATTCGCTCCCCAGATACTCTCAGACCTGCTGAGATTTTCCAGCATTTTCTGATTTTGTTTCACGTTCTAGTACCTGATGTATTTTGCCTCTATATATTTAGTTGTCCTTAATTGAAGTGATCTGGCCAGACATGATCTGAGCAGAGCTTTGAAAAAATGCAACTGCAACTTGATGAAGATTTGTTTTGGAGAGGTGGTTCAGTGGAAATAAAAGTCAGAGGAGGTATAATAGGGTGGGGTGAGTTCAAGTTCTTTCTTTTGTCTCTGTCACTGTCATCTGTTTTGAACAGAAATTGCTTAATCCTACATTAATGATCTCATGTTACACATATACTGACAGAGTTGAAATCTAAAGGTGAAGGAATTGTGTACAGGAATATAGAGCCACATAGCTGCAAATAATGCTTGCCTTTGACTTTGAGACTAATTCCTGCCAGGTGCTGTTTTACTCTGAATGGAAAAAGAGATGAAGTTACTTGCCCAGGTTAAAAAAAATGTATCTATCACTTGCTGCTACATCTTTGAAGTATAAATGTCATGCTGTGAGGTAACCTGAAATAAGTTAGAGGCACAATGTTCAGGAATATCCTGATCTTAACAGCCTTTAGGTGTGCTGTCAGTGGTGAGTATTGATTAGAGAAAGTGGCACCGCTCTGTCACTACTTCTCATGTGAAATATAATCTGCAAAGACAGGTTTGCTCAGAGCTATTGATGTAGCTGTGCCTTTGCTATTGTTTAAAGGTCTATGAGCAAAGGCAGGTGCAAGCATGCAGTCCGAGGGTTAAAGCCATCTGCCCTACATTCCTCTACTACAATAAGCTAAAAAAGTGACTTGCTCATATTGTAAGTTATAGATGATGCAGCTAAAAATAATTAAGCCAAAATGCTTGGCTTATAGTCCTATCCTGGGAATAAAAACAGTAGCAAAATATCACGAGCCACGAATGCAGTTCAAAATGCAGTTCAAAACATCAAAATCATAAGTCTCCCTGAAAACAATGACTCTTCGTCAAAGTACCCTTTCCCCTCAGCCCACATAAAGTGTAGTTTACAGGTTACTGCTCAGTATACCCCTAACACTAGCAGCATCTCCTTATCTGCAGATCATGAACTATGTAACAAAGGAATCCATCTGGTTCAGTGGACAGTTTTGTCCACTCAACTTGTATTCCCCTCAGAAAAGAAACAACTTGAACTCATGTAGCGCCCTTCACATTGTCAAATGTCCCAGAGTATGTGGCCAGTTTATTACTTTTCAAGGTATAGTCACTGCTGTCTTATAGATAAATAGATCAGCCAATCTTCAACAAACAATGAGGTAAATTGCCTGTGAACCTCTTTTTCTTATTGGCTGAGGAATGAGTATCAGGACACTGGGGGAATTCCCTGCTTTATTGTGGATTGATCAGAAACAAAAGGTACATCCAATTTCTCAAAGCCTAACTACTGATTCAGTACTATCCATGCCAATTTGAAGGTATCATCTACATTCCTAAAACTACTTAAATTTATCTCAATTTTGAATCATACTTCTCGATTAATGATTAATAATACATATCCAAGGAACCAGAAATGAGCAAGTTCAGAAAAGAACACATGATCAGTCCCAAAGTTTACTTCTTGATCAATTTTCACCTAGTGTACATTAAGGCTAATTGCTTATAAATTTGAATTTTTTTTCACGGGACCTCTTGAGATCCAGGATGGTCGATCATTTTAACGGTCGAAAGTGATATTAACCCATTTAGTGGCTGGGGTGGGGGGGTGGGAGGTGGGGTGGATTCTGCTAATCTCCCTCCAATCTTAAAATAGAAAATCTGGACAAACTCTGACAGTTCAGCACCAATATTTAAAATTTTGTCACATTCAATTGCAATAAACATAGTTTCACTGACTACTGCTGACCTGGAAATGGTTAATCTGCATTTTTTATTCATTCGTGGGACATGGGCATTGCTGGCTGGCCAGCATTTATTGCCCATTCCTAGTTGTCCTTGAGGTGGTGGTGATGAGCCGCCTTCTTGAATCACTGCAGTCCATATTCTGAGAGTTGACCCACAATGCCGTGAGGAAGGGAATTCCAGAATTTTGACCCAGCGACTTCAAAGGAATGGCGATATATTTCCAAGTCAGAACAGTGAGTGACTTGGAGGGGAGCTTGCAGATAGTGGTTTTCTAATTTATCTGCTGTGGCCCAGTGGCATAGTGGTTAACACTGCTGCCTCACAGCTCCTGGGATCTGGGTTTCATTCCCAGCTTGGGTCACTGTCTGTGTGGAGATTGCATGTTCTTCCCATGTCTGCATGGGTTTCCTCCCACAGTCCAAACATGCGCGGGTTAGGTGCTTTGGCTCTGCTAAATTTCCCCTTAGTATTCTGGGCTGCGTAGGTTAGAGGGGTTGATGGGGTAGATATGTGGGATTATGGGGATAGAGTGTGGGTGAGATTGTTGTCGGTATATACTCGACAGGCCGAATGGTATTCTTTTGCACTGTATAGTTTCTATGTTTCTATGTTGTTCTTTTAAATGGAAGTGGTTGTGGTTTTGGAAGGTGCTGTCGAAGGATCTTTGGTGAATTGCTGCAAATTAAACTTTGGGAATGATCATATGGTCTTTTCTGAACCTGTTCATTTCTATTTCCTTGGATATATATTTTCTTCTGTTCAGTATTAGCAAAAATACACGTAAAGCTAATTTCTAATTTTTTTTTTTATTTGCTAACATTAAAGAACCAGACAAAATATATTTGTCTTGGATCTATGATCCATTTGTCTTACATATTTGTATTGCATCTGATGAGGAAATTAGACTGTAACCCCTTCAACTTGATGGCCCACCTGAATGATCATCTACCACCTAAAGGTCACATATATGCTGTCCTAACCACTATTACTGTGAGAAGGACAGTGATAGGCATCAACAAGGCACAAACAGGCTTGGTGAATGTGTGCACACATAGCAGATGAAATTTAATGCAGTTAAATGTAAAGGGATGCGTTTTGGTTGGTAGAACGAGGAAAGACAAAACAAAATAAATGGACGAGCTCCGAAAGGGTGGTAGGAAGAGATGGACCTCGAGATGTATGTGTACAAACCTTTAAAGGTGGTAGATAGCTGTCGGTGAAGCAAATGGGATCCTGGGCTTTATAAACAAAGGCGTGGAGTACAAAAGCAAGTTATGATTAACGTTTATAAAACACAGGTTTGCCCTCAACCGGAATATGTGGTCCAATGCTGGACACCACTCTTTGGGATGTAAAGGCTTTAGAGGTAGTGCCAAAAGATTACAATATGGGATTTCAGTTACATAGAGTGGAGCAACCAGGGTTGTCCACCTTAGTGTTGAGAATATGGGGAGGAAATTTGATTGATGTGCTCAAAATCATGAACAGTCTAGAGTCAGAGTAGATGGAGAGAAACTGTTTTCATTGACAGAAGGGTCAAGAATGAGACAGCACTGATTTAGGATGATTGGCAAAAGAACAAATGGTTTCACGGAAGAAAAAAGTTGTTTTGCAAGAGCTGATTAAGATCTTGAATGCACAACCTGAGTGTGGTGGAGGTAGATAAATTTGGGGCTTTCAAAGGGGAATTAGATAAGCACCAGAGCAAAAAAAATTGCAGGGTTACAGGACAATGACAGTGGTGTAGAACTAGCTGAGTTGCTCTTGAAGGAAGTCGGCATGGTCACTATGGGCCAAATGGCCTCTTTTTAACCATTACATGATTCTACGATCCAATGTAACAAAACATTAGCTGAACCTTTTTACACCACCTGCTTTTGTCTCAATCGTTAATGAGATTTAAATCAATTTTCTGTTCATTCTACAACACCGAGGATTGACTTCCATATCAATATCTCGTGTGATGCAAAGAGAGACAGCTTCAACCAGCTGAAAAAAATTGAAACAAATGGTAAACCAATGTCGGAATTACAGCTAAATAAAAATGTATGATGAAGAAAAGTCATATATTGTTCATTCAGGAGAGAAATGTAATTTGCAGCAGGTAAATCAATATTAAGAATTAGACAGTTTACTATTTTGGCTCCTTATTAAAATAAGCAAGTTATTTAGAGCAGTGGATTGTGTCAAACCAAAATCTGTTAATCAATCATTTCAGCTGCTTAGCTTTTGCTACTTTTGTTCTGTCAGGCAGCACAACAGATTGAAGCGAGATATAACTGTAACAAGTCCATTCCATGAAGTTTACATTAGGAACCAATGAAAGGACAAAACAGCTCAGCAGCAGTAATATGGGGATCAATCTATAGAGGTGCACACATCCCCCAGCCTCTCAAGCAAGTGTTCAGCTTCCCTTGATCAACATTCTCCCCGCCCCATCTCCGTTTCATGTCCAAGAGTTAAACAGAGCAAGTACTAACATACCTCTGTATTTCCTGAACACTTATACCTCATGTTCAAAAATCCCAAGAGGAATCTTTCTGTTCTATTCTTATTCCACCCAAGTGGTCCCCTCTATGTTACAGGATCTTTGAGGTTCCTACACTTCTCATGGGACCAAATGAAGATGTTCCACAGTTCTCAGAAACTTACTTTGATTCTCCCTATTATTCCTGTTTTCTCGGAGTGTGAGAGTTTATGGCATCCTTCCACTCATGTTAGATACTGTGGTAATAAAGCTTCCTCTCAATAACTACTCCACAGTAAGGCATCAAGGAATACAGCTCTTCATTATGTCTCTTTATCTAAATGTAGACCACCCTCTTTGGGCAGATCCAAACAACTCACCCCCACACCTGAGGTCACATGACCCATTCCCTTAAAGGTGCTATGCCCCAACATATATAACAACTAGCATTCAGCTGAATGACCCGCCAACTCTTCTTAAGCATCTCATAGTTGTCAATACCGCAGCTCACACATGGGCCTCACCGCACTCTTGCTGAGTGATTCCAACTTGGAAAAACCTGAGATTTCTGATGTCCATTTGCTTCTGGTCTACAGGTTCAATACAACTTCTGACAGATTCTCTCTCTCTGCCTGTTCCCTTGATGTTCCAGTTCCAGACATTCAAATGACTGATTCAAAGCTACTCTCAAGCTAGTTAAAACATTCTGTATGAAAATAAACTCAATACAATAAAACTACCTCCCTACTATGTAACCCACAGCAATGTGTCACACCTGGACTGTCACGGTTAGAGATTTAAACAAATGACTCCTAAGTGAAATTTGTCCTGTGATTTGCAAAGAATACATGTACCTTAAGATCTTCCCTTGTTCACCCATTGCTTTCAAACTTTTCTTTGATCTGGGACCCGCATAAATAATTTAAACCGTTTATAAAGCTAACTGCAGACTTCTCATCCCTATCAAGAAACTCAAAAAGAGACCACCTATTCTTATTGTTTCCTCACTTACAACTCTTTTTGTTTAACAGCTTATAACCTAGTGCTTCCATTATCTTACATTTGAAATCTTCAGTCCCCACTAAAGGTTATACTCCTAAAACATAGAAACCATGAAATTAGATATTTTCGTCATACTTACACTGCTCCAGCCATTCATGTTGACCCATTCTTGCTCCACCTTCACATTCTGATCCTTCCCATCATATTCCTCCTCAATCCCCTTACATTCTATGCCCTCCCTTCCTTTACTCCCTAGCTGCTTACTCAGTCTAGTTGTTCATGCCTCAATCCACTTTCACTTGTCTCTGTATACTGACAATATCCCTGTTTACAATACAAGTAATGGCAATCGAAATGAATAATGCTGGGTGTGGCGTAAAGTTGAAGACCGAGACTTGTCGGATTTAAATTTCTCTAACTTTTTTTCTCTCTTGATGGTAATTACTTCCTCACTCAATATGATAACATTTTTTTTAAATGTTTCCCACTGATTATTTAACAAATTATTTTTAGTCTATTGATCAGTGAACATTAACCAGTCCTTTTTTTCCCCAGATTACTAATTAATACGGATTCATTACACAATATGTAAATAGCTTTGGCCTTACTTGCTCCCCCAACATAGTGTTTTAGCAAGCTGTCATGACAATATTCTACAAACTTTTATTTCACATGACTTTTGCCAATTTGTTTGGTCTAATCTATATGAAGATTAAACTCCCCCAGTGATTATTGCATTGCTTTTGCTATAAGCTTCAATTATTTCTTGCTTAATATTCTGTCCAAAGTATAACTACTGCCACATAGAGAATAGTTCATCTTGGTCACCTTACAACCGTGGCTTTCTAATGTCATAAGAACATAAGAAATAGGAGCAGGAGTAGGCCATCCAGCCCTTCGAGCCTGCCCCGCCATTCAATAAGATCATGGCTGATCTGTCGTGTCTCAGTTCCACATTCCCGCCCTCTCCCCATAACCCTTAATCCCCTCGCTTATCAAAAACCCATCAACCCGTGTCTTAAAAACATTTAGCGAGGCAGCCTCCACCACCTCAACGGGCAGAGAATTCCAGAGATTCATCACCCTTTGAGTGAAGAAGTTCCTCCTCAACTCCGTTCTAAACCGGCCCCCCTTTATCTTGAGGCTGTGTCAATTATGATAAACCTAATATCTGTGTGTGTACCACTACTTTGTCTATCTTGTTACAAACGCTTTGTGCATTCAGGTAGAGGTTTATGTTAACCACTATTCTTTGCATGGACTTTGTTCACTGGTGTATTATTAACCTCAAACTCTCATCCCTCCCTGAATCACTCTGCTGGACTTTACCCAAATTGCTACTAAGCTTTACTGCCTTGACTTTTCTCCATACATTTCTAAAGCTCTCTTCACCCAATCTCTCCCCCATCTTTTAGTTTAAACGTCATTTCAAAGCCCAAGTCATACAATTCACCAGAACACAGAATCTAGGCTGGTTCAAGTGGAGGCCATCCCAACTGATGGCTCCTCTTTCCCCAGTACAGGTTCAAGTACCTCATGAATCAAAACTCTTTCTCACCACAATCCCACTTCACTGATGCATGTATTTCCCTAATCTGCTTGACCCTGTGCCAAACAGCGAGTGAATCAGGTAACAATTTAGAGATTATTGTCTTTAAGGTTTTATATTTTAAATTGTAGGCCTTATAGGCCTGAGATGAGGAGGTATTTCTTCACTGAGAGCATGTGGACCTTTGGAATTCTCTGATGGAGGGCTGTGGAGGCTCTATCATTGAGTATATTCAACATGGAGATTGAGAAATTTCTAGATATTAAATATATCAAAGGATATAGATATAGTGCAAGAAGGTGGGGAAAGTGATGGTCTAGTGGTGGCATGATGGCACAGTGGTTAGCATTGCTGCCTCACAGCTCCAGGGACCCGGGTTCAAATCTGGCCTAGGGTGACTGTCTATGTGGAGTTTGCACATTCTCCCTGTGACTGCGTGGGTTTCATCTGGGTGCTCCAAATTCCTCCCACAGTCCAAAGATGTGTGGGTTAGGTTGATTGGCCATGCTAAATTGCCTCTTAGTGTCACGTGGGTTAACAGGGTAAATACATGGAGTTACAGAGATAGGGCCTGGGTGGGATTGTTGTCGGTGTAAATTCAACGGGCCAATGACCACCTTTTGCACTGTAGGGATTCTATAATTTGATCCTATCCCAGTCTAGATTCATAGTGGTATTATCGTCCGATTATTAATCCAGAAACTCGCTAATGTTCTGGGGATCCGGGTTCGAATCCCACCATGGCACATGGTGGAACTTGAATTCAAAAAAAAATCTGGGAATAAGAATTTACTGATAGCTGATTTTCAGAAAAATTCATCTAGTTCACTTATGCCCTTTTGGGAAGGAAATCTGCCATCCTTTCCTGGTCTGACTCCACAGCCACAGCAATGTGGTTGATTCTCAACTGCCCTCGGGCATTTGGGGATGGGCAATAAATGCTGGCCAGCGACGCCTATGTTCCAAAAATGAATTTTAATAATCTATGTCTCAAATTTTTTTTAATTGAAAGTTCTTTTAGTAACTGCCTTTAGACATGTTCTGACATTAATTGCACCATAAATGAAAGTTACTATTTTAATCACATAAGCTTGCTTCTTTCATGTCAATAATTTATCAATAATTTCAGTTACTGTTTGCTAACTAAATATGTTAGCTGTTGGATTCTCTTATGGATAAATTGGTTTCACAACTGGCTGGATTCATATGTGAATATGGCAGGTATTTTGCAATAAAAGTTCCAGAATAATGCTGATCCCACCAAACAGTGAAACTGAATTTAATAAACCTAATAAATTGTGAGAAGAGAACCCATCACCTCCACTCAGTCCATACTGAGATTGACTCCTAATGCCCTCAGGGCAATGAGCGATCGATGGTAGTTTGTAAATGTTGCCCACATTCCAAGAACAAATTGGTAAGAAAGTGCTATGCAGGGCATTTATATTTCATTTTTAACAAACATTATTTCCACTAGTGTTTTCACAAGCAATGTACATTATATTCTGAATAATAGGCAGCTAGGTAACTTGGGAGCAGTCATTTTTCTTCCGTCCTCAAGCAAAATCCAACTTAAACTGACAGAAAGAAAATTTGCTTGCTCCACTGACAGTAAATGATCAAAGTAAACCCAGGATGTGCAGCACCAGCACAGCTTTCTGTGCCTATGCAGTCATGATGCTAAATAACACATTTTTTTCACTAATTGACACTTACTCAGACAGACTGCAAATGTGGGTCAAACAACTATCATAGTTACATGTGCATGTGTGACGGTAATATAAAAAAACTAATTTGCACAGCACTGGTATAGCTACATGCACAATGTCAATTCCCCAGGGGCAGGAAGCTACCTCTTTGTACATGGCATTCCTCAATGATATTTATGAAGAATGCTGCATGGACCACTTTGGCAATGGACCAATGGCCCACAGTGTTGCCCACCCCAAAGGAAATCAATGCCAATCTGCCAGCAGGACTTTATGATCAAGCTTTCCCCTGCCACTCTTTTGTAATGTACTGTACTTCAAAACTTAGATTTGTGCACTGCTTTTGTCCGTTCAATACAATACAGCATTCATCAGAGTGTGAAATGGGTATGTTGTCAAGCACTGAAGTCTTCACTTTAGCAAGGTTCAAAAAAATGCATTTGAGAACATACAATTGATAAGTTTTGCTCAGAGTGAAAAAAAATGCAGTTAATTGGTCCTAACCTATACAATTCCTTATTGTGTCAACCTGGAAATTTTATTGCAAAGATTTCTAAGAAGCAGCTTATTGTTGGTTATTCAATGACAAGTGTGTCACAGGGTGACAAATCTTTTCAAGCCAATTAAGTGGATTTAACTTTTCTCTAAAGCTATTAACCCAAACTTTTCTACTAACACAGTCAAAAAGTTTGCCATGGTATTTAAATGACATTTTTATGTACTTTTTATATATAGTTCTGAAAGGTATAGTGTCACAGACAGGATAGAGAGAGATTTGAACTTATTCTCTTCAGTCAGTGTGGTTTTGGGAGCAAAGGTGTGTGTGCACGTATGTTTCCTAATTTAAGCAACAGCAGTAAGCTTTGTGGGTTTAAATAAAAAGGATTATTTGTTTATGCATTCACCACAAAGTCCAAATGCTATTTCAATCAATCATTCAGCACATGCTCACTCAAGAACAGTTGAGGAGAATAGGCTCATTGTAGGGAAACAAAAATTGCATGCAGGTAGAGTGGAGCATTTTCTACTCTTGAATTGTAATTTGGATGGAGCTGGAGCTGGGCATGATTATTGCAGATTATCAGAATATTCAGTGCACCATGAGGATAGATACTGCTGGTTTGCGCATCATAAGGTCAGATTTTTTTTTTAACAGAGCGGACCTAGATTTAGGAATCAGTTTGAGAGGCTTTCAAGATGTAGCGCTGCCCAAGTTTTAAAAAAAAAAGGCCTTAGTGTTACTGCCTTGGTTTGCATCTGAGACTCTGTGGCGCTGTTCTTGTGATTTTCGTATCAGAAGCCAGTTTTGGTCACACGATCAAGAGCTATTATCCATCCAGAATGACTAAAGCTGAAAGTCATTTCTATACAATCAAGAATCATAGAACCCTACAGTGCAGAAAGAGGCCCTTCGGCCCATCGAGTCTGCACCGAACACAATCCCACCCAGGCCCTACCACCATATCCCTACATATTATACCCACTAATCCCTCTACCCCTACACATCCCTGGACATGAAGGGGCAATTTTTTAGCATGGCCAATCAACCTAACTCGCACATCTTTGGATTGTATTAATAGATGATGGCTCTTCCTACCCACTTATGGTTAATTGGTTTCCTGCAGTTTTCTTTTGTTTACTGAATTGTGGGTGCTACAATGACAAATATTGCAAATTTGGAAATGTGGAGCCTGGAAGCCCATTGATTCTGAGTCTAAAGTAAACCTCAAATGATGACATGTATAAATGCCACAAAGGAGTCCTATTTGGGCATGTCCATTCCATTGGCAGTCCCCATGTCCCAGCTATTCAATTAGAAACTTTCCAAAAGTTTGAGATAGTCTGTTGAAAATGTCACCCAACAGTGGCCACTTCGTCATCTTCTTGGTGAACAAAAATGTTCCAGAAGTTTCCATATGGGCACAGTCCAGTTTTAAAAATAAGCCTTCACTGAGCATGACAAAAGAAACATGCAAAAATTATTAATGATAAAGGTTGAGTTGAGGTTAGGAAATTATTAAACTCTTATGTTTAATGAACCTCACTGAAAGATCATTGCTAGGTTGGTAATTCATAACTATATCTGACTGACAACACGTGTCTGTTCCACGTGCAGAGTGGGCAAGCCATTTTTTTCTCCAACTCTGGTGGTACCAAGATGGCACTCTCCCTTCTACCTTCAGTTCGGTATCCATGCTGTTTTATTCCAGGGACTGCTTGTAGTCCTCCACAATTGAGTTTAGGCATGGTTGGGATTTCAAGAGCTATTGAGCTACTATAGCAAGAGCCAAATTGTTTGGCAGCTTTCGAGGGTGACACTTCCTCCAACAAAGATGTAGAATTTTCATGCTGTGTCTTGTTCAGGCTACCTGCTGCATATTATCACTGCAGGCAGCCTTTAGTTATAATGGTTGGTTCCGAATTAGTTTTTTAGTGAGGGAGCGAGCAACATGCAACCCACATTCCCCCCACCCCCACAAAAAAAATCCCGTTTACAAGCTTTCACAATACTGGATCTAACATGGAATTAGGAGACTCTAATTTTCCAAATGCATCACTACATTGATCTTCTCAAGCTGTGCCAAATAGCACAGGTCATACATTTTTTACGAACTAAGCCTCATTCTAACTATAATCCTTTGAAAAGACAGCTACTTATTTTTTATTCACTGAAGTATGCAGAATAGCAAATCATTACAAAAGACAAATTAGACTCGGGCATGAATAGACTTTTACACAGTTTATCTTTTGTACAGGCAGGAACAAGATACCAGGTTTAAATGAAACTTCGATTGTTTATGGATTTTGCAGTTATTTTCTAGGGAATACAAATATTCTGATACCTGGATTTGGTTCAGTAAACTAATGAACCTTACTGCTAGGTGCTGTTCCTCAATAAATCTGCCCAGGACAAACAACATTCACTGAAATGAATGATTGCATTAATCAGATAGACAATGAGGTGCGTGAAGAGCCCTTCATGGGTCACTCCTGCAATAACACAGTGCTGTATTTGGATACCATCTTTAGGAGCACAAACAGGCAAAAACTGATATCAAAGTAAAGGAGACATTAGGATAGGTCTGGTTAAAGAGCTAGGTTTAAAGGATGACCTAGAAAATTCTCCAATTGGAAGTTTTAATGAAAGGACAAAATCTTCCATAATTAATCTTACACAAAGCAAATGGAAGAAAAGTTCCCCATCACATTACTGAGAATAATTCTAAAATACAAGATGGATATTTAATGGGTCAGGATCACCATTCAACCTGACACAAGGTGAGGAGGAAAAGTTCCATGTTAATTTGTCCTCAGACAGAAACTATTTAGGTGTAAAATATTGTTCTTAGCTTAATGAGACAGAATTGACATACCACCCTCTTCTATCAGAAACACATGCGAACCAATACTTATCAATTTTATCAACATCAAAACTCCTCTTTTAATTAAATAAGAAACTATATATTGTGAAATTTGACAGAGAAAATGCATTCTGTAGGTATCTGGAGAAAATAATGTTTCAGGTATGGATTGTTCGCCAGAACTTCCATTAGTTCTGATAAAGGATCCGCATCTGAAACAGTGTAGGTGATAGGCAAAGTACAGATTGTACTCAACCAACGCATGCTTGCAAATTCAAAACAAAATTTCTACTCTTAGATGTGATTCTGCAATTGATTAACGCTTAACTGAACAATCTTGAATGTGATAATAACTGCACCAAGAACCAGATTAAGATAATCAATAATCAATTGTAACAGGGCTCATTAATACCTGAAGTTACATACATTCACATGCAGGGACCCATGCTCTAAAATTGGAATCATACAGAATCTAGAAACATATAGCGCAGAACAAAGAACAAAGAAAATTACAGCACAGGAATAGGCCCGTCAGCCTTCCAATCCTGCACCCACTATACTGCCTGACTTCACTAAAACCCCTTACCCTTCCAGACAATATCCCTCTATTCCCATCCTATTCATGTACTTGTCAAGATGCCCCTTAAAAGTCACTACCATATCCACCTCCACTACCTCTCCTGGCAACAAGTTCCAAGCACCCACCACTCTCTGTGTAAAACATCTGCCTCATACATCTCCTTTAAGCCTTGTCCCTTTCACCTTAATCCTAAAACTTAATCCTTAATCTAAGTAATTGACTCTTCCGCCCTGGGAAAAAGCTTTGACTATCCATTCTGTCTTTGCCTCTCATAATCTTGTAAATTTCTATCAGGTCTCCCCTAACCTCATTGCTCCAGTGAGAACAAACTAAGTTTCTCCAACCTCCCCTCATAGCTAATGCCCTCCATACCAGGCAACATCCTGGTAAATCTTTTCCGTGCCCTCTCCAAAGCCTCCACATCCTTCTGATTGTGTGGCAACCAGAATTGAACACTATATTTCAAGTGTGGCCTAATAAAGGTTCTATAAAAGTTGCAACATGACTTGCCAATTTTTAAACTCAATACCCTGGCTGATGAAGGCAAGCATGCCCTATGCCTTCTTGACTACCTTCTCCACCTGCATTGCCACTTTTCAGTGACCTGCGTACTTATACACCCAGGTCCCTTTGTCTATCAATGCTCTTAAGGGTTCTGCCATTTACTGTGTATTTCCTATCTGTATTAAACTTTCCAAAATGCATTACCTCACATTTGTCCAGATTAAACTCCATCTGCCATCTCTATGCCCAAGTCTCCAACTGATCTATATCCTGCTGTATCCTCTGATGGTCCTCATCACTATCAGCAAATCCACCAACCTTTGTGTTGTCCGCAAACTTAATCAATCCCGTTACATTTTCCTCCAATTAATTTATATATATTACAAGCAGCAAAGGTCCCAACACTGATCCTTGAGGAACACCACTTGTCACAGCCCTCCATTCAGAAACTCGCCCTTCCGCTGCTACCCTCTGTCTTCTTTGACCAAGCCAGTTTTGTATTCACCTTGCCAGCTCACTTCTGATCCCATGCAACTTCACCTTCTGCACCAGTCTGCCATGAGGGACCTTGTCAAAGGCCTTACTGAAGTCCATGTAGAAACATCCACTGCCCTACTCTCATCAATCACCTTCGTCACTTCCTCATTTCCTCAAACCACTCGTTCAAGTTCATGAGACATGACCTCCCCTTCACAAAACCATATTGCGTCTCATTAATACATCCACTTATTTCCAAGTGTGAATAAATCCTGTATCAAAGAATCCTCTCCAATAATTTCCCCATCACTGATGCAAGGTTCACCTGCATGTAATTACCTGAATTATTCTTGCTACCCTTCTTAAACAAACAAACAATATTGGATATTCTCCAATCCTCTGGGGCTTCCCTGTAGCCTGTGAGGATACAAATATTTCTCTCAAGGCCCCAGCAATTTCATCCCTTACCTCTCTGAAGAGGCCCTTTAGTCCATCAAGTCCAAACTGACACATTAGAAACACCTGAACTCCCAACTAAACTCATCTGCCAGCACTTGGCCCATAGCCCTGAATGTTATGATGTACCAAGTGCTTATCCATATACTTTTTAAAGGATGTGAGGCAACTTGCCTTGACCACCCTCCCAAGCAACGCATTCCAGAATGTCACCATCCTCTGGGTAAAAAGGTTCTTCCTCACATACCCCCTGAGACTCCTGCCCCTCATCTTGATCCTATGTGTCCTCGTGACTGACCTTTGAACTAACTGAAACAGTTGCTTCTTATTGTCTCTGTTCATGTCTCGCATAATCTTGTACACCTGGACCAGGTAGCCCCTCAGTCTTCCCTGCTTCAACGAAAACCACCCAAGCTTACACAACCTCGCTTCATAACTTAATGTTCCATCCCAGGCAGCATCCTGGCAAATCTCCTCTGCACCCCCTCCAGTGCAATCACATCCTTTCAATAATTTGGTGACCAGGATTACACACAGTACTCTAGCTGTGGCCTCGCTAAAGTTTTATACAACTCCAACATGACTTCCTTGCTTTCATAATCTATGCTTTGATTGATAAAGGCAAGTCTCCCAAATAGCAATTGTTCGAGCCTTGAACCATTGCTGAATTACCCCAGAATCTGAATCGCCTATAGTTCCCTGTTGCTTTCTACATGACAATTCTTGATTAATTTCTCAATTTGCCAACCAATCTATACCTCTCTCTCCTACAGGATAAATTGTTGCGGTTCTTTAAAATTTGGGATTTTTGTGTTTGGCCTGCTAAGTGCAAGACAGAAATCTTCAGCAACATATCTCTTTTTCAACAATATTAAATGATTTAACAGGTTGCACAGTGACATAATGGTTAGCACTGTTACCTCACAACGCCAGGAACCCAAGTTCAATTCCTGCCTTGGGTGACTGTGTGGAGATTGCACATTTGCCCATGTCTGTGCAAGGTTTCCTCAGGGTGCTCCGGTTTCCTCCCACAGATCAAAGATGTGTAGGTCAGGTGGATTAGCCATGTTAAATGTGTGGGATTTGGAGATGGACCAGGGTAAGATGCTCTTTCAGAGAGTTGGTACAGACTCAATGGGCCAAAGGTCTCTTTCTGTACTGTAGGGATTCTATGGTTCTATACTCAGCACAGACACTGATTGACTCTTACTGTCTGTTGCTTTCCTAGTTTCTGGTCCTTTCTTTAATCTGTTTGCAAACATTACAGAGTAATACTCTATCAATGACTGCTCTCTTAAAAGCCCAAGATATAAACTCAGTAAACCCTTTTCTGCATTTGGATTCCATCTGTTGGTTCAGAGGAGGGAGACACTCATCTCTGATTATGTTTTTCCTTCATTCATAGTTAGTCACCAGGCTTCACTGCTGCTATCATTTATCTTTAAAGTAAATGCTTTAGTTACAACAAGCAGACAAAAACAGAAACTATAAAAACATGATGGATTATATAGCGGAGCAGAGTAGAAGATTAGGGGTAGATGGGGGCTAAGGAGAGTTTGACAAAGATGTCATGGGCTCAAGACAAAGGGAGGTGTTAATGGTAGCACTAAGGACTAAAGAAGGTGCTGATAATGGCATGAAGATGAGATATCAGAATATGTTAATTGGAGAATAAAGGTCAGTGCTCAGCTAAAGCAAAACTGAAGGACAAGGGAAAATGGTAATTTGGGGGAGGCAGGGTTACGCTGTGACAAACAAAACAAAGGGGTCAAGATGGAGGGGAAAGTTCACAATCTAAAGCTGTTGATCTCAATGTTGAGTCCAGAATGGAAAGCAACAGGAAGGTTGGGGTCATGCCTCCTGACTGAGTGAAGTTCTCCTCAAAGTGGTCACCCAGTCTGTGTTTAGTCTCCCCCTATAAAGGGGAATGCATAGGGATATGCTCCTGTTATTTAGATAAATATATATAGAATATCATAGAATATCACAGAATCCCTACATACAGGAGGAGACTATTAAGCCCATCAAGCTTGCACCAACAACATTCCCAACCAGGCCCTATTCCCGTAACCTCAAGTATTTTACCTACTAAACTTCCTGACACTCGGGCCAATTTAGCATGGACGATCAACCTAACTCACACATCTTTGGAGTGTGGGAAGAAGTATGGGAGGAAACTGGAGCACCAGAAGAAACCCACACAGACACGGACAGAATGTGCAAACTCCACACAAACAGCGATCCGAGGCCAGAATTGGATGCGGATCCCTGGTGCTGTGAGGCAGCAGTGCTAAACACTTTGCTACCATGCCACTCTGTTCTATATTTAAAATTTAAAGGAATACGTATGCCTCACCTTCCCCTTTATAAGGAGAAGAAAACCCTTGTCAAATGCAAGGCAGGTATAGAGGTCATAAATCTTAGACATGAAAGTTGTCCTATTTGGCTAGGGCCATAACGGAATGGATAAGTGACCATCACAGGAGGCCTACGTTCATTAGGAATGATTGACAGGAGGACAAAGCCTTCTAGCACACAAGCCACTCCAATGGTTAATTGAATGCAAGAAGTTTCTCTTTGAATTAGTATTTCAAAAGAGAAGGCATTGTACCTCTAAAACATCAGCTGAATTAGTAAACAGTCGTAATCTATAAAGTAGCAAAACATTGCTTCTCTTTGTTGGGTTCCCTTAGAGTATCTTTGTTTGATGAGTGTTCTTTTTGTAATTAGATGGCAGTTTCCTTTCTTCTGTCTGTCAGAACATTTACTTAGTTGATGCAAAAATAAATAAACATACAAAATGACAAATGTATCCACGACTGATCCTGAGGTTATAAACAAGTTCTCACTTGGATTGGGGATCACATTGTCTGGTCTGGTAAATGCATCTGTCAAAAATTAAAAACCCTATTTTGCTTGAATTCCTACCTATATAATAATTGGAAAAAACCTCAGCTTTTAGATTTAATTTTAATTCATCTGTAGATCTAAAGTTAGCCGTGCATCTTGGCACCACCTAATCACAACTTAACTTTGGATCATGGTTGGGGTTTTTCTCCCAGGAGGTTTAGTAACAAAATGTTAGAAGATGTGTGACTATTTTTTATATTAGTACCAGGTGAAACAAAATGGCAAAAATGCAGAATGAGAAAGAGTTTTATTAATTTCATCTTTAAAAAGTATTTTGTATTACTTAATATAATTGGGGTACAATCTGCAGAGAGATATTACGCAAAATACATTACCAAGAGAAAAATAATGAAAAAATTCTCAGGACTTTTGCATTTCACGTTATCTGCTCCTGGAGTGGTGGGACTATTACTCAGGGCAACACACTGAGGCTGACCGAGATCAGAGATTATTGTACAAATGAGTACTGAAATTGTTTTGTGATAACTTGAGAACAGAATATTATTCCCATAATTATATTTTAAATTAAATTATTCAGGTTTTGTTTTTAAATCCTGGCCACAAAGATCATGGCCACATTTACTGTACGAACGTAGTGTGCAACATTCAAGTGAAGCTGGATAATTTTTGATTTCTGCAGAGCTGGAAATCAGTTAAATCTATTTCATTTGTTGTGATGATGGCTAAAGCTCTCCGACCACATCTGCGGTGAACGCCAAATTGTCTGCGCTCGCCGACAACGATGATAGGGCATAAGACGTTGAAGAATTCTGGCCAATACATTGCTCGCTTTGGGGTGAAATTTTCCCAGAAATTGGCAAAAGCCAATGTCAGGCTGGAAAAGCAGTGCCGAAGCTGCTGGCGGCTATAGTGGCTTTCCCAGTCAGCGCTTTGAGAACAAAAACTTCAAGGATTGGTCCCACGATGTATCACGATTTACCCACCCCCCAGCCATCGACTTAAAAATTCATGGATCAGGTCACTATTTTAAAGGCTGCCCAAGTGCACAGTGACCAAAGCACCTAACCCTGCATTGTGCAGGCACACTCCACGCACTACTCAGGCAACCAATGGTACTGCCTAGGCATTGCCACAGAATGGTAGGGCAATGCTAGGCAGAATGACACGGGTGGCAGTGCCCAGGCATAACCCTCACCCCTCTGAATGCTGCATTTACCAAAGCTCCCCAGGAGCTCTGCTTGCTAACTGCATGCCTTTGGAGATCAGTTATAATCCATGCCCCAACAGATGGATTTTTTTTTAAACAGGCTGGGGGAGATGATTCCAGCGATTTCGCCTGCTAATGATGTATTAATATAAGATGTTCTCAACGTTCAACATGAGGAAACATGCCCCATCATTGACAAAAGGCAAGGACAATCGCTTACCCCACCATAAAACACAATTTAGCCCACAAAACCATAAGTAGGAACGAGAGTGAGCCATTCAGCTCTCTAACCCTGCTCTGCCATTTAATAAGATCATGGTTGACCTTACTCCTGCCTTTTCTCCATGGCCCTTAATTTCTCCTATTGATTAAAAACTGATTGATTTCAGCTTTGAAAATTTTCAAGAACTTGGCTTCCACAGCTTCCTGGATAAAAAGTTCCACTTTGCTCTTGTTGCAAGGTTTTTCACTTTCATTGCCAAATTGACCAATTTGAACAGGAGCAAAAAATCCTGCCGTAGCCTTATTTAGATATGAAACAAGCAACAATTCATTCAAATCATAAACACCGCAATTCTACACTCAATGTAAAACGTAAAGTAAGGCTTAAATTAACACTGCAATGAAATTTCCCCAGTTACCACAGTCTGACGCCTGTTCAGGTCAACGCACCAAATCACCACATCTTTCAGACTGTGGGAGGAAACTGGAACACCTGGAGAAAACCCACACAGACACAGGGAAAACATGCAAACTCCACATAAACAGTGACTCAAGCCAGGAATCGAAACTGGGTCCCTGGCGCTGTGAAGCAGCAGTGATAACTACTGTGCCAATGTGCCACCCTCACTTAAGACTCACTTGATCATTCAAACCCCATTTAGCATTGGACTATTTCATTATAGAATTGTTTCTAATTTGTCAAACAAGTGTTGATAGACCGTGACACATTTTATGTCAAGTTTAGTACATGGCTATGTTTTACAGAAGGGAAAACTTATAAACTTCGATTTTCTGATCTGAACAGACTGTGACTGAGAATAGTTGAGGTTAGCAAAGTTAACACATTCACCAGAATTCTAGCGTCCTGCCCTCCATGGGAATCGGAGCAGCTGCAAGGCAGACAATGGGAAGGTCCATTGACCTTGGGAGGGATTTTCCAGTCTTGGGTCGAGTGAGGCTGGAAAATCCTGCCCATTGTTCACACAAGAATTAACAAAATGGGTTCGATAAAATATAGGAATGGATTGAAATGAATTAGTTCCCCATGGAATACAATGGTTACTATGAGGTTAACTGGAGATTTAGGCAATATTTCTGTGGTGAGCAATGAGAAAGGTGAATGATGAAGAAGAAAGAATGGATTTATGTTCTTGAATTTATTTATTCCTGCAGTTCAGGAAATACTTGCAGATCCATATCTTGGAAAAGAATGAACTGTGCATAATAGCATATAATGTACACAATTAATGGAAGAATCGGCAATGTGATCATGTGGAAGTAGTAATCAAACTGTCATTTCCAAAACCATATCACATTCCAAGTTGTAACTTTTAAACTGACTGGCACTGTACACAGGTGTTAGCTTGATTCACTGGCTACATTCACAAGCTTGGGTTCAAATTCCAGTTTCAAATTTAGTGCATAATCCAATCTCATACTTCATTGCACCACAGGAACATAGGAATTCAGAGCAGAAGTAGAGAAATTCAATCCTTCAAGCCTGCACTGTCATTCAATCAGATCAAGGCTGATTTCTTCTTGGCCTCAAATCCACCTCCCCACCTGTTTCCCATATACCCTTTTCCCTTTTTTGTATATGTTTATCCCCCTCTTAAAACCATTCAACGATTCAGACTCCATTGCACTATGGGACAGCTGGTTCCACAAATTCACCACACTCTGCAATAACTAGTTCCTCCTCATTTCAGTTCTAAATCTATCACCTTGCCCACCAACGCCTCTACTTTCTCAGAAGACTAAGGAAATTTGGAATGTCAGCTGTGACTCGTATCAACTTTTACAGATGCACCATGGAAAGCATTCTTTTTGGCTGTATCACAGCTTGATATGGCTCCTGCTCTGCCCAAGACCGCAAGAAAGTACAAAAGGTTGTGAATGTAGCCCAATCCATCACGCAAACCAGCTTCCCATCCGTTGACTCTGCCTACAGTTCCCGCTGCCTCGACAAAGTAGCCAGCATAATTAAGGACACCTCACACTTGGACATTCTCTCCTCCACCTTGTTCCATCAGGAAAAAGATACAAACATCGGGGGCCACGTACCAATTGACTCAAAAAAACCTTCTTCCCTGCTGCTGTCAGACTTTTGAATGGGCCTGCCTTGCATTAAGTTGATCTTTCTCTACACCCAACTATGTAAAACTACATTTTGCACTTTCCCATTTCCTTCTCCATGAACAGTATGCTCTGTCTTTATAGTGCACAAGAAATAATACTTTTCACTGTATGCTAATAAGTGTGACAGTAATAAATCAAATCAAATTCCAGACTGTGGGAGGAAACTGCAGCACCCAGAGGAAACCCACACAAACACAGGGAGAACATGCAAGCTCCATACAGTGACCGAAGCAGGGAATTGAACCTGGGTCCGTGGCACTGTGAGGCAGCAGTGCTGACCACTGTGCCGCCCTGTGATGCTTATTTGGTGGAGATGCTATTTTTCACTGTAGTGCAGACTTGCATGCTTAGGTATATATTAAAGATCCCAGAGACAAAATATCCAATGGACTCATGTTGTAGATAGAATCTTAAACTACACTGGAAAAAAATAGGGATTTTCCCAGATTGCAAACAAGGCAAATTGCTGCTTTCTCGCACTAACATGCACCCTGGTCAAAGCCACTTTCAGGAATTTAGCTTAGCGATGTAGGGCAAAATCTATTTCCTGCCACTGAAGTGGTTTATTAAGACTGTCAGTTTCCATCAGTTTTTCTGACCTAACAACAGATCTGTTCTAATTGCAGCCTATATCTAATCAGATACAAGCTCATTAAAGTGTCCTTAGAAACAATATACTCTCCCAGGTCTGTGGGACAGCACTAATTTGCTGGTCATTGGTGCAATCCTCTACTATTTAACATTTGAAACTGTTCTTGATCCTTTGCAGAAAATTATTTGTATAAAAGGGATTAAATTGAATGCTACAGGATGGTTTTATTCCGAGCTCTAACAAATATGTTTTGAATTTTTGGATATTGCATACATTTGCTTTAGTAGCTTTTTTTAAAGCTGAAACTTAGGCAGAAAGCCTAACACAAGAATTATTGTCGAGATAAATATTGTTTTGGTAAGTAACATTAATTCTTGTGAAATCTTTAAATTAGGATAAAAACATCTTGAGCAAAATCCATATGGGACGAACATTTTTGTTTCTTTGTCAATTGACAGGGAAGTATTCTGTTGGAAGGATGTGAATTGAAATATAATTCATCTATATATAAAAGGATGTTAATTACAGGCAATGGAAGAAAGTCTTGATAAAGATTAAATGACCATTACCAATAAGAGACAATCTAACCACTGCCCCATGACATTCAATGGCACCACCATTACTGAACCCATCCACTGTCAATATAATTGGGGTTACCATTGATCAGAAACTCAACTGGACTTGTCTCATAAACAGCGGCTATAAGAGATGTCAGAGGCTAAGAATACCACAGTGAGTAACTCACTTCCTGACTCCCCGAGGCCTGTCCACCATCGAAGCATAGTGGCAGCAGTGTGTACCAGCGCCAAGATTCACTTCAGGAACTCACCAAGGCTGCTTAGAGAGGAACGTCCAAACCCATGACCGCTACCATTGAAAAGGACAAGGGAATTAGAATTCCCTTCCTAACAGCTGTGAACTGTGGACGAACCAATACACCACATGGACTGCAATTATTCAAGAAGTCAGCTCACCACTATCTTCCCAAGGGCAATAAAGGTTGACAAATTCTGAGCTTAACCAACAAGTTCCATATCTTCAATGACTTTTTTAAATAAACCGTGACATTTACACTTTAGGCCTATCACGAATGGTTTAAAGTTAAGTGTTCTTTGGAGAGGTACGGTACCATTTGGATATGGAACCAGAACACCTTTGGGACACATAAGTGTCCTTTAGAGAGATACTGTGCTGTTTGAAACTATTAAAAGTTGGCAAGAATGTGCATAAAAGTATATTTTCTCATTGGAATGGTCAAAGGAGCTGTCAAAGCATTTAAATCCCCTGCTCTCTAAAAATAAAAAAAATCTGTTTGTAGTGTCAACAGAAAAAAAAAATCAGTGCTTGCTATTTCCTCTGTTTGATTACATAAATCTGAAGATTATTATTATAGGATTTGTTCTACATGACTGATACCAAGGCTAGCGTCACAGTGGGTGCATGTCATTTCACAATTACTCGCAAGTCAACACCCTCTTGACTGTCCATCAATGTTCTACGACCTCTGCTGGGTCTGCTCTGCTGGGGGGACAGGACATACCCAGGAATGTCCCAGACATCCCAGGTGATAGTGTCCAGGACACTAGTGTCCGATTCTGTCAGCATGACTAGGCTGTTCTTTGACAAGTTCCAGTGAAAGCTTTCCCAATTTTGATACAAGCTACCAGACGTTAAAGAGGAGGACTTAGCAAGTTCGACAGATCTGGGTTTGCCATTGTTGTTTTGAGTGTCTTGATCGATGCTGGGTGATCCATTCAGTTTCATTCATGTAGACGTTAAAATGGTTAAATATAACTGACTGGCTTGCTAAGCCATTTCACAGGGCACTTAAGAGTCAGCCACACTACAGTGGATCTGGAGTCATATGTAGGCATGACCAGGCAAGAATGGCAAATTTCCTTCCCAAAAGAGCATTAGCAAATCAGATGGGTTTTTACAACAATGAATAATGGTTACATGCTCATCATTAAACATTTAATTTTTATTTATTGAATTGAAATTCCACTATCTGGGATATCCCTTCCTAACAGCACTGTGGACGTACCTATACACCACATGGACTGCAATTATTCAAGTGTGGGATTCAAATCCTGGTCCTCAGGGCATTACCCTGGATCTGCAGATTACAGTTTCACCAATAATACCACTGCATTACCGTCTTCCTGTTGTGTTGGCTGAATCTTAACTAAATTGATCAGATGTTCATAATACACACAGAGAAAGAAAGGGAATTTTTGTGCCATACTTTAAAAAAACATGATTGACAAATTAATTACCAACTGATGTTGGTCAGTAAACTTCCAGTTAGTTATCGATCAGTTGTGCTTTGCAAGCTTAAGCACAAACATGTCTGGTAAAGTTGTGTCTTTCTCAGTTTGATTGCTAAACAGATTCTCTTTTTTGGTTTGTTTCCTAACCACCTCCCTGCACCCCTCACACAAACTTTGAGGATTGCACAGATCAACTTCCACCTTTTTGTTGATCAAATGAATCTCTGTGATCCTAAAACGTCAATTAAAATATTTCCCTTCCTGTAAACAAATACATCACATTTACTTTTGAAATTTTTGTCTTCCCAAATACATAGGTTTGAGCATAAAAATTAAAGCATATTTCCTAATTTAAACCAAAGTCAATATCAACCATTAAGTACTGAAGTTTGTGGAGCTCACCATTATGTCCCAAATTAAACAATGCAAATTTCATAGGGGCTACAGAGGCTAAATCCAAATGATATCATAGAATAATAGAATCTGACAGTGCAGGAGGCGGCCATTCGGTCCATCAAGTCTGCACTGACCACAATCCCACCCAGTCCCTATTCCCATAACTCCATGTTCTTACACTAGATAATCCCCCTGACAATAAGGGGAAATTTAGCATAATCAATTCACCGAACCCGCAAATACTTGGACTGTGGGAGGAAACCAGAGCACCCAGAGGAAACCCATGCAAACATGAGGACAACGTGCAGACTCCGCACAGACAGTGACCCCAGCCAGAATCGGAGCCAGGTCCCTGGGGCTGTGAGGCAGTGCTAACCACTGTGCCACCCTGCGTCCCACCCTACAAGACTGGTAAACAATATCCAAGAAAGCTGGATCCTGGGATTGGACACAATCCTTAAAAGGGATAAACATTTTCTGCCATATCCTAAGGGATTAGTGTTACTTCAACAGTCAATATTCATTCCTTCAATCGACTAAATTCTATTATGTAAGAAATTTCTACAGTAGTTAATATTTGTAACTGAAACTTACAGTAGGAGCAGCCAAAGACTTCCATTCTCAGCCCAATATGACCTTCACCATTCCAGTCCAGTGGTACCAAGCGGACATAACGGGCAATGATTGGATGCTGTAAATCATGTCTCACAACTCCATCTGAGTTTGTGTTTCCTGCAAAGGCCTGGGAAAAATCAAGCGCAGAATTGTTAGTATTAAGGAGTCAATAGGTTGCGTAAAAAGCAAGAGTACTGATTTAACTGATCTTATATACTGACAAATTCTGCAGTACAAATTCATTGAATGATATTTCGTAATCACCATGCTTTAATCTGTACTAGCAAGAAAGCAAATCAAATCTGCTTTTTTAAAACCTTGAACCTTAGAACTCCAAGTAAATTGGCAAAATACTTTTATTCACATATATCAAATCACTTTATTCTGTTATTTTCCAAAGCACAAGTAAAACAGTGATACAACTGTGATGAAAAGTTAAAGTTTATTTATTAGTCACAAGTAAGGCATACATTAACACTGCAATGAAGTTACTGTGAAATTCCTCTCATCGCCACACCTGTTCGGCTCAGTGCACCTAACCAGCACATCTCTCAGAATGTGGGAGGAAACTGGATCACCCGGAGGAAACTGGACCACCCAGAGGAAACCCATAAGGCATGGGGAGAATATGCAAAGTCCACACGGACAGTGACCCAAGGCAGGAATCAAACCCGGATTCCTGGCGCTGTGAAGAAGCAATGCTAACAACTGTGCAACCATGCCATCTATGATAAACTAACTGCTTTTCAGCTCTTGGTTAGGCAGAGAGTGTCCTTGTATTTGTCACATCAAAGGTCAATCAGACCTAACAAAACTATTACATCGTCCCAAATATGCTCTGCATCACTAATGGGAGCTAACTATTATTTAAGCTATTGACTAAGAGATTATTAAATTGCACAGATCATATACAGAGCTTAATAAACTCAAGACAAATACTCTGGCATAAGTAGTTGTTTCTTGTGCCTAGCTACCTAGTCAAGTTGAAGCAAACCTATTGGAGTTTTCAGAAATGGTGTTTCCAAGAGTTTATAACCACAACATATTTTGAATGGACTGCTACACCAATTTGATTACTGAGCACTTCTGAGCGGAGTATTTTGTTATTCTGAAGATTTTATTGGGATGGCTGTACCAGTGGTCATGACGTGGATATGCCGGCGTTGGACTGGGGTAAACACAGTAAAAAGTCTGACAACACCAGGTTTAAGTCCAACTGATTTATTTGATAGTAAACTCACTAGCTTTCGGGTTTGTCCCTTTGTCAGGTGAATGGAGAGCTCTGACCTCAGACAGAGCGTATATAGCACAGACAGTTTACAGATTACTGATTAGAATGCGAATCTTTACACCTAACCTGCTGTTCAAGTCCTAAAGTGGCCAACAATGTGAGTGGAAGGAGCACTGATCACAGGTTAAAGAGATGTGTATTGTCTCCAGACAGTACAGTAAGTGATGTTTTGCAAACCCAGGCAAGTCACGGGGGTTACAGATAGTGCGACATGAACCCAAGATCCCTGTTGAGACCGTCCTCATGCGTGCGGAACTTGGCTATCAGTCTCTGCTCAGCGACTCTGCGCTGTCGTGTGTCGTGAAGGCCGCCTTGGAGAATGCTTACCCAAAGGTCAGAGGCTGAATGCCCATGACCACTGAAGTGTTCGCCAACAGGAAAGGAACAGTCTTGCCTGGTGATTGTCAAGCAATGTTTATTCATCCGTTGTCGTAGCGTCTGCATGGTCTCCCCAAGGTACCATGTTTCGGGGCATCCTTTCCTGCAACGTATCAGGTAGACAACGTTGGCCAAGTTGCAAGGCTATGTACCGTGTACCTGGTGGATGGTATTCTCACGTGTGATGATGTCATCCATGTCAATGATCCGGCATGTCTTGCAGAGGTTGCTGTGGCAGGGTTGTGTGGTATTGTGGTTACTGTTCTCCTGAAGGCTGGGTAGTTTGCTGCGAACAATGGTCTGTTTGAGGTTGCGTGGTTGTCTGAAAGCAAGAAGTGGGAGTGTGGGGATGGCCCTGGCGAGATGTTCGTCTTCATCAATGATATGTTGAAGACTCCGGAGAAGATGTTGTAGCTTCTCCGCTCCGGGGAAGTACTGGACGACGAAGGGTACTCTGTCCACTGTGTCCCGTGTTTGCCTTCTGAGGAGGTCGGTGCGGTTTTTTGCTGTGGCGCATCGGAACTGTCGATCGATGAGTCAAGCGCCATATCCTGGATATGGCTCTCGACTCCAGTACTTCCCCGGAGCGGAGAAGCTACGACATCTTCTCCAGAGTCTTCAACATATCATTGATGAAGACGAACATCTCGCCAGGGCCATCCCCACACCCCCACTTCTTGCTTTCAGACAACCACACAACCTCAAACAGACCATTGTTCGCGGCAAACTACCCAGCCTTCAGGAGAACAGTAACCACAATACCACACAACCCTGCCACAGCAACCTCTGCAAGACATGCCGGATCATCGACATGGATACCATCATCACACGTGAGAATACCATCCACCAGGTACACGGTACATAGTCTTGCAACTCGGCCAATGTTGTCTACCTAATACGTTGCAGGAAAGGATGCCCCGAAGCACGGTACACTGGGGAGACCATGCAGACGCTACGACAACGGATGAATGAACATCGCTCGACAATCACCAGGCAAGACTGTTCCCTTCCTGTTGGTGAACACTTCAGTGGTCATGGGCATTCAGCCTCTGACCTTCGGGTAAGCATTCTCCAAGGCGGCCTTCACGACACACGACAGCGCAGAGTCGCTGAGCAGAGACTGATAGCCAAGTTCCGCACACATGAGGACGGTCTCAACAGGGATCTTGGGTTCACGTCACACTATCTGTAACCCCCGTGACTTGCCTGGGTTTGCAAAACATCACTTACTGTACTGTCTGGAGACAATACACATCTCTTTAACCTGTGATCAGTGCTCCTTCCACTCACATTGTTGGCCACTTTAGGACTTGAACAGCAGGTTAGGTGTAAAGATTCGCATTCTAATCAGTAATCTGTAAACTGTCTGTGCTATATACGCTCTGTCTGAGGTCAGAGCTCTCCATTCACCTGACAAAGGGACAAACCCGAAAGCTAGTGAGTTTACTATCAAATAAATCAGTTGGACTTAAACCTGGTTGTTGTCAGACTTTTTACTGTACCTGTGGTGGCAGGAATGCATGTTTAAGGATTAAAACCATTTTTTTAAAATGATCTAAGGAGTTCAGTTGGATCAAAGAATTTGAGGGTGATAGGGAGATAGAACTGTATCTTTGTGGCTGAGTTGATCTGGATGAATTGCAATTGGAAATCTGCTTTCCTTCCTGTACTGCTCTGGCTTTTGCTTTGGAGATTGTTTGGATATGTCCAAGGTTTAAAAAGGAATAAAGAGAAGATTCTTTTGATCAGTTTCTAAAACAAGTCCATGGTTGCTCTGCATTTGATTAGATCCAGGTAGAAATAAATCATCACTTGTAAAGTATGGGATTTGTCCTATAGGTGATTAATTTATTTGTTATAAAATGGTTTATAATAAGCTACAAGGGCATTTTAATGTATTATACGAACAATGTAGCCTGCACGATTTGAGTGCTATTGCTGGGAATGAGTGGGCTTTCTGGGACTACAAGGTCAGCTTCAACAAGGATCCAACTGAAAGCTTTTAATAGTGACTTTCCCCTGCATTGTCAGGCAGTTTTAGCTTAGAAGAGTTTCAAATCTTGATTATGCCACACTACTGTTCCAAAAGGGTACTTTTCTTCACAACATGGTGTCATCAACCTTTGGCTGCACTTATGAACCTTCAGGGCTTCTCTTGAACCAACTTTGCTTCACGTCTGCTCCTCATAGCTCATATAGAGCCCAGTTCTCTGCTCCTTCTTAATTTACTTAGGCTCTGTTTCTGATCTCTGTCACTGTCCCTTTCCCAGGACTTCCTTTTGTCCTACTACCTTGTTTGGGACCTTCTTACTGTGCTCCTCCAAACGTCCTTCTCTCTGGGTCACTTCTCTAATGGTGCACTACTTCACATCACCTGACCTGCAATTTCACGTTTTTTCATTTTTCTTTTTCTTTTTGTTCTGCACGTGTTCACAAGGCAGGTTCCTGGCCTAAAAACATAAAAAATGGACAAACTGCACATGCACAGGACTGGTTCCCAGCATGAAGATGTGAAAGACACTAACTGGGCACGTGTGGCCATTTCCCAGCCAGTGCATGCACAGAATTCCCGATGTCCACTGGGAACTGTAGGTTCTGAACTATAACTTTGATTTAAACTTTTTTTTCTTTATTTGTTTCATCAGAATACATTGATCAACAATAGATGTGCTCCATCTGTTGATGATTTGACTTTATTCAAACTGCTGCGTGGCAGACTGATTGTTGACATGCCAATGTCGCTGATTCCCAGGGTATGATACACTTCAGTTGTACATGCACTTTGATCAGTCTAATTGTTTTCTCTGCAGGTTTTCTTTTTGCTGTCATAGTAATTAATGATTTTCTATTTTTGTCATCTTTTAAAGTTCAATTTTCTCTTTGTTCTTGCTGTGACTTAGTTCTTAATGTTTTTTTTTCTCTCAATTACTTAGCATTGACTATTTTTGTTTTGGAATGCTTCCCTGGATGACATTTGTTAATTGCTGGCAGCTCTTCATACAAGCCAGGCGAGGGAAGATCCAATAACCTACTGTGCTACAGGCATGCGCCCTTTTCTAAACCATCAGTGTGTCTGAGGTAACAACCTGCAGCAGCCGTCCCATTTTTTTGAGTTAACATCACGTTTTTATATGTAGAGTCAGCCTTCATGTTTTTAGGGTGGTCGGACTATCCCACTCAACCGCAAATGTCTTTTGGAGAATAAAAATGACAACAGGTGAGAACATGGCATGAAACCTTCAACCATCATTTTAGTTACCTTTCAGCCCATGGCGTTGTGTTCAAAACACAATAATGGGAAGGCAGCGCCTTTAATTTTTTTCCACTGTCTTACCATTGAGTAATGAAGGAGCAGATCACAAATATGGAAATGCATCAAATTGGTTAAAAGAGGAATATAAAAAATTATTTGGGAACTTAACAAGCAGAAATGCACTAACATTGATCACTTTAGCATTCATTTAATTCTGATGGCATTTTGCAAATAGCAACGTGCTGAACAATCATTTTCAATTTAATTTCATCCTGCATTTTAATACTATCATGTGTCATATATTCATTGCCAAATATATTTGATAATGATTTTTTAGCAGTTACTGGAGCTTTTTGTTTTGTCTTTGATGTGAATCAAATACAATTGTTACAATGAAGAGTAGTGCTTGGACTATCAATAGCATGCTATTGTGCTAGACATGTATCCTTCTGCGGAATAATTTAAGCTATTTTGATCAATTAAAGGCGCTTTAAAAATGCATTTGTTGTTGTTGTTTTTGTGTACTAGTGGATTGATTACTCCAAGAAATTCAAAACCATGTGCAAACATGGTTTAAGAGAAGCAAGTTGCACCATTTAATATTGAACACACGAATTGACTCAAAATATTCTCCACGTCAACCCAAATACCTTAAAAATTCTTCACAATTATGCATTTAGAATTTGGTCAGAGCTAACATTGCCATATATAGTTAGATATATTGTTTTGTAAAGGAGCCTTGGAAATTGTTAAATAGGGAAACAAAGGTTACAAGCTATCTCAATAAAATTGACACTGCTGTCAGCTAATGCCATGGCACAGTATAGTTTAAAAACCAGAATTCCACTTAAATTTTTGACTCTCTTTCACTCAACACAACTCATTTTATGAAATGTTTTCTGAGCATATTGTGGCTTATGGTCAATTTCAGAACTCATTCCAGAAACGTGTTGGCACTTATGGAATTGACCCTATTGTGTACCAAGAGCCTGATAAACTAAACGAACAATTGTTTTTCCTCAGTAAAGAAGGGCCAGTTGGCTAATGAATGGCAGATGGAGTTGAATTTAGACAAATGCGAGGTGACATATTTTGGTAGATTGAACCAGGGCAGAACTTACTCAGTTAAATGGTAGGGCACTGGGGAAAGTTACAGAACAAAGAGTTCTAGGGGTACATGTTCATAGCTCCTTGAAAGTGGAGTCACAGGTAGACAGAGTGGTGAATAAGGCATTCGGCATGCTTGGTTTCATTGGTTAGAATATTGAATACAGGAGTTGGAACATCTTGTTGAAGTTGTAGAAGACATTGGTAAGGCCACACTTGGAATACTATGTGCAATTCTGGTCACCCTATTATAGAAAGGATATTCTTAAACTAGAAAGAGTGCAGAAAAGATTTACTAGGATGCTACCGGGACTTGATGGATTGAGTTATGAGGAGAAGCTGGATAAACTGGGGCTTTTTCTATTGGAGTGTAGGAGGCTGAGGGGTGATCTTATCGAGGTCTATAAAATAATGAGGGGCACAGATCAGCTAGATAGTCAATATCGTTTCCCAAACATAGGGGAGTCTAAAACTAGAGAGCATAGGTTTAAGGTGAGAGGGGAGGGATACAATGTTGTCCAGAAGGGGAATTTTTCCACACAGAGTGGAGTGTCTGGAAAGCTGCCAGAGGTAGTAGTAGAGGCAGGTACAACTTTGTCTTTTAAAAAGCATTTAGATAGTTACATGGGTATGAAGGATAGAGAGGAATATGGGCCAAATGTGGGCAATTGGGACTAGCTTTGGGGTTTTAAAAAAAAAGGGCGGCATGGACAAGAGGGCCAAAGGTCCTGTTTCCATGCTGTAAACCTCTATGTCTCTATCATTATCAATAAATAAAATTCAGTTGGACACTTTACAAGAAAAAGGTTGCAATGCTCAACTAAAAAATATTAATTTATGGGATGTGAGCATCACTGGCTAGGCCAGCATTTACTGCCCATCCCTTGTTGCCCTTTAGAAGGGGGTTGTGAGCTGCCTTTTTAAACTATTACAATCCCTGAGATGTAGGTACATCCATGTTGCTGTTAGTGAGAGAGTTCCAAGTTTTTGACCCAGCAACAATGAAGGAAAGTGGTATATTTCCAAATCAGGATTATGAATGACTTCAACGGGAACCTCCAAGTCATGGTGTTTGCATGTATCTGCTATCATTGTTCTTTTAGATGGTAATCATCATAGTTTTGAATGTGCTGTTTAAAGAGCTTTCATGAGTTCCTGCTGAGTATTTTGTAGATAGCACACATGGCTACTACTGTTCGTCAGTGGTGGAGGGAGTGAATGGTCAAAGAATGGGTACCTATCAAGCGGGTATTGAGAATATGTTTATTATTCTCCTCAGCTTCATTTATCCTCTCTGTTCCTCTCTAATTTTATATTCCATTCTTTTCTTTAAAGAAGATGCTGTCTTATAAAATGGCAATGTTTCATTGAGTCCCAGCTATCTTCCAGTATCCTGCTCAAGTCGTCATAATAAGGCTAGTCAGTGAATGCTATCTGTTGATGAGGGAATCACAACCATATATTTTCCGATTCTCATCTGGTGCTTGCACATGCATACACTGTATGGCAACGGTACCTCATTTTTCGTTTTTTAGTCCAGAGGCACTGAGACCAATTATGGTGCCCGTACTATCATCAGCTAATTCAGCAAAGACTAGTGATCAAGTCTGCAACCTTTCATATTGACAGTGAATTCAACTAATTAGATATCAGGAGAGTTTTATGCTTCATTTATTTCTCAGGAATAATTCAGAACATAGTTTCAAAATGCCAAACATTGCTTTGGGTGCTGCAAAAAAAAGACCTTGTTTTAGATTGTGGGCTTTTTCCACAGCACAAAGTCAGCAGCCACCAATTTTGTAGGGGAAAATAGTTTTACATGCCAGTTAATGAAAAACCAATTCAGTGTTCTGTACAAGAAAGACCTTGGGTGGTATTTAATGGAGGTGATGGAGTCTTGTCCACTGACCGGAGAGCTGACGAGAGCTCACTGTTACCTCTTTCAGGGAATGCCTGCCATGAGAAGTGTTACAAAGGCACAGGCAGCAGAAGGCCTTACCCTGTATCAAAGATCCTGAGTGTGGAAGGCCTCGGCAGAAGCTTGCAGTTTTATTGAATGGCAATGCCACTGTGAAGGGGTTGATTGCTGCAGAATATAGAATTAACTCCTATGAGCAAACTGCACGTGTACAATAGAAACTCTATCACAGCAAAATCACTCACAAATCACTCTAAGTAGCGTCTTAGAGAGCAACTCTTTATATGTTAATATTATTTAATCTTTATCAATAATTGGCACAATTTTCTTTAAAGGTAAAGAGCATTGCTTCCAGCAAGATCTCTTCTAATCCGGAGGCAAACGCATAATAACAGAGCTGTTGTTGCTACAATGCCTGCTCAGGTCCTAGTACTGTCGTTGAATCCCAGGCAACAGGTGAGTCGTGGGAGGAGGGGTATCATGAGATGGGAGTTACCAGCACGAGGGGAGAGATTGGCAGCAAGAGCACAGGTGGCAGTGAGTGTCTTTGACAAAGTAACATGCTGCCCTCCCTGGGGACACATAAATAACCGTGCACAGGTTTGCTCATTGTGGTCCTCAGATTGTGAGTCACTGCACACCCAGCAGCCTCCCCACCCATCCACCCACAGGTGGGTTACTACCATCAGCAATAGGTCTACTTAAGGGCTTTAATTGTCAACCAGACAAGACAGCTTTCCATAAGCCTTACCATAGTTTATGGTGAGAAGGCAGCTGATTCCCCACTCACCTGATAATTGCCTCTCTCTTCCGCCTTCCCCCTCCTCCTCTCCTGAAATCCCTCACTACCTCCTCCAGCCACTAACCACAGGCATTAATCACGAGTGGTTCAGCTAACTTCTTCTAAAAACATAGCTGACTCTGTCTTCCACATCTTTTGTTGGAAATGCAAGTTAACAAACAAGAGGAAGTTCAATTAATTTATCATCTTTCATACTCTCAAGTTGTTTTAAGGCATTTACAGTCATTAAGTATCTCTGAAACGTAGTCACTGTTGCGAAATATGGCAGCCACTTTCCACACATCCACATTCCAAAAACAGGCTTGAACATGACCAATTAACCTGTTCCAATGATGTTGATTGAGACACCAATACTGGCAGGACATTACAAAAACTGCCCTCCTCTTCACTGAATGACATCATGGGATCTTTAATGCCCACTTGAGAGAGTAGATGGAGCCACAGTTTAACATTTCATCAGAACAATAGTACCTCCCTCGGTACTGCACAGAAAGATTAATCAACATTACACCCTGATGTCTCTGGAGTGGGGATGAAACTCATAACCCTCTGACAAGTGTACTTACTACCACTTAACCTGTTCTGATGTGTTAATGCACAAAACACAGTACTCTGTTATCGCAAATTATGCAGTTGAGTATCTCTGGGCATCGCAGACTTCAGCGTACCCCAGCAGCAATGCACTAATCTCACCCTGGAAACAGTCCATCCTGGTCATAATTTCCTCCCTGCCAAATAATAACATCACTCCTTTTGATGATGCATGTTGCCTTAATGGGGTAAATACTGCCTTGCTCATATCACAACTTCTTAACTGATTTCAGCACTCACTAGAAAATCAATGGTATCTAGAATTACATCACGAGGAGAGAGTGCACAAACCTGGGTTGTATTTCCTGAAAGGAAGGTTATAGATGTTAAGCTGTGGTTTGATTGAAGTATTTCAGATTTTGTAAAGGTGCAGGTAAGAGGTTCTTTTTTTTAAAAGAGGTGGGGAGTTTAGGACCAGGAAATGTAGAGCCTGGCCATTCAGGAGAGAATCAAGGAAACATATTTTCATGAACGGAATAGTAGAAATGCGCAACTCTCTCAAACAAAAAGCAGCAGGTACTTTTTCAAATATTCGTGTTAAATTTGACAGTGAAAGACTTTTTTTTTGACGGTGATATGTTTTTGCTGGACAAGGGAATAAATAGATACAAAGCCGAAGCAGCTGAATGGAGTTAAAATACAGATTACCATGATGTAATTTAATGGCTTGCAGGACTGCCTGAGCAATTCCTGCTCCTATGTTTCTAAAATAAGGGCATTAAGCATCTGTAATACAAGATTTGTGATTTGGAATGGTGGCTGAGTCATAATAAATCACCTGAGAGCTTCAAAAAGTGGTTGATTTATGAAACTTCTGCTCTCCGTTATGTGTCATCTTTAGATGACATTTTAAGGAAATACTGCCATCAGCAATTCATAAAAATGCACTGGTGTCCGATCCTGTCACTGACTAGTATGGACTGTACAATGCACTCAGCTGAAGCACAATGAAGCTGCTGAATTTCATTTCATCGTGATGGCAAGATCCTGAGGCACTGCTGGCAATTTGGAGAGGAGAGTTACAACACTGTTACATATATAAAAAATTGTCCTTTTTGCATGGAGTTTTCAAATATATTTGATACTTAACTTAATGAAGAAAGGGATTTATGAGCAACAGGACAATGACCTTATTTGGAGAAAATAAGAAAAAAAATCCCTCAGTGATTTACTATGTTGTGTGCAAGAAAAAAATGGTTTAAATACTAAGTAAAATGTTTTTAGACCATCAGCTCTCAGTTTTCCCAATATTATTGTCTGTATTGCTTTGCTATGCATATTAAGTCAGCAAAACAACATATATACATATATTGCGTGTCTTTTAAAAATTCCTAAAGCTCGAGAGAGGCTATCAACGTCCCTTTGATGTTCCATGGCTTTCCCATTGACAAATCCCCACCATCTCAGGGTCACCAGAAGCCTAACTGCAATAGCCACATTATAATAATAGTATTATTATAATACATAAAATTATTCTTACAAGAGCAAGTGGAAGGTTGGGTATCCTGCAATGAGCAACACTCCTCTGATTGCAGGCACCCACTGTTCGTGTTACTGCAATTAAAGCAATATTAAAGCGGCTTGACATTATCCAGGATCAAGAAACCCACTCAACTGATAAGCCATACAGCACCTTAAATGTTCATTACTTCACATTCAGTGCACCGTGCTACTGTGCCCAACATCTATAAGTGCACTATAGCGACTTTGCCAAGATTTCTTCAGCAGCACCTCCCAAAGCTGCATTCTCTAATATTAAGAAAGCAGAAGAACAATGCATGGAAACACCACCACCTCCAAGTTCACTTGAAATCACACACCATCCTGGCATGAAAATGCATAATTGTTCCTTTGCAGTCACTGATCCAGAGTCTGGGACTTTCCTACCAAACAGCAGCATGTAGCAGTATGTTTGCATTTAGATGGTTTCCTGTCCTCTATCTCTATTAGGTGTTACTGCTGAAAAGTACGAGCATGGAGTATGAAAGAAGAATGTGAGACACAATCTTAAAAAAATAGATCCCTGGCATTCTCTATCAAGGCTTTCTTGAAACGTAAAATTGTGGACATCTGCCATTGATTGTGGAGCATGCAAGCCAGCACCTCAAAAGAAACATTGGAAAGCTAGAGGAAAAAAAAGCAGCATGATCCTTTTCACCTGGTATCTGGCAAGTCAGCAGAGGAAGCTGGACACAAGAGCATCCGACTTTACTTAATCATTTGTATTCTTATTTCCAATTTATTGATCTGCTCCAAATTCCTTGGTTATAAAAATGATCTATTGGGAATCAAATATTTCTCATCGGTATTTAAGGTTGAGAAAGCATGGATGTTAGGGAACTTAGGGAAATAAATAGTGGTGTCTTGGGGAGTGTACATATAACAGAGAAGGAGGTGCTGTATGTCTTAAAGTGCATCAAGGTAGATAAATCCCCAGGGGCTGATTAAGTGTATCCCAGGACATTGTGGGAGTTAGGGAGTAAAGTGGAGAAAATCATAAAGATGGGTACCTGACACACAAAATGGTGGCCTGGCACATAAAATGGTTACCCAAGAGAAAGACATTAAGCAGGCACTGACTTTAGCGCAGGTAGCTTTTTGAAATTAAAACATGCAGCACAGAGAGTTATTTAAAGTTAAACATGCAGGAAACAAAAACTGCAGGAAGCTAATAAGAGCTTGAGGCACTTTAAAGATAAGGACAGACTCAGGACAATAAGGTCTAATAAAGAGATTAGCCATAAATGGGAACAGGAATATATAAATGCAGGAAAATCAATTACTGTATGAATAGACCGAAACTAAGCCACTGATGGTCACTGATAGAGGAAATTCTATGAAACAATGTGATGTTAAATGCCAATGTCTGTAGATGTCTGACTGTAACAACGTGTTAACTATCACTCTACTCAACTATAACGATGTGTTAAATGATTAATGTCCGGACTATCCATTGTCTGAAAAGTATAAAAATGAACCACTCCTATTGTATTATTGAGAAGGTAGCTGCCAAGTACTGCGGAGTGCCAGTGCTTTCTCCCCGAAGCTTCGAGTCCAAACTAAAAGCTGTATTATTGAACCTCCAATCTGACTCCATGGTAATTTTTCCACAACAGGAAGGAAATTGTGGGTCTCCTAGTTGAGATATTTGAGTCATTGATCATCACAGGTGAGCTGCTGAAGATTGGAAGGTGGCAAATGTTATACCTTTGTTTAAAAAGGGCTGCAGGGAAAAGCCTGGGAATTATAGGTCAGTGAGCCTCACATCTGTGGTGGTTAAGTTGTTGGAAGATATTTTGAGAGACAAGATCTACAGGCAGTTCGAGATGCATGGACAGATTAGGGACAGTCAGCATGGCTTTGAGAGTGGAAAATCATGTCTCATAAATTTGATTGAGTTTTTTGAAGGGTAAATAAGATAGATGAGGGCAATGCAGGTGATGTTGTCTACATGGATTTTAGCAAGGCCTTTGACAAGGTATCGCATGGTAGGATGTTGTATAAGGTCAAACCTCACAGGATCCAGACTAAGGTAGCTAAATGAATACAAAATTGATTTGATGACAGAAGCTAGAGGGTGTTGTAGGGGGTTGTTTTTCAAACTGGAGGCCTGTGACCAGTGGTGTGCCTCAGGGATCAGTGCTGGATCCACTGTTATTTGTCATTTATATTAATGATTTGGATGAGAATATAGGAGGCACAATTAGTAAGTTTGCAGATGACACCTAAATTGGTGGCATAGTGGACAATGAAGAAAGTTATCTCGGATTGCAACAGGATCTTGATTAATTGGGCCAGTGGGCTGATGAATGGCAGACAGAGTTTAATTTAGATAAATACAAGGTGATGCATTTTGGTAGATTGAACCATGGCAGAACTTACTCAGTTAATGGCAGGGCATTGGGGAGAGTTACAGAACAAAGAGATCTAGGGGTACATGCTCGTAGCTCCTTGAAAGCAGAGTCACAGGTGGACAGAGTGGTGAAGAAGGCATTCAGTATGCTTGGTTTCATTGGTCAGAACACTGAAAACAGGAGATGGGACATCTTGTTGAAATTGTACAGGACATTGGTAAGGCCACACTTGGAATACTGTGTACAGTTCTGGTCACCCTGTTATAGAAAGGATATTATTAAACTAGAAAGAATGCAGAAAAAATTTACTAGGATGCTACCAGGACTTGATGGATTGCGTTATAAGGAGAAGCTGAATAGGCTGGGAATTTTTTCTCTGGAGTTTAGAAGGCTAAGGAGTGATCTAAAAGAGGTCTATAAAATGAGGGGCATAGATCAACTAGATAGTCAATATCTTTTCCAAAAGATAGGGGAGACTAAAACTAGAGGGCATAGGTTTAAGGTGAGAGGGGAGGGATACAAAAGTGTCCAGAGAGCCAATTTTTTCAAACAGAGAGTTATGAGTGCCTGGAACAAGCTGCCAGAGAGAGTGGTAGAGACTGGTACAATTTTGTCTTTTGAAAAGCATTTAGACAGTTACATGGATCACATGGGTATAGATGGATATGGGCCAATTATGACAGTTGGGACTAGCTTCAGGGTGTTAAAAAAAAGGGCAGCATGGACAAATTGGGCTAAAGGGCTTGTTTCCATGCTGTAAACCTCCATGACGTGACGGAAGCAATTATTCCAATTGTTTAATTATGGAAAGCTTCTGTGCAAGCCACCTTCAAAATAAACAACTACATATTTCATTCAATGTCTGTTTCAGAGCCAGAAACAACCCAAGCAATCTCCTTTCTGGCTGATTCTCTTCATACTGATGAAGGTCACAAAATATATTCCCTGAATTTTTGAAGATGCATCTGAATTAAAGTTTATTTTGGAAATTGGCCTGGTCAGCAATATTCTGATGCACATGGTATTGCAGGACAATTCTTTCAATACTTTTTTTAAAATGTTGAGTGAAGTCATTTCTCTTTCAATCCCTCTCACGGAAGCCTTAAAAGCTATTTTGTGATTTTTATTAGTGAACCGGAAGGATGCAATCTGGCGTTTGCAGATTCAAGGATGGTGACTTAGGTCATTGCTATTCTGTTCAATATTTAATGATTCTACATTTTGCCACGCAAATTATTTTCTACTGAAATCTCAAACTCAGCTTTCACATTATAAAGCAAATGTCACAGAAGTCAGACAGGTGGACAGTTAAAATCTCCAGTCTGACTTAGCCACACATACTATTGTCTGCATGTTGTGGTATTGACCTGCTCTTCTGAGCTGAAGAGACTCATCCTCTGGAAAATCCTTCTTTAATTGTGTAAATAGGACTCTGCTGATAACATGACGTTATTTGATTAAATAAACAGTAAAAACTGTGGCAAATAGATTTCAATGTAGGCAGTGTAAGGTCACCTACTTTTGAATAAAAGTGATTAAATAAGATACTTTCGAAATGGTGTAAAGCATGACAGTTGTCATGGTATGACAACTGTCATACCTGGTCCCAGGTATACAAGTCATTGAAATGTAATGATAAAGTGAAGAAAATTATAGGCTCAGTTTTGCAGACTTAATAACATTTCCACTATTGAGGGTAGGAATGGTTTGCACATTTGGATACACTTTTGCTGTGTCACTGAGTTCCAGAGAAGCTTCTGCTGGTTGACCTGTCATGAATTTGGGCTCATTGTCCAAAAGTAACACGGACTTTTTTATTAGGGCTAGTATGATCAGCAGCAGATTCTGGTTGGGAGTGGATCTATCATTCCAGGATGGTGCTGGCAGCAGCAGGAGAGAGCTTTCAGCAGTGAGTGCAGATGTTTTGATGTGAATTTCCTCAACCTTGAGGCAGAGAGAGGGAGTCAGGAAAATTCCTGGCTCAGCCCACCCACCTTTGGTGAAATTGCCCACGAAGGTGGGATCTTTATTGCTGGAGAGCAGGATGAAGTTAGGAGGCTGTCTGGCGCAGAAGAAGGCTGTTTAAAAGGTCTACGTTTTGTGGGGCCTCATCCATAGTTAAAATACAAAATATCCACCAGGTCCCATCCATGCCATCTCATGTCCCCAACCAGGTTATATCTTCACCCACCCCCATGGCCTCTCATGCCTCAAAGTCAAGCTATGTCCTTCAACCCAGCCCCACAGCTCCTCATGCCCTCTCTGCTAAGGTTTGGCACTCGAATTGACCCTCTGTACATTGTATCAAACCAAAGACCCCCATAGTGATAGCTGAATGTTTTAAGCTTTTAAAACAGTCATTCATTAATTTCTAATGATATTAAAACATTTAATTACAAGGTAATAAGAGTGTCAAGACCTTTTAACGTATCAATAACAGAAAACACCACCCCTTAAAACTAAACTTGGGTAAACAAAAATTTTGGAAATTGACCACAGAGATCAGAGAGTGGAGTTTTCTCAAAACTGCACAAGAGTGCTGGATTAGGCATGAAAGGCCGGTTTGCTGGCTCCAAGTGGAGAGGATCGCCAAGAAGATTGCATGCATCGATACAGACATCAAGTTTCTACAAAGATTCAAGAAAGCAGAAAAAATGCCGAAAGGACTCTAGATCATGAACTGTGCTTACTCCAGTCCAATGCCGGCATTTCCACATCAGGCACGAAAAGCATTGCGAAGCTTACTGGTTTCAAGCTGCCTTTTCTAGCCAGATCAAAATGGCACTCTGCAATTTCAAGGGGCAGGTGTGTATTATACAGCAAGCTGTGGGTGCATGGATGGGGGAGGCGTTGCCTCATTTGCACTGTAAGTGAAAGATAAATAAAGACCAGAGCGGCAATTCCTTGGCCAGGAGTTTCTGCTCCTTAGAATACATATAAGAGCTTGGTATTTCAGGAGGAGGTTGTTATTCATAGGAGTATTCATAGAATCCTACAGTGAAGAAGGAGGCTATTTGGCCCATTGAATCTGCACCAATCACAATCCCACCCAGGCCCTATTCTCATAATTCCGTGCATTTACCCTTGCTTGTCCCCCTGACATTATGGGGCAATTTAGCATGGCCAATCCACCTAACCTGCACATCTTTGGACTGTGGAGGAAACCAACACAGATACAGAGAGAATGTGGAAACTCCACACAGACAGTGATCCAAGCCGGGAATCAAACCCTTGCCCCTGGCGCTGTGAGGCAGGAGTGCTAACCACTTACGCTAAGTGATTGACTTTTATAACAGTGTACATGGAATTCATCAGCCTGGACCTCCACAGAAAATTTATTCTTTCATTTTGGTACACTGTCTCAGGAGACGGAACAGAACTTGGCATGGGTTTGTGCGCTACAATTTCTGGTCAATTTAGCATGCAACTGCCTGAGAGGCGCCAAAAGCTTTATCTGCACTCATCTGGCCCGTATCAATGAGATGTCCTATCACCAATCTTAAAAATTACGTCAGTGCTCAAGGGCACCATTAAAGCATGATCCAAGGATTTTCAGTTATATTCTTTCCCTGCACACTAGTAAAACGACATAATTTAAAGCAACTTAAATCTCTTCATGAACTTCTCTTATGGAAGTAGGCCATAACATTGGAACATTCTTTTCGTTTTGGCATTATTCTAGTACATCTAGGTTGTCCTTTCTAGAAGCTGCATAAAGTACAATAGATGTAATTTGACCAGCATTTTGCAAAAATTATTGTAAAATTTTATCTTTAAATTGCACCTTTTACGACTGGATAATAAGATCCCAGAACGAAACCCTGGCTCAATCGACCATAACGTTTTGTTTAGAGACATTGATGAACAGTCGTAGGACAGCCAATTAACTAATAACAAAAGAGTAAAACATTTAGTCAACACGAAAAGGTTGACTACAATACAATACTCCTTCATCCCACCAATACAAATCAATTCACATTTGCAATCAGGACTTTGACACTGTATTCAAAGACAATTGGAAGATTGTGCTATCTATTTCTACTGTGAATTTCCTCAACAACCTATGATAATCTTACCTGGGCCATGTGACTTTTCTGTTCTATGTGCTGGCAGTTTTCCTTGTCTTTAATTCACCTTAGGACTTGACTGTCGCTGGCAAGGCCAGCATTTACTGTACATCTTGAATTGCTTTGGGAGAGGTGAGTGAGCCACCTATCACTGAATGCTTGTGAGGTAACTTCAGAGTGCAGGTAAGAGTCAACCACATTCATGTGGGTCTTGGTTCACATGCCAGCCTCACCACTTAAGGATAGTAGATTTCCTCCCTTGGAGGATGTTGGTGAACCAATTAAGTTTTACCAATAATCTGATACTTTCATCATCACCGTTACTGAGGGGAGCTTTAATTCCATCTTTATTAATCACTTGAATTTCAATCCCCCCCCACCCCATTGTGGGATTTGAACCTATGTCCCTGGTGAATGGGTCCAAGCCTCTGAACTATTAGTCCAAATACATACCACTAAACTACTTCCTCAGTTTGCTGGAATTAGCTCTCTTCCATTTAAGCATTTTATTCTCAATTAATGATGGCCTTCTCCATAATAAGTTTAAAGCTTACAATATATCATCACTACTTCACGTTAAATTGATATGATTTTCTTCACATGACCCATTTCAATCCCCTGACTAGATTGAAAAATGCGTCCTTCTTTGTTAGACAGGAAATACAGTGATCAAGAAAATTCTCCTGAGCCCACTTTTGAAATTCCTCCCCTTCAATCACAATCATTTCCCTATTTAGTATTGGGTGAGGTAAAGTCTCCCATTATCACAACTCTGGTTGTAGCACCTCTCTGTAATTTGCAAATATGCTCCTTTATCCTCTTCTAACTATTTGGCAGCCTATAAAATGCATTATTTATTAGTTCCTTTATTGTTTCTTACCTCCAGCCAAATAGGTTCTGTCTTTGACCTGTCAAAAATATTCTCTCTTTCTGGTAGTGATATTTCCCTTCATCAAAACATTTACCATTTCTCCTTTACTGCCATCCCCATCTTTTCTAAATTCCTTGCAGCTAGGAACATTAAGTACCTAATCCTCCCCCTTTCTGAACAAGCTCTCAGCATTTCAGACCTATAGACCTCTCTATATTTCTGATGATCTCATCTAATTCTGTATCAGTTCAAACTCTTGATCTTCTTTACATCTCATGTATCTTGCTGCCCAAGTCCCCACCAAATTTGTGTAGGCCCTCACTCACTCATCTATTTTGAACAGGTCTTTCCTGATTCCAATGTTTTTATGGACACTTCCTTTCAGCCTTCCCTAGTACTTGCCAGATTCCCCACTTTTGAATCAAATTTCCAGATTATGTTCCTGTGCCCAAATCCAAATGAACTAAATGTACAATGAGAAAGCAAGTGGAACTTTTACTGTCTCAAGGTGCGTCATGTCGGATCTTTCCTTCAGCCCCAAAAGGTGCTTTCATTGTATCATATACATTAATAAGTTTTTTATTCATTCTGCTATATTTTCTTGTCTACATTCCCAGCGCCAACAGTTTTCACCAGCACAGGAAAAAAAAAGCAAGTTCTGATTCCACACCCAGATGGCCCGTGTTGCTGGCTCTATTGCAGAGATGGGCAATTCTAATTATCTACAATTTTCAAAGAGATAAGCTATCTTTGGAGGGTAATGTGATTCATTCTAGCTCATAATTGCTATGAAGCATGGGGCAACATTGTTTGCAATCAGGAATCATTTTAAAGATAAATTCAAAAAATGTTGCCAATTTCACATATCATAACAAAATGCTATATAAGTTACATTTCTAATACAGTGATTCATGATAGATGCATTTGGAAAATATGTAATACCAGTGAATTGAGCTACATTATGAAACTGATAGAAAGTCTTCCAATGCTTGAACCTATATTACCCACTGGATAAAGTGGTATTCTGCATTGCATAGGAACATAAGAATTAGGAGCAGAAGTTGGCAAATTCAGCCCTCTGAGCCTGCTCTGCCATTCACTCAGATCATGGCTGATCTCCCCCTGGTCTCAAATCCATATCCTATCTGTTCCCCATATTCCTTTATATGTTTCTTTTTAATTAGAAACGTATGTACACCAGCACAAGAATGGCATTAAGATCTGTCTGATTTATTCATTTTTTTTGCTTTTCCTGAAGATAACTCAGCCACCTATTTAGCAATTTAAAAGCCGAGACAGAGAGCTAAACCTCTGGCAGTCTTCAAAGTTTTAATTTTGCATTCAGCTCAAGACACTGATATTCATTTGAATATCATCATGAATGTTTGGTTGAGTTCCAAACCCACTAATGGATTCTGCTCAGCATGCAGTGACGAACTCTATTATTTTGACAGATTTATGAGTTTCTCAAAGAAGTCCCAATTTTATTATAGAGCTTTTGAGTTGTATTTATAGAGGATTCAGAGCAGATGGAGGAGTATGGGCATGAAGATAGGAGGCCCAACTCATCTCCAGAACTGGGCCAATATCTCAGCAAGTGGAAGTGTTCACTTTGGCTTTGACATGCTATCTCTTGTCAGTTGCTGCAGGTAGCAGGACCAATTCTAGCCCATTCTCCACACCCCACCATGACAATTAGATTCCTTGTTCCCTTTACTAAACACAAGTAAAAGCTCATTCATATAGATTCTCGGAATTTATTCATTAGCTCACTGATATAGTCAACATTGTCCACTTCGTCTCAGCAGCAAAGGATGGCCTGCAGAACTGTATTCCAGCAGAATAAGTTGCAGCAGGAATTTGGGGGCCAATTAATAGAATTATTGTACAGCAGTACAAGAGGTATCTCAGAAAGACAGTAGAACATTCACTTAATCAGGGAGGCAGGAGGTTGCTCAATAAAACATTTATACGTGATTTCATGAAAGAGAATAGTGATATAAGAGGTCCTTCAACAGTATTTGGTACACAAGATCACACAGCAGAATGGAAGTTAAACAAGGAAATTCAGTCGAATAATTTTATAGGAGGTCACTCAGGTAAAAAAGCTGCATTACAGAAAATGTGTTTCTTAATAAACAATGCAAGTTGCTCAGTTGCTTTCCTGACTGAAGTGAGCAAGTAAACAGTATGCCTGGTCAGAGGGAGTCTCCTGATCTGCTGGCTCAAAATATTAAAAATGCACAACATCCTCTCAGGATCAGTTTCCATCTCACCAATAATGGGCCTGCATTGGCAGCACTAAACGGTGAAATTCAACAGCACACTGCTGCCAAAGGTGAGGAGACACAGCTGTATCAATCAGCTCCAGATCTTGTATTCTCATATAAAAGACGTTAGAACATTTATCAAAGTCGCTGGTGCATAAATATTGTGCTATGATTTACATAATGTTGTTTTTAATCATGGACCAACAAGCAGAATTTTTACCACAAAGAGAAAGGCACAAAATGACTCAATTAATAATTTCATGTGTTAAATTTCAACCATGGGGTAAGAATTCTGATGTTAGAATCAGAATATGTTTCCTTACGGTTGACAGCTGTTCAGTGGCCTCACAGCAGCAACTTATTAGATATCTTGCTTTGATTGTGAAAAATTACTATGAGTGCAATTTTCCATTGCGCAGAGTGCTGGATTCTGTAACAAAAGGCAGTGTGGAACACACTGCTTTCATCACTGCCTTTTCTAACCAGATCAAATTGCACTCTCTCCAATTTCAAAGCGTTGATGAGGATTACACAGCAAGCTGGGGGGTGGAGGGCCTAAATTTGCCAACAAAACAGATCGCAAAACAGTTAAGAGCCCTCCCCCAAAACATCGGGATAACTGGCAGACAAGGGGAAGACCCAAATCCTCCAAACAGAAAAGACTAACCTCCCCCACCCTACCCCCCATTAGGCATGCTTGGCTGAAAGCTCAGACATCCATTGATTTTTATTTAAACAGCTGTATGCCAGATAAAACATTGTTTATTTGACAGCTCTGACTCTGCAATCAATTTCACAATATTTATTTACACAAGGTTAAGTGGTTTCAAGCTTTATTTCGTTATAGTGAAATGTGTTTTACAAAGTAACAAATGATTGATTTTTAGACATCTTTGTTTAAATACACCTTCCCATCACTATACGGATCATTGGCTCTATGCAGTTTACAGAGGGTTTGGGGTTCCCAACCAAGTCTCATTATGCATAGTTGGCATTGGGTGTATAAAGGGACTTGTGGGGGCAGGGGTGAGCTTAGCTTGGCATAGATGGCACGAGGGCTTTGGAACTCACTTTTTCAAAGGTTCTTTCATGCAAACTAATGTAAGAATTCTATAATGCTATTATCTTTCAAGGTTTGTTGTTGGTTTCTAACATCTATGGATTTCACTTTTAACCACATTTTAAATTACATAGTTCAAATTGAAATTTTGTTTGTAAGACAATAGGCACTCAAGGCAGTTGAGATATTTTGCTGCAATTGTTTGTGAGACGTCACACTTAATTACCACACTGAACTGTTGAATCTACATTCTCAAGAAATTTAAAGGTTGTAAAACAATTAAGAGTTTTTGTTAACTTCAATGAATGGTTAAAAAGTAGTCTGAACTTTGGGTGACTTTATCTCTAACAAACTCATGCATTGCTTTATTTGATGTATACGGGGAAATTTTATTTTTTGACATTATAAAAAGTGTTTGAAATATTTGTTGTTCATAGTTTTAGTATTTGTAATGTGGAGATGCCGACGTTGGACTGGGGTGGGCACAGTAAGAAGTTTTACACACCAGATTAAAGTCCAACAGGTTTATTTGGAATCACAGGCTTTTGGAGCACTACTCTTTCGTTAGGCAAGCCCATTGTTTTGTTTTTGAAACATCTGTATGCCAGAAAAAACATTGCTTGGTTGACAGTTGAGGGAATTTGGTATGTCAGGTACAACTCCCACCAACTTTTACAGATGCACCATAGAAAGCATTCTTTCTGTTGAATCACAGCTTGGTATGGCTCCTGCTCTGCCCAGGGCCGCAAGGAACTACAAAAGGTTGTGAAGGTAGCCCAATCCATCATGCAAACCAGCCTCCCATCCATTGACTCTGTCTACACTTCCCACTGCCTTGGCAAAGCAGCCAGCATAATTAAGGACCCCTTGCATCCCAGACATTCTCTCTTGCACCTTCTTCCTTTGGGAAAATAAAACAAAAGTCTAAGATCATGTACCAACTGACTCAGAACAGCTTCTTCCCTGCTGCTGTCAGACTTTTGAATGGACTTACCTTGCTTTAAGTTGATCTTTCTCTACATCCTAACTATGACTGCAACACTACATTTGTACTCTCTCGTTTCCTTCTCTATTGAACGGTATGTTTTATCAGTGTAGTGCACAGATGAATGGGATGGATAGGATAGAGGTGGAGAGACTCTTCCCACTCAAAGGACAGTAGGACTAGGGGGCACAGCCTCAAGATAAAGGGGGGGCGGTTTAGAACGGAGTTGAGGAGGAACTTCTTCACTCAAAGGGTGGTGAGTCTCTGGAATTCTCTGCCCGTTGAGGTGGTGGAGGCTACCTCGCTAAATATTTTTAAGACGCAGGTTGATGGGTTTTTGATAAGAGAGGGGATTAAGGGTTATGGGGAGAGGGCGGGAATGTGGAACTGAGCCACGACAGATCAGCCATGATCTTATTGAATGGCGGGGCAGGCTTGAAGGGCTAGATGGCCTACTCCTGCTCCTATTTCTTATGTTCTTATGAAGCAATACTTCTCATTGTATGTTAATACATATGACAATGGTAAATCAAATCAAAATCAGCTCTGACTCTCTGCAGTCAATTTCACAATGATTATTTACACAAGGTTAAGTGACTTCAAATTTTATTTCCTTGCAGTGAAATGCATTAAACAAAGTAATGAATTAATTATTTTTTTAGAAGGCTTTGTTTAAATACATCCCACCATCTTTAAATACATCCCACCATCATTGGTTCTACGCAGTTTACAGAGGATGACAGTTTATGGTTTACACTCACCTAATAAAGGAGCAGCACTCAGAAAGCTCGTGATTCAAAATAAATCTGTTGAACTTTAATCTGGTCTTGTAAGACTTCTTAGTATTTGTAGGAATGGGTTAGAACATGTTCATGTTAATGCTTATGATAAGTGTATTATTGACAAGAGGATGCGACTTTGTTTGTGACTGCTTTGTATCCACAGGAAATTTGTTATCTTTTAGCAATGGAATACAAATCCTTGAAGGCGAGGGGTGAAGGCATGAACAATTGTCTTCAGTCTACATGTCTCTAGTTGAAGGGGGCGGGGGGGGGGGGGGGGGAGGTGGAGGTGTTGCATCAGATAACCCGCAACCCAAGCCAATGGAAGAATTGAATTCGGACAATTCCCAAATGAGGGATTCCAGAATAATAAAAAGTAGGAATGTTACCAGGACACAGTTTAATGTCACTTCAAAGACAAAGAGAAAGACTGCCTGTGTTGGCAACACTCAAGGGCTCATAGGAACTCGAGAGATGAGGGACTTCCATATTCATATTAAGTAAATGTAAAATCTTGCTTTATAAATTCTACTTGATTCATGAATACTAGCTGTTTGTTTCTTGTTAGTCAAGCATAACTGAGCACCCCGGTGCCGGAAATTAAGAATTTGGAACACAGAAAATTTTACAAAGACTTTTATACCTCATAAACCCAAAATCTTACACTAGGGTTCACAACTCCTCTGAGGCGCAATGAATAAGTGCTCTTTAAAAACCTGGCCAAATCCACGAAAATTGTCAAGTGCTAGGAGCTGGCTAGGTTGGGCATGTGAAGTTTTTTAAAGAAATCAGCCCTTTAAAAGCACTCCAAAAAAATGAGACAGCTCTGAGATATGTAAGGAATCCAGGAATCGGGACACATCTGTCCTTTTTAAAGGATGCCTGAGTCATTTTAACAATGAAAATGTCGTCCTTTATATAAATCGTATTTATTAAATGTATAATTTCAGCGTATCATCTGGGATTTCTTAAATAGATTTTATTTATCTTTTTTGAACAAGATCAAAGTAACTTTTAGCAGTTCATTAAATGCATGTGTTTTAATCAATATTTATTTACATTTTTCATGTTTCAATATAAGACACTGTAATGCAAGATTAAAGTGATTTTTAAAAGGGCTTTAAATATATATGACAGCTTATCAATATTTAACTGATTTCCTTGTTATTGCCAATGTAATGACTCTTTAGCAAGACTGAAGTGACTTTTTGCTTACATGTATATGACATTGCAACTCTACTTAAATATAACTGAAAATTTATTTATAAACATGTACTGCTGTGAGGAAGAAACATGTCTTTTCTAGTCTGTGGTTACTGTTATATGGAAGCTTGGTACAATCTTTTGGCTGATCAGAAGGCACTGTCACCCATGATTACCTGCATTTGGATGGCTATTAGTTGCCAAGAGACGATAATATGGAGATGGCAGCTTGCCACATGATCAAAGTTGCAGCATAGGAAAGATACGAGAACACACGTGCATGCATCAAGTGGAAGAGGGGGCAATCAGGTTGCAGAAATCATATTTCGGTGCCTGGACAGGTCAGGGAGCACCTTACAGTGCTCTTTCTTTTCTTTACCCTTTTATGGGATGCAGGCATCGCTGACAATGTCAGCACTTCTTGCCCATCTCTGAGGGCAGTTAAGACTCAATCACTTGGCTGTGGGCCTGGTTTCAAATATCAGCCAGACTAGATAAGAATGGTAGATTGCCTTCCCAAAAAGACATTAGCGAACCGGTTGAGGTTTTACAACAATTAATAGTGGTTGTGGGCACCATTACTAAGACTAGCTTTATATTCCAGATTTATAAAATGGCCTCAAATTTCACCAGCTGTCATGATGGAAATTAAATATGTTTTCAGACCATGCCTGAGTCTCTGGTTTACTAGTCCAATGACGTTACCACAACACGAGCATCTCGCCATCTCCTCCTGTTGTTAAAGTATCAAAGATTATAGTGATCTATTGTGAGTTGCACAACTTTACCCTGTAGAAAGGGCTGACCCACCACTCCATATTGCACCTGAATTGGATAAAATGGAGGATCCCAACTTGGAAATCAATGGAGCCAGAGCTCTGGAGTACCAAAAGGCTGCAGCTGTCAGGAGCAACTGGTGGCGAATGTCTTTAAATTGTGTGAATAGCAAAATCCCTCTGTCCCGCAGGAAATCAAACAGAACGAAAAATCAGTCAAAATAACAATGCAAATGGAAATTGAAACAAGTAACATTTCAAGTTAGCAGCAAAAATCTCATTGCAAGCTTTAGATGAGTTATTTATTGAACTATGGATACTTAGTGTAAGACTTTTCATGCCATTTGTGATAATTAGACATTTTTTCTTTATATATCCATGAAATGCTTCATGTTAATAAAATTATTTTGAATACTATGGAAAGACAATGGGCTAATATATAAATGCAACAACATATTTGAATGGAGCATAAATAGTAATTTTGCACGCTTTTCACATTCAATTAAATTCTTTCGAAGGCCAACTTTATGCAATTTTTCTTGTTTAGGTAAATATTTTTTATAAACTCTTTCAGGATGAATGAGTCCTGGATTATCCTAGACATATTTCAAGGACAGTCTCCAAAACATAAATCCCTGTTCTACTAACCGATGTGCAGCCTCAGTTGTGAGCAGAAAGGTCGGGCAATGCTGGAAGCTTGATGCTTAACATTCTGTCTATTTTCCAAGCCACAGATGCTGTCAGACCTAAGTATTACAGTTTGTTTTTATTTCAAATTTCCAGCATTCACAGTAACTTGCTTAAAATTTGAGACTTGACATCAACCAATCCCTTTCACCCACACAAGTTCTTTACTCTTTCCAAATCTTATTGTTTTTTATTGCAACAATTTTGCAAACTCTGGCAGATTTTTGTGACATCGTCAGCCAGTGTGTGATCTCCCTCTATGCCAAGATGCTCACTTTTGGTTCTATCAGCTGCTCTGGTGGGACTTGAACCCATCTGGACCACTGGATTGCTAGCCTGGGAGCATTACCACTACATAATCACCTTTCCACAATTCAAGCTTTTGGATTGGGATTTGAGCCCAACCTTGAGCAAATCTTTTGACTTGGAGCCAAGAGCCACTGTTGACACCTGCTAACTTTTTTTCAGGTGCCTTATGCTTATTACTGATGAGTCACTGATCAATCTTTTTGACCAACCAAATAAACTAAATCAAGTTAACTAAAGGACAAATTAAAAGTGGCAACTCTCAAAAGGAGGGGAGGCACCCAAAACAAAAGACGAAGTAGAAGGGAAACTCAAAACATCAAATCAAATTGTGATTAAAGGGGTTGATAATGCACCCCAGCCCCTGTGGTGCCCAGCAGACACGAAAGGTGTTAACAATGCCCTCAGACACTGCATGCACCCTCTCCAGGTTCACTGGCTGTGAATATATGAGTCACTGATCCTTCACCTCCAGCTCATTGAGAAGTGTCTTGAGGATTAATTCACTAAAGTCACAATGCCTGTTCCTCATATCTGCTTCTCACGCATTCACTTACAGAGTAGAAAATAGAGTGTGCTTTTGAAAAAGCACTGTTTTACTTGGCTTATCTTTGTAAAGACAGTCCACTGTGCTTTCCCATTGATTTCGAAAGCTTTCAAAAGTTTATTCAATAATGTGAAAACTTTTTTTTATCAACAAAGTTTCATTCAAAGTACTTACAATTTTTAAAATCATTATTCAATGATCATCTGCCTTTCAACTAACCTTAATTGGTGTGTCTTTGGCTCCAACATCACCAAGGGATATAATTTTGCCTTGCTGTTCTTTATGCCAGCAGGTTGTGCTGCAGCAGATCTCAACTGCAACCAATGAATTTGGTAAGTTCACATTTCTGAGCACGTGGAAAATGCCATTGTTAGGTGAGAATGAATGTCCTTGACATCAAGGCAGCATTTGATTGAGTGTGGCATCAAGGAGCCTGAGGCAAATAGAAGTCGATGGGAAGCAAGGGAAAAATACTCCATTAGTTGGAGCATACTGAGCACAAGGGAAGATGGTTACGGTTGATCATCTTAGTTTGAGGCTATTGGTGCAGGAGCTTTTCAAGGTAGTGTTCTAGGCCCAGCCATCTTCAGCTGCTTTATCAATGCTGCTCCCCCAATCATAAGTTCAGAAATGGGGATGTTCATTGATGATTGCACAATGTTCAGCACCATTGCAAATTCTCATATCCTGAAATAGTCCGTGTGCAAATGTAACAACACCAGGACAACATTGAGGTTTGGGTTGATATTGCTGAGTACATTTGTGCTACAAAAATGCCAGGCAATGACCACCTCCAACAAGAAAATCTAACCAGCTTTCCTTTACTTCCTTCAGAGTTACCATCGCTGAATCTCCCACAAACAACAATCATCAATCAGAAAATGAACTGGACCGGCCATATAAATACTGTATCTACAAGGGATGGTCAGAGGTTAGGAGTTCTCTGGTAATTAACTCATCTCTTGTCTCCCCAAAACCTACCCACTATCATACAAGGTACAGGCAGCTATGTGATGGAATACTCACCACTTGCCTGGATGAGTGCAGTGACTCCAGAAACTTGACATCATTTAGGACAAAACTGCTTGATTGGCATGAACAGTGGCAGCAGTGTGTACCATGCATAAGCTGCATGGTAGCAATTTGCCAAGCCTCCTTCGGAAGTACCCTCCATACTCACAACTTCTTGCACCTAGAAGGACAAGGGCACTAGATGCATGGGAACATTAACATTTCCAAGTTTCTCTCCAAGCCACATACCAAACTGTTTTAGAACTATATCACCATTCATTTAATGTCACTGGGTCAAGGATCTAGGAGCAGTTTAAGTATACCTTCATCAGATGGACTCCAGTGGTTCAAGAAGGTATCTCACCATCACCTTCTCAAGGATAATCTGGGATATGCAAATGCTGGTCTTGCCAGCAATTATCACATCCTGTGATATAAGTAACAAAAAGATGCTGTTCTAACTGCTGAGTATTTTCAGCACATTTTATTTCAGGTGACAATATTTTGTTCATTATAAATCAGTTTTAATAGATGCCATCAGGTTAAGCTTTGAGGAAATAGGAAATGATCCTCAGATACATCCAACTCAAAACCAATGTACATTAAATCACTGGGCTGAATCTTAATGTGAGAGTATGCTTTACTTCAGAAATTTAGATGACCAATGTTGACATTCAATGAAGGTTGAAATCTAATATTTAAACCATAAAGCATTATTTTGTGTCATTGTGTAAGCAAAATTAAAATAAATTCACACTGTTACTGAACTTTTACAAATCTGGAAAATTGGGTTGAATCTCATGAGTGTGACTGTGAATGTATTTAAGGATTTTCCCCCTCCATATTGCAATGTTTCTCACCTATCACATTAGCATTTCAGTCATTGGTACTAAATCCCTTTGAATAGATGTTTTCTATTGAAATCTTTTCAGCTTACTTACAGAACACAAATTGCATTCTCTCATTTCACAGTGACTTGCACCAGAGACACTCACATCAGCCGAGGAGATTTGTTTGACTGAGCACTAAACATAAGCAATGGCTGCAGTTATTGAACCAAAGTTGGCTCAGTGTTTACTATGGTATTCTACACTACATCATATTAAAAGCCTTCAGTGCAGATCAGGAGAAAAACACAACTGCACGATCATGCCATACAATGTTCTGTATAAGATAAAGTTGGTCCACACCAAAATACAGGAACAAAATTGCGTTTTGGATGTTGTTAGCTGGCAGGTGTGATGATTGAAATAAATTTCTGTTTCTTTTCAGTGGGTTTTCTTTAAACTAATTGTAACAAATCGCCATTCTGATTTTTGACTTGGAAATCAAAATTATTTACTTCTGAACATAAGATTAGTTTACTTAAGAGAATAGTTGAACATTGGAAAAATACAGAACACTAAGTAGGAGAAACTACGGGGCTGGAAAAGTTTACAGGGATGGGGTAAAAAGCTGAAGGATTCAACAAAGACCATTAGGAATCAGAAAGGAAGCCAATAAAGGCGAATGGGATGCTGGCCTTCATAGCGAGGGGGATTGAATATAAAAGTAGGGAGGTCTTGCTGCAGCTGTATAGGGCATTGGTGAGGCCGCAGCTGGAGTACTGTGTGCAGTTTTGGGCGCCGCACCTGCGCAAGGATATTTTGGCCTTGGAGGGAGTGCAGAGGAGGTTTACTAGGCTGATACCGGAGTTGAGGGGGTTGAGCTATGAGGAGAGGCTGAATAAACTAGGCTTGTACTCGTTAGAGTTTAGAAGAATGAGGGGAGATCTCATTGAGACGTATAAGATGATGAATGGGATGGATAGGATAGAGGTGGAGAGACTCTTCCCGCTCAAAAAAGACAGTAGGACCAGGGGGCACAGCCTCAAGATAAAGGGGAGGCAGTTTAGAACGGAGTTGAGGAGGAACTTCTTCACTCAAAGGGTGGTGAATCTCTGGAATTCTCTGCCCGTTGAAGTGGTGGAGGCTGCCTCGCTAAATATTTTTAAGAAGCGGGTTGATGGGTTTTTGATAAGAGACGGGATTAAGGGTTATGGGGAGAGGGCGGGAAAGTGGAACTGAGCCACGACAGATCAGCCATGATCTTATTGAATGGCGGGGCAGGCTCGAAGGGCTAGATGGCCTACTCCTGCTCCTATTTCTTATGTTCTTATTTTGTCATGTGAAGTAAACAGTTTTGTTACTGAAAAACAGGCGTTTGAAGCTCAGTTCATGGCCTACTCGGTGACCCAGTATACCGACTTACACCAAATGATGTTCCCGCATTCCAGACCATTATGACACCGATGCTGGGAGAAATCTTGTTGTATAGTGCATTTGCCCCTGGCCATACCACCTCCACTGCTGATCTTTTTAACGGTAGTTTGAGGGAAGGACAGGGGTAATGGAATGCATCACCGGTCTTGTCAGATCCCATGAGTACTGGTGAAATGTAATGTTGGTAAAACTAATGATCCAACAAGTGGGTCAAAGAATATTCAAATAATTCTCTTTCAGCTTTCAGTCCATAGATTCTGAGTCTCTCTGTGGCAAAGCATACAACCATTAGCAAAATTGCTAACCATCACAATGTTGACAATTTGTCTTGATGAAACACACTGTTAATGAATGAAGCTAGATAGTTTGCCATTAATGCAGTTGATTTGGTATATCATTCAAACCATGACCAAGCTACCTCAGTCCATAAAAATATCATAGATAACATGCATGTCTTACCCATTAATCATTGTGCTGGCATGTGAGTGGATTGCCAACATCCATAAGCCACCAAATGAAACCTGCAGAAACAGTTTATTGTATCTTTTTCTTATCCAGCTATCAAGTGGTGACTCTAGCCACATAGACTCGCTTCACCAGCAAACAAAGAAAGTTCAACTTCCAGCATTTTCTTTTTTTTTTCAGATTTCAGTGTCCGCATCATTATTTATTCATCTTGGCCTGCAACATCCACGCCTGGATAACTCAAAGAGATGCAAGACATGAACATATTCCTCCTATATTGGCAAAGTATGATGTCAGGCAGGAAAAGCAACACTGAGCCCACTGATGGCAATGGTTGCAGTAGTTATTAAGGAGAGCATTGCAGTGAAGGAGAAACAGGATGTCCCAGACGTTTCAAGAACAGAATCAATTTTTAAAAGTTAAAGTTTATTTATTAGTCACAAGTAAGGCTTACATTAACAATGCAATGAAGTTAGAACATAGAAAAATTACAGCACAAACAGGCCCTTCAGCCCACACAATTTGCGCCAAACACGTCCCTACCTACTAGGCTTACCTATAACCCTCTATCTTATGAAGTCCCTTGTACTTATCCAAAAGTCTCTTAAAAGCCCCTATCGAATCTGCCTCCACCACCACTGTCAATTTCACGCAGCTACTACCCTCAGTGAAAAACTTACCCCTGATATCTCCTCTGTACCTATTCCCCAGCACCCTAAACCTGTGTCCTCTTGTGGCAGCCATTTCAGCCCTGGGAAAAAGCCTCTGAGAATCCACTCGATCAATACCTCTCAACATCTTATACACCTCTATCAGGTCACCTCTCATCCTTTGTCTCTCTAAGGAGAAAAGACTGAGCTCTCTCAACCTATCCTCATAAGTCATGCCTCCCAATCCAGGCAACATCTTTGTAAATCTCCTCTGCACCCTTCCTATGGCTTCCACATCCTTCCTGTAATGAAGTGACCAGAACCGAACACAGTACTCCAAGTGGGGTCTGACCAGGGTCTTACACAGCTGCAGCATTACCTGACTCTTAAACTCAATTCCTCGATTGATGAAGGTCAGTACACTATACACCTTCTTAACCACATCCTCTACCTGTGAAGCTGATTTGAGTGTCCTATGAACACGGACCCCAAGATCCTTCTGATCTTCCAAACTACTAAGAGTCTTACCCTTAATATATTCTGTTATCCCATTTGACCAGTCAAAATGAATCACCACACATTTATCTGCGTTGAAGTCCATCTGCCACTTCTCCGCCCAGTCTTGCATCCTATCTTTGTCTCGTTGCAACTTCTGACATCCCTCCAAACGATCCACAACACCTCCGATCTTCGTGTCATCAGCAAACTTGCCAACCCATCCCTCCACTTCCTCATTCAGGTCATTTATAAAAATCACAAAAAGCAAGGGTCAAAAAAAAAAATTCCCTGGGGCACTCCACTGGTGACTGACCTCCATGCAGAAAAAGGCCCATCTACAACCACTCTTTGCCTTCTGTGGGCAGGCCAGTTCTGGATCCACAAAGCAATGTCCCCTTGGATCCCATGCCCTCTCACTTTCTCAATAAGCCTCCCATGGGGGACCTTATCAAACAAAGTTACTGAGAAATTCTTCCAGTCGCCACATTTTGGCACCTGTTCAGGTCAACGTACCTAACCAACATATCTTCCAGAATATGGGAGGCAACCGGAGCACCCGAAGGAAACCATGGAGACATGGGGAGAATGTGCAGTCTACACAGACAATGACCCAAGGCTGGGAATCGAACCTGGTCCCTGGCACTGTGGGGCAACAGTGCTAACTACTGTGCTACCGTGCCAACCCAAATAGCTCAATTTGGCTTGAGCTAAGCAATAAAAGGGGTGAAATTACATTGTTCAATGTAGTCTATAGTCCGCCAAATAGTGAGAAAGATGAAGAACAAATCTACAGAGAAATTACAGAGAGATTCAAACATTACAGTGTATTATAACATGGAACCTGAATTACCCAAATGTCAACTGGGCAAGTGGTAGTGTAAAGGGTGGAAAGGGGTAAAAGTTCCAAGATTGTGTTCAGGAAAATTTTCTACAGCAGAATATGTCCAATCCAACAAGAAAGGATGTACTGTTGGTCCTGGTTTTTGGAAATTAGGTAGGGCAAGTAGATCAAGTTGGAGAACATTTAAGAGACAGTGATCATATTGCATGGTTTAGGATGATGACAGAAAAGGATAATAGGAAATTCAGAGTAAAAATAATTAACTGGGGCACAGCCGACATCAAGAGGGCAAGAATGAAGTTGGGAGGTTACCTTGCAATGAAGGATTGATGGGAAAAACTATAGCTGAACAATGAACTATCCTCAAAATAGAAATAGTCAAGATGTGTCCCTGTTTATTCTAGGTAAAACAAAACAAAATCTAGAGCTCCCTGAAAGAAAATGGAGATAGAAATTAAGATAAGAAAACTGTGCTTATGATAGGTGTCAAGTAGAAAATATAGTTGAGAACCAAGAGGGACACAGAAGGTTGAGAAGAGACGTGAACAAGCACATTATAGACACAAAGGAGGAATATCGAGACCATAAGAATATAAGAGCTAGGAGCAGAAGTAGGACACCTGGCCCCTTGAGCCTGCTCTGCCATTCAATAAGATCATGGCTGATCTTTTTGTGGACTCAGCTCCACTTACCCGTGCTAATTCCTTTACTGTTCAAACATTTATCCATCTTTGCCTTAAAGACATTCAATGAAGGTAACCTCAGCTGCTTCACTGGGTAGGGAATTCCACAGATTCACCACTCTTTGTGTGAAGAAGTTTCTCCTCAACTCAGTCCTAAATCTACTTCCCCTTATTTTGAGGCTATGCCCTCTAGTTCTAGTTTCATCCGCCAGTGGAAACAACTTCCCTGTTTCTATCTTATCGATTCCCTTCATAATCTTATATGTTTCTATGAGATCTCCCCTCATTCTTCTGATTTCCAATGAGTATAGCCCCAGTCTACTCAGCCTCTCCCCATAAGCCAACCTTCTCAACTCCAGGATCAACCTGGTGAATCTCCTCTGCACCCCCTGCAGTGCCAATACATCCTTTGTCAAGTAAGGAGACCAAAATTTTACACAGTACTCCAGATATGAATATTATTGAATGTGGCAGGACTGGAGGAGACAGCAGTTAATATACCTTATTATATTCTGGGTTTTATTAATAAGGGCATAGAGGACAACAGCAAGGTTAGAACATAGAACACTACAGCACAAACAGGCCCTTCGGCCCACAAGTTGCGCCGATCACTTCTATACCTACTAAGCCATAGACCTATCTATAACCCCCAATCCCATTAGATCCCATATACTCATCCAGAAGTCTTTTAAAAGACCCCAGCGAGTTCACCTCCTCCACCACCACCGACGGCAACCGATTCCATTCACTCACCAACCTCTGAGTGAAAAACTTACCCCTAACATCTCCTCTGTACTTGCTTCCCTGCACCTTAAATCTGTGTCCTCTCGTAGCGATCATTTCAGCCTGGGGAAATAGCCTCTGAGAATCCACCCTATCTATTCCTCTCAACATCTTATAAACCTCTATCAGGTCGCCTCTCAACCTTCGTCTCTCCAGGGAGAAGAGTCCCAGCTCCGTCAATCTATCTTCATAAGGCATGCCTCCCAATCCAGGCAACATCCTTGTAAATCTCCTCTGCACCCTTTCAATAGCTTCCACGTCCTTCCCATAGTGAGGCGACCAGAACTGCGCACAGTACTCCAAGTGGGGTCTGACAAGGGTCTTATAAAGTTGCAGCGTTACCTCCCAACTCCTAAACTCAATCCCTCGATTAACGAAGGCCAGTACACCATACGCCTTCTTGACCACATCCTCCACCTGCGAGGCCGATTTAAGAGTCCTGTGGACCCGGACCCCAAGATCCTTCTGCTCTTCAACACAGCTAAGACTCCTACCCTTGATATTGTATTTCTTCATCCCATTGGTCCTGCCAAAATGGACCACTACACATTTATCTGCGTTGAAGTCCATCTGCCACTTCTCCGCCCAGTCTTGCATCCTATCTATGTCCCGCTGCAACTTCTGACATCCCTCCAGACCATCCACAACACCACCAACCTTCGTATCGTCAGCAAACTTACTAACCCATCCCTCCACTTCCTCATCCAGGTCATTTATGAAAATGACAAACAGCAAGGGTCCTAGAACAGATCCCTGGGGCACTCCACTGGTGACCGACCTGCATGCAGAAAAAGACCCATCCACAACCACTCTCTGCCTTCTGTAGGCAAGCCAGTTCTGGATCCCATGCCCTCTCACCTTCTCAAGAAGTCTTGCATGGGGGACCTTATCAAACGCCTTGCTGAAGTCCATGTAACCGCGTCTACCGCTCTTCCTTCGTCAATGTGTTCAGTCACATTCTCAAAGAACTCAACTAGGCTTGTAAGGCACGATCTGCCCTTGACAAAACTATGTTGACTATTTCTGATCATTCTAAACTTCTCCAAATGCTCATAAATCTTGTCCCTCAGAAGCCTCTCCATCAACTTACCAACCACTGAGGTCAGACTCACCGGTCGGTAATTTCCCGGGCTATCCCTGTTCCCTTTCTTGAAAACAGGAACCACATCCGCAATCCTCCAATCCTCCGGGACCTCTCCCGTCTCCATCGACGACGCAAAGATCATTGCCAGGGGCTCTGCAATCTCTTCCCTCACCTCCCACAGTAACCTGGGGTACAAACCATCCGGTCCTAGCGACTTGTCTATCTTGATAGAGTTTAAAAGTTCTAACACATCCTCTTCCTTAACATCCACATACTCAATCTTTTCAGACTGCCACAAACCTGTAGTACAACCTCCCAGATCACTTTCCACCATGAATACCAAGGCAAAGTACTCATTAAGCACCTCTGCCATTTCTTCCGGTTCCACACAGACTTTTCCCCCTTCACCTTGTATAGGTCCTTTCCCTTCTCTTCTCATCCTTTTACTTTTCACATATTTGTAGAAGGCCTTGGGATTCTCCTTAATCTTACCTGCCAAGGCCTTCTCATGACCCCTTCTGGCTCTCCTAATTTCCCTTTTAAGCTCATAGGAAATTATACTGAACTTATATAAGACATCAGTTAGATCTCAGCTGGAATACTGCATACAGTTCTGGGCTCTACACTATAGGAAGGATGTGAAAGCATTGGAGAAAGTGTAGAAGAGGTTTAAAACAATGGTTCCAGGGATGAGAAATTTCAGTTCTGAGGACCGATCGGAGAGGTTGCGACTGTTCTTTGTGGAAAGAAGGCAGCTTAGAGGAGATTTGACAGAGATGTTCAAAATTATGAGGGGGCTGTTCAGAGTGTATTGGAAAAAACTGTTCCAATTAATAAAACGATCAAGGACGAGAGAGCATAGACATAGTGATGCAACAAATGGTTCAGGTCTGGAATACACTGCTTGGAAATGTAGTAAAGCCATTTTGGTGGAGGCAGTTTCAATGGAAGCATTCAAGACGACATTTGATGATTACTTGAACAGAAACAATGTGCGGAGATATGGGGAAAAAGCAGGGGAATGGCACTGAGTCATGATGTTTGTTTGGAAAGTTGGCGCTGACATGATGGGCCAAGTGGTCTCATTCTGCACTGTAAGAATTCACTGATTCGCTGAAGAGCGAGGAAGGTAACCTCTCTCACTGATGTCCTGGCCAATATTTATTCCTCAATCAGCATCACCATGACAGGCTATTGTCTGTTCAATTGCTGTTTGTGGAGTTTGCCTCGTGCAAATTGTCTGCCATGTTTCCAGCAGTGATGGCATTGCAAAACTATTTCACTAGCTGCAAAATATTGTGTTGTCCTCAAGTCATGCAACGCATTATATGAATTCAAGTCTTTCCTTTCTTTATTTAATGATGTAAAATAAATATAACAATGTTCTGAGAGGTTCTTGCCTTACATGCACAAAACAGCTGATGGATACTTATAATCTCAGAATGCAGGTGAAAAATGGACAGTGGATCTGCTGTGATGTGGAATCACAACCCAGCAGGTGAAAAGGAAAAAGTACAATTCAACAAAAGAAGCCAAGAATCCTCAATTGAAAAGTGGGGCCAAAAGCAATCATTAAATGACTGTGATTCAGGGATGCACTTTTTCTCATTTGTTCATGGGATGGGGGTATCGCTGGCTCTAAAGGACATTAGTGAACCAGAGAGGTTTTTATGCCAATCGTCAACGGTTTCATAATTATTAGACTTCTAACTTTAGGCTTTTGTGGAATTCAAGTTTTACTATCTGCCACGGTGGTATTTGAACCTGGGTCCCCAGAGCACTGCTCTTTGTCTCTGTATTACTAGTCGAGTGACAATACCATTACCTCTTCATTACATGCAGAAACCCAATTAATTATTCTGAACAACAAGGATGACCATTAATTATAGATGGCAAAACTAAAACCATAGTAGGAACATGTTCAATATAAATGTTAATATAGTATTAAGCCTATAATAAAACATAATTAAATTATGGTGGGACACGCATGGTGCATTTAAAATTATGAAAAGATGAGGTAGATAGAAACACACACAATTTCTAGAAAATAATAGGCTACGGACAAGAACAAGCCATAGATACGAGAGCAGGAGAAAAAAATGCAATAGCCTGAGTTGTGAGGCTCTGAAATTTACTTCAAGACTTGGTGGTAAACACATATTCTGGGCAGGATTCTCCGGCCACGCTCACCTCAAAACCACAGTAACTCGCCTGAGGTCAATGGACCTTTGCATGGTCTACACCCGCACCGCCAGCCTGCTACAATTCCTGTGGTGGTTGGGATGGGAGAATTCCGGCCATTATGTTAATATTGAAAATTGTTTCCACCTATGACAAAAAAAGGGTTAAAGGGATAACGGAACAGAGCAAGCAAACCTGATTTAAACCATTTGTTAATGTGGATAGTAAAAGGCGAGGCAGATTGGATCGGCTTAATGCCTTGGTTCCATGCCTTGGGGTGTTCCATAGTCTTCCCATAATTGTATTTGCATCTGCGTTGAAGAATACTGCTCTGGTTAACCACGTACATTGGAAAACATGAAGGAAAGAACAATTAAGAATGGAAAAATGCTTTTAGCTGTTAAAATTAGAAAGATTTGACATTAATTATTCTTTGCTACTTTTCAATTTCTTTACGAGGGAGAGTTGACTATGTTGATGTGACCATGAATTACAAATATCTTTGGAGTTTTTTAAAAATTGCGCACAACTGGCAGTCAGGATATTATAAGATGCATCTCATCCAAATTCATAGGAAAAATTGCATCCTGCACTTTAAATGTTAATTTGTTGTAGGACTCAGCAAATCAAAAGGATCTCATCAAACTCATATTTCAAAGACTGGGTCTATTGGATGTCATCCAGCAAGTTATAAATGACAGTCTGAAGATGTGTATTGCAATCCTGTTTTCTTTTTTGGTTTAATGTGTAATTCTTGAACTGCACTTTTCCCACAGTAAGTGGCAACAATCATAGAAAAGTTGCTGATGGTAGACAGGAAGGTTATACTGTACTAAAATGAAGTATATACACTTGTGAAATGAATATTTTAATTGAGAGGAAACCAATCAAAAAAGAAAGAAGCGACTACAATGCAAAACATGTTGTACATTGAATTGATTTAAAAGCAATCAGCTTAACCTTTTGCATCCCTCAGATAAAAATGAAAGTGTTTACTATCATACATGAAAATTAGACTGGAAATTAAATTACATGTCAGTTTAAGTTTCCTCCTCTCAAGATACAATGACAACTCAGGTATGCTCATCACTGGCCCTCTCACTCCAATTCTCTTCAACTCTGATGCCAGCATCTGTTCCATAATACGAGTTCCTCAGTTGTTACCTTGTGTTGTCTATGATCAACACGTCACGTTGAAAGCCTTGTTATCATCTACTCATCCCTGGAACCTCTTTTCGCATTCTGGGCCAAATTTTATCGTAAAGTTGCACCCTTCCCCGGGTGCAAAAACTTGGTAAAGTCGGGTGTGAGGTGAGTAGCGCGATCTATGCCCGCCCCATGCCGATTCCCCCTTTACCAAGGCCTGAAAATGACTGTGATCGGGACCACGTCTGAAACGGGCGCTACGGCTATTTAAATAAATTTGTATGCATTTAAATTGACTTAAGGGGTTGCACGCCCAACCTTACTGGCACTTCCCTCTTTACCACCGTGTCTGCTCGTCCAGAATCAGCGCAAAGCAGACATGCCCCACAAAAATCTGATTCAGGCTCTCCAGTTACTGAGGTGGTTAATGTCGAACAGTCAATGGCTCTCTGCTTGAAATCTTGGGGGGCGGGGATCCACTGCCACTCTACCAGAAAAGTGAGGGGAAGGGGGGAGTGGAGCTGCCATTAGCCTGGGTGGTGGGGGAGTGGGGAGATAAGGGGTCAGTAATGTTGTGGAGGGGGTGTGGGGCAACGTCTGTGCCAAGGAAGGCATTATCCTGCATGGGAGGGACATGGCAGGGAGCAGCATTCAATCTTTTTCTTCCTGCGCATGCGTGGTTGGAGGCATCGATTGGAGCTGCAGGGTTTCGGGCATGTTAAGCCTTGCCCACAGGCTTCTGCAACATGATTCAGAGTTACTGATATTTTTTCAGGCAGAGTGCATATAGGACGCCTGAGAACAGGTCTAAAAGTCGGATTTAAAACACTCCCAGTTTCATGCCTGCCCAGCATTTAAAATCAAAATGGTAAAACAGGGCCCTCTATTTCTGCTCCATTCTCCAAAATGCCACCTCCTCATCATCATCTTAGTTTCTTAAGTTCTATGCCAGAATTTTCCAACTGTTCATGCCAGTGGGATTTTCCCATCCCGTTGCAGTGAATGGAGAAGAATGAAGAGAGAATCAAGAATAAAAGATTGGTTCGGGCAAGATTAGGGCCAGTCAGAGACAGTAGTGGGAAGTTGTGCGTGGAGCCTGAAGAGATAGTAGAGGTACTAAATGAATATTTTTCGTCAGTATTCACGCAGGAAAAAGTCAATGTAGTTGAGGAGAATACTGAGATACAGGCTTTTAGACTAGATGGGATTGAGGTACTGAAGGAGAAAGTGTTAGCAATTCTTGAGAGTATGAAAATAGTTAAGTCCCCTGGGCTGGATGGGATTTACCCTAGGATTCTCCGGGAGGCTAGGGAGGAGATTGCACAGCCTTTGGCTTTGATCTTCATGTCATCGTTGGCTACAGGTATAGTGCCGGAAGACTGGAGGATAGCAAATGTTGTCCCCTTGTTCAAGAACGGGAGTAGAGACCATCCTAGGAATTACAGACCAATGAGCTTTACTTCTGTTGTTGGCAAAGTTTCGGAAAGAATTATAAGGGATAAGATTTATAATCATCTAGAAAGAAATAAATTGATTAGGGGTACTCAACATGGTTTTGTCTCACAAACCTTATCGAGTTTTTTGAAAGGGTGACCAAAGAGGTGGGTAAGGGTAAGGCAGTTGACGTGGTGTATATGGATTTTAGCAAAGCATTTGATAAGGTTCCCCATGGTAGGCTACTGCAGAAAATGCAGATGCATGGGATTGAGGGTGATTTAGCAGTTTGGATCAGGAATTGGCTAGCTGATAGAAGACAGAGGGTGGTGGTTGATGGGAAATATTCAACCTGGATTTCAGTTCCAAGTGGTGTACCTCAGGGATCTGTTTTGGGGCCACTGCTGTTTGTCATTTTTATAAATGACCTAGATGAGGGTGTAGAAGGATGGATTAGTAAATTTGCTGACCACACCAAAGTCAGAGGAGTTGTAGACAGTGAGAATGGATGTTACAGTTTGCAGAGGGACATAGATAAGCTGCAGAGCTGGGCTGAGAGGTGGCAGATGGATTTTAATGCGGAAAAGTGTGAGGTGATTCACTCTGGTAAGAGTAACAGGAGTGCAGAATATAGGGCTAATGGAAGGACTCTTGATAGTGTCGACGAGCAGAGAGATCTTGGTGTACATGTGCATAGATCCCTGAAAGTTGGCACCCAGATTGATAAGGTTGTTAAGAAGGCATACGGTGTGTTAGCTTTTATTGGTAGAGGGATTGAATTTTGGAGCCGTGAGGTCATGTTGCAACTGTACAAAACTCTGCTGCGGCCGTACTTGGAGTATTGCGTACAGTTCTGGTTGCCACATTATAAGAAGGATGTGGAGGCATTGGAAAGGGTGCAGAGGTGGTTTACCAGGATGTTGCCTGGTATGGTGGGAAGCTCTTATGAGGAAAGGCTGAGGGACTTGAGGTTGTTTTCGTTAGAAAGAAGAAGGTTGAGAGGTGACCTAATTGAGGCATACAAGGTGATCAGAGCGTTAGATAGAGTGGATAGTGAGAGCCTTTTTCCTTGGATGGTGACAACTAACACGAGGGGACATAGCTTTAAATTAAGGGGTGGTAATTATAGGACGGATGTCAGAGGTAGGTTCTTTACTCAGAGGGTAGTAAGGGCGTGGAATGGCTTGCCTGCAGCAGTTGTGGAGTCACCAACTTTAAGGGCGTTCAAATGGTCAGTGGATAGACATATGGATAACATTGGAATAGTTTAGGTTAGAGGGTCATTAGATTGGTTCCACTGGTCAGCGCAACATCGAGGGCCGAAGAGCCTGTACTGCGCTGTAATGTTCTATGTTCTATGGAGATTTGGCTTGAATGGGCAGTAAGATCACGCCCCTTGTTTTCTTCTGCTTCAGCTGCTCCACTATCAGCTGCTCCATCTCTTCATCTCCATCCCCATAGATTATAGTTGAATACAGTTCTGGTGGTGCTGATAGAACATAGCACATCATGATGCCCAGTTTTGAGCTGCTAGATCGGTGCATGGATCTATTCCATTTAGTACAGTGGTAGTGCCACACAATGGAGGGTATCTCAGTGTGAAGACAGGACTTCATCTCTTCAAGGACTGTGTAGTGAGCAGCTCAGTGTAAATGTTGCTTTGTAACATTCCAATGACTCCTTTGGGTCATTTTATTATGTTCAACACTGGCTGCTGCTGATGCAAGTCAGTTAGCAGCTTGTAACAAGGAAGAGACACTCGTCAAATTGTGAATTGCCTCAAGTTGCTGAGAAATGTTCCATTCCACTGTTACCCCATCAGTACCTTGTCCTGAATCTACTTGTAATTTTCATGAAGGCATGCACTTGCCCATTCATTGTCCATTAAATTTGTCACTGCAGCTTAAGTCTAGTAATTACTTGTGCATGTATTCTTATAACAAAAGTGACAGTTGATCTTGCCTGCAAATCAACTCTTCAACCCAGAAAGCGAACAATTAAGTGTGGAGTCTTGTTTCTTTGACCAAACTTTTAAAAACATGAAGATTAAAAATAAGAAGAGTCATAAATTCTGTCTTTTTCTCTCTCTTAATTATTTTTTTTCAGTGTCCATTAAGAAGATACATTGTTTGTCCCATTGTTCATCGAATCTTTTGTCCTTTAGCCATTGTAACATGTTTCAGAGAAAAAAAACTACTGCACTTATTTCATCGGTTCATGTAAGTTTTTACATTTGTGATTATGTAAATAAAACTGAACTGGAGCTGTTTAAACAGTTCAACTTCAAGGATGTTTGGGGCACAACTTCCCGATTGCTTTGAATGCATTGACATTTAGTGGAAGTCTCCCATGTAAGATTACGATCATTTCCACAGTAGTAACACAAGGTGACTCAATGTGGCAAACAATTACCTAAAAAAGGGTTTATTAATAAGAACTAGATACACAAAGGGTTCAAAAGTAAGACTACTTCTAACAAACTCCAGCTGAAACCGTCCAGCTCTAAGACTGCTCACCCTTGCTCCCAATTGGCTGAGATTCATGCTGTTACACTCCATTGACTCAACGGGAGCCACTGATGGAGCAGGTGTGCTAACCACCTGTAGAGTAAGCCCTGGCCAGCTCTTACTTTTGCCTTTGCCACTGAAGCCAATGGTTGCCTTAGTCCTACGAAGGAAAAGGAACTGTCTTGTTCAGAGGCTGGCACATACAAACTTGAAATGGGGCACATCTGCTCATCACCTGGAGCTGGCTCAACTCTCTTGCGTAAGTGGTAAACATGCTTTTCAATTGGCAGCCCTGTGCCTCCACCACATGAGAGTTTGGTCACATCTTCTCTACAACTCTCTCTGGCACCCATGCAGATCTGCCATCATAATCAACACAAGGTACCCACATCAAAAAATGGAATAATAATTAACAAACCTGTAGAAGAGAAAAATAGTGATAAAAGATGGGGTAAAAGAAAATGGAGAAAGGGAAGAAAAAGAAAGAAACAAGAGAAGAAATGAGAAGGGTAGAAGGGATGGAAAGACAAACAAACATCACATTTGTAGCACACTGAAAGACGCAATATTGACTGCATTCAGAAGCCACAGTTTGCTCACTCCATTAAACTGAGTAATGCAAAGTTTCATATCTGTTACTTAGACAAACGTGAGGAACTTTGCCCATTGTCAATTTGATTTTTTGATTAGTTTTCTTTAAGTTAAACCCAGAAGGAAAATAAACAGTTTGGACGAGTTTTCTTATTTCCCTGATTTCCATTTTACTGTTTTTTTCCTTCTGGGAAGTGCTGTCACGGTCTCCGAGAGCTGGTTTAGGTTTAAAAGTTGACTTTATTATGGGCTTTGCATCATGAGTTTTAATACTATGGTGTTTTTATTTCCCAGAGTGGAAACACAACAATTTGAGAAATGACAGGCTGGAAAAGCTTCTTTCTGGAGTTAGTAGGAGGCAATGTGAGGAAAATGGAGTTCCAATTCAGTGCCCAACAGGCATAACTGAGTGCAGTGCATCTATCAAAGAGGAGCCTTGAGATTCTCTCTCACAAACTACTTGCAATGTCATGATGCATTTTCAACACCAGTCTGCATCTGTTGGATTGATCATCAAAAGTAGGCAATTGTAACACATTGTGGGCATCACAAAGTCTCCACTTGTGACTCTGGTTATCAGCAATGAAAGTGGACGTGAGTTAATTCCCTTGTGGAGATAGAGATTGGGATATTGTTCAGTTAGGTGAACACTGCGTATGTCTCTGACTCTGAGTTAGAGTCGGACACTTCAAACAGTTTTGATGTACTTTCCTGGACTGTGTAAAACAGCAATCAGAAAATCCTGGGTTTTGAAGAGCTGGAATGAAGCTCTCAGATTCTCTGGTTTACAGGAGTCCAGGAACAACATACATGGGGTGACTATTTCTGTGATGCTCAGTGAATTGTTGGGGTGGATGGGAGTGGGAAATCCCATTGGAACAAACTGGGGCCCAAATCATTCAAGCAGTGGCAATGATCATCAAAAGACCACTATGGTCGAAAGCTCCCCCATCTCGATGCTGCTGTGCATTTCTACTGAGCTCAACTTCATAGAAATGCACAGTACAGCATTCCTCGGGGTACTTTGTTAGGGCAGAGTAGAGTTAGGGGAAAAAGGGCATGCTCCTTTTTATGACACTAGTTTAATAATTTTCCAAGTCCAGTTTGAATGTTAGTGAATGAGCGAGTGGATGAATGGCAAGTGGGTAGGTGGGTAAGTGCGCTTGTGCAAGGTGGATATGGAGTCAGTGGTGTGGTGGATAGGTGGGTGAAAGTGGGTGAGGTCAAAGGGATAGTTGTGCGGTCAGTCAGGTTGGGGTCAGGGAGCTAGTCAGGAGTTCAGGAAGTGAGTTGGAGGTGGGGTGGCGTCATTGTGTAATTACCCACATTTGAGACTAGGTTTAAAGCTGTTCAACATTTCCTGGGTTACTGTCCAGCTAAGTACATCAAAACTGTTTGAAGTGTCCAACCCCAGCTCAGAATCATACGCAGTACTCGCCTAACTGAACAATATCCCAATCTCTATCTCCGCAAGGAAATTAACTCATGTCCACTTCCAGCAAGGCAAACAGTCCAATATTAATTATCTTCAAATAGGCAAATTGCTCTTTAAGTTGTGATGAACCCTGGCAGCTCATCCAATTAACATGAGTGAGGTCCAGTCTTGGCTAAGCTTCAAATTTCCCAGCCTGGTCAGGGGTTCTGACCACATTCCCAAATTGATCACTGCCGAATTCCCAACTGCTACTGTATAGATGATATGACAAACGCAAGGCACCAGACAGAATTCAAACCATAACATAATAAATAATGCCTTTGGGAGAGAAGAGGTTGGGGTTGCCTCTGTACACCTGATTATTGGACTTTCTACATATACGAAAGTTTAACGAAGAAAACAGCAGTTTGGAAACTGTTTTACAGAAAGTAATGAACGTGATCATGTTTCTATGACTTCAGTGGTGAAACAAATCTTGAATAATTTATCAGAGAAATGGATTAACTATGCCAATAAAATGCATATTAATCACTTTTTTAATTAAAATGCAGATTTTTTTAAAATTTTGCAAAGAGTGCAACTTTATTTGTGTTACTTTGATTAATGTGCTGAAATAAACAACTGCGACATTTTCATCTCCCGAAATTCCATACAGCATCTAATCAGTTTCCTCAGATAATGAATGATTGGGGTTGATTGAAACTGTTCTGATCTCACTGATCTTGAGTGTCCTACCAAGAGCAAGAATTAACATTGATCTGAAATTCCTAGAGCTTTTCAGAGCTATTATAATGAAAGTGCGGCAATGCACAACCTTTATTCTTGGGAAATCTGATTTACACCAATTTCATGAGAAAATATTTGCAAGTATGAATTTCTTTATTTGTGTTTCTTTTAGGATAACTTTGCTGTTCAGTTATATATTTCTGAATGCCATGCCATTTGTAAAAGTCCAGTTTGCATGAGTTTCCTACACTACTGTGAGAAATGTAATAGTGTAGTTTTATACCTAAAAATTTATATGCAGAACAGCTCCAAAATCAATTGTGATTTTGATACAATAAGACTTTCTAAATTTTACATCAATTTTCTGCATTTAAAAAAATTTTCTCACTGAGATCGGTCCTATATATGGCCAAAGTGAAATGAAATTTTTTCAGACCTTGCTTTCCAGTATATATTCAAAAGGGCTAAGGGACAGGAATGCCAGCAAGCTCAATATTGATACTGCCGTCATATCTTCTTAATAAGTACAATCTATGAAATTCAGGGTCATTATTTAATGAATTGTGTCGTACAAAATGTTCACAGAAAATGAAGCATTTACACAGAATTGCATAAAGCTAGCTACAGTACATAAGGAGCATTTGCACCAATTAGACCAGTGCTTCTGAGCCACATGATCCTCCTTCTACCCCTCTTCACCAAATTCTATCTGCGTACGTTTCTATTCCTCTCTCATGTGCTCATCTAGTTTCTCATTTACATCATCTGTATTATTCCTCTCAATTACTCCTTGTGGTATTGAGTTCCATTTAAATACTTAACAGATATATCTGCTAAACACGACAACGCGAGAAATCAGTGCAGGAGAAAAACCACCTGGCCATCTCGTCTGCTAAGCCGTTCAATATGATCATGGCTGATCTTGGGTCTCAAAGATCAAGGAGAACAAAGAAAAGTACAGTACAGGATCAGCCCTTCAGCCCTCCAAGCTGTGCCAATCACAATGCCCCAATGAAACCAAAAAAAACCTGTCCTCATTTGGTCCGTATCCCTCTATTCTCTCCCTATTCATGTACCCAACCGGATGCCTCTTTAATGTTGCTAATGTGCCTGCTTCCACCACCTCCTCTGGCAGCACGGTTCAGGTACTCACCACTTCCTGCGTGAAAAAAGTTCCCCGCACATCTTCCTTAAACTATCCCCCTCTCATCTTGAATCTGTGTACCCTTGTAATTGGAATTGTAATTGGGGACAGTTACAGAACAAAGAAATCTAGGGGTACATGTTCATAGTTCCTTGAAAGTGGAGTCACAGGTGGACAAAGTGGTGAAGAAAGCATTTGGCATGCTTGGTTTCATCGGACAGAACATTGAATACAGGAGCTGGGATGTCTTGTTGAAGTTATACAAGACATTGGAAAGGCCACACTTGGAATACTGTGTGAAGCTCTGGTCACCCCATTATAGAAAGGATATTATTAAACGAGAAAAAGAGTGCAGAAAAGATTTACTAGGGTGCTACCGGGACTTGATGGTTTGAGTTATAAGAAGAGGCTGGATAGACTGGGACTTTTCTTTGAAGTGCAAGAGGCTGAGGGATGACCTTATAGGAGGTCTATAAAATAATGAGCGGCATAGATGAGGTAGATAGTCAATATCTTTTCCCAAAGGTAGGGATGTCTAAAACTAGAGGGCACAGGGTTAAGGTGAAAAGGGAGGGATAGAAAAGTGTCCAGAGGGGCAATTATTTCACACAGAGGGTGGTGAGTGTCTGGAACAAGCTGTCAGAGATATTAGTAGAGGCGGGTACGATTTTGTCTTTTAAAAAGCATTTAGACAGTTCCGTGGATAAGATGGCTATAGAGGGATATGGACCAAAATATGGGCAAATGGGATTAGCTTCGGGGTTTAAAAAAAAAGGGTGGCATGGACAAGTTGGACCAAAGGGCCTGTTTCTACGCTGTAAACCTCTAGGACTCTCTGACTGTATGACTCTAAAAGGACATTCGTGAACCAGATGGGTTTTTCTGACAATCGACAATGGTTTCATGGTCATCAGTAGATTCTTAATTTTTTCCTGCCCACTCCCAGTATTCTTGGATTGCCTGAAAAACCTAAAATGTGTCCATCCTAACCTTGAATGTAATTAACAATGAAGCATCCACAACCCTTCGGAGTGGAAAATTCCAAAGATTCACAACCCTTTGAATCAAGTAATTTCTCTTCATCTCAGCCCTGACTTAATCTAAGACTGTACTCCTGTGTTTTAGACCTCCCAATCAGCCGACACCTCTCAGCATCCACCCTATCAAGCCCCTTCAGAGTTCTGTAAGTTTCAATTAGATTGTGTCTCATCCTTCTAAACTCCAAAGAATATAAACCCAATTTACTCAGTCTCTCACCAGAGGTCAACTCCCTTATCCCAGAGACTGATTTAGTGAACCTTTGCTGTACCATCTGTAAGTATATACTTCCTTAAATATAGAGACTAAAACTGCATGCACTATTCCAGATGTAGCCTCACCAAAACCCTGGACAATTATAGCAGAACCTATTTATTCCTTTACTTCAATCCACTGCAGTAAAGAACGACCAACATGGCATTTTCCTTTCTAATTGCTTGCTATATTGTATGCTAACCTTTTGCATTCTTTGTACCAGCACATGCAAGTCTCTTCAAACATTAACATTCACAAGTTTCTGACATCTAAAAAAAAGCTTTCCTATTCTTACGACTAAAGTGAATAACTTCACACCTCCAGACATTATATTCTACCCGTCATCTTATTGCCCACTCACTTAACCTGCCTATATCTCTTTCCAGCCTTTGTGTATCCTCTTTACATCACTTTCCACCTATCTTTGTGTCAGCAGTACATTTAAAAAGTTGTAGTTGAAAGATTAAACTGACTACACAATGTGAAATTATGTCATGGAAACTGGGATTTTCTGCTCCTGTTTGCAACAGGCGTCATAGCGGTGAGAGTGGAAAATATCAGGTCACAAAAACCAATTTCACATTGTTGTAAAACCAGTTTGTGGTCATCCACTTCGCTCATCAATAGCAGGCCACATTTCCCACTTCCCACTGCTGTACAGCGAGAACCTAATTTCAATATTTAAGCATCTCATTATATACCCTGCTCATCGGAATCACCCCCACACGCTGGATCATGAGCTCACATCGTCATGATTGCATGCTGATGGGTACAACGGTACACAAATGACGTGCACCTGCTGATCTGCAGTTTGCTCGGGACTTTGTGTTTCATTTGCCTACGTTACTTCGAGCAGCACTCACAGTCATCAACGCCAGGCTTCCCAAGCAGCACCACATCACTTTTAAAGCACTGATGAGCAGGGCTCTACCAACCAGACCAGCAGCAAGGGAGGGGCGGCATTTCAATAGCTGCAGGCCTCAGACTTGCTTGGGGAAGAAATGTATCCCAAGGTGTGTGTGGGGGCACATGTTGTTGATTTGTGCAAATGGCCCCCAGATGGTGAGGGCTGAGAAGGCAATCTCCAGAGGACATGAGGCCGTATGGAGATGTGAGGATGTAAGTGATGATTTCCCCTGAGCTGACAGTGAGCCAGTTGCCAATGAATGTGTGACAATCTTGTGATTGTATAAGTTTAGAGTAATGGGATCGATTGCCTTACTCTGTAGGACGGAGAGATCATTCAGTATGTTTCTGCACTGGCTGGCCAACCTCTTTTGTGCAATGTTGTCACTGACCACCACTTTCCAGGCCTGAGTGATGCAATTGCTCTGTCTCCTGTGGCCAGAGTGGGAGTACAGAGCACAAGTTGGCCTCCAAAAGGATTACTGGACTTACCTTGGTTTTCCAAACAGTCTTCACTGGAGCAATCTTGGGCTGCAAGGATTGAGAACTGTGAGTGAGCGGCTACAGTTTAGATATGGCATCAGGGGTGAGGGAACAGTGAGGTAACAGCAAGCAATTTGAAAACTGCACACCAGTGATATGGTATGATTTCCTGTGCTTGCATAATTAACGAGGGTGGGAAAGGACGACAAGGTATAAAAATCTGCCCTCACGGCAAAAACATAATTTTCGCACCTACCACCACACTTAGTGCAATTCAGAGAAAATTCTACTTAGTGTCTACAATTCTGCTGTCAAAAAAAAAGGAAAGCTGAATTTAGCCAAGCAACTATTGGGAACTAGCTCATTGGATTACAGTGTCCAGGAATCTAAACCATTATAGAACCAGTATAAAATCAGCTTTAAATCAAATATGCAATGCCACATTCTCACACAAGCACAGTGAAGGGAGAGGATGCAAGATAATTACCAAAAAAGGAAAAATACGAGTCAATGTCTCAAGTATAGAAGGAGATATAGCCAGATTTCAGGAGTGAGAACAGCAGCTTGTTTCATCAAATTAATCTTTCGAAAGCCATGCTAATGTGACAATGAAGTATCAGTAATGGCAAATTATAAACTGAATGATGAGCCTGTCAAGGCAAACTGAGACCAATGCACATTGTTGTCCCCCACGTCTGGCTGTCTGTTGCAGTTGTATTCTTAACAGTTAGCTGAACAATTCTGCAACATTTATTCTATGTATCAATTGTAATTTGTTTGCCGGAACACACAGAACAAAATTAAAGCCGACGGGCAACCTCTTTAAAACAATGGTACTGTGATGCTTTAACGAGCTTAACATCAGTAGATAATTCTGAAGGACTGATAGAACGGACACCCATGGAGTATACTTTTCTCGTTCAGTAGGGCTATCTATAAGAGACTGGCACTAGTGAACTGAGCTTTCCTGAAAACATGTCAGTTTACAGTTACCAATATGTTGATAATGAACATTTCAGGAAATGTTGTGCTGAATTAAGGGCCAAACTGCTAATTGAAGTGTGAGATGTTTGAAAATGATGTTGCACCACAGCAGCACCTGTGCCCATTAGGAAGCAGCTGCAGTAACCAAAGGCCACATTGCTGTGGGGTAGTACAACCTGGCATTTACTTGTTGAAATGCACAAAATGCTCTTGATTAGCTCTGTAATGTTGTGAGGTTTTTAATAATTGAAAAAATAAGATGAGTTCTTGATCCCTGAAGGACAGGAAGGGGGTGTTATGAGTTATCTGACCTAGTTGGAATGGTGATAGGAATGATAAAGTTTGTATAGGAAGGGGAAAATCAGCATTATGGAGCCGAAGCTTGTCACCCAAAAATGAGCAAGTAGGGGTCATGTCAGACGTTAATACGCAAAATATCTGGAACAAATGGAACACTTTTCATATCAGTCCACTTTCTGTTTACAGGAACTGGGTTGGTTATTTAAATATTGCAGTGAGACATGTACCTTAATTTTAAGGGTCATTCTATTGTTAACCACTGGTGTTTGGGTCTCCTGTGCCTTGGGAAACTCAGAAGATGAAAGGAGATAAGGCGGCCTGAAGTCAAGAGGCAAGTGCCTTTAAAACATGGCCTGTGGGCCTAGAGGAGGAGTGCATTCCACAGGTCCAACAAGCAAACAGGGATGTAAAGCCACATCATCTGCCTACTAGCCCCATCTGCCCTGACAATCAATGGACACCCCAGCACTAATAGTTCAACCCTATGTGACTCAGAGACCAAGATTACCATGGGACCCTGGGACTTTTCCCAACGTCATTACTTATCCTTCACAATCCTGTCCTGTTCCCATCCAGGCAATTGGGAATTTACTAATATGATCATTCAGTTTCTTTCAATATATCTACTGGTGCTCAGGTTCTGCTCTTGTGAAATGGGCTTCTTGCCCAAAAGACCTTCAGTTTGTCAATTAACTTGGGTATGAACCAGGAACTCAAGGTTAAAGTAATCCTTTGGGAACATTTGGGAGATCTGAGTTTCCCAACCTTACTACAAACACCTACTCCACCCCACCCCCAACCACACCTACACTGCCACAGAAAGTGATGACAGACTACTTCCGTTCTCCAAAGAACCTTGTTGGAGCAGAGAATGTCCCTGCTGTGTGAAGATGTTGTTGGGCATGGTTCTGTGGTTCAATAACATTCAAACCAGAGAAGCAAAGGAAGAAACTGTTCAGGCTGTTGTTTTTAAATGGACTCTTAATCCCCCATTCTATCACACAGCCCTCTGTCTTTCTTGCTTTACATATCCAGTTGTTCTGTAAAGGATGCAATTCAACCATTCTCTATTGCAAAGCAAATTTGAACAAATTAATGTGAAGAAATTTCTTACAACGTCTCCTCCAATTCATTGAGGATTATAAATCTGTGACACCCCGAAGATCATTGTCTCCACAAGCAGAGCAAGTGGCCAAGAAATTCCTTCAATATTCGATCAAAACCCTGTCTTTACTTCAGTGGAATGGCCTGGAAAACCACGTGATGTAATCGGTGTTTCGCAAGTTGTTTCTCTGCTGTATTGTAAGTGAAAGAATATCAATACACCAAGATAAATAAAGACCAGAGCAGCAATTCTGTTCCTCACAATATAGACCTGGTATATTAGCAAGAGATTGTTACGCTAAGTGGCTTCCATAGTGGTGTACTTGGAATTCAGCAGTTTATTCTTTACTTTTGGTACACTGTCTCAGGGAACTGAGGAGAATATCAGGGTTATATTCTTTCCCTGCACACGATTAGAATTGTGCATAATTTGGAGCAACTTAAATCTCTTCTTGAACTTCTCGTGTGGAGCGGACCACAGTATTAGGAAACATTTTTCATTGTAGCATTATTATAATTGACATTGTCCTTCCTATAAATTGCATAGAATACAACAGGTGTGGTTTAAACAGTATTTTGCAAAAATAATGAACATAAAACTTATACGTTTAAATTGCAGTTACGACTGGATAGTGATCCCAGAAAAGGAGCCTTGACTCAATAGACGAAAATGTTATTTTATTGTTTACAGCCATTGTTGAACAGCCACAGGACTGCCAATTAACTATTAACAAAAGAGTAAACCATTTATTAAAGATGAAAAGGTTGACAACAATACGATTCTCCTTCCTCCCACCAAATCACATTTGCAATTGTCAGGTCTTTGTATTGTATCCAAGGAACATAACCTATTTCTACTTTTAATTCTCTCAACAACCTACGATGATTCCATCTGTGTGTGACTTTTCTGTTTTATGCGCTGGCAGCTTTCCTAGTCATTATTTCACCTGAGAATGTGACTACTGCTGGCAAGTCCAGTATTTATCGCACATCCCTAAAGGCCTTGGAAGAGGCGAGTGAGTCACCTACGTGCTCGTTAGAGTAGGAATTTAGGACAGCTAAGATGAATATGTGGCTTGAGGGATGATGCAAGAAGGAGGGATTCAAATTCCTGGGACATTGGAACCGATTCTGGGAAGAGATGGGACCACTACAAATTGGATGGTCTGCACCAGAAAGGTCTGGAACTAATGTCCTCGGGGGAGTGTTTGCTAATGCTGCTGGGGAGGGATTAAACTAATGTGGCATGGGGATGGGAACCGATACAGGTAGTCAAAGGGAAGTGGGGACAGAAACAAAAAGCAGTAAGGGGAAAAGTGGAAGGCAAATAAATCAAAGACAAAAATCAAAAAGGGTCACAGTACAGAGTACAGAGACCATGGAGAACTCAGTGAATGGATCCAGTAAGGCTAACAGAAATAAAACGCTGGGAGAGTGTACAAAACATGACAGGACAGATGGTCTGAGATGTGTTTGCTTTAACGCAAGGAGTACGATAGATAAAGTGGATGAGCTTAAAGCTTGGGTTACTATGTGGAACTATAGCGTTGTGGCAATTACAGAGATTTGAATGAAAGAAGGGTAGGATTGGCATCTTAGCATTCCAGGATTTAGATACTTCAGGTGAGCTAGAGAGAGTGACAAAAGAGGTGGAGATGTTGATTATGGAGAATGTCACAGCTATATGGGGGAAGAGCACCTTGGTGGGATCATTCTGTGAGGGGTAGCACTCAAAAGCAGGGGCAGTGCAATCACACTGTTGGGTACATGAAAGATCTCCCAACAGCCAGCGTGAAGTGGAGGAACTGATATGTTAATAGATTATGGGAACATGTGAAAACAACACAGTTGTTGTGATGGGCGATTTTAACTTCCCCAACGCAGACATTCCTTTTGTGCCAGGGGCTTGGACATGGCAGGGTTTGTTCAGTATATCCAAGAGTACTTATTGAAGCAATATGTAGATAGTCCAACTCAGGAAGGGGCTACCTTCAACCTGGTTCTGGGAAATGAGCCCGGACAGGTGATTGATGTCTCAGTTGGGGACCATTTTCGGAACAATGATCACAATTCTATAAGTTTCCAGCTACTTGTAGAAAAGGATAGAAGAAGTTCCAGACTGAAGGTACTAAAGTGAGGAGAGGCTAACTATGACAGTATTTGGCAGGAGCTCAAGAATGTAGACAGGGGGTAGCTGTTTGAGGGTAAATCCACATCCGATATGTAGAAGTCTTTTAAAAGTCAGTTGTAAACAATTCAGGGCAAGTATGTCCCTGTAAAAATGAAGGATGAAGATGGCAAGATTTGGGAACCCTGGATGACGAGAGATTGTGAGCTTCGTGAAAATGAAGGAGGCAGTGTACATAAATTTCAGAAAATTGAAAATGGATAAGGCTTCCACTGGATAGAGAGGAGAGGATGTTTCCACTTGTAGGAAAAACTAGACCCAGAGGGCACAACCTCAGGTTCATGGGACAAACATGAGGAGGAATTTCTTCAGCCAGAGAGTGGTGAATCAGTAGAACTTTTTGCCGCAGAAAGCTGTGGAGGCCAAGTCACTGAATGTCTTTAAGACAGAGATAGGTAGATTCCTTATTAATAAGGGGTTCAGGGGAAATGGCAGGGCAGTGGGGATACGAAAAATATCATCCATGGTTGAATGGCGGAGCAGACTTGATAGGAACAGAAATACGCCAGTCGGCCTATGTCTTAAGGTCTTTTGACAAATACAAAGATAGCAGAAAGGAGCTTAAACAGGAACTAGGATGGCAAGAAGGGGCCATGAAATGTCCTTGCCAGGCAGGATTAAGGAGAACCCCAAGGCTTTCTATGCATTTATAAGGAGGAAGAGGGTAGTTAAGCATAGCTCCACTCAAGAACAGTGGAGCGAATTTATGTGTGGACTCAGATGAGGTGGGCGAGGCTCTTAATGAAGACTTTGCATCAGTATTCACAAAGGAGAAAGATGTGGTGGATGGTGAGTGTAGAGAGGAGGAGATTGACATTCTAGGACATGTTGAGATAAAAAGTATTGGAGGTTTTGAAAAACATTAAGGTGGACAAGTCCACAGGGCCAGATAGGGTCTATCCCAGAATACTGAGAGGGGCAAGGGAAGAAATTGCTGAGGCCTTGGCTAAACTCTTTCTGTCCTCTTCAGCCATGGATGAGGTACAGAGGATTGGAGAGTAGCTAACATTGTTCATCTGTTTAAAAAGGCAGAATAACAATTTGGGAAATTACAGGCCTGTGTGCCTTACATCAGTGGTGGCAAAATTATTGGAGACGCTTCTTAGGGACAGGATATATTTACATCTGGAACAGAATAGGCTTATTAGCGATAAATAGCATAGTTTTTTGAAGGGGAAGTCATGTCTTACAAACTTGATTTAGTTCTTTGAGGAAGTGACAAGAAAAATTGATCAGGGCAGAGCAGTGGATGTTGTATACATGGATTTTAGTAAAGCCTTTGATAAGGCTCCTCATGGTAGGCTGATACAGAAAGTGAAGTCATATGGGATCTGAGGTGAGCTGGTAAAATGGATACAAAACTGGCTTGGGCATAGAAAGCAGCGAGTAGCAATGAAAGGGTACTTTTCTAACTGGAGGTCTGTGACGAGGAGTGTTCCAGAATGATCAGTGCTGGGGCCTCTATTGTTTGTAATATATATATATATATAAATGATTTGGAAGAAAATGTAGGTGATCTGATTAGTAAATTTACAGATGATATAAAAATTGGGGGAGTAGCGGATAGTGAGGAGGATTGTCAGAGGATACAGCAGGATATAAATTAGCTGGAGACCTGGGCCAAAAGATGGTAAATGGAATTCAACCCAGACAAAATGTGAGATAATGTGATTTGGAAGGTCTACTGCAGAAGGAAAGTATATAGTAAATGGTAGAGCCCTTAAAAATGATAGCATACAAAGGGATCCAGGTGCGTAGACCTACAGTTCCCTGAAGGTGGCAACTCAGGTGGACTAGAAGGTCAAGGCGGCATATGGCGTGCTAACCTTCATTGGCCTGGGCACTGAGCATAGGAATTGGAACATCATGTTGTAGCTATGTAAGACTTTGGTTGGAGCACATTTGTAGCTGTATAAGACTTTGGTTGGACCACATTTGCAATATTCTGGTTGCCACACTACTGGAAGGATGTTGATGCATTGGAAAGAGTGCAGAAGAGATTTACCAGGATGTTGCCTAGTTTGGACAATATGGACTATGAAGGTTGAATAGACTTGGATTGTTTTCATTGGAGCATCAGAGGATGAGGGGAGACCTGATAGAGGTTTACAAGATTATGACAGACTTGGATAGAATGGATAGTCATAGTCTTTTCCCAGGCTCGAACGGTCAATTACTTGGGGGCATAGGTTGAAAGCGAGAGGGGGAAGTTTAAAAGAGATGTAAAGGGCAAGTTTTTCACACAGAGGGTGGTGAATGCCTGGAATGTGCTGCCAGAGAAGGTGGTGGAAGCAGATTCGATAACAACATTCGAGAGGCATCTGGATAGATACGTGAATAAGCAGGGAATGGAGGGCTATGGACCATGTAGAGGCAAGAAATTATTAGACTAGAGAGGCACCTGGGTCGGCAGATTTGGTTGGGCCGAAGTCCTGTTCCTATACTGTACTATTCTTTGTTCACTTAATGCTTGCAAGACCATTTCAGAGCACAGTTAAGAATCAACCACATTTATGTGGGTCTGTATTCACATTCCAGCCCTACCATTTAAGGACAGCAGATTTCCTTCTCTGAAGGATATTAGTGACCCAATTGATTTTTTACGATAATCAAGTAATTTCACGATCACTGTTACTGAGAGTAGCATTTAATTCCAACTTTATTAATTACTAGAAAGCCTCTGGATTATTAGTCCAACAACATAACACGAGGCTACTTCCTCAATTTGCTGAAATTAGATCTGCTCAATTACACATTTTTTTTCTACATTACTTATGGTCTTAAGAGTCAGAGTCATACAGCACAGAAAAGGCCCCATGACCCATCGAATCTGCACCTAAAATTGCACTAATCCCATTTTTCAGCACTTATCCCATATCCTTGATTTTCATGATGTTTCAATTGCTTATCTAAATACTTTACGGTTTCTTGCCTCCACTATCTTTCCAAGCAGTGCATTCCAGACTCCCAGCACCCACGGAGTGAATTTCTTTTTGTCACAATACTCTTTGAATCTTCTGCACCTTACCGTAAAACTGTGCATCTCGAGATTGACCCCTTAACCAAGGGGAACAGCTGATTCTTATTCACCCTGTCCATACCCTTCATAAGGGCATACGCCTCAAGCATGTCTCCTCAGCCTTCTCTGCTCTGGAGAAAACAATCCAAGCTATCCAGTCTCTCCTTATAGCCCAAATTCTCCAGGCTAGGCAACATTCTGGCAAATCATCTCTGTACCCACTCTAGTGCAATCACACCCGTGATCACTACTCCCAAGATACCCCCTGAAAATGATGTGATTTTATCCACAATACCCATTGCAATCCCTCGGACTAGATTTAAAAATTTGTCCTTCTTTGTTAGTGATTAACAACAGTGATTGAAAATATTCTCCTGAGCCCACTTTAGAAATTTCTCCCCTTCAATCACAATCATTTCCCTACTTAATATTGGGTGAGGTAAAGTCTCCCATTATTGCAGCTCTGGTAAATATGCTCCTTTATCCTCTTCCAATTATTTGGTGACCGATAAAATGCATTCTTTATTAGTTCCTTCATTGTTTCTTACCTCCAACCAAATAGGTTCTGTTTTTGACCTATCAAGAATATTCCTTCTTCCTCGTACAGTGATATTTTCCTCACTCAAAACGTTTACCATTTCTCTTTTATTTCCATTCCTATCTTTTCTGAATTCCTTGTACCTAGGAATATTAAGTATCCATCCTCCCCTTTTGAAGAATCTCTCAGCATTTCAAATCTATAGACCTTTCTGTATTTCTGATGATCCCACCTAATTCTGTATTACTTCAAACTCTCAGTCCTCTTTACATCTAGTATAGCCAAGTGCCCAAATCCCCATCAAATTTGTTTAAACCCTCACTCACTCATCTATTTTGATTATGTTTCTCCTGGCACAGAACAGATCCCAATGTCTATCTGAACACTTTTTTCAGTCCTCTATACTACTTGCCAAACTCCCCACTTTTGAGTCAAATTTCCAGAGTGCATTCTCTGTGCCCAAGTCCAAATTATCTACAAGTCCAACAAGAAAGAAAATGAACCTTTTGCTGTCCTAGGGTACATCACGTCTAATCTTTTCTTCAGCCCAAAAACATATTTCACTTGTTTTGTTTCATGTACATTAATAAGTTTTCTATCCATTCTGCTGTATTTTTTTCCAAAACCTGTTTCTGAATTGAAGCAAGAAGCCTTGTGAGATGCTTCTCGAACAGCTTCTGAAAACTCATGTGGACAATATCTATTACCTCCATATTACCTATTCAATCATCACTTCTTCAAAAGACTCCATTAGATTTGTCCAGTGCAACTTGCCTTCAACAAATTAATACCTGGGGCCAGATTTTGTTGACTTGGTACCTGGTTGAATCTAATTGGATGGGCTTTAAAAATAGCAGATTGGACACAATTCCAGTATTCCTGCCTACATTCCCAGCACTGGCAATTATCATCAGCACAGAGAATGGGACAAATTGTGAGCCCACACCCAAATAACCCAATATTGCTAGCTCCATTGCGGAAGTGTGCATTTCTAACTACCTAAAATTTTCTAAGAGATAGGCTGGCTTTGAAAGGAAAGGTCATTCATTCTGGCTCCAGGCATCATGAAGCATGGGTAAAATTGTTTGGAACCAGAAACAATTTAAAAGTTAAATTCAAAAGACATTGCCAATTTCTTATGTCATAATGAAATGGTGCATCGCAAGTTATAACTTTTTTAATACAGTGAATGACAACAGGGTTTTCTTTGGAAAAGTTTAAATTGAACAAGAACGTACAAGTGGAAAAGTCTTCCAATGTATGAGCATACATTATTCACTGGATAACATGTTATTCTACACTTCACAGTAAAACTTAGCTTTGAATGTCTTAACTGTTCCCTGTGTTTATGCTTTCCAAGAAGATTGGCTCTGCTATCTGTTTAGCCATTTAAAAGCTTTGATAGGTAGCTGAATGTTGATTTGAATATTATGATGAAAGTTTGGCTGCATTCCAAACCCTGTAATGGATTAAGCTCAGCACAGACTTTTGACACAACAATCAAGATGCCTACAAATTTGGTTATTTTAGCAGATCTATGAGCTTCTCAAAGACTTCCCAATTTTATTATATGGTTTTTAAGTTCTGTTTATATTGGATACAGATTGGGTGGAAAGATATGGAGGCAAGGGTAGGGGGCCTAACGCATCTCCAGAACTGGGTCAATATCTCAGCGACTGGAGGTGGGCCTTTTAACCTGGGCATTAGCTTGCCACCTCATGCAAGTTGCTGGAGATGGAAGCACTGATTCCAAACTATTCTCCACTCCCCACCCTGAAAACAGTATGGGCAGGTACTGCTTATCAGTATGCAGAACAATTAAAAATTTTGGAATATTGATTCCCATTTTAAAGATGAAAATTAGGCCCCTGGTGCCCTTGACTAAACATACATGCATAAAAGCTCGCTCATTTTATCTTGAAATGTGGATTCTAGGAATTTACTCAAAAGCCTACTGATATTGTCAAAACTCAGATGAACATTGTCCACTTGGTCTCGGCACCAAAGGATGGCCTGAAGAACGTATTCCAGCAGATTGTTAATGCATTCAGGACAGAAGGAAAGTAAAGCATTGACATGATAGTCAATTAGTAACAGCAGGGGTTTGGGGGCCAATTAATAGAATTATTTTACATGAGGGCATTAACTAGAACAGCAGAACAGGAGGCCTCTCATGGGGCAATAGGACAATCACCAGATCAGAGGGGCAGGAGGTCATTCAATAAAGCATTTATATATGAAATTGTGGAAAAGAATAGTGTTAAAAGAAATCCTTCAACAGTATTTGGCATACAAGATCACTCAATTGAGTAGTAGTTAAACATAAAAACTTAATAGAATTTCAGTAGAACAGAACAGAACAGGAGGTCACACGATAAAAAAGCTGCATTACAGAAAATGTGTTTCTTAATAACTCAAACAATGCAAGTTGTTCAGTTGCGTTCCTGAATGAAGTGAGCAAGTAAACAGTATGTCTGCTCAGAGGGAGTCTCCTGATCTGCTGGCTCAAAATATTAAAAATGCACAACATCCTCTCAGGATCAGTTTCCATCTCACCAATAATGGGCCTGCATTGGCAACACTAAACGGTGAAATTCAACAGCACACTGCTGCCAAAGGTGAGGAGACACAGCTGTATCAATCAGCTCCAGATCTTGTATTCTCATATAAAAGATGTTAGAACATTTATCAAAGTCACTGGTGCATAAATATTGTGCTATGATTTACATAATGTTGTTTTTAATCATGGACCAACAAGTAGAATTTTACCACAAAGAGAAAGGCACAAAATGGCTCAATTTATACCATCATGTGTTAAATTTCAACTATGGGGTAAGAATTCTATTGTTAGAATCAGAATATGTTTCCTTACTGTTGACAGCTGCTCATTGACCTAACGGCAGCATGTTATTGGATATCTTGCTTTGATTGCAAACAATTACTGAAAATGTACAGAGCCATTTTCTACGTATATTTTCCTTTGAGATGAATTTACATATCTTACTCCTTTTATTTACCCTTTAATTTCAATCAAGTTAATATATTGTAATAAAAAGTAGGAAGAGGAACAGTATGGAATGAAGGATTTACACACATAATTGAGATATTCTTCTCAACCTTAAGTCCACATGCATGAAAACAGTGTGTAATGTAGGTAAATTCTTCAGCTGCCTGCTATGAATGAAACTACTTAAATTTCAATAACTATATACAACATAGGCTTTTTGTTAGTGTTTCCAAATAGGAGCATAGGAACAGGTATAGGCCATTCAGTCCTCACTCCATTTCCCATTTAGACGGATAGAGGGAGTTTGCAAAAATACCTCAGGAAATGCTTAAATTTCTCAAGAGTACTGATCTTTCTCCTATCAAATAAAGCACTCTACTAAAAAGGAAATGGTTATGTTCATAAGTTCAGCAGCAATGAAGAGTCTGTACCTTTCATGTAGCGTGACTGTTGCCACAGGAACCCTTGCAAGCTAACCATAAATATATTGATGTACATTGCTGAGTCTGCTTTGGATCTTTAAATATATGCATCTTCTAGTGTGTCTAAATAATTTTTTTTGAAGTTTCATCAAAAATTCTCCACAAGCATCCAGACAGCAGTAATGCTTTTTTGGAGCTCAGTAGGGCAGTTTATAACTTCATGTTTATTGTTACTACAGTGCATGAAATACAGAACAGGCATTTAAAACATTCAATTATATCAACAAAAGACCTAGAAAAATGAAGTCTAATATCGAAATGTTGCTTCACGGTGCTAAAGGTAGGAAAAAGCAGCAGACACATACAGATATCCCCAGTGTGTTGAAGGAGTAGAAACTGGTCAATGAAAGTATTTTCTTTGTGCTCAATGTAAGGATGTGAGAGCTTAGGGCAATTCCAATCTAATTTGGTGATGCATCCACAGTATTTGACTTTTCTAAAGAAGGGATGATTTCGCAGGGTGCAGGGACATGAAAATTCCAAATGGGTACCAAATTGCAAGAATGCTAGATTTTAAGAATATTGGTGGGGATTTCATCCTGCATTTGGTTGTGATCTGACCTTGAGGTGCTTGCTGTGATAGCTGAATTACTAAGAAAGAAATATTCCATCCCAGAAATAATAATCCTCAACTTGATGAGCATCAAAGAAAAATGTCTGAAGTCAGGCATGGCATCCAATAAATCAGTCAGCGCTGTACTGAGGCAGTACATGACTGCTCCCTTATAGCAGTTTGGATGCTGATCTAATATCTGGGGCGTTTGGAAAAGTCTATCAGTCTATCTCAAGTATCAATCTTTTCGCTTTCTGTCACAAATCAATACGAATATCTTGACAGCCTCAGGCTTAACTCAAAAAAGGATCGATGCTCAGTTTACACCTTACTCATTCTTACCGGTAATCAACTCCTAATGGGTGCATTGAGGAAATCAAAGTTTCTCATTATTTCTTACTCTTGCATAACTTTAAGCAACTGGATATGTGCAATAAATGCAAAAATAAATTACGTTTCACTTTGGTCACATGAAAACTGTTGAAATTTCAATGTAACATATTCCGTTATTACATTTAATCAATAGGGTCAACAATACAATCTCTGCCTCTCACAAGGTAGTCTTGCCAGACAGGCCAAAGTCCAGAGTATAATCAAAGACACTAGTGGCCATATAGTACCCTATTACTAACACCACCTTTTTCATTAAGAAAGAGTCCTTAGACTCCATAAATGCACAGCGAGTGTGAGAAACTACGAGCACAGATTCAAGTACATAAATGCTCATGACCCAGTAGTTACATTGAAACCATGGTTCAACCATTAATCTAAAAGTTAGGAAATGAATATATGACTGTTTACTCCATTAAGTCAACCAAAGTCCAGTTGTAAAGAGATATTAATCACAAGGTGGTGTGCTGCTGGAGGGATTTAAGGACAACAATTTGCATTTATGCAATATCCTTGAAGTATCCCTAGGCACTACACAAGAGCATTATCAGTTTATGAGGGAAAATAAGACGCAATACAAGGTGTTTTGTCCTCACTATTTCTAAAAATATAGACTCACACATCAGGACCCGTCAGAGATAAGCATTTCACACAAATGGCTGTCATAAAGTTGTGCAATATATTACATGAAAAAAGGTTATGCAATATGTTATTAAAAATGTACATACACAAACTAAATCGTTTTCCCATAGCTGTGAAGGATATAATTGCATCATGTTTAATGCTATTGGATCACTCCAAACTATAACCAATGAGATCTGCCATATCAAGCTTTCTGAAATCAACACATGTTTACAATGAACAGCATTTTCATTATTTTCCAAATAGAATAGAGGATATCAGATGGGAGAGTTCAGACATTTCACATGGAAACAAAGTCATCATACTTGGCATCCAGGTAAAAATCAGGGCTCTTCACGCCAGTTCCATGAATATCTACTCAGTTAATATTCAGATTTTTTTTATATTCATTTGTAGGATGTAGACATTGCTGGATGGGCCATCATTTATTTCCCATCCCTTAGGGCATTTAACAGTCAACCACATTGCTATGACTCTAGAATCACATGTAGGCCAGACCAGGTAAGAATGTCAGATTTCTTTCCTTAAAGGACATTAGTGAACCAGATGGGTTTTCATGACAATTGACAATGGTTACATGGTCATCATTGGACTTTTAATTCCAAATATTTACTGAATTCAGATTTCAACATCTGCCATGGTGGGATTTGAACTCGGGTTCCCAGAGCATTACCCTGGGTTTCTGGATTACTAATCCAAAGACAATGCCAGTGTGCCACTGCCTCCCCACATATCTGGCCACAAAAACAATTACGCAGATGTGCAGCTCTTATTCAGCAAACAGCCATGGTGAATACATTATACAGCCACCAAGATGACTACAATTTGAATGAGATGAAAACTGATTGGATGGCTCTTGGCAGCCACTGCTGTTGACTTCATCAAGAATGCAGAAGAGCACCGGCAAGTAAACAGGCAGTTTTTCAGAATGAAAAGACGTATACAAAATAGTGAAATAATTGAAATGGTTCTTCTCCAAGGCTGCAAGAATAATCAGATCTTATTTATGCCATGCTTAATGAATCCAAAACAAGGCCTGAGAAAAAGTCTTGTCTTCCTCCAAACAGAAGTAAACTTACTCCTCAGTAGCAGACAGAAATACAGGAACCAGATGATTCTACTGACCCTACATGAAGCTCCTTACATCGAGCTTGCAACAGAGTTTTTACCGGAGGGTGGCCTCCATTTGCAAATTGCGCAAAGTCCAGCATCCCTTGCTCAATCTCCTGCTGTAGGGTATTTAACACTCAGCATTAGAGGGAAAATTATGGTCCACGTCTCCTTTGTGCCATTCTGAACAATCATTCGGCTGTTCTACCATGACAAATGACCCTTAAATGCAAGATGTGCCCATTACTAAAGGTTGCCTCATTGCTTTTTCCCACCGCATCATCCAATTGCACCATGAACCAAGAGATTCAATTTTACAGGCATATTTTTCATGTTCAGGATGGGAGGCTAGCATGGCAAAATTTGACTTGAACAGTTATCTATGTTAGTGTACACACATCAAGAACCATTTCAATCCCAAAGTGAAAAATATGTAAAACTGGAGTTAATATGCAAGTAGCATAATTACAGTGATAGAATGCTTCACTTACCTATTTACTGTTAATAATTGTAGGGCTTCATCCATACCATATACGTCCATACTTCCTGTGCTAAAAATGTGACTTCCCACTGCAGCATGTTTTTGCAAGTGTGTATTTTAAGATTTCAAGCAAATATTTGCAATTTTTTTTAACCACTGTCAGTTGTGTTAGAACCTCCCTCCAATTCTTCCCATACCCAACTGTCGCAGCCATCTCCATTTATACTCTCACTTCTTCACAATGGGCAGCATGGTGATACTGTGATTAGCACTGCTGCCTCATAGCGCCAGGGACCTGGGTTCAATGCCCAGCTTGGGTCATTGTCTGTCTGGAGTTTGCACGTTTTCCCTGTGAATGCGTGGGTTTCCTTCAGATGCTTCAGTTTGCCCCCAAGATCCATGCTAAATTGACCCTAGTTTCAAGGGGATTAGCAGGGTAAATATATGAGATTAGGGGGATATGGTGAGATTGTTGTCGGTGCAGGCTCGATGAGCCGAAAGGCTTCCTTCTGTACTCTAGGGATTCTAAGATTCAGTGCTCATTACCTGTCCTTCGCAACTCAATTGGCTTAACAAGGCAATTGTCAAAGGATGCAATTGCTAGGATACTGAAAAACAGTGCACTGTAATTCAGACCTGCATCCATTTGTCACTTGTAAGAAGTTTAGAATTTAATAATGATGTTGTGAATCTTCCCTGCAAAACACTGGTGAGACTGGGTCAACTGGAGACCTCACAACTGAAATTGATCAAATATGATTAGGCAAAAGCATTAAGGGTTACAGTAATTAGATGAGATTCTGTGTCTGCAGTCTGCGTGCATTATGCCTGAGGAAAAGAATCTCCAAGTTTCCAAGAAGGGCACCAAAAAAGCCCAGAAGAAGCCGATAACGAGAAGCGGCAAGAAGAAGAGGAAGTCCAGGAAGGAGAGTTACAGCATCTACATCTACAAAGTGATGAAGCAGGTTCACCCCGACACCGGCATCTCCTCCAAGGCCATGAGCATCATGAACTCGTTCGTCAACGACATCTTCGAGCGCATCGTGGGTGAGGCTTCCCACCTGGCCCATTACAACAAGTGCAGCACTATCAGCTCCCGGGAGATCCAGACCGCACTGCGCCTGCTGCTGCCCGGGGAACTGGCCAAGCACGCTGTGTCGGAGGCAACAAAGGCGGTGACCAAATACACCAGCTCTAAGTAAAACTGTACAATGCGCTGAAAAAAAAATACAGTAATTAGATGAATGCAGGGAACAATAAATACTCATTTTCACGTCATATCAGCAAACAATATATGGATAAAAGCAATATACTGCAGATGCCAATATCCGAAATGAAAACAGAAAATGCTGGAAAATCCCAGCAGATCTGATAGCATTGGTGGGGCTCTGATAAAGAGTCATTAGACTCGAAATGTTGGCTCTATTCTCTCCCCACAGATAGTGTCAGACCTGCTGACAATACGTGAGTACATTGCGTTAAATAATCAAATTAGGGAGAAAAGCAATAATTAATAATTAAAATGGCATCCTTGACTAAGATCAAGCATCAGATCAAACCCACGATGGGTGCAATTCCTGGGTCTTTTTAGTCTCTTGTGGTGACCATGAATTGGATGCAACTGGATTTTGAATTTGGTTTTTGGAGCAAGCAAGGTATGAATTTGCCCAGGCCATCCTCAGCATTGGATCTGTAACTTTAAGGATGGAGTAAATTATTTTTAAAAACCTGGCACACCTTACAAAAAATATGTTGAAAAGCATACGTCCTTTTCAAGGAAGAAATAGCAATGAAGTTGCAATTAATAAGGAGCATCAAATATTTTTTTCATCACCAATAGCATTTTGTTCTTTTGAGAACAAAAACTGAAATTCTCACTTTTTCACAATGCCATCATTGCAGTCAAAAGCATGCTGATATCCTGGATTAATCACTTACCACCACTGTACCAAAATGTTTTGAGTTACTTCCATTATGACAAGTTACTTGCTTTCAGATAGTGATTGAAAATGGTTAGGTTGAAAGAAATGAAAAGTCACAGGTTTGAATAGCTTTCTAAATAACTACATCACAAAAACTAGTTATAAATCAGTTAGTTTATTGCCTCTTCAGCAGACACTTGAGCCTCTGGAGAATTATACAATATATAAGCAATTTTATCATTACTGTTACAGCGTGACCTTTACCTATTGTAGCAACTGAACCTTGACAATAACTTTGCATTGCAACTAGACTTATATTCTACAAATCATTACCGCGACATGAGAGTTTGTGCACCTTCAAACATCATTTGCCACCTAACCCTGGTGAAAAGAATCACTGTCTCAAAATGTTTGACACATTTCTACCTGCTACTTTTGAATGCCCTTTTTACCTGTACTCAACTTTATTGACTTTTAATGAAATATTCCTATAATACTTATTTTCAAGGTAACTATTTTGCTTTTGGCATTAAGAAACAACATTGAGACGAGGTCTTTGTCCCAATCCCTCCTTGGGTCGGGGAAAGCAGTCACTGTCTCCAATTTTCATGGGGGTCGTCTGTTAATTGGCTGAGAAGCCTGGGAATGTATGCTGTTCCTTAATGTTGAAGGGATGTACACTAGGAAACTTACTGACCCCTTAGCAACAGCCCTAGTGCTGTTGGGGAGTTACCAGAACAGATACATGCAGCTTCTTGTCTCAGTGAGCTGCTAGCATTAGCCATAGAGGTCAGCAGTACCTTATTGTTCTCCCTTTCTCATCCTTGCAGAAGAAAAGGGCACACAATGCTGTAGAAAGGCCACTGCCAGGAGAAAACTTTCTCCATCTATATCATGCAAAACATCCTGGAGGAGAGGCAATGGAAATTGTTATAATTATCTAATTTCATACTCTTATTAATATTTGAGAGGTAACCTTTAGCTTTGAGGAATTTACATTTGTACGTGTAAGGTAATTAAAATTCCAGATATTAAAAATTGCCAGAAAGCCTCAAGTAATGATAGTTCAAAGGGTAATCTGTCTTTAGTTAATAAGGTTAGGAGTGGGAGTGTGAAAAATATAAGAAACAGGCAATTTTGCTCAAGTTTCTTGACAGATGAAATTTTTATATTATGTTACATCATGTAAATCCCAGTTTGAAGAAGTTAAAAGCACCTTTATGAACAAGTGAGCTTCTTGGTGGAGCCAGTAAGTCTAAGGAGAATTGCCATGCCCTCATTAGATATTTAAACTGTTTATGTCAGTCTCAGGATCAAAGCTTTGGTTTTGGAGCTCAGAGTTAATATATGCAAATTTCTGTTGGCAACATCCCACCTATGCCAGGTTGCCGTGAAAACAGGGCACAGGAACTGCCCTTCTGTTGGGGGTTACCTGTGTACTTCGCTCATGGAGACAAGTAGTTCAGTGTAGAAAGAGATGGAGAAAATTGCAGTTCACCAGTTCACTGAGTAAAGGGAGCAAAATAGATATATGCTAGCCAGACTTGCACCTTAAATGTAGAAAATACTTCAACCAGAAATGAAGATGGTTGTAGTTTGAAAGTCATTCATCTCAACTCCAGGATATCAGTGCAGGAGTTCCTTAGGGTGTGTGCCCTGGGCTCAAATATCTTCAGCTGCTTCATCAATGGCCATCCTTCCAACATAAAGTCAGAAGTGGGGCTGTTCACTGATAATTGCACAATGTTTAGGACCATGTGTGACTCCTCAGACACTGAAGAAGTCCATGTTTGAACACAAGATGTGGACAATATCTAGGCTTGGGCTGACAAGTGGCAAGTGACATTTGTGCCACACAAGTGCCAGGCAATGACCATCTCCAACAAAAGAGAGTCTAGCCATCAGCACTTGGCATGATCATCACAGAGTCTCTCACCAACAACATCCTGGGATTAACATTGACCAGAAACTTAACTGGACTAGCCGTATAAATACTGTGGCTACAAGGGCAGGCTAAGAATCCTGTAGCTCACCTTCTGCCTCTCCAAAGCCAGTCCACCATCTCGAAAGCACAAGTTAGGAGCATGATGGAATATTCCTGACTCGGTTGGAATGATTGCAGCTCCAACAATACTCAAGAAGCTCGGCATAAAGCAATCCGCTTGATTGTCACCTCATCCACAAACATTCACTCCCTCTACCACTGATGAACACTAGCAGCAACGTATACCATCAACAAGATTCACTCTAGGAATTCACCAAGGCTCTTTAGACAGCTCATTCCAAACCCACAACCACGACCATCAAGAAGATCAAGGGCAGCAGACACATGAGAACAACACCACCTGGAAATTACCCTCCAAGTCACTCACCATCCTGACTTGGAAATATATCAGTTCCTTCACCGGGTCAAAATCCAGGAACTGCCTGCCAAACAGCACTGTGGGTGCACCTCCACTATATGGAGTGCAGCGATTCAAGAGGACAGCTCACCGTTAATTTCTCAAGGGCAATTAGGAACGAGCAATGAATGCTAGCCTAGGTAGCAAATGCCATATCTCTTGAATTAATAAAAATATTTTGTAGTGTGGAATGTGGGTGACAGAGTTCATAAAGGAAAAAGAAACTGTAAGATTTACCTATCTAGCAGCTAGAGGAAGAAATCTGGAGTAATCCTCATAATAAAACCAAATAGGAAGCTTGGAAAAAGCATTGAGGCCCAGATCTTAAAGAAAAGTTAGACAGTCACTTATCGATTAACTTATCAGGTTAAGTGGCTTGCCATGTCAAATTGCCCCTTAGTGTCCAAAAATGTGTTGGTTAGATGGATTAGCCATGATAAATGCACAAAATAATGGAAATATGATGGGGAGAGGGTTGGGGATCCTTTTGAAGAGTCAGTGCAGACTCAATGGGACAAATGGCCTCCTTCTACACTGCAGGAATTCTATGGTTCCATGGAGGATTGCCATGAAATTCTATACCTGAACAGTAGCTGGAGCACGGAGTAGAAATTGAGGTAAAATTTGTAGGGTTGTGGCATGCCTTTGGGTTGGTTCCAGAAGAAGCGAAGGGTCCCTTAAGACTTGTAATATATGTGGCAACTCTTGGATGCAATTAAGAAGTAGAACGGGGTCTACAATGTAAGCAATTACAAAACAAAGTGTTAAGTACTTTAATTTTTTATATGCAGTAAAATTTGTTTTCACTTAAAAACAAACATTTTATGGCGCAGTTCTTTCAGTTTGTTACTTGACCTTCATATTTCTTTTTGAATGACCAAGTCAGGTAGGCAAGAGAGACAAAAACACTTTGCAGAGCAGAGATAAGGGATGTGGTTACTACTCAAACAACATTAGCATAGAATTTGGATCACTGTCAAACTGCTAACGCAGCTAATACAATACATCATGTAATACAGACAAGTGGGGTCTCCATATTCCAGAGAACAACAAGAGTTGATTTGCAAAAACAAGTTGGTTTGACAGGAAATTGAGACCAAAGCCCACCCCGCATCGCAACAGGTTTTCCTGCAGTGGAGGCAGCTCACCGTTGGGTGCGGGCAGAATCTTTTGATCCCACTGAAGTCGATCGCCATTTGCTTTGTTTGTCTGCTGCACTGACAGGAATCCAACTGCCGAGGGTCACCCTCAGCAGGACCAGACAATCCCACTGGCAGAAAGGGCTGTAAGGTCCATCTTTTGATATGAGGCAAGAAACGTGTCCATGCAGAACAAGCCAGATGTGTATAAATACAGTCCATGTTCCCAATGAAAGCAAGAGCTCTCAGCACCATGGGAAGTCTATAACCCGTTTAAAAACAACTTGGCAGAAGTAATGCCTGATCATCTTGAGTCACAGAACAATCAAGCTGGACAAATGTTCACCACTTAATGTGATGCGAAAGACAGCTGTATCACCAAACTGTTGTAAGTCAATATTAAAGCTTGTTGTTGAATGAAACACTCAGGCCTGAATCAAGAGGAGGCTGTTGTTGAAGGACCAACAACCTTACAATGCAGCTGCAATGTGAGATCTACTTAGTGATCCAAGTTAAAAAGTTTGAAAATAATAAGCTGAGATTTGACACATTCTGGCACAGAGGATAAAGAGGGATAAGTGATTGTGACCAATTTTGTGTAAGATGGCTAAACAATCAAGCCGTAAAAAAAAAACCATGGCAAGTTCATCAGATGAGTTATATTTGCAATCCATATTGATGTGGAAAATTAAAATTTGGATCTGTCTATCTATCTATCTGATCTTACTATGACAAGGACAGACAACTATAAAATGGAAAACCAATAAAGCCAGTGAGGGCACTCTAGAGTTGCATGGCACATTTAGTGTCTTTCAACTGCAGGGCTTGAAGCTGAGGCTTGGAGGATCCCAGCCTGATTTGGGTCTCCTGCTGGGAGACAGGTGCATTTTCTTTGACCTATGCAGCTGCAGGTGATGGAGTCACAGGGAGACAAAATTGGGATCGGCTGAACACTTGCAGAGGACCCTGAATGGAAGGATCAGGGTGTTCAACTGCTGGTCTTCCTCCCCGTAGGTACCCAAGGACTCCTGTAAATATGGCATCAAGAACTCTGACCCCATGAGGTGACAGCAAGCAGCTGAATCAACGTCCACCCTGCAAAGTGATTCAGCGAGCAGCTTGCCCATGTACAATTAATGTGGTTTCAAGTAGAAGATGGGTGTAAGAACCCGACCTACCAATCAGTGGGAAACTCACTGTTAATTCCGTGCACCACCGCTCTTTGCCCCTGAAGCAGAAAATTCTATCCCTAAGTTCCTCGATTCCACATTGCAGCACATTTCTTCAGGGGTCTTCTATTCCCAGCTTTCATAGAAATATACAGTGCAGGTCTCTCAGCAAACCCTTTCAGAACTAAATGAATTCAGGGAAAATGGGACACACCAAGATAAGTAAGTGAAATGGATCACTTGTAAGGTGATTAAGTGAGTAAATGGATAGGTGGGTGGGATGGGTGGCTGGTAGGTGGAGTGAGTAAGTGGGTGAGGTATGTAGCTGAGGCAGTGGTAGCTGGGTATTGGAGGGGTGGGTTGGTGAGTAGGTGGGTCAATGGATTAGCCAGTCGAGGGTTAGTGGGTAAGTGGGTAGGTGGGTTATTTAAGAAGTGGTTTAGTGATATACTGAGTATGCTGGTGTATGGGGTGGGTTTGTAGATAAATGTGTGCATTGGGTAATGGGTAAGTGCATGGATGAATAACTCGGTGAGAGGTATGTGGGTGAGGTGGTAACTGGGTTAGTTGGTAGCTGGATAGAGTGCATGGTTGTGCATTGTGGGTAAATGGGTAGATGTTATGGGTGGGGTGACTCAGCAGATAGGTTGGTAGGTGGATAGGTGGGTGAGTGTGTGAGTACATAGGTAAGTGGGTGAAATAGGTGGGTAGTTGGGTATGGGTGAGGTTGAAAAGTAAGTAGGTTCCTAGGTGGATTGTTGGGTTAGTGGTAAGCGGATGGGTGGGCAAGTCAGGTAGGTGGGTGAGGTGGTTAAGTTGGTATGTGGTAAGTAGATAGGTGAGGTGGTTCGGCCAGTCAATGGGTGGATAAGTGGAGAGATGGGTCAGTTGCAATGTGGGCCTAGTGAATAGGTGAGTCGGTAATAGGGTCAAGAAGGTTGTTGGGTTGGGGGGTGCTATCTGTTGGTGGGGTAATGAAGTCAGGTCAGATCAGGGGTGTTGTCAAACCTAGTCATCAGGGGAGTCAGGTGATCAGAATAGGGTAGTTAAGTGGTTGGGAGGGAGGGATGTAGTTGAGGAGTTGGAGGGTGTTTGGTGGTCAAATATGGAATCACCCTCGTGTTAGACCAGCTTTCAATCTGTCTAATATACCTCAGAACTGTCTGAATTCTCCGACTCTAATTCAAAGTCAAAGCCACTTGCAGAGAATTCTGTGGAGCACGGGAAATGCCTATTGGAAGTTTAACCTTCTGGGCAATTCCCATGTAGGTCCAACTGTCAGAACTCCCACAAGCTCCAGACTATGTCAGACATTCATCGTGTCATAAAATTGAATATCAACTCCAATATTTCATTTTACAAGTTTTATTAAATTATAATTCTTTCAAACATCACCAAAGTACCAATATCCCTTTGTGCCTCAATAGCACAAATAAGATCACTGTCTCTATGTAACCGAGGGAAGAAGATATTTACTCTGTGTGCAGTTTGTAATAGAAAAATCACTCCATTTATATAGGAAATTTTCTAACTTCATTCCACACATCAAAGAGAGGAATCTTCCTCCTTATCAGCTCGCAACAGCTCTGAGTAATTCCTGTTCATACTCAGACAATAAATCTACACCTGATGTGAATCAGGAACACCATGCGCCTAAATCCAACATAAAGTTGTTTATTTAAATAGAATTGTGTAATCAAACTCCCAGCTTTTCCCATACATCTAACTGTAGCAAAGGAAAAGAATACTCACTTCAATCTGGTAGGAAAGGAAACTTTAAATGTGCAAATGCCGAATTCCTCACTAAGTACATGCAGAAAGAGGTAGAGGAGGACAGAAATCATTATTCAGTTAATGATAGGGCATTGGGGAGTTACAGAACAAAGAAATCTAGGGGTACATGTTCACAGCTCCTTGAAAGTGGAGACACTGCTGGACAGAGTGGTGAAGAAGGCATTCGGCATACTTGGTTTCATCAGTCAGAACACTAAGTACAGGAGTTAGGATGTCTTGTTGAAGTTGTACAAGACATTGATAAGGCCACACTTGGAATACTGTGTGCAGTTCTTGTCACCCCATTATAGAAAGGATATTATTAAACTAGAAAGAGTGCAGAAAAGATCTACTAGGATGCTACCGGGACTTGATGGATTGAGTTAAAGGAGAGGCTGAAGAGGCTGGAACTTTTTTCTCTGGAGCGTAGAAGGCTGAGGGGTGACCTTTTAGAGGTTTATAAAATAATGAGGGGCATAGATAAGGTAGGTAGTCAATATCTTTTCCCATAGGTAGGGGAGTCTAAAATTAGAGGGCATGGGTTTAAGGTGAGAGAGGAGAGATACAAAAGGGTACAAGAGGTGGCAAGTGTCTGGAATAAGCTGCCAGAGGGAGTAGTAGAAGCAGGTACAATTTTATCTTTTAAAAAGCATTTAGATAGTTACCTGGGTACAATGGGTATAGAGGGATTTGGGCCAAATGTGGGCAATTGGGATTAGTTTAGGAACTTTCAAAAAAAAAGGCATGTGGACAAGCTGGCCGAAGGGCCTGTTTCCATGCTGTAAACCTCTATGAAGCTATCTTAACTGGCTGAAACTTTCGTCACTTTGAAAAGTATAAAAATGTTGCCTCCCCTTTCCTGGGTACTTTCAGCTTTTCCATTACTTTGTGGCTTTGTACTTCTTGCATCGACAGGGTACTTGACATGGAGCTTACTAAAAATAGCCCTGTCGCAGCCACTGACACAGACAGAAAGCACTCCTGCACAATGTTAAGTTGTCTTCCAGGCACAGAAATGGTGTTGTAGTGTGCAATTTAAACCAAAGTCTTAGCCCGCAGCACTTCAATGAAATGATCCAATCCCCTTGGGGACTGTGGCTAAGCTGTTATTTTCTAGACCGCGTTAGTTGCAAAACAATTTCAGGTAGTGTGCATACAATTACAGTTCTGAAATGCTGCTACCAATTTTATTTTATATTTGAGAAAATTACATTTCAAATAATGTATTGAAGAAATCATGATTCTTGGACTTGTAAACCATTCAGCATCACCTTAATCTGAATAACTGCCAAAGAAATAGGAACTGATGGCTAAGAAGTGACTTTTCTGAAATCTTCTCAACGATGAATTATACGGTACAATATTACCATTTCATCACGAGTGTCAGACAATGACTGTACGCAACAAAAGAGACCCTAACCACATTCCCTTGACATTGAATGTCATTATAACTCAGAAATCTTCCATAGTCAATATTCATACTTCCAAGACTAGTGTACTGTGGCTGCAGTTTCTGCCTTCTATCTGATACACTGAAAGTAGCCAATGCTTCTTCAACCAAAACAAACACAACCCCCAGCCAAAAAAACACATCCTCCAACACTTTGAAAGAGGAACCCAACAAGTGTATAGGTTCAACATCAATTCTAAGTTTCCTTCAAAGTCATACACCAAAAGACACCGATATATATTGTCTTTCCATCATCATTGCTCTGTCAAAATGTTGAAGGTCCCTACTTAATAGCAGTGTGGAGGTAGCTTCACCATATGGAACGCAACAATTCAAAAGACAGCTCACCATAATTTTCTCAAGGGTAATGAGGAACCGGAAATTAATTCTAACCTTATCAGCAACACACATATGCCAAGGAAATATTTCAACGGTGTTTGTTTTGAGAAGCATCAGTTGAGACAATTGGGGAAATCTCCTACGTTATTAAAGTTTCAGGTGTGGGGAACATTTCTGGATCCTGACCCCACTTTCATCAGTAGCAGAGATTTCATGGGAGGCAGTTAATGAGCCTGTCTCAATAAACACCTCAATGCTTATTGCCTAGATGACAGGTGGAACAGAGTGGCAGGAGGGTCAATGGGAGAACCTGCCAGAATTTCTGGTTGGCGGCCCCACCAGGACAGGTGACACTGCTGATGAAGATGGAGGTGTTCACAAAAGACTCCAGACTCTGCAAGGATACTGTGACAGTCCAGTACTATCAGAAAATAGCCCTTAGTTAGAACATAAGAACATAAGAAATAGGAGCAGGAGTAGGCCATCTAGCCCTTCGAGCCTGCCCCGCCATTCAATAAGATCAAACATTAATTCTGTTAATTGCTTACTGCATGGAGCAGTTTGTTCATTCCAGTGGCAAGCACCCCAAGGAAACCCATTACATGTTGAGTAGCCGATCCAACTGGACGTCACACAAATTTACCTTCCTCCCCTTTGCCTCCAGTTCTATACAACGCTAACATGACTTCTTTGCTTTTGTAATCTATGTCTCAATTGATAAAGGCGAGTGTCTCATATGTCTTTTTCTCCACCCTACTAATATGTCCTTTGGCCTTCAGAGATCTATGGACAAACACTCTAAGGTCCCTTTGTCCCTCAGAGCTTCCTAATGTCATGCCATTCATTGAACACCTCCTTGTCAAATTACTCCTTCAAAAGTGTGTCACCTCACTCTTTAGGGTTAAATTCCAACTGCAATTTAACTGTCCATTTGACCACCCCATCTATATCTTCCTGTAGATCTTGACACTGAACTTCACTGTCAACCATCTGGCCAATCTTTGTATCATCTGTAAACTTACAAATCCTACTCCCCACATAGTCAGTAATAGATAAGGTAAAGCCACCATAGTCCCAGATCACCACAGGCTGCTCTCTCTTTGAGGGGGAGAGCTAACTGGTGGTGATTTAACCCAAGGATCAGCACGCCTCGAGGGACAAGTTGAGAAGACAGGCCATCATGAATTACTTCAGCCAGTACAGGAATTGAACCCATGCTGTTGATATCACTCTGAATTACAAACCAGTTGTCCTGCCAAATGAGCTAAACTGACAGTCATCTATGACAAATAATAGGGGATTCAGCACAGATCTCCATGGTTCACCACTGGAGACTGGCTTCCAGACAGTAAAGCAGCCTTCTGTCATCACTCTCTGTCTCCTACAACAAGCCAATTTTGCATCCAATTTGTCAAATTATCCTGTATCCCATGTGCATTTGCATTCTTTATAAATTTCCCACATGGGTCCTTGTCAAAGGTTTTTGTTGAAATCCCATATAGATTATATCAACTGCACTATGCTATCTACACACCTGGTCATCTCCTCAAAAAATTGGTAGCACAGTAGTTAATATTGCTGTCTCACAGCACCTGGGACCTGAATTTGATTCACGGCTTGGGTGACTGTACAGAGTCTGCCCATTCTTCTCATGTCTGCATCGGTTTCCTCTGGGCACTCTGGTTTCCTCCCACAGTCTGAAAGATGTGCTGGTTAGGTACACTGGCCATGGTAAATTCTCCTTCAGTGTACCTGAATAGGTGCTGGAGTGTGGCAACTAGAGGAATTTCACAGTAACTTCATCGCAGTGTTAATGTAAGCTTACTTATGACACTAATAAAGGAAGTTAAACATAAAACTCTGACAAAGTCATGCTGATTATCCCTGATCAAACCTTGCATCTTCAAGTGGAGATAAATTCTCCGCTTTAGAATTTTCTCCAATAGTTTCTCTCCTACTGATGTAAGACTCACTGGTCTCTAGTTGCCTAGTTTATCTCTATAACCCATCTTAAATAGCAGAACTTTATTATCTGTTCTCCAGTTCTCTGGCAACTCCTCCATGGTGAGAGAGGAATTAAAAATTTGGGTCAGAGCCCCTGCAATCTTCTCCCTTGTCTCTCATGGCAGCCTGGGACACAATTCATCCAGACCTGGTGATTTGTCCATTTTTAAGCCAGTCAACACTTCCTCTGTCAATCTGCTCAAGAACCTCGCACCTCTCTCCCGGAGTTCCATACCTCCAGTATCATTTTGTTGTGTAAAAACTGCTATGGAGTATTTGTTCAATACTTTACTGATGTCCAATGAAGGAAACAAGAAGGGATCACTGAGGGAGACATCCTAGATTATTCCCAAATCTCACTGAGCAAGTGGCTCGTAGGGAGCATTGATAACAACAGGCAGAATTTATCCATTTTATTGCAGTGTTGTAGTGGGTGGGAAAAGCTGCACTGAAGTTGTTGGTCCGAATGGTGGCTTTCTCCACTGTATTGTTAGCCCGCTGGAGAGAAAGCTCCAAGTGGTGCATCCAATGACGATGTGGACTTTTGCCATTTTTTGGAAAGTATCATTTCGGCTGGAAAAGCAAAGAGTAGCTCACCAGCTGTGTTGGTGGGTTTTCCTGATGCCCACAAAAAAAGGGGCAGGTCCCATGATGTAACTCCTTGATTGAGCCTGGCCCATCAGAAGCTTTTTAAAGACTGAGGTACCATTTTTAAAGGCCATCCCAATATGAAAGAGTAAAAATAGAATGCCCCCATTAGAACTGGCCCCTGATAATGTCCAGGCAGTGCCAAGGGGAAATACTGGGGCAGTACCAGGGACAGTGCCTTGGCATGGCCTACTCCCCCTGAGCAACGCACTCACTTGAGATCCTTTAATGGGTTCTGCCCATCAGGGACATGCCATGGGAGACTTGTCATAAAGCACGCCTGTGCCTCCTCACTTCAACACAAATTACTAATGTAATGGGGGTGGATAAGGGCTGTTATCAGCTGTAGAAGGCTTGATAATCAGAGGCAAATTCATTGTAATAAGGTGCCAAATGTTGAATGCTGGGATTCCCATTACATCACAGGCAGGGGAATCACTTCACACGTGATTTGGGCTTTCATGGGATTTTCAATGCTGTCGCTGATCCTGCCCTATGAAAACAGGAACAGAAAATTTTCTCCCCTCCCCCCTCATTGACTCACTACAGTTTGCAGGGATGCAGGGTTGAAAGAGAGTTAAAATAATTATGCTGACAAATCATTATTGAAGCCAGCCATTAAATTCTTTATGTTGTAGAAGCAAAACATTTTATATGTATGTCACATAGAACTACATTACATATAAAAGATTTAACAGTCTGCTTTTAGTTATCAATTCATTTTTATTTTTGGCAACGGAGTTCCATTAGGTACAAATCACATTTGGTGCTCCTTAGGGAGATGCTATGTCCTGAACTAGGACAGCAAACCATGCAGACATCATGCATCTGAGAGTTGTCAATTGGTTTTATTCACAATTTAGGTAAAATAATATGTGAGCCTGCAATAATGATACTTTAATTCAGAGTGTGAATTTTCAGTCTCTGAAATACCACAACGTAGGAGGTGTCTGATGACTTTTACAGTGTGCTACTTCGATTTATTTTGGATTAAGGGGCCCAACGAAAATTTTACTACAAAACACCTTAATCCTTCAGAGGGCCTGGTTGAAAAGATGGAAGGAAAGGAAAGGAAAGGAAGTAAGTAGATTTCTATCCATTGAATACTGCCACGGTCACTTGGCTGACAGCCTATTCTTGTGATACCATTTCCCAACATAGACCAACATCATGAAAATAGGGTGTGTCAGGGAGTCAGAGATTTAGAGCATGAAAACAGGCCCTTTGGCCCAACTTGTCCATGCTGCCCTTTTTAAGTCCCTAAGGTAGTCCCACTTGCCCGCATTTAGCCCATATCCTTCACACCCATCTTACCCATGTAATTGTCTAAACACTTTTTAAAAGACAAAATTGTACACACCCCTAGTGCGACCTCTAGCAGCTTGTTTCACCACCCTCTGTGAAAAAATTGCCCTTCTGGACACTTTTGTATCTCTCCCCTCTCACCTTAAATATATACCCTCTCGTTTTAGACTCCCCTACCTTTGGGAAAGGATATTGACTACCGAGCTGATCTGTGCCCCTCATTATTTTATAGACCTCTGTAAGATCACCCCTCAGCCTGCTACGCTCCAGAGAAAAAAGTCTCAGTCTATCCAGCCTCTCCTCATAACTCAAATCATCAAGTCCCGATAGCATCCTAGTAAATCTTTTCCGCATGCTTTCTAGTTTAATAATATCCTTTCTATATTAGGGTGACCAGAACCGTACACAGTATTCCAAGTGTGGCCTTACCAGTATCTTGTACAACTTCAACAAGACGTCCCAACTCCTGTATTCAATGTTCTGGCCGATGAAACTAAGTATGCTGAATGCCTTTTTCACCACTCTGTCCACCTGTGATTCCACTTTCAAGGAGCTATGAACCTGTGCCCCAGATCTCTTTGTTCTGTAACTCTCCCCAGTGCCCCACCATTAACTAAGTAAGTAGTGCTCTGGTTCACTCTACCAAAATGCATCACCTCGGATTTATCTAAATTAAACTCCATCCGCCATTCATCAGCCCACTGGCCCAATTGATTAAGATCTCGTTGCAATCAGAAATAACCTTCTTCATTGTCCACTATGCTACCAATCTTGGTGTCATCTGCAAATGTACTAACCATGCCTCTTCCTTGTATGCTCATCATTAATATAAATGACAAATAACGGTGGACCCAGCACTGACCCATGAGGCACACCACTGGTCATAGGTCTCCAGTTTGAAAAACAACCCCCTACAACCACTCTTTGGCTTCTATCATCAATTTTGTATCCATGGAATGGTTACAGCAGACAATACAACCATTTCACCCATTGCATTCATGTTGGGTCACTGCCGAAGCAGGATCAGCTAATTCTGCTCACTTGCCTTTCCCCACAGTCCTGCACATCTATATAATCAGATAATTATTCAATAACCTTTTAAAAGCCACAACTGCTTCTTGGCCTTTGGCTAAGGTCAAATGTCAAATCAAGCCCAAGGTGAGGTGCAAAACCTTATCTTGACAGCTTGGGTCTTGTTTGTCTCCCTTGCAAGGACCATGAATTGAATGCAATTGGAAATTGAATTTGGTTTTTGAAGCAGGAATTTGGGTTTGCCCAGTCCATTTTGAGCATTGGCTTTATAACTTTAACAATGAGGTGAAAAAATACTCAGGCAGTGCATTCAAGATCCTAATTTGCCACGTAAAATGACTTTATTTTTACATCAACTTTAGTTATTTGGCCATGCATCTGAATTTGCTGCCCTCTGCTTCCTGACCCCCTTCTCCCAAAGGGAACAGTTTCTTCTTTTTTAATCTGTTCAGCTCCCTCATGACTTTGGATACCTCTCAATCTTTTCTGCTCTAAGGGAAACAGCCTCAACTTCTTTAATCTATCCTGGTAACTAAAGGCCCTCATCCCTGAAACTATTCTTGTAAATATTTTGTACAGTCTCTCCAATGCTTTGACATCCTATCTAAAGAGTGATGCCCGGCTGGTAAACCCAATTTCTGTCCCCCAACTATCCCACTCTCTAACTCAGGAGACTTCCCAGATCATTTCCTAGCCCCCAACTTATCCCTCAATGCCCTTATATAAGGGAACCAATCAACCAATTTTAAAACTTACCTTTCTTGTTGGCCTAAATATTCTACATTCCAAGGCAAGCCCACTTCAACCCATCTGGTAGTTCATTTCACTTCACAGACTAGCTTCCAGCACAATAGCGAGGGCTATATAAGTAGGTACCTGTGGGTTGGGGACCCTCCGCCCCTTCCTTGATCACAATACCTGCATTGTAAGAGTTGAAAGAAGTTCCACCCCTCACATGGCATGCTAGAAAATCCCCAAAAATGGGAGTACACCAGAAAAACCCCAATGTGTTTACAGGAGCATTATTTTGAAACTATTTCTTAGATGAAAATCGTCAGTATTAAGTTAAAACTAATAGTGCATGTAATGCAATGCAGAAATCGTGGTGCAATCCACCTTAATTTACTCAGTTATTTATTTAATCCCTGTTTCCAATATTTAAAACAAGAATTTATAATCCATACTTAAACAATTTCTTGTGGAAGTATTTTTTGATGTCCTGAGTATGCGTGCAAATTGACCTTGCGCCTTTTTCTTATTTTGTCATTTTACTAAAATAAGCCCAGAACAAAATGAGAATGAGAGGAAAGGAGTCAACATGTCCTGGAAGAATTTCTATGTGCCATTGATACAAGTCAGAAACCCAATTTATCATCTTCCACTCTGGAAAAATAGTCAACTCTACTTAAACAGCTGTCAAGTGAGCATTTCTGTTGTATGGATAGCAACTGAATTCCAAAACTACTTTCTCTTTTTACTCATCAATCATTTTAACTTTACTGTTTATCATCTAGTAAACAAAGATTTTTCACCCAAGTTCCATAAGTTGTCTTTCTTTATCTTTATTGAAAATCCTCTTGCCATTCTTCCTGTTTCCAGGATGTATTCACAGCTTGCTAGAACTTGATTCCATAGATACCAGTAATCCTCCAGTAGCTCATCCAGCCAATTAATATTCATGGGAAATCCTTAGAATGGTTACACGATTGCAAACACAATAACAGCTGAGCCCAATCGTGTCATAAGAACATAAGAAATAGGAGCAGGAGTAGGCCATCTGGCCCTTCGAGCCTGCCCCGCCATTCAATAAGATCATGGCTGATCTGAAGTGGCTCAGTTCCACATTCCCGCCCTCTCCCCATAACCCTTAATCCCCTCTCTTATCAAAAACCCATCAACCCGCGTCTTAAAAATATTTAGCGAGGCAGCCTCCACCACTTCAACGGGCAGAGAATTCCAGGGATTCACCACCCTTTGAGTGAAGAAGTTCTTCCTCAACTCCGTTCTAAACCGCCCCCCTTTATCTTGAGGCTGTGCCCCCTAGTCCTACTATCCTTTGAGTGGGAAGAGTCTCTCCACCTCTATCCTATCCATCCCATTCATCATATATGTCTCAATGAGATCTCCCCTCATTCATAAGAACATAAGAAATAGGAGCAGGAGTAGGCCATCCAGCCCCTCGAGCCTGCCCCGCCATTCAATAAGATCATGGCTGATCTGTCGCTGCTCAGTTCCACTTTCCCGCTTTCTCCCCATAACCCTTAATCCCCTCTCTTATCAAAAACCCATCAACCCGCGTCTTAAAAATATTTAGCGAGGCAGCCTCCACCACTTCAACGGGCAGAGAATTCCAGAGATTCACCACCCTTTGAGTGAAGAAGTTCCTCCTCAACTCCGTTCTAAACTACCCCCCTTTTATCTTGAGGCTGTGCCCCCTAGTCCTACTGTCTTTTTTGAGCGGGAAGAGTCTCTCCACCTCTATCCTGTCCATCCCATTCATCATCTTATACGTCTCAATGAGATCTCCCCTCATTCTTCTAAATTCTAACGAGTACAAGCCCAGTTTATTCAGCCTCTCCTCATAGCTCAACCCCCTCAACTCCGGTATCAGCCTAGTAAACCTCCTCTGCACTCCCTCCAAGGCCAAAATATCTTTGCGCAGGTGCGGCGCCCAAAACTGCACACAGCACTCCAGCTGCGGCCTCACCAATGCCCTATACAGCTGCAGCAAGACCTCCCTACTTTTATATTCAATCCCCCTCGCTATGAAGGCCAGCATCCCATTTGCCTTCCTGACCACCTGCTGCACCTGCAAGCTGGGTTTTTGCGACTCATGCACAAGGACCCCGAGGTCCCTCTGCACCGTCGCCTGCTGCAGTTTTTCGCCACGTAAGTAATAGTCCTTCCTACCAAAGTGGACCACCTCACACTTGCCAACATTAAATTCCATTTGCCATTTCCTGGCCCATTCGCCCAGCCTATCTAGATCCTTCTGCAGACTCTCCACACCCTCCGCACAATTTGCCGTTCCCCCAATCTTGGTGTCATCAGCAAATTTCGACACCCTACACTCGGTTCCCTCCTCCAGATCATCTATATAAATGGTAAAAAGCTGAGGCCCCAGCACCGACCCCTGGGGCACTCCACTAGTCACCATCCGCCAATCCGAATAGCACCCGTTGACCCCCACTCTCTGCCTCCTATTTGACAACCAATCCTCTATCCACGCTAACACCCTACCCCCAACTCCATGTCCCTCGACCTTCTGCAATAACCTCTTGTGAGGTACTTTGTCAAACGCCTTCTGAAAATCTAGAAAGACCACATCCACCGGCTCTCCTCTATCCACCGCCCTAGACACATCCTCATAGAACTCCAGTAAATTTGTCAGACCTCACCCGATGTCTGCACATGCACAAGCCACTGAACAGTCAGCAGAAGTGGCACTCTCATTTGATTTTACCCATCGGAATTGAGATCAATTGGAGCAAATACAACCAATAGCAGCTAAGATGAGAAATAAAAAATGGAGCTTTCTCCTCACTGGACATTATACAAGGGCATTTTTTTTTAATTCACAAGAGTTTCTGAGAATCAAAGAAGTCTTTTCTTTTATTCTTTCTTGTAATACGAGTATCATTTACAGGGACAGTATATGTTGTTCATCCTTAATTGTAATAAACAGCCATCATCTTGAACCGCAGCAGTTCATGCGGTGTAAGTACATTAACAATGCTGTTGGGAAGGGAGTTCCAGGGTTTCGACCCAGTGATGGTCAAACAATGGTGATTTATTTCCAAGGTATGTGGCTTGGAAGGAAGCCTGCAGGACATTCCCATGCTCTTGGTCCTCTAGGTGATAGAGGTTGCAGGTTTGGAAGACACGATTTAAGGAAGATTGGTGAGTTGCTGTAATGGATCTTGTAAATTGTGTTGAAGTGGTGGAGGCTACGTCGCTAAATATATTTAAGTCACGGGTAGATAGGTTTTTGACAGACAAGGGAATTAAGAGTTATGGGGAGAGAACAGGAAAGTGGAATTGATCCACTTCAGATCAGCCATGATCCTACTGAATGGCGGGGCAGGCTCGAAGGGCTAGATGGCCTACTCCTGCTCCTATTTCCTATGTTCTTAAATGGTACACATTGCTGAACTGTGAATTGTGGTGAGGGAGTGAATGTTTAAGGTGATGGACGGGGTGCCAATCAAGTGGGCTGTTTTGTCCTGGATGGTATCAAATTTCTTGAGTGTTGTTGGGAGCAGCACTCATTCAGGCAAGTGGAGAGTATCCCATCCCATTCCTGACTTGCGCTTTGTAGATGGTGGACAGGCTTTAGGGCGTCAGCAGGTGAAATACTCCCTGCAGAATTCCCAGCATCTGCAAATTTTCATCTGAGCATCACCTAAAAGGCGTATCCAAATGTTGGTGCTTCTAAAATGGATTTTATGATAGTAAATATCTGAGTTTTCAATACCTTTTGAGAGGGATTGTTGCAAACCACTCAACAATTTTAAGTTATCACAGATACAAATTCTGATGGGCAACAGAATAATTTTTATTTTTTGTCTTTCAGCATCAGCATCAACTATGTTTGAGACAAGTATAAAAAGACTGAGATACAGAAGAAACTCTTTCATTTGCCAGAAGATTTGATTGAATCAAAGCCTCAGAGATAGAACAGCTGACTCTATTCCACTTCCTACACTTTGTACCTTCGTGAACTCATTGAGTAAGAGTTCCAATTTAGTATCAAATTGTGTAAGCCCAGAGTTGTGAGTACACGTTCACATGAGTAAGGACTGGATCTGCTTAACTAAATTTCCTGGGAGACCCATACACAGCAGGCAGAGATTCCTCCCATAGGCAGAGCTGCCTATGTGAAAGGATAGTGTACCACCTAGATTACATTTTTAAAATGTGCAACAGAATATAATACCCTTTTTCTGTTCTTTTAAAGCATATATTGACAAAAAACACTACTATGGAAAAAGAGATCCTACTAGTAGTGGAAGCTGTAGAAGTTATATCAATGAACAATTGTTTCTTGCACGCTATACAGACAAAATTTATCGTTGATAGGGAAGGAAATGAGTAAGTGTAGAATGTAGTCATAGCTAGGGTGTAGAGAAAGATCAACTTGATGCAAGTCCATTCAAAAGCCTGACAGCAGCAGGGAAGAAGCTGTTCTTGAGTCAAGCTGTTCTTGAGTCAAGCTGTTCTTGACGTCAGACTTTTGTATCTTTTTCCCGAAGGAAGAAAGTGAAAGAGAGAATGTCCGGGGTGCTTGGGGCCTTTAATTATGCTGGCTGCTTTGCCGAGGCAGCGGGAAGTGTAGACAAAGTTAATAGATGGGAGGCTGGTTTGCCTGATGGATTGGGGTACATTCACACCCTTTTGTCGTTCCTTGCGGTCTTGGGCACGGCAGGAGCCATACCAAACTGGCTTCAGTGCAAATTGCATCAAAATCAGCCCCAGCCTTGATCTACAACTTCTTTACTCATTTGCATCCACAGTTATGGTCAATCTAGCTTAGCAAGCCAGCACTGTTGTAATATAACTTTAAGGGACAGCAGCATGACATCACTAGAAGGGAAGTGTGTCATGCAATCCAGTCTTATTTTCATTTATTCTTTTGAACAGGACTCACGCATATACACACACAGCTCTGCTGCTGATATCTTTAAGATTTCTTCCTATGTATAGCTGTTTTAATGTACCTCATCTAAAAAAACGAACCCACAACATGCTTATCCAATCCTTACGAACAATTGGTACCTTTACACCATTAAAACACAACAGATAAAATCCACAGCAGGATTAAACATGTGACAAAGCATCAGTAATCACAATGAACATAGTTTAACAAAAAAAACTTTTAAAGACATATAAATACATAAAAATGTGTGATCCAAAAGTTTTATAAAACTTATATTAGAAAGTAAAGATCATCAGAAGTATTAGATCTAGATTTACTCACTTCTTGATAATAAAATAAAATTTAGTGCATATATGAGTGGATATTTTTTCCAGGTATATTAATTCAATATTTTTTTTTATAAGACACGTAGCGGTGTGTGGATTGCAAGGAATTACTTCAGAAATTCTTCCACTTGGGCAATAAACTTCAAGTTTGAAAAACTATTAAGCACATAAAACATAGAAACATATTTATAAACTGACATGTTAAACAGCACACATCTAATTTTTATATGAGGCCACACTGATACATATTTCTTTGTAAATGTATCCTGTCTGAGAAACCACTATGCTGACAGTATCTGGAACATTAGCTGAACTCTGGAAGTAGAAAGAAACTTAAGCAAGGAGTAAGGAGGGCTAAAAGGGGTCACTTAAAAGCATAGGCCAGCAGGATTAAGGAAAATCCCAAGGCTTTTTTATACATATTTAAAGAGCAAGAGGTTAGCCAGGGAGAGGGCTGCCCCACTGAAGGACAAGGGAGGGAATCTATGCGTGGAGCCAGAGGAAATGGGCGAGGTATTAAATGAACACTTTGTGTCAGTGGAAGATGATTCTGGGAAATGATGTGTAGATAGTTTGAGTCATGTCAAGAACAAAAAGGAGGAGTTATTGGGATTCGTGAGAAACATTAAGGTAGACAAGTCCCCAGGGCCAGATGAGATATATCCCAGAGTACTGAGAGAGGCCAGGGAGGAAATTGAGAGAAATCCTTGTATCCTCACCGGCTACAGGGGAGGTACTGGTTACCGGAGAGGCTACAAAATAAGCCTGTTGGACTTTAACCTGGTGTTGTGAGACTTCTTACTGTGCTTACCCCAATCCAACGCCGGCATCTCCACATTACAGGGAGATTCCAGAGGATTGGAGAATAGCCAATATTGTTCTTTTGTTTAAGAAGGGTAGCAAGAGTAATCCAGATAATTATAGGCCAGTGATCCTTACATCAGTGGTAGGAAAATTATTGGAAAGGATTTTTCAAGACAGGATTTACTAGACGTATTAATGAGTGGCAACATGGTTTTGTGAAGAGAAGGTCACGTCTCACGAACTTGATCGAGTTTTTCAAGGAAGTGACAAAGATGATTGATGAGGGTAGGGCAGTGGATGTTGTCTACATGGACTTCTGTAAGGCCTTTAACAAGGTCCCTCATAGGAGACTGGTACAGAAGGTGAAGTCACATGGAATCAGAGGTGAGCTGGCAAGACAAATATAGAACTGGCTTGGTCATGGAAGACATGGTAGCAGTGGAAGTGTGCATTTCTGAATGGAGGGCTGTGACAAGTAGCATTCCTCAGGGATCAGTGGTGGAACCTTTGCTGTTTGTAATATATATAAATGATTTGAAGGAAAATGTAACTGGATTGATTAGTAAGTTTGCAGATGACACAAAGGTTTGTGGATTTGTTGATAGCGATGAGGACCACCAAAGGATACAGCAGGATATATATCAATTGGAGATTTGGATGGAGAGATGGCAGATGGCGTCTAATCTGGACAAATGTGAGGTAATGCATTTTGGAAGGTCTAATACAGATAGGAAATATACAGTAAATGGCAGAACCCTTAAGAGTATTGATAGGAAAGTGGCCACGCAGGTGGAGAAGGTACTCAAGGAGGCATACAGCATGCTTGCCTTCATCGGCCGGGGCACTGAGTTTAGAAATTGGCAAGTCATGTTGCAGCTTTATAGAACATTAGTGAGGCCACACTTGAAATACAGTGTTCAATTCTGGTTGCCACACTACCAGGATGTGGAGGCTTTGAAGAGGGTACAGAAAAGATTTACCAGGATGTTGCCCAATATGGATGGCATTAACTATGAGGAGAGATTGGAGAAACTTAGTTTGTTCTCACTGGAATAATGGAGGTTGTGGGGCGACCTGATAGAAATCTACAAGATTATGAGAGGCATGGACAGAGTGGATAGAAACTTTTTCCTAGGGTGAAAGAGTCAATTACTAGGGGGCATAGGTTTAAGGTGTGATGGGCAAGGTTTAAAGGAGATGTATGAGGCAAATTCTTTACACAGAGGGTGGCGGGTGCCTAGAACTCGCTGCCGGGGGAGGTAATGGAAGTGGATACAGTAGTGGCTTTTAAGGGACATCTTGACAAATACATGAATAGGATGGGAATACAGGAATATGGTCCCCGGAAGGGTAGGGGGTCTTAGTTAAGTCGGACAGCAAGGTTGGTGCAGGCTTGGTAGCCAGCCTTGTTTTTGCTTTGTTTGGGTGTGCCGATAGCCTATGTTATGACCAGAGAGAAGGACGTAGTAGTTAATCAACTTGAACATCTGACCTTATATTTATAATGCTTGTGAAACTTAAGAAAAAAGAAAGAAATTGTGCTAATAGTTGTATTAACAATTTATGTATACTGTCTGGATCTCAAGTTGCAGCATACGTGGAAGGCAACAACTAACACACAGCACAATAAATAAGTGCTGATATTTCAAACCAGCTTCTATAAAGTATGAAATTTTAGATGTTTTCATCATTGCTAATACTACCTTAGACTAATTGACATATTTTTTGTTGTCCCTCTTTCTGGTGTGATACTGTTCTCTTGATTATTGAATACAATTGGCAGCGCAGTCTCACAGTAATGTAAATAATCATGATCCTTTGGTCCTAATTTATCCAATATTCTCTCTGCTTTATGAATATATTTAGACCATCAATTCTTTAGTGTGTGTATTAATCAGGTGCTGAAAAACACTTACTGTCTACAAAAACAAATACTCTTGTTGATATACATGCTTAATGCATAAAAGAAATCCATTTGTTTGCTTGGATGCTGGTGTGGCTTGTAATTCATTCCAGACTAAGACAATGCTTTAAAATCACCAGAATATTTTCCATTGCACTTTAGTTTACAAAGATACTGTTTGCAGCTTTGAAACTAAAACATTAGCTCAGTTAGTACTTACCCAGATGTTGCCATCCTGATGGTATGGTTTCCAGTTCCGCCCTTTATCACTGTAAAGTAGTCTGTACTGTGTCACCCAGTCCGAGCTGCTGTACCTGCCTTGGGTTGCTACAGCCGTGACCTGCTTCCTGTTCCCAAAATCCATCTGCAACCACTGATAATGATCAGAATCCAGTGGGGACCAGCCACCAGCACCTAAACAGAGGGGGGCGTGAGTTGGGGGAGGGGGAGGGAGATAATGCAAAAAATCAATGCATTTTCACAAGATTATTTCTGGCAGACAAATTAGTCATCAGCAGAGTTTATAGTTTTTGCTGTTAACCATTACACATCTCTATTATGTCGAACCATTCTCACCTTAATTTGAAATTTGCACATTTCTTCACATCCCTTACTGAGTTTCTGCATTGAATTACTGCTCATGGATAAACAACATGGTTGAAAGCTCTGTTCCTGCATTATAATTTGTGTTTTTTTAGTAAAAATACCACAATAGTCAAATTAATATTATTTTGAGGCTTTCAGCTGGTGTCTTCTTTCTTCGACACTGGGCTGGGTTGGGACATTCGATGACATGCTCATCAGCTAAATATTTTCTGGCACCCTTCAACTTGACAATATTGTATGGCTGAAGCAAGTAGAAGTATGCCCGTATTAAGGGAATGATGAAATAACGAAAAGTACGTCCAGGTAATGGAATGGTGAAATATCTGGATACAGATCCTGAAAACGGAATGAAGAAATATCTGGATACAGATCCTAACAATGGAACGGTGAAATATCTGGATATAGATCCTGATAAAGGAGTTGGAACAGAATTTGGCTATGTAGCCATAAGTGTACAAGGCGTAATCTCTGAATCTTTATCCGAGTGAGTTTCAGCACTGAAGCTCTCTCTTGTTAACTTAAGGATCCTGGCTGGCTTATTTCTTGCACTGAGCTATAGACAGTTAAATATATATTAACTTGGCAATAACATCTCTCTTTTAAATTCAAGTTCTGCTATAACCAACTCAGAAGTGGGACAAACTGTAAGAACAGCATTCCCTGCTTTAAAATACATTAATGGTTCAGATTTTTTTTTTAACCATGGTGGAATCTGAAGTCATACATTCAGTTCATTAGCCAGGCCTCCACTAATACTATCATTTCTGTAATAATGCCATTTTGCAATGTTCTAATGTGCTGTATAAAATCCTAAAGTTGATTACTTGAAGTGCTGATTCTAATTGGAACAGACCACAACATTTGATGCATTTTTTCACATCCAATTGCATTTTTGAGGTCATGGATTCTGGGGCCAATGTGGAAAATTACTCAGGTCTGCCCTGTCCACAAAAAGCAGGAAAAATCCAAATCAGCAAATTACTGCGCATCAGTCTACACTCAATCATCAGCAAAGTGATGGAGGTGTTGTTGACAGTGCTATCAAGCAGTACTTATACAGCAATTACCTGCTCAGTGAAGCTCAATTTGGTTTCTACCAGCGCCACTCAATTCCAGACCTCATTACAGTCTAAGTCCAAACATGGACAAAAATGAGATTGAAGCTTCTGCCTTTGGTATCAAAGCAGCATTTGGTTGAGTGTGGAATCATGGAGCCCTAGCAAAATTGAAATCAGTGGGAACCAGGGAGAAGTCACTTCATTGGCTGGAGTCAAAGCCAGCACAAAGGAAATAGTTGTGGTTGTTGGAGACCAATAATCTCAGCCTGAGGAAATACATCACTGTTGGATTTTCCTCAGAATCGTGCTCTTTTCCAATCTTCAGCTGCTCAGTCAATGAACTTCCTTCCAGCATAAACTCAAAGGTAGGGATATTTGCTGATGATTGCACAGTGTTCATTAACAACTCCTCTTGTATGCAGCAAGAACAGGAACAGCATTCAATTTTGGGCTGATAACTAGAAACTAATAAGTGCCACGAAAGTGCCAGGTGATGACTATCTCAAAAAGAGAAAGTCTAACCACCTGTCCCGTCCTTAAATGCCATCGTCGTTGTTGAATACTGCACAAACATCACTGGCATTACCATCGATCAAAAATTTAACTGGACCAGCCACACGAAGGCTACGAGAGCAGGTCAAAGGCTGGGAATTCTGTGGTGAGCAACTCCCCCCTTGACTCCCCAAAGTCTATCCACTATCTATAAAGTACAAGTTATGAGTGTGAAGGAAAGCTTTCTGCTTGATTGAATGAGTACAGTCCTAACAATGCTCAAGAAGTTTGACACCATTCAGGACAAAGCTGCCCACTTGGTTAGCATCCCATCCATCAACTTAAACATTCACTCTCTCCACCACCAGTGAACATGGTCAATAACATGGTCCACATGAAAGATGCACCACAGCAATTTCGTGAGGTTCCTTTGACAACACGTTCCAAATCCACAGCTGCTACCACCTAGAAGAACAAGGGCAGCAACTGCATGCAAACCACTGGCAAGTTCCCCTCAAAGTCACATACCATCCTGACTTGAAACAACATCAATGTCTCTTCACTGTCACCGGGTAAAAAATCTGGAAGCCGCTTCACAAAATTACTGTGGGTGTACTTACACCACATGGATTGCAGCAGTCCAAGAAGGCAACTCGCTGTTACCTCAAAAGATCAGCAACTGTTTTTGCCAGTGATGCCCACATTGTATGACTAAATGAAGAAATCTTTAAAGATCACATTCCCAAGCATCATGATCTTCATGACCACAAAAGGTAAAAGACAGCAGTTTCTTTGGCACACTGTCACCCTTAATTACCCACTTAGACATATAGGGCTGGATTTTATGATCTCGTTGGGGCGAGGCTCATTAAATCCCGCCCAAGGCCAACAGAGAATTCCGTTGTGCGAGCCCAGTAAAATTCCGACCATGTTGTCAATCTTCCATTTCAGTGGTGCAATTTCCTACAATTTTAACCTAACTGTATCCTACAACCACCATTGTTTTACAGACTGCAGTAGATTCATGTGACCCACCACGATCTTCTCAAGGGAATTAGGATAGGCAATATGTGACCATGTAGGATTACCAAAATGCAAGTGAAGAAAATCTCTCCTGCCATTCACCTTTACAACGCGGAGAGCTAAATAATGTGATCACATATAAATTATTTACACTGTCAACAAATAGAAGAATACTAAAGACAAGGGCATAAAGCTTTATTTAAAAGCAAATGCAATTTAAAATATTGAGATGAGCTCTCATGAACAATTTATACAAACAGCAGAGAAAGAAAGAATTTGCCTTTACATAGATTCTCCAGTCAGCTGTGCACATTGATACTGTCCCCAAAGATTTCTGTGACCCAAGCCTTTTGTGATTTTTCAACCAGGAATTCTAATCCCAACTGAAGCATCAATGGGTCGGTGCAGACATCCATGGGGAAGTTCAGGAAAAAACTGACGAAAAGACGACACATCTCTTTTCACAACATTAGCCACATTCAGGAAGGTTTTAAAAGTCTTAAGGCTTTCAATGCATGATTCAGTGACTGCGTAAGTGAGTGAGTAAATACTTGGGTGAATGAGAGTGCAAGAGTAAGAATGCCAAAGTGAGTGTGAGAGCGTGAGTGAGTCAGTGTGAGATCAAGTCAGGGGTAGTTGTGTGAGGTGCAGTCAAGTTGGGGATAGATGAGTTGGGTCAGGAGATAGTCAAGTGGGGTGGGGGGCATTAAAGTCAGTTCAAGTTGGGACAGTAGTTGGGTTTGTTTGTACTCTCAGTTCAGTTATGCTGACTATTCAGAGTTCGACCAGGTATTAACCAGTGTAACATTTCCATGGTAAGAATGGAATAGACACTAAAATCAGCGTTGGAGACATTTGTGGAGAGCACAGGGAAATGAAAATTGACCTGTCATAATTTCAAAATTTCCAGGCAATTTCAATGCATTTGTGTGTCATGACTTCTGACCAAAGATACGTGGGTTGGGTGCATTGGCCATGCTAAATTTCCCCTAGTGTCCCGGGGTGCGTAAGTTAGAGGGATTAACGGGGTAAATTTGTTGAGTTACAAGGATAGGGCCGAGGTGGGTTGTTGTCCGTGCAGACTCGATGGGCCAAATGGCCTCCTTCTGCATTGAAGGGATTCTATGAATTCCTGACATGCATTGTCCAATTTAAGTCTAATCTCCGATAACACAGATACCAGAAGATTTGAGTCATATTGTGCTCTTGGAATGTCTCACACTATTTTACAACTGACGAAGCACTTCCAAATTGTAGGCAATTTGTACTCAAAATGGTCACACTTAAAATGAACGAATGACTAAATGATCTCTTTTTGCTGGAAGGAGGACACTTGTTCTCTCTAGGAGAAAGTAACCTCCTTTCAATAGTGCCAGGGAATCTTTTATGACTCTCTGAACACAGATGATTTAGTATGAATTCAAAGACTTTCAATTTCAGCAAGGTGTAAAAGTGGCAGTATCCACTCAGGCACCCATCACACAATCTATCCAACTCTCCTTTCCAGTGAGTTCAGTGTATAATGGGCAGCCAATGAAGACAAATCCAAGAGTATTATACCACTGCTAATTTGAATGTTGAACAAATGATTCCTGCCAATGCTATGCACCTTCAACACTGAACTTAAATGTCAGCTGAAATAACATGCTCATGTTTACAATGGAGATGAAACCATATCAGCTGAATCAACTTGACATCTGTATAGCACCCAGAAAAGACCTGTTCAAACAAGCATTGAACTCCATTAGCAATTTTCAGTACAGTGAATTAATTTGCTTCATTTGTGTCCGGCTCCATCGTCTTTAATTATTAATGCTTATTACTGTTTTTAACAAACTGTTTAATGTGTTTGGGTAAATTCCTGTTTTCACAATTTTAACACGTCAACGAGCTTTAAGTAAGAAGGTTAATGGTGATTTTAATGTTGCACAGGAGTCCATGCAAGTACATTAACTAGTTTTCAAGAAAGAAAAGAAAATTCAACATGTAGATGTTGAATTTCAGAAAATCTAAACAAATCATAGCCACCGTGTTTACTAATTTTGTTACATTCTCAAAGAATTGCTGAGCTCACAAAGCACAACTTATCTGGCAGGATTTTCTGACAGATTTTAGAACTCCCAATGTTAGAAGCTCACACTTGTCAGGATTCAGAGCTCTATTCCTGGAAGCAGTCTGCTAAGTTGCTGGCTCCATGTTCACCACCCTATTAAGGACAGATGACCAGCTCCTCATGCTGTTGGCCCAATTTGAGGGATGGCAGCTCTTAAGCCTTAGCAAGAGAGGTTGAAAACTTTGAGGCAAACTGACATGACTAATTAGGCAGGTAGGTAGGCAGCCCCACCTGAGGCAGGTAGGCGACCTCAAAGTGGAAGCGCCCATGGAGGTGTTAAAATAAACAGTTATTTTAGAGGAGGTTAGGTAGGCTCCTGGAATTGGAAGAGCAACCTTCCATTTGAAGTGTTGGATACAGTCTTTGAAACCCACAGTTCCTTCTTTCAACTAACTGGGTATCTCCAGTGGCAGCCCCAGGGTGCCAGCTGGCAGCCTCCACTCAACATTGGCAATCTGCATTTGTGAAAACCTTGGGAAACTTTCCCAGAAGACGGGTTTGTTTCAGTGTGCCATCCCAATCTGACTCCCCCTACTCCCTTTTCCTCTGCACCATCCCCACCATCATTGCCTTCAACATCATCGCCACAGGGCCAGGAAGAGTCTGCCTTTTGCTTCTAACACTAAGCTATGGGCAGATAAAATCCCCAATGTTTAGGTTAGAAGTTTAATTTGTATTTTAATGCCTTAATATTAGAGAATTCTAACTACACAGCACTCTCTTGCAGCTCCCATATTAATTAAACTGTTTTCTCTGACATGCCCCTTTTCACACCCCTCATAACCGCAATAAAATATCAGTTTTCCCCAATCTAATTCATAGCTTCACTCTCCATTTTATCTACCCAGGATCTCTTTTCACAATACCAGTTTCCACTTCTAATCACCAGCTCATCTAGCTGTTTCTAAACATCTGGCTCATTTGGCCTTATTCTTCATTACCATAACAAATCTAACGATGCAGTGAATGCCAGACCCAAAGATCCACCCACTCCTGATTACTAATCATTCCTGGCAGACGACTGAATGATAAATCCACTCTGCTTAATATGCATTAGCAATCAGTTACTTATTACCTGTGTGAAATTGCTTTAACTTTCACCCTTCTCTTTCAGTTACCCAGTCCATCTACTTTAGGCTTAAAATATTGAAATTTCCCATGATTATCACATTGAAATTCCCTACCGGTTCCTTTATTTGTCTGAACAATTCACTATTTACCCATTCATCTTGAGACAGCAGTCAATATCAATTGCCAAGTTTTATTTTGTTGCCCTTTTCATTAATTAATTTACAGATTGCTTCTGCCATCTAACCTCGTCTTGTTATTTCCAGTCTTATATAGCTATTCTGTCACTGCTCAACCATAATGATGCTCTTTTACCTCGCTGAATAGGTCTCTGCTCACAAAAACATTCCATTCATTGACAGCTTCATCTCATTGAACTTGGATGCTGAAAATGTTAATAGCTTTGCTGGCTACACAAACTTTAAAAACTGATAATTTACTCCCAATAATCCTTGTGTTTATAAAATGATATTATAAACACATTTTTCAATTCCCGCTTACCCCTACTTGAACATTGTATTATACTTGTACTCCTCTCTCTATAAAAGCCAATTTCATCTCTCAACCAGTAATAACCACTTGTTTATCTTTCTTTGTCAAGGTCCTACAATATATACTGCTATCAATGTCAAAAATGTCCCAAGGCAATCACAAAATCATAGATAAGTAACACATCTGGAGAGGTGAACCCAAACTTGGTTAAAGAAGTGGGTTTTGAAAGGGATCTTAAAAGAATTAGAGGAAGTAAGAGGAGGATTCATGAAGGAGCAACAGATGAAGATAAGGGATGGAGTTTTCCCATCCTGCTGCCATGTGAATTGTAGCGGACAGGACGTTGATCATGCAAAGATCTGTTGACCTCAAGCGAGATTTTCAGGTCTTAGGGCGAGCGTCTTTGGAAAATCCCACCAGGTCAACAATGGCGAAACCAAGAAAGGAGATAGATATACAAATAATGAGAGTCGGATCAAAAAGCTCAAACACAGTTTGAAGGTAGTTACAGAAATCAAAAAAAGTGAGGCCATAACTTGATTCAAACATAAGGATGGATATTTTAAATTAGAGGCTTTGAGAAATAGAGAGCTTATATATGTCAAGAAGAACAGCAGTGACTGGTGAGTGGAAGTAGGTGTAGGGTAGAATTGGCTCCAAACTTCGGGACAAACTAGGGTGTGATTTTACCACCTAGCAGTGCCCTGATAACAAGGTAGAGAGCTGGAAAACTGGCATGCAACACTAAAAATCTGATTGGTGCCCAGCACCAAATGGTTTTCTATGTTCCCAGCCCCTTTCCAATGGTGCAAACTGCTTTGTGCCCAGAAAGGGTACAAAATTTATTAGCACGAGATTGACTGGATTTCAATATCAATAAGGAGTCCAGCACACATGCACCCCCACTCCCTGATGCTTCCCACCTCTCCAGTGAGGTGTTACACCGGCACAGATCAGTATTGGACTCCATGAGCAGAAACCAGGTGCAATGGCCATGCGGGCAGATCGTACTCCATTGAATCCCCTGGTCGTGGGTATGACTGGGAAGTGACCATCAGGCACAGCCCACCTGATAGTGCCCACTTGACACACTGGCATTGCCAGTGTGGCACTGCCAGTGTGCCAGGTCAGCATCAAAGGTATGGTGGGGCGGGGGCTGAGCGGAGGTGAGGCCTGCATGGGAGCCAAGACGGGCGCACCCAAGTGGGGGCTAGAATGGGTGTGCTATGATGGGGGGCTAAAACAAGGGCTATGGTGGGGGAGTTGGAGAGATCAGGGCACCCTTGCTAAACAGCGTGCTCTGCGTCTGAGAGAATGGCGTGATTCACCCCATTTTTCTCACCGTTACGACACACAATTTTTTATGAAGAATTCCGCCTGATGTTTACAGGATGTGCAGGGAGAGAAGTCCACCAAGAAAACACTGGAACAGTAGAGTCTGGAGATTAGATAAGTATTTGAGCAGCAGATGGGCTGAGACTGAGGATTATAGTGGGAATATAACTTGTAAATATTTGTCCATTGCCATTTGGTGATGGTTCAATTGAATCACTCAAAATGTTTTTTTGACAGAAATTCCTCGAGTATTTTATTTTCATAGTCAGAAATTGGTGGCATTGAAATTTTAAACAAGGTAAAAAAACAATTTTTGTCTTTTGATACGCTTATTAAATTTGTTACTGGAGGAACTCAGTCTCCCAAAAAGCTCTGTTCAAATGTAGCATTTTTGCTCAGGGTAAGTGCATTATATTTGCTGAAGGCAGTTTGAGAAAATGCAAACGTACAATTTCTTAGAGCGCATCAATTAGAGCTGTCCAAATGATGGAATGTTTTTCACAAGTTATCTGGCAAAATCTTTGCGGATTTTATTTCAACAAATTTGGAAGACGCATTTTAAAAGATTTATTCAAGTAAATTCCTGAAGAAAGAAATGACTTGCATTTAGCTTTCAAAACCTCAGAGCATCCCACAGCACATGTGAAATGTAGCTGTAGTTACATTGCATCAAATATGGCAGTCAATTTGTGCTCAGCAAGGTTTCACAAAGAGCAAGAAAAAGTAAGTAAATAAATATTCTGAGTTTTTTTGTGATTTTGGTTGTGGGATGAATGTTGGCCAAGACACTGAGACAAGTACCCAACTCCACTTGGAACAGTGCTACATGTCCCTGTGACAGCAATTGGGGCCCAAGTTTAATTTCTCAATCTAAAGATTGCCAGAATTCTCACTGATGGCATGTTTCCCAACCCCTCCTTGACATGAGTCGCCAGCATTGAGACACCTTCCGATGTCCCCCATTATGACCTCTGAAATTCCCCCCCCCCCACCTTTATTATCCACTGAAATGCCAGCTTTAAAAGAAAACAGAGGCTATATTTGACAGTGGCAGGGGAGAGAATGACAAAAAGCACAGGTCACTGATTCAATTACTTTCATGTTTTGGCTTTATATGGCTTTAAACTATAAATACTCAATAAAAAGCACAGTTGAAACAGAACATGAAAGAGCTATGTCAAAAGTGCTTTGCTCTTCATTAAACTGAGCTCTTTATTGAAAAAAAAACGAGTTCTAAAAGCAAGAAAGAAAATCTCTAATTGCTCTTTTCTTTCTACCAACAGGTAATGCATGAACAGGTAATGCATGAACAGATAGTGCGTGAACAGGCAATGCTTGCCTTTAGTCAAATCCCTGAAAGGAAACAAAGGAATTAAAATCTCTTCTGTAGAATTTAGATAAATTCATTAAATATTCTAGCTTCCTGTGGATATTCCGAACAGTGCCACTATTTCATGGTAAACTGCTGCATGTGCATTTTTGCATTATTAATACAACAATGAATATGTTTACTTAGTATATAAAAGACCTCCTAAGTTCTAAGAAAGACTAGATGCTGAACCACAGAAGGAAACATTAGGAGGCTAATCAAGAATTTGGTCAAAGAGAGTTGTGAAAGAGGACAAAGATATGAAAAAGTGGAGGGTTTCAGAGAGGGGTTTGAAAAGCCCAGGCCAAGGTGGTTCCAAGAACTGGGATCAATAGAAAAAGTTGCTGAGAAAAAAACCCCTCTACCATCGACTTGGCTGTACCTTTCCCGAGTAGATCTGACTGCTAGTTTCTGTTCTCATCTTGTCATGCCCCATAAAGGAACACCAGATTCATAACTTTTCAAACATGAACTGACATCAGTATGGCGGCTCTTGGAACTGACCTTGTTAAAAATCCAAGATTAAAATGCTGCAAAAGATACCCACCAAGAGTCACCTGACATGATCTCCAAATTCAAACCGCCACAAGTACTGAAAGGCTATATGTCCACATTCCATTTAAGGAGGTGTCATTACCCATCTCCTGAGACCACCCAGAAAAGGTCTGCTGATCTGAATGGGTCTTTTCAGAAACAAAGATGATGGCCTCCATTCTCCTGAATCAATTCTAAGTGACCACATCAGTGAGAAAATCAGAGTGTTTCTTGCTAGTGTTGGCAGTAGCTGTGAGATGGGATCCTTCCACCCGAGTAATGCAAATTTATGCATTGCACGAAACACCCCCTCCAGCCTGACAGACAGGCACCCCACTCCCTTCACAGTGGAAATGATTATCCCCCTCACGGCCAGGGAATCACCACCAATCCCTCATCCTTGAGGGGTATCCTTCCATCACCACGGAACGAACAGGTCACCTCCACCCCCTCCCCCACCCCACTCATGACACCACGCAGGCATTCGGGTGACATGACCACCACCTCCCTCACATCAGAGGACTACATATACATCCCTCTCTCACAAGCGAGATACTCCCTTAATGACCCCCTCCTTTGGAAGCCCCTCGTGACCCCCAGTGCCAACTTGCATTGACCCCTGGCAGTGATGCTCTTCAAAAGTAGTGTTTTTCAGTTCCTCTTCTGTCTAAGCATTGTGGTTAAGAACATGGGGGGTTGGGGGTTACTTGAGATGCATTCAACCATAAATGCAAAGATAAACAAACAAAGCTAAATGCATGTTGTCTAAAATCCATAAAGCTGTCAATCAAAGGTGTGTTAAACTGACCGGGTAAAAATTGAATGAAAACATCTGCTTTCAAAAGGTTTGCAGGGATTTCAAAGAGTGTGATCTTTGTATGAAAGCTCAAATAAATGTGTTTTAAAGAATGGGGTTGAGTGAGCAACTGTGGAGAAGGGAGCTCCATCCCACTACTGAAAGTGTTTGACTTCTGTCAGACAGAGGACTTGAAAGGGGTCTTCTCACATCTGCAGCTTTTTAAAGAGAGAAAGGGGAAATCTTTTCTTCTGAATGGAGTACTGATGTAATTCGGAAGCCTTCCAGGTGTCAAGTGCTCATGGAGATTAACCCCAAAGTTTTCAAAGTCCACAGACCAGAATGAAGCCTTTGATCAGTGAGATACCTGAAATCATCATAGGAGCAATCTTCGAGTTTCTCAGGGCTAGAAGGGGCAGTCTAACCATAGACACCCATTCTGGGGGAAGAGTGCAGAATCAATCCCTTTCCCCAGCCTCAGCCCACCCAACCCCCAGGACCCTTGAGGGATCCTTCCTCTGCAGCCTTGCAGTGGCAGAGAGCATATGGGCACTATATTTACCTTCTTGGCCCCCTCCCTTAGAATCCAACATGTTAAGTCTACAATTGTCAGGACCATCACCAAAGCCCACCCAGTGTAGATCCTGCAGGGGAGGTGGGAAAATGGCAGGAGCTAGTTGAATCCAGTTTCAAGCCCACTGATTACATTTAAAATAGACCTTTTGTACAACTATTGGAATCCTGCCCGCTTTGGATGGAAACCTGATTGGGGCCAGCATGATGTGGAGATGCCGGCGTTGGACTGCGGTAAAACAGAAAGCAAGCCCACAACACGAGCGTAAAGTCCAACAAGTTTATTTGTAGCAAACACCCCAAGCTTTCAGAACAGGCTGTCCTTCGTCAGGTGGCTGGGAGTTGGCAGCCCGGGAGAATCACAATGGGTAATTCTTTTCAAGTCCAACAATAGAATAAATCAGCCTCCTCACAGCAAAGCTACAAAGTAATTAACTTTGTGACCTTCGAGAAGTTTGGCTCTTCAGGAGAATATTGCAATAACTTCGATATAAAATTCAGATATTGAGTTCATTAACTACACTACTGGTGAAGAAAAACACATTTCTTCACCAGCCTTGCATTATGTGCTTGCCATTCATGCCAATTATATGAGTTTCCAAATTATTATTTTGTTTCTAATCTGTACCTTGCACTTGAGGCAGTTGAAAGGAGGTTTACTTGATTGATGCTTGAAATGAATTGTCTTATGAAGAATGGTTGGAAAGGCTGGGCTTGCTTCTGCTGGAGTTTAGAAGAGTGAGAGGTTGCTTGTTTGAAGTTTAGAAATCCTGAATGGTTTTGACAAGGTGGACATTGAGAGGTTGTTTCTTCTTGTGGGTGAGCCCAGAACTAGAGGCCACGGTTTTAAAATTAGGGTCACCCTTAATAGACATAGATGTGGGGAAAGATTTTCTATCAAAGGTTCTGAGACTTTGGAACTCTGTCTCAAAAGGCAGTGGAAGCGGGATCTCTGAATATTTTTAAGGCAAAGATAGGGAAGATCACTCCCAACTTCTCATCCCCTTCCCACGCAAATCCCTTGCAAATGCAGAAGTTGCAACACATGCCCCTTTTCCTTCTCACCATTCACGGCCCCAAACACTCCTTTCAGATGAAGAAGCATTTCATTTGGACTTCCTTCAATTCGGTCCACTGTACCCTCTGTTCCCAAAGTAGACTCCTTTACTTTGGGAAGATTAAACTCAGACTGAGTGGCTGTTTTGCAGAATACATTCGCTCAGTCTGTAAATGTGACCCCCAACCTTCAACTCAGTATCTTGCTCTCATGCCCATATATCTATCTTTCGCCTACTGCAATGTTCCAGTGAAGCCCAGCATAAAGTGAAGGAGCACTTCCTCATCTTCTATTTTCACACTTCTATTTTCAGTGTTGAGCTGAACTGAACACTGAATTTAACAACTTTAGACCATGATCGTACTCTTCTAACTTGACCCCACTTTTTATCAAAACCGTATTTTGTCCCAATGCAAAAACCCCCATCTCCCCCTTCCCCTATTCAGCTGTCACCTGATCTTTAGTCTTGCTTTCACTGAGCATTGACCTTTCTTCTCCTATTAACACACTCTGCTATTTAAATGTCATGACCAGTGCCTTCAATAGCCCTATACACTGCCATTAATGCTTTCTCTGTCTTGTGCCTTGCACACTTTTGTTTAAGCTTCTCATAGCTCTCATCTATCATGAGCCTTCTATTCTGCTCCACTCTTTTTTTAAGCATGTAACCCATCACATTTCTACCACTCTTTAGCTCTGAAGACATATGGACTGAAAACATTAAGTCTGTTTCTTTCCCCAAAGATACAGTCTTGTAGATAGATCCTAGTTGGGAAAGGGAATCAAACGTTATCAGGTGTAGATGAGGAATACAACTCTCAACACAAATAGATTACCAAGGTCTGATTGAATAGTGGTGCAGACTCAAGGGGCTTAATGATCTACTTCTCTTATTTTGTATGTTTGTAAAAGTGCAGTAGTCTCTTTAACCACATTTCCCACAAATAAGTGTTGTGCATGTGACTTGAGCCTTGCAGATGGTCGAAATAGGACTCAGGAGATGTATTATTCACTGCAGAATTAATTGCATGATAAAAACGGTTACTGTTTACCAGGTAAAATATCACCAAAACATTTAAAAATATTTGTTAACTTTCAACCATTATTTCTTCAAAATTATTATATGCCTTCATTGACATATTTTTCCATTTACCTGGCTGTTTTTTTCAATCCCCTTTTCTACTGCATCCTCCTCCCTCCCTGTCAAGTGCATGCATGCAACCTTCAGTCTGTGGTGCCATGACTAGGGTGATTCTGTCACGTGGGCACAATAATTAGTGAAGATGTGTAAAAATTAAGTTTCTGACACTGAGAGGCAGAAAACTCTATTGACAGGATGAGGGGACAATTGCTCCCTGGTTTTACATTGCCAGCTAACGCATCTAGGCCCTTTTTCAATTTTCCAATTTCCCTACCAAACACATCCATCCCAGTCAAGAACAGAAAGTCTCAACCATTGAGTGAAAGGCAGGTCAAATTAAAACAGACAGCAAAAAAAGCAAAGGGAAAATAAAACAAAAATATAAAATTCTACATTTTTAAGTTCTTTTCAAGGAGAGTTTTCAAGTTATTTAAATTAAAACCTGAGTGAATAGAACTCTACACTTGAATAGTTAATTCTCAGCGTTAGAGAGATTGACTGGTATTGTCAATTAGTGCTGAGATTGGAATGAACAAGGCTTAATTTTTTGCGTCAGGTCTGTATCTATTGTTTGATAAGGTCAACAAATGCAATGGTGCGTCCCTGGTGCTTTTCCTAACATTTTCCTTACATGTGTCTGGCAACAAACACCATGAGTGGGTTTTCACGACCCTGTCAGGGTGGGTACATGGTAGGAAAATGCGGCAAACCCTTCAAAGTTCCATTAATTTCAGCAGGGCTGGAAGATCCCACCAACTGGAGGGGTCATAACATTGTGCTCTACGTCGACGGTTCGTCTGGAAGGCCTAAGGCCACACTATGTCTGGAAGAACTTCATTTCAATTTCACTTAATGATCTGTATAGAAATTCATTTTAGGGATATTTCTCATTTATTAAAAAACATATAAATAAATAATATAAAGAAAGAACATTACCCTATCACTGAGGTCAAAGTTTAATTAAAATATGTATTAAAAACTATTCTACTGTATTCAAATAATCAGTTCATGAGTCTCACTATGAGTTCACATCCTCACCCATACAAACTCCCGTTAAAAGTTTTTGTAGGCAAATGAGTTCAGGAATTGATTTGTCCTACACCTGAGGGATTGTAGCTTTTTCTCTGAAGAAAGGGAGCAATGATACTTAAACAAGGTGTGATTCTCATTGTTCAGCACACTCTTAATTGATGTCAAAATTCCTAAAGAATAGATTTCATTTAGCAAGATCAGCTTTCCAAATATCTTTCCTGTCTGGTTCAATAATCCCTACACCTTTAAAAGCTTAGGACTCTCAACTAAGTTGGATAGAAGAGCTTCAGGACTGTAGTATCTGCTCAAAAGGATTAATTTTCTGAAATAGTATAATTGTGCATATCACTTGGCCACCACATATTTTTCCCTCCAATTCATCCTATCATGTACTTTGATATCTCAATACTACTTCTGAATATTTAGTAAATATTTCAGAGTCCACATCATGAAATTTCACAGGAACAAAATCATTATTTGACTTCTTCCTGAAGTCACCCGTAAGTTATTTCGTATTGTTTTTGCTCAGTTTAGAGAATTGTTACCACATCATATAGCATTCTTCTCCAATAAGTTCCTATAGGAGGAGGCGTTGTTGCCTACTCTTACTGATTGTGGTCTGTGGGTTAGGAAGTTCAGGATCCTGTCACAGAAGGAGAAGCTGAGCCCCAGGCTATGAGCTTGGAGATGAGTTTCATAGGAATAATGGTGTTGAAGGCTGAGCTATAGTCAATAAATAGGAGTCTGACATAGGTGTCTTTGTTATCTAGGCATTCCAGGGTTGAGTGCAGAATCAGAGAGATGGCTTTTGTTGTGGACCTATTGTGGCAGTAGGCGAACTGTAATGGATCCAGGCAATCTGGGAGGCCAGAATTTATTTGTATCCTGACTAAACTTTCAAAGCACTTCATAGTGATAAGAATATCCATAGAAAAATATATGGTTCAGTACAAGATAAATCAGACTGATCGAAGGAGAAGTTGAATTAATCAAGGTATTAGCTGCTTGCTCAGTGTTCTTTGTTTAGGGGGCTAGCCAGTTCCAACTCCCAGTTCCAATATACTTAGACCCACAAGTCATCGGACAGAACAGCACTCTTTCACTTTTGTCACATCCAAACATGATTATGAGTGAATAGCAAGGAAGCTTTAATAGCTACTCCATCAGAATAATTTGAGACAGCACCTCCTGATCACTAAAACATTGCATACTAACAGGAGTGAAAGATAGCAAGTGGGACTGTGTGGCAAATTGCTAAGACATCAATGTGTTGCATGAATTATCAGAGCAAATAGCACTTAATTCATGAAGTGATGGTTATTGAATTTAGTCAATGTTATGGTTTGTTTATGAATAATTCTGTAAGATTATCTTCTTAAGAAAATGTAATGTTAAGGCTGGACTATGAAACATGATAGTTTCACTAAAAACTGTCAATTTGTTAATGTTGGAATGTGTGTGTATACGCGAGAGAGAAACTGCATGAAGTCTAAACTGGAAAGGGCAAGTTATGCAAATGGAAGGAGGCCTACACATTAATTCATTCAGGTCATTGTAGAACTGACAAACTATAACATATTTCATGCTTGTGAAGAATAAAACAAACTGTAAGAACTCAAATGTTATATGAACTAATATATTGAACTCTATTTGAGTTAATGTCTGCTTTAGCATGAATTTCTTTTCATGCTATACTCTTAAAAACTTTATATAAGAAAAATAGTAGAGATAAGATGAACTCTTTTTTGGAAAGGCGGGATAAGATGAATGTGAAACTAAAGAGTTATAGGAGTGGAGTTATTAACAGAAATGTTAGAACCTTTGAGAAAAAAAACAGAAGGCCACCTTGAAGTTCCTATATGTTGGGGAATAGGGAGTCTGTGGGCTATCAATGACCTCAGCTTGATCCAATCATGTTGGCCAGAACAAATTATATCCTAATATGGTATGGCAAAAGTCTCGCCAGGGATGAAAGAAAGGGGCTTCAAGAAATCAGTGACACCCCTAAAAGAGAAAAAATGACTAAAGTCAACAGAACACAGAAAGACAGCTCCAAAGCAGGAACTGTCAGAGCCAAATTTTGCTGGACATCTATGCTGTTAAGTATTAACTCTGACTTTGTTAAAGAGCTTGAGTCCATACCTTGTAGGCCAGAACTGGTCAAGAACCTGGAGTGTGATGGGTTTGGGTATCCTCTGTCTCACATACATCATATCTGGTCTCTCTCTATGAAATCTTACAGGTCTGCCACATAAATGCCATTTCTATAAGAGCAGGTCAGAGGCTGGGAATTCTGCAGTGAATAATGCACCTCCTGACTTTTATTTTGACCATCTGTAAGGCACAAGTCTGATGGAATACTTTCCATTTGCCTGGATGTGTGTGCTTCAATCATACTTACAAAGCTTGACATCGTTCAGGACAAAGCAGCCTGCTCGATCAGCACCTCATATGCCATCTTTAATAACTACTCCCCCCAGCAACTATCACTCTGATTGTTGCCTGTGTCATCTACAACATGAACTGCAGCAACCTGTCAAGCCCTTCTCCCCAGCACTTCCAAACTGGTGGATTTTACCTCTTAGAAGGACAAGCGGCACAAGCACTTGGAACACTACTACCACAATTCCTCTGAAATCACACACCATCCTGACATGGAAACATATTGTCTTTTCAATGTCGCTTGGTCAAAATCTTGGAACTGCATTCTCAACAGCACTGTGAGGATACCTGTTACAATACTGCTTTCATGCAACAGATAAATAGTGAGTTTGTATCATTACTGCAGGGAGTGATATTGTATTGCATGAGACAAAGCAGTAAGAATTATATGAATCCCTTAATATGATGTTTGTGATTTGTACATCTTATTGCAAGCCTTCAATAAAAATAATGTAAAGTATTTGTTGCCTTGTGTAATTGATGAGTTTCTATAAAGACAAACCTTCAGCATATGAACTGCAAAGATTCAAGAAAACAGCTACCACTACCTACAATGACTCTAATCAGGCGATTGAAGTGGGCCTATTAGAATATGAACATCACATTGACGGGCTAATCAGAGAGCTTCTTGCTTTGTATTTATTTAACCAGGAGTGTCTGTTCCTCTGGGAATCCAAGTGTAGGCTGCTAACTAAAAGCACACCGTATGCTGTTGTCAGTCATGTAAATAAAGGGATTTTGGTGAAGGGATTTCTGCCTTCGAGGACTTACACCTTCTCAAGGGAAATTAGGGAAGGCAATAATTGCTGATTTAGCCAAAAATGTCCACATTTCATGAGTGAACAAGGAGGCTTCTAATATTGCTTGCCAACAAAACACAAGTCATCTGCCTGGTCTTTTTTTAAATCAGTTGTCCTCCAACAATTTTCCTGTTGACTTGAGAGATTATGGGTGCAAAATTATCAGCTTGGGGATTGCAAAGTTTTTTCTGTCTGCCCGTTTCCATGAATGTCGTATGCAGCCCTGCAGTAAGCAGCTTGCAAGTTCATGTGAAATGAGCATCAAAGCAAGCTCTCACTGCTTAAAGTGAGGCCTCTTAAAGATGAGGTGCATTCTGGGCAGTAGCAAAAGCCAAAACTAACTGGTAACATTGGAAAACCCTGAGAAAGTTCCTGCAATGGTGCAGCAGGTTTTCCTGTGCCACACTGGAGTTGCTGGTTCAGAGGAAAGACATTCCTTTCCCTTGGGGTGCCAAAGGGTGCTCCAGACAACTCCTCAGAGGATAAAGTTAGGCAGATCACTATAACAGTTGATGCTACCAGTCTGCTGCCAAGGGCCTGAATGCAATGCCCCAAGAAGTTTTATAACACAACACAAATGGTCAAGGTCATTGAATGCATCATTACATGACAATTGCACTTGCCTACCAACAATGTTTATACCATAACTCAAACTTTACATTCATTCATTTCACCCTCATAAACTTAGCATTGGTAGAAGTTGAACATTTATATCTCACAGTTTCCACATAGTGGTAGCATTTTAACTGCAGCAGGCAGATCACTCAAATACATTGCACCACAATAACTGATATACACGACATGGTGGCACAGTGATTAACACTGCTGCCCCATGGCATCAGGGCCCTGCGGTCCATTCTGGCCTTGGGTGGTTGTCTGTGCGGAGTTTGTATGTTCTCCCTGAATCTGCATGGATTTCCTCTGGGTGTTACTGTTTCATCCCATACTCCAAAGATGTGCTGGTTAGGTTGATTGGCCATGCTAAATTGCCTCTTAGTGTCAGGGAAATTAGTGTCAGGGTAAATATGTGGGGTTATGGGAATAGGGCCTGGATGCAATGGTTGTCAGTCTAGGCTTGATGGGCCAAATGGCCTCCTTCTGCACTGTAGGGATTCTATGATTCCATGATACTTCCCTCTGTTTTGCAAGGTATGGTAGCCAATGCATGAAGGCAGCAGCAAACCGCAGAGGGAAAAGTATGATTGCATATACCGACATCCATAGGAAACTGTGCTGAGGATAATTGGAGCAGTCATCTTTGAGGTTAAGACTAGCAGCACTTCTGAAACGATCAAGAGTGATGGTATGACTTGTCTTTACACACCTTCTCAAATGTCACCTGATCCTCATTCTCATCACACAATCTCGTACAAGCTGCAGTTAGTGTATCTATGGCATCTGTATCCATCTGCCAGTTCTCCTCTCGTTCCTACTTTCGCCTTTGGAATTTATGCTTTTAGATAGCCAATACCAGTGGTGTCTGAGGGTCACAGCACACTTTTGATCTTCATTGCCAGTTGCTCAGATGCCAATGTTTTGCAAACTTTAGAGGACAGTATAGAGCACATGGTCAGTCATTAGGAATAAGTAAGTTGCAATCTGCAAGGTATAAGGATAATATTGGTGTAAAATCAACAGAAGGTTAGAATACAAACCTGTTCTGCTGTAGACGACTTCGATGAGGAGATGGGTTTTTGTCATCCATTTGGTAGCCATTACCCAACGTCAAAGTACAGTCCATACTTCTAAAAGACAGTCTGTTTAGCTGGTATTTTGTTATCTGGGTGCTGGCTGAGGTAGGGGTTACCTCATCCTGAGGCAAACCCAAAACAGAAGAGTTCAGATGAGGTCAGAAAAGAAGAAGGTCCATCTCCATTTATTAGCACGTCAACTAGTTCTGTTGTTCGGCCCTTTTACCCTAACCTCTCATCTGCCTACTCACCTAGAATGCACCAGATGCACAACTAATGAGTCAAACATAAGCAAGTCTTTGAAATATTCGTGAAATAGAAACGATTCAGCCATCCAAAAATCCCTTTGAAAATATTTGTCTATTCTACATTCTCAGAAAACTGTCAATTAAACACAGCCAGTGAAATTCCCATTGAAGAAACATTTTATCTAACATCTCTTAACCTTGTCCAAATAAACAGGCTAGCCTTGAAAAACTACTTTAAAGAAAAATAAACTTATTATAAGCTGGTATTTGATACCAGAGAACTTGAATATTTCTAAAAAGGGAGGCATATTGCTAAAGCTTTTCAGGACAAATACCAGAATTATAAATTTCAAATGATCTGAACAATTTATACGACAGGACAATAGTGTATTAATTGGTTGGCATGTCAACTATCATTAGCCAAGACCTCATTGGATGATCATGCTTTTAAGTAATGCTGGTGGAGGGGTGTTAATGGGGATGTGTCTCACGCAGCTGGATCCATGTTCAACAGTGTGTTTATGAGAAGGCATTAATTACAGTGGCGACATTTGCAGTGGCAGGTTGGGCATGAAATCAGCATTAGATGCTGACTGACACCATAATCTGTGTATTTCTGGTGCATGAATGGAACACTCATATTATTGTCCATATAATCATGACAAACTCTGTAGGCTCAATAGTGGAACTGCTTGGGAGGCCCTTGTCATTTTGCAACTGAACCAGCTCCTGCAGCACCCCCTCATCACCACTGCAGAGCCATATTTTGCAGCTTATTTGCTTTTTGACCATTCTGCTTAGCTTTATTTGCATTCATGCTGCTGCATTCAATTGTATTGCTCTCTTAACTTGATTAATATATCATGATTGCTTTATTTCCAACTTTTTTTTTCCCACAACAGTCTTCCAATCAGCTGATATTTCATTGGAGCACAAAGGGCAAAAATCAGAATTATTTACGGGGAGCAAAGTTCACTCCGATATTTAACTGAGACAAATCAATTGACAAAGGAATGAAAAAGGCAGCTGTACCTTGGACAGTGTCCTCAAATATCCAGAACTTGCAATTACAGACCCCAAACTATTCTTACTGTATCTATCATGACCACTTCTGTTTAATAATTAAGCTGTCAGAGAGATATGTTACCTCCTTATGATCAACTTCAATGGCAGGCAACTTGTACCACACAACCTTTTTCTTCATGACTCTGAAGCACACTGAAGCTTGCTGAGTCCCCTTCAGCAAAATATGCTAAATCAGCCAGTCAGCTATCCTCAGATTTATCAACCAAGTGACAGAAGCCTTGTTTTTAAGAATCAACAAGCAAACTCTTTTCCCTCTGGAAAGTGAGCATCAGCATGATAGAACATAGATCTTTTACCAGGTTCCCAAAGTACACACCATTATCACTGGCATTCCTTGATCCACTTAACCAGAAAGTTCCTGCTCCTCCTGTAACACTGCCACTTGACCCACTTTATTGATGCTTTTTGCCTCACCGGAAGCCAAGTGCACCCTTCAGTAAGTAGATAGCTATTGATGCTTGTAAACTCTAGTGAGAGAGAAACAGTGTATGTTACTTTCCTCAAAGCCTCAGCCAGAGCTAATAGGTTAATTCTCCTGGCCTCAGATGATGGCAAGAGGTTAACGATATAATATTTGCTCTCCTCAGCACCCGCTTCACAAGACGTGTGTCTGCTTGCTGGTATGTAATCGTAAATTTAAAAATTGACAAAAAAGAACTAAATCGATTATCCTGAAGAGCCAGCATGATTGGGCTTCTGTGTTATATCATTCTACATGGTTATGCACACAATGGGTAAGATCTTCCGACTGTTCATGCTGGTGGGATCCTCTGGTTCCACTGACGGCAGATCCGAGCCATGGATTTCCTGGAGACAAGAGTAGATTCAGTGGGAAATCCCATTGACAGCAGCAAGACCAGGATATTGCACTGCTGGGCAATGGTGGGCCACCTGCCTCCTGCTGTCAAGAAACACGCCATGGGGAGGCTACTGAATCTCACCCAATGTATGCTTTCTTCTAACGTTAAACAGGACAGACCACAATTCTTTCAAACACACTCTGATATTTATGATGTCAGGCACTTCCGCTAGAAAATTTCAAAGCAGAAAACTAATTTCAACCCATTAGCATCTTGGAATGAAAATTTATTTTTTAGAAGTTGTGTACACATTAAGAAAACCACTGGGCTTATCCTTCAACAAAGAAAGAAATGACACATCTCATGGAAGTCTCCAAGAAAGAATACTGAATAGTACCATTTATAGGAAGATAACCCAAGATTGAACATCACAGAATCCCACCTGCCAATTTGTTCCATATTTACTGCTTTTTCATGCTAAGTTCTGTATAACCTTGAACCTCTTGCAGTGCACATCACACATGCCCATTTTGAATAGAGAATGCATTTAATGACTACTCAACTTTGAAAAATGCAATGGGCAGCCTTGCAACATTCCGACTACATTCAACGGGTAATGAGCTCTGCAGCAACCACCTGTTTGAAATATGCACTGCCAGTCCTTTGGCTGATATGGAGGATGATTCTTATGCTGGCCTAGAAGTGTTGGAAGCTAGAATGTGGAAGGAAATGTTGACCTTTCCTGCCACTAACAGTGCCAGCCTTATATTAAAAGTTCGTCATAGGCATTCTGACAGCTGATGGCATAACCAGTCAATTAGTTCCATGCTGAGGGATATGCCAAGGTTTGAAGGTTACTGTAAAAGCAATGTGGCGTTTGTGATTGCATTGCTGGCTTGCTGTCTTTCATCTTGCACAATTTTAATATTTGTATAAGATAACCCTGGAACTTTAAAAACAAGCCCATGGTTACTGTAGAATTGTCCTGCTGACTGCAGCTCGATACCTTGCTGCTCCAGGTGAAAGAAATTTGCATGTTGTTGACTACATGTTGGACATCACAGTAGTACTTTGTCTCCATGATTCATAATGACATTGAGATGAATTCCTGCATTGTGCCATGTTATTTGCCTATGGAACATTGCAGACTGACGTATTATCGTCATGTGTTAGGATCCTGGACTAGAACCCAAAGCATATTATGAACCCAACAACTTTTCTTTTTTAGCATAAATCTGAGGAAAGGATGCTTCCTTCCAGGAATGATTCCACTGTCAAAGTGGGGACATTTCATACTAAAACAAATTTTATTTAAGAACACTGTTTAAATTTAACTCTAACAAATGAAGAAACTTAACTATTAACAGTTGAACAATGTTTAAAAATGAATGGAAACAACTTTAATTTCAAATTTGTTACAGTTTCAAATTAGCAATATTTCTCTTTCAGACTTAAATGCCACTTTAAATACAGATACCAACCTTAAACATATTTGCTGTGATCAGTGTTGACAGTCTTGAAGCTTTCAGGGAGAGATAGAGTTCCATAAGCTACAAAATCCTTCTAATGTCAACCAGACTACAGCTGCAAATTAAACTGCATTTTGCAAAACCTTTTTTTAGCTACAGACACAGGACTGCACATAAACCACATCATCACATGACCCTGTCAAACACTCTAATCAGAAATTCCAGGGGAACTCAAGTAAACAAAAGTCCATTAACTCTATTTAACATAACCAATTGCAAGGCTAAAATGAATAATTATCCTGCTCTCCCAAAATCAGAGCTGCATTCTCACCAGACATACTGACTGTCTCTAAGATAAAGCTGAACTTTTAGACATTCCTATTTAAAAAGTACATATCCATTTCAATTGCACTACTAGCATCATACATTGACAACATGTAGGATGCGACCTTACAAAATAATTTTAAATGCCAAAAGAGCAAGAAAACAGAAGAGATTCAGAACCTTGTTTAGGCGAGTTTGAAAATGCATTCTTAGAGACACTCTTGCCATTTTATCGGCAGAAGTACAATTCTCACCATTGCAGAGAACAGAGCTCAGCTCGCTGGTGAAGCCAGCTGCAGACTGCTTGGAGTGCCAGCACACAGGTACCTCAATATCCCAATGAACTGGGGGACTTCTTGTCATCCCCGCCCCCTCATGCACACAGACAATACATCCCTCATCATCGGTGGCATTGTAATGCTCCACCATGACAACACAGGTCGCTGGCAATGGGACCCTCCCAATGGTTCCCCCAGAACACTAGAACAGCCCCTGTGCAACACCTTCCAGCCAATCTCCCCCAATCCCTGTCAATCACTCCTTGTGTCAGTCTCCACAACCCCCCACCTGCCCGAATGATCACTCCCTATGCCAATCTCTGCTCCCTGCTCCCGCCGATTGCTCCTTGTGCCGGTGACTGTGACATCTCCCCCACCGATCACTCTCTGTGCCAGTCTACACACCCCTCCTCCTCCACCGATCACTTCCTGTGCCAGTCTCCGTACCCCCCTTCCCTGCCAATCGTTCCCTATGCTGGTCTCTCAACTCCCCCACCCACCACTTGCTCCCTGTGCTGCCACACCTAGCCGCTTACCCGCGCCTTTACAAATCTGCCTCCTGCGGATCGCCCCCAGCAGAGCTACTCCCATGCCTCCCCCATTTTCAGAGCACTTCCCCTTGCTTCATCTCCAGTCATAGCCCCACTTCAATTCAATGTTCCACCCCTACTTAGGTCCCACCATTGGCACTGTCCCAGAACAGTTATGGTGCTTGGCGATTAGGGCAGCAAGCTGGGAAAATAACATGCAAAGGTGAAAATTCAATTTGCACTTGGTGCGAAACGGTTTCCTATCCTCCCGGTCAATTTCAAGTGTTGCAAGCCACATCATGCCCAGAAAAGCCGTGAAGCTTATTAACATGAGATCGACTGGATTTCAATATCATTTGCGAGTTCGGCATGCTGGATGCTTTCCATCTCTCTGACAAGATGTCATGTCGGTGTGAATCACTACGACCCTGCACCAGCACAGACCTGGCAAACTGGTCACTACTGAAGACCCTAGGTGGTCGGGATCTTAGCCAGATAGTGCCTGTCGGGCAATGGCCACCTGGCGATGCCACTAGGTGTGCCGGAACTAGCCTTGAGACATTCCAGCAGTGCCCAGACATCCTGGCACCAGACATCAGGCACCGCCGGTATGCCAGGGACAGTGCCAGAGGGATAGAGCCTGGGTGGGGTCAATGTGGTGGAGCTATACAGTGGAGCTACGCCAGGTGGGGACTATGCAGGGGTGTCGTGCAGGGCTGGATTGAGAAGGGAGACATGACAGGGCGGGGGCATGTCAGGCTTCCTACATGGAGGGCCCTGATTCCCTGACGTGGACGATGTGTGTCGGGGTGAGGGGGGTGGGGGAGATCATACTGCTGAAGAGGGAAGGAAGTCCAATATCCCTGGGGGGTGGGAGGTTGTCTTCTGTGCACTGAGAGATCTGGGCACCTTTGCGAAATGGCGGCTGGTGCTCCGAAGCTATTTCACTGACATGCTTAGGCTCGATCCCCCCCATACCAGCGCCAAACTCCCAACTCTCCAAAAAAAGTGGCTGAGCGTCGAAAGATTGCAACATGGAGCATGCCTGAGGTATTGACCAATTCACCCTATGTGTCTCACTGCTATGACACTTAGAATGTTTTGGGAAAATTGTGCCCGTGTATTTGCAACAATCATTTCTCTTTTTCTGAATGTAATAAAAGACAGCACAGAATACACATCTAGCCATTAAATTCCACTGGCTAACCTCAGGGTAAGCAACCTAATAAAATAATTCATCTCTGAACAACTGAGAGTGAGTATTGTCCAAAATAGGTGACTTGGATTTTTTCTATTTTTTTTAGGCCTATAATAATTTAAGGTTCTGTTGTTAGTGCACTGTTGTTAGCATCTCAACTGGCGAACTGACTGCACAGATTTACCAGCACATACTAAAGGCAGATTGTAATCAACAGGGATTGATCATTTCACTGCAACACTCCCCAGAAGAGACGAGTTTAATCTGTCCTCTTACTCAAATTCAGGGTCATTACAGTATCAAAAATGATATTCTCTTGGCTGATGATACTAAATGAACTACCTCCCAAACTGAAAGACAGCGACTGAACCATCCAATTGAATAGTGGGAAGACAAATGCTATACTTGTTTTTACACACAAGAATACCAAATCAGGAATTCTGCTGAGAAAGATTAACAGTGCTGTTCCCCATCACTTCCAATCCGTAGAAGTACTGAGCTGACTTCAATTACAAAGTATTCAGCTTCTTGTTTTGATAATCACATCTGACCCGCACTATATTGAACAAGCAGAAAAGAAAGTTGAAATGGCTGTTGCAAAGAACAAGAATTAGAAAGAAAGCTCTTGTGATCAACTTCAGCGTGAAGAGACAAAACCTATATCCACCAGGTGATGAAATTATGCAGTTTTGTTTTCCACTACAGAGGCAACCTATTTCTTGTTCCAAGCCTCAGTAGAATGCAAAGTCACATAGATCAATGGAATTCAACTTATTCCACGCCAAATCCTTCCTCTTTTGATCAGCGAACAAGCTGTCAATGTGCTGTAAAATCCCAACCAGGATACTAATTTAATAGCCCAGATTTTGCATGGAGAGTAGAAGTGAGGCTAACACTAGCAGCGCTCACCATTATTACAAAGTAAATTGGATAACAACTTACACAGTCGGCATACGCACAGTAAAAGATTCAAATTTAGGAGTTTCTTTCCTCAACAAACTGTTTGCAATAGTACTCACCGATAGGCATGGCACTGCAATCTGTGTAATGGGCCCATGTAAAAGCTGCACTTACCCATTAAACAGGGCAGAAAGTGTTAGGGCTGAGGCATTCAAGTGCAAATGAATATTTAACGGTATGATAATTCATAATTACCGCCAAAGAATCTCTCTGGAACTTAAAGTTTATAAGGATGAACTTTCGTTACTTTAGAATGTACTCTTTGTTTTATATTTTAAAAAAAATATTGATTTTTGTCTGCTTTCTCTCTCATAATCCCACCTTTCATCCCCACTCTTTGGGTCCGATCCTCCCACCGTGACCCATAACTTTTCTGGCAGGTCCGGTCCGGAGAATTGTCAATCATTTTCTTGGATTTGAGCATGTGCCAGGAACGCATGCGCATCTCCCAGGACAGGAAAATAGTCGCAATCCAGACCGTGCTGGAAACCGGCGGGAAGAGAGATGTCATTTGAATCTTTTTTTTAAATGTAGTTTAAATCTGTTTTGCATGTCATTTATTGGGTCTGGTACGGAACTTGCTGGGCCTGATAGAATCTCCCACCCTACCAGGAGTACTTCAGTCTATGCCCCTGACACTGCCCAAGGAGCAAAATGCCCATGCCCAGGGGGCACCTCCACACTGCCCAATGGGCATCAGGGCCTATTATGGGCGGGACCTGGGGCGATTGGTGGGGGTGGGAGGTCCCACTGCCACTCTCCATAGCGATCAGTTTGGGCTAGAGGGAAGCCAGTGATTGGAGCGTGCTGAGAGGAGGGTTAGTCTGCTGAGTTGAAGAGGGTGGGGGCATTGCCACTGCTGGGAGGGTGGGCTGGACATCGGGACACTCCAGCTTTGGGTGGGGAGGGGGGGGGGGGGGGTGGTCAAGGCTGGCTGGGAATTGTTATGGAGGCCATGATTGGACCGCAGGGGTGGGGGGGGCAGGGGCAGGGCGGCTGGAGGGGCAGCACTGCGAGGGACCGGCCTGCCAGTGAGCGATCGAGCTGGCCAGCAAACGGGGAGATTGACAGATTGCAGCATGCACAGAGATCCAGAGCTGTCAGACTCCAACGCAAATCCAGCAGGAAGGATGTGGAAGCTATTGAGAGTGTGCAGAGGAGATTTACAAGGATGTTGCCTGGATTGGGAGGCATGCCTTATGAAGATAGGTTGAGGGAGCTAGGTCTCTTCTCCCTGGAGAGACAAAGGTTGAGAGGCGACCTGATAAAGGTTTATAAAATGTTGAGAGGAATAGATAGGGTGGATTCTCAGAGGCTACTTCCCAGGGCTGAAATGGTCGCTACGAGACGACACAGGTTTGAGGTGCTGGGGAGCAAGTACAGAGGAGATGTTAGGGGTAAGTTTTTCACTCAGAGGGTGGTGAGTGAGTGGAATCGGCTGCCGGTGATAGAGACGAACTCGCTAGGATCTTTTAAGAGACTTCTGGATGAGTACATGGGATTTTATGGGTTTGGGGGTTACAGATAGTTCTATGGTCTGGTAGGTATGGATATGATCAGCGCAACTTGCGGGCTGAAGGGCCTGTTTGTGGTGTAGTGTCCTATGTTAAATAGGCCCTGGCACCTAACCTACCCCCCCCGGGTTTTTAAATGAGATTCCCGATTGTGACTTCTGCAGTGCATAGAGTGGGGAGATTCGAGTGTGAAGCTGCACTGGAAAAACAGTCATGATCTAGAACAGTTTTCCCACGAATTCAGCACTTTTGGGTGAATCGCCCCCCCTTATTTCACTATCCTGCATGATTTAAATTTAATTTACATTTTTTGGTTTATACCTTGCATATCTCAGTTTGAATTTTTCAGTCTGATCGGTTGAGTAGCCATGCTGTTGCCTGCCCTGCTCACATACGCCACAGTTCCTCTCTAGAGGGCACTGCACTATACCAATCACTCGGTGACAGGAAATTTCTACTCAAAAAAAACTTGTGAAAGCCCCTGGGAAGCTCGAAGCATCTTTAACAATGAGCACTGCTCTTCACTGACTTCAAAATCCGAGCCATGTACCACAGGTTACAGCTGAAATTGGAGAGCGAGCGTGGTTTCTGTCTGGGGAAAAGATCATGTCAAACAAGAGGTAGCAACCAAATAACATATGCCCTAGGCAATGTAGTCTTCTGAATTAGTTTTGATCGCTTTGGGAAAAGAGGGGCATCCTACAGAATATTTTCAGATTTTTTTTATTAATCTTGGTTTTTATCTGCTTTACTTCCTCTCGCAAGACCTGAGTTGGTAGGTAATGTCTTAACTTCTCCCTCCATTCAATCTCGCCTATTGATGTTCACAGCCTTTGACCTGACCATCTTATTTAGCTTCTCCATTCATGATATCTCAATCACAGATAAGGCCAGTTGTGAACATTTCCTTCTATCCCTTATTACTTATGTTCCCCTGACCGTTCCAACTTTACTTCCTTCTCTCTCAGCCCCTCCAAGATACTTACGGAGACACTTTCAAACTCCCAACAGGCTGAGTGTTGGCCCTCTCTTCACCATGATAATTTGGCTCAAATGCTGCCTCAACTCTAATTTTGATGCCTTGTCCCAATAAACCCCTTTGTCTTTTCCTCTCTTTTCTCTTCCCTGGGCACGCCAGCAGCTTTGCACCCTTAAACTTGGTTTTGCTCATTTACCATTAGCTCTGGCTGGACCACATTATGTGGGTATGCCGGCGTTGGACTGGCGTAAACACAGTAAAAAGTCTGACAACACCAGGTTTTAGTCCAACCTATTTATTTGATAATATACTCACTAGCTTTCGGGTTAGTCCCTTCGTCAGGTGAATGGAGAGTTCTGGCCTCAGACAGAGCATATAAAGCACAGACAGTTTAGAGATTACTGATTAAAATGCGAATCCTTACACCTAACCTGCTGTTCAAGACCTGAAGTGGCTGATAATGTGAGTGGAAGGAGCACTGATCACAGTTTAAAGAGATGTGTATTGTCTCCAGACAGTACAGTAAGTGAGGTTTTGCAAACCCAGGCAAGTCATGGGGGTTACAGATAGTGCGACATGAACCCAAGATCCCTGTTGAGACCGTCCTCATGTGTGCGGAACTTGGCTATCAGTCTCTGCTCAGCGACTCTGCGCTGTCGTGTGTCGTGAAGGCCGCCTTGGAGAATGCTTACCCGAAGGTCAGAGGCTGAATGCCCGTGACCACTGAAGTGTTCGCCAACAGGAAGGGAACAGTCTTGCCTGATGTTGGGTTCATGTCGCACTATCTGTAACCCCCATGACTTGCCTGGGTTTGCAAAACCTCACTTACTGTACTGTCTGGAGACAATACACATCTCTTTAAACTGTGATCAGTGCTCCTTCCACTCACATTATCAGCCACTTCAGGTCTTGAACAGCAGGTTAGGTGTAAGGATTCGCATTTTAATCAGTAATCTCTAAACTGTCTGTGCTTTATATGCTCTGTCTGAGGCCAGAACTCTCCATTCACCTGACGAAGGGACTAACCCGAAAGCTAGTGAGTATATTATCAAATAAATAGGTTGGACTAAAACCTGGTGTTGTCAGACTTTTTACTGGACCACATTACACATGAGGACAGCCTCAACTGGGATCTTGGGTTCACGTCACACTATTTATAACCCCATGATTTGCCTGGGCTTGCAACATCTCACTAACTGTACTGTCTGGAGACAATACACATCTGTTTAACCTAAGCTTAATGCTATCTCCACTCACATTGTCTGCACCTTTAAGGCTTGATTAGCTGTAAAGACTCGCATTCTAATCAGTATTCTGTAAACTGAGTGTATGCTTTATTGAGCCCACTTGCTCCTGAACACGGAGGGATACTTGACTGCCCTAATGAGAACTCAGAAAATGAGTTCTCAGGGGTTATTTTTGATTCAACTCACAATATATAAAGCTGACAAGAAAGTCAAAGTATTGTTACAATTGAGTTGGATGATCCACACAGAGCAGAACTTCAGCTTTCAACAAATCTCTTTCTAACCCCCTGCCCTTAATGATAATTTAACTGTACACCCCACTGTGTTAGAGCTAGAATTACTCCAAATAATCTTTTTATAATCTTTCTGCTTTTTATCTTTAAATTTGACACCCATGTTGTCTCTCTTACATGTAGATAAAATGCAGAGCTACGGATGCAGGAAAAAACTTTGTTCCGTTGGGCGTCAGATAAAACTTTATTTCATTCAAGAATAAAATGAGACCAATAGATCAGTCAGGCTAACTGGTAGTAAGTTAAAATACAGCAGCTCAATTTCAAAAGTTTTGGCTACTGTCTTTTCTTTAGCAGAAGCACTGAAGTCTACTTGCTAGTATTCAAACCATCCTTCTGTCCTAAGTCTATTGGTGTTACTGGAATTGGAATAAATAAATTCCAGAAGTACTGCCTGCAACGATAAAGGGTGGAGAGGTACAAATCCAGCTGCAACAGAATTACTAAAAGTTCATGGGCAGCATAGTGGCACATGGTTGCATTGCTGCCTCACAGCACCAGGGGTCCAAGTTCTAGTCACAGCTAGGATCATTGGCTGTGCAGAGTCTATGTCTTCTATAGTTTCCTCCCACAGACAAAGTGTTGGTTAGATGCATTGGCCATGCTAAATTCTCCCTCCCGAACAGGTGCAGGAGTCTGGCGACCAGGGGATTTTCACAGTAACTTTATTGCAGTGTTAATGTAAGACTACTCGGGACACTAATAAATAAACTTTAAACAGTAATGGGATGAATCCCTTTTCCAATTGTTACATGGCGAGGACCTATAAATAAAACTTGCTGATCCAGGTTAGAGTACTTTCTACCCATATCAACCAGAATGTCTCTAATTTCTGTAGTGCCATCGTTAATATTTATATTATCCATGCCACTGACGTAAACATCCATCAGCAGCAGTAGCACTGTTGTTTCAGATTCAAATACATCAGCAACGTTTCCAGTGAACACAATGATGACTATTGTGACAAAAGATAAGGAAGGCAGTTGTGGGGAAAGCAATCTAATCTCAGCACCATCTAAACTAATCCCAATGACCAATCCCGCTACTTCAAAAATTGGAAACAGAAGCTAATATGGTAGAGAATGACCACTTGAGTTTTTTTCTACACTACAAATATCTTGTCAGCATTAAAAACATGCAAATTGCCATCTGTCACCTGGCAATATTCCACAGTTAATCAATTAAATTAATACATTCCAAGTCTGCCAACAGCAGCAAAAAAGAAATATAAGAAATTAAGAGCACACAATCAAAGGCTAAGGTGTACTCTGTAGGCGGTACTATGGAAAATACCCAGATGTCTAGGTAGTATAAGAATTCTACGAGCAATTCAATGGTCTTCTCAATGACAATTCTAATGGGTTGAAATCACAGGCTATATTTTGGTTCAGCTGATAAGCAAAGGCTTCATAGAGATGTCAAGAACCAATTTGCTACAGGCCATTGGCACCACGTTTGCCACGATGCATCAAAAACTAATGGAAATGGAAAATTGCCACTGTACAGAGATGTCGTGACACAGGAACAAAGGGACCAAATTAGGTCAGTCAGCTCATTGAGCCTGCTCCACAATTCAAACAGATCATAGCTGTTCATAAGAACATAAGAAATAGGAGCAGGAGTAGGCCATCTAGCCCTTCGAGCCTGCCCCGCCATTCAATAAGATCATGGCTGATCTGTCGTGGCTCAGTTCCACATTCCCGCCCTCTCCCCATAACCCTTAATCCCCTCTCTTATCAAAAACCCATCAACCCGCGTCTTAAAAATATTTAGCGAGGTAGCCTCCACCACTTCAACGGGCAGAGAATTCCAGAGATTCACCACCCTTTGAGTGAAGAAGTTCTTCCTCAACTCCGTTCTAAACCGCCCCCCCTTTATCTTGAGGCTGTGCCCCCTAGTCCTACTGTACTATCTGAGCGGGAAGAGTCTCTCCACCTCTATCCTATCCATCCCATTCATCATCTTATACGTCTCAATGAGATCTCCCCTCATTCTTCTAAACTCTAACGAGTACAAGCCTAGTTTATTCAGCCTCTCCTCATAGCTCAACCCCCTCAACTCCAGCATCAGCCTAGTAAACCTCCTCTGCACTCCCTCCAAGGCCAAAATTATCTTTGCGTAAGTACGGCGCCCAAAACTGCGCACAGTACTCCAGCTGCATCCTCACCAATGCCCTACACAGCCGCAGCAAGACCTCCCTACTTTTATATTCAATCCCCCTCGCGATGAAGGCCAGCATCCCATTCGCCTTCCTGACCACCTGCTGCACCTGCAAGCTGGGTTTTTGCGACTCGTGCACAAGGACCCTGAGGTCCCTCTGCACCGTTGCCTGCTGCAGTTTTTCTCCACGTAAGTAATAATCCTTCCTACCATTATTCCTACCAAAGTGGACCACCTCGCACTTGCCAACATTAAATTCCATTTGCCAGTTCCTGGCCCATTCGCCCAGCCTATCTAGATCCTTCTGTAGACTCTCCACACCCTCCACACAATTTGCCGTTCCACCAATCTTAGTGTCATCAGCAAATTTCAACACCCTACACTCGGTTCGAAAATTCGGTTCATTTACCTCTACGGCATTTTTCCCTACTGTTTCCATATCCCTTGATGTCATTAGTATCCAGAAATCTATCAACTTCAGTCTTGAATTTGCTCAATGATTGGGTTTCCACAGCCCTCTGGAGCAGAAACTTCCAAAGATTTTCCACCCTCTGAGTGAAAGAATTCCTCCTCATCTCAGTCTTATGGCCTGCCTCTTATTCTGAGACAGTGTTCCTTGGTTCCAGACTCACAAGCTAGGGGAGACACACAATCCACATTTACCGTCATGTCCTGTCTTTTATTCTTCACTTTCCCCAATCTCTTCTCAAATTTACTATCCAAGGGACTAGTTTGCTGAACTCCATTGCATTCCCTCTGTGGCAAGTATATCCTTGCTTAAATAAATAGGCAAAAACTGTGCCTCATACTCCATATGAAGTCTGATCAAAGCTCTATATAATCACAGCAAGACATCTTTATTTCTGTACTCATAAGAAATAGGAGCAGGAGTAGGCCATCTAGCCCTTCGAGCCTGCCCCGCCATTCAATAAGATCATGGCTGATCTGTTGTGGCTCAGTTCCACTTTCCCGCCCTCTCCCCATAACCCTTAATCCCCTCTCTTATCAAGAACCCATCAACCCGCTTCTTAAAAATATTTAGCGAGGCAGCCTCCACCACTTCAACGGGCAGAGAATTCCAGAGATTCACCACCCTTTGAGTGAAGAAGTTCCTCCTCAACTCCGTTCTAAACTACCCCCCTTTTATCTTGAGGCTGTGCCCCCTAGTCCTACTGTCTTTTTTGAGCGGGAAGAGTCTCTCCACCTCTATCCTATCCATCCCATTCATCATCTTATACGTCTCAATGAGATCTCCCCTCATTCTTCTAAACTCTAACGAGTACAAGCCTAGTTTATTCAGCCTCTCCTCATAGCTCAATCCCCTCAACTCCGGTATCAGCCTAGTAAACCTCCTCTGCACTCCCTCCAGGGCCAAAATATCCTTGCGCAGGTGCGGCGCCCAAAACTGCACACAGTACTCCAGCTGCGGCCTCACCAATGCCCTATACAGCTGCAGCAAGACCTCCCTACTTTTATATTCAATCCCCCTCGCTATGAAGGCCAGCATCCCATTCGCCTTCCTGACCACCTGCTGCACCTGCAAGCTGGGTTTTTGCGACTCATGCACAAGGACCCCGAGGTCCCTCTGCACCGTCGCCTGCTGCAGTTTTTCGCCACGTAAGTAATAGTCCTTCCTACCATTCTTCCTACCAAAGTGGACCACCTCACACTTGCCAACATTAAATTCCATTTGCCATTTCCTGGCCCATTCGCCCAGCCTATCTAGATCCTTCTGCAGACTCTCCACACCCTCCACACAATTTGCCTTTCCCCCAATCTTGGTGTCATCAGCAAATTTCGACACCCTGCACTCGGTTCCCTCCTCCAGATCATCTATATAAATGGTAAATAGCTGAGGCCCCAGCACCGACCCCTGGGGCACCCCACTAGTCACCAACCGCCAATCCGAATAGCACCCGTTGACCCCCACTCTCTGCCTCCTATTTGACAACCAATCCTCTATCCACGCTAACACCCTACCCCCAACTCCATGTCCCCTGACCTTCTGCAATAACCTCTTGTGAGGTACCTTGTCAAACGCCTTCTGAAAATCCAGAAAGACCACATCCACCGGCTCTCCTCTATCCACTGCCCTAGACACATCCTCATAGAACTCCAGTAAATTTGTCAGACACGACTTCCCTTTAATGAAACCGTGTTGCGTCCGCCCTATCAAGCAATTCCCTTCAAGATGTCTCGCAATTTCCTCCTTAATGACGGATTCTAACATTTTACCTACCACAGACGTTAAACTAACCGGCCTATAATTCCCCGCCTTTTGCCTGGCACCCTTCTTAAACAACGGCGTAACATTAGCCGTTTTCCAATCCTCCAGCACTTCCCCAGAATCCAGCGACGTCTGGAAAATAACCACCAAGGCATCCACTATCACCTCCGCCATTTCTTTCAGAACCCTCGGATGCATTCCATCCGGTCCTGGGGACTTGTCCACAATCAGCCCCTCCAGTCTGTCGAGCACCACCTCTCTAGTAACAGTAATGTCATTAAGACCCTCCATTCCTACCACCTTTCCATCTCTAACACCCGGCAAATTATTCACGTCCTCCTCCGTGAAGACAGAAACAAAAAAGTTATTCAAGACCTTAGCCATATCCCCATCCCCTACCACTAGCTCCCCTTTCTCATCCTCTAAAGGACCAACGTTCACCCTAGCCAGCCTCTTCCTTTTTATATATTTATAAAAACTCTTGCTATCCTTTTTTATATTAAGTGCTAGCCCAATCCCCTTGCAATGAAGGCCAATGTACCACTTGTCTTCCTAATTGGTTTGCTGCACCTTCATGCAGAAGAGTGGGGACAGACCTAAACAGGCCCAAATGATGATGAGTTATCAGTTGCAGAAGGTAGTCTTTCCCACTCATGAAGACGGCTGGGCCATTGGATGGTGTGCTGACGGTTACGTGGGCATAGTAAACACACACTTTACTTGAAGGAACTGTGTTGTTGCACAACTTGCAGCCCTTTTATGCTGGCTTCTGATCTTAGAATGGTACAGAAAAGAAGCCCATTGAACCCATCATATCTTGCAGCTCTTTGGAAGAGCCTACCAATTATTACAGCATCTTCTGCACAGTCTGGGACTTTTCTCCTCCCTCAAGTAACTATCCATTTCTCTTTGGAAAGTTACCATTGAATCTTCTATTTTCATTCTTTAAGACAATACATTTCAGATCATAACTGCTTAGTGTAAAAATATTTCTTCTCTTTTCACCTTTGGCTATCAATGGATCCGTGTCCTTTGGTTATTCATGCTTCTGCCACTTGAAACAGTTTCTCTTTATTCTATCAAAGGCCTCTATTAATTATTCTGCTAATCTTCTGTACCTAAGGACAACAATCCCAGCTACTCCAGTCTTTCCAGCCAACTGAAGTCGACCCAAGTATCATCCTAGTAAATTTCCTCTGCACCATCCTTAAGGCCTTGAAATATTTCCTAAACTGTGGTGCCGAAAATGGAACAAAATACTTTAACTTGGGCCTAGCCTGCTATTTATATCAAAAAAGATCAGTTCTCGCACATCAGTAAACATTGGCTAGGATTTTCTGCATCTCTTTCCTGCGACATGCTTTCCAATAGTAGATGTAGCTCACCATTGGCTGCTGATGGGATCAAATTGGAGCCTGTATGGACACAGTTGAGAAATACCAAGGGGCAAAAAACATTAGTGGATGTCATATATAGACCCCCAAACTGCAGCGGTGATGTTGGAAATGGCATTAAACATGAAATTAGTGATGCATATGGTAAGGGAATATCGGTGATCATGGGTGATTTTAATCTGCACAGAGATTGGGCAAATCAAATTAGCCACAATGCCGCAGAGGAGGAATCCTTGGAATGTATCTGGGATAGTTTTCTTGACCAATATGTGGAGAAACCAACTAGAGAGCAGGCCATCTTAGACTGGGTACTGTGTAACGAGAAGGAAATCATTGCCAAGCTAGCTGTATGAGCGCTCTTGGGACAAGGTACCATATCATAATAGAATTTTTTATCAAGACGGGAAATGAAGTAGTTGATTCAGAGACTAGGATGCTGTATCTTAATAAAGCAAACTATGAGGATATGAGGCATGAGTTGGCCTTAATAGATTGGGAAGAGTTACTTAAAGGGATGACAGTGGATAGCATGGGGCAACTGCAGCAACTGTTTATTCCTGTCTGGCACAAAAGTAAAATGGGTAACAGGGCCAACCCATGGCTTAAGAAGGAAACTAGAGAGTGTGTCCAAGCTAAGGAAGAAGAAAACAGATTGGCCAAGAAAAATAATAGATCTGAAAATTGGGAGCAGTTTAGAATTCAGCAAAGGAAGACCAAGAGATGAATTAAGAAGGGGAAAATATAGTGCAAAGGCAAGCTTGCAGGGAACATAAAGACTGACACTAAGAGTTTCTATAGATACATGAAGAGAAAGAGTTGGTGGAGACAAATGTAGGTCCCGTACAGACAGTAACGGGGAAATGTATAATAGGGGACAAAGAAATGGCCAAGCAACTGAATACACACTTTGGTTCTGTCTTCACAAAACAGAACACAAATCAGATGCAGAAATATTGGAGAATGCAAGATTTAGTGAGAGGAAAGAACTGAGGGAGAACAATTTTAGCAGAGAAATGGTACTGGGAAAGTTGATGGGATTGAAGGTGGTTAAATTCCCAAGGCCTGATAATCTACATCCCAGCATATTTAAGGGATGGCTGTAGAAATAGTGGATGCATTGGTGGTCATCTTCCAGGATTCTATAGACTCTGGAATAGTCCCTGCAGATTGGAGGATAGCGAATGTCACTCCAATATTCAAAAAGGGAGGTAGAGAAAAACAGGGAATTATAGACCAGTCAGCTTAACATGGGTAGTGGAGAAAATTCTCGAATCCATTAGAGGACTTTATAGCAGAGCATTTAGAAAGCAGTGGCAGCATCAGACAGAGTCAGTATGGATTTATGAAGGGGAAATCTTGCTTGACAAATCTGTTGGAAATCTTTGAAGATGTAACTCGTAGAGTTGACAAGGGGCGGGGGGTGGGGGGAAAACCAGTAGCTGTGGTACATTTGGACTTTCAGAAACCATTTGACAAAGTCAGACACAAGAGATTATCGCACAAGATTAAAGCACATGGAATTGGAGGATGTGCATTGAGATGGATAGAAAACTGGTTGGTAGAGAGGGAACAAAGAGTCGGAATTAATGAGTGCTTTTCAAATTGACAGGCAGGAACGAGCAGGATGCCACAGGGGTTGGTGCTAGGACCCCAGCTATTCACAATACATATTAATGCTTTGGATGAGGGAACAAAATGTAACATCTCAAAGTTTGCAGATGATACCAACTTGGGTGGAAGAGTGAACTGTGACGAGGATGCAGAGATCGTTTAGAATGATCTGGACATCATATAGGTTTATCTATCTCCCCTTTTTTGGATACGAGTGTAACATTTGCAATATCTGCCATTGATTGCATATCTAAAAAGGATTGGAAGATTGTGGCCAGAGAGTCAGCTATTTTCATTCTTACTCACCTTCAGCGACCAAGGTTGTTTCCCATCCAGACCATGTCTGGGCTCTCAGGCAAAAATGCATAATAAGGCTTGGTTGAGTGCCCAGATGTCTGTTAGAAACATCTGAGCCCCAGAAACAAGTTCCTTAATTGACAGCTGTGGCTCTCTGATCTATGCTGTCAATTGCATACTGTTTATTTCCACAAGATAAAAAGGTTCCAGGTGTTTTCAGTTTCTACTATTAATATTTGTAAAAGCACTGGATGAGTGATACTGTTACTGGCTTGCAGTAAAAATTATTTTTTTTAAATAAAATTGGAAGTTATGAATGAATGATTGCTTTTTTGAAGCTTTTCTTTATACATCCAATTGTTACTATAGGGTTCATTGGTTCTGTACAGTGTCTGGTGGATGAATATGCATGGAAGTGCAATAGCTTGGCATAAGGGCAAGTGGGGCCATAGGGAATGGGTGGGAGCATACTTTGACATGAGGGCATGAAGACCCTTCAGAGATGGATGGTGGTGCACATCTTAGCTTGGAGAGAAAGAGGGGCAATGGGGGGCAGGGGGGGTGAGTGATGGGCATGGCATTCAAAAGGTCCTCCTCATGCAAACTTTGGTTCACAACACTTCTTCGAAAAGGGTTCCTGACTCCATAAAAATTGCTGAGGACAAGGACTTGCCTATTCATACAATGGACCCAGTCACTTCAGGGATTCAGAGTGCAGGCTCACAACCCAAATCAATCCATACCCTTATATAATATTGTTAAAAATTGGTTACCCCAGGCATGGTATCAGGGATCCTGGAATAGGGTCCCAACTGCCATTCTCAAAGCTCCACATCCTTACTCATTCAGGGAGCTCTGCCTTTGAATGCCCTTCCTTTTCTTCTTTGCAAGAAAGTTTGGATACAGATTAGACACAATCTTCTCATTGATGGCTTCCCTGTATTAATTTATTATTTGACTTGTCAACATTTGATTCCAATCAACTTGGGTCAGATTTATTTTCAACTCATTGAAGTTATCCCTTCAAAAGTTGAATATTTAATTGTTTATTATGAATCAATGATATTATAATTAATGCTCCGGTTAATGCTAGATCAGAGTTGAGGAGGAACTTCTTCACTCAAACGGTGGTGAATGTCCGGAATTCTCTGCCCGTTGAAGTGGTGGAGGCTACCTCGCTAAATATATTTAAGTCACGGGTAGATAGGTTTTTGATAGACAAGGGGATTAAGGGTTATGGGGAGAAAGCGGGAAAATGGAACTGATCCACTTCAGATCAGCCATGATCTTATTGAATGGCGGGGCAGGCTCGAAGGGTAAGATGGCCTACTCCTGCTCCTATTTCTTATGTTCCTCAAATGTTCACCTACTGATTATAGAACACTTGAACCCAGAAATAGGTCCAGCACTGCTCCCTCCTTATTGGGCTGGCAACATACTGATAGAGAAAGTGCTCTGGTATGCATTTCAAGAATTTCCTTCCCTATTAAGCCATTATTTTTCTTCTCTATTTAAAGATCATTGAAGTTTCCCAATATCACTAGCCTTTAGGTCTTGTATATTCCCGAAGTCTACTTAGGAACGTCCTCCTTTATATCCGTCCCATTATTTGGTGGTGTATTGTCTATGAATCCCACAGTTTATTAGCTTTTCTATTGACCCTTAATTCAAATAGATTCTTTATTTGAGCCCTCCAGGGCATCAATTTTTTCCCAGTGCTGTAACAACACTATTGATCAATATTGCCAATCCCCTCCTTACTTCCTTTCTCAACTTTCCTGAATATACTTAAAAAGTATTAAATTCCTGATCCTCTCCTTATTTGTGCCAGATAAAGAATTATAATATTGGATAATGGAAGACTTTGTTCTAAAAAAAACAGTAAATAAGAAACAGTATTAAATCTTGGCTCTGGAGTATGTATATACCTCAACTAATAAACCAGTTGAGATAACATTTTTTTAAAAATCCTGTTGTTCAATTCAAAACTTTTATCAAGAACATAAGAAATATGGGGCAGGATCTCAAGCCTGCATTCTCTGTGAGATCACTGGTGGAGGCTCAAAACCCACGAAAACCAGAAATTGAAAATCGCCAACAAGATCGTATTCGACATGGTGCAGCACAGTGGTTAGCACTGCTGCCTTACAGCGCCAGGGCCCTGTGTTCACTTCCGGCCTCGGTCACGATCAGTGTGGAGTTTGCACATTCTCCCCGTGTCTGTATGGGTGACACAGGGAGAATACGCAAACTGGGTGCTCTGGTTTCCTCCCACAGTCCAAAGATGTGCAAGTTAAGTTGACTGGCCACGCTAAATTGCCCCTTAGTATCAAGGGATTAGCAGGGTAAATATGTGGGGTTACAGGAATAGGGCCTGGGTGGAATTGTTGTCGGTGCAGATGGGCTAAATGGCCTTCTTCTGCATTGTAGGGATTCTATGATTCTAAAATTCTAAGACTCTCTGATTTTCCCTGACCCTCGATGGTGATGGTATCAAGTTCACATCCATAATGGGCTTGAATCTGATTTTAATACATTTCCATAAACTTAAATAAATTTTCGCATCAACATGATTCTCAACCAGTTTACCAAATGTATGGGGACAGGATCAGTGGTGCATGGGGATATCAGGGTTAATGGGGCAGTGGGGGACATGGGGTCATTAGGGATGCCCCAGGTGATCAGTGGGGGAGGGGATGGAGATGGAGATATTGGTGATAATTAAGGGGGGCAGGAAGGAGGGTAAGGGGAGGCCTCACATACTGCTACGGTGACGGATGGGAAATTCGCTCTTTGTGATCAGGGCACCTTTTTAAAGCTTTCAGAGAAGCAGATGGACAGGTGGAGCAGTTGTTGTGGGGGCACATGGGCAAGGCTGGGGATGGTTGAGGGGTCTCCTGGGGATTATTGAGGTCTCACTGTTATGGCCTCCAGTGCTTTGTCCTCCTTTGGCGGGAGCCACTGGGACATTCCATGTGATGGCAGGGCAGCTGGAGTGGGCTTGAGAGGCCTCTATGTCACCTGGCACTGCCAGTTCTGAAGGTCCAACAGCATCTGCACCATGGTGTGCGAGCTCTCAGCAATAGCCCCTCTGCAATTGCCCACTGTGTCGTGGACTGCATGGGTTTCTTCTGGGTGCTCTGGTTTCCTCCAAAAGTCCAAAGATGTGCAGGACAGGTGGACTGGCCATGGGCAATGTTGTGGTGTTACAGGTGGGGGGAGGGGGTTGCTGTGTAAAACACTCTGTCAGGGAGTTTGGTGCAGACTCAATGGGCTAAATGGTCTCATCTGTACTGTAGGGGTGCTATAAGTCTATGGTTATTCTTTTCTACCATTCTGATCCAAAAACGTTGTCCCATCAGTTTGTTGAACCTTCTGCACTCCAATAAGATCCCTCATGTTTCCCTGACCCTCATGCTATTGATTATATTAGATGGTTCCTTACAAAACACAGGTATCCAACCTTTCTCTTTTCACAGCTTTTCTTGTCCTTCTCTTTGTTTTAACTCATTATTCTTTAGAACTGTCCTCCCACTTTTACTACATAAGCTGAAAATGTGCCATCCAATTTGTTGTTACTCTTCCCTTCATCCTTGAGTTAAAATTCAGACTAACTACATTATCTCCTAACACAATTTCCTTCATTCAAGGCATTTAAACTGTGTAGCTGATTTTTACGTTTTAGGATTTCTACCCCAAATTTATGGAGAAGCAATTTCTTCAAGAACTTCAGGCCTCCTCAGCACTGAGGCCTCCACTCTGATACACATTCTTTATTACAGTGGAATGCAACAGAAACCACATGTGACGGCCACCATATTCTTTCAATAGGGAGTAAATATTTATACTATGAGATCATTATTCTCAAGCTAAACTGCAATTAAATCTAACTATTATGTTAGGATAATCAAGCAGAAGCAGAAAAAGAGAGCATGTTAATGATTAGCAATAAAATATCCATTACCTTTCAACATATAAACATGCGAGTTAGGAGCAGAAGTAGATCACTCAGCACTTGAGCCTACACCATTCAATAAGATCATGGCAGACCTAATTTTAACCTCAACTTCACATTCCCATCTACCCCAATAACATTTCACTCCCTTGTTTACAAAGGATCTATATACCTGTGCCTCAAAACCAAAGACTCTGCTTCAACTGACTTTTAAGAAAGGAAGTTCCAAAGACTCACTACCCTCTGACAGAAAGGATTTCTTCTCATGTCAAGCCTGTCCGTTACATCCTCACAAGGCAATCCACCCATTCCTGGTATTAGTTTAGTAAACCTTCTCCAAACTGCCGCTAATTTACATTCTCTTTAAATAAGAACAATACTGTACACAATGCTCCAAATGTGATCTTATTCATGTCCAGTACAACTGAATTATAACTTCCCTACTTTTATAGAACCATAGAATTATAGAATCCCTAAAGTGCAGGAGGTCATTTAGCTCATCGAATCTGCACTGACAACAATCCCATCCAGGTCCTATCCCTGTAACCTCACATATTTACCCCACTAATCCCTCTCACCTATGTATTCCGGGACATGAAGTGGCAATTTAGCATGGCCAATAAACCCTAACCCTGCACATCTTACGACTGTGAGAGGAAACCAGAGCACCTGGAGGAAACCCATGCAGACATGGGGAGAACATGCAAACTCCACATTGACAGCGATCCAAGATGGGAATCGAAACAAGGTCCCTGGAGCTGTGAGGCAATAGTGCTAACCACTGTGCCACCGTGCCATATTCAATTCCCATTTGCAAAAAGCTATTGCAATAATCTTTCCTAATTGCTCACAGTACCTGCAAACTAGCCTTTTGTGATACATGCACAAGGACACTCAGATCTCTCTGAATCACAGAGCTCCACAATCTCTCAACTTTTTTCTTCTTTTTTATTCTTCTTGACAAAATGGACAATTTCACATTTTCCCACATTATATTCTATTGCCAGATCTTTGTCTACTCACTTAACCTATGTCTCTATGTAGCCTCCTTATGTCCTCTTAACAAATTATTTTCCTACCAATCTCTGTTTCATAAGCAAATTTAGCAACCATACCTTTGATTCCTTCATCCACATCATTTATGCAAATTGTAAAAGGTTAAGAGCCTCGTACTAATCACCGGCATACCACTCATTACATTCTGCCAATCAAAAAAATTCATTCATGGCTACCCTTTGTTTCCTGTTAGACAACCAATCTTGTATTGATGCCAATTTGTTAACCCCAACACTATTATTTTCCATAATGATCAATGATGTGCCATCTTATCAAATATCTTCTAGAAATCTAAGTACAGTACATTCACTGATTTCTCTTTATCCACACCACATACGAATCCTTCAAACAACCATAAAAAAATCGGTTAGACATGATTTCCTTTTCACAAAGCCATGATGACCCTGCTTGATTGCCTTGAATTTTTCTAAGTGCCCTGCCACAGCAACTTAAATAAAATTTTCCAACATTTTCCCTTTGACAGATGTTAAGGTAACAGATCTATGGTTTCCTGCTTTCTATCTCCCTCTTTTTGTGAATAAGGGAGTCACATCTGTTATTTTCCAACCTAATGGAACTTTTTCTGAGACTGGGCAAAATTGGAAAAAAGCCAACAGCTATCCTACAATCATAGAACTTGTCTCTACCTTTTAAACAATCAAATCTGTTCTCTCTTTTTTCTCTACATTGTAGAAAGAGACCATCCAGCCCATCGAGTCTGCACTGACTTTCCGAAATAGTCAGATGCACCCGGGTCCCCTACCACCCCTCCGTATCCTTGTGAGCCCATGCACTTACCATGGCTAATCCACCTAAACTCCAAGTTTTAGAACAGTAAGGGACAATGTATCATGGCCAATCCACTTAACCTGCACATCTTTGGACTGTGGGGGGAAACCGGAGTACCTGGAGGAAACCCATGCAGACACAGGGAGAACGTGCAAACTCCACACAGACACCCAAGGCCGGAAATGAACCTGGGTCTCTGGTACTGTGTGGCAGCAATGCTAACTGCTGTTTCAGCATGAAAGTTTATTAAGAGATACCTGCCTCCAGCTGTTTCAAACACATATTTATGGCTTATATTTGTGGTCATAGGTAAAACAATGACACAGATTTCCCCAAAGATGATATATCTTAAGAACATAAGAAATAGGAGCAGGAGTAGGCCATCTAGCCCTTCGAGCCTGCCCCGCCATTCGATAAGATCATGGCTGATCTGTCGTGGCTCAGTTCCACTTTCCCGCCCTCTCCCCATAACCCTTAATCCCCTCTCTTATCAAGAACCCATCAACCCGCTTCTTAAAAATATTTAGCGAGGCAGCCTCCACCACTTCAACGGGCAGAGAATTCCAGAGATTCACCACCCTTTGAGTGAAGAAGTTCCTCCTCAACTCCGTTCTAAACCGCCTCCCCTTTATCTTGAGGCTGTGCCCTTGGGGCTGGACTTTACATTTCATTGCAGGGTGAGGGAGGCAGAATGGAAAAGTAAGTGGTCTGCTCACTCCCGCCCCAACTGCCTCTGTTCATTCACTCAAGTGTTGATTGCTCAATTAGTGGCCATCTGTTGGGATACAGGCCAATTGTAGGTGTAACGGGTGGCTCTGTGCCTAAATGGTACTAAGGCAGGCACATCATGTGGCAGAGGGGTACTGCCACTAGCAGGGAGTTAGCTGTTGCTAAAATCGTAAATGTTTTCTTGTGTGGCAGATGTGTAGACATTGTTTGGGGATTGTCTTATATCCCAAAAGTATGGTGCTCAAGTGCATAGTCCTTCTAATCAGAACTACTTATTTACAGCAAATATTTACACATTTGGACCTTCACAAAACAAGTATTTGTGCTCTCTTCAAATCTCACTTGCTACTCAGTCATGTGATCTGACATCAGTATTACACCACTATCATGCGTGCTTCTGATATTAAACCTTTATATCTCCCCTCAACAGTTTAACTCTATCATATTAACATGATCCATCTCCCACCAAAGTCTCGTATCTCACAGGGTTAATCTCTGAGGTACTATGATCAATTCCTTCAATCCTGCTTTGGTCTCTGTTTGAAGTTGAAGTTGTTCAATACTTCCCCCTCTATCAGTGTAAATATTCTTCTCTTGGGTGACTGCGCTGCCTATCGTAGGTCTTTCCTCTTCTTCAATGTCTGAGTACTAAGCCCAAGTTTCCATTGGCTTTCTCTTCAAGGATATTAAGGCACTACAATTTCTCATGATACTCATGTATACTTATGAAAACTGACCTGTCTTAATTCTGTACAATCTTGACTTTGGAGGCTTTTCAATAATTTTACCTTCTCTTAGTTGGTCTCCAAGCAAACTCTGTTTTTATATTCATTCATGGGGTGTGGCTCGTCGCTGGCTGTGCCATCCCTAATTCCCTTTAACTGAATGTTTTGCAAGACCATTTCATAGGGCACTTAAGAGTTAGCCATACTGCCTTGGGCTTGGAGACACATGCTGGCCTAAAGGATATTAATGAACCAGATAGATTTTTACGACAATCGTTTCATTGTCATCATTAGACTTCTAAATCCAGATTTTTAATCAATTCAAATTTCATCATCTCCCATGATGGGATTCAACCCCAATTCCCTAGAGCATCACCCTGGGTCTCTGGATTACGGGTCCAATGAGAATACCATTATGCCATCACCTCCCCTGCCTGCAGCACTGGTACCTCACCTGCTGTCTGCCCATGATTCAAGTCCCGAACCTGTTTGCTTCTCCTTTCTTCCTTGTGCTGTTTTACCCCCTTCACAGTGATGTTGGGTTTGAATTTTTGTGTCAGAGATAGAAAGTATTCTCAATCTCCTACCCACTTGCAACTCTGATGGTAAGAATGAATTTTGCAGCAGTGAGGATTGATAACTAAGAGGAGCTAGGTTAAGGTCTTTGTCTCCCTTTAATAACATCCGAATGATCCGAACCCGTCTCAGCCTTTCCAGTTGCTCGAGGATAGCAAGGTGAACCGGTTACATGAAAGAAGCCACATTAATTTGCAACATTTTAGAATTGTGCTTTGCGAGCTGCGGCTCATTGTCAGAAATTACAATGTGCAGAATGCCATTCATTGAATAAATTCTCACGGGATTGAATGCTGCTTCTGCCATGATATGATGCAGTTGGTTTACTTCAACCCACCATAAATAACAATCAATAACAATAAGGAAGGTTTTCCTCGTAAAGTCAAGTAAGTGCATTCCCAAGAGCTTCAGTAGTGTTGATGGAAAAGAAAAAAGTAATGGTGCATCTTTTTGTTCTTGACTTTTACGACACAAGAAATACAAAAATAATTTCTCCTGTCGAGCAAGTAATGCCTGCCACATGACTGATGTGCGTTTACACAACACTTTGTCATAAGTGTCCTTGGAAAAATCTTTGAAGAATATCATGCTAAAGAGGGTTCTTGAATGGTCTTGCTAGATCTTCTCAATGAGACATGTCCTTCTCTGTGAATGAACACGTGATTCTGTTTTCTAAGTTCTGCCTGTCTTGTGGTCAGCACTGCTTTTACCAACATTAAATCCTCCCTTGTCTATAACAGATTATGATCATGCTTCATCCAAAACTCCTATAATGATCCTGTGGAAAAACAGCTCATCATCTTTAAAATTCCAAAGTAATAGCTCCCTGCCAGTCTAGAGATCCTTGATAGACAAATCAAGGCTTTCACCTGGCCTGTTTTCTTCTGTTAAATTTAGTCCTCTCAAGTAGTGAGTTCTGATGGACAGTGAAATAAGAGTTGCAAGCTTGCATGACTTCTTCATAAGAAGCTGGAGTCCCATTAACCCCCTGCGCTTCCTTGATTTCAACTCAATTCTCTCCCATACTAGCACTGGTTATTCATGAAGGCCCTGACTTTTCAACCTTTCCCCTCACCTGAGGTGTGGTGATCCTCAGGCTAAATCACCACCAGTCAACTCTCCTCCAAAGCGGAGAGCAGCCTATGGTCATCTGGGACATTGGGTGACTTGCTTGCATTTCTGTTGTTCTTTTTCGATCCATCCTCATAGTTTTCAGAATTGATATGTTTACATTCCTGGATCACTTTGTACATCCACCATAAGAATCATTTAATCCAAAATATGCTATTTCATCTTTTTCTACACTGAGTGGAATCCACAATTTGTCACCTTCTGGATTCTTCTCTAATTTGTCATCACCCCAAATTTGGTATCAACAAATTCAATATCATCTCTCTTGTGGTGATGTCCAAATTGCACTTCGATTTTTTTTTTTAAGTCCTCTCAAGATTGCTTTTGGACAAATTATTTACTCCAATATAGATAACTACCTCAGGCATTTTTCAGCTCCTCTCAATAAATAGTCTATCACCACTTTAGCAAACGCAGCTCAGCTCCAGTAACCACAAATTCCACCTCATTATTTACACAATTTACCTTATAAATGACTGCCTTTGCTGCTTGTGGAGTGATCACTCGTAGATGTTTTTAGCTGACGCTAGAGCTACCTTTCAAGTTATTCAACATAGTGTATTTTCACAAAACTAAAACAGTGGCCTGGATTCTCAACCAAGATGGGGAAAAATGCAGGCTAAAGTAGAAGTCGTGGAGGAGACCTCGAAACCCCAAAAGTAATGAGGAGGACGCCAGCAACAGATGCAAGGTGGAAGGAAGGTCTGCCTCAGGGCTCCAACATTGTGTCCAATATTTTTAAAAAAATGAACCATGAAACATCCCTCCAGCCCTCACCCACCCCCTGCCCACTCATTCCTCATGCCACAGCTGAGTCAACTTATGCTACCTTACGCCCTGCACCCACTCCCCATAAACTTTCATACCCTCCATGTCAACCTATGCTCCTTCATTGTTCATCATACCTTCAATGACAACCAATACCCTGGTCTCTCTTCCCCCCACCTTCCATAGCTTCTCATACCTGTCATGCCAATCTATGCTTCTATATGCCAACTCACCCATTATTCACCATGGGCAGACCTCAGGACCAATGCAGAGTTATAATAAAATAAAATACTATGAAATACATTTTTAAATCTTTATTGCAGACTTCTCTATATTGAAAAAAATGCACGCACGTTCAGAAAAAGAAACATTTACTACAATTACATTTCTTTAACTACATAAAGCCTCATAAGAACAAACATTTCATTCTTATAGTAATAAGCATTGGAATTCATAGAACCACTTCAAAGTGTCGATAACCACCTGGAGCTGTCATCCAAAATGCGAAACGGCATGCATCTTACTGTTAGGATGTATCATTGTGAAATCAGTCATGCAGTTAGTAGCCCTCAGGCTTATGTTAATGGACAGAGTGAAATAGCAGGCAATTATTTTGTTTAAGCAGTCTGGACATTTTTCTCAAAGAATTAATGGCAGGAGTTTTAAATGCCTTGACAGCTCCTGCAGACAGGTGCTTTTGGCAGGTTTTCTTAAGAGTTTGGACAATTGTGTTTAAAAGGTTTGTTGACAGTTTCAATGAGCCTGGCAGTTAATGAATTCATATACTTTTTGCACACCTTCATGCCTACTTTTAACAATTCCAAAGGATTCCTAGCCTCCCTCAAAAATCACTGACCTCCCCTGGACCATATGTAAAGGAATATCTTACCTGTCCAAAAGGGTACCCTGACAATCTAAATAAATGTGAAAAGGTCACACTCTTACCAAATCTACATTGTACATTTTGGGTTTCATACAAAATCTGAGTAGAGGCAGCTGATAATTCAAATAGCAGGTGCCTCCATGAAATGCACATGTACAAAATGCATAACCTCTATATGAAATCATTTCCCCTCACAATAAACAGTAACACTTCATTAGCTTTCCTAATTCCTTACTTACTGTACCTGCATTCCTGCCATTTGTGATTCATGTACTAAGATACAGATCAATATCCTCCTCAGAATGCTCCAATCTCTCATTATTTTAAGCTTTTCAAGTTCTTCCTCCCAAAATGGACAACTTCACAATTACCCACATTACACTACACTTGCCAGATTCTTACCTATTCACTTAAACAATCTATATCCGTTTGTCAATGACGTCCTTATGCCCTCTTCACAGCTTACTTTCCTACTGATCTTTGTCAATTGAGCAACCGTATGTCATATACTCACCTGTATAAAATTCTGCGCTTTAATTATACCCATCCTTATCTCACTCCACTGTTTCTGTACCTCCATCAAATTAACTTCACAATGCAACTATTCACTTTTGAATCCTTACACAGCCTCCTGATATTTTACTTCTTCAGTTTCTTCATCCAAGTCATTTATATAATTGTAAAAGGTTGAGCTCCAGCACTTATCCCTGTTGCACAGTACTCATAACATCCAGCTAACCATAAAAGACCCATTTATACCAATTTGTTATCTGTTAGTTTGCCATTCTTCAATCCATATCAATGTTACCCCCTAAATCATGAGCTTTAATTTCAAAAATATCCTTTGATGTGGCACATTATCAGATGCCTTCTGGAAATCTAAGTACGATTCATCCACCAATTCTCCTTTACCCACAATATACATGACTCCTTCAAAGAACTCCAATAAATTGGTTAAACCTGATTTCCCTTTTTTGAATTCCTTTTGATTTCCCGTTGCCTGACTGCCTTGAAGTGTCCTACTATGACATCTTTAATAATGGCTTCTAACATTTACCCTATGGCAGATGTTAGGCTAACTGGCCTGTAGTTTCCTGCTTTCTGCCTCCTTCCCTTTTTTAACAAAGGAGTTATATTTGCTTTCTTCCAATCTATTGAAACATTGCCTAAATTGTGGGAATTTTGAAAAATTAAAATGACGCATCAAGAATCTCAATAGTCACTTCTTTCAAGACCTTAAGGTGAAGTCGATCTGAAACTGGGAATTTGTCAGCCCTTAGATCCAACAATTATCTCAATGCCACTTCCCTGGTGATTGTAATTTTCCTGAGTTCTTCCCTTCCTTCCATTTCCCAATTTACCGCTAATTCTGGGATGTTCCTTGTGTCCTCTATAGTGAGGACTAATGCAAAGTACCTGTTTAATTCATCTGTCATAGTCCTGTTTTCCATTATCAATTCTTCATTCACGTTTATAGGAGTATTGCTTACTTTGCTAACTTGTTTCTTATTTAAATATCTACAGAAACTCTTACTATTAATCTTTAGATTACAAGCTAGCTTTCTCCCATAGTCTTTTGTTTTCCCCTCCTTATTAATCTTTTAGTCATTCTTTGATGCTCTTTATATTCTTCCCAATCTTCTGCCACTCATCACGAACGACCTGCACAAAATTCTGCACTTTAGTTACACCCATTAAGCCTGCACTGACAACAATCTCACCCAGGCCCTATCCTCATAATAGCACTGCCACTAAGGGTCAATAGTCAATTCACCTAACCTGCACATCTTTGCATTGTGGAAGGAAACCAGAGCACCTGAAGGAAACCCACGCGGACAAAGGAAGAATGTGAATACTCCTGGAATTGAGCCTGGGCCCCTGGGTGTTGTGAGGCAGCAGTACTAACCACTGTGCCACCTTGCCACACTCATCTGCACAAAATTCTGTGCTTCAATTATACCCCAAAAAAATCTCATTCCACTGTTTCTGTACCTGCAGCAAATTAACTTCATAACGCACATGTTCACTTTTGAATCCTTATGCAGTCTCTCGATATTCTATCTCATCAGCAGTTTTATGTACCAGACACAATCTTCTCAGACATTAGGCAACTCCTGCTCACCTGGGAGTTCACTTTCTAGATCCATTTGCCTTGTCACCCGCTTTAAAAAGTCTTTCAAAACTTTAATCTTTAAATGCGTCTTTCACCTCCCTCTCCAATTCTCTCATAAGAACATAAGAACATAAGAAATAGGAGCAGGAGTAGGCCATCTAGCCCTTCGAGCCTGCCCCGCCATTCAATAAGATCATGGCTGATCTGTCGTGGCTCAGTTCCACTTTCCCGCCCTCTCCCCATAACCCTTAATCCCCTCTCTTATCAAGAACCCATCAACCTGCTTCTTAAAAATATTTAGCGAGGCAGCCTCCACCACTTCAACGGGCAGAGAATTCCAGAGATTCACCACCCTTTGAGTGAAGAAGTTCCTCCTCAACTCCGTTCTAAACCGCCTCCCCTTTATCTTGAGGCTGTGCCCCCTAGTCCTACTGTCTTTTTTGAGCGGGAAGAGTCTCTCCACCTCTATCCTATCCATCCCATTCATCATCTTATACGTCTCAATGAGATCTCCCCTCATTCTTCTAAACTCTAACGAGTACAAGCCTAGTTTATTCAGCCTCTCCTCATAGCTCAATCCCCTCAACTCCGGTATCAGCCTAGTAAACCTCCTTTGCACTCCCTCCAGGGCCAAAATATCCTTGCGTAAGTACGGCGCCCAAAACTGCACACAGTACTCCAGCTGCGGCCTCACCAATGCCCTATACAGCTGCAGCAAGACCTCCCTACTTTTATATTCAATCCCCCTCGCTATGAAGGCCAGCATCCCATTCGCCTTCCTGACCACCTGCTGCACCTGCAAGCTGGGTTTTTGCGACTCATGCACAAGGACCCCGAGGTCCCTCTGCACCGTCGCCTGCTGCAGTTTTTCGCCCCGTAAGTAATAGTCCTTCCTACCATTCTTCCTACCAAAGTGGACCACCTCACACTTGCCAACATTAAATTCCATTTGCCATTTCCTGGCCCATTCGCCCAGCCTATCTAGATCCTTCTGCAGACTCTCCACACCCTCCGCACAATTTGCCTTTCCCCCAATCTTGGTGTCATCAGCAAATTTCGACACCCTGCACTCAGTTCCCTCCTCCAGATCATCTATATAAATGGTAAATAGCTGAGGCCCCAGCACCGACCCCTGGGGCACCCCACTAGTCACCAACCGCCAATCCGAATAGCACCCATTGACCCCCACTCTCTGCCTCCTATTTGACAACCAATCCTCTATCCACGCTAACACCCTACCCCCAACTCCATGTCCCCTGACCTTCTGCAATAACCTCTTGTGAGGTACCTTGTCAAACGCCTTCTGAAAATCCAGAAAGACCACATCCACCGGCTCTCCTCTATCCACTGCCCTAGACACATCCTCATAGAACTCCAGTAAATTTGTCAGACACGACTTCCCTTTAATGAAACCGTGTTGCGTCTGCCCTATCAAGCAATTCCCTTCAAGATGCCTCGCAATTTCCTCCTTAATGACGGATTCCAACATTTTACCTACCACAGACGTTAAACTAACCGGCCTATAATTCCCTGCCTTTTGCCTGGCACCCTTCTTAAACAACGGCGTAACATTAGCCGTTTTCCAATCTTCCGGCACTTCCCCGGAATCCAGCGACGTCTGGAAAATAACCACCAAGGCATCCACTATAACCTCCGCCATTTCTTTCAGAACCCTCGGATGCATTCCATCCGGTCCTGGGGACTTGTCCACAATCAGCCCCTCCATTGTCCTCTCTCTCTCTCTCTCTCATGCCTGGCATGTTCTTCTCTGACACACTTATGTAAAGCACTTTGAGACCCTTCCTGCATGAGGAGCTCTTCAAACAGTCATTCTCGTTTTCTTTACCATTATTATTGCAATTCATGTCAAATAACATGAAATATTCTTAAACTGAAAGAAGCAACTAATTAATTTGTGCTTCAGAGAAGCTTTTGACTACCATGGCTCAATTTCCGTTCCTTTTAGTCCTTTGTTTTCCATTGTTCTTGTTCTCCATTCTGCAAAGCAGTTTGGGATATTTTCAAGGTGGATGAGCTGGCCTCTGAGCTACAGACACTGAGGCTCATCAGGGGGAGAGAGGGTGTCATTGTCAATGGGGTGCAAGTGACATCCACCCCCTCTAGACTGTCTAAATCTAAGGGTCAGGAACAAAAGGGGGCTGCTGGGAGGAGGAAGGGGGGTGAGGAGCGGAGGCCTCAGCCTCTTAATCTGCATAACAGGTTTGAGGTTCTTGCTTCCACTCTGGAAGAGGACGAGGCAGGTGAGGTTGGTGAGCAAACTGCACACGGTACAGTGATGCAGCAGGACATAGGCAAAGAGAAGGGGAAAAGGAACGTAGTAGTGATTGGGGATAGTGGGGTGAAGGGTATTGACACTGTCCTTTGTCACAATGACAAAGTGCACAGAAGGGTGTGTTGTCTGCCTGGTGCTCGGGTCCAGGATGTCACATCTGGGCTGCAGAGGAATCTGGAGTGGGAGGGTGAGAACCCAGTTGTGGTGGTACATGTGGGTGCCAGCTACGTAGGCAAAGTGCGGACTGAGGATCTGGGGAGGGAGTATGAGAAGCTGGGAATGGAATTAAAAAGTAGAACCGACAAGGTGGTCTTCTCTGGGCTACTGCCTGAACCGAGTGCAGACGGGCGTAGGGTTGACAGGATAAAGGAAGTGAATGGATGGCTCAGAGATTGGTGTGGGAGGAATGGGTTCGAATTTATGGGGCATTGGCACCAGTATTGGGGTAGGTGGGACTTGTTCGGGCGGGATGGGGTTGGTCTGAATCGTGCTGGGACCAGAGTGCTGGCGAATCGAGTAAAGAGGACTGTAGACAGGGCTTTAAACTAATTGGGGGGGGGAGGGTGCGAGCGTAGGTGATGTTAGGAGGTCTACAGTTAAGGATAGGGTACAGGTAAGGGAAGAGGCTGAGGATGTCCCAAGTGGTGGCGTTACGGCAAATAGGGTCCAGAAGAAGGCTGGGATGAAAGCGCTTTATCTGAATGCACGAAGCATTCGGAATAAAGTGGATGAGCTGGTGGCGCAGATCGACACAAATGGGTACGATCTGGTGGCCATTACAGAGACGTGGCTGCAAGGTGACAGGGACTGGGAGATGAATGTACAGGGCTATCAAGTGTTTAGGAAGGATAGGCAGGAGGAAAGAGGGGGTGGCGTAGCTCTGCTGATTAAGGACAGCATCAAGGTGGTAGCAAGGGATGATATCGGAGCCAAAGAGCAGAAAGTGGAATCGTTGTGGGTGGAGATTAGGAACAGCAAAGGGAGGAAGACGCTGGTGGGTGTCGTCTATAGGCCCCCGAATAATGATCTGGAGGTGGGGCGGGCTGTTAACGCGCAAATAAGTGCGGCGTGCAGGAATGGGACGGCAGTAGTTATGGGGGATTTCAATCTGCATATTGATTGGTCGACCCATGTTGGACGAGGTGGGCTCGAGGAGGAGTTCTTGGAATGCTGCCAGGATAGTTTCCTGGAACAGTGTGTGTTGGAGCCGACGAGGGAGCGAGCTATCTTGGATCTGGTGCTATGTAATGAGGCGGGTAGAATTAGGGACCTTGAGGTGAAGGATCCTCTTGGAGAGAGTGATCATTGTATGGTGGAGTTTCTGTTGCAGATGGAGGAGGAGAAAGTGGGTTCCCGGACACGTGTCCTTTGTTTGAATAGAGGGGAGTATGGTAGGATGAGAGAAGAATTGGCGAATGTGGACTGGGGGAGCGCGTTGGAAGGTAGGTCTGCTGTGGAGCAGTGGAGGATCTTTAAGGAGATCTTTCTTGGTGCTCAGCAGAAATTTATTCCGATGGTTAAAAAGGACAGTAGGAAGAGAGGTAATAAGCCGTGGATAACGAAGGAGGTGAAGGAAAGTGTTAAATTAAAAGCGGAGGAATTTAGAGTAGCTAAGAGCAGTGGGCGAGAAGAGGACTGGGAAAGGTTTAAATGTCAACAAAGATTGACAAAAAAGTTGATAAAGGAGGGTAGAAGAAGCTATGAAGCTGGGCTAGCGCTTAATATAAAAAAGGATAGCAAGAGTTTTTATAAATATATAAAAAGGAAGAGGCTGGCTAGGGTGAACGTTGGTCCCTTAGCGGATGAGAAAGGGGACCTAGTGGTAGGGGATGGGGATATGGCTAAGGTCTTGAATAACTTTTTTGTTTCTGTCTTCACGGAGGAGGACGTGAATAATTTGCCAGGTGTTAGCGATGGAAAGGTGGTAGGACTGGAGGGTCTTAATGACATTACTGTTACTAGAGAGGTGGTGCGCGACAGACTGGAGGGGCTGATTGTGGACAAGTCCCCAGGACCGGATGGAATGCATCCGAGGGTTCTGAAAGAAATGGCGGAGGTTATAGTGGATGCCTTGGTGGTTATTTTCCAGACGTCGCTGGATTCCGGGGAAGTGCCGGAGGATTGGAAAACGGCTAATGTTACGCCGTTGTTTAAGAAGGGTGCCAGGCAAAAGGCGGGGAATTACAGGCCGGTTAGTTTAACGTCTGTGGTAGGTAAAATGTTAGAATCCGTCATTGAGGAGGAAATTGCGAGGCATCTTGAAGGGAATTGCTTGATAGGGCAGACGCAACACGGTTTCATTAAAGGGAAGTCGTGTCTGACAAATTTACTGGAGTTCTATGAGGATGTGTCTAGGGCGGTGGATAGAGGAGAGCCGGTGGATGTGGTCTTTCTGGATTTTCAGAAGGCGTTTGATAAGGTACCTCACAAGAGGTTACTGCAGAAGGTCAGAGGACATGGAGTTGGGGGTAGGGTGTTAGCGTGGATAGAGGATTGGTTGTCAAATAGGAGGCAGAGAGTGGGGGTCAATGGGTGCTATTCGGATTGGCGGTTGGTGACTAGTGGGGTGCCCCAGGGGTCGGTGCTGGGGCCTCAGCTATTTACCATTTATATAGATGATCTGGAGGAGGGAACCGAGTGTAGGGTGTCGAAATTTGCTGATGACACCAAGATTGGGGGAAAGGCAAATTGTGCGGAGGGTGTGGAGAGTCTGCAGAAGGATCTAGATAGGCTGGGCGAATGGGCCAGGAAATGGCAAATGGAATTTAATGTTGGCAAGTGTGAGGTGGTCCACTTTGGTAGGAAGAATGGTAGGAAGGACTATTACTTACGTGGCGAAAAACTGCAGCAGGCGACGGTGCAGAGGGACCTCGGGGTCCTTGTGCATGAGTCGCAAAAACCCAGCCTGCAGGTGCAGCAGGTGGTCAGGAAGGCGAATGGGATGCTGGCCTTCATAGCGAGGGGGATTGAATATAAAAGTAGGGAGGTCTTGCTGCAGCTGTATAGGGCATTGGTGAGGCCGTTTGGGCGCCGCACCTGCGCAAGGATATTTTGGCCTTGGAGGGAGTGCAGAGGAGGTTTACTAGGCTGATACCGGAGTTGAGGGGGTTGAGCTATGAGGAGAGGCTGAATAAACTGGGCTTGTACTCGTTAGAGTTTAGAAGAATGAGGGGAGATCTCATTGAGACGTATAAGATGATGAATGGGATGGATAGGATAGAGGTGGAAAGACTCTTCCCGCTCAAAAAAGACAGTAGGACTAGGGGGCACAGCCTCAAGATAAAGGGGGGGCGGTTCAGAACGGAGTTGAGGAGGAACTTCTTCACTCAAAGGGTGGTGAATCTCTGGAATTCTCTGCCCGTTGAAGTGGTGGAGGCTGCCTCGCTAAATATTTTTAAGAAGCGGGTTGATGGGTTTTTGATAAGAGAGGGGATTAAGGGTTATGGGGAGAGGGCGGGAAAGTGGAACTGAGCCACGACAGATCAGCCATGATCTTATTGAATGGCGGGGCAGGCTCGAGGGGCCGGATGGCCTGCTCCTGCTCCTATTTCTTATTTCTTATAAATACAGTATCTAGAAAGAAGTTCCTGCTCATTCCTAACTGTGTTAAAATGGTTCATTGTGATATTGAGATCTGACAATATAAATAATCATATTTGTATCAAATGCCAGTGAGGATTATTTGAAAAGCTCTTACCTCCTCTCTTGTTTAGTTTAGCATAGCCAGGTACGTAGCTGCCTGACATCACAGATGAACTACTAAAGGAAGAGTGGGGAAGTGCCGCAGTCAGTGGCTCATCACATTTCTCTGAAAGAAAATCAAGAAAATTATTTGTTTGGCATCATTTTTACAAAGATGAAGGTGCCTTGAGAAAATCTAGTTTTCACTCCAGATTTTCAAAATTATGTAAATAATTGTCATTCATTCAGATCTGTGCCTCTAACTGTTCACACGTTGCACAACACAACTACACTGTTACAAACATGACAAAGCACTTTAAAAAGACAACTGCCCAACTACATGGCAAAATGGTCCAAATGGTCAGCAACAGAAGATCAGAGATGGTAAGCAGGCAGCTCATTATATAGAGCATTAATAACAAGACCCAGTGATCAACCGAGTGTAAATCAGATAAGTCATGATCTTATTGAATGATGGAAGGACACGATGGGCAAAGTGGCCTATTCCTGTTCCTAATCTGTATGTCCATATGTAGAAAGATGCTTAAAGCTTCTTCTTTAACTCAAAGTGGGAATAAACATTTCTCATTACTAATAAAAAGCATTTTAGATTCAGTAAAATGAATTAATTTTCAATTTGGGCTAAATGAGATTTGTTTCATGCATGTTAAAAATGTTTTTTTAAAGTACAGGTTTATGACAGGAGACAAGGAGTGTAATAATTTGGAACACTGTCTTTCAGCCAATACTGATATAATTTAATGTCTCCTTTGTCTCGAATGGATAAAGGAGTCTATTGGGATCAAGCACTGGGATTCTTACAGTTACATACGCTGTAAGATTAGACTCAACACAACCATGTAAATAGGGCTGAACCGTTTGCTCAGCATGCAAGCTTGATGCTGACATAGATAATAACTGTGGGATAATAACTGAACCATTTTGTGCTATATACTGTGAAAAATCATGAATGGGCCTAAACCCATCACTTCTGGCCTTGAAAAGTACCTAGTCTATCTCAGATTAACCTGGAAGGTCATGATATCTCAAAACAGTAGAGTAACATGTAAACCTAGCTATTTCAAGCTGCTGTTAGGATCCTCTAGGCCTCCGGCAGCCAGTAGCAAGATGGGTGGCATTTGTCACTCGCAGGATGTTGCCATCAAGCCAGAAAGACTCCTTGCCTATCAGAGAAATGAGTAATGTGGTATATGGAATTCAGTCCCAGTGTGATGCTAAGTATATCAGCCACACATCTCAAAGACTGACATATTGTATCAAACAGCATGTCCAAACCACTATTCACAAATGGGAAGGTACAGACTACTGAACGAGCTCATGCTTGCAAAACTCAAAACACAGTGCGCTATATAGATCTGAGTCCACAATTGGACAACATTTGTCTGAAAATCAATGAGTATGATATAATCAATAATGAGTATGCTCAAAATTACATTAACAACCAGTTTAAGATTGTCAGTCAAGCTCACTGTATGATGCATTTGCAAATATTGGAACCTACGTATATTATATACGTGGCCCTGTGCTTTGAAGACAGAAACAACAAGGACACACATTGCGCCTGTTTCAGCTAAACAGAATATGTAATAGCCATTCGCTGATTTAATGTTCAGGAAAATATCTTGACTCAGCATTGCTACCAGAGACCACCTGCCAACAATTCAACGCTCTTTACTCATACAGTATAATGGTGTTGTTTCCCCTGCCATTACTGCTATTGTAATATAAAGGCAAAACACTGTGGATGCTGGAATCTAAAATAAAAACAGAAATTGCTGGAAAATCTCAGCAGGTCTGACAGCACCCACGGGGAGAGAATAGAGCCAATGTTTCGAGTCTGGATGACCCATCGTCAGAGCTAAGGGCAAAGAAAATCAGATAAGATTTATACTATGAGGGGTGGATAGGGTTCTAGTTGGACAAATGAAATGCAAATTATGATAAAGAAGGTTGCGAAAGATGCTAAAAATGTGTGAATGGCAAAACAAAGGTATCGATTGTTAAAGGACTGCCTGAGGAATGTGGCAGTTGCCCTGAAAAGGGAGCTGCGGGGCGGGGGATGGGGTGTAGACTGTAGGAGATAAGATGGAGAGCAAGAATGGAGAAGTGGAAAAATGGAAGTGAGAATGAAGGGTGATAAAATGGATCAATGAGATGCAAAGAATAAATGAAATAAAACCAATGGGGTGAAGGTGAAGGGAAAATTTCACAGAAACATAGAAACTAGAAACAGGAGTAGGCCACTTGGCCCTTCAAGCCCGTTCCACCATTCATCTTGATCATGGCTGATCATCGAATTCAACATCCTGATCCCCCTTCCTCCCATATCCCTTGATACCTTTAGCCCCAAGAGTTATGTCCAATTTCTTCTTGAAATCAGACAACATTTTCTGGTAGTGAATTCCACACATACACCATTATCTGGATGAAGAAATTTCTCCTCATCTCAGTTCTAAAAGGTTTACTCCTTATCTCAAAATATGACCCTCATTCTAGATTCCCCCCCCACTGGGTACATTCTTTCTGAAACTACCCTGTTTAACCCTGTTAGAAATTTATAAGTTTCTATGAGGTCCCCTCTCACTCTTCTAAATTCCAGTGAATATAATCCTAAGTGACATATTCTTTCACCATATGACAGACCTGTCATCCCAGGAATCAGCCAGGTAAATCTTTGCTGTACTCCCTCTGCAGCAAGGACACCAAAACTGCAGCACAGTACACCAGGTGTGGCCTCACCAACATCCTATACAATTGCAGCAAAACATCTCTATCCCTATACTCAAATTCTCTCACTACGAAGGCCAATATACCACTTGCCTTTGTTACTCCGTGCTGTAACTGCGTGCTTAATTTCAGCAACCAATGCACAAGGATACCAAGGTCTTATTGAGTATCCATCCCTCTCAATTTACATCCATTCAAGTAATAAGCTGTCTTCCTATTATTGCTACCAAAGTGGATAACCTCACATTTATCCACATTATACTGCACCTGCCATGCATATACCCATACACTCAGCCTGTCCAAATTACGCTGAAGAATCTCTGCATCCTCCTCACAGTTCACCCTCCCTCCCAACTTTGTATCATTTGCAAATTTGGAGATAATACATTCAGTTCCCTCTTCCAAATTATTAATACATATTGTGAACAGCTGGGGTCCTAGTGCAGATCCCTGCAAAATCCAAGTAGTCACTGATTGCCAAAAGACCCATTTATGCCAACTTTTGCTTCCTTTCTACTAACCAGCTTTCTATCCATCTCAAGAATTACCTGCAATCCTGTGTGCTTTAACTTTACATAGTAGCTTGTTGAAAGTCTAAATAAACCACATCAACTGGTTCTCCTCGGTCAACTCTGCTAGTTACATCCTCAAAAAACTTCAATAGATTCATCAAGTATGATTTCCGTTGTGTGTATGCATGTCTGATTATACCACTTCTTTCCAAATGCCGAATTATGAAATCCTTGATAACAGACTCTAGCAATTTCCCCAGTACCAACATTAGGCTCACTGGTCTATAGTTTCCTGTTTTCTCTCTACCACCCGTTTTAAATAGTGTCTATTTCTATTTTTGTGACTGTCCTGCTGAGTGCAAAATTAAAAGTTTTGAGAAGCTTTCTTCGGCAATACTCAAGTTCTGTACTGCCAAACAACTATTTGTAAACTATTCTACATCGTTCCCGGTATGCTTGATACTGACATTGGCAAAACAAATTAACAAATGCTCAATTTCCATGCACCACCTTGTTTAGTTGACCGACAAAATGAAAATAAAAGTAAATTTTCCAAAGCAGTGCTTATGATTAGACAGATAATAGGTTAATTTATAATGACAAGAACATTAGAGCTTATATGCATTATTTTGTTATGGTAGAGCCACATTAAGGTAGCTCACTATCTGTAAACAATCTAAGAGCAATTACAGGTTTTGTCCATGCAGAATATTTGCAGATTGATGGGCACCTTGAATTTGTACATGCTCAGACACCAGTATTTAGGGAATTGTAGGCACAGATGAATAAGTTACCTTCCATTGGTTGACATAATATTTTTGCTTATGATATTAACTAAGATCGAAGGTGAACACCTCTCCACAATGTGATGTAAACATAATCTAATGGGAGCATTCTTTAGTATGTTAGGAAATATTTTGCAATTCCAACATAAGAATCCTTTATGAGCCTTTGAATGAGATCAACAATGCTGTATATCAAATTTTACGTAATTTCACATTATGCAATTTGAATGTTGAAATGGAAAGGAATATAGATTCTTCCTTCATTGAGGAATTAAGATGAACTAAAAAGCTTCCTTCAAAAGTTAACTATTGTCCAATCTTGTATTCAGATACTAAATGAATGTGGAGTTATTGGTAATTAGGAACTGTTAAAAGGAGAAGGATGTCATTCTACTTAAGTTCTTCTAGTACAAGAAATTGCAGAAAATCTGCTCGTATCTATTACTTGATAAAACAAGGGTGAATGCTCCAAATCTCAAAAGGACACCAATGTGAACAGAGAAGTACCAATCTAACAAGAATGCTCACTTTTTCTCGAAAGTTTGGACAGAGAAAGATAACTTACAGAACTCTCTCATGAACAATGTACAACATTATAAATATGCAAAATCAGTCCACAGATTTAGTGAATTAAGGAGATGCACCATTAGTTGCAAATTTCCAGAAATTGCCTGTTGATTTATGCAGCTCCACTGTTTGCCTCACACAAATGGCATCTTGCCCTTAGCCTCCCAGTTGCTTTTAAAAATTTGCACATTAAGTGGCCTTAAATTTTTACAAAAAGCTGGACTGCAATTTAACATATTAGTATCTTATTAACAACATGACAGTCATGAACGTATTTAAAATTAACCTCCAGTGGCTCAGAAAATAAATAATTAAAACTGTTCATCCAAAAAGTTTGGATAAGTTTTTTTTATTTGCCCGATTTGCTAGTGTTTTATTTTGAAGTATACAGGAACAGTTCAGAATGGTGTTCCAATTTTGCTGTGTTACTATTTTTTCATTGTTGTATGAAGTAAATTGCTGTTGACAATTTTGAAATATCACATTATACATGTTCACATTTGGTTTCTTTCCTTACTTTAAAAAAACTCAATCTTAATCAAATCTTTACCTCCTTCTCTTTGGGTGGAATCTTAGCAGGTGCCCAAAGGCAGTTTTGGAAGCTGGATCGTAGTTTTTTGCATCAGGTCATAAACGCGGTGTATCCCTTCATCTTAGTGACATTTCTGGAGATGGGATCAGTTCAACAATGGCAGCTCAACAAAACTGTAATTTCTTGATGGTGGAAGTGGCTCCAGCTGAGGCTAAATCCCCACAGGTGCCTGGAGCTGGCTGGCTAGCCAGCAGACAGCAGGCCAACCGGGTGAGCAAGATCTGTTTCAAGTCACTCCAGGATTTGGTCCAGAAGTCTTGCAAGGCTGGGGTCCTCTAATGTCTAATTTAAATGTAATGTTTGTGGAGATTGAGTGAAGCGTTTACTTCATTCTCAAATAACATTGAGGATTGATTCTAAAATCTAACATGACAATAAAGAGCCGATTATTTGAAGGCAACAGCTGGTAGGGACAGTTAGCACAGATGGTATGAAAATCTAAATTTTAGGAAGGCTCTATAATTCAATGGAATGTCATAAAACCTTGAGTGAAGTGCTTTAATTCTACATGATTCACTTTGAAATCGATTCAGGTAAGGTGACAAAACCAATACTTAAAACGGCTCCACAAAATCTTTGTTGTGTATAATAAGCCATATTTATGATATATTAAAGTTATTGTTAAGGCTCATAAATTGACATGCAGCAAGTACAATATATAGTCTGGAGTAATAAAATCAGGCTTTACTGTGTTTTCTTATGAGTTTTGTTCAAATCAATATAATACACGCATCCTCATATAGGATAATAGCAGCCCAGCAGACTGACATAAATGTGCAAAAAAAACCCACGTTGATTAAACAGTGGAATTAAATATCAGCTAATCTAAGTATGTGATTAAGTAGCCAAAAATGGAAGAGAGACAGATTAAACTTTTTAAAAGCACTTTACTGGTTGAAATAGGCTTTGTTGTTTTTGATGGCAAATTATTTGCACATTCTACAATGCTAACGTAAATCTCAGTGTTAATGCAGTGGGATAACATAAGCTGGGATGCCCATCAAGGACTTCTGAAAACATTTTAAATCAGTAAGCCCCCTTCCTGCTGACTGTGCCAGTGAGATTTCTTCATTCACTGAAAAGGGCCCCCTCAGTTCTTAATTACCTTGGCTCAGGGTTTCCAAGGTAATCAGCAGTTCATCTATTCATAGGTCAACATTCTGACCATTTGAAAACCTCACCTTCAATTTCACACCCTCACCTTTACCACCCACATCCTTATCCACTTCAAGAACAGAACTCACAAACCTTATTATAACAGTCTGAAACTATCCGCAAAATTCCCCAAAACAAATAGACTTCTCAAAGCAACCGTATAAACTTGTAAAACAATTTGGCTCTGCTGCATTTTCATTGCCTATGAAATTGAGTATATAAACAGACTTCAGAACTGCTATCTCAACTGGCATCAAGACTGAATACTTGAAAGCAATGGGAAAATAAAAATATTTGTGCTTGGCTTCTGTACCAGGCTACCCTTTCAACAATGTGAAATGTACTCTACCTTTTTATCCATTGTTTGAATTTTTTTTTTAAAACATATCTGAAGACTTTTCTGCATCTATAATGTTGATCTATTACTTGACAGCTGACCAGCTGGCTGAAATAGCAATTTGGGAAACACATTTTTCAGGGGTCATAGAATCATAGATTCCTACAGTGCAGAAGGAGGTCATTTGGCCCATCAAATCTGCACTGACCACAATCCCGCCCAGGCTCTATTCCCCTAATTGCATACATTTACCCTAGCTAGTCTCCCTGACACTAAGGGACAATTATCATGGCCTATCCACTTAACTTGCACATATTTGGACTGTGGGAGGAAACCCCAGCAGACATGGGGAAATTGTGCAAACTCCACACAGACAGTGACCCAAGCCAGGAATTGAACCTGGGTCCCTGGTGCTGTGAGGCAACAGTGCTAACTACTGTGCCACATGCTGCCCATCATTACATCTTCCATCACAACACTGCCATAACATACTGAATAAAGATACAACTCAGGTTACAGCATGTAGTGATGAACTTAAAGGAGGTAGAACCATTTCACACACATTTTAAAATCTTCCCACCTCCAATCATGATTCGTGCCTTTACCCACACTAAACTGTACAAAATGGGAATAGGCTCAATGATCAAAGAACAGGGACCTTGGAAAAATATACTATAACAAGCATGTTTGCAGTCTCCTTCTGTTTGCTGTATAGTGCATAATGTACAATTTTATCAGTCATGTGCAGAAAGTCTATAACAGATTGGTATAAAATCCAATAACTGGTGAAGTCCAGCTGCCACCATGAAAATTAAAAAAAAACTTACCTGGGGGCAGGCTTTCAATCAACTCACTATACTGTCAATTGCATTTTCCATAGGAGTGGAATGGGATGTGGAGGAGTTCTGGGTCCTGCTCCCTGTATTGATGTGTTGATGTCACTGCAGCTTTTCCCTCTTAGCCAGCGTTTAACGGCTTCCTTCACATTTGTTTCCACTTTAGGCTGCAGTAGGGTTTTGGTGACAGGGATCATGGTCCTGGTGTGCCTGGGTAACATTCTCTGCGCTGGTGAGAGCTGACCTTCCCTCGGCAGGTTGCACTGATCAAGAAATTCAGCATAAATGTCTGAGTTATCATGGAGGCATTTTTCAATGAAGTGCTTTACTGAACACACTGCACACTCCACCAAGCCATTCAATTATGGATAAAGGGGGTTGCTTGTGACATTTTCCAAGTCACATGTGCGCACAAAATCCTTGAACTCTCTGTTCACAAACTGTCTGGCATTGTGGATCATTAGCCGCCAAAGAATCTCTTCAGCTCCTGAATTACTGTGTCAAGTAAGTAATCAACTACATACCACACTGACAATGAATCACCAAGGATCAGATACTGTCTCCCATTCCAGCCAAATTCATCTGTTGCGGTGAGGACCACGAAAATCTGGAATCTCTTGAACATACAATAGATCTTTAGTTGAGTGAGGTTTGAGCACCTTGCATGTGCAGACCTGGACACCTCCCTCTCCATGTTGCCATACAATGATGGCTAGACCACAGTTTCTTTGCCTTTTATTCTGCTACTTTAAGTCCCTGGGCCTTTAGTGGAGCTGTTGGGTGTAGTATTTCTGCAGAGAGAGGAATTATGAACATCTAGTTACGTGGTATTAGTCCATATCGCATCGTTCACTCTTCGCTCATGGCATTAAAAAATGTAGAGCTCATGGGGAAGCTCTTTTGCCGCTGCATCCATCCATTCATGATAATGGCATGGTGCCACTCATTATGTGTCATTTATTTGCAGGGCAGCTTTGAGTCCATCAGTTCCCCGAGATGACAGTACTTGGTTTTTCATAATGTTGATTTCCTCCTCATGCTCAGCAGCAGATAAGTGAGCCCAGGAAGGAGTAACTGCTAGGTTGAGCTCCTTATCACAGTTGTAGATCACACTGAGGTCGAGGTGCTTGAGCTTCATTCACTGTAAACACGGTGGCGCAGTATGAAGTGGCTTTTTAAAGAATGGTGATGAATGGCTGATTATCAATTTCAACTGTGGCAGGGTGGCCATAAATGAAATAATGAAATTTCTGACAGGCAAAGACGAGGAGTTCGTTCTCAATCTGGGCATAGTGGTTTCAGTGTTAGTGAGGGCCCTTAATACAAAATTGCCTGCCATTGTGGATGCCATTGCTCCAAGGCCAGGCTGAGAGACATTGACTGACAACACTAGAGATGTTCAGACAAAGTACTGTAGCTCTGCAGGGGCTGAAAACAGATCCCAGAATTGGATTAACACACTGTTATTGTGCTCCTGGTGGAGAAGTTGGTGCAATCATTCATTGTAGTAAGGAATGAACTTCAGTAGGTAATTTATCATGCCAAGAAAACACTGCAGGGCACATTTTGTTATCAGCATCTGCTGTATGGTCTGGATCTGGCTTCACAACATTGGCAATCAGAAGGTGGCATCGCGGACTCTGAATTTGTATTTGGCACGGGTGAATTTCAAGCGTATGATTCTGATTCTGCCAGGGACCAAACACAGAAGTTCATCATGCTCCTCCACTGTGCATTCTCAAATTAGGATGTCATCAATAATGATTTCACCAAGTTTTCCTGTGAAGAGCTGCTCCATGGACCTTTGGAAGACCTCACTACCAGTGGAGCTACCATAGGACATAAGCAGAAATCTGTATCTGCCTACTGGAGACATATACATCCATAAGCTTCAAGGATCAAATGGAATTTGCCAAGATGCTGAAGACCTTGGCACTGGGTATGTGTACTATGATTTTTTTCAACTGTCTTCATTGGATGACGAGGTCTCAGAAGTGCTTTGTTAAGGTGAGCTGGGTCGATACAGTTTCTGACTGTGTCATCTTTCTTCACTGCAGCTACCATCGTGGAGATCCATTCCGTGGTCTCATCTTTGGAGGCTATAATATCTAGTCTTGTCATTCCTGTCTAGTTTGTCTATCACCTTCTGTTTCATGGCAACAGATATACTTCTTGGAACCCAGATAGTGGATAGCAATGAATCATCCAGCCTCATGTGATAGACGATAGGCAATTTCCCAAAATATCATAATCAAACAAGTCTCTGCATTCCAGCATTCTGGTGCTTGTTGCTTTAGAGTGTACACATGCTACCTAAGATGGATTAGTCCTGGTGCAATGCTGCATTGAGACCCAGCAGTTGTTTAATATCTTGGTTGACTATGTGAATAGAAAGTTGCCCTGCATGCAGTCCAAGATGACTATGCCTTCTGTGGGTATGCTGTTCACCACATACAACAAGGTTCACTTTGTTGGTAGATCAGTGTGAAGCAGTGGGCTCAATTTTCCTCAGCAGCAGTTTTAACAAAATATTGCATTTTGCCCCAGTAGCAGTTTTGATTTTTGGTTTGGCATTGTTGTGAACAATGTTAAGAGTTGTGAATATTTCACCCTTTTCAATGATTAGGTCAATACGTTCACAGTGGAACGCCTCCATGGACTCTCAGATTTGATTTACCTCCAGCTTATTTGTTTATTTGCTGAACTTTGGGGAGGTAATTAGCTGCAGCATGTCTTGTGAGCTGGTTGATGTGACTTTGTCTGCTACGCTGGCAAAACAATTCCATTTACCACACTTATTGTAACAATTGTTAATTCCTAAGCACATATTTCTCTTGTGTGTGTGCTGGCTGCTGTAGTTTGAGCAGGGTGTGTTTTGAACTGAAAAGACTTCAGATATACATAGCAATTAGGAGCAGAGGTAGACGAATTCAATCAGATCATGGTTGATCTCTCTCTGGTCTCAAATCCAGCTCCCCACCTGTTCCCCATATCCCCTTATCCCTTTATTTATTAGAAATATATCTATTTCCTTGAAACCATTCAACAATTCAGACTCCACCACTATGGGGCAGCAAGTTCCACAAATTCACCACCCTTTGCGAGAAGTAGCTCCTCCTCATCTCAGTTTTAAATCTACTGCCTCTCAACCTATACTTGTGACCTTTTGTTTGATATTGCACCATAAGAGGAAACATTTGTTTTTCATGTACTTTATCAATCCCTTTTAAAATTTTTATATCCCTTGATCAGATCCTCTCATCCTTCTAAACTCCAGTGGGTATAAGCCCAAACCATTTAATCTCTCTTCATACGTCAACCCTTTCACCCTGGAATCAATATTGTGAACCTCCTCTGAATTGTCTCCAATACTACCACATCTTTCCTCAAATAAGGAAACCAAAACTGGATACAATACAGATGTGTTCTCACCAACACCCTACACAATTGCAATAACACTTCTCTACATTCGTACTCTAGTCCCTTTGCAATAAATGCCAACATCACATTTGCCTTTTTTTTAAATTACACACTGTTCATATTGTTACATACTCTTCATAGTTGTTCAGTGCTCCGCTTGGACTGTTTATTCAACATGCAAATATCAATGGCAGATTCAAACGCTAAGTCTTTTTTGCGGACTAGCTGCTTGTGTACACTGTCACTGTATATTTCACACACTACACGGTCTCTTACAATTCATCAGTGAGAGCACCAAATTCAAAATTTACAGACATGCAGATTTGTTGAAGTTTCTCGAGTAGTACCTCACTCTCCTGGAATGGGAAGGATTCCAATTTCTCCACATTCTCCTGGGCTGTCACGTTCAACTTGAAGTCTTGGACTTCCTTCAACTGTAGAACAAACTGGCAGAGCAGTCTCCACGCCATATCTTCTCAAATATTTTCCAGTTGTTGGCAAGGAAACCAGAGCATCCAGAGGAAATCCTTGCAGACATGAGGAGAATGTGCAAACTCCACACAAACAGTGACCCAAGCTGGGTCCCTGGAGCTGTGAAGCAGCAGTGATAACCACTGTGCTACTGTGCTGTCCACTTTTCTGCCGCTATGACCTACTTGCTGAAAAGGGCATGGACAAGCTATTGTCACAGAAGTTCCTTCAGGTTAGAGTGAATCTGGAACTTCAACAGGCAGTTGCAATATCCCCTGGATAGAAATAGAAATAGTCATAGAAACCCTATAGTACAGAAAGAGGCCATTTGGCACATTGGGTCTGCACCGACCACAATCCCACCCAGGTCCTATCCCCATATCCCTACATACTTACCAATTAATCCCTCTAACCTACGCATCTCAGGACGCTAAGAGCAATTTTGTTTTAGCATGGCCAATCAATCTAACCCGCACATCTTTAGCCTGTGGGAGGAAACCCACGCAGACACGAGGCAAGTGCAAACTTCACACAGACAATGACCCAAGTGGGAATCAAACCCAGGTCCCTGGAGCTGTGAAGCAGCACTGCTAACCACTGTGCTACCCTTCCCCGCACAGTCTAAAGACGTGTGGGTTAGGTTGATTGGCCATGCCAAAATTGCCCTTAGTGTCCTGAGATGTTTTAAAGGGATTAGTGGGTAAATATGTAGGGGTATGGGGCCTGCGTGGATTGTGGTCAGTGCAGACTCAATGGGCCAAATGACCTCTTTCTGCACTGAAGGGTATCTATCTTTCTATCCAAAATAAATACCTAGCATTTTATTGGGACGAGGGTTGACAGTCAACCTTCTTACCTCATTTGCCATCACTGTTTGCCGTCAGAGAGCAGAATGAGGGTGAAATGTATGTGGAGTGTTTAGGCCTGTGATGTAGTGTTTTCCACATGTAAATTATTCAGCAGCAAATTTACTGGCTAAAGGAATATAGGATGAGGACAGTTTCAAGCTCACTCATTCCATTCAACACTCACCTACCCGGCATGTAGAATAGCCACTATAAGATTATAGGTGAAACCCAGCACTGCCAAAAATACATATTTTAGCTTCAATTCATTCTCAGGAGAAGCAGGAAACATATTGGATACAGGATGAAGAGCAAATTCACATTTTCCCTACAAAATTTATTAATTACATTCACTGCTGTATCTCAATATGCCTTGTTAGTCTTGTTATACCTATGAGTTTATTCTTATTATCCTTCAATTTATTTCTGAAACTTTAAAGTCTTTTGCTATGAATAATAAAAAAAGTAGATGCAATTCTAATCCAAAAGGGTGGCTAATGTGGAAAATGAAATAATGCATGCAGAGAATTATGTTACTGAGGTTGGGAATGAGCGAATGAATTTTACTCTGCATTTGGCTGCAAGGCATCCAAATTGACAGCGTTTGACATTGGAAGGCACAAGTGGAACAAAAAGATGTCATACACCAGGGAATGAAATACTTCAACTTTGGTGAGCATGAAACACAGGCAAAAACAAATGACAATAGTCTAATCTAATTTCCAGAGACACATATTGTCGCTTTGTTTCCAGTGAGGCTCTTATAACTTAAACAGCTTGAAACTGATTCTTTTTTGATTTTTTTTCCACAAAAGCAATATGTTTAAGAGGAAATATTCATGTGCCTCAAGGAATTTTGCCTTCAGACTTCTGGTTAAACCATGCCTAAGGTTATTTGTTGGAAAATAAAAGTATTTTTTCCCCTGCCTGGATATTTGATAGACAGCTGTAGAAAGCATTAAAGGTCTGGTGGCCCATCTTTAGTCCCAGTGGACATTGTTCACAGCTCATGTCTTTGCCTTTATTCGGGCAACACGCAAGGGAGGTTTTCTTTTAAATTCAGACTTTCAGCATCAAATACCAAAAAATAGAAAGCATTCTCTGTTGCTCAGAAGGATAGAAGTCAAAACAATAGTGCACCTCTATATAAATGTCCTCATGTCAAAATGTGACTACCTGTTTAGAGAAAATAATGTCCTCCCATGTTATGCATTTGAATAAACCTTCACAAGTAACACTTAGATCATGGTTCACGGGCTGGAAATTGTGTCTCTAAGTCAACAGGTTAGTTGTTCACATTTAACTGATCAGGCATGAGTACAAAAATCTGGATTGACACTAGTGCAGGACTGAGGGAGTGCTTCATTACTGTCTTTCAGATGTGATATTAAATTGAGGTCAGGCTTGCATTCTCAGACTTATGTAAAATATCCCATGGGACTATTTGTAAAGAAGAAGTGGCACTGGATAATTCGTTTCTTGGGAGAGCCAGCACAGACATAATGGACCCAAAGGCCTCCTTCTGCGCTGTAACCATTCTATCATTTTGTGATGAAAGAGGTTATATTTGTTTGGCTTTTTCTGAAAATATTTACAATCTGTAAATCTTTCCAGAGATTACTGCTTACACAAATTGTTCTGGATGTGTATTATATTTTACGTATCATTAAATGTTCAGTATTACAGGAAGATAAAGTGTGAACCATACAGATTGATATCACAGATTATTCTCAGCTGTGTTACATGATCTGCCTCCGTGACTATCTGTTGAACATTTTTGCCCTGGTTGCAGACAGTTCTAGTGATATTTGTCTCTTTTACATGCCCTCTTTTCCTACCTGGTTCATCATGATTCATTCATGTTTGTAGTTGGCTGCAAATATTATCTCTCAGGTCAACAACAGCAAGCAATATAGACAGAATGGCACTGCTGTCTGCAAAGAAATACACACCACCAAATAAAGGGGATTCCAGTTACATCACTAACAGCTGCTTTCACTTCAACTTCCAATGTACTCATCAAAGTCATGTTGGTGGAGGCAGAAAAGGCCAGATACTTGATTGAATGAGCTGAGCAACAAAAGTTGATCCATCCATCCCAGGAAGGCAACACATGTTTTTACTGTCAAACATCTTCACTCTCCTTCCTCAGCATTGTAGAAGGCAGTACCTCTGAATGAAATAGTCAGAAAGACCAATGATAAAAGTACAATCTATTCAGATAGTTCTCACTGCCACATAATCCAATATAATTGAACCACGGCTGTTTAATCTCATTTGGTGATGGTCTGTCAAGCAGAATCTTCAAATGAATTTCTGCTGATGCCACATCAAAAAAGCTCCCAAATCCTTTCTCATTGGCAGCTTCATTTCAGAGATTCAATTTTAGACACAAAGGGCCCGATTTTACCAAGTATTCACGTCCGTTTTCGGGTGTGAAATCATGGTGAATTCGGGCGTCGAGCCTGTAACGCGATCTGCACCCAAAACCGAGCAGATTGCGCCTTTAGCGACACCCAATTTGGGCGCGGATCCGGTCCATGCCCCCACCATTTAAATGCATTAGCATGCATTTAAATTCATTTAATGAACTACATGCCCAACTCTACCGCCAAATCCCATTTTATTGTCTTCAGGTCCATTCCGGATCCGCGCTGTTATCAACCTGCAGAATAAAAATCCAAAGCAGATTCCTATTCTGCAGGGGAATCTCCGAAGCCCGTCCTCCTTGAACACCCTTCGCAGACCCCATGCTAACCACCCCAGCAAACCTGCCCCCCCAACCCTGTGATCTGAACCCCCTGGATGGCAGCCCCCCCCCAACCCGGAGGCAGGCCCCCACCCCTTGGCAGAGCACACCCCCAACCTACCTTGATTGCTGCTATCCCTCCACCATCCTTCTGACCTGCATTCATTGATATGGAGATGCCGGCGTTGGACTGGGGTAAACACAGTATGAAGTCTCACAACACCAGGTTAAAGTCCTGTTGGACTGGTGTTGTGAGACGTCTTACTGCACTCGTTGGAGAGCCTGCAGTACCTTCTTAGCCCTCCATCTGCCGGAGGAAGGGGGGTGCGCAGGCTTAGAGGAATCCCTGGTTTGGTGGGGTGGGTGTGGTGGTGGGAGGATGGACTCAGGAGAATCTCCACCACCCCCCCACAACCAGAGATCCATCTGAGCCCGCCCCACCTCCTCTGGGAGACGCACGCGGAAGGCCAGGAAGGTGCTGCAGGCTCTCCAACGAGTCCTGTTGGACTTTAACCTGGTGTTATGAGACTTCTTACTGTGTTTACCCCAGTCCAACGCAGCATCTCCACATCAGCAAATGCAGGTCAGAATGATGGTGGCGGGAGATCAGCAATTGAGGTAGGTTGGGAGTGTGCTCTGCTGAGGTTGGGCCGGGGGGGGGTCTGACCATGGGGGTTGGGTGGGGTCTGCCGGAGGGACTTGCCTCCTCGGGGTGTGGACTGTGGGGAGCAGAGGGCTGCCTCCCTGAGAGGGTTTGATTGGGGGGAATCTGCCTCCTGGGGGGGGGGGGGGGGGAGGGTCTGCCTCCCGGGAAGGATCTGATCGCAACTCATCCTCCTCTCTCTTCCCCCCTCCCCTTGGCTCTCTCTGTCTTGTTTTTTGCACCCGAGCGCACTGTTTCAGTTTCTCTTTGCATGCACAGTTCAGAGCTCCGATCGTTCTGGCAGCACTAAGCCCCACGCACAGCACGGACTGGATCGGAGCCAGCAAAAACCGTATGGGCACACTGGAAACAGGATTCCGGGCTCGGGTCTGTTTTGCGTCCGGACCCGGCCCTTAGCCTCCGATTGGTAAAATCGGACCCAAAAAGTTTTTAGATACACACTGTGACTAAGCAGTTCTTTGACATTACTAAATTTAAAAATAATTTATTTACGCCTAGTTCTTTTTTTGAAGAAGATGCTATAGAAAACCAAGTTGCCAAAGGTTGTCGAACATTGACGTCTTTGGCGTATGTTGAAAGATCTCTTTGATAAAGAATGTGCAAGTAACAAGACTCCTAAGATGACCTAACTTAAGGCTCAAAATGTTTCAAAGAAGGTCTTGAAAATTATTAACGTCGATATTGAACTGGCAAGATGTGGCTAATGTTACAGCATAGGAGAAAGCTGAACATCATCAAGCAATCAGAGGCAGGAAGCTGAGACAAAGAAATCAAAGAAAGCAAATAAGAGTATGTAACAGGTGACAAAAATCTCTTAAGTCTTGTCTGTACCATGACTGTGGCAAGAACTTGTGATTTAGAATTCTTCAGCCACTTTGTTATCACAGCATAGAAAAATAATAATCTACTTTGGCGCTTACAGCAACATTTTTTAAGATCTAGATTTGCCACTTCCACTTCCTGTACATATTCATACATCTACTAAATGAGCAAAATACTGCATTATCAGTTCCCAGAGAAATCCAATTTAAAATACAGGGACATGGAAACTACTGCCTCAATCTAACTGGAAGGGAGATAATAAGTTGAATCTCACCTTGCTTCGTAAATTATATTGCATCATCCCTTGCATCTGTGCAGGATGATTTAATCATTTAGCAAAATGATTATAGAAACTTTGCCATTAACTGCTGCATCTTTATGCTTGTCTTTAAAGAAAAGTCAAAACCAACATGAACAAGCACTGTGAGTGTACCTACACCACATGGACTGCAGCGGTTTAGGAAGGCATCTCACCGCCATTCTCTCAAGGACAATTAAAGGATAGGCAACAAGTGCTGACCTAGCCATGAACACACACACATCCCATGAAAGAACAAACATTAAAAAACACCAGGGAGACTTTTCTCCAATGTTTTCTGAAGTAAAGACTTCGGCATTAATATGGTAGCTTTTAACATCTTAAGCCATCCTAAGGCCAATGAAGAACTTGTGAAAGTGCAGTCACTGTTACCATGCAAGGGAAACGGTGGTCAATTTAACAGCAACATGATAATGGCCTGATATTGGACGAGAAATTGCAGCAATCTCATAGCAAATAACATGAATTGTTTCTTTACCTTACTGTGCACATCATGCTATCTGCACTGGAATGTAAAAACGATAACACCGCAGCAACATCAATGTTGCATCATGTCATGTATACTCATTATCCTAGATTATTAAAAGAAAGGATTGGTGAACAAAGATTGAAAGAAAACATAAAAATAATTAAAAGAAACTGTCTATTGTAACTCATGGAATTTTTGTATTGAGCCTTAAGAATGAATGAGTAGCAGGGTGGATGTGCAAAATGCATAAATACCTGTGATAGTTGAAGTACAGACTCAGCACTCCAATCCATTATAATCAAGGACATAGAAAATCTTAGCTGACAAAAGACCAAAGGCAGAATCTTGTTGAATGGTTGTGTGTTTCACAAGCCAGCTGGAGAACCAGCAAAAGAGTCACATTGCATCTCTTTGGGAAGGTCTGTCAAATCACATGCCAATCAGGCAGTGCAGGAGCCAGCAACAAGCTTTCCCTGGGAATAAGTTGTAGAATCCCACAGTGCATTCAAGAAGTCAGGAGCAGATCTCTCACCTACTGGCTAATCAGGGGATGCCAGCTCTTGCGCTCAGCAGCAGAATTTGGTTGCTATTAGAAAGACAGACATCCAAGTCGCAAGAGTGTGGAGCAACACAGGATATATGTAAATAACATGGGAGGCATGGGATGAGGGGTACAGGGAGGTTGGCAGGAAGGGCTCTCAGTGGACCACCTCATCCAAATCAACGTCTAATCCCTTGATTAGGCACTAAGTGGGAAGGAGGTAGGTAACAAACTAGCTGCATGGTTTTTGCTGAATGCAGCCTGCATGGCAACAGACCAGCCTACCACTGGCTTAATGTCTGTGGTGGAAGGATTATGCTCTTAAAGTTGTAATTAATTAACCACTTAAGGCTCTCAATTGGTGCCAGGAAGGGTAGGTCTATCATGGGCCTACCATAACAAATCTGGTGGAGGAAGGAAAGCAGCAGGGTTCAGGCACATCAGGATCAAAATTGGCACGAAACTGATTTAAATGTTAATTTCCTACTTGACGTTAACACATCAGTCACAGCCATTTCAGGCCTCCTGGACAGTCCCCCCTTGTTGGTGGGTTTGGGTCTCACATGATGAGAATCCCTCATGGTTCCCAGCAATCAGCACCCTGGAACTGCATACAACATAACAGTGCTGGGCAGTGCCAAGGGGGTGGGGCTATAATGGGAGGAAATAAGGGGGTGCGCTCTGCATAGAGTGAGGTGATCAGCAAAGGGGTGGGATGCAGGGGAGGTGATTTGGGTGCTTATTTGGGAACACTATGGGAGAATTTAACTTGGCTAATGAACCTAATCAGTACGTCTTTCAAACTGTAGGAGAAAACCAGAGCACCTGGAGAAAACCCGTGCGGACACAAATGATACATTTAGTTATTCACTGTAGGACACAGTTCAAGTTGTGTTTGCTATGGATATTTAAAGGCATATGTAGGTTCAATTGGATAGGCTAACAAACTGATAAAATTATCCATTGGGAAGGAATTAGAAAGTGACTTAATGTGTATTCTGTTGTAGGGAAATGTTAAATATAAAAAATATATAACAATCATCTTGCTGTAAGACTCCCATTCAAGTTTTTGCATTTCATGAAATGACTGGATTGATGACATGAATGTGAACTAATCTCATCACAACTACTTATAACTGGTAATTCATGTCATCAGAGACTTGTTAAGACATGATTCATGGTGACATGACATTCAATCTTGGGGTGCAAAGACGGATTAATGCAGCAGTGAAGTATCACTCCAACAGGTGGTGAAAAAGATGGACTTTTTTTTATAGCAGCTTGTTTTGGGCAGTATCTTTGTGCAACTTTTCCCATCTACATTCCTGGCTGTTTTCAAAGGCAATAACTTTCAGAATGCAAAGCTATTTTCATATCCAGTAATGGAGATTGAATATATTTCTTTCCATTATATTGGGTGCAATTGGTAAGTAGTTTGAGATATGTAGCTCGAGTTTTCCAGGGGTGTGCAACAGGAGGCTGGAACTGTTTATCAGCCATGAGAATATCCCGGTGGGGGAACAGAGCTACAGGGGAAGCTACAATTAAAATTTATTTATTAGTCACAAGTAAGCTTAGATTAACACTGCAATGAAGTTATTGTGAAAATCCCCAAGTTGCCACACTCCAGCACCTGGTTGGGTACACTAAGGGAGAATTTAGCATGGCCAGGAAAACTGTTGCTTTTTGGCATTTTCATGGGAGCCCATTTTAATTGGCATGGCAACAGGTTCCCTGACCAAGTTAGGGCAGCAGCCAAACTCTTGAGGCTAGAGAGCCAATCAGAAGCTTTTCAGCATGAGAAGGGTAGCAGGCTGCAATGGATGGTATATAACTGAAAGAATGCTTCAATGTGGAGGGAGCTCTCACCAATATTTTTAAAACTTTAAAATGCAACAGCTGCACCTTTGGCTGTACCCACATCAAAGCAGACAGGGTTAGCCTCCAAGCCAGGCTAGTCTCACCTTTTTGTGATGGGGTGGGGGAGGGGGTAGTGGGGGACACATTTGGTTTCTCACATTACGGGCTGATGAGAAAATTTCAGAAAGAAAACATGAACTTAAAAAAAACTGAGGTATGAAAAGAAACAACTTGCTGAGCCAGAAAAAGACAAGCAATAAATACTGCGTTGGAGTGCAATATGGTGAGGATGTGTGTCCAGCTCACACTCAGTCCCAAGGTGCTCACTCACTTAACCTCACCCACTGAGAGGGTGGATGAGAGTGCATGATGGTGTGCGTGTGTGGGTGAAGGTGAAAGGGAACCTTAATACTGAGTTTGAGCCAGACTTGTGGAAAGTGCCTGCTTCTGCGCACACATTCCCTCATTCCCCTTGCCGCTCCCCTCTGCACTTTTTGCTCTCCCCCTCACATTTCCTCAGAACCTTCGCATTATTTCACCTCTTCCGTCACACTCTCAATTTTTGTCACAAACCCACAGATGTCAGTAAGGAGGACTTTGTATGGAGTTGGGGGTAGGGTGTTAGCGTGGATAGAGGACTGGTTGTCAAATAGGAGGCAGAGAGTGGGGGTCAATGGGTGCTATTCGGATTGGCGGATGGTGACTAGAGGAGTGCCCCAGGGATCGGTGCTGGGGCCTCAGCTATTTACCATTTATATAGATGATCTGGAGGAGGGAACCGAGTGTAGGGTGTCGAAATTTGCTGATGACACCAAGATTGGTGGAACGGCAAATTGTGTGGAGGGTGTGGAGAGTCTACAGAAGGATCTAGATAGGCTGGGCGAATGGGCCAGGAAATGGCAAATGGAATTTAATGTTGGCAAGTGCGAGGTGGTCCACTTTGGTAGGAATAATGGTAGGAAGGATTATTACTAACGTGGCGAAAAACTGCAGCAGGCGACGGTGCAGAGGGACCTCGGGGTCCTTGTGCATGAGTCGCAAAAACCCAGCTTGCAGGTGCAGCAGGTGGTCAGGAAGGCAAATGGGATGCTGGCCTTCATAGCGAGGGGGATTGAATATAAAAGTAGGGAGGTCTTGCTGCGGCTGTATAGGGCATTGGTGAGGCCGCAGCTGGAGTACTGTGTGCAGTTTTGGGCGCCATACTTACGCAAGGATATTTTGGCCTTGGAGGGAGTGCAGAGGAGTTTTACTAGGATGATGCTGGAGTTGAGGGGGTTGAGCTATGAGGAGAGGCTGAATAAACTAGGCTTGTACTCGTTAGAGTTTAGAAGAATGAGGGGAGATCTCATTGAGACGTATAAGATGATGAATGGGACGGATAGGATAGAGGTGGACTCTTCCCGCTCAGGAAGGATAGTAGGACTAGGGGGCACAGCCTCAAGATAAAGGAGGGGCGCTTTAGAACGGAGTTGAGGAGGAACTTCTTCACTCAAAGGGTGGTGAATCTCTGGAATTCTCTGCCCATTGAAGTGGTGGAGGCTTCCTCGCTAAATATTTTTAAGACGCGGGTTGATGGGTTTTTGATAGGCAAGGGGGTTAAGGTTTATGGGGAGAGGGCGGGAAAGTGGAACTGAGCCACAACAGATCAGCCATGATCTTATTGAATGGCGGGGCAGGCTCGAAGGGCTAGATGGCCTACTCCTGCTCCTATTTCTTATGTTCTTATGACAGGATTGGGTTTGTCATCGTCATCTCTGGTGGGTAGGTTGATGCTGATGTTGTGATCCCAGCTGTTGTTACTACTGGATGGGAAGTTCCCAGAATGGAACCCTGGCTCGAAAGACCATAACTTTTACTTTTTTTTTTAGAAAACCTGGATGAACAGAGTCACAGGAATGTCAATTAACTTTTGACAAAAAAAATTATTAAACTTGAAAAGGTGACAATAATACAATACTCCTTCACACCACCCTCATGAATTTCAAGGATAACACAAGTTACACAATATATCTTCTGTTATAATGGTCTCAATAAACACCCAAACCTGTTAAGCCCACAGGTTTAATGTGGTCAAATACACTCCAGTCTGAAACCAAGAGGCATAGAACAGTCGATCTTCTGTGTTCTCAAATTCCTCCAGATGATCATTAAACAATTGTTTCCAAACTCCACACTGAAAAAGATGTGCTTTAAAATCTTCTTTCAAACATTACTTCCCATCAGCTCTTTTCATCAAGGATCCATCACTAGGTTTTCCAGCTTCCCTTTCATTATTCTTTTGTCTTGAGTTGCAACACATATCCAAATTTCTACACAAAATCTCACGTACTCTGTCCCCTGTAGTACATAACTGTTTTAGAAACTGGAAAAAGGGACAGCAATCCTGACAATTGCTTCAGATACGTGGCTCTTCTGTAGACAACCTCATCAGCTTTTCTTTTCCCAGGTCTCATTAATTTCCATGAACAGTACAGAGTTCCAGTGGCAGTTTCTCTTTGTTCCTTTGTATTTCAATATTCCTGCAGCTTCTTCTTCATTCACTAGTTCCTGGAATTAGTTGTCCTTTATCTTCTCTGGAGGTTGTTTTCATCCACATTACTGCATTGTATAGCTTTCCTGCTTCTAGCAGAGCTGAGAGTTGTTCCCTTTTTAGCTTCCCATCTCCAACAGCCTGGATCCAGTTAAACACTAAAACTTCAAAGGTCTTCTTGTTGCTAAGCAATCTGGCATTCTTTTCCCAAGCTTGTGTTTGCTTTCTCCATCGTATACATTCAGCACAATAGAAAAAAAAGTTTGAACTGAAACCAAAAACCGCCATACACGCAAAAACCTTTTTTTCAAAGCATTAATCTAACTATAGGTTTACCTTTTCCTATACAAAACACAAAATTAAACCCAGTTAAATCTGTACCTTATTTCTAATATTTAACAATACAAATATAGATCATTAGTGGTAGGGGATGGGGAAATGGCTGAGGCCCTGAATAACTTTTTTGTTTCGGTCTTCACGGAGGAGGACGTGAATAATTTGCTGGGTGTTAGCGATGGAAAGATGGTAGGAGTGGAGGGCCTGAATGACATTATTGTTACTAGAGAGGCGGTGCTCGACAGACTGGAGGGACTGATTGTGGACAAGTCCCCAGGACCGGATGGAATGCATCCAAGGGTTCTGAAAGAAAAGGCAGAGGTGATAGTGGATGCCTTGGTGATTATTTTCCAAATGTCGCTGGATTCCGGGGAAGTGCCGGAAGATTGGAAAACGGCTAATGTTACGCGAAATGGGATGCTGGCCTTCATCGCGAGGGGGATTGAATATAAAAGTAGGGAGGTCTTGCTGCAGCTGTATAGGGCATTGGTGAGGCCGCAGCTGGAGTACTGTGTGCAGTTTTGGTCGCCGCCGCACTTACGCAAGGATATGTTGGCCTTGGAGGGAGTGCAGAGGAGGTTTACTAGGCTGATACCGGAGTTGAGGGGGTTGAATTATGAGGAGAGGCTAAATAAACTAGGCTTGTACTCGTTAGAGTTTAGAAGAATGAGGGGAGATCTCATTGAGACGTATAAGATGTTGAACGGGATGGATAGGATAGAGGTGGAGAGGCTCTTCCTGCTCAGAAAGGACAGTAGGACTAGAGGGCACAGCCTCAAGATAAAGGGGGGGCGGTTTAGAACGGAGTTGAGGAGGAACTTCTTCACTCAAAGGGTGGTGAATCTCTGGAATTCTCTGCCCGTTGAAGTGGCGGCGGCTGCCTCGCTCAATATTTTTAAGACGCGGGTTGATGGGTTTTTGATAGGCAAGGGGATTAAGGGTTATGGGGAGAGGGCGGGAATGTGGAACTGAGCCACGACAGATCAGCCATGATTTTATTGAATGGCGGGGCAGGCTCGAGGGGCTAGATGGCCTACTCCTGCTCCTATTTCTTATGTTCTTATTAAACCCAACTATTCCCTGACAGCTGGGCCATTAGAAAACTAGATGAGTTTTTACAACAATCAACAATGATTTAATGGACATCATTAGATTTCTAATTGCTGTTGTATTATTGAATTCAAATTTCACCATCTGCCATGGTGGGATTCAAACCCAGGTGTTACCCTGGGTCTCTGGATTACTAGTGCAGTGACAATACGACTGTGCCACCATCTCCCCTGATCATGTGTTGAGGAATATATGTTGGCCAGGATACTGGGAGAACTCACCTACACTTACTTGAAGCTTTTGTGGCCAGTTGAGAGAGTAGATGGGATCCTCAGTTTAATATCTCGTCCAACAGTGCAGCATTCTATCAGTACTGCAGAGAAGTGTCTGCCGAGATCATGTGCACAAGTGGGCTTGAACCCTTGAACATCTGATTCAGGAATCAGTGATATAACATCAGTGTTAACTCAGTTGTAACTACATTGAACATTGATATTAGGAATGTAACATCAGTTGTGGCGCAGTTGGTAACATTCTGACCACCAGTCAGAAGGTTGTAGTTCCTGTGCCATTCCAAGGACTTTAATGACGCACCTGTGTGGTACAGAGGAAAAACTACACTGTCTTGCAGAGGAGATGTTAAACTAAAGCTGCACCTACCTCCCAGATGAAAAAAGAAGAACGTATAGCACTATTTCAAGGAAGAGCAGAGGAGTTCTTCCCAGTGTCTTGCCAATACTTATTCCTCAATCAGGCCTGGATTATTGGTCCTGGCTCAGAAGCACAGAGACAGGACATTTGCCAGCCCCACAAACCCAACCCAGCAAGAGTCCCAGGAGGTTGAATTTTTGTCCGAGGTGGGTGAGGGTAGAAATCAGGCCTGTTGTCCCCAGAATGAGTATGGTGGTGGGCTGGGCAGTCGTCCTGTCCTTGTCCACTGTCCCTTTGATAAAGCTATTGAAATAATTAACAAAATATGGTTTCCTGTCCTCATTCTTTTCATCAGCCACATACACAAACTCCCAATGCCCCAACATGCCAACCCATGGTCTCGCATGCCTGCTGTGGCAGGCTATGACACTCTACCCATCCCCTAGCACTTTCATATCTGCTATGCACCCTATGTCCCTCTATCCATCTCCAATGGCCCCTAATATTCCCTAATAGTTCTTTGTCAGCCATGCCAATTTTTTGACAATTGCAATGAATTCATACATACTTAATATAAATTCATGTCTACCTTTAACAATCCCAAAGAGCGCCGAATCATTCCTAAAGATGTCCTGGGACCATATCTAAAGGGGCACCTTACCTCTCCCAGAGATACCCTGGTTATCTGAACAAATCCACATGGTTCAGGCCTGCCCCTACCAGGCTGAATCTGCACTTTTGGTTTCAGACACCTATGTCACCAGAATCACATGAGTGGAGGCAGCCGTTAATTTATATGGGTAGCTGCATCCAGGAATCTCAAATGCACAATTTATGACCTTCCACAATTCCTCCCCTGTGTAAATGGCAAAGATAAAAATTCTGGAATTGGGCCTCTGGCAGCACTTTCACGCAGATCAACAGCCTATCCATCTGCATGGAAATTTAGCAGTCAGCATCTCAAAATTGGTTTTCTGCCCATTATCAAGCTGCTATTTGTGAGAGCTCATGAGCACAAATTATCTGTTGTTTTTTCCCTGTTACTTCAGTGACAGCACTTCAAAGTTACTTAACTTGTTGAATAGCACTTTGGAACATCCTGAGTTCATGAAAGGCACTATATAAATGCAAGTCTTTATTTTTATATCCCACCATGGCTTTATATTCATTCATATAGTGAATGTGAACTCACTATCCTTCTGTCAGTGCTTACATATCTCTGGACTGTACTCTTCTCCAATCTGTCTTCTATTCTCGCTGTTCTCATTACTTGCATTTATTCATTTTGATGAGAAAATGAACTCATTGTAATCCTCTGCATGGTTGTCTCACTGGAGAGCAACAGAGCAGAATGAACCTGTTGAAAGGTAACAGGAAAGACAATAACAAAGCCAAAGGAAAATACTCTGAGTTGGACAGTTCAAAGACAGCTGCTTTTCCCGTCAGCCTTCTTTAATGGCTATTCTGTTTTTCCTCCCAATTCTTTCATATTTCTTAATCTTTCCTTTTAATTACGGCAGATATTTGGTTTTTGGCTGCCAGCAATGTCTCTGCCCGCTTTACTGACATCCTTGGTTAGTGGCACAGCTGAAACCAAAAAGAAAATGAAAGCAGCCACTTCAATGCACTTCTGGGAGTTGTCCAGTGGTGTTACAACTGTGGACAATAATAAGCAACAAATTTGCTTTCTGCTCATAGACTGCACTGTTTTCTGACAGCTTCAAAATAATAACACATGGCATCTTTTGAGACAAACTGCACTATCACCTCCCCTCAGCTCAATTCTTTCTCCACTTTAATAAAACATGTGCTCAGAGTGGAAAATATTACTGCAGTAATGTGGAACATGCTCCAGCAATAGCATGAAGGATCCTCAGACAGGGACATAGATAAAGCCCTGTTAACTCTATCCAACGCGCTTCAGCAGCAACCTCAGAAAAGCACTCCTCCTGTAACAATGTATTATTTCCCCTTTTCTTAACCAAGACAGTGAGGATGGATGTTACAGTTTGCAGAGGGACATAGATAAGCTGCAGAGCTGGGCTGAGAGGCGGCAAATGGAGTTTAACGTGAAAAAGTGCGAGGTGATTCACTTTGGTAAGAGTAACAGGAGTACAGAATATAGGGCTAATGGAAGGACTCTTGGTAATGTCAACGAGCAGAGAGATCTTGGTGTGCATGTGCATAGATCCCTGAAAGTTGGCACCCAGGTTGATAAGGTTGTTAAGAAGGCGTACGGTGTGTTAGCTTTTATTGGTAGCCGTGAGATCAGGTTGCAACTGTACAAAAAATTCTGGTGCACCCGCACTTGGAGATTTGCGTACAGTTCTGGTCGTCTCATTATAAGAAGGATGTGGAGGCATTAAAAAGAGTGCAGAGGTGGTTTACCAGGATGTTGCCTGGTATGGTGGGAAGGTCTTATGAGGAAAGACTGAGGGACCTCAGGTTATTTTCATTAGAGAGAAGAAGGTTAAGAGGTGACCTAATTGAGGCATACAAGATGGTCAGAGGGTTAGATAGGATAGACAGTGAGAGCCTTTTTCCTCCGATGGTGATGGCTAACACGAGGGGACATAGCTTTAAAATTGAGGGGTGGTAATTATAGGACGGATGTCAGAGATAGGTTTTTTACTCAGGAGGGTAGTAAGGACGTGGAATGCCCTGCCTGCAGCAATTGTGGACTCGCCAAATTTAAGGGCATTCAAATGGTCGGTGGATAGGCATATGGATAACATTGGATTAGTTTAGATTAAAGGGTCATTAGATTTGTTCCACTGGTCGGCGCAACATCGAGGGCTGAAGGGCCTATACTGCCCTGTAATGTTCTATGTTCTATAACACATCCTTCACTTGCCTGAGAGACTGTCAGATGGAGATATTGTTGTAACTGCCTGCTGCACAGAAACTTGATTGAGACTGCCCAACAGAACCCTTACAGCCAGCCAAAAGGCTATCACCTCTGGCCTGAATTTAAGCTTAGATCTCAGAGTTGAAAGATCAGAACCTAACTCATGACACACATACACATCCACATCCAATGCCATCTTTGAAATGATGCAAAGCTAAAATCATATTCATTATATTTGGACAATGGATGCTGAAAAGACCATAAGACCACAACCCCTAATTCTATAGGAGTAGAATTAGGCCACTCAACCCATCGAGTCTACTCTGCCATTCAATCATGGCTGATATTTTTCTCATCCCCATTCTCCTGCCTTTTCCCCATAACTTGAAGCAATGGCAAGAGATTATAGATGTACATTTATTAAGAATTACCATCTCTTACAGAATTTTCTGTATGCCTTTGCCCACCAAACATCTTGGTAAACGTTGTAAGATCCAAGTGTCAAACAACAAGTCCTGTCTTTTGCACTCTTATGAGAATAAAATGAGTGCTGATATTTAGAACCTTGAACAATATATGTGCTCAATTGGACCAAAAGACAAACTTATTTAACACCAGACTGTTAAATGGATTGTACGCAATACAAATCAGCAAATTCATATTAATTAACATAAATTCATAATTTTGTCACAATTTCTCTCCAAAGTTAAAACAAAAAAAAGTTCTTCAGTGTTAACCACTGGCATAAAGTTAATCTGGGCACTCAGTGAGAACCAGTTCTCAGGAAAATATTATGGGACACAATCTCAAACCAGCCTGAGGACAGCTGACCAGACAACTGCAAGGGAACCATCCAGACAGGGAACAAGTGTACTGGCTGATGAACTGCACTTTGCAAACATGGAGCATTCTCATCTGCCTCTTCCATAAACCTTACTCCAGGACTAACTGCTGCCAGGAAATATGAGGTCAAAGATGCTTAACATAATTACTGACCAAAATATTAACAAGTTGGCCCTTCAGAGACGACTCTCATAATTTAATCAAAGTGATAAAATGAGTCATTCAAAAGCTTTCAACAGGCTATTAAATATGTAAAGTGAAATTTAAATTAATGTTGAATTTGTCAAATATTATAATTGGTCATGAAGTGCTTGTGTGCGCAGCTTGTGTTTTGTAATTATCCACCTTAGTAGCGGAGTCATCAGGAAACATCAAATCAATAACACTCCCCCTCCTCACCCTTACAGTATAAATCTCATTTTTTTAAAAAATCTTTAGCTCTGATGAAGGATGATCCAGACTTGAAACATCAGCTCTATTCTCTCTCCAAAATGTTGTCAGACCTGCTAAGATTTTCCAGCATTTTCTGTTTCAGATTCCAGCATCCACAGTATTTTGTGTCAAACATCAAATCATGATATTAATAAACAGTCCCTTCAGAATGATCCAGCAACAGTGGGCATGAGATCAACCTGAATTTGCTGATGCAGAACACATTTAAAACTCAGATCTTGGGCCTGTAATTTTGTGTGGGCTTGAGAAAAGCCAACCTGCAAGTTCTCACGCCCTCTGAAATACCTATTTGATCCATATGCGATTTTGTCTGGGATTTTTGTCTATCCACACAGGGTTTGGGTTCACACTGCATTTTGCTAGCCACATGGAGTGCGTGAGGAGCTGGTAAGAAGACGTGCCTCAGTTCTCCAACACAGCAATCCAGCTCCCAACATTGTTTCAAGGCAACCTATATCTCACCATCCAAACCGATTCCGCCTCGGATCACCCAAGAGTCACCTTCATAATCCTTATGTCACCATAAAAGAATAAGCACTAAATAAATCCCAAAATACTATAACCTAAGAAGTGTATTTAGTGATCCTGCACTTCAATACAATGAGATGTTCTTAATGAAAGCTTAGATTAGAGCTGGGCTACAATGCTGTAGAACTGGTGCTCTCATCCATGTTGCTATTGAGAGATTCCCAGTTGAGATTGTAGGATAATGGAATTTACCTCGTAGTGCAGGAAGATTTTCTGCTGGTATTGTTTCTGAGATGGTAACTCATATTCTGTTAAAATTACACTGCAGAGAAACAAAATGTTTGTAACTGCAGAGCGATTGTTGTTCTTCCAGCACAGGTCGGTAAACAACATCACATTTAATCCTTCTTGGCAGGAATATTGACTTGCTCTTCTGAGCCCTGAAGGCAAAACATCACCTGTCTGTCCAATGTCAAAATCAGTCCGTACCTGCTTGTAGTGGTTTGGTTACTGCCTGTCTTGCAGATATGAAGTTAACTATTCAAAAGATAAGTTGTGGTTGTCATCTGCAATGTCACTTTGTATTAACCGAAGCTGAAGACAAAGGTTCAACTTTGGAACCCTTCTAAGTTATTTTGTAGAGGCAAATGTCCATTTAGGATGTCCCAGTATTTCTGCTATCTGACCTAATTTTGTACTCAATAGAACTGCTCATAAAAATGTCACAAGAGATGAATATCCCAATGACACCAGGATGCTATCCTCTGTTGAAGGTTCTAAAAATCAACTTAGTTTTATGCTGAACATTGTAAATATTATTAGAGTTCTATATGATAAACAAGCTTACCAATTTGCTTTGCAGTAAAGCCAGCAATAGGATAACAAAATATTCAATTCACCAAGACCTAACAGTTTCTCACTCACATAGGATAGTTCAGTTATGACCAGAATACTGGCATGTAAAGATGTAGATTTAAAAATTGTCACTCTGTTCCCACATTTATTACCAGGTCTTCTGAGTCCAACATTCCCAGGAATCAGAGCACAGCATCCCTCAGAGAACTCCAACGGATTGTAGTGGTGCCAGTTGAAGATAGGATATGCCCTATGTCACTCGGTGCCTAACAGGAAGTTTAAAGGTCCAGTGTGAATGTTAGTGAGTGGATGAGTGGCTGAATCAGTGGATCAACACGTGGATCTTTCAATTCCAGTGTCATTGAGGAGGTCGGAGTGTCGGAGACAATTATCAAGGGTCACAGGGAGCAAATGAATTGCTCATCAGAGGCTGAAACTTCCATAGGGTCCCAATGATATGGAGACCAGAAGATTTGGGTGCTAATTATAATTCCCTTTGCATGGATAGATAGCAGGATGTTGCTGCTTTTCACTTAGATGGCACAATACCAGCTACAGAAATGATGGAAACCAATAAACCAGGAAGCATCTGGATGTTATTGGACAAAGCTTTGAGAACCCAAACATCTATGACACCAGAACAGAGACATGCTAAAAGCAGTTATTTAGAATAGCACAGCAAATCTTGCAGTTGAGAAAAAAACTGAATCAATGCTTCCATGTAAATGTTGACTCTGCAACAATTAGGAAAACTAAATACATCAGACTGAAGTTTGGAACATTTGATTCAACTGTGAACCTCGAAACTATCACAATTACAAATTAACTATTTGATACCAAGCAAGTTGGAAAACAACAAAATTTTGGGTGAATCCATTTATGTGCCATAGTTTGACATTTTTTGCTATTCACATATGGGATGTGGGCATTGCTGACAAGGCCAGCATTTATTGCCCTTCCCTACCTGCCCTCCATTTCAGAGGGCATTTGAAAATCAACCACATTGTTGTGGATCTGGGGTCAAATGCAGGCCAGGCCGGGGCAGGGGAAGGAGATGGCAGATTACCTTCCCTAAGTAAACCGGAAAGGTTTTTACAGCAAACAATGGTTTTGTGATTATCATTAGACTTTTAAATACAGATTTTTACAGAATTAGAATTTCACCATCACCTGTGGTGGGATTTGAACCCAAAGCCCTGGGTCTCTGGTTTACCAATCCAGTGACAATACCACTACACCACCACCTACACTGTTTCTTTTCTGTTTGTCCATGTCTGACTAAAGGTCATCGAACTGTAACGTTGGGCCCGATTTCAATTGGTGTACATGAATACATTTTGAATGAGTTAAGGGCCTGCCCATTAACTCATTTTCTCTCTCTACAGCATACTGTATAAACTGCTGAAATGCTCCTGTGTTTTATGTTTTTACGTTTTATTCATACGATCAATGATTCTCAAAGAGATGGGGCTAACAGACCTATCCTAAACTTCATTTAAGCATTTAAAAGGGCAAGGCAGACTGGTGGCAAAACGATACAAAAATTGGCACAACGCTCAATAGCAATATAGAAATTAAAAGTGTTTCAACCAGATGAAAACTCAGTAAAAATAGCAAGTAGTTACTGAAGCCTGTGTGTTACATTTGGATTACACATGGCAATTTACCAATTCACATGGTCCAAGAAGCGTTTACCATCCTGGGAGGCATGCAAAATTTATATGAATCCACAATAAATCATTTTTAATAATTTCCTGTGAAAAAATATCGAAAGTGCAATTAAAACAAATAATGTACACCATTCAGGCAAAAAAATAAGTTGAATGAATCAGAATGCCCTTGACATTTAACTGAGCGTGGCATCAAGGAGCCCAAGCAAAACTAGAGTCAATGAAAATCAAGGGCAAAACTCTCCGCTGATTGGAGTCATGTCTGGCACAAAAGAAGATGGTTGTGGTTGTTGGAGGCTAATCATTTCAGTTCCAGGATATCAGTGTTCCTTAGGGTACAGTCTTAGACCCAAACATCTTTAGCTGCTTGATCGATGATCTTCCTTCCTTCATAAGGTCAAAAGAGGGGATGTTCACTAATATTTGCACAATATCCAGCACCATTTGTGATTCTTCAGGTACTAAAGCAGTCCAGGTCCAAATGCAGCAAGGCCTAGACAATATCAAGGCAAGGGCTAAAAAGTGGCAGATAACATTCACACCACACTAGTGCCAGGCAATGACCAACTCCAACAAGAGAAAATCTAACCATTTCTTCTGACGGTAAAGATGTGGATATGCCAGTGTTGGACTGGGGTAAACACAGTAAAAAGTCTGACAACACCAGGTATCAGTCCAACCGATTTATTTGTTAGTAAACTCACTAGCTTTCAAGGTTTCCCTCTTCTTCAGGTGAATGGAGAGTTCTGGCCTCAGACGGAGCATACAAAGCACAGACAGTTTACAGATTACTGATTAGAATGCAAATCTTTACACCTAACCTGCTGTTCAAGTCCTCAAGTGGCTGAGAATGTGTGTGGAAGGAGCACTGATCACAGGTTAAAGAGATGTGTATTGTCTCCAGACAGTACAGTAAGTGAGGTTTTGCAAACCCAGGCAAGTCACCGGGGTTACAGGTAGTGCGACATGAACCCAAGATCCCTGTTGAGACCGTCCTCACGTGTGCGGAACTTGGCGATCAGTCTCTGCTCAGCAACTCTGCGCTATCGTGTGTCATGAAGGCTGCCTTGGAGAATGCTTACCCGAAGGTCAGAGGCTGAATGCCCATGACCACTGAAAGGTTCGCCAACAGGAAGGGAACAGTCTTGCCTGGTGATTGTCGAGCGATGTTCATTCATCCGTTGTCATAGCGTCTGCATGGTCTCCCCAACGTACCATGCTTCGGGACATCCTTTCTTGCATGGTATCATGTCGCACTATCTGTAACCCCCGTGACTTGCCTGGGTTTGCAAAACCTCACTTACTGCACTGTCTGGAGACAATACACATCTCTTTAACCTGTGATCAGTGCTCCTTCCACACACATTGTCGGCCACTTTAGGACTTGAACAGCAGGTTAGGTGTAAAGATTTGCATTCTAATCAGTAATCTATAAACTGTCTGTGCTTTATATGCTCTGAGGCCAGAACTCTCCATTCACCTGAAGAAGAGGGAAACCTCAAAAGCTAGTGAGTTTACTATCAAATAAATCAGTTGCAGTTAAACCTGGTGTTGTCAGACTTTTTACTCTGATGGTAAAGCCATGAAACATCAAATTAATCCCCCACTACCAACATCCTCGGAATTACCTTTGACCAGAAATGAATTGGACCATCCACATAAATAGCATGGCTACAAGGGTGCTCAGAGGCTACGAATTCCTGTCGCAAGTACTTCACCTCCTGACTCCCCGCAAAGCCTGCCCATTATCTACAAGGCACAAGTCAGGAGTGTGATAGAATATTCTCCACTTAACTGAATGAATGCAGTTTCAACAACACTCAAGAAGCTCAGCACATCCAGGCAAAGCAACCATTTGGTTGCCACTCCATCAGTAAGCATTCAATCCTACCATCAGTGACACACAGTGGCAGCCGTGTGTACCATCTACAAGATGTAGTACAGTAACTCACCAAGGTTCCTTGGATAATATCATCCGAACCCATGACTGCTACCATCTAGAATGACAAGGACAGCAGAGATATGGGAACGCCACCATATGGAAGATCTTGGAACTATTTCATCGTTCCTTCACCACCACTGGGTCAAATTTCTAGAACTTGCTTCCTAACAGCATGATGGATGTAGGTACATTCATCATGTGTAGGTACATCACATGGATGGCAGCAGTTCAAGTAAACAGCTCACCATCACTTTCACAAATGCATTTAGTGATGGGCAATAAATTCTGACCAGGACAGTGATGCCCACATCCCCTGAATAACAAAGAACTAGGAGTAGCCCAAAGACTGAAAGAAACTGACCATCCTGGGTGTGTGGTGAAGAAAAAAAAAAATCTGTTTTTAACATCATTAACAACAGCTTTTAATACCAAAGCAATATACTGTAGGTGTGGGAAATCTGGATAATGTATTACACTAGAAGACTGCTTGCGATAGTTGACCACATTAAACTACAACTGTAAAACAAGACTGAGAGACAACAGACAGGATTTACTGGCAAAGGAAATGCAAAAGTGAAAAAGGAGGATGTAACGGATGCTGAAATTTCCAGACCTGCCACCGAAAAAGTTTACTGCAAAACCTGTCCTGAGAACCATTAATTGGCTAGGAATAGGACTTCTATCCACAGCTTGAGAGGAAGTCTCATCTCTGAAGTTAGCCAACCGCATTCTGGTCCCAGAAACACTAATAATAGCACAGGCCTCTGCTGAGGTTGAATCAAGATTGGCTGCAGAATATGACTTTGTGCTGGCTGGCCAATTAACGTGACAATTAAAGGCTCAGCACCGCTGAGATGTGTGGAAAGAGGGTGGATGCTGAGAAAAAGGAGGGTGCGGGCTGATCCTTCTAATGGACTCCCTCAAAGGAACAGTTGTTGTGGAGCCATCACAGAAAGCTGCAGACCTGCACAAAATAGTGATGGAAAAACACTGCAAAAACCGTCTAGGTTGCCCATTCAAGCACAAACCTCAGTCCCTCAGCACTTTAAAATTTTTATTTCAATTCCGGATCGAGGTTGCAGCTTAAATGAAACAATTCCAGCCTCCCAGATTGCCTGGATCTGGGTATCGGCTCCTCCCTCTGTGAAAGGATCCTGAAATTCTTAACTGACAGACCACAATCAGTAAGGATAAGCAACAATACCTGCTCCACGATCATCCTCAACACTGGTACCCCACAGGCTGTGTTCTCAGCCCCCTATTATGCTCCTTATACACCTGTGACTGTGCAGCCAATTTCCCCTCCAATTTGATTTTCAAGTTTGCTGACGACATCACCGAAGTGGGTCGGAGCTCAAACAATGACAAGACCGAGATAGAGAATCTGGTGAACTGGTGCAATGACAATAATCTCTCCCTCAACATCAACAAAATGGAGGGAACTGTCATTGACTTCAGGAAGCATAATGGAGAACAAGCCCCTGTCTACATCAACAGGGATGAAGTAGAAATGGTCGAAAGCTTCAAGTACTTAGGTGTCCAGATCACCAACAATCTGTCCTGGTCGTCCCTGCACCCTACCCCGCCCACCCATGCCTACACTATCGTTCAGAAAACCCAGCTACTTTCTCAGAAGATTATGGAAACTTGGAATGTTAGCTATGATTCTCACCAACTTTTACAGATGTATCACAGAAAGCATTTTTTCTGGTTGTATCATAGCTTAGTATGGCTCCTGCTTTGCCCAAGACTGCAAGGAACTACAAACGGTTGTAAATGGAGCCCAATCCATCACACAAACCAGCCTCCCATCCATTGACTTTGTCTACATTCCTGCTGCCTTGGCAAAGCAGCCAACATAATTAAGGACCCCACTCATTCCAGACATTCTCTCTTCCACTGGGAAAAAGATACAAAAGTCTCAAGTCACATACCAACCGACTCAAGAACAGCTTCTTCCCTGCTGCCATCAAACTTTTGAATGGGCCTATCTCACATCAAGTTGTGCTTTCTCTACACACTAGCTATAATTATAACACCACATTCTGCACTCTCTTGTTTGCTTCTCTATGAACAATATGCTTTGTCTGTATAGTGCACAAGAAACAATACTTTTCACTATATACTACATGTGGACAATAATAAATCAAATCAGAATATAAATTCATCTTCACCAATTGGCCCACCCACCAACCATAAAAATAGATGAGCCAATTACTTTCAATTGATCCCTTGATGGGCTAAATTGCCTGCTTGGTTGTTGGCAGACATGGTTCTAACTCTTGCACACACCCACCAACAGATCTATCATGCAAGTATATGATGACATCAGGATGCGGCCCCAATGACTTGAGTGATTTCATATGCATCTGGGTCAAGCACATGCCTGCCCAAGCAATGCAAAATTCTGACCAATGTCTAGCTGTCTCAGTGAAGTTGGCTCTGACAGATGGGTTCTAGTCTAATGGAAAGCTGTCAAATGATTCCAGGTAATCTAATGATTACATATCGGTTGGAGGCTTGGGCGGAGAGATGGCAGATAGAGTTTAATCCAGACAAATGAGGTAATGCATTTTGGAAGGTCTAATAGATAGGGAATATATAGTAAATGGTAGAACCCTTAAGAGTATTGATAGGCAGAAGATCTGGGTGTACAGCTACATAGATCACTGAAAGTGGCAACACAGATGGAAAAGGTAGTCAAGAAGCCATACGGCATGCTTGCCTTTATTGGCCAGGGCATTGAGTTTAAAAACTGGCAAGTCATGTTGCAGCTTTATAGAACCTTAGTTAGGTCGCACTTAGAATATTGTGTTCAATCCTGGTCACCACACTACTAGAAAGATGTGGAGGCTTTGAAGAGGGTGCAGAAAAGGTTTACCAAGATGTTGCCTGGTATGGAGGGTATTAGCAATAAGAGAGGTTGGAGAAATTTGGTTTGTTTTCACTGGAACGATGGAGGTTCAGGGGGTAACCTGATAGAAGTCTGCAAGTCTGTGGGCGACACAATAGCACAGTGGTTAGCACTGCTGCTTCACAGGGTCCCGGGTTCGATTCCCGGCTTGGGTCACTGTCTGTGTTGAGTTTGCACATTCTCCTTGTGTCTGTGTGGGCTTCCTCCAGCTACTCCGGTTTCCTCCCACAGTCCAAAGATGTGCAGGTTAGGTTGATTGGCCATGCTAAGAAATTGCCCCTTAGCATCCAGGGATGCGCAGGTTAGAGGGTTTAGTGGGTATAATATGTCGGGATATGGAGGTAGGGCCTGGGTGGGATTGTGTTCGGTGCAGACTTGATGGGCCGGAACACCTCTTTCTGCACTGTAGGTTTCTATGATTCTAAGATAAGGAGGGGCATGGTCAGAGTGGATAGTCAGAAGTTTTTTCCCAGGATGGAAGAGTCAATTACTTTGGGGGGGGGGGGGGGGGGAACGACGACACAGGTTTAAGGTGCAAGGGGCACGGTTTCAAGAAGATGTACGAGGTGAGTTTTTTACGCCAAGGGTGGTGGGTGCCTGGAACTTACTACTGGGGAAGATTGTGGAAGCAGATATGATGGTGAGTTTTAAGGGGCGTCTGGACAAATGCATGAATAGGATGGGAATAAAGGGAAATAGACTGAATCTGTTGCTCAGTTGGGCAGCATGGTTGGTGTAGGCTTGGAGGACCTAAGGGCCTGTTCTTGTGCTGTAATTTTTTTTGTTATTTGATTCAACAGATAGCGATCGTCAGTTTGACTGACTGCAACAATTGAAGTCTCCAATACAGATCCAGTTAAGTTTCCTATTTAGTCTACATATTAGCGATTAAAGAGAGATAACCTCCATGAGAGCTAGTACATCTGATGCTTCTCATCTATACCCGAGTCCACAAACCCAACTTGAACACCCAATCCTCCAGTAAAAAGAAACAATTTACCCACAGGCATTTCCATTTATTCACCTTCGTTGAAGAAAACACTACTCAATGCTTTGTAATCACAAATAGCTGGACAGGTAACAATTAAGCTTCTAGTACAATATTTATACACGCATTCTGTTATGTTTGTTGAAAACTGAAAAATAACTTAAAACCAAAAGGAGCCATCAAATTTTCTAAAATGCAAGTAGTGGATACTAGCAGACAAAAATATACATATTAATACATTTTAAATCTCGATTTGCATATCAGTTAAAAATGCTATTTGCATTACCAATATTAGTTTAACCTAACATTCTTTTACTAGGTAGTCACATTTATTTAGCAGCTGACAGAAACTATTATAATTCAGCCAGTAGAATTCCAACAGTATAAACCAAATCCTTGCCTTGGTTGGGAGGCTATTATGTGTGTTAAGTAAATTCAGCTTGACAAAACTGATGCAACGAAAGTGAAACATTTGCAGCTCAGCTTCTTTCCATACACATTATCCCTAAAACAGTCATCATAAATATGACAGGTATTTGAAGGAAAGGTCTTGCCATTCAATTTCCATTTAAGTATCTGTGGGTCTTGTTTGTATATATTATTTGTTTGTATCTCCTCAATTTGTTTTGAACAGTTTTGTTTTCAAATTTTCAAAAGTGCATCAGTCTTGTTCTGCCGAAAACCAGAGACATACTGACAGAAACATTCAATGGAAGGTCAGTATGAACCAGCGCACAAGGTTAAGCCAGGGATTGTGTGTGCCAAGTTCTGTTAACATTGAACGTTTACTGCAGCATATGCATCACTTTCCAAGGCAAGACAGCTAAATCTGTAGTGCTAACTCTGCAATGCATCATTGCTATTTATCCATTTACTGTTTAATAAATCTGTTTGGCATTTAAAGGCTCAGCCACAGTTTCACAGGAAGTTTATAGGCCCATAATTTGCTAGAGTAATGAACACTGTCCATTGGCAGTTAGATTTGCCCTTTCACATTTAATCATAATTATATTTTGCTGCAAGTTGCTGAAAGTGCAAGGTAATAATGGTGCAGTGAGTGAAACCAAACATCCTGTGAAGTGCCTCGAGTCATTTTATTTTATTAAAGATACTATATAAGTATATCTTGTTATTGTAAGTTATTGGTGAGTTGCTGCAACATTAAACATACATATTGCTGCTACTATGTAGGTGGATATGGAGCACAGTGCAGGGGCACTAATAAAGCAAGTGCTCAGTCGAAGATTGTGCTCACCTTTTTAAATATTGCATTGCACCTTTCCATGCAAATGGTGAATGTTATATCACACTCCTAAACTGATGAGGAAAAGACTTCGTGGAATCAAAGGCAAACCCATACTGCTCTTATAGCTACATTGTTCATATGATTGGTATACTTAAGTTTCTTTTCAGAAGCGATGTCCAATATGTTGATTCTGGGAGATCTCAGCACTGTTGAAGATCAAGGGATTAAGATTGGGCCTTCCTTGCAAAATGCTCATCATTCTGACATTTATGTGCCATGAATGTTACCTGCTATTTGTCAGCCCAAGTCTGCTTAAATATAATTGAGAGCCAAGTGCCTGAATTAACACAAAATAAATGACAGCTAATTTAGATCTATTTAATGCCTTTTACAATCTCAAAACATCTGAAGTGCTTTGAAATTGCAGTCACAGTTGCAATAAAGTGAAATTCAGCAGCCCATTTCTGCACAACAAGTTTTACTGAATAGAAATCAGACAAATTAACAGATCATCTGTTTTATTTGTTGGTTGAGGAATAAATGTTGACATAAAGAATGGGTAGGAAAGAAAGTTGCAAAGACTGAAAAGGGATATAGGTAAGTTAAACGAGTGGGCAAAAAATGAGCAGATGAAGTAAAACGTGGGGAAATTTGACTGGCCAAAGGGTCTCTTCTGCACTGTAATATTCTGTGATTCTGAAATATGAACTTGCCGTTTTGGCAGGAAGAATAGAAGAACAGCACATCACTTAACAAAAGAGATTGCAGAACTCTGGGAAGTGCAGAGAGACATAAGAACATAAGAAATAGGAGCAGGAGTAGGCCATCCAGCCCCTCGAGCCTGCCCCGCCATTCAATAAGATCATGACTGATCTGAAGTGGATCAGTTCCACTTTCCCGCTTTCTCCCCATAACCCCTAATCCCCTTGTCTGTCAAAAACCTATCTACCCGTGACTTAAGTATATTCAGCGAGGTAGCCTCCACCACTTCAATGGGCAGAGAATTCCAGAGATTCACCACCCTTCCAGTGAAGAAGTTCCTCCTCAACTCTGATCTAAACTGCCCTCCCCCTTTATCTCGAGGCTGTGCCCTCTAGTCCTGCTATCCTTTCTAAGTGGGAAGAATCTCTCTACCTCTACCCTATCCATCCCCTTCATTATCTTATACATCTCTATAAGATCCCCCCTCAACCTTCTAAACTCCAACAAGTACAGACCCAGTCTATTTAGTCTCTCTTCATAGGCCAACCCCCTCATCTCCGTATCAGCCTAGTGAACCTCCTCTGCACTCCGTCCAAGGCCAAAATATCCTTCCGCAAGTGCGGTGACCAAAGCTGCACACAGTACTCCAGCTGTGGCCTCATCAGTACCCTGTCCAGTTGCAGCAAGACCTCCCTACTTTTATGTTCTATCCCCCTCGCTATAAAGGCCAGCATCCCATTCGCCTTCTTGATCACCTGCTGCACCTGCAGTCTGGGTTTTTGTGACCTGTGCACAAGGACCCCCAGGTCCCTTTGCACCATAGCATGCTGCAGCTTTTCACCTTTTAAATAATAATCCCTCCTACTATTATTTCTGCCAAAGTGGATAACCTCACACTTGCTAACATTATACTCCATCTGCCAGGTCCTTGCCCACTCGCTCAGCCTATCCAGATCTCTCCGTAGACTTTCCACACCCTCCACGCAATTTGCTTTTCACTCATCTAAATGTTCTAAATGTTTTGCTACATGAATCATAAAAAGTTAGTATGCAAATACAGCAAGAGGTTAGGAAGATAAGTGAAAGATTATTTATTGTCAAGAGTGGGATGTAAAAGAAGGATGTGCTGCTCTGGTTGTGTAGGGTGTTGGTGAGACAACGGCTGAAGTACTGTGTGCAATTTTGGTCTCCTTATTTGGGAAAGGATATAAATGAATTAGAAGCAGACAGAGAAGGTTCACTCGACAGATACCTGAGGTGGGGGGAACAGGGTGGCGGGGGTGGGGGGGGGGGTCGTGGTGATAATCTGATGAGGAAAGTTTGGACAGGCTAGGCCTGTAGTCACCGGAATTTAGAAGGTTCTGTGGGTATCTGACAGGGTGAAGGCTAAAGGGATATTGCCTCTTGTGGGAGAGACTAGTACTAGGGGACACAGTTTAAAAATAAGGAGTCAGTATTTAAGATGGAGACGAGGAGAAATCTTTTCTGTCAGAAGGTCATAGAACATAGAAGATTACAGCGCAGTACAGGCCCTTCGGCCCTTGATGTTGTGCCAACCAGTGGAACCAATCTAACGACCCTCTAACCTAAACTATTCCAATGTTATCCATATGCCAATCCACTGACCATTTGAATGCCCTTAAAATTGGCGAGTCCACAACTGCTGCAGGCAGGGCATTCCACGCCCTTGCTACCCTCTGAGTAAAAGAACCTACCTCTGACATCCATCCTATAATTACCACCCCTTAATTTAAAGCTATGCCCCCTCGTGTTAGTCGTCACCATCCAAGGAAAAAGGCTCTCACTGTCCACCCTATCTACCCTCTGATCATGAGTTTTGGAAATTATTTTCCCAGAGGACAATACAGAGACATTGAATGCTTTTAAGGCAGAGGTATATCAGATCTTGACCCTCAAGGAAGGTAAGAGATATTTCTGCCAGCCCCCAATATGTAGCTGAGGGCCAGCTAGATCTTACTGAATAATGGAGCGAGCTTGATGGACCACTGGCCTACTCCAGCTCATGTTTGTTGGTAGGGCAAGAAGCTCCAGTGCTCTTTTTCAAATGGTTCCAAAGGACTTTTTATATTCTAACCAAGAAACTGAGTTTTGGCTTTATGCCTTAGCCACAAGGCAGCAGTTCCAGTAGTGAAGAACTCCATCAGTACTGCAATAAACTGTCAGCCTAATTTATGTGCTCAAGTCTGTGCAATGGGGTTTCAAACTTCTGATTCAGAGGAGAATGTGCTACCACTTAAATTCCTTGAAGGAAAATGAAAAAAACTACGTTCTGATAAATTGAATTACTGACTATACAGAGGAGTATTTTTGACCAAGGATATATAAAGACCCAGAATTAACTTAGTAGAAAGCTACAAAAAAGGGTGATAGTATCCAAAATGTTTTTTGAAAGTTTGGACCCAAGTCAATTAATATATTCCATTCAAATGTAATATATCTCGTCTATGACATCTATGTCCATGTCTGCCTTCGCCGAAAGGAGACTGCAAAGATCTGGAAAATGGTCCACAATTTCCAGGATCTCATCCGTGATCTTAATCAACAAAGGGAGGTGGGTGCTGCTTGGAATGGAAGCTTAATTTTTGAGTGTTCAGTGGAAGGTCCATTTCTTCATATGCTCCATGTAAGCAGGTGATGATAGCCTGGACAATGTGTCGGCTCAGACTTAGTGTTGCTGAGAAAAATTTGTATACCAAGATCTCAAGCCATGACAATAAGATTATGGCTTACTGGACAGCAGTTATTCATGCGTATCCATATAATTTGAAGAAGCAAGATCTTGGGGTGCAGGGGATATCATTCCTATCTCAGTGCCAGGAGCTCTGGGTTCAAGTCCCACTTTCACTTGATGGCCACGGAAAGTAGGAACATCCATAATATGGCATGACCATGGAAGGTATACTCCTATCATAGCCAAACATGATGATTATCAATCTGAAAAACTCTTCAATACACCTAAGTCAGGTGGTAAGAGTAGGAGAGTCTCCTAGTCACTCAGAAGTTTATGGAGCGCAGCAGCCTCATCATATTAAAATACTATCAAGTCTGCCTGCCTGGCAAGCATCCTTCTCACTTCAGGGAACCACCAGAAAAAGGTAGAGACAGATTGATACTCAGACACAGGCACTGGGGGTCGGTTTAGTTCGGTTGGCTGGACAGCTGGTTAGTGATGCAAGAGTGATGCTAACAGTGCGAGTTCAATTTCCATAAAAGCTGAAGTTATTCATGAAGGTTTGCCTTCCCACCTGAGGTATGATCATCCTCAGGTTAAATCACCATGAGTCAATTCTCCCCCTCAAAGAGAATAGCCTATGGTCATCTTGGACTATGGCAACTTTAGTTTTACCATTACAGCACTGGAGAAGTCCCATCAGCACTGCTTTCACAAAATCCAGTGAAGGGCACGGCCCTACAGCAGCCTCCTCTCCCAAGCCAAGTCTAGCCAAGGTGCTTTTCACTCACTGGTAGCTCTGCCAGGCAGACCATGTTTCCCATATGCCTGACACCAGACTCCTGAAGCAATTGTTTAATTTGGAACTCTGTTGTGGCAGGAGAGTCCCAGGAGGACAGGTGAAATGTTTTAAGGATGTTCATAAATCAAATCCCAGAGAGGTCAAACATCCCTGCTAACTCTCAGAAGTTCCAAGCTTCTGGCAGACCAAAATGGAAAAGGTTTATTCGGAAAAACACCAAACACTGAGAGACTTCATAGAAAGCACACAGAGGCACTGCCAAGATTTTGGAGGGGTTCACAAACTTTCAAACACCTCCACTGCACAATCCTTCAAACACTACCTATGTTGCATATGACATAGTCAGCAGACCATGTTTTAGTCTTATGAGCCACCTTAGAGCCCACTAAACCAGAGTGGAAGCAAGTTATCCTCGGTTGGAAGGACTGCCTAAGAGAAGGGTGAAAATAATATGTAATCACAAAAAAGTTACAAATCAATGAGTCAAAATTTCTGGGTGACCTCTTTCCACCTACACAAACAATGAAGATAACCATCTAACAGGAGCAGATGGTCAAATAGAGAAGGAAATATGGTGTGAAAGATCTATGTTGGTCTGGCAAGGGCAGAGTGGATCATTGTAAAGCAAGGATAAATATAATCTTCGTTGGATTGTTAATAACCTTGTAGTTTAGATGGGTCAGATGAAACTGACTTTCCCTGAAGATCAGAAAGATGTGAAATGTAAGCTGAAATATTGGGCTGAATTTTCACCACAGAGATAGGAGAAGCTGCAGCAGGCGACGGTGCAGAAGGACCTCGGGGTCCTTGTGCATGAGTCGCAAAAACCCAGCTTGCAGGTGCAGCAGGTGGTCAGGAAGGCAAATGGGATGCTGGCCTTCATCGCGAGGGGGATTGAATATAAAAGTAGGGAGGTCTTGCTGAGGCTATATAGGGCATTGGTGAGGCCGCAGCTGGAGTACTGTGTGCAGTTTTGGGCGCCGTACTTACGCAAGGATATTTTGGCCCTGGAGGGAGTGCAGAGGAGGTTTACTAGGATGATGCCGGAGTTGAGGGGGTTGAGCTATGAGGAGAGGCTGAATAAACTAGGCTTGTACTCGTTAGAGTTTAGAAGAATGAGGGGAGATCTCATTGAGACATATAAGATGATGAATGGGATGGATAGGATAGAGGTGGAGAGACTCTTCCCGCTCAGAAAGGACAGTAGGACTAGGGGGCACAGCCTCAAGATAAAGGGGGGGGCGGTTTAGAACGGAGTTGAGGAGGAACTTCTTCACTCAAAGGGTGGTGAATCTCTGGAATTCTCTGCCCGTTGAAGTGGTGGAGGCTGCCTCGCTAAATATTTTTAAGACGCGGGTTGATGGGTTTTTGATAAGAGAGGGGATTAGGGGTTATGGGGAGAGGGCGGAAATGTGGAACTGAGCCACGACAGATCAGCCATGATCTTATTGAATGGCGGGGCAGGCTCAAAGGGCCAGATGGCCTACTCTTGCTCCTATTTCTTATGTTCTTATGCAAGATGGATATTTCAGTCAGAAACCCACACTAGTGGGAAACTGATTAATATTCTGATTTTTAGGAGAGCCCGGGCCCTGGCAGGGAAGATAAGGCAAACTTTCGCTTCAAGTCATTACTTGTGACTAATACTGGAGGCTGTGAATGACAAGAGAGTAGCAAATTCTTTAAGACTTGAATAGCAGGTTAGCCGTAAAGACTTGCATTCTAATAAGTATTCTGTAAACCGTGTGTGCCTCTATGTGCCCTTCTCTGATCAGAATCTTGCACACACCTGATGAAGGAACGGTGTTTCCGAAAGCTTGTGGGTTTACCATCAAATAAGCTGGTCTTTAACCTGGTGTTGTGAGACTTTTTACTGTAGCAAAGGATAGGCAGCTCTCTGTTCAGTGTACGCTCCCTCTGCTTCCAATTCCTCCCCTCCTATCTCTTGTAAAAAATGGCTGAATAATAACATTATAAAATCTTAAGATATTCACTGAAAATTGTAGAAATAGCCTCTCTCTCTCTTTTTTGCTTTCTTTCTCCCCCTTATTAAGAAATATTCCACAGCAGTCTGCTGGTTGACAAACACAGAACAACAGAGATGTGTTTTCGTTTTCAAGGACACAACTCCAGCACAGGCTCTGAAACAAGACATTCCTAAACCTAATAAGGTTGGATCTCAGGACGCATACATAAACCAACTGTCTGAGTAAAGGTTAACCAGAATGCCCAATCAAGTGATGAGATGTAATGTAATTGCATGGGCTTCAGACTGAAATAGGAGGGCTTATCTTGAATATCTGTATTTGCTAATAGTCACTTGAATAAGAGATTGACATGAGACAACCATCAGACTCTTAGAAATAACGCTCTGCTCTCAAAGGGGAAAAGCATTTTGTACGGAAAAGAGATTGTTGTGTGAATGTACGCAGCTTCTAGCCTAAAGCCTTGGTTAGGTCAAGAAGATTTCAGAGAAAGGAGAGGTTTTCCAAATGGTCTATGCTGGCTTCAGCCTAAAACACTGTCCAACTCAAAAAGACCAGGAGCAGAAGTCAGTGCCAGCTACGGAGCTCAGCCTCATCCACCTGATTGTCCAGTCTGGGAACAGTTCAGAGAACACTGCCATCCTATTCATCCATCTGGGATCAGTAAACCATCCTCACCTACAGTTATACCTTTTCTGCAAAGTTAGATATGTATCATATCTGAGTTGTTGCTTCTTCCCAAATTGCTTTTAAACTCTCTGTTGCTTTGATTCCCTTTTTTTTTTGAACTCCTGAACCAAACCACAGATCCTGATGTTCATCTTTTGAGTTGTCTCCTTGGGTGTCATCATCTTCAAGGCCCACCCTGTTCTGGGAGGCCAAGATGTGGAGAGTGCAGCAGACCACCAGAATGGCTGAGATCCTTATCATGGAATAGGGGAGGAAAGGAGAGGGCGGCACCTGACTGGTCCAAGCAGCTGAATTGGATCTTCAAGAGTCCAACAGCTTGCTCAATATTTGTCCTGCTGAGGTGGTGGCAATGGTTGTATCACCTCTCTGCCTCCATCTGAGGCTGTAGTAGAAGAGCCAATAACCATCTGATCAATAGATTTCCCTTGTTCCTGAGAATTCATCTACATACTTTGGGTGTAAGAGTGAAGATCTAAAGACAGGCTGGATTGAGAGAGGTTTTTCAAAAACTTAATTCTTTCATGACAATTGGTGCCATCCCTAATTGCCATTGAACATAGTGGCTTACTCAGTCATTTCAGAGGCAAGAGTCAAGCAAATTTTTATGGGTCTGGAGTCACATGTATACCAAACCAGAGAAGAATTACAGATCTCCTCCCCTAAAGGACATCAGTGAATCAGATGGGATTTTACAACAAAAGACGATAGTTTCACCATTACTGAGACTAGTTTTCAATTCCAGGTTTTATTAATTGAGTTTAAATTCCACTAGCTGCTGTGTTGGGGCTTGAATAACCTCCCCTCCCACTCCATCCCAATCTAAGCAGGTTGCTTTGTCCCATCTGATGCCGAACTCCTCTATTCATGCAGGCAAGTGGATAATATTCCATCACACTCCTGAATTGCATCTTGTAGACAGTGGACAAGCTTTGGGGAGTAGGGAGGCGAAGTACTCATTCCAAGACTCCTAGCCTGACCTGCTCTTATAGTCACTGCATTTTTATAGCTACTTCAGTTCAGTTTTTGGTCAAAGGTAAGATGCTGATAGTGGGGAATTCATTGATGGTGATGCCGTTGGATTTCAAGAACTAATGGTTAGATTCTCTCTTGTTGGAGAAGGCCATTGCCTGGCACTTGTATGGTACAAATATAACTTGTCAATTGTGAACCAAAATTGGATATTGTTCAGGTCTTGCTGCATTTGGGTTACATTACATCAGTATCTGAAGAGTCATGAATGTTGCAAGATATTGTGCAATCATCAATGAACATTCCCATTTCAGACCTTAAGTTGGAAGGATGATCATAAATGAAGCAGCTGAAGATGGTTGGGCCCAGGGAACTACTGTATTGATGTCCTGGAACTGAGATGACTTACCTCTAACATTCTCCATTCTAAAGAATTTAACTTGCTAGGAAGTCTCGCAAATTCAAATCAAAGCTGTGTGCTTATAATGGGGCTGAGTGCACAACTGTTCAGAATGGAACCCCGCCCCCAGGTGAAATTGACATCTACTGTCAGAGTACTTCAAAGGGGTCTGCTCTCACCTGCAGTTTCTGACAAGGAGTAAGGAAAATGTCTGCTGGAGAATGGAGTGCTGCAATGAGTTAAAATCCTACCAGGTGACCGGTGGGAACCATTCAGAATTTTCACAGCTGGCAGGCAGGAAAGTAAACGTTGATCACAGGACTCCCTGAAATCACCATGCCGGGGTCATCTTCAACTCTACCAGGGCTAGAAGGGGGCAGTCTAACCATGACACACACATCCCGGGGAGAGAAGCGAGGTCAACCCCTTGCCTTCAGCCCAAGCCCACCCAACCCCAGGACCCCTGAGGAACCATTCCTCTGCAGCCTGGCAACAGCAGGGGGAAATGGCCTCAGGACTTATCTCCTTGGCCCCCCCCCCACCGCCTTTGGGGTCAAAGCACCAGGGCAAGGGACAGTGCACTGTGGGCACTGCCAAGACACGTAGCTTGAAGGCGGGGGGGGCAAAGGAGGAGGTCTGATGGGGAAGGGGACCTTAGTGGTGAGGTGTATGAGGGGGAAGGGAGACTAAGTGGGAGGTCGCTCTCTGCCTGCATGGTGTGAGGGTGAAAATTCCCCTGAGGGGTTGGTGATGTCCTCTGGACCTTTGGGATCCAAGACACCATGTCCAGACTTGCAGTGAAACCTGCTTGGTGCAGATCCAGCTGGACGGGCAGATGTATAGTGGGGGGCTGTAGAATCAACCTTCAAACTCATCTATGACATGGTAAAGAGGCCATTTGAATACGTATTGGGTATCTGTTCACTCTGACCGGGAGCAAAATTGTGGACAGTGGATGGAGCTGGAAGAATCACACTGGATTTGGTGCCTGGCACTAAATCTGTTTTGCACTGACGTCCAATTCTCCGGCCCATCTCAATTCACAATCAGAGCTATCAAGCCCGAAGAATCCAACCCCTTTACGTCTACAATGTCTTTGCACATAGCAATCATCACAATTCTTTCCCCATTTCATTTTAAAGGATGCACGTGTTTGAAATATAGATTTTTGTGATTTATAGAATACTTGTACATTAATGTAGGTACCACATCTATTATGTTATCAAATAAAATAATCTTAATTAAATGAAGCATTCACCGAAAAGCCAAGTGCAATTCCATAATACATATTATTCAAACTCAGTATTCAATCCATTATTCATGTCAGGGAATACTGGCCTCAGAATTCAGTAGGCTCATCTTACTGCAGATTATTTCAGAACTCAAGAGTGCAGGAAAAGGGCAATGATAATATATGATGGCTATTAGGTTACTGAAAGATAAAATGCTACAACAAAACTAAACCCAAGCGTAATTTTTCAATTTACTCTTTGGCAGTTCCTGAGGGGAAGCTCACTGAAGTTATATTTATGAGCTTGCCCTCGGTGTACCTGTTTTCCTCAATGTCCTAGCCAATATTTATTTGTTAGCCAACACACCATTAAAGTGTATTATCTGGCTACTGTCACATTGTTTGTGGGACCTTACCTTGTGTGAATTGACTGCCTTGTTTTCTACATTACAACTGTGACTACATTTCAAATGTTTCATTGGAACTAAGACACATCCAGAACACTCAGAAGCTATAAACAGCACTATTTAAACAGAAGATGTTGTTATTTCCATTTAATCTATTTGGTTAAATATTAACTGTCCACATCCCACCATTGTTGAGACAATAGACCAGAAATTAAGTGGAAAGTACATAATGCAGTCAAGGTTTCCTGAAGGGAAATTAAATTTATGACCTCATTTGCATTCCACAACCCTTTTGCCTTCACCATCTAAGCCCCATACCCTGAAATATCCTCCCTAAACATTTCAATTCCCTCTTTTACTTTAATACTCTCCCTAAAACCTACCTTTATCACCAAATTTGTGGTCCTAAACATTCCATAATTGGCTTTCTCTATTTTCATCTGATTGTGCCTCTGGGAAGTAGTTTGAAATTTTTCTTCAAATAATGGCACTAGTGTACTTTGTTGCTGCTCTGATAAAAAAAAATTGCCGTTTAGTGGAATTGTTTGTGTGGGATTCTTTCCACCCACTGTTTCGTTCAGAAACACAAGTGAGTTCTTCAAGCATCCTTGTGTGCAGTATATATCACATTGTACAAAGAGCAACAGAATGATTCGTTCAATAGCCCAAAGTGCATATCGTAAAATTACTTTATTCCTCCGAATTATTTTCACAGGACAATACAGAAATTCTTGTCTGTTAAATATTTTCTGATCAGTCATCCCAATATAAAATCCAAATTTGTGATTTTTCAGGATATTAGAGCTGCTAATAGTGAAATAGTGTCGGTGGACATACAAAACAGAAAAAGTAGTGAAATACACCTCCTGAAGAGGACAATATAAATTTGAGAATGGAATTAAACTATTGTGATGCCTAGAGAATTAAAAAAAATCTGTTTGACTAACAGAGATTTTATTATTATGAAATGATTATAATCAGTAATGGGTAGAGGAAGGTAATAACATTCAAGGATGAAGTGGAGGAAAATATTAAGGAATGAGGTTTGGTTCAAAGATAGAACTCCAACATTGCCCAGTAATTTGAGGATCTCACGCAACAATAGACAAAGTACAAAGGATTTAGAGGGAGAGGGATCAACGGTAGTAATTTTTTCATGGGTACATTTTAATTGCTTTCCATGGTTATATGCGACACCACAGTCTGTTAACAACATATAGCAACTTTTCAAAACAAATTCTATTGCCACTCTAGGACAAAATCAACTGCTATAATTGCACCTTTAAAACTCAGTACTACTAAAAAGGATATAATACAATACAAGGCTGACAGTTGCAGAACAGGCACCTTATATGTTTCCACCTGTGATAAAGTTCTTTAATTTCTTAACCTATTTTCCTTCTTGATTAAAAAGTTAATGAAAACTTCAATATGTCAGCAATCCTGTTTCAAAATGAGAATATTAATCTTCTATTAAAGTATTAATATGAAACTAGTTTTTAAAATTATATAATGAATGATTGTAGTCTACAAAATTGGTTCATTTTCTTTGTGAAAAGTAATAGAACATCATTTTAACTAACTCAATTATCCTAATGAGAAGAGCTTTGAACGGCTGGTGTAACATAATGAGGAGCTGTCCTAATGGCTGGTAAAATATCTACTTGATTAACGAGCCTGCCCTTGTGTCTATACGTGTCACTCTAACTTAATGGATCAAAGCAGACAGAAACACAATACAAACACTTACTTTTCACAAAACCCTATTTTATCATTTTTCATTCATTTCCTTCTGAACAAATACTAACACATAACCTTTCCATTATCATAGAATGACATCGAACGTACAGCCCAGAAACAGACCACAAAAACAGAGAGCTGCCTGACCCACTTAGTATTTCAAGCACTTTGTTTTTATTTCAGATCTTGCTTTTATTACAGCAACAGACCAAAAGGCCAACCAATGCCACAACCATGCTGATGTTACCTGCAAGGTTGTCCCAACTTGAAACCCTGGTTCATGGTGGAATATAGTTTTGTTTTGGGAATGGTGCAAGGGGTCACATGAAACCCCAGTGAGAATAAGCACTCCAGTTGTCATACAACAATTATCAAGGGCTACCAAATTAAAGACAAACACTCACAAATAGGACTGCAATATTCTAAGATAATTAAATATATGAATTACTAAACACACATAAATTTATGTAGAAACTCCCCCTTATTCCAAAATATATCTATAATCTCCAAACTACCTCAGACTTTCCCCTTCCTAAACAATATCCAAATTAATTAAATCTATAAGTCAAATCCAGTTTATAGTTACCACACAATAAAAGACTGAGGATCAAGTCTTGGAAATGTCTTTTTCTGGAGCAGTGAAGATATTTAAACTGGGTTAATGAAGGTTTCTGCATTGCCTTGGCTCTAAGACTTAAATGTGGGCCTTCCCTCTTGACTGTGAGTTGTGGACTGGCCTCTCAGGCTGTCAGATGGAAACTCACCTCTCAGCTGCTAGATGTAAACTGGCCTACCTGCTTCTGAGGATGCCGGAAATAATACAACTTTTCTCTTCCATTCTTCATTCTGTGTATTTGGCTGTCTGCATCTCTCAAATTCCGTGATAATAAAAATTTGCATGTGTATACCTCCACTAATCTCTCAGTCGTCTCGGTAAACTGTTTTCAACTAAGAGGGTGATTTACACCTTGTTCTGAGTAGATGCTTCCTAATTTAGTTTCTGGGAGAATCACATTTTTTGGATATAACATAGAACATTACAGCGCAGTACAGGCCCTGCAGCCCTCGATGTTGCGCCGACCAGTGGGACCAATCTAATGGCCCTCTAACCTAAACTATTCCAATGTTATCCATATGCCTCTCCACTGAACATTTGAACGCCCTTGGTCAGATGCTTGCAACTGCTGTCATTAGATAGATTTCTACCTGTTGCTGGGCTGATTGCAATATATCATTGATACTACTGTTTTCAGGTAGATCCACGACACTACTTAATGCAAGTGAAGGCTGAGATTTGATGAGGACCATCGCAGTGGGATGGAAGATTTGGTAACTCAGCAAAATGTCTATTTGACTTTGGGTGAGAATAGCCGGTCCCACTGAATCTCAGCCAAAGTTCAATACATAGCAATGTGAAATGAGTTAATATAAAATAAAGGGTACAACTCTAAAGGGTGTGCAGAAGCAGTGGGACCAGGGTGTATTGGTGCTTAAATCATTGACAATGGCAGGGCAGGTTGAGAAAATGATTAATAAGGCATGCAGTATACTGGCTTTATTAATACATGCATAGAGTGCAAGAATAAAGAGAATATAGTGAATTTAAATAAGTCACTTGTTCAGCCTCAACTGCAGCATTGCATCCAATTCTGGGCACTGTACTTGAAGCAAAAGTAACATGAGGAGAAACGTTTTCATGCAGTGAATGATTAGGACCTGGAACGCATTGAACATAACATAAGAAATAGGAGCAGGAGTAGGCCATCTAGCCCTTCGAGCCTGCCCCGCCATTCAATAAGATCATGGCTGATCTGTTGTGGCTCAGTTCCACTTTCCCGCCCTCTCCCCATAACCCTTAATCCCCTCTCTTATCAAAAACCCATCAACTCGCTTCTTAAAAATATTTAGCGAGGCAGCCTCCACCACTTCAACGGGCAGAGAATTCCAGAGATTCACCACCCTTTGAGTGAAGAAGTTCCTCCTCAACTCCGTTCTAAACCGCCTCCCCTTTATCTTGAGGCTGTGCCCCCTAGTCCTACTGTCTTTTTTGAGCGGGAAGAGTCTCTCCACCTCTATCCTATCCATCCCATTCATCATCTTATACGTCTCAATGAGATCTCCCCTCATTCTTCTAAACTCTAGCGAGTACAAGCCTAGTTTATTCAGCCTCTCCTCATAGCTCAACCCCCTCAACTCCGGTATCAGCTTAGTAAACCTCCTCTGCACTCCCTCCAGGGCCAAAATATCCTTGCACAGGTGCGGCGCCCAAAACTGCACACACTACTCCAGCTGCGGCCTCACCAATGCCCTATACAGCTGCAGCAAGACCTCCCTACTTTTATATTCAATCCCCCTCGCTATGAAGGCCAGCATCCCATTCGCCTTCCTGACCACCTGCTGCACCTGCAAGCTGGGTTTTTGCGACTCATGCACAAGGACCCCGAGGTCCCTCTGCACCGTCGCCTGCTGCAGTTTTTCGCCACGTAAGTAATAGTCCTTCCTACCATTCTTCCTACCAAAGTGGACCACCTCACACTTGCCAACATTAAATTCCATTTGCCATTTCCTGGCCCATTCGCCCAGCCTATCTAGATCCTTCTGCAGACTCTCCACACCCTCCGCACAATTTGCCTTTCCCCCAATCTTGGTGTCATCAGCAAATTTCGACACCCTGCACTCGGTTCCCTCCTCCAGATCATCTATATAAATGGTAAATAGCTGAGGCCCCAGCACCGACCCCTGGGGCACCCCACTAGTCACCAACCGCCAATCCGAATAGCACCCATTGACCCCCACTCTCTGCCTCCTATTTGACAACCAATCCTCTATCCACGCTAACACCCTACCCCCAACTCCATGTCCCCTGACCTTCTGCAATAACCTCTTGTGAGGTACCTTGTCAAACGCCTTCTGAAAATCCAGAAAGACCACATCCACCGGCTCTCCTCTATCCACTGCCCTAGACACATCCTCATAGAACTCCAGTAAATTTGTCAGACACGACTTCCCTTTAATGAAACCGTGTTGCGTCCGCCCAATCAAGCAATTCCCTTCAAGATGCCTCGCAATTTCCTGCTTAATGACGGATTCTAACATTTTACCTACCACAGACGTTAAACTAACCGGCCTATAATTCCCCGCCTTTTGCCTGGCACCCTTCTTAAACAACGGCGTAACATTAGCCGTTTTCCAATCTTCCGGCACTTCCCCGGAATCCAGCGACGTCTGGAAAATAACCACCAAGGCATCCACTATAACCTCCGCCATTTCTTTCAGAACCCTCGGATGCATTCCATCCGGTCCTGGGGACTTGTCCACAATCAGCCCCTCCAGTCTGTCGAGCCTGAGACTGTGGTGGAAGAAGGTTCAAATCAAAGCATTCGAAAGGATATTAGGTTGTTATCTGAAAAGGAAGAACGTGTATGTTTCCAAAGAGAAGATGAGGAAATGGCACTAAAGTGAGTTGCATAGAGAGTCAGTGCAGGCATGATTGGTTACATGGTCTCTTTCTGCACCAATTCTGAGATTCTGCAGTTGCTTTCTTCCCACCCATCCACTTAATTTCAGCCTTCCATCATATTAGGTATTTCCCTTTTCTCTCATGTACCTGTGTCATTTATTTTTGAAGGGATCAATGTTATTTACCTAAACCATTTTCAAAATCTAACTTTTCTAAGTCAAAAAATATTGTCATATTTTCTTGGATTTATGAACAACTATTTCATATTCATGTGCATTTTGGATTCTACCAAAAATGGAAACATTTTCTCTGTATCTATCCTGCTCAACCCATTTATAATTTTAAGACTTCCATCAGATCACTCTGAAAACTTTACTCCATCCTATTCAAATGTTCTAAATAGCTATAATATTTAATTTATGTACCAACCATGTAACTAGAACATAGAACATAACAGCGCAGAACAGGCCCTTCGGCCCACGATGTTGCGCCGACCAGCTTTTAAAAAACACTAACCCACTAATCTAAACCAATCCCATTTCGTCCATAAACCTATCCACAGATCTCTTAAACGCCCCCAAACTAGGCGCATTTACAACTGCAGCTGGCAGGGCATTCCAGTCCCTCACCACCCTCTAGGTAAAGAACCTACCCCTGACATCAGTCCTATAACTACCCCCCCTTAATTTAAAGTCGTGCCCCCTCGTGCTAGCTTTCTCCATCCTAGGAAAAAGGCTATCACTATCTACCCTGTCTAAACCTCTAATCATCTTATATGTTTCAATACTCTTTGCACTTTCTCTGTTGTTTCTGTCCTTTACTTGCATGGAGATCAGACGTTGTACAATAATCTACCTATAGCCTGATTACAATTCTACACATGTTCACCAGAACTTCATTGCCTCTGAGTGTTACACCCCTAGAAATAAACTTATGTGCTTTGGTCACATTTTTAATTGCTTCATTGACCTGCAATGCTACTTTTAATGACTTGTTCCCTGTAACCTCTAGATCTCTTTGTTCTTCTATCCCATTCAGTTTCTTAATGACTAGGTGCAGATGATGTTTCTATTTTTCCCACCAAAGTGCATCACCTCACATTTATCTATGTGAAAGTTCATTTGCTACTTAACTGCCCTGTCTGCAAGTTTCCTAATGTCTTCTTGTATTACGTTGCTTTCTTCCTCAGGTGTTAACTATACCCACCAGATGTCGACATGACATTCAAACAATTACATGGGCACCAGAGCATCAATGTGATTGAGGAGAATGCTGCACATGAACTATAATGGTCAGTGAATGTAATTGTTTTACCGGAGAATGGTTTATTGATTCAGCCAACTAAAATTACTGCAGCACTGTAATGATTTATTTCTCACAAGACCAGAATGTGCATCAGTATTATCAATGAACTCAATAAAAATACATGGCATTGCTTTTGTCAGGTTACCACAATTATGTTATAACCAAGCTAAGAAGTTTATCTGACAAAGCCTGCAATATTAGACATGAAATTATTAGGGTGTGACTAAAATTTGCATTTGAATGAAATAAATTATATACCTAATCAGAAGTTTTTTTGCAAATATATAACATACCTTTTTGTAACTTCTAAAAAAGAATTAATGAAAATATAGAGATTGATTTAACTGTTCTAACTAAGCTTTGTGAGATGTCCTCCCATCCATGTTGGAATTCCACCCAGTAAGGAGAAATCAGGTTGCAGGAAACCTATTCCAGATCCTAACCAATGACGCTGAAGGAAAACAAGAGGTTGCCTCATCCAAAATTGGAATAGATTGCAAAATTGAATGAGGGAAGAAAAGGCCCAGAGAATACATATGAACAAGTGTGAAGATGGGAGTTAAATTCCGCACAAATATAAAACCAGCAAAAGAATTGTTATTATTCTGTGGAAAAGCCACATTGAAGGTAAATTCATCAGTGAAGGTACATCATAAAATTGGAACAAAGGAATTGCTAGACCAAATAAGACAAAGGTTCATCTAGTTCGTCTTCCACAATTGTGGTAGTTGTCTGACACAATGATGATGGAGTTGTTAACGAATTACAGAATGAATCAACAACAGATCCAGAGATAAAGTGTGGAAAACCCTAGTGTTGGAAAGCCTCAAATTACTCATACATTAACCCAAAACATTGGGCCACAATTTGCTTTTAATGGCATCTGTTGTTAACTAGACTTGCCCTTGCATTAATGTTTTTCAATTTTTGTAAGGTACATTTCTGAAGATATGAGCTGATAACAGCCTGACAAGGGAAGCAAGGCATCTGGGTTATATTTGAAGGGGACTGTTTTAAGATGCAGTGTTTTGTTGCAAGCAGCCGGTGTGTCTGTGAAGAATACAGCAGATGTCGAGTCCAGGATAATTACTCATGTTAGCCATGTAAGTGTTTATTTAGCAGAAGGCTTAATGAGCGTTCGTTTATCAGATAAAAGGACACTTGGGGTGTTTTCTTGTTCAAATTAATTGAAGACAAGTTAGGTAGACAGGGTCATATACTCATGTGATACTAGGAATGGAAGCAGCTAGGTTTGGAGCTGAGGAAAACAGCTTTTTGTGTTCAGTTACTGGTGCAGGCTGTTTAAAGATAGAAGCATACAAACAGCTCTTTCTTTCTCTCTAAGAAATCTCTCTGGGAGCTCCAAAGTTGTTAACCCAAGTCAAATCAAATATTCATGGATTTGCTAACTTTTTTTAAAGTGGTGTTTAAAGCTATAAGAGTAGTATTGCTTAATTGGAACTGAATAGTGGTAAGTTAGAAGTCAAGAGTTGTTTCTTTTCATGTTTAAAGATTGTTAACCGATTAAGAGTCAAACTGTTTCAATGCTGTGTTATGAGTAAAGCTTACTTTGAGTAAAGCTAGTTTTGAGTTTGGTCATTAGATTGGTTACAAGCATTACCTAATCTTGCAGGTCATTTCACTCCTGGGGTAGAATCTTCTGGAGGTGACAAGGTTGACCATTGACTGGAGGGCTGGTGACAGCCCTGTGTCACTTAGTTTCATGAAGGCCCATCATACTTTGGTTCACTCAAGCATTTGACCCTTCAACCAGTCCACATCCCTGTGCGACTACTTTCCATCTTTCACGTAGCTTATTTTCCTTACAATATATAGTGAGCAAACCTCAATACATTGCACTTGGTCCACTCCTCGAAGTCACTGATAACACTCGTAAAGAGCCGATAAGGCACTGATCCTTCCTGAGTTACACATAGACAACCTGAAAATGGCCCATTTATTTTAATGTTCAATGCTGTTATTGACTTTTTTCTGTCCATGAATCTGTTCTCAATCCATTTTAATATATCACCCCAAATACTTTGTATTATCTTTATTCAATGCTTTTGAAAATTTAAATATCTATCCTGCTAGTTACATCCTCAAAGTACAGATTTGTCCAACACATCTTCCTTTCATTTGGATCATTTTCAACTGAACAATGTTGTTTTTCATAAGGCTAAGGGTAAAGCACTATATTTATTACATCAACATTTTGATATCCACTTTGACAGAAATTGTGGCTGCAATTGTGCATAAAAAAGTCAGTAGTACTAGTTTCACCGTTACTTATACAACAATTTATGGGTCATTGTCTTCTGAAAGAAATCTGCCTAATTAACTTCTGAATGAAACAAAACTAACTGCTTTCACCATTGCCCCAGGGAGCCATTTCCATCGCTTGAACAGATTAGATTTTGTATTCCCCCCTCCAGTTCTCCCGCACTTCCCTCTAAATGCAATCAGTGTACCTGATTTGAAGCAGGCCTAAGTGAAGGAATTCCTTCTCTTACCTCATTTTATCCTTTCTGAATATCAAGCTGATCATCTTCCTGTTGCAGCACTTAGTGTTTGATGAATAATTCAATCCGGATCCCATCCATCCTTCCTGACAATTTATTCCAGCTGTTACATACTTTGTGTGTGAAAGAATGCTTTAGGACCCATGTCCTAAATTTTCCCTTTACTATCCTGAACCTTCGTGATTGCAAAATAAGCCAGCTTGATCTCGGAAGAAGGCCCACCTCCGGTCTGTCAAATGCTGAGTGGAACAAATGCGCCAAGTCTTCCCAGGATGGGGCAACATGGAGCTCTCACCAGCTCTCCAGCCAGTGGCTGGGAACTCTATCACCATCAGAAAATGTCCCCCCCAAGATTGAACAGACATGCAAGGTTAAGTTACAGCTACTAACCAATCTAACCAGAATGGCTGCACTCATCCAGAAATTGCTTGGACATGATTTCAAGACTCAGTTGGCAGAACCAAGCTCATGTCTTAAGGATTTGTTCAATCCTCTGGTGCCAAGTATGTTCTTATGTTCTTATTAGTGCACTTTTTTGTTCTATTACTACTCAATTATTATTTTACAGAACATGAAATAAGACAAAATGGCATGTGGAGAAGTGTCACATTAATGTCACAACAGCGTTTGCTGGTTTGATGTTCTGGTTATTGCTCATGTATAGACAGAATAGAAGAATATTTGCTTTGCATCTGGCAGTGTTATATGTGATATGACATCAAGAATCTGGGACAGAGATGTTTCATTCTCCAGCATGAAAATCCATTTTCCTGACTGGCACCAATTCTGCCAAAAAAGAACATCTAACCCACCACACTTGATAGTTACCGGCACAGTTAAGTACACAGTAAGTACAATATTCTGTACATTAATATTCTGAAAGACATTTTACCATGGCAACATATTCCCTTCGATAATATTTCTTTCAGACAACACTATCATTCCCATCTGGTCCAACTGTAAATACACAGCAGTCAACTCACTTGCTCTCATAGGAAATAGCATTGCAAGCTCTATTGACACAGTCAATAAATTACTGACATCTTCAGGATATTCAGTAGTTTGACTGCAGTCTATCAGTAAAATCCTGTACAACCTCTTGCTGATCTACTAGAAAATACACCTGGGATATTTTCCTAACATGTTTTTCTGCAAAAGTAATCAATTCATAACAAGTTAAAGTGCTCTTCATATCAATTGGGGAGAGTGTGGGGGGCGCTGCAGAAAGGAAGAAGAGGATGGAGTGGGGTGGGATAATGCCTTAACATTTTGGCATAATCAAGTTTTTCTATATTGTCAGAATAGGCATCACTTTTGCCACAGTATATGATTAGAATTTTTGATATGGCAACTTTACTGATGTGTGAACAAAATTTCAAGCTTCTTTCTTACTGGATCAACTTAACTCCCAAGTCACTCTGTCTTGCTTTCAGTATTATCGTGTTTACAAGCTTTTTAGGAATTGAACAATTTGTAACTAGGCATCTTCTTGAGTTTGCTCTTCAGTACATTGATGTGTTATACAAGAGGAGCTTGATGGGATTGTTCTAGCTCCATGGTCATAGAAACCCTGCAGTGCAGAAGGAGATCATTCAGCCCATCAAGTCTGCATTGACTCTCTGACAGAGCATCTTACCCAGGCACTATCCCAGTAACCCCAGATATTTACCCCGTTAATTCCCTTAACCTATACATCTCAGGACACTAAGGGACAATTTAGCCAATTTAGGCCAATCTACCTAACATGCACATCTTTGGACTGTGGAAAGAAAAATTGGATACATCAAACATTATTAAATAATAATAATTAAGGAATCACTTGCCGACCCAGGGAAAATGTACAAACAAGTCACCTGGTAGGCAAAAGGCAGGGAATTATAGGCTGGTTAGTTTAACGTCTGTTGTAGGAAAAATGTTAGAATCTGTGATCGAGGAGAAAATAGCAAGGCATCTTGAGGAGAATTGTTTGATAGAGCAGACGCAGCACGGTTTCATTAAGGGGAAGTCGTGTCTGACAAATTTATTGGAGTTCTATGAGGATGTGTCTAGGGCGGTGGATAGAGGAGAGCTGGTGGATGTGGTCTTTCTTGATTTTCAGAAGGCGTTTGACAAGGTACCTCACAAGAGGTTATTACAGAAGGTCAGGGGACATGGAGTTGGGGGTAGGGTGTTAGCGTGGATAGAGGATTGGCTGTCAAATAGGAGGCAGAGAGTGGGGGTCAATGGGTGCTATTCGGATTGGCGGTTGGTGACTCGTGGAGTGCCCCAAGGGTCGGTGCTGGGGCCTCAGCTATTTACCATTTATATAGATGATCTGGAGGAGGGAACCGAGTGTATGGTGTCGAAATTTGCTGATGACACCAAGATTGGGGGAACGGCAAATTGTGCGGAGGGTGTGGAGAGTCTGCAGAAGGATCTAGATAGGCTGGGCAAATGGGCCAGGAACTGGCAAATGGAATTTAACGTTGGCAGATGTGAGGTGGTCCACTTTGGTAGGAAGGACTATTACTTACATGGCGAAAAACTGCAGCATGCGACGGTGCAGAGGGACCTCGGGGTCCTTGTGCATGAGTCGCAAAAACCCAGCCTACGGGTGCAGCAGGCGGTCAGGAAGGCAAATGGGATGCTGGCCTTCATAGCGAGGGGGATTGAATATAAAAGTAGGGAGGTCTTGCTGCAGCTGTATAGGGCACTAGTGAGGCCGCAGCTGGAGTACTGTGTGCAGTTTTGGTCGCCGCACTTACGCAAGGATATTTTGGCCTTGGAGGGAATGCAGAGGAGGTTTACTAGGCTGATTCCGGAGTTGAGGGGGTTGAACTATGAGGAGAGGCTGAATAAACTAGGCTTGTACTCGTTAGAGTTTAGAAGAATGAGGGGAGATCTCATTGAGACGTATAAGATGATGAATGGGATGGATAGGATAGAGGTGGAGAGGCTCTTCCTGCTCAGAAAGGACAGTAGGACTAGAGGGCACAGCCTCAAGATAAAGGAGGGGTGCGGTTTAGAACGGAGTTGAGGAGGAACTTCTTCACTCAAAGGGTGGTGAATCTCTGGAATTCTCTGCCCGTTGAAGTGGTGGAGGCTGCCTCGCTAAATATTTTTAAGACACGGGTTGATAGGTTTTTGATAGGCAAGGGGGTTAAGGGTTATGGGGAGAGGGCGGGAATGTGGAACTGAGCCACGGCAGATCAGCCATGATCTTATTGAATGGCGGGGCAGGCTCGAGGGGCTAGATGGCCTACTCCTGCTCCTATTTCTTACGTTCTTATGCTCTAAAGGCTGGAATCGAACCCGAGTCCCTGGCGCTGCGAGACAGCAGTGCTAACCACTTGCCATCATGCTATCCCTTGGTCATGTGGTTCAGACAAGGAGTTAACCTGTTCGTGAACTGCTTCTTTTGTTTTCCGAATGGACTGGACTTCCATGCTAGGGGATGAAATTGGCCAACATCAGCTTAACTGTATATTCATTTTGTTGAATGCAGGTGGTGAAAAATAACTGGGCTTTCACTTGAGCACACAGAGAGAGACACCTTTCCCCTTCAAAAAGGACCTTGGTTATGGAGTAAAAGTTGACTTCCCATTCAAACAATACTCTAAATTAGTCTACAATTCCTACAAAAGAGGTATGAAGAGATACGTATTCAAATTGTGCGGTAGGACTTGTTAGGATTTAATATGCTTGTAAATACTTAACTCTACAAATAACTGGGACAACATGAGTAGAAGGCTAAGAACAAAACTCCACCCTTTCACTCACAAATGGTACATGTTAGTGGGAGGCAATTACAAAGGATAAATACATGGTGAACATTAACATTTTTCTCAAAAACAAAAAAAGCCACAATATTTCTGTCCGATATTTGGTCTCTGCCAGCTGCCTACTAATTGGTAGGCAGATGGGGTTCATCCAGGTTTCTATTAATCTCGTCCCAAAATTGGATACATTGGGTATGTAAAAACAGTCGAACATTATTAAGTATTAAAAATTGAGGAATCGCTTGATCTCCAGTGTACCTTCCTTGACAGCTAAGCAGAAATTGAGACATCACCATCAAACCAACAATGGGCATGAACCCAGGTCTGACATGGCATGGCATTCTTGTCCCTAGGTCAAGTAAAAGAATGACATGCCAACTTAAGATGCTCTCCTCCACCCAAAGAGAGAGCATGATAATTTGCATGAACGAAGTGTCCCATTCCATAGCTAAATTGGAGCAATCTATTTATAAATATAGGCAAATAATAGCATTTTTCAAACTTAGAATGACAAGCTGTTTGAGATACAGGATGACAAATTTCAGTCTGCTGTTGTTTCTAATAGTTAGCTCACATACAGCACTGGTAAATTTGACCTCACTTGTCAGGATTCTATCATGTGAGGTCACACAACACTGGCAGTCATGAATGGTTGCAAATATTTTATTTTGAAAACACAGCACAAATATGAGATGTGGGTGGGACAGCCTTTGTGCAGACTCACGACTTTATATTTTCAACCGTATGTCATGCTTTTCTAAAAATGCCAAAAAATTTATAGTCTACACCAAAATACAATGATATCTACAGATGAAAAAACAGAGGGATAATTTTGCAAAATAGTGATCTCCAGAAAATCCATCTGATCTGGAGCAGAAGTTGGGAACTTGGGCACATACTGCCCATAAAAGAAGTGGGTCCATTTCCTGACGTGTCTTGCCAGCAGGTGAAACTCGTGTCAGGAACATGAATTTCTAAATTTGCATATCATACTTCGATGAAATGAAGCACTTTTAATATTAACGATCTATAATTCATTTGAATTGGCAGATCCATAGCTCACAGAGGATCATGGACATCCCTTTTTGACAAAGATAATTGATCAGATACAATTTGAGGGGAACCACTCCAGGCAGGCCTACATGAACTGTTATAGCCGGTATGAGGATTGGACCCGCACCATTGTATCATTCGGAATTATACTCTAGCTAGCTAGCCAACTAATCTAACTGTGCTAAATATCTTTAATATATAATGTGCAATGATCTTCTGTTAGGAATATTACAAACATATAGCTGTCAGCATGTTTGAGTGGACACATTTAGTGCACAGATTCTTATTTCTAACTCCTTTTATTCCAAACTGAAACACCCATTAAAAAAACTGAGCAATTAAGTATGACTCATCAATATTCACAACACATCATTCACAGTCTCTTCATTTATTTTTCCCTCAAGACTCTCATCTTCCACTGCAAAATTACAAGAGATGCTTTTACAAAGGAGGGTTTTCTCAAATGTTGTTTTGCAGACTGAAGATTAGGGCTGTATTTTCAGCCTCTAGGTGGCAACCAATAACGTATAATAAAGCTTGCCTCAGAGGCTGAAAGACCATTTGAGTTTTGGAACATCTGAATCCCAGCTAAAACAGTGATTAATTATCAGCACAGGCACTCTTTATTGTCAATTTCATGAGGATGATTTTCTGACTCCATTATGGCCAGTGCAATCTTCCCGGGCCCTACCAGTAGATTTAATCAGATTCTCACCCAGTGAGAGCATCAACTTGTTTACCATGGATTTAAATGCATTTAAACATGCAAAAATCTTTGAGGAAGTCAAATATTCCCTCCCCACTGGTATGACACAAAGCCAATGAGAATCATGACTGGTTGCTGCAAAGTGATACCAGACATGATGACCATGTCAGGGGATGATTAATGGGGGAAAAGGGGAGTCATGCCATCCGTGATGGGATGTCAGGATGCCAGTGGGGGAGAGGGGAAGGTCTCTAAATTCAATGAGAGTTCGGGGCATCCTTTAAAAAAGCGCCATGATCTCTGTGAACAAGGGCTTGTCAGCATCTTTAAGCCTTGCCCGTCACAATGATGGTACAAAACATGTCCTTTCAAAAAAAAAGGCAAGTTGTGAGAAGATCTCATCGGAAAACCTGTCTGTTTCTCTGAGGAGAAACATGTTGGTTTTCTGACTGAACTTAACATTCTGCCATTTTTTGGGAAAATTCCATCCATAATGTTTACTTACATCAGATGAAGAGATTTCAATGCTTGGAGTTTCAGCGATTGATACTTTAAAGGTTCTGGATGATTGACACTTTTATTGGCCTGAAGTAAAAGAGTTTTTTTTAAAGAAAGTGGAAAGTTATCAATATATGACTTCTCTTTACACATCTTAATGGCACTATAGGATTTGTTGGTTCTACACAGAGTATAGTGGATGAATGGATATGAAAGTGTCATAGCTTGGCATGGGTGGCCTGAGGGACCACAAGGTTGGTTGGGGTTATACCTTTGCATAGAGATCATGAGGAAGACCTTTGAACACACCTTTCAAAAGGTTCCTTCATGCAGACTATGGTTCACAACATGGCTGAGAAGCTGTGAAGATGCTAAGCCTGATTCCATGAAAGTTGTATAGACATTGGATATGTTAATAGCCATAATGGAGCAGTCCAGCTTAGGAGTGTAAGGTGTGGGCTCGCAGCCCAAACCAATTCTTAAAAGACATGCCTAGAAATCAGAAACCATGGGAATGGGGTTAACAATCCTAGCATTGGGTCCTGACTACCATTTTCACTCATTTCCAGTCTCCCAGACTCCATAAAAATTTAACCCATAACTGCAGATCATGATTTGTCTGAAGGTAAGGCCCACAAGCCCTCACACAGATTTTATTGTCGATGTTTGCTTGATGATTGTCTGATTTGTTTAGTTTACTTAAAAAAAAACACCAAAAAACTTAGAAAGAGGACTTAGGCCTGAAATACAGGATCATATCATGGTAGAAAAGAATATGGAGCGGGGGCAGTGAAGAAAAGCTATGACCATTTGGTACTATACTTTAAAAGCCAATTGATTGAGCGGCGGGGGGTGGTGAAGAAGATTGAGCTGAAATAAAGGAGTTCCACAGGTTGAGGTCCTGAAAAATCCAAATTGGAATATATACTATGATTAATTTCAATTTGGACAAACAAACAGCAGGAAGGAGGAAGGAATAGGATGGGGTATTTGGATATTAGCAAAGCCTCAGAAGAGCAACAGTCATATTTTGATGATACAATAAAGAGAAAAGGAAGTTTGTGCTGGAAACAACGGCTGAAGATGTACCACTGAATCCAAGGATTGGTCAAATCAAATAGTATGGAATCCCATGTCCAAACACATGACTAATTGTTTCAGAATAGTAAGCTGTCAAAAGCTACACCCAATGCACAAAGGGTGTCTTTGTGAACTCGAGACTAAATATTTTATGAAGGAAAATTTGGAGTTGATCAATAATGCTGTGCCTCAGGTTTGAATGAAGAACTCAAAGTGACAGTGTCATTCTGTACTCACCAGGATGAAAAAAAGAACAAATCTGGGAGCAATGAACAGCTTGCAGATCTTTGTTGTACTCTAACCAGGTTGAATGACCAAAGGGCCTAACTAATTACTGCCATCGTTATTATTCAAAATTCACCTATCTGCAGAAAAGTTGAAAAGGCAGCTCCTTGAATTTTAAATTCAGTGAGGCAGGTGTAATTTACTTTGTAATGCCCCTGGGGGAAGGCAGGAAAGAGTCACAGATAATCAGGTGAAAAGTTGCTGAGCAGAGTGCCTATTGTTTTTCTGACTCTCCCCAATTAAGCCAGGCTGTGCAAGGGTACAGACAACCTTCCCATGCAGAGGCCAATTAGGGCCCTTAATCATAGATTCCCTCCAGTGCAGAAGGAAGTAATTTGGCCCATCGAGTCTGCACCGACTCTCCAAAAGTGCATCTTACCCACACAGATAGTCAACTAAGGAACATGGCAAGGCTCATACAAATTAAGGGTTGCATAGTCTATTTCTGCCCCTCAAGCCTGCCTCAGCATTCAATAACATCATGGCTGATCAGTTTGCATTTTGAATTCCACATTTCCATCTATCATCAATAACCACTGATTCCCTTACTTACAAGAATCTATCTACCTCTGCCCTAAAAATATTCAATGACCCTGCTCTCGCTGCCTTCTGAGGCAAAGAGTTCCAAAGTCTCTCAATTACCTCAGAGAAAAAAATTCACTTCATTTCTGCCCGAAAGTGATGAGCCGTGGTTCTGGACTCAACCACAAGAGAAAACATCCTTTCCACAAGCACCTTGTCAAGATCATTCAGGATCTTGGGTGGCATGGTGACACAGTGGTTAGCACTACTACCTTACAGTGCCACTGACCCAAATTCAAATCTGGCCTTGGGTCACTATCTGTCTGGAGTTTGCATGTTCTCCCCATATCAGCATGAATTTCCTCTGGGTGCTCAGGTTTCCTCCCAAACGCTAAACAAAAATGTGTAATTTAGGTTGGTTGGCCATGCTAAATTGCCCCAAGTGTCAGGGGACTAGCAGGGTGAATACATGGGGTAAAGGGATAGGGCCTGGGTGGGATTGCTGTTGGTGCTGGCTTTAAAGGGCTGAATGGTCTCCTTCCGCTCTATAAGGATTCTATTCTATGAGCTTCTTTACTCCGATCGACTGGCATGACAAGCCAGTAAGATCGCACCCAGGATGTTAAACTTCATATATCTCTGCATGTTCTGGTGGTTCTATGAGACATCGTGATACCATTCATACAGGATTAAAGAGGTCTCCCAGCATTTATAATATATTAACTTATTTTTCTCTTTACTGACAAATTTCTGATCACAAACTGGCTACTACATTTCCCTGCACAGCAACAGTGATTACACGTCAACAATAATATTTCACCTAAGGACGCAGTTCCAAGTCGCAATGCAGCTCAATTGAAGGGCCTTGGAACATTCAAACATGTGATATAAAAAGTTCCTTCTTTTCTAGCGGGGTGCTTTTTGTTTTTGGATTTGGATCCAAAAGTTTCAGACTACTTCCAGTGGACAGTGTGGACTTTTCGCCTGAGGTTTTTTGCCATGGGTTGTTCTCAGTTCATGATCGTGAAGTGCAATGTTTTTTTTAAACAAGAATATCCTGCAGCTCCCAATGACTAAATCCACAAATCCAGCTGAAGGAATGGGACTGCAGTCTTCAGTTATTCTTGTGACAAGGCTGCAATGTACAGCCAACACTACCCAGAATTTTCTTCTTCTTCATTTAACATCATTTGATTCAAATGATGGGGACCAGATGGTGTGATGGTTAGAAACACGCAAGGATGTGAAATTTAGAATAAACAAACCAATAAACCTACTCAAACATCAGGAATATCTTCACAATTGTACAATCAACTCTGGAGTATTAAATTAAACTTCTAAAATACAATTTATATGGTAATTATTCAAACCACTGATTTCATTTTTCTTTCTCTATTTTTTTCCATTACAACTCAGCCCTACTCTCTATTAGTCTGTTTCAACTTGTTTCTTTTCATTTTCAATTTTCTACCTTTTTCTTTTTTGCTTCTCACCTGCCTGCAATTTTGAACACAGTAAAAAATCTGACAACACCAGGTTTTAGTAATAGGTTGGACTAAAACCTGGTGTTGTCAGACTTTTTACTGTGTTCACGCCAGTCCAACGCCGGCATACCCACATCATGCAATTTTGAAGACAGAATCAGCATTTTCATTTCCTTTAAAGGAAGGTTTTCATCAGTTAATTCTCCAGTTCATTAAAAGTCTGACCTCCAAACAATCTTGCACGTGAAAATGGCGTCAAGATCTTGCAAATACTTGTAAATTTGTAATCACAAATAAATTTGCAGATGGCTGCTGCAACCCAATAACAAGTAACCAATTAAAAGTGCTGCTATACTGATCAGGTTTCCAGGTGTAAGCAGAAGGAATTGACTGAAAGAATGTGAAACAAACACCTACCCTTTATATTTGTTTTTCTCCATTGTCCTCCCTAATAAATAACTATTTTGCTTTTACTTGGCCTCCCCAGAGCAACAGGAATGTGATGAAGCGAGCTGCAATGCACCTTATCCAGCTCCACATACCTTGCACCGTCACCACTATGTGTTGTAAGAAGCATTCCACTTCTGTTTTCTGTATTTGCTCTGTATTTTCTCCTCCCTCAAATTTATCTTTCCCATTTTCACCCTCATGCAGTTCAAATCAGTTTTCCCCAAATATTCATTTTACCATGCTGCACTGTCACTCAAGTTATCAAATCTAGTATCAATAGTAATGTTTGGCAGATCTCATCTTTAATTATTCTCAGCATCGAGGTCTCATTATTAAATAGGATCTAAAAGTGGGGGACCTTTTCTATGCTGTTTATGAACCTTGATGCAGATAGATGTAAACGGGTACGATATAATTAGGATTGCAGAGACATGGTTGCAGGGCGATCAGGGGTGGGGACTGAATGTTCCAGGGTATTCAATATTTAAGAAGAACAGGTACTGCTGGTTAAAGAGGAAATTAACACAATAGTGAGAAAGGATATTACCTCTGACAAGCCTCTACTTTCTCAGAAGACCAAGGAAATTTGGCATGTCAGCTATGACTCTCACCAACTTGTACAGATACACCACAGAAAGCATTTTTTTCTGGTTGTATCACAGCTTGGTATGGCTCCTGCTCTGCTCAAGACCACAAGGAACTACAGAAGGTCACGTATGTAGCCCAATCCATCATGCAAACCAGCCTCTAATCCATTGACGCTGTCTACACTTCCCGCTGCTTTAGCAAAGCAGCCAGCATAATTAAGGACCCCATGTATCCTGGACATTCTCTCTTCCATCTTCTTCTGTCGGGAAAAATATACAAAAGTTTGAGGTCATGTACCAATTGACTCAAGAACAGCTTCTTCCCTGCTGTCAGATGTTTGACTGGACTTACCTTGCATTAAGCTGATCTTTCTCTACACCCTAGCTATGATTGTAACACTACATTCTGCACTCTCTCGTTTCCTTCTCTATGAATGGTGTACTTTGTCTGTATAACCTGCAAGAAACAATACTTTTCACTGTATGTTAATACATGTAACCATAATAAATCAAATCAAATGTGGACTCTGTATGGGTAGAGTTGAGAAATACCCACGGGCAAAAAAAAAGTGGGTGGCATATATAGACCCCCAAACTGCAATGGTGATGTTGGCATTAAACATGAAATTAGTGATCCATATGATAATGGAATATCAGTGATCACAGGTAATTTTAATCTGCACAAAGATTGGGCAAATCAAATTAGCCACAATACCGTAGAGGAGAAATTCCTGGAGTGTATATGGGATGGTTTTCTTGACCAATATGTGGAGGAATCAATGAGAGAATAGGCCATCTCAGGCTGGGTACTGTGTAACGAGAAGGGAATCATTACCAATCTGTCTGTACGAGACCCCTTGGGGATGAGCGACCATCACACGATAGAATTTTTTTAATCAAGGTGGAGAATGAAGTAGTTGGTTCAGAGGCTAGGGTGCCGAATTTTAATAAAGGAAACTGTGAGGATGAGGCATGAGCTGAACTTAATAGATTGGGAAGAGTTACTTAAAGGGATGACAGTGGATAGGCAATGGCAAACATCCAAGGAATGCATGGGGGAACTGCAACAACTGTTTATTCCTATCTGGCACAAAAGCAAAATGAGTAAGAGGGCCAAACCATGGCTTACAACAAAAATTAGAGAGAGTGTCCAATTTAAGAAGCATATAGATTGACCAAGAAAAATAATAGGTCTGAGGATTGGGAGCAGTTTAGAATTCAGCAAAGAAGGACTAAGGAATGATTAAGAAGGGGAAAATACAGTACGAATGTAAGTTTGCAGGGAACATAAAGACTGACACTAAGATGTTCGAAGAGAAAGAGGTTGGTTAAGACAAATATAGGTCTCCCACAGACAGAAACAGGGGAATGTATAATAGGGGACAAAGAAATGGCCGAGCTACTGAATACATACTTTGGTTTTGTCTTCACAAAAGAGGACACAAATCAAATACCAACAATGTTGGAGAACGCAAGATTTAGTGAGAGGGAAGAACTGAGGGGGATCAATATTAGTAGAGAAATAGTGTTGGGAAAATTGATGGGATTGAAGGTGGATAAGTCCCCAGGACCTGATAATCTACATCTCAGAGGACTTAAAGAACTGGCTCTTGAAATAGTGGATGCATTAGTGGTCATTTTCCATAGACTCAGGAACTGTCCCTGCAGATTGCGGGGTAGCTGATGTCACTCCAATATTCAAAAAGAGAGGTAGACAAAAACAGAGAATTATAAGTAAGCTTAACATGGGTAGTGGGGAAAATTCTCAAATCCATTATCAAGGACTTTATAGCAGAGCATTTAGAAAGCAGTGGCAGGATCAGACAGAGTCAGCATGGATTTATGAAGGGGAAATCATGCTAGACAAATCTGTCGAAATTCTTTGAAGATGTAATATATTTGTACTTTCAGAAACCATTTGACAAAGTCCCGCATAAGAGATTATTGTGCAAGATTAAAGCGCATGGAATTGGAGGATGTGTATTGAGATGGACAGAAAACTGGTTGGCACAGAGGGAACAAAGAGTCGGAATTAATGAGTGCAGGCAGGATGCCACAGGGATCGGTGCTGGGACCCCAGCTATTCACAACATATATTAATGATTTGGATGAGGGAACAAAATGTAACATCTCAAAGTTTGCCCTTAGTACCAAGTTTGGTGGGAGGATGAACTACTGTGACGAGGATGCAGAGACACTTCACAATGATCTGGACAGGCTGGATGAGTGAGCTAATCAATGGCAGATGCAGTATAATTTGGAAAAATGAGAGGTTATTCACTTTAGAAGCAAAAGCAAGAAGGCAGATTACTACCCGAATGGCTATAAATTGAGGGAGGGGAATGTGCAGCAGGGCCTGGGTGTCCTTGTGCATCAGTCATTGAAGGTATGCATGCAGGTGCAGCAGGCAGTAAAGAAAGCAAATGACATGTTGGCCTTCATTGTGAGAGGTTTCGAGTACAGGAGCAGGGATTTGTTGTTATAATTATATAGGGCCTTGGTGAGGCCACACCTAGAGTATTGTGCGCAGTTTTGGTCTCCTGTTCTTGCTTTCGAGGGAGTGCCGCAAAGATTTACCAGACTGATCCCAGAGATGGCAGGATTGATATGTGAGGAGAGATTGACTAGGTTAGGATTGCTTTTGCTGGAGGTCAGGGGGGATCTCATAGGAACTTCTAAAATTCTAACAGGGTCCAGACAGTATAGATGCAAGGAGGATGTTCCAATGGTGGGGGAGTCCAGAACCAGGGGTCACAATCTGAGGCATTAGGGTAGATCATTTAGGACAGAGGTGAGGAGATATTTCTTCACCCAAAGAGTGATAAGCCTGTGGAATTCATTACCACAGGTTGTAGTTGATTCCATAATGTTGAATGTATTCAAGAGGCGGCTGGATATAGCACTTGGGGCACATGGGATTAAAGGTTATGGGGGAAAAGCAGGACTAGAGTTGGATGATCAGCCATGATCATAATGAATGGGGAAGCAGGCTCGAAGGGCTAAATTGCCTCCCCCTGCTCCTATCTTCTATGTTTCTATTGTGCAAGTAGTCCTATACTTGCTTCATAAACTGACCATGTAGGAGAATCCTCCCCTCATCTACTGCGAATCAGTACATACTAAATTCCTTTACATTCTTTCATTCTATTCATGAATCACTTTTCCACTATAATTCCATATTGATTTCCGTCTCTTTCATTACTACACCAGAATTCTGTTTGTCTCAGCATCCAAACGTAATAATAAATCTCCTCTTTCAGACTGTGCACCTAAACTAAAGGATTTCATATAGAATGAAAAATAAATCCACTGGAGTTATCTGTCAGTAATTCCCAGCCAGATTTAGCTAGGCTTTTCCCCCCCTCTAAGTTAGTAATTCCTATTGTGTACTTCATTTACAGCATACACTGGCTGATTTCACATTTTTTACAAATTAAATTGGATTTCAAAAATGGAAACAAATCAATGGTTTTATTTGGTGGAGACCTATAATATCGGAAGGCTGCCTTGTGTTCTGCAAAACACAACAGGGAGAATTTTATAGAGGGACGGTGGTCCCACCACTCCCACCGCCCCCTCCGCTCCCCGCCCAACTTTAAAAATGTGAGGCAAGCTTGCCCATGCTTTGTTGAGTATCCCCATGCCAATTTAATGGCCACCAGTTTGTTAATTGGCTCAGGCAAGAATTGTGTCTATACAGGGAGGAAGTCTCACTTTCAAGAGCTGGCAGCCAATCAAATGGCTGGCATTTCTCCAGTCCGAGCAACACTACCAGGAACAGTGGCAATTGATAGAACTGCAGGCAGTTCCTAAAGCCAAGGAACCATGGACACAGATGCCCAGATAAATCTGGATTTTGCCAAGGCCAGGTAGGTAGGACCTAGCGTAGGGGACTGGATGGCTAGGTTTGAGAGGACAACGTGGCTGAACACATAGGAGGCCAGGAGAGTGCTTACTGTTTGGTGGGCTGGGTGTGACTCTGTTGGTCATAGTATATTAAATGGGGGATAAGCCTTCCCCGAGTTAAAAATAAGATCTCGCCACATGGACTAGGCATACTCCAAGGGTGGAAGGAAGGCCTTAAGTGGTTGATTGTCAAACATGATGTGGAGATGCCAGCATTGGATTGGGGTGGGCACAGTAAGTCATCTTACAACACCAGGTTAAAGTCCAATAGGTTTATTTGGAATCACAACTTTCGGAGTGCTGCTCCTTCATTAGGTGAATGGACATTGTGCACTCACCTGAGGAAGGAGCAGCGCTCCAAAAGTGCATGATTCCAAATAAACTGTTGGACTTTAACATGGTCAGGCAGGCCACCCATGACTCCTTGCTACTGCTAAACTAGGAATGATGGTAGGTAGGCAATGAGCACAGCACTGCTGGCACGGCATCCGACTTACACCACCCCACCTGTCAGTTCCCTCTGTAAAATTCTACCCAGTAAGTTTATCAGAACATAATAGAAATCCAAATCAGGGTTCTAGAATGGAGAGAGGGAAAATAGGTCACGTGCGATGCAGCCAAGGTCTAAGGGTATCAGCTGTGGAGCAGTAGTGAATATGCTCACTTCTGAATCATATGGTTTTGGGTTCAAGTCCCATTTCAGGACAAGAGCACATAACATCAAAGCTGACTTTCCACTGCAGTACTGAGTGCTGACTTTTGGATGAGATGTTAAACTGAGGTTCTATTTGCCTGCTTAGGTGGATTAGGCACTCTTTCAAAGAAGAAATGGAGCAGTCATTTGAGTCCTGGCCAATATTTAGCCTTCAAATTAACATTACAATAAAAGACTATTCATTATCACACTGTTAATCACATTCATAAATGTTGGTGGAATATGGAAGTTAGTCTGTGATGCTGACAAAGCCAAAGGAGAAGTTTGATCAGTTTCTAATCATTTCTGCTGTGTAAATATGTCTTCTATGTGTAACGTTTTGCTTTGCCAATACAGGAAACAGAATCAGAATGGTTCACAATGCAACTTTCACGATAAAAATGTGTGTATCTCACATTTTTAACATTGGAGAATACAGCTTAAGCTGAGCTTGTCTGAAAACTTCCCAATATTTCTTAGCTAGTAATAAATGTAGTGAAAAAGTGGTTCAAACCATCTGACGCTCCTTGTCTGCTGGGGTGTGGGTGCGGTCAAAGGCCGCCTTGTAGAGTTAAATCTCCATATACCTAAAATGGTAGGCTTGCTGCTTTTCTTCTTCTTTAAAATTAATTTTTATAAAGTTGGTGAAAAGATGCCTCCCATGTTGAAGTGCCCTCTCAGGCACTTATCATTTACTATAGCCCTGTTGTTTCTCTGAAGCTGAAAGAATTCTGATTGGCCCTGTAGCTTCTTGAACATGCCCACCATCCTTAATTGGACAGCAAATCTGCCTCCAGTCAATTAAGGGCACGTCCCAATCTGTGACTGTTTCTCATTGGTCCCCGCTCTCAACAGCAGGCTCTGGACCCAGAAACGGTCTCAGCTTCTTTTGCCAGCTCCCAGCATGAAAGTTTAGGCCACAGTTTCAGTCATCAAAAATTACTGTGCCATTACAAATGGTTTGTTCTCCAAACTAGTAATTTGCGTTCATGGTAACGTGTAATCTTGAATCATGAATGAAAACTCCTTTAATCTTCTTCTGAAACTGCACTGCGGACTTATTACAAGGTTCACTAACTTTTTAAAATACAGTGAAGAATACAAGAAATACAAGAGTGTCAATAATAGAGACATATCCGTTCTTATAATTATCTCTTCTATAAGGTATTGTGGCTTCATAGGAACAAATGATAAAATGACAGAGCACAGTATTAGGTTATGTGGATCATCATGCTTGCTCTCTGAAAGAACTATCCAATTAGTTCCATTACTCTTTTCATCTACTGCAATTGAACCAACTTCTTTCAAATCAAGTGTGATAGAATATAACGTGAAATTCAATGTAATGCATTTTGCAGTATGATTTATAGGTTAAAATATATTCAAACTTAAAAACAAAACAATATTCAGAAAATCATATACACTGAAGCAGGCTATTTGTCCCATCTTGCCTGTGCTGGCCCTTTGACAGAACAACTGGTTCCCTTCCCTACTCTTTCTCCATAACTGTATAAATTATTCTTAATCAGAACAATGCACTGTGTTAAAAAAAATTTCTCTGATGTAACATGCCTTTAAGGAATAACAGCAAGCCTTCATGAGAGGGAAAGTGTGTCACGTTTCACTTTAGACTGCAAGCAGAAACATCATGCACAGATCTGCTGCTTTTTATCTATGCATAAATGTTCCCATGTATCTAGTCTCAATAGATGAACCTAACATGTGTCTAACCAATCCTCACCAGTGACTGGTGTTTTCATAGCATTATAGGAACACAACACTCCTTATTTCCCCTCTGGTTCTTTTATCAATTTCTTATTGTGTCCTCTAGTTACTACCCCTCTTGCCAGTGGAAGCAGTTTCTTCTTATTCTATCAAAACATTTCATGATTGTGAACACAATTACCTTCTCCACTCTGAACAGAATGATTCCAGCTTCTCTATTCTCTCTATGCAACTGAAGTCCTGCATCCCTGGTACAATTTTAGTACATTTCCTCTGCATCCTCTCTAAAGTACAGACATCCTTCTTAAAAGGTGTGCGGGCCAGAATCGGACATAGTATGCCAGTTTAGGCTTGACCAGTGAATAATAAAGGCAGAGCATAATGTATTCTATGCTTCTAATTATGAGGATCCCATATGGTTTCTTACCAGCTACATCAACAATTGAAGTTTCAGAATAGATTCACTAACTCTGCGCTTCCAGCAGGAGACCATACTCAAAGGGAGAGCTGACCAGAAAAATAACCTGACAGTATTCTTGCCCAATCTTTGGAAAGCAATCCTTTCTAACAAAGTTGTCTTTCAGAAAAAGAGATCAGTGAATTTACTGTATAATGAATCAATAATATGTACTTAGGGACTCAGCATCATAAATAGAATGCACCACATGTGCTTCAATACACTTTAAATGTTGTTTCATAAAATTCACAGACACAAAACAGAGAATGCATTCACTCATTATCCCGATCAGCCCAATCCGAGTCTCACTGAGCAAGGACGTGCCAAGCAGCAGTGAAGTTCTTCCTCATGGGGAGGCATGGGAGAAAAAAAGAAAATCAGCTGGAAATCCTCATCAGGCACTGTTGTTTGCCTCCTGGCTGCTACTAACTAGCAGTTCACAATTTGTCTGTAAACAGGCCACCTGCTTGCTTTATCAATTGGCTGCACATGGGCCCAGCAGGAGCAATGCTAAGGATAAAACAAGGGTTGCAAACATAAAAATATTTTACATGATAACCCAACACATTCAATAGTTAATTTACTTCAAAATGTAATATATCATGCAGAGTGCTTCGAGATGTCTCAAATGACAAGGGGATTTTTAAAAGTCTCTCTTTCTGAGCTATCTGAAGTAATGAAGCCAACTTTTCAGCCCTGGAACAAAGTTTTGCAGAACCAGAATGTCAAGTGAACATCTAAATATAATGGGACAAACTGTGATACTGATTGGTAGTGCAAACTTATTTAATGATGACTGCACTGCAGGCTAGCTTACACTTGGAGCTGGGACACCTGAGGGCAATGAAAAATACCCCAGGATTATAGCCCTCAAAGCGATGTGATGATGTAAAGGTAAAAGGCAGTGTATGGGATACAAAGAAATACAGGAGTCTGAGGTAGTAGAGTCTGTGGGCAAGCACTAAAGCCCATCAATATCTGACCACTTGTTTGCTGGTTGGCTTGCAGCACCTGTCACTGCACAAAGAGAGGTTGCCTGTTGGTAGCTTCAGGGCTCTCTACCCAGCTGATGCCAGCACCCCACATTTGGCAAGAGGTGGCAGCTAGACTCAGTGTTGTGGACAGGCCTGTAAGTAATGTGGGAGCAAGACATTTGGTTAAGTATCTAAAAGTGCCATTTACCAGGAAGATGGCCCAGGACTGCATGCCACAATCTATCACTGTGTTTCATGCTATACAACACATCCATACCACGCGTTCACACAACCTTAAAATGTGTTCACTGCATCTCATAAATACCCATATTCAAAAGGGAATATTCCTTCACCTTGTGCTTTGCTCCATAACTTCTCGAACCATCAATGTTCATTCTTGCTCAAATGTGTTCTTATGACCCCAGACACAATACAGCAAGCAAACAAGCATTTAAAAACTGACAACGGCAGGAACTGAAGAAAAACTTGAATAGTTCTTAGAGTTATTGTAAAAACAGAATTCATTATTTAACTGCAACAGCTTGTGGATAGAGAATAATTTATTTGACATCCTGCTTGCATTGGGGTATTTCTATATCAAATCGTGACAGACTGTGTGTCATAAACAGGGAGTGGCTTTTAATGTCCTGACTGGTGAACAATTGGTGCAAATCTCGCCTGAAACATGCTGTGCCGGTGATTTTCTTCAGACTGCTCATTTGCATGCTAAATACAATTTAGATACAGGGTGAAGAAACCAAAAACTGAAATCTAGGCATCCTTTAAAGGATTAAAAGGAAAATATTGCAACATGGCAGAAAAAATTCCAACCTTTAGAAAAGGTTCAGAAAGGTATTTTTAACACTTTGGCAAAGATAAAATAGAGACGGAGAAGGAAGTGACAGGCAATAAAATGTAAGACTTGCAATTATACTGCACCCTTCATAACTACAGGCTACCTTAAAATGCTTAACGCAATACTTTTGAAGTCTAGTCACTGTTGTAATGTAGAAAGTACAAGTCACTTCACATACTGAAATGAAATAAATGACTATATCTATTTTATTTGTTGGCTGAAGGATAAATATTACCTTGCACAACAGAAAAAAAATCCAATGCTTTTCTTTCAATAGTGTTGTTGGATCCTTTACATCTATCCAAGAGGTCTGATGGGGCCTCGCGTCTTCTAAATCATAGCTGCCTCGAGTTTCACAAAGTTGTAATATCGTTGAATGTGCAACCAAAAATAATCTAAGCAACCCATGCATGAAACATTGTACTTCATTGTAATAAAGACAACCTGCATCAACTCATATTTTACATACAAACAGTTAATAGACTCAAAATTGTGACAAATCATTTGTATCATTTAACTTAAAAAAAAAGGCTGTTTTTGATTGTACATAGCTCTTCTCTCACACATATACTGATCAGAATTTTGGTTAATTAGCACGTAACATGTTAGGGTTCTCCCATTTGCCTGTTTGAGGTTCACACTACATTTACTTCCAGAGTCATGCCAGCTACATCATCTCGACATTTGAGAGACAAACAAAACAACTTATATTTATTTAACACCTTTAACATAATGAAACATCCCAAAGCACTTCACAGAAATATTCCTTTCCAATATTAAATGGGTGAAAATTTCAGTTCATCTAAAATAAGCAATCTGGAAGTTTAGTAACAGGGAAAAGAGAGAAGCTGATGCAAAGCTGGGTGCCGTCATTGTACACATGAAAAGTAACAATATGCCTCTGGATGGTGTTGCCAAGGATCTAGGGAACTGAAAGTGGATCTCATGAATAACATGAGCTTGTGTATAACAGGAGAGAAGGAGAAAAAGTAGACAGACGCAAGTTCAGACCCTAATGAAAGAAGTCACAATAATTTAAGGTGGGGGGGAGGGGGGTGTGAAGGTCTGGTGATTGTCAGTCATTGGAAAAAAAGGGAAAAATCATGTTGCTTCTTTTAAATCAGCCAATCCAAAAGGAAATAATTCAGCAGTTACCTGAAAGCCACTGCCATTGAGGCAAGAAGTTGAATTTACTGGCCCAGATCACATTGCCATTGCCTGCAAAGTTTTCTGCACCTCAATCTTTTTTGCACTATTGCAGCCAGGACTTCCAAACCTGGCTGCAGCAGAAATGGATCAATGCTGTCAGCCCCACACGAAGATCAACGGATTGAAGGACAAAAACAAACGGGACATGCCTGCTTTTCACAACATCAGCTTTTCACAACATCAGTATTCAGGTAAATTTTTAAAGGTCTTGGATTTTTCAATGAGTGAGTAGGTGAGCGCATGGATAAATGGTTGGGTGGCTGAATGGGTGAGTGGGTGGGTGAAGTGGGCGAGTGAAGTGGGGAGGGTTGCTTCAGCGTTTTTGAATGCCTGTCATTTCAAAGCTCTATCATGAGATTGTAAGTGGGGCTTAATTTTATAAACTGCAAATCTCGTGATAAACTTGTAAGAATTGGCACATCTGCTCCCAAATACTTGCTCAGTACAGACCGTTGCACGTCTCTTTGAATTGTGTAACAACGCTCAGCAAAGAATCACTTGCTGCAACTGTGATTCATTACCCAAAGTCCAGTTCCCAATGAGTGCCAATTACTTGGTAATCCACAGCTGGCAGAACATTGAAAGCAAAGCAACACAGAGTTATTGCCACTTGTTGAGAACATTGTGAATTGTTTTTCATCTCACTGCTGGCACTTAAGCTTTTATGAGGCTTTGTGCCAGTTGCTTTTCATTGTATTCTTTGCTGAGCCCCATTACTGGTCTCTAAGGGATTCTCTTCAAGCCACATGTTTGGATGAAGGGAGTAGCTACAGAGGAATGCCAGACAGTTCAGACTGTGTCTTACTACTGCCATTTGTACACGCGGATCGGCAGTCAGAGAGGAAATTCTCACCTTGGCAGAGGACACGCTCCTCCTCCCAAACAAACCCATACTCCCAATGTCCAACTGGGATTGCTACACTGGGAATGCCTGACTGGCAGATATACTGCAGGGTTCATCAGAAGCACCAAATGATACAATATTGGCATAGAAATAAGTCTGTGTTGCCCTTCCATCACAAAAGATTAAAGAGAATGAACCTTTCCCTGGATTCAAAAGCTCGAGACCGAACAGGTACTAGATCTCATTTACATGAGACCAGCAAGTTTCAGATAGCTGCTGGGTTACTCCAGACTATTTGCCAGCAAAGAAGTTGCCACTTGGTGAGAAGAAGTCAGCAGGGCAATGCTGTGGAGAGGTGACCCAGGACAGGGCAATCAGCAGTGGGAGAGACCAGGAGAGGGGGGCAGTGGTTGAGAAATGCATTGTTGCCCAGAGGAGAACTCCAGATCCTCCCAACTCCACATTCAGGTAAGTATACTCTAGAAACTTAACTTTCTGGTCACAGCCAGCACCAGTCTTTTTAAACACAATTAGCTGGGCTGCATGCACACCACTTTTTTCCTCCTGAATACAGCCAGCCTGTTCAGAAAGTGTGCAACTGGCAGCAATGAATCCTCTGTCAATATGAAATTTGATGGAGATTTTCATGGCACATGCATCCTCAAAATGCTCATCTTCTGATCTGTTCAAAATCAACAGAGTGGGTGGATCTCAACTGATGAATCATCAAGGAACCCCTTGTTACCATGGATAAAAACTTCTCTCTGAACAGAAAATGAGGAACACTCACAATGTGGTTCATTCGCGATTAGAGTTGTCACATCAGAGAACTACGTGGGTGTTAAAGTGACACTTTCATTGCCTGGATCACTTAGGAGGTGCTGTGCAATATGCTCCCACAGTTTTATCATGCACACTGATACCTGACTTTACCTTGTACAGCTTTGCCTGCCAAAAGTCCTGGAATGGAGTTTAGCAGAGTGATGGTCTCCACTGCTTTGAAGGCAGCGGAGCATTGTAAAGATTCCCACAGGCATCAGAACGGATGGATTCTTTATTGCTTACTGCAGCCTGACACGAATAGTGCCACCTAACCTCTCCCGTAGAGGGAGCGCCATGTGGTCCTGAATCAACCTCTTTTATCAACAAGATTGAAGCTACTCTAAAGGAGGGTTATAGATTCGTAAATCAGATCAGATCTTGAAAGCTAACCTCTGTGGTGCACTAGGGTTGCCCTAGCACTCTTTCTTTTTATGTGAGGATGCATGAAATCCAAGTTATATCCCGCAGCAACTTTCCTCTTTCTCTCTCAAAGAGAAGTCGCGGTTTGTTGGAGAGTGTTGGCTGTCTTATCTAACATTGGATGCCAGATTGAAAATAGCAGTTGCATTGGACACAATAGATGGAAGTTTACAGTATGAAACTTGATCCCATCTCTTTCCATTAGCATAACAATAACCGAGTGGCACAACAGAACCCAGGTATGTTTAATGCAAAGTCTGAGGGAGAGGGGTTCAGATATGATGACTTGGGGCACTATGGAAGAGAAGCCCACTGTCCTGCTGAGGCATAAAATGTGAGGGCAAAGATCATATTGCCAAGAAATGCAGAAACAAAGCTGAACTGAGAGCGAAGTCTGACTAACCATGTGGAGGAAAGAGAAATTGAAGTAGTGCAACCAACCATGAGATAAGCTTAAGAAGATGTAGAGAATGATGACACAAACGGCAATCATGGATACGCATGTTTTGTTAACAAGAGCAACTACGAGAAAGTTCTAGTGATTTTTGTGGCGTTGAAGTGAACATTACTGTGGATCTTTATCTGAATGCACGAAGCATTTGGAATAAAGTGGATGAGCTGGTGGCGCAGATCAGCACAAATGGATATGATCTGGTGGCCAATACAGAGACGTGGCTGCAAGGTGACAGGTACTGGGAGCTGAATGTCCAGGGGTATCAAGTGTTTAGGAAGGATAGGTGGGAGGAAAAAGTGGGGGGGCATAGCTCTGCTGATTAAGGATAGCCATGATGTGGGTATGCCGGCGTTGGACTGGCGTAAACACAGTAAAAAGTCTGACAACACCAGGTTTTAGTCCAACCTATTTATTTGATAATATTCTCACAAGCTTTCGAGGGGACAGCCTCTTCGTCAGGTGAATGGAGAGTTCATTCACCTGACGAAGAGGCTGTCCCCTCGAAAGCTTGTGAGAATATTATCAAATAAATAGGTTGGACTAAAACCTGGTGTTGTCAGACTTTTTACTGTGATTAAGGATAGCATCAGGGTGGTAGCAAGGGATGATATTGGAACCAAAGAGCAGAACGTGGAATCGTTGTGGGTGGAGATTAGGAACAGCAAAGGGAGGAAGATGCTGGTGGGTGTCGTCTATAGGCCCCCGAATAATGATCTGGAGGTGGGGCGGGCTGTTAACGCGCAAAAAAGTGTGGCGTGTAGGAATGGAATGGCGATAATTATGGGGGATTTCAATCTACATATTGATTGGTCGACCCATGTTGGACGCGGTGGGCTCGAGGAGGAGTTCTTGGAATGCTGCCAGGATAGTTTCCTTGAACAGTGTGTGTTGGAGCCGACGAGGGAGCGAGCTATCTTGGATCTGGTGTTATGTAATGAGGCAGGTAGAATTAGGGACCTTGTGGTGAAGGATCCTCTTGGGGAGAGTGATCATTGTATGGTGGGGTTTCTGGTGCAGATGGAGGAGGAGAAAGTGGGTTCCCGGACACGCGTCCTTTGTTTGAACAGAGGGGAGTACAGTAGGATGAGAGAAGAATTGGCGAATGTTGACTGGGGGAAGTGCGTTGGAAGGTAGGTCTGCTGAGGAGCAGTGGAGGATCTTTAAGGAGATCTTTCTTGGCGCTCAGCAGAAATTTATTCCGATGGTTAAAAAGGACCGTAGGAGGAGAGGTAATAAGCCGTGGATAACGAAGGAGGTGAAGGAAAGTGTTAAATTAAAAGCGGAGGCGTTTATAGTAGCTAAGAGTAGTGGGCGAGAAGAGGATTGGGAGAGGTTTAAATGTCAACAAAGATTGACAAAGAAGTTGATAAAGAGGGGTAGGAGAAACTATGAAGCTGGGCTAGCGCTTAATATAAAAAAGGATATCAAGAGTTTTTATAAATATATAAAAAGGAAGAGGCTGGCTAGGGTGAATGTTGGACCCTTAGAGGATGAGAGGGGGGAACTTAGTGGTAGGGGATGGGGAAATGGCTGAGGTCTTGAATAACTTTTTTGTTTCGGTCTTCACGGAGGAGGACGTGAATAATTTGCCGGGTGTTAGCGATGGAAAGGTGGTAGGACTGGAGGGTCTCAATTACATTATTGTTACTAGAGAGGCAGTGCTCGACAGACTGGAGGGGCTGATTGTGGACAAGTCCCCAGGACCGGATGGAATGCATCCGAGGGTTCTGAAAGAAATGGCGGAGGTGATAGTGGATGCCTTGGTGGTTATTTTCCAAACGTCGCTGGATTCCGGGGAAGTGCCGGAAGATTGGAAAATGGCTAATGTTACGCCGTTGTTTAAGAAGGGTGGCAGGCAAAAGGCAGGGAATTATAGGCCGGTTAGTTTAACGTCTGTTGTAGGTAAAATGTTAGAATCCGTCATCAAGGAGGAAATAGCGAGGCATCTTGAGGAGAATTGCTTGATAGAGCAGACGCAGCACGGTTTCGTTAAGGGGAAGTCGTGTCTGACAAATTTACTGGAGTTCTATGAGGATGTGTCTAGGGCGTTGGATAGAGGAGAGCTGGTGGATGTGGTCTTTCTTGATTTTCAGAAGGCGTTTGACAAGGTACCTCACAAGAGGTTATTGCAGAAGGTAAGGGGGCATGGAGTTGGGGGTAGGGTGTTAGCGTGGATAGAGGATTGGTTGTCAAATAGGAGGCAGAGAGTGGGGGTTAATGGATGCTATTCGGATTGGCGGTTGGTGACTAGTGGAGTGCCCCAGGGGTCGGTGCTGGGGCCTCAGCTAATTACCATTTATATAGATGATCTGGAGGAGGGAACCAAGTGTATGGTGTCGAAATTTGCTGATGACACCAAGATTGGTGGAACGGCAAATTATGCGGAGGGTGTGGAGAGTCTGCAGAAGGATCTAGATAGGCTGGGCAAATGGGCCAGGAACTGGCAAATGGAATTTAATGTTGGCAAGTGCGAGGTGGTCCACTTTGGTAGGAATAATGGTAGGAAGGACTATTACTTACGTGGCGAAAAACTGCAGCAGGCGACGGTGCAGAGGGACCTCAGGGTCCTTGTGCGTGAGTCGCAAAAACCCAGCCTGCAGGTGCAGCAGGTGGTCAGGAAGGCTAATGGGATGCTGGCCTTCATAGCGAGGGGGATTGAATATATAAGTAGGGAGGTCTTGCTGCAGCTGTATAGGGCATTGGTGAGGCCGCAGCTGGAGTACTGCGTGCAGTTTTGGTCGCCACACTTATGCAAGGATATTTTGGCCTTGGAGGGAGCGCAGAGGAGGTTTACTAGGCTGATGCCGGAGTTGAGGGGGTTGAGCTATGAGGAGAGGCTGAATAAACTAGGCTTGTACTTGTTAGAGTTTAGAAGAATGAGGGGAGACCTCATTGAGACGTATAAGATGATGAATGGGATGGATAGGATAGAGGTCGAGAGACTCTTCCCTCTCAGAAAGGACAGTAGGACTAGGGGGCACAGCCTCAAGATAAAGGGGGGGCGGTTTAGAACAGAGTTGAGGAGGAACTTCTTCACTCAAAGGGTGGTGAATCTCTGGAATTCTCTGCCCGTTGAAGTGGTGGAGGCTGCCTCGCTAAATATTTTTAAGACGCGGGTTGATGGGTTTTTGATAAGCGAGGGGATTAAGGGTTATCGGGAGAGGGCGGGAATGTGGAACTGAGCCACGACAGATCAGCCATGATCTTATTGAATGGCGGGGCAGGCTCGAAGGGCTAGATGGCCTACTCCTGCTCCTATTTCTTATGTTCTTATGTTCTTATTTAGGTAGTGGCTGTAATGTCATCAACAGAGCCCTGTGGGTGGGTAAAGATAAAGAGAATCAAGTGCTTATCTCAAGTGTGTCTAATAGCCCTAGGCCTATGCAGTTAAAAGCCCACTTTAGAGTGTTGAATGCTTCCCTATGGACGTGAGAGCTGAGGATTGAAATGCAGAGACAGAATTTGTGATAATAGAGAAAGATGGTGTGCCTCTTCAGAGCAGAGAAACCGCCCAAAACTGTGGAGTCTACGCATTAGGTGGAAAATGGTAGAGTGTCAGATCCGGTGAGAAAACAGGTGCAGAGCTCTCAACTCCACCGGCCAGTCTTCGCTCCAGATATTTTAGCCGCCAAAAAAAAAAGAGCGGACACGGTTTGATCCACTAGTTCAGTGAGGTGGCGATACTTAGAACTGGCTCCGCGAGTTAATCACCACCACTGAGCTATCTGTGGCCTTTCTCCCCTTGATCATCCATGGCATCCCATCCCCTTCCCCCACCTCCAATCATCTCTGGCATCCACCCACCCAAGCACCCCACCCCCATATCTTCACCAGCATTCCCCCGATCACAGGTGACAACTTCCCCCCCATCTATCATCCCCACCCCGTTCTGCTGCCCTGATTGTATCATGCATTTGCATCGTCATGAAACAGAACTTTGGACTTCTCGCAATATTTAATGCTCCTATCGCATATCCCACCCAACATGAACAGGAGTGGAAGATTCTGGCCCAAGTGTAGAATCACAGAATCCCTCCAGTGCAAAAGGAGGCCATATGGCCCATCGAGTCTGCACCAGCCACAATCTCATCTAGGCCCTATTCCCGTAACCCTACACATTTATGTTGCTAACCACCTCCCCCCCAACCCCGCGCCACGAGGGTCAATTTAGCATGGCCAATCAACCTAACCTGCACATCTTTGGAGTGTGGGAAGAAACCAGAGCACCTGGAGGAAACCCATGCAGACATGGGGAGAATGTGAAAACTCCACACAGACAGTGACCCAAGCCTGGAATTGAACCCAGGTCCCTGGTGTGAGGCAGCAGTGTTAATCACTATGCCACCATACCACCTATTTGTATATTATCACTATGGTTGAGACCAAGCATTATTGTATCGATGAAAATTTAAGCATGGACTCCTCCTGTCTATATGACTTACTACCAATTTAGTGAATTTACCAATTCAGCAAATTTTCTAAGGAGGATATCAACATAATGAATGCATAGCAAAACTGGATACACAAATTAATTCTTAATGATGATTAACCTTGTAGCGTCTTATGCTTCTTCAAATTCTTTGCAATGCTTTCAGTATATTCATAGGTACAGATAGTACCTCTCTGTACTATAAATGATACTAATAAAGATCTGGTGCTTATAACATGAAGATTTTTGGATAATAAACAAGTTACCATCCTTTTTGTAAAAGATGGAAAACGTGAAGTGCTAAAAAGAACAATTCAGTTATTGTGCGTGTCAGCAGAATGTTATGCCTACGGCAGCATCGACTTAGCTGAATAGATGTGAGAAGGAAAACAAATACAGCAGTTTATCCAAACTATTGCACAGCCCTTCCTACTCAGCCTTGAGCACAGCAGCTGCTACTGTATTAATTGCAATTACTTCCTGTGAAGAAAAATGAGTCTCTCACAGTTGTACTGCACCAAAATAAGTACTTCATATAGCTAGTCCTGCATAATCGAACTACCTAGACAAATATTTTTCATGCGGATGTTCACAAAGGACTATGCCTCTGTGACTATTATAGTGAGATGCATCTCTTCATGTTGTTACAGATTTATGGAAAATGTCCACAAAGTATAACAGAATGGATGCAACTTGACAACATCAAGAAAATATAATGCTTGCACAAACACTGGGAGCCTTACTTCAGAAAATAAATGATCAACAGTGACGGTGATAAAAAAAATTGAAAAATGCTGGAAAATCTCAGCAGGTTTGACATCATCTGTGGAGAGAGAGTAGAGTCAACGTTTCGAGCCTAGGTGACCGTTTGTCACAACTCGAAACGTTGTCTCTACTCTCTCCCCACAGATGCTGTCAAACCTGTTGAGATTTTCCTGCATTTATGCTTTTGTTTCAGATTCCAGCATCCGCAGTATTTTGCCTTTAGATTATCGTGATGAAAAATTATTGTGGTTTCAATTGGCCAAAAAAAAAAGCCATTTTACAAAAGCGAAAAAAACCTGCAGAGTGGAAATCTGAATTTTGTTTTAAAAGCGCTGGAAATACACAGTAAGCTCGGCAGTTTCTATGAAGAGAGAAACCAAGTTAACCTCACAAGACGATGACCTTTCAAAGAAACATTTCCCTTGTTTCCTTTGATGCGTAGGATTGAATTTTAAATTGCTGATGGGGTCAGGAAGGAGAACCGGTAGTTTGAAAATTACATTCTTGGATAGGATCCCTTTGACTCCAGAATGCAATGCAGTTTTCAAAGGGAGGGTTAACTGTCCATCAAACTCCTCGAGGAGCTTGTTAACTGGTTGGAGAGGGTGAGGAAAGAATTTCCAAAGCTACAAATCTGAAATTGAGCATTCTGGTGCGCATTAGTGGACAGCTGTTGGGTTCAAAGCGAGCAGGAGTTTTCTTTCTAATGTTGAAAAAATTCAGAAGCTGGTACCGGATCATGTACTTTACCTTGCATTTGGCTGTTCGGTCATGTTTATGCACAGTGAGGCTGCTAGCCCTTTGAAGTACTGCTTGCTTTTTTCAGTAAGACAGTGTCAAGCTGCTGTCCATCTAAACTACTCACAGACTGCAGACAGCACCTGGTAATGCCGCTAATTGCACCGAGCTCGCCTCCAGTCCAATTAAGACATCAACATTTCAAAATAGACTCACTTGAGTGCTGCACTAGCGGCACCTGGAAATTACCTGGGTGTAAGATTTCAACCCCCGCTTTGAAAATTAAGCCCACGAACTCTTTAGACCCTGAATGGAAGATTCATTTAATGGATGAGAACGCTCGGTTGGATTTCCTCCGTTTGTTCACTGCCAGATTTGTTCACTGCAGACAAACGCATGGACGTCAGCTGTGGCTCAGTTCATAGCACTCTTTCCATCCAGGTCACAAAGTTGTGTATTCAAGTCCCATCTGTCAGATATGAGCATAAACAATTCCAGTTTGATGCTCTGGCACAGGCTATGGAGAAGCTAGTGTTGGGAGTTCTGTCTGCCCTCTCGTAGAATAGTTACTGCATGGAAGGAGACCATTTGGCCCATGTGCCTGTTCTGCTCCTCCTGAAGGAACAATTCATCTGGAGCCACTTGCCTCTCTGGAGCTCTGCAAATTTTTCCTTTTCAAATAATAATCCAATTTATTTTTGAAAGTCTCAGTTGATCCTGTTTCCATCAGTCTCAGGAAGTCCTTTCCAGATCTAAACCACTTACTCCACCTCTCAGGAGAAACTCTTTCAAAGAAGAGCTAGGGAATTCTCCCTGGGCATCCTAGTAAATGTTTTTCTTTCAATCCTCACAAAAATGGATTATTTTCATTGTTGTTAGTTGGACCTTGCTGCCTGCAAATTAATTGTGTCATGTCCTACAACAATAGTTGCATTTCACAAGTACTTCATTGGCTGTAAAACATGTCGGGCATCTTTGAGATCATGAAATGCATTATGACCAGTATTTTCTTTTTTGATGAAATACAGGAAATTATCATCAGGCGTGGAACTTTCCACAAACCGTGTACAATTTTTCACTTATGGATTCTCTCCATTTTAGTTTGCCTACTTAAACAAGATAAAAGCAATAACCAACATTACAAAGACAATTCTCCCACTGTGTCCGGGATAGAATTGTGCCATGTTTCCAGCTGTGGAAGTTGAGGGGAAACCAAATCATATCTTCTGGACCTGACCTCATTAATTATACACCCAGGGTTTAACTCCATGGGTGTAAGTTTCTCAAAATTTCACAAGAGTGTTGGATGAGGCAAGGAAAGCTGTGCAAATTCAGCCTCACGAACACATTTTCTCACCTGATTAAATGATCAATTTCAGAGTGCGAGCAAAGATCATACGACTAGCTGAAGTTCGGGACCTAAACACATCAGTAATCTCAAAGTTGAACTTAAGGCCCCAATCTAACAGACATTGGAACACCACAATGAACATGGGAACGCCATCCCATTTCAACCACTTCCCCCCCCCCACCCAACAGACTTTTATTTCCCACTGCCTAACAACTGATTCACTTGGGGATTCAGGTGAAATATTACTTTGAATACTGATGGGTATTTTTCTATTGATATTAGCTGTGGCACTGTATTTTTGAAGTTTCATTGGATTCTGTATCAGAATAAATACCATATTATTTACCTTTCATAGTCATTAACGTTGCGATGTACATACTCACTTCCAAGTGTATTGCACATTAAATAGATCTGTATAAATTTGTAAATAAGTTGGTAAAGTTAAACATCTCTTGTAGTCTTCTGCAAGCAGTATAGGAACCCACCTTGAATCATAGGATCATAGAATCATACAGTGCAGAACAGACCTTTCAATCTATTGAGGCTGTACTGACGTGTGAAAAGCCTGACCTCCCATCCCATTTATCGGCACTTGGCACAAAGCCCTGAATGTAATGTTGTGCCAAGTGCTCATGCAGGTACTTTTCAAAGAAACTGGAGCAACACATCTCTACCAACCTCCCAGGCAGTGCATTCTAGACTGTCACCACCCTCTGCGTAAAAAAAAAAATTCCTTACATTCCCCTTAAACCTCCTGCCCTCACCTTGAATTTGTGTCCCCTTGTGACTGTTCCTTCAACTGAGGAGAACATTGCTCCTTATTCGCTTTGTCCATACCCCATAATCTTTGTCCATAATCTTATACATACCAATCAGGTCCCCCTCAGTCTTCTCTGCTCCAATGAAAACAGCCCAAGCCCATCCAATCGCTCATCAAACTTAAATGCTTTACCTCAGGCAGCATCCTGATGAATCTCCTCTGCACCCCTCCAGCGAAATTTCATCTTTTCTATATTGGGGTGACCTGAACTGTAGATAATACTCTAGTTGGGGCCTCACCAAAGTTCTATACGACTCCAAATGACTTCCCTGCTTTTGTAATCAAAGCCTTGATCGATAAAGGCAAGTGTCCCATATGCCTTTTTCACCACCCTACGAATATGCCCTTCTGACTTCAGAGATCGATGCAGAAGCACGCCAAGGTCCCCTTGTTCCACAGAGCTTCATAGCGTCATGTTATTCATCGAATACTTCCTTGTCAAATTACACCTTCCAAAGTATATCACCTTGCACTTTTCAGGGTTAAATTCCATCTGCCACTTATCTGCCATTTGAGCATCCCGTCTATGTCTTCTTGTAGCACGAGGCACTCAACTGCACTGTTAACCACCCAGCCAATCTTTGTGTCTTTGGCAAATTAATAATCCTATCCCCCACGTAGTCATCTATGTCATTTACATAAACGATGAATAATAGGGGACCCAGCACAGATCCCTGTGGTACACCACTGTACACTGGCTTCCAATCATTAGCGTCATAGAGTCATAGAGATTTACTTCATGGAAACTGGCCTTTCGGCTCAACTTGTCCATGCCACCCTTTTGTTTAAACCCCTAAGCTAATCCCAATTGCCCATATTTGGACCATATCCCTCTATGCCCATCTTACCCATGTAACTGTCTAAATGCTTTTTAAAAGACAAAATTGTATCTGTCTCTACTCTGGCAGGTTGTTCCAAACATTCACAACCCTGTGTGAAGAAATTGCCCCTCTGGACATTGTTGTATCTCTCCCCTCTCGCCTGAAACCCATGCCCTCCAGCTTCAGACTCCCCTACTTTTGGGAGAAGATATTGACTATCAAACTGATCTGTTATTTTGTAGACCTGTATAAGATCACCCCTCAGCCTTCTACACTCCAGAGGAAAAAGGTCCCAGTCTATCCAGCCTCTCTTTATAACTCGAACCATGAAATCCAGGTAGCATCCTAGTAATTTTTTTCTGCACTCTTTCTAGTTTAATAATATTATTAAAGGATAAAGCAATCTTATGTCATCATCCTCTGTCTTATACAGCTGAGCCAATTTTGAATCCACTTTATCAAATTACCCTGGATCCCATGTGCCTTTGCTTTCTTTATACCTTGTCAAAGGCTTTGCTGAAATCCATATAAACTGCATCAACTACAACATCCTCATCAACACAACTGGCCAGCTCCTCAAAAAATTCAATCAAATTTGTTACGCATGACCTCCTTCTGACAAACCCATGCTGACTATCCCTGATAAAACCTTGCCTCTCCAAGTGGAGATAGATGCTCTCCTCTGTACTTCCCTGATTATCTCTACAACCCTTCTTAAATAGTGAAGCGACATTAACAGTTCTCCAGTCCTCTGGCACCTCCCCCACAGACAGAGAGGAATTAAGACTTTGGATCACAGCACTTGCAATCTCTGTCCTTGTCTTCCTATAGCAGCCTGGGACACAATTCATCTGGACTTGGAGATTTATCCACTTTTAAGGCAGCCAACATCTCTAATACCTTGTCCTTCCTTTTGTCAATTTGCTCAGGAACCTCGCAGTCTCTCCCTGAGTTCCATACCTTCATCCTCACTGCCTTGGAAGAAGACAGATGTCAAGTATTCATTCAACACTCTTCCAATGTCCTCTTGCTCAACCCACAGATTGCCCCCTTGTCCCTAATGGGCCTTACTCTTTCTCTGTTCATCCTCTTCCCATTGATATAATGGTAGAATATTTTAAGATTTTCTCTACTTTTACCAGCCAGAACTTGCTCATATCCATTTCTTTGCTCTCCTAATTGCTTTCTTAAGTTCCATCCTGAATTTTCTGTGCTTCACTAATGCATCTGCTGATTTGCTCCCCTTATACCTGCTAAAAGCCTTTCTTTTCCTTCTCGTCTTATCCAGAATATTTCTGGTCACCCATGATCCTTTGGGTTTGTTACTCCTTCCTATCATCCTAGAGGGAACATGCTGGGCTTGTACCCTCTCCATTTTCCTTTTGAATTCCCTTCTACTACTCTTTTGTAGATTTCCCCAATAGTAGCTGTTACCAGACTACCTTGGTCAGATCCTGCTTTATTTCATTAAACTCTGCTCTCCACCAATCCACGACACCTCTCTTGTAAGTTGTATAAGTGGGAAGATAGAAGACTTGTATCCTTATAATATCTGGTAGTTATAATTTGACCAACATATTATTTAACAGGTACCTGGAAAAAGGTACTACCTCTTAATGGCTGCTTTCCTTGGGTGAGATATAGTTCGCTTTCTCAGACCCAAAATTGATGTCCATGTGAAGTTGCTGCCTTGAATTCAGGTGAGGGCGATTGTTAAGGGAGTGCTCCTGATTTACGTTAGTCTATATTTGGAGCTAAAATTGTAATCCTCTGCATGAACTCCTGCCATAATGTGCCCCCACCCACTACCACCACCACCACTGAACCTGCTAATGGTGCCATGGGAGCATTCTGCCCAAGTCACCTTATGAATTTCTTCGTGGTCCTGTGAAAAACCTCCTTAGCATTACAAACTACTTTAATAAATACTGCTTGGTTACATTCAGGCTCCAGGTTTAACCTGCAAGCATGTGTGGTTCTTAGTCTGATCTTCAGACTAGATTAGTCAACGTTCTTCAGTTCCCAGCAACGTAGCTATCTCTCTATCCAGACATGGAAGGTAATTCTGAAATCGATGCAGTGTGTGTGTGTGTGTGTGTGCATGTGTGTGCATGCACGTGCATGAGTGTGAGAGCTTTAACACCATATTATCAATACAAAAACTAGGCATGACTGTGATAGGCCTGGCTGTGATAGGGCCAGGGAGAGAAATTGCTGGTGCTTCTCCTTTATTCGTCCCCTGTCCCCTTTAACCCACACCCTCAGATCTTCCAGGTGCCAAGAATTAGGAACCACAATCACAGTGGGGTCCAATGGTTTTATATAGGTTGGGCAAAACTTCTTGGCTTTATACACTATAGCCCTGATTTTACCACCACGTTCACCCAAGGCTCTTAAGATCGTGCTCGAGGCCCCGATTTTGGGCTAGCCGTGCCAGTAAAATCAGGGTCTATGCCTCTAATTATAAAGTCCTCTGAAAGTTCAGGTTTCAGTGGCCAATCATATTAGGCAACCCACTCACTTCTTTGAACCTGGCCCTATGCAATATCTGGAATAGCAACATCCAAAAGACTTGAACTTCACAATTATCCTATGTACAAATCAGATCTCTTGAATAAACAGTGACAAATTTTATTGGTGCATGACGCCTGGTTTCATTTCTAAGTTTCAAAATTGCAAAATCTTCCAGTAAATTAGCAATAAGCGATTCACCTGCAAGAATGTGCTATTTCCAGCCACACAAGTGGGTTTTATTAACAGAAAAGTTACACTTTGCATTGAATGATAATTATTTTGCACTTTAAAATGGAAATTAACCACACTTACAAATGCCCAGCATGGAGCATACAATTGGAAAGCAAATTATTGCAGATGCTGGAAATACGAACTGAAAATGCTGGAAATACTCAATAGGCCTGGCAGCATCTGTGGAGAGAGAAACAGAGTCAGTCCTGCAGCTCCATGATCTGCACTCATTCTGACGTAAGGTCACTGACCTCTGTCTCTCTCTCTACACAGGTGCCACCAGAGCATTTCCAACACCTCCTATTTTTATTTGCCAGCCCTTCAAAAAGCGATCAGGCTTCTTGTCAGCCTTTCAATTTCCTTCAGCAAGAAACTCAGTAGCAGCTGCCTGGGATCTGGTTTGACACAGCATTAAATATGAATTTAAAAAAAGGTTAAGGCATTTAATAAACAATTTACTAAGCAAAAAAATAAATTACTGTCAAAGCAATACATTTGTAATTTTAAAAAAGGAGTAATGAATAAAAATTACCATAAAATGCGCTGAGCAGTAGAGCTATCTAATAAAACTTGTTTTGCCTTTTTGCTTAAGAAATAGAGCTAGAACGCAAGAGAAAGAGAGAGACAGATGAGGCCCCAAATTCCAGGAGGCAAAGGAGGTAAGTCTTTTTCCCAAGACCTATAGTCCAAAAATTTTATTCTTGTTGCTTTATTCTCTTTATTCTTTCTATTGTTCCGAGAAACAGTCTTTGTATTTTTCTTCTAATTTCATTCTCTAACGTCAGGTCCAGACACCGGCAGTAAATACTTACCTTAAGATAAAAGCAAAATACTGTGAATTCTGGAAATCTGACATAAAAACAGAAAGTTCTCAGCTGGTCTAGCAGCATCAATGGAGAGAGAAACAGAGTTAACGTTTTGTGCCCAATATGACTCTTCTTTGGGCCTGGGCCAGATGCTGCCAGACCGGCTGAGTTTTTCCAGCATTCTCTATTTTTATGTTGGGCACACTGCCTTATGTTATGCTCCAGCAACTTCCAGCCAGGTCTGAAAGGAGCAGAGAAAGAAACACCTGATAAAGCCCAAATAGAACCCTATGGGGTAAGCTAGAAAGGAGGGTTTGGAGAAATAGTGCATCCTGAATGACCAATGTGAACAACAATAATCGCTGGCCAAGTAGCCTGTCAACCAGGATGGATTACGTGCCAGGTCAGCTGCTATGAACACTGACCAGCCTGAGAGTATCCAGAGGAGCCAACCTGGCAAATAGGCTATCCCAATTGATTGGCTACTTAGCCAACAATCCAGCACCCCCAAGCATGGACCCCAGTGTTTTGCCATTTTGCAACTTGTACTCTACCCTCTCCCATGTCCTCAACTCTGATTCTCATCCAACAGCTGGCCAAAACCTATCATCTACTTACGACTGAACAAGGAGAACTGTTGTGCCCATAGGCCTACTTGCTAGCATAAATCAGCACCTTTAATGCCTAGAAAACTGAGCCAACCATTTTCAGAATTCAAAGCATATGGTGTTGATGAGCAATCTCACTCAAATTTATGTGATAATGTAACATCTTGTTACACTGATCACAGTAAATAGATGTAAAGTTTTGTGTGTGTGTGTGTGTGTGTTCAGGTTTGTGTTTTTTTTGCTAACAGCAGTGTTTTAAAGGATAAGTGCCATTGGATGTATATCTAGCTTCTCCGACATATTTAAGGACAGTGGTTTAAGTAAATTGTAAATGTGAACTATCAACTGCTCCTAATACTTAGAAAATGTATCTTGGGCATTTAATTAACTGTACCTACTTAAGTGAAAGGCTAAGTGCAATTTTCTATTTACAAAACCAAAGCTGCAGTGTCCAATGAAAACTTTAAGTGATTGATTTGAGGCAATAATTTCCTGGAACAGACTGTTCGGCTTTAACCACCAGGTGCACAGGGTCATGTTAATTGTCTCTGTAGATGACTGGACTGGTTTTTAACTGAAAACCCAGCATTTCTCAGCTATGTATCATTCACAGGCCTCAGGTGTCCAGACTGCAGTATTCCTTCTCCGCATTCCCATCAATCATCCAACAGCTGCAGCCAAGGACTATAAGCACAGACACTAAGGACTGCATGATCAGATAGTTACTGTATTATGCATGCTGTAAAAAAAATCACTCAGAAATAATTACTGTAGCATTATTTCAATGTCTACTTAAAAAATTGGAGTCAGCTTAAAACATTTTGATCTTTAATTACTGGCTTTTTAAAGTGAAAACAGAAGATTGCATTTGGAAGCAGACTATGATCTAAGCATATATAGTAGGGGCAAAGCACTACCCTAGCTATGAATGAAAAGTGAACTGTTAAAAATAGCAAACTGTCTTATTTGCACAAAATGTCCAAATTTCCTTGTATGTAATGGAATAAGTGAATACACATTCTTCAAAAAAGCTCCCCATCTGTCCCACTGCTTGTAGGTGACCTCCCTGTGGTCCTGAACATTAGTTACTTCACGGTACTTTGCACACAGCACAACACATTCTGAAGGTCTTGATAATGACTATCACCAACCATTATTATCAGGCTAGTTTATGGATAGATACCTGCATAGTTATGCCAGAAAGCCAAATCTACTAACACACATTTCTAGTTGTCTATCCCGCCCATTTTCCAACTTATTCAAACTGACAGATTTATGGCAGACAATGGTATAGATGTCCCTGCTGCAGGGACCCATGCATTCATCAGTGTAAACAGTGTTACTCTTGTTTGTGAGACTATGGATTGTTGGCAATCCTGTTCTAGTGGAAGAGGTAAGTGACAAGTAATCCTTTCTGTCAGATGTAATTGTGTTATTGACGTGTGGTTTCACATTGTATGAATCTCCTTTAACATGTGAGATATTTTAGAACTGACAGTCCTGTGTTTTTGCTTTCTATATTACTTTCTGATTTGACATTTCTTAGCTACCCAGCCTACATCTTTCGTGCAAAGAGTCTTAGATGTTTTGCCCAGGCTATTGTTGAAACCTTCATCCATACCAAAAAGATAATTTCATCAGATTATTCTGAATGACTGTTCTTTTTTATCCCTTTAATGATTATTCCTGGCCCTTCAACATGCTCCAATAAAGGTACACTAAGTTCTTTAGTTGATTTGCTTCAGTTCTCCAATATAGCTGCTCTCCAACCTACTGGCAAAAGATGCACAAGAACAATTCCTTCCATAGCACATTCAATGACACGACCTCTGTTACTGAGAAGGACAACGGCAGAAGATCCATACAAACATTACCACTTGCAAGTTCCCCTGCAGGTCACACACCATCCTGACTTGGAACATGTTCCTTCAAAGTCGTGGTTTAAAATCATGAAATCTCCTCCCTAACAGCACTATGGATGTATCTTCATCACACGCACTGCAGTGGACCAAGAAGATGGCTCACCAGTAGCTTCTCAAGGGCAATTAAGGATATGTTGCTCACGTGCTAAGACAAATATAAAAAAAGGTCTGAAAATCCTATATACTATTTCTCTTTCCATCCAGTGGCAAAGTTCCTCATCTTGATTGGCATCTTTCTCTGGCAATACACTTGAAAACTAGAACTTATTGTGTGGGCAATCATATGCACAAATCTATAATTTACAACTCCTCTGTGCACAGCATTAATACACCAACATGCTGAAGTATTGACTTTTGCATAAAGGATTTTTTTTCTCTTCTTTCACAGAAGATTTACTTACTCCATAGATATAACGGTTGATTTTACAATTCCATGATCCACTTGCAGGAAGTATTGTTGGAGATGCAGCTCTAATTTTCACAGCTTCAGAACTGACTATAACTAGAACTTTACAGCCTCAAATTTTCTTGTCTTCCCCGACTGAAATGCATTGAAGTTACAACACAGAAACAAGTCATTCAGTCCAACAATTTGTGTTGATGTTTACTCTCTACAAAAGCAAATAATTTGAATTACATTTTCCCCACCCTGTTCCCATATCTTTTCAGCCTTTCTCCTTCTGATACCCATCAGATCTAACCTTAGTATCCAGCGTTGCGCAGGTTAGAGGGATTAGTGGGTATAATATATAGGGATATGGGGGTAGGGCCTGGGTGGGATTGTGTTTAGTGCAGACTTGATGGACCGAAGGGCCTCTTTCTGCACTGTAGGGTTCTATGATTCTATGATTCTATGAATGTTGACATTGTCTCATTCAGTATCCTTGGACTCAAATCCTTCAGCCTTGCAACAGAGTTTCTTCTGCCCTGTCTTTTAAATCTCTTTCATGGTATTTACAGCCCTTTGTCCCTGAATCCCAAGAACCAGGCATCTTCTATCTACTCTGTTGCATCCTTCCACACTTTTTGACACCTCTATTATTTGTCCTGTTTTCTGCATTGTTCCAATGAAAAGGAAATCATTTTTCTTTTTATCTGTACTTCAGTTTTGCACAGCACGCAGAAAAAAAGTAAACCATTTTTTATTAATTCCTTTATTATTAATAATAAAGGTCATCTAGACTCGAAACATTGGCTCAATTTTCCCCCACAGATGCTGTCAGCCCTGCTGAGATTTTCCAGCATTTTCTATTTTTGTTTCAGATTCCAGCATCCACAATATTTTGCTTTTATTTAATTAATTTCCTGTTTGACTAGTTGCAAAACACCTGTCTTCACTCACACATCCTGGTAGGCATGCAATGTTCTGTCACATAGAACCTGTCGGAAAAATACAAGATCCCCTGTGGGTGCAAATGTGGCTACCATCAAGAGTGCATCTCTGAGTGGACAGAAGTACAGTCTGGCTGATAATGTATCCCAATCTGAAAATCTAGGCTAATGTGTTTTTAAATACTGATATTAGTGGAATGTGCAACATAGTCAAGTTTGGAAATTAATGTGATAGATAGCTCATTTAGCTGAAGTGTTGGACAAAACTGTAGAATTAGACCCTACATCCATCTTTCAAGCCTTAGTCAACTTTTTTCACTTGCAATGTTTATTCACTAACAATCTTTCCTAAGAACAGATTTTTAAAATACATAAATACAGTGTATTCCTAGGTCTTGCGGTCCAGTTTTACAAAAAATATTCCTGTTATCAAGCTCTAGGTATTTCATTTTTGAATGCTTGTTGCAGTATAAAACATTACGTTGCTCTATTAACATTAATCCTGAGTTTCGGTCATTTTAAAAAATATGAACAGCCATTGTTCACAAATAAAACATTAACGCTACTAAAATTGTCTTAGAACCAAGTGGTAGCTGACTTTAATAGAAGTTTGACTTATGATCGGTATTATGTAAACTGATTGAAAATATTAATTACAGTGAACAGATTTATGACGCAATAACATATGTAAAAGATTGTGTGATTTTCTGGTAATGCAAGCTACAAAATACAATGACAACTATTAGGCATCAAAGAACATTTTGTTTCTTTTCTGCATTATTTGCTGTGATCATCTAATAAATTTTAATGCTATAGTTTTCAGGGAAATAATAAAGCACACAAGGGTCATAAGAATCGATATTATGCAAGTATATTTTTGTCAATCACTTATTTACAATTAAGCAGCTTAGATAGCTGCCTACATGAAACAAAGGCTTGGATAAATCATAACTTTAATCTTGTGACATACTGAGCAAATGCCAAAATCTATATTTCTTTCTTTATTTAATTTTCCCAGTGCAGGAGTTTAGGCTGAAACAAATGATGCATAACTTCGGTAACCTGTTTGACCTCAGCAGCATCAAATTTCACATTCTTTATTACCAAAAAAAACATATTTATGATTGTAGCAATTTTCTCAACTTAACTATATCTCACCTCCTTTTCTGCTGAGACTCATGAGTATACTTTGGTGAACTCAAGACTCACTTGGTTGATATAAACCAAACTAATGACCCCTTCATCCACCATACTGTTCCCAATGAAAATGATAAATTGTTGAACTATTAACTGCTTACAAATAATCTCTTTGCCCACTCAACTGTCCTGTCCTTGACTCTATATTCCAATGCAATGAGTTCAAAGTCTTTGCCATCCTTCATAAATTCTTTCACAGCCACTTCTATAACCTGCACCAGCCTCATGTCCCAAAACTTATGAACCCACCACAATAGTGCAATTGCTGTACAGAATTCCTCACTTAGCAGTGGAGTATTCGGCCATGTTGGCCCAATGCTCCTTCTTCATCTCTGTCTTGCTCCTTTTCTCCATGCCTTTAAAAACTCTGTCCATATGTATCTTTTTCACTATACTTTCCTAAATACTTGATCATTTGATGTGTCTAACTTTCAGATGAAGCAGTATGGATTACAGCATTATGCCGAAGGCCATGTACAAATGTAAGTAATTGGGGTTGCTGCTGCTATCTACACTCTCGTCTGGGAGTTCCCAGTGTGAGTTCTGGTTTTCACTCCTAATTACACTCAGGCCTACACCATCGGAAAATGAGAGGGACTCATCTGCATTGTTTTCCCAAGTACACATTAAAGCTGATTTGACAGATAGCACTTTTCAACCTAAGTGTGGAGGTTGGTATATCAGCAATCAAAATGAAACTATTTTACTGGTCACCAGAAAAAGCATCAAACAATAACGACTGTGGAGTGAGCTACTAATATCTGACACTTGAAAACCTCCAAAATTGCAGGTGACAATGAGGAGGATGCAGCTTGGTTGTAAAGGATGACATAAGAATACGAGTAAGAAAGGATCTTAGTTCAAAAGATCAGTAAGTACAACCAATATTCATGGAGATCAAGATCAAGAATAGCAAAAGACAACAATGTCCTAACAGTAGCTATACCACTGGACAGAGCATTAAACAAAAAATTATTGGAGCTTGTAACAAAATCAATGTAATAAATGTTGGTGACTTTAACCTTCAGATAGATTCAAATGAAGTGGCAAAGGTGGATTAGGAGATGAGTTTATAGAATTTTTTCATGAGAGTCCAGTACAGCAAAATGTTGTGCTATCAATAAGAGATAAAATTATTTTAGACCTGATATGGTGCAATGAGTCAGGGTCAATTAGTAATGCACAGTAAAAGATTTGTTGGGAGAGAGTAGTCATAATAACTAAATTCCATTTTAATTTAGAAAGTGACATACACCAATCACAAACAAGAATTTAAAACTTAAAGAAAACCAATAACATGAATATAAGGAGAGAGATGGTGAAGGTTGATTAGGTGCATAGACCAAAATAATCAGTGTAAAATATTTAAAGAAACAATTCAAAATGTTCAACAAAAACACATTCTGTTGAAGGCCGCTGGGAGCGTAAGCCTCTGGTTTTCCCTTGGCTGGATGTCGTCTTGCAAAAAGTTGCATTCTTGTGGACAGACACATCCTCAAGGGTGGCACGGTGGTTAGCACTGCTGCCTCACAGTGCCAGGGACCCAGGTTCAATTCCCAGTTGGGGTCACTGTCTGTGTGAAGTTTGCACGTTCTCCCAATGTCTGCGTGGGTTTCCTCTGGGTGCTCCAGTTTCCTCCCACAGTCTGAAAGTTGTGCTGGTTTAAGTGCATTGGGCATGCTAAATTCTCCCTCAGTGCCCGAACAGGCACCAGAGTGTGGTGACTAAGGGATTTTTACAGTAACTTCATCACAGCAATAATGTAAGCCTACTTATGACACTAAGAGATAAACTTAAATGAACTTAACTTGAACTTCTGACAATGCCTCTCACTCATACTACGTTCCTGTACACCTTCTCCGTTGGGTATTCCCATAGCATTCTATATTCCTTTCTTGCGGGTGTCCAGCATTGTGGTGCCTCCCTGCTTTGGAGCCATGCATGTGATGCTGTTACACAACTTGCGTCTCTACAGACTGTAGATGGGATGGCGATGTTCTCATTTTTTAAAAATGTTTCCCTAATATCCAGGAAACTGAGCTCGAAGATACAGGGGTCCTCCTTGTTACTGATATTGAGATGTGTTGGGTGTGGCTTTAAGGAGATCTTTCTTCCACCACCACATGTCCCCACTTCACCAACCCCCTCCCCATCTACTTGTCAGACTCTCAACCAGGAAGCATTTGGTGGATTAAAAGTTGTAGAAAAACGCTAAGAAAAGTTGCTGCACTTCACATGTGAGTTCTTTCCTGTCTGATGAATTCCTTCACGGCTTGACAGAGATTATGTATGTTGCTAAATGTGCGGGTCATGGTGGAATTGGCCAGGTTTAGGGAATGCGTTTTAGTCTGAAGAACCTACCATCAGAGGGGCGGATGCATGTTTCACACAGGAGGTATTTCCAATCCGCAAGAGAGAATACAAAAATCGTCTGGGTTCAGAGACGGGGAGGAAAATTGCATATCCTCTCAAAAAATTCTAAGTTTGGTCTTTAGTGAACCAAAACGTGCCTTCACAGTCAGATCGAAATGTGGCCCTGACACTTCAACTGCTGAAAAAAAATCAAAAAAACTATTTTTGACATTTTATCTATCATTACATTCTAAACCAGAACTCATTGATCATATGCGCTATGGCATGTGCCGGGGATGATTTCATTGATGTTTGGTATTATTCAAATCCACCGTGTGATTTTGTTCATTTTTCCCGCTCATTAAATATTCCTAGCAATTATGCATGCAAGAATAATGATCGCTCAAGGACACACTCAGCTGCTATTGGCAGCTTCTTAGTATTTATCTATAATATTCTGAGCTGCTTGCCTTTTGAAAACTTGCGCTGCAGGGCATGGTGACTGACAGCTCACAGTAGCGTAAATGTAACACACTCCTAGCCTTCAAGTAACGACTGTTGTATAATACATTTTATTGTGGGGGTGGGAAAGGGAGAGAGAGAGAGACACAGGGAGAATCTCGGGTAAGCAGCAGTGCAGCTGTCATTATTTTGCCATGATGAAGTTGTGCTTGCTGTAACAGCTGTGCAACAATCAAGACTTTCCAGAAACCAGGGTGAAATATGGGGACTTGGGGAAAGGGAGTGGAGAGTGAAGAATGACAGGCAGCAATGTTAAAATGCACCCCGTCTGATAAATACTTGCTGCACTGTATTTCACCTATTGTTGAAGTACATTACATTCAAACGACTAAAAATCACAACACATTGGAGTGCGCTGTTATGCGCTGTAAAATAAGTATGAGTAAAGCGGGGCAGACATTTAGATGAATGTTGAAGCTGAGGAAATAAAGGTCCAGCTTGCCTGTGAAAGTTATACATCCACAGTTCCCTTTTCCTTTTCAGAAACTGATTTTTATTCAAATTGATAACAACAGTTGTGAACTATATAGCATGTAGTTACAAAATCTGTTTTGCCTATTCAGAAGACACTAATATCACCTTCTTTCATATCCAGTGATATGCAATAGCCACCTGAAGTCTCCGATCCCTTTTCCTTTTTCTTTCCTGCTGCTACTATTACCATCTATCTGTGCTTTGAATGCTGGCAAAATGTGCCAATAGGATTGGATCAGGAGACTGCTATAGCCAAGTAATCCAACAGAACAGAGTGCATAATACCAGAAAATGCCAGGCCATAGGTCGGACTCATCTGACCATGGACAGTATTTTCCAACTGGGTTCCGGAGCCCAATATGATGTTCATTAGGGTGTCCTGAGCTTACACATGCCTTGGTGAGGCTGGCACAGCAATATTGCCAGAGGCATCCTCCTACTTGGCTGCCTGTGAGTTTGCTGTCCAATTCAGAATGGCAGGTGGGCCCTCAAGGCTACCGGACCAATCACTGGCAGATAGGAGATCAAGATGGCACCTCAATATGGGGTCATCCTTGATGAGGTAACTTTGAAATAAAATTTCAGATGCTCATAGTCAGATCCCTCCAATCAGAGAGGGAACTATTCTGGAAGGCTTGTTAGAGCTCCGTAGATGGCCTTTCCTGCCAGTGATCCCCACTTTGTGGGATGGGGCCTCTCGCTCTGATGCTCCTCTCCATTCACAAAACGAGTTGTATGACAAAAGATGGTACACTTCCCATTGCCGCTGGCTTTTTACCAGTGGCAGATGATCCTCTTGCCATTGGGCAAATTCAGGAAATGAAGTTGCCAAAAAGGGCTGCTTAAGGGCTTCTTCATGACATCTGTAGTATTTCACCAACATTGGATGCAACGTTCATAATGTGGAGTGACTGCCAGGTATACCTTGGCAGTCTTGCTGCATGACTCCAGGGCTGGGGGCGGTGGGAGGGAGCATGTGCATGGGAGCCAGTTTCCTCCTGTGGCATCTTGTGAACCATTGAGGAACTGTCCCATTGAAGAGCTGCTCTGCCTATATGAATGGCCACTCAAAGAACAAAGAACAAAGAACAACCCAGCACGGGAAACAGGCCCTTCGGCCCAATGAGCCCGCGCCGCCGCATCACCCTACACCTATTCTACCCTGCATGTCTACGAATGGAACCCCTAACTTAGCCAGATTCAGGGGAGAATAGTGTCAATTTGGTAAAACCAATCAGCCTAAGAGCACATCTTTGGGGTGTGGGAGGAAACCGGAGCGCCCGGAGGAAACCCACGCATCCACAGGGAGAATGCACAAACTCCCACAGACAGTGGCCCAAATCCAAGTATCTGCACAGCTAGCAGTGCTAGTCACCGAGCTGTTGCGGCGCCTGTCTACCGGTCCAGGATCAAGCACACACACCGACACGAAGTACTAGGCCACTCCCGGAACTTCCAAGAGCAGCCCACGCACGACCCACCGTGTGCGTGCCCCTCGTTTGACATGAGGTGGATCTCCAACTGCGGAATAAAAAGACAAAAACGTTAATCTTACAAGCCTGCTTTTCCGGTGTCTCCCGAGGTTCTAACCTTATTTAATAGCCCCTACCATAACCCTCCACCCTCGTTTCACTCATGTGTCTATCTAACTGAACCTTAAACGTCCAACGTTGCTGCCTCCACCACCCTACTCGGTAGCGCGTTCCATACCCCCACAACTCTCTGCGTAAAGAACCTTCCTCTCACTTCCAAATTATACCTCTCCCCCCTCACCCTTAAATCATTACCTCTCGTGTTTGTACCCAGTCTAGGGAGCAGTCTCTCACTATTAACTCTACCTATTCCCTTCAGTATCTTATATACCTCTATCATGTCCCCCCTCAATCTCCGTCTTTCCAAGGAGAATAGTCCCAGTTTCTCCAACCTTTCCTCGTAACCCAGCCCCTCCATGCCAGGCAACATCCTGGTAAACCTCCTCTGCACCCTTTCCAGAGACTCCACGTCCTTCCGGTAGTAAGGTGACCAGAACTGGAGGCAATACTCCAAATGCGGTCTAACCAACATTCTGTACAACTGAAGCATTAGACGGCAGCTTTTGTACTCTATACCCCTTCCTATAAAGGCTAACATTCCATACGCCTTCCTAACAACCTTCTCAACTTGTGACGCAACCTTCATGGATTTGTGAACCTGCACTCCCAGGTCCCTCTGTATGTCTATACTCCTAATCTGTCTACCTTTTATCACATAGCTCCTCTCTGCATTATTCCTTCCAAAATGCATCACCTCGCATTTGTCAGGATTAAATTCCATCTGCCACCTATCTGCCCAATGCACCAACCTATCTATATCCTGTTGTATCACCTGACAATCCAGTTCAGTACCCGCCAACCCTGCCATCTTGGTGTCATCAGCAAACTTGCTGATCACACCACCTACGCTCTCCAAGTCATTTATGTATACTACAAAGAGGAGAGGTCCCAGTACCGAGCCCTGCGGCACACCACTGGTCACTGGCCTCCAGCCCGACAAGGTCCCCTCCACAACTACCCTCTGTCTCCTATTACCCAGCCAGTTCTCAATCCACCTAGCTACCTGGCCTCGTATCCCATGCGCCTTAACCTTTTCTACCAGCCTACCATGAGGGACTTTGTCAGACACCTTACTGAAATCCACATAGATGACATCAACGGCTCTCCCATCGTCAACCGTTTTTGTCACCTCCTCAAAGAATTCCACCAGATTTGTAAGGCAAGACCTCCCTCTAACAAAGCCATGTTGCGTATCCCTAATCAGATCGCAATGCTCCAAATGCTCATACATCCTACCCCTAAGTATTTTTTCCATTAATTTCCCTACCACCGATGTCAAACTCACCGGTCTATAATTTCCAGGGTTATCCCTACTACCTTTTTTGAACAGCGGTACCACATTTGCTACCCTCCTGCATAGGACATGTGTGACTAGCCCCAGTGAATCCAATGTATCACCATTCCAGGAACCCCTCCATATGGCTGGTCCTAGTCAACTGCAGTCCCAGAAATGGCCACCACTGCTAATGGAGTTGCTGGGACTGAAGTATTGCAGGCTTTTCAATTGGCTAGCAGTACTTGGAGGAAGAACCTTATCTCTTAAAGGGACAGAAGACCTACTGCAGTTAGTTAATCTTATAATGAATCGAAAATGCAGTTGGGTTTTCATGTCCAGCCGACATGTATTTGTCCCTGACCTGTGTCCCTGACCACACCCCTGTAGAAATATGACCATTGATAATTCCCAGATTCTGAAGTATCCAGAAGAGCATCACAAAGGATTTAGAAAGTATCTAATTTACTCTCTGGATTTAAGTTGTCATGAAATCAGTGCTCCTGATGATGACTAGTAACCAGTATCTTGTTCTTTGTAGCAATGAAGTAGTTAGAAATGAATCCAGTGCAGAGTACTCTGTCGGTTTCCAATAACTGCAATCACATGTTTATTTTGTTTTCAGAACTTGGCTGTTATTGAGCCAATATCAAAGAAGACTGCCTCAAGTCCATCCAACAGCTCAGTCACCATGTATCCAGTAGGCTTGATATAGTGTCGAGCAGCTGTCCGCATCTCAGACCCCAGAGCCTCAGGTAGCAATGCAAAAATGTATTAGATCAGTGCAGAAAAAATGTCTCACAGATGCTGGGGTCGACACATTGAAGATGAAACATAATGCTTTATATGGTTTGAATAATTAACTTGCAAGATTGCTGGAAGGACAGTGTGGTGTTTGGTTTGAATTCAGAAATAGGATCAGATAATGTAGTTCTTATGTTGTAACATAAATTACTGAACTTCTGTCCAGATGTAATGATTAATGCTTGAAACTTTGCTGAGAGAAAAGTAATGAGGCTAATCAATGATGACAGGCGGTCTCCGATGAATTGTTGTTTAAACATTTCGAGAGGTGTCCTGAATGAGTTTTTTAAGCTATCTGACTGCTGTCCCTAGGAAACCAGCTCTGCATTCTCTTCATGGGTTAGTCTTTTGTTTCAAATTTACCAACATCTAATGCTGTGGCCTACTCAGTGATTTCAAAGGTGAGACATTTCTGTAAAGTTAAATTGTGAAAGACACAATGTGAGGCTATGCCGGGTGCAGACTGCATGGATTCTCGTTTACCAGTCACCTCAACCTTATTCTCAGCATCCCAACTGTTTGTTTGACATTCATTTTGGCTCTATGTATGTCTAATTATAACACTCAACTGCAGCAGTGCTGGCCCAATGAGGAGATATGAGCCATGCTAGCAGCAGAACTGCTTTTGACCCAACAATCATCCTGATTCTTGTGCTTAATTTGAAACAGAGTTGAAATGTTTAATGGCTGTGTGACAGCTTCCAGTATAACATGCATTCACAGGCAGGAATCTGTGTTTAGGAAATCGCACTCCTGACAATTCATGTAATTGTTGAAGATTGTATTTTGATCACGAATGCCACATGCATACAGTCAATATCCAAATCCATTGGGGAACCTGACAACTTGGTGAAAATGAATGGCTCTCTCATTTATCTATTTGTGACAACTGTGGAACGAGCTGAGGTGCTCCAGCAAGAATAGCATTAGTGACTTGCCTGATATTTGTGTGTACTGCAAGCTATTATGATCTGATTGAGGTTACCTGTGGCTCCCTGGAATGATGTGGAGATGCCAGCATTGGACTGGGGTAAACACATTAAGAATCTGAAAACACCAGGTTTAAGTCCAACCGATTTATTTGATAGTAAACTCGCAAGCTTTTGGGGTTTGCCCCTTCGTCAGGCGAATGGAGAATTCTGGCCTCAGACAGAGCATATAACAGCACATCATCTGTCTGCGTTATATGCTCTGTCTGAGGCCAGAACTCTCCATTTGCCTGACGAATGGGCAAACCCCAAAAGCTTGCGAGTTTACTATCAAATAAATCGGTTGGACTTAAACCTGGTGTTGTCAGACTTCTTACTGTGCTCTCTGGAATGAGCCAGTGACATGTGTTCAAAACCATTGTGATTTTTTGTGACAGGTGAAAAGACCTGTCTGTGCTATTGTTGTGAAAGCAAAGCAGTACAAAGTTTAATGATATTCGTCTCCGCTCTTTAGTAGTTGTATGGACTCTATCCAGCACACAGCACAAGAAGTTCATACCACTGGACAAAGGTGAGCATGAAATGAGCAAACTCCTCCTCATTGAGTTTGCAACGATTGATAAGTAAATGAAACAGAAGAATCCATATCCCAGTAAGATGGCCATGGTTTAAGATTTTGATTGGATAATGCTTGAGAAGGAAAATTACATGTCACTCTGCTTGAGAAATGTGGGGAAAAAAAATGAAGTTATAGACCAATTTGTACAGTATCTATTGTTGGGAAATCACTAGAGTTTACAATTAATATAGGATAGGGAGACTGAATACCATGAACATTTTCAGCTGATAAAAAGAACCAGCATGGATTTTAAAGAATAGATCGCACCTGATAAATCTGATTGGATTTTGAAGAGGTGACTAAAGTGGTAAACTGGGGAATTAATTTGGATGTAATAGGTCCAGAAGACATTCAATAAAGTCTCTCACAAATAAATGTTAGCTAAAGTTGAAACCTGTGGAATTGAAGCTAAATTATTGACCTGGTTAATACTGAGAGAGGCAAGGGAGGAAATTGCTGGGGCCTTGAGAGAAATCTTTCTTTTCCTCACTGCTACAGGGGAGGTCTTAGAGGATTGGAGAATTCCAGTGTTCGTCCATTGTTTAAGAAGGGTAGCAAGAATAATCCAGGTAATTACAGGCCATTCAGCCTTACATCAGCGGTAGGGAAATTATTGGAGAAGATTCTTCGAGACAGGATTTATTCCCACTTGAAAATAAGTGGACATATTAGTGAGAGGCTACATGGTTTTGTGAAGGGGAGGTCGTGTCTTACTAACTTGATCAAGTTTTTCAAGGAAGTGATGAAGATGATTGTTGAGGGGAGGGCAGTGAATGTTGTCTACAGTAAGGCCTTTGACAAGGTCCCTCATGGCAGACTGGTGCAGAAGGGAAGTTACATGGGATCAGAGGTGAGCTGGCAAGGTGCATACAAAACTGGCTCAGTCAAAGAAGACAGAGGGTAGCAGTGGAAAGGTGCAATTCTGAATGGAGGGCTGTGACAAGTGGCATTCCTCAGGGATCAGTGCTGCGACCTTTGCTGTTTGTAATATATAAATGATTTGGAGGAAAATGTAACTGGTTTGATTAGTAAGTTTGTGGACAACACAAAGGTCGGTGGATTTGCGGATAGCGATGAGGATCATCAGAGAATGCTGCAGGATATAGATTGGTTAGAGACTTGGGCGGAGAAATAGCAGATGGAGTTTCATTTGGACAAATGTGAGGTAATGCATTTTGGAAGGTCTAATACAGGTAGGGAATATACTGTAAATGGCAGAACCTTTAAGTGTATTGATAGGCAAAGGGAACTGGGTGTACAGATACGCAGATCACCAAAAGTAGCAATGCAGGTGGAGAAGGTAGTCAAGAAGGCACGCGGCATACTTGCCTTCATCAGCTGGGGCATTGAGTTTAAAAATTGGCAAGTCATTTTGCAGCTTTATAGAAACTTAATTAGGCCACACTTGGAATATAGTGTTCAATTCTGCTCGCCACACTACCAGGATGTGGAGGCTTTGGAGATGGGACAGAAAAGATTTACCAGGATGTTACCTGGTATGAAGCGCATTAGCTATGGGGAGAGGTTGGAGAAACTTGGTTTGTTCTCACTGGAACGACGGAGGTTGAGGGTGACCTGATAGGAGTCAACAAGATTATGAGAGGCATGGACAGAGTGGATAGTCAGGAGCTTTTTGCCAGGGTGGAAGAGTCAATTGCTAGGGGACACAGGCTTAAGGCGTGAGGAGCAAGGTTTAAAGGAGGTGTACAAGCAGATTTTTTACACAGAGAGTGGTGGGTGCCAGGAACTCGCTGCCGAGGGAGGTAGTGGAGGCTGATATGATAATGACTTTTAAGGGGTGTCTTGACAAATACATGAATAGGATGGGAATGGAGGGAATATGGTCCCCGGAAGGGTAGGGGGTTTTACTTAAGTCAGGCAGCATGGTCGGTGCAGGCTTGGAGGGCTGAAGGGCCTGTTCCTGTGCTGTAATTTTCTTTCTTCTTTGTTCTTTGGTTGGGAAATTGGTTAAGTGGTAGTGGACAGACAGTATGCATAATGGTCAGTTATTCTAATTGGTTGGATCAAACCAGTGGTATTTCTTGAGACTTCAACTATTGATTGCATTTATTAACTTAGATAATGGAATTTAAAAAAAAATCACAAGTATTCCACAGATTCGCTACCCTCAGAGAAGAAATCCCTCCTCATCTGTGTCTTATATAGGCCATCCCTTACTTTGAGATTATACCCTCTGATCCTACCTCCTACAAGAGGAAGTAACCTCTCAGCATCTACTCTGTCAAATTCCCTAAGAATCCTAACAGCATAAGACGTAGGAGCAGAATTAGGCCACTCAGCCTATCGAGTCTGCTCCACCATACAATCATGGCTGATATTTTTCTCATCCCCATTCTCCTGCCTTTTCCCCATAACCCCTGATCCCCTTATTAATCAAGAACCTCTCTATCTCTGTCTTAAAGACACTCAATTATCTGGCCTCCATAGCCTTCTGGAGCAAAAAGTGCTACAGATTCACCACTCTTTGGCTGAAGAAATTCCTCTTCATCTCTGTTTAAAGGATTGTCCCTTCTGCCTGAGATTTGCCATCTGGTTCTAGTTTTTCCTACTATTGGAAACATCCGCTCCATGTCCATTCTATCCAGGCCTCGCAATATACTATAAATTTCAATAAGATCCCCCCTCATCCTTTTGAATTCCAATGAGTGCAGACCCAGAGTCCTCAACCATTCCTCAAATGACAAGCTCGCCATTCCAGGGATTATTCATGTGAACCACCTCTAGACCCTTTCCAAGACCAGCATATCCTTCCTTAGATATGGGGCCCAAAACTGCTCACAGTACTCCAAATAAGGTATGACCAGAGGCTTATACAGCCTCAGAAATACATCCCTGCTCTTCTATTCTCACCCTCCTGATATGAATGCTAACATTGCATTTGCCTTCCTAACTGCCAACTGAACCTGCACATTAACCTTAAGAGAATCTTGAATAATAACTCCCAAGTCTCTTTGTGCTTCTGATTTCCTAAGCATTTTCCCATTTAGAAAATAGTCTATGCCTCCATTCCGCCTTCCAAAGTGCATAAGCTCACACTTTTCCACAGTGTATTCCACATGCCGTTTCTTTGCCCACTCTCCTAACCTGTCCAAGTCCTTCTGTAGTCCTCCTGCTTCTTCAGTACTACCTGTCCTTCTATATATCTTTGTATCATCTGCAAACTTAACAACAGTGCCTTCAGTTCCTTCATCCAAATCATTAATATATATTGTGAAAAGATGTGGTCCCAGCACTGACCCCTGATGCACACCACTAGTCATCACTAATCCTATGTGTCGCAATAAGGTTGCCTCCCATTCTTCTAAACACCAATGGTCCAACTTACTCTCCTTCCCTCATAGGAAAATCTTTCCATATCTGGAATCAACCTAGTGAACACATCATATTCAATATAAAGTTAGTATTAATGAACAGCTTTGCCTCGAGCATGATCTATGATCCACATTGAGATACCACATGCCCCTTCTATATCCCTACATGTCCTCTTTACCCACTCTTCCAGTATCCACTATGCACACTGTTTCACCAAACAGTGGTTATTGTGGTACCCAATCTATAGGATACTGGTTTTTGGCAGAGTAAGGGTTAATGTGAGAATAGTACTGTCCACATAGAGATGCAGACAGTCACATGAAGGAAGAAGCTAAGATGGAAACAGCACCTCCACAGAGATGGAGAATGCATGTCAGTACCTTGGAGATAGTGATGGGTTAACAATAAATGGTTTATGTTTAACCATAGAAGCTTCCAGATCTCTATGGGAAACACCAAACAACCTTTACAACACAACCCAGGAGTGCTGCACTGGGTACAGGTCTGAAAAATGTGTTCTATTCTCCTTAACTGCTGCATATTACAAAAAAAATCCAGAATATCAATGGAAATTATTTCAAAAATCAAAAATATTTTGCCAGGCTTAAGAAAGTAATCAAAAAGCACTGTAATTACAGGATCAGAAAAGATCATTATAGTCTTGCAGTCTCATTGTTGATTATAAATGTAAAGCTTTGAAAACCAAGCTTGTAAACATTTCACTTTACGCAAGCCTCTCTGCAAGCAACCAAGAACAATTTTTTTTTCACTAGGAGTCATTAGCAGATTAACCATGTTTTCACTTGCCATCTATACCCTCCTTTTAATCAGTAAACACAAACTTTATTTTGTTTAAATAATTAGGAACATATTGAGTATTTCTCTGCTGCCAAGTTTTTAAATGCTTTCAAAAACCATTGCATAAAAATAGTGTTTATACCGTTTAGCAGTAACCAATTCAAGAGAAAATTTGATTTGTTGCTACTTTATGCATTTGAAGAGTTTATTCAAAAGGATTAAACAAATAAGTCTTTGTGTTATCACTGACGAACATATTGTGCAGAGCATCTCTATTCATCTGTAGTGTGACAATCATTTTGTTGATACCACTGAGTGCTTCAGAACATTTTAAAAAGTGGATTGTTTGCTACAAAAGAACATTAGTTTTTACATTGTCAATATGTCAACATTTGTTATTCAAATTTGTCAGTACTGCATTGGAAACCCTATTCTTCACTGGTACTGTCGCAGGTGGTGGCACTAAATTGGGAAAGGACTTGTTATGTTCAATCCACGTGCATTTTTTATGTCTATTTAAATGTGGACATGTTTATTCTAATTATTGTGTGAAAGCAAAGTAATCTCATAAGTCACCTTTTCTGTCATTACCATGGCAATTCAAAACTCTAGGGAAAGCGAGGCAGAATGACAGACAAAAAATAGATGGCCAAAGCTGTCGCAGTATTAGCAACTTGAGATCCACTCTGCTTTATTTTTGAATTGGTGTTGGAAGGCGCAACATGTACTCTCTCTTTTGAACCTGTCTGCCTGTTTGAGCTACTGTAGGCATTTGAAACTTCCAGCAGCAGCCAAAACTCCTTGTTTGTACCACAATGATCTCCTCATAATATGGTTAAAACAATGTTGACTCTGGAACTAATGCTGTGGTTAGACTGTAGAGCATGAGTTAAAGAAGGAGGTCTGATTCTGCAGATGCTTTTGTACCTTTAGTTGTTGAAGTATCAAAATCAAATAGAAAGGAAAAACAATCCAACATTACCCTCCCCACAAACTGTCTAACTGAACAGCATTCACGACCTGCTAGTCTGGTTGCTATATATTTCTCAATCTGTTGGCAAAGTATCATAGAATAGCACAGCACTGGAGAAGGCTATTCACCCCATCGAGTCTGTGGTAGATCTCTCAAAAAATGTCCCAGATGGTCCTGCAACCCAGTTCTTTCCCCATATCCCATTAATTTCTTTCTCATTCAAATATTTATCAAATTTTTCTTGAAAGTTGCAATTGAGTCCTTTTCCATAGTTATCAGGTAGAGCATCCCACATCCTAACCTTTCGTTGTGTAAAAAAATGTTAAAATGTATTTATTAGAGTCACAAGTAGGTTTACATTAACACTGCAATGTTGTGAAAATCCCCTAGTCGCCATATTCTGGCACACCAAGGGAGAATTTTGCATGGTCAATGCAGACTGTCGGAGGAAACCTGAACACCCAGAGGAAACGCACGCTGACACAAGGAGAATGTGCAAACTCCACGCAGTGACCCAAGCCAGGAATCGAACCCGGGTCCCTGGTGCTATGATGCAGCAGTGCTAACCACTGTGCCATCGTACCGCCCTGCAAAAAAGTTTTTCATTATGTCACCTCTGATGTATTGGCCAATCACCTTAAATCTATCTGTGCCCACTGGTTTTTGACCCTTCAGCCACTAGTAGGCAGCTCACCACCACCTTCTCAAGGACAACTGGGGATGGGCAATACATGATGGCCATGTCCCAAGAATATAAAAAAAATTTCTCATTATACTATCTAAATCATGATTTTAAACACCTCTGTCAAATAATCTTTTCTCTGCTCTAAGGAGAGCAACCCCAGGTTCTCAAGTCTATCCATGTAGCCATAAGCTCTTATCCCTGGAACCATTCTATCACATACGAAGCAAAGATTGAATTCCGCTGTTGCCTGGCTTTGACTAAAGTAACTTGATAAAGATCAGGAAGAAAATTATTCTTGAAATGCTCAAAGAATTTTCTAAAGTTTGTTAATATGCACCCAATATTGAATCAGTTTGGTCTTTTCATTGCCATAGAAATATATCTTTTGAAACAACACATTTTATCCATTCCTCAGTCTACTTACCATGCCCTCTCATGTTCAAAAGTGGGATTGTGTACAAAGATGGTTAATAATGATACTTTTACTGTCCTAAAACCATTATAATGTGTAATCAGTAGGGGTGCTGGCTAGCTCTCCAGACCTGGAACCATGGTTGATGTTTCCTGGTGACCTTCAAAATAAACACTGTGATGTGCTGATTGTACAGATATTAGCATGTCCCTGTTGAGTTCAAACTTGGAGCATTGCAACTGGAATGTTACACAGTAGAAGTTTAACAAACGGACTCAGTTTTCAGGACTGCATAATATGGAGGTTTCAAACTTTTTTGTAATGGTTTTTGGTAATGATAAAAGAATGACTTAGGCCATTGTGTCAGTGGGAATCACGTACTTTTGGAAAGTTAGTTCAGAGCACTTTTCATCAGCAGCTGTGAAAGTCAGACTACATTCAGCTTAAGTCACGTTATTAAGGATGCCACAGAAGCTAATGTAGAGGCATTGTGGCTCATTGTAATGTTCTGTCAATGCCCTGCCAGAATTAGTAACTCAGTAGAGACCGGCCTTTGATCGGTGACTTTCCCTGGCTGTATAGTTCAGAGACGGAGACTGTACCCTTGAGTTAGCAGGAAACTATTCTGGGAATTTCATGAATTCACAAAATAACTGATGGCTTTGTAAGATCTTTAAGCTATCCATTCACAAAATGCAACAAACAGACAGCTGCATTTTTAAACTTCATAACAAATGCCAGTTTCTTTCTAAGGTAGCTGCAGTATTTCCATACAATATTCCTGACCACTACATCACGGCTTTCAGACGACAAATCGACAGCAGTATCCAAGATAGCTTTGTTACTTATTTGTTGATTCTTTAAATCTTCAAGGGGCAACGGAAATCCTGGTCAGTTTCAGTATAAGCCTCTCAGCCCAGCTAAAGTTGAAACGTTGCTCTATTTGCAAAGTGTGTGAATGCACGCAAAGGAAGTTACGTTGAGAGGACTGGAAATGAATGCTCTTACCTGATTTGCAATGTAATATTTTTGCAAAAGCCACAGAAATCCAGGAGCAGCAACTCTGAGATTGGATATTCCCTGACATAACAGAGAGGAGGCTTTAACCTATTTTGCCCTTTTCACATTTCCCCTGTGTTGAAGTGACATAGTGATCTTTGAAATTTATTGACAACATTCTGTCAAAACGCAATATTCAGATTATGAGGGATAGAATATTCGAGTCAAGAAGATGTCATCTCCCTGCCCCTGCACTCAACCCTGGAACACCTAGATAACAAAGACACCTGCATCAGACTCCTACAGCTCAGCCTCAACACCCTTATGCCTATGAAACTCATCTCCAAACTCTGAGGCTTAAGGCTCTGCTCCTCCCTCTGCAACTGGATCCTGAACTTCCTAACCCATAGATCGCAATCAGTAAGGATAGCCAACAACACCTCCTCCACAACCATCCTCAACATCAGTGCCCCAGAACACTGTGTCCTCAACCCTTTACTATACCTTTCATACACCTATGACTGTGTGGCCAAATTCCCCTCCAACTCGATTTTCGAGTTTGCTGATGACACCACTGTAGTGGGTTGGATTTGAAACAATGACAAGACAGAATACAAGAATGATATAGAGAATCTGGTGAACTGGTGCAGTGACAATAATCTCTCTCTCAACGTCAACAAAATGAAAGAGATAGTCATTGACTTCAGGAAGCAATGCCACTGTCTCCATCAAGGGGGACAACATAGAAATGGTCAAGAGCTTCAAGTATTTAGGTTTCCAGATCACCAACAACCTGTCCTGGTCCCTCCATAAAGTCCACCAATGCTTCTACTTTCTCAAAAGACTGAAGAAATTTGGGATGGCATGGGAGTCATGATGTGGAGATGCCGGCGTTGGACTAAGGTAAACAGTTCGGAGCGCTGCTCCTTCATCAGGCTTTGCTACCAAATAAAGCTGTTGGACTTTAATCTGGTGTTATTAGACTTCTTACCATGGCACAGTAGCACAGTGGTTAGCACTGCTGCTTCATAGTGCCAGGGACTTGGGTTTGATTCCCGGCATGGGTCACTGTTTGTGTGGAATTTGCACATTCTCCCTGTGTCTGTGTGGATTTCCTCTGAGTGCTCCGGTTTCCTCCCACATTCAGAAAGACATGCTGGTTAGGTGCATTGACCTGAACAGGCACCAGACCATATTGACTAAGGGAATTTCATAGTAACTTCATTGCAGTGTTAATGTATAACCTTACTTGTGACTAATAAATAAACTTTACTTTTACTTTAAATTTGGCACGTCCACTACAAGTCTCATCAACTTTTATAGATGCACCATAGAAAGTGTTCTTTCCAGTTATGTCACAGCTTGGTATGGCTCCTGCTCTGTCCAAGACTGTAATCGACTGCAAAGGGTCGCGAGCGAAGTCCAGTCCATCACTCAAACCAGGCTCCCACCCATTGTTTCCTTCTACACTTCCTGCTGTCCCGGAAAAGCAAGCGGTATAATTAAGGATGCCCATGGACCCCGGACACATTCTCTTCCACTTCTTCATTGGGAAAAAGATACAAAAGTTTAAGGACACGTATCAACCAAATCAAGAACAGCTTCTTCCCTGCTGCCATCAGACTTTTGAATGGACCTACTTCACATTAAGTTAATCTTTCTCTACACCCTGACGGTAATACTACATTCTGCGCTCTCTCCTTTCCTTCCATATGTATAGTATGCTCTGTCTATTTCGCGTGCAAGAAACAATAATTTTCACTGTATACTAATACATGTGACAGTAATAAATCAAAGCAAATATCATAATCAAAAGGCTTCAGATTTGAGCCACACTCCAAGATTGAAACACATATTAAGGCTGTACTGGAATTCCTGCATTGTCAGAGATACTTTCTTTTTGAATAGATATTGACAAAGGCCCATTTGATAATAAAGTGAATAAAAAATTTTACGGAACTATTTGAAGAAAGGGAAATGCTAATACTGTTGGCAGATAAAGGCAGGGATGATGAGAACATGAACAACTATCTGGAAAACTGGAAAAAAAGGAGAGAAATCAGGGATATTAAGATGTGCAGGCCAAAGTCCCCTTATTTATGGACTGTCAGTTTTAGTCTAGGGAAGAGGATCAGAGTGAAGGTGTTAGGATTATGGGTGAAGACTTAGAGAAAGTGAATGGTTTCAAGTACCTGGGATTAGTGGCAGCAGAAGGTGGAAGAATAGAAATGGAAATTAAGCATGTATTAGCTCTGGTTGAAGTGATTGGAGAAAGTGCAGTGGAGTGTTGCGTAATAGAAAATTATTGCTGAAAATAGAAAGGAAGAATCTACAAGACAGTTGCATAGCTGCCGTTGCTGTATATTAAGAAACTTGTGCAACACTGGATAGTAATGAGATGCAGAAGGTAAGATGAGCGTGTGGAGTAATGGGAAAGGACAAAATCAGGAATCATCACATCAGGTGTCAGTAAAGATTGTGGGGACACCAAGAGATTGAAATGCTATGGTCGCCTGTTGTGGAGAGAGAGAGAAAATGTGGTGAGGTGAGTGACGGAGATGGGACTGCCAGGGAGAGGAAGAGGAAAATCTAAAGTAGATAAGCAGATGCAGCGGTGTGGGAATTAAACATAGCAGATTCTAAAAGAAATGGGTACCTAGTAGGAGGAGATGGAGAAGGGTAATTAACAACCCCAAGTAAAATGGGACAAGTCGAAAGATGAAAAAGATGGAACTGTTCAAAGATCAGAAATTTTTTAGGCATCCATTTCTACCACAACTGTCTTTGAACAGTATTTGGAATAGCTAAAAGAAAGATAGACTTGCATTTATGTAACACTTTCCACAAACATAAGGGCCACCCCGCACCCTGCCCCCCAAATGTGCCAAAGCACTTTACAACCAAGGAAGTGCTTTTGAAATGAAGTCACTATAGCAGTGTAAGAAATGCAGAGGCTATTTTACACAAAGCAAAACAAATCCTACAAAGAAAACGGAAATGTCATAATGGCAAGAACACTGGAGTGATCTGCATTGGTCTGCCTGGCACAGTCTGGACCACAATTGTCCCACACTCTGTCATTCCTTTGCAGAATGGTGAGTTGTGCGCTTGTTCTGGGGAGGTGAGGCCTATGCATGTCAATGAGCCCAATTGCGAAGTGATTGGGCGCGGTTTTAAAAGTGCACCCCTATCTCTCAGTGCACTGGAAGAACTCTGTGTTCCTCCATGGACATCAGGATCCACTCCACTCATCAGTGGCACGTTTCCCCACGCCCTCCCTGACACAAATTGCCAACATTGGGGCATTGGAGCCATCCATTGGTCCAACTTGATGACCCCCTAACAACTCACCACTTTCATAAGCTCCAACATGTCCCTTTCATATCCCCCGATGTGCCTCCTTACATGACCCCCGACGTGCTCCTACATAACATCTGACATGACTCCCTTTCATGCTCCACCTCTATAAGATTCACCTACATGTCACCCCCCTGCATGACACTCCCTGCATAGTCCCCTTCATAGCCCCCACCCCCACTCAGCCCCATCCCTTGGCATTACCATGGCACACTGGCAGTGCCCAGCTGGCATTGCCAGGGAACCAGATGGACAATGTCAGATGGGCACTGCCCAGTCATGTCCCCCATCATCTGGGGGCTTCAGTGGCCCTGAGCACCTGGGTGGTCAGGGGCATGACTGGGCAGAGCCCATCTCTGGTAGTGGAGAACAGTAGTGATTATTGCCAGTCTCGCACCACACCCAAAGGTCAGAAGGTCTGGGAGCTGGGAGAATCTGCCGTCAAATGGGTTGTGCATATTTAAATACTACTTTAAATATTCTAATCGGCCTCAAGGGTATGATCCGGTTTGTGCATTTGAAAGAGACCAGGACATTTGCAAACCATTTGGTAACGGGCACGAAACCAATTTTTAGGTCTGCATGCTATTTTCCGGGGTCAGGCATGGTGAGGTCGCCAAATCACGCCCCGCCGCCGCCCCCCCCTCCCAAGACACACACACACACACACACACACACGTACACACAATGTCCCAAAGCACTTTACAGCCAAGGAAGTGCTTTCGAAATGCAGCCACTATTGCAGTGTAAGAAATGCAGAGGCTAACTTACACAAAACAAAACAAATCCTACAAACAGCAACATGCTAATGACCAGCACTTTTTCACAAAGTTGTTTGACGGATAAATATTGGCCAGGACACCAGGTATAACTCACTACCCTTCTCCAAAATATCATTACTGTATTTTTTAAATCTATCCAGGAAGGCAGATGAGCCTTGGTTTAATGCCTCATATGGAAGATGCCGAGTCTGCCAATGAAGTATGCCCTCAGCTGTACTGGAATGGATTGTGTCCTCAATCCCAAACTCAAATCCTTACAAACTCAATCTGAGTATGAGTGCCTGTCCACATTCAGTGTGTTGACTGATAGAGTCAGCATTTTCTCTACTTACAGGTGCTGACATGACTGCTTCCAACTCTTGCTGCCTACCTCCCAGATTGTGTAGACCACATAAGAGCAAACCTCAAACTGTTAACCATCTGTGATATGTATGAATTTGTAGAGAAGCCTGTAACCTAATCTGAAAATGGCTCTTTTTACCCTCTTATCCATGGCAATGGGAAACATATATTTCTGTCTAAGTGGAAATGCTTTGATTCCAACTTCTTTTAATCTTCCAACTCAATATCTGTATCAACTTTCAGGGACTGAGGAGACTCAGGGTCAATTCATAGTAAACTAGAGAATACATTCACTGATTCCAAGTGTGAACACCTTGAACCTTCCTCTTAGTAGAACAGAATCTTCCTCTGATCTCCCGTATTCAAACCACCAAGGCACACTGTCAGGCAGACTCCAGGATAGACCTCATGACCCCTGCATTTATCATAAATTTAAAGTTACAGTCACAAAATATAATCATCTCATAAATCAAAAGATTGAATCTTAAAACATAATACTCATAAAATCCACAATTTTAACAATAAAAACAATAATGTTTTTAAAAGGTATGCATAAAATTTAGTTTAATGTTCATATTCAATAATAAAACTGCTCTGGGCATTTATAAGTAGTGTTTATTTCAGGCTCAGTGTTTGAGCTGAAAACCTAGTTCACCAGGAGGGTAACTGATCCTGTTCACATCTTCAACCTGTATTAAAATTTTCAATATTTGGAGAATGTTTCTTCAGCAGCAAATATTTAAAGTAATTATCTCTTCACAGCATCTTTGGTTGTGTTATGACCAATTTAACCAACCATGTTGAATGCTTATATTCATTCATCAGATATAAGGAAGCAAGTCAAACTGCTAGACTATTTGACAACTCATTGTATTTGTAGGTTTATGTAATATTGCAGATCATCAACTTGCTGTGAATCTTCGAGAGGACAATTGGCTGGTGTTTTGAAATGCTGCATGACAGGTCTTTGAACGCTGTGCTAGCAGTGACACATAATTTGGTTTTCAGTTCATTCCCCAGTATTCAAGAGAAACAAATTATTTTGGTTTCATATTGGTGTTATCATTTATTTTATGATGTTCAGCATTGCAATCTCATGAAGACTTGTTTTGATGCTTTATCAAGCAATTTGATTTATTTGTTGGGTTTATAAATATGGATAGAAAATTCAGGTACGAAAAGAGCAAACACTTTCAGTAACAATGTCCTATATCTTCCAACCACTTAAAGACAGATACAAACAAATTGAAGATATAATCATGTTGAAAACATTTCCTTCTATGAACCTCTAGAAACCTTGAATTTTGATTTGAATGATTGTGTCTCATATGAACATAAAGAAAGAACTCACAGGTATCAGTTGCATTTTCATGTCCCTTCAGATACAACCAAAACAAAATACACAGAATAACATTACTCTGGTGTCATTTTTTAAATATTCATTTGTGGGACATGGGTGTCGCTGGCTGGCCAGCATTTATTGCCCATCTCTAGTTGCCTTGGCCATGAGAGCCACCCACATTGCTGTGGCTATGGAATCCCATGTGGGCGAGACAGGTTAAGGGTGGCAGATTTCCTTTCCTAAAAAACATTAGTGAACTCGATGGGCTTTTCAGACAATCAGCAATGGTTTCATGGTCATCAATATATTCTTAATTAATAATTAATAGACAACAAGCTGTATCAATGTTTGACCTTCAATATAATAAAATAATAATAACATAATAAAATGTCCCAAGGCATTTCACAAGAGGACAGCACAGTGACACCGTGGTTAGCACTGCTGCCTCACAGCACCAGGGACCTGGGTTTGATTCCTGGCTTGGGTCACTGTCTGTGTGGAATCTGCACGTTCTCCCCATGTCTGCGTGGATTTCCTCCGGGTGCTCCAGTTTCCTCCCACGGTCTGAAAGACGAGCTGGTTAGGTGCATTAGCCATGCTAAATTCTCCCTCAGTGAACCTGAATAGGCGCCAGAATGTGGCAACTAGGGGATTTTCACAGTAACTTCATTGCAGTGCTAATGTAAGCCTACTTGTGACTAATAAAATAAACTTTAACTTTAAGAGTGTTACCAATTGGAATTTGATACCGAGCCACCTAAAGATTTATCAGGGTGGATGACTTCAGGAAATTCAAGTTTAAAATTAGAAACGGGAAACAAAAAGACAGAAATTCAACATTGGGTGAAAAGTGAGCCCAACGGTTGCAATTTTTTGGGATGGCCAATTCTGATTTGTTTGCATGCCCAGCTGTCTAGTGGCTGCCTGAAACAAGTACAGACCTTGATTCAATGTTCAAATGATGGTCCTTCATCCACCTCAGAATTCATCCACAAAATTTGCCTCTCCAGAATGGAGAATAAATCAGGTCTGCTCTGTTCAGTGTTAGCTGCATCAGAGGTTTTAAAAGAATTGGTTGTGGAAGTAGTGAATCTATTGGTTTTGATCATCCAGAATTCCTTTGATACCCAAATATTCAAAGGTCACAAAAGTAATCCCATTATTTAAGAAAGAAGGGAGAAAATAGGCCAATTAGCCTAGTAACAACTTGGATTTATATAGCATCGTTTGCATTACAAAACTGAGAGTCTGTTTATGATGTATATGAAGCCAATATTGGAGCAATAAGAGCAAATAGATAAATGACCTGTTTGCGGATTACAGTTTACTACTTTTTAGAAGCTTTTCAAAATGCCAATGAATTGTGTTTTCTAATTAACACTTGTAATCTTCCTGATTACAATCAGATGAGAAGATTATCAGCATTAGCCCAGCATTCTGCTGAATTAATTGCAAGGTTGCAGTTTGCTTTGCCTGAGGATGCTCTCGTGTGATTTTCTTGATTAATCTTGTGAGGAAGTACTATTTATCTGAAACACGACAACCATTTGTTTAGCAATACGGGTGCTGTTTTCTTGCTAAAATGGAATCAGTGGAGAGTGCAAGCACACACCTCTGGCGCATCTACTGAGAGTGTCCAGAAGGGGAAAATCATGATATCAATCGACATTTAGCATTATGGGAAGAACACCCACATCCCACACCATTTAGAGGAATCATCAACCACTGTCAGGTTAGTTGCTGATTGATTTCTACTAGCTCTGTCATTGTAGACATATTTAGTACTTTTCGGAGTTCTTAATGTTTTGAAAGCCTGCAGGGAGTTGTGTGATATGTGGACTGATGGCCTTGGTTTTAACTTCAAGTTTTGTCCTCAGTTGCCTTGCTCCCTGATAAGAGTGTGTAGTTTGCAACCCCCCTTGGTTACAGTATGGCAGGGAGAATGAGGGGAAACAACATGGAGCAGGACGAGATGCTGGAAGAGAGAGAAGGGAGAGATGGCACCCTTCGTGGGTTTTCCAACCAGTAGTTCTTTTCTACCTTAACCTTTGGTTGTGTTATGACCAAGACATTTCTCAAAAGGACAGCACAGTGACACACTGGTTAGCACTGCTGCCTCACAGCGCCAGGGACCCAGGTTTGATTCCTGGTTTGGGTCAGTGTCTGTGTGGAGTCTGCACGTTCTCCCCATGTCTACGTGGATTTCCTCTGGATGCACAGCATTCACAAACCTGTCATGTGGCATTTCAAAATGATTCAAAACACCAGCCATTGTCTTCTCGAAGATTCACAGCAAGTTGATGATCTTCAGTATTACATAAACCTACAAATACAATGAGTTGTCAAATAGTCTAGCAGTTTGACTTGCTTCCTTGTATCCGATGAATGAACATAAGCATTCAACATGGTTGGTTAAATTGGTCATAACACAACCAAAATTCAAGGTTTCTAGAGGTTCATAGAAGGAAATGTTTTCAACATGATTATGTTTGGAGAAACAAAGTACAAGATGTCTCCAATTCACTAAAGAGCAGAATAAGGATAACATTACTATGGCCTGTGAGCTATTATTTGTCTGTTTACTTGAAGGTTGCAGCCACTTTGCCATCCACCAATGCCTAAAGCAGTCACTGAAACACTGTATTCCAAAAGGGCTGAGTGTGTTTCATTCTCTCTTGCCAGAGAGAAGCAGACAGAGCAAGCAAGCAGCTTTACTAGGATAGCAGGCTTCTCCATTGATTGCACACACTTAGCTTTGTGAGTGCCACATGCAAATGCTGGGATGTATGACAACAAAAATATATTAGAATCCCTCTATGTCTGGCTCAACATTATGCAGTCTGTCATACAGATCAATGCCTGGTATTTTGACAGCTATCATGCCACCTTTATTCTGTTGGCAGTTCACCATTCCATTAGCACTTGAGCCACCCTGACAAGAGAATGACAAGGGCAATCTGCTGATTGTATGATTCATGGCTTAGATTCAAAACCCAATCACATATGGATAGCATGCATGTCACGAAAGTTGTCCGGCGAGCTTGGAGAATTCCTGCAGGTCACAGCAGCATATTTGTCTTGGTCTGCTCCATGTTACACAACCACACAGCATAAGGGCTCAGCCCTTAACACCAGCTTTATGATGACCAGCTGAGGAGGAGCAGAAGGATAGGAGCAAGGAACCAGCACTGGCCAGACTATGTGGGACCATCTCATTTGATGACAGCATTAATGAACCCAGTCCCAATTCCTCATTCTTCAGCAGGCACATGCTTCATAAATCTTCTTGGCCATAATACAAAAATATCTAATGCAAGAATATTCCAAACCAAAATGGCAAAACAAATATTGTCATTGTGCACATAACAACATCCCCTTGTGCATTCATTTCGTACCTATTTTTTGTGTGTCTTTGCCTGTCCCAGTGTTCCTATGCAGTATTATCCAGGAGTACCACTCTGGCTGATGAAAGGCTGCTGACTTTCAGTGGAGTAATCTCTGAGTTTAGAAGGCCTTGACATGTGAAAAGAATTTTAAGCTGGCTGGCTGGCAAGCAACAAAAAAGGCCCTGGCAATGTGATAGTGATGAGGGAAGAATTGCTGTCACTTTGAGAGAGGTAGTTGTTTTGTGCTTGATTGTCACCCCTTCAGGATAGTGCCTCAGCCAATCATGATGGCAGTGGTCAGTGTGCAAACAGCAAACTGATATTGCAGAGCTTCAGCCTGAGCTTACACTATAGCACCCAGATGTTGGGTGGCCTCTGCCTGAGCTGTAATAGAGGCTGAGACACTGAAGATCAGATGCTGTGCTGTGGTTCTGTCCAAAATTATCCTCCTTTAATCAGCCACCAAGTTGCAAAGAATGAGCTTCAAGATCTACAGAAAGGCTGAACCAAGTTGGTACCAGATTCCTCCATGTTCTGCAATATGATTTGCAGTCTTTGTGGCAGGCCTGTCACTGCACCAAGTATTTCAGTTAGCATGCCCATCTGCTGATTTCTATAGGCCACCTCATCTGAATCCTCTGCTGCAGGACTCATACGTGACCTAGTGCTTTGGTGAGCTTCACTTGCGCTACCCTTGTCCCCTATCCTAGGTATAGGTCACATATGCCCACTGTCTCATCACGTGTAGTGCAGATCCTGGTTCTAAGCTAAATTCCAGTTGCGATGTCTACCTGAGTTGGTGGCCATGAGAGAGTGAGTGGTAGTGTTTCTTCTTCATCGCTTTCTACTTGTTCTTCCACTCTACTTTCTCCACCACTGCCTGGTCAGGTTCCAAGATGTCTGAAAGAAGATGGGTACCATGGAAAGGTTGTTGTGAAGGGAGGAGTGGGGAGAAAGCGAAGGTCCGTGCTTATACCTGCTATAGCTTGTAAGTTAGAAGATTTTTGGGATGAGGCGAAAAGGGGATTTGAGGTAGAAATCACTATCTTTGATTGCTTCAGCCCTACCTTGACTTGAGTGATGATGGTAAACGCTGTCTCCTCTCTCAGTATTGGCAGGGTGGGGAATTCTCCCATCACAACCTGCAACTTTTTTGGCTGGGAGATGCATGTCATCAGCCTTTTTCCAGGATTTGCACCAGGAATGCATGCTAGAGCTGGAGAACTGACCACGCTGGAAACCGGCGGGAAGCGAGGTAAGTCATTTGAATCTTTTTTAAAATGTATTTCTACGTTTCATTATCAGGAACTTGCTGGTCCCGATTTAATCTCCCACCCTGTCAGTAGTAGTTTATTCCAGCGGGGTTGAGAGTAGCTTCCCACATTTGGGGAACAATAAGGAGACCCCACCAGAATGAAGGGGGGGCAATCAGGGCCTCCCAGGGGGTCGGGCGGCAGGGGGGTGGTGACCCGTGGGCATAGGTGCTCTGGCAGTGCCAGCCTGTGCCTCTGACACTGCACAAGGGGCGAAGTGCCCATGCCCAGGGGATGGGGCCTACTGTGGGTGGGGCCTGGGGTGATCAGTGCAAGTGTGGGGGGGAGGTCCTACTGCTATTCTGCATGGGGATCAGTCTGGGATGAGAGAGGGCAGTGACTGGGACAGGCTGTGGAAGGGGGTGGTCTGCTGGGATGAGGGGGTGGGGGGAATTGCCACAGCTGGGGGGGGTGGGCTGGACATCGGGTTGCTCTGGGGAGGGGGTCAGTGCTGGCCTGGGAATTGTTGTGGGGGCTGAAATCGAGGCATACGGTAGGCTGGTGAGGCAGCACTGCTGGGGTCCTGGGATAACCAGCGATTGAGTTAGCCAACAAACGGGGAAACTGACAGATCAGGACCACTGCGCATGCACAGAGTTCCAGAACTGTCGGACTCCGGTGCAAATAGAACCCCCCCAACCTCCACCCTGGGTTTTTAATGAGATTCCTGATTGTGACCTCTGCGTTGCACAGAGTGGGGAGATTCGAGTGTGAAGTTGAACTGAGAAAACAGTCATGATCTAGAACAGTTTTCCTACCAATTCAGCACTTTTGGGAGAATCGCCCCCAGGACGTGCATACCTGATGGTTATGGAACACCTTGCCCTACAAGAGAGAGGGAAGTGCATCAGTGAGTTGTGTGATGTGGCTGTCATGGTTGAATAACTGGCAATGTGGGTGAGTTGTGCAGCTGTACTAAATTTGTTAAGGTGAAGCAGGGTAGGTATGAGTTGCAATTGGTAGAGATTGTTTGTAATTGAATGATGAGCGTGGCAGTCCAGTGATGCAGTTGGTGGGGTTATAGCATTTGAAGATACAAATGGTCAAAGTCAATGAATCTGAAGTTATCAAACTTAAGGGAGAGTCTACCAACATAAGCATCTATGGCAATTTGTTCCCAATGTCTTTGCATTGTTTGTCTGTGGACAGAGGGTGTCTCTGCTCCAGTGAACTTCCTTGACCAAGCACAATGTCAGAAATCCTTAGCCCATTCTTTGCCATGTTAACATAAGAACATAAGAAATAGGAGCAGGAGTAGGCCAACTAGCCCTTCGAGCCTGCCCCGCCATTCAATAAGATCATGGCTGATCTGTCGTGGCTCAGTTCCACATTCCCGCCCTCTCCCCATAACCCTTAATCCCCTCTCTTATCAAAAACCCATCAACCCGCGTCTTAAAAATATTTAGCGAGGTGGCCTTCACCACTTCAACGGGCAGAGAATTCCAGAGATTCACCACCCTTTGAGTGAAGAAGTTCCTCCTCAACTCCGTTCTAAACCGCACCCCCCTTTATCTTGAGGCTGTGCCCCCTAGTCCTACTATCCTTTCTGAGCGGGAAGAGTCTCTCCACCTCTATCCTATCCATCCCATTCATCATCTTATACGTCTCAATGAGATCTCCCCTCATTCTTCTAAACTCTAACGAGTACAAGCCTAATTTATTCAGTCCCTCCTCATAGCTCAACCCCCTCAACTCCGGCATCAGCCTAGTAAACCTCCTCTGCACTCCCTCCAAGGCCAAAATATCCTTGCGTAAGTACGGCGCCCAAAACTGCACACAGTACTCCAGCTGCGGCCTCACCAATGCCCTATACAGCCGCAGCAAGACCTCCCTACTTTTATATTCAATCCCCCTCGCTATGAAGGCCAGCATCCCATTCGCCTTCCTGACCACCTGCTGCACCTGCAAGCTGGGTTTTTGCGACTCATGCACAAGGACCCCGAGGTCCCTCTGCACCGTCGCCTGCTGCAGTTTTTCTCCACGTAAGTAATAATCCTTCCTACCATTATTCCTACCAAAGTGGATCACCTCGCACTTGCCAACATTAAATTCCATTTGCCATTTCCTGGCCCATTCGCCCAGCCTATCTAGATCCTTCTGTAGACTCTCACCACCCTCCGCACAATTTGCCTTTCCACCAATTTTGGTGTCATCAGCAAATTTTGACACCCTACACTCGGTTCCCTCCTCCAGATCATCTATATAAATGGTAAATAGCTGAGGCCCCAGCACCGACCCCTGGGGCACTCCACTAGTCACCATCCGCCAATCCGAATAGCACCCATTGATCCCCACTCTCTGCCTCCTATTTGACAACCAGTCCTCTATCCACGCTAACACCCTACCCCCAACTCCACGCCCCCTGACCTTCTGCAATAACCTCTTGTGAGGTACCTTGTCAAACGCCTTCTGAAAATCAAGAAAGACCACATCCACCGGCTCTCCTCTATCCACCGCCCTAGACACATCCTCATAGAACTCCAGTAAATTTGTTGCAACATAACTCCGTGTCCTTCTCACACACAATCTCGTCTGTAACTTTTGGCCACAGCAAATTGTTGCAACGTTCCAAAGACACTGTTGCAGCGTTCAAACCCATAGTTGCAACGTTCCAAATTGCTGTTGCAACGTCGAACCCATTGTCGCAACATTCCACTGCTTGTTCTGAGTTCCAGTACCGGATCTAGCTAGTATGCATCACCCTTTTAAGAATTGTGAGTTGGCTTGAAGTAGTGCAGGCTAGATTGAAGTGATGTTTGTATGCCACAGACCCCCCCTACTGAGGCATGCAGCCACCCAGCAATGCATGAAGTACTGGCAACACTCAGTTATCAAGAACATTATCAGGCAGCACAAAGTTAGTGTGCTATCTGCATCAGAAGCAATGGGCCTGGATTAATTGCACAATGAGATGCCTCTGTCCATTTTCAAGTTCTGTCTGCATCTAAGAGCTCCAAAGAGCCAAATCCATGGAATCAAAATCTGCTGTTTCCATATGCAGCACATAAATAATTGCTGTGCTGCAATCTGGATGTTCAATAAATACTTTGATCTTTTGTCTTGTAAGATTAAGCATGAAGTAATGAAGATTATATATGTTTAAATAACTTCTTTCTACTTCTCTCATATATACATGGCTGTTATTTTGTGATTATTTCTATCTTCTATTCATCCCACACTTGGGAAAAGTTACAAGACTGGCACAAGGGATACAACTATTGTTAATCAAGAACAAACAGCTGGGAAGGATAATGTAATGATTGTTAGATTATAGCTTAGGTTAAGTTTTTAAACTTTGCAAACTTTGTGCCTGTTAATACTATGAATATTGGTCAGGCCTTTAGGGAAAACTTCCTTGTACTTTGAAGCAAGACCACAGAATGGTACATCCATGTGAGGGGGCAGCCAGGCCTCAATTTAACATCTCTTCTAGAAGACAGCAGTATGGTTTGGGACCACCAAAGTCAATGGGCTTTTGAAAGGCTCACTGCATTCTCTGGCCCCGTCCCTACCCCAGTAGAACCATAAAATTCCACCCATTGAGTGGGACTTCATCCCAGAGGAGACAGTGCTGCCCTCTGAGCACCAGCTGATTATTACCTGCCAAAAAAGGCTGCCATTAGAAGTATATTGCACAAAATGCAAGCACACTAATGAATAATGAATGTTGCTGACAGAATTGCTGGATATCAATGTTTTTCAGTAAACTTGACTTATTATCATACTCAGCAACCTCTTATGAACAAAATATTTTACATGGAGTGCAGTTATCACTGTAACTTAATAAAATCCAGACAAAACCACTCTATAAAAATTAACAACTTAAATAGTGATATAATTCTGCTCACCAATAAAGGAAGAGAACTCAAAAAATGCTCTAATCAGTCAGAAGGAGCAGATAGATATGATCAGAGTCTGTGCAGAGTTTGCTAATCACTGCTAGGATGGCTAAGGTCCATACAGAATTATAATGATCCTGATAGAAAAGGAGCCAAATGGCCCATGGAGTCTATATCAACTCTCCAGACAGCAATATAGTCAGTTCCATTCCCTACTCCATCCTTGTATTCCTGCATGTTTATTTTCCTCAAGCAACTATCCAATATCCTTTTGAAGTCATTATCTCTGTTTCTACCACATTCACAGGCAGCAACCTCCAGGTCATCAGCTTCTCCAACTTGGCCTTGAAGCAAAATTCCCTGGAACTATTCTGGTAAATTTTCTTGGCACTCTCTCAAGGATCCTCACATCATTCAAAAGTGTGGAGACCAGGACTGGATGCAATACTCTATTAGTGGCGTAACCAGAGTTTTATATGGATTTAGCATAACTTCCCTGCTTTTGAATTCAATACCTGTTTTTATGATGCCCAAGATCCCATATTCTTTGCTATTTGCTCTCTCAATCCATCCTGCCATCTTCAAAATTAATGCACATGTACCCAAGGTCTCTCTGTCCTTGCATTACTCTTTAGAGATATGCTGTTAACTGTTAGCTGTTCAGCTAAAATTCATCGCCTCATTTAAAATTCATCCTATCTCTGATAGGAGAGGGGATTAAGGGTTATGGGGAGAGGGCGGGAAAGTGGAACTGAGCAGCGACAGATCAGCCATGATCTTATTGAATGGCGGGGCAGGCTCGAAGGGCTGGATGGCCTACTCCTGCTCCTATTTCTTATGTTCTTATGTTCTTTATGTTCAAACTTCTCTATTAAATTCCATCTACCCCTTGTCTGTTAACATATCTATGTCCTATTGAAGTTGATAGTTTTTTTTCACTGTTTGTACACTTTGAATTTTGGCATCAGAAAATATTGAAATGTTACTCTTTACGCCAAATATCCCAGGCTTTTATACATGTCAAAAAAGCAGTGCACTCAGCACTTGGGGAAACTTGCTGTCTACCATCTTCCAGTCTGAAAAAAAATCATTTACCAGAAAGTGATTACTCTGTCCTTAAATCAGATTTTTATTCACGTTTACATTGACCCTTCTATTGCATGTGCCTCAATTTTGTTAATCAATCTTTTATGTGGTATGTTGTTAAACATTTTCTTGAATCCTTAGAGATAACATTCACTGCAGTCCCTTCATCAAATAAAATTAGGTTACTCAAACACGATCTGCCATTTACAAATCAGTGCTGGCTCTCTTTATTAACTCTAATCTGTCCTCCAGGTACCTATCAATGTTTCTATAATTATTATTTCTAAAACCTTACACCGCTGGTAACCTGACTGACTTGTCAGTGCTAAAATGTCCTTCCATCCTTTCTTGAACTAAAGTGTCACATTTGCCATTTCCAAACCTCTGGCGCCTCCTCCTGTACCTGGGGAAGATTCTGGTGATCCCTTCTATCCCCATTTCTGTGAGAAACTTAGGATGGAAACCATCCAGACCAGGTGACCAATCCAATTCAAGGGCACTCAAATTTAACCCCATCCATTACTTCTCCCATTTCAGCTTCTACTGGCATTTGTTAGCATCTTCTTCCTTAGTAAACACCAATACAAAATATTCATGATGCATTCTAGCCCTGCTCTGTACCTCCAAGCATTTTTCACTTTTTTTTGTCCGTAATAGGTCACACCCTACCTCTTATCATCTGCTTACCATCTACATGCTAGTTGTAGATTTTTGGGTTGACTATTGACTGTCATTCTATTTTTATATTCTCTCTTGTCAGTCGCAATTTCCCCTTCCTAACACGAACCAATTCAAATGAAATAAATTGAGAGAGAAGTGAAGAATTTACGTGACATACAGCATTCACCCTCTGTTTTTGTTTCAATGTATTCCCTATCACCATCATCTAAGTAGCTTTGTCTTTGGATTATTTGTCTGTTCCTCTTGTTGGAATATTCCTTGCCTTTACCTGAAACATCTCCTTGAAAATTATCCATTGTTCCATTACAGTTTTCCCTGACAGTCTTTGGCTTCATTCTATTCTGGAAACATCCCCCCACCTCATCCCAATGAAATTAGCCTCCTTCAATTCTGCTTTAGATTATCTTTTGCTTATCTCCATCTCCAATCCGAATGTTATGATACAATTGTTACTCTTAGCAAAGTGTGCTCCCACAGACATTTTTTTCACTTTTCCCGCCTCATTTTCTTGGACCAGGTCCAGCAATGTTTCTTTCTTAGTAGTACTGAATATTGGTCAAGGGGGTTCTCCTCAAGACTCTTGAGAAATTCTTCCTTCTCCTTTCCCTTTTAATAACTTTCCAATTGATATTTAGGTAATTAAATCCCCCAGTATCACTCTGTAGTTACTGAACACCTGACTTCCCTGCTGAATTACTCCTCTCTCTCATACATTATTTGGGTGCCAATAGAATATAACTAATATCATCATATTGTCTTTGCTTCTCAACTCTAAACTTTGTTCTTTTCCCCTCAAGAATATAGGTCTCTTTCAAACTCTACAATGTCTTCTGCAACCAGTACTGTGACTTTTCTGCTTTTCCTTTCTTATATTTTCTGAACATTCTGTATCTTTGAATATTAAGCTCTCAGATCTCAATGCTTTTAAGCCATGCTGCAATTGACTTCTATCCATCCATTCTGGAGAGCAGATGCAAAAATCAGCCAAGAATTGAACTTATAAATGCTCGTCTTACTAAGTGCATGTCAAATTGACAGTCAGGTGCAGAACCCTTCCCCTCCATTCCATTAGTGAAACAGTTTGCATTCATATCACATTTTCAGGATGATGCAAAGCACATCACGACCAGTGTCTGACTTTTTAAAGGGAGTTACTAGTGAAGGAAAACACCACAGTTAATCTATGCACAGCAATTTGTTTTGATGGTGGTACCTCAGTAAAATTCCTTACTCTTCATCAAATTTTATGCTGTGATTTTATGTATGTTTTACATATGCACGAGCTATCAAAATAGACAGAGCCTGAATTTAACACCGCATCTGTAGACCTCTGAGATTGTAGCATTCCCTTGATACTGCACTGCACAGGCTAAATTATCTGCACAAGATTGAGTGGAGGTCGAGCCAAGAACTGTCTAATACAGGCAAGAATGCTATCAACATAGCCAAACTTATGCACCTACAGGGATAATTTTACAAGATTGCCACCCTAGTATGGAGATTTGTCCTGAGGGAGCGAGCAAATCAGAAATATGAACTTGAAGAGAAGGCAACTCCACAGAAAGTTCTGAATTATAACCTCTGTGTGTAACTTCCCTGTATGACTCCCAAGCAGTGGGAGCTCAATACCAGGAGCAGGAATTTGTAAAATATATAACACTGTACCAGCTCAATCATGAATAAAAAGGGTTACTTATTTGATGGGAATGTTCCAATCTATTTTTGCCCATAGTGCAGGATGGCATACTACACAAGATTGAATACCTCATTTTAATGCCAATCTCTATACAAGAAAAGAATATTGTGCAACTATATTGTAGGAATTCTTCCAGCAAGGACACAAATTATCCCTAAGTTGTTTTCGCTATACTGAGCGAAATACTCAAACTGGATAGAGGAGCGCTCTGAACATCCCAGCACTGTGCAGTATTATGCAAACTGCACTGCCAGAGTTAATTAAAAAAAAACTAGTGTAACCTGAAAGGCCCTTCACAATTTTCACATCTAGCTGTCACTGACCATATATTCCATTTTCACTAGCAGATAAGGGTTGCATACATGTCTGCAACACAAAAAGGCTTCAAGCTGCTAAAAAATTGATAATAGTCAGGGAGCAGACTTAGCATTCAATTTCATTCAAATATGTCAAATGTGCTGACTCCTCTGTCTGTTCCAGATTTGGATGGGAAAAAGATAGAAAAATACTCTGCTCAATTTTAGAAGTTTTAAGATGCATTTTTTTGGTGAAAAGCAGAATCAAAGCACAGTGGAAGGAAAAGAACTCCATCATATGGAGGAATTACTTTCAAAGGCAAGTACTTCCACAAAATCAAAGGTAGACACAAGTGTTTTTCATTGAGATGATGCTCATCATATCGAATTTGCCAACATTTTTAATGTATATTACAATGAAAATACATGTGCATCTTGTTCATAAATTGACTAATTATGTCAACTGACCAGATTTAAGATAGTCAATTCAGTCAGAACAGAACAACCAGTGGCAGAATGATGCATTTACAGACTGTGGTGGTTTCCATTACTAATGCAGCTTCTCATTTATGTTGCAAGACAATGCCTTTGGCACACAGCAGACGTTTGACGACCAAAACTCTTGGCTAATGTTGATAACAGAGATGATGCAACCAAAGTGGTTTGTACTTATGTGGAATTTTAAATGAAAGCAGGATTATAAAATGCTCTGTCATGGCATAAGGTGACATACTGATGTTGAAAGTCAAAGCTTGAGTCAAAAAAATGCATTTTAAAGAGGCTGTTTTGGTTAAAAAAAAACTATTTTTTATTTGTCTTTATCTGGGCCTTAATTACTCAAATGAACTGGCCACTGTGCTTGAGTTGGTGCAAACTCAATGGGCTGAATGGCCTCTTCTGCACTATCGTGATTGTATGATTTTATGATTCTAAGACCTCGGAGCCTGTGACAAGCTAAGCTGCAGAAGATGAGAGTTCTCCAGATTCAATCAGAGGTATTGTTTGTGGGAGAGTCAGGCAAATTCCTTGGTAATTGGTTGGCTGATGAAAAGAGGCGAGGAATTGAACTAAGTGACATAGTCTGAGGGATACCTGACTGCCAATATTGGAATAGAGCATTGGGAGTGCTCCCATTCAGGAGTTCTCAATAACTCAGGTTTGAGTGGCTCAAGAAAGTTCACTGTAATTAAAGGCAATAAACCAATGTGGATGCAACTCATCAGCACCAGAATAAACATACAGAGCCTGTGGAAAGGTTAATCAATTTATTCTAAATAAGCAACGAATGGTTTCTGATGGGCTGATCTACAGTGCAGTTTGGTTTATTGATTATGTATTGGGAGTCCAGTCAATGAAAACCAATCTTTATTTTTGGGTAAGCTACAGACTCCAGCTTAGAATCTGTAGATTAATTGAAGCTGTCTAGATTTAATAGATATACTATGAGAGTTTTATTTTATTGTTTATTCAAGGGAATAAATTTTTAAGATTCTTTATGATCATGTTGTATTTCATCTGTTCTCTTGCAAATGCAAAACTTTTGTCAGTAAAAGGTCAGCGAGCAGTCCACATGTGGGATGTGAGGCAATAGGTGAAACAAGACAGATCTGAGGACGGTTAGAATGGGAGATCAAGAGAGATGGGACGGATTACAAGGATGTGGACTGGGACATCTAAATTAGGTGAAAGAATAGAACCAGTGATAAGTGTAGAATGGGGCACATGGGAGAGGGAGAAGACAGTGTGTGTGGAGAGGGAGAATGAGATTAGTGACAGAGGTTGGGATATATGAAAGTAAAAGAGGAGATGGGGCCAATCAGAGGTGGAATGGTACTGTGGAGAAAAGGTAGAATGAGATGAGTGAGAGAGAAGCAACATTCCCCCAAGGCACATTTGTGTTTGTGGCCATGCTTTAATTTGGAATTTACCATTTATTTAAATAAACAAGCAATCTATTTACAACTTCCTGAAAGCGATTTTTCTCAGGACAAAAACAAAGAGGGGACATTGATGTTGACTACTAGCCATCATCTTTATAAACCTTGGCATGCCAAGTGACGAGTTAAACTTATCACCTTGAATGAGAAATCTTCCCCTTGGCTTGGGAGCTGTGGAGAACTCCATTATGTTCTTGGCTAAGTTGAAGCTTTCCACAGTCAGTGTTAAGTATATACCTAATAGCTAGATGTATAGGGTACTCAGGGAGAGATGGTACCTCCGATGGAGAGATTTGTACGCCAAGTAGTTTGCCCACTTTGGTCCCCACCTGTGGATCCTAGAAGTTCATGCGGCAATGGCAACACAATAGGAAACCGCTTTGATAGGCGGGCTAAACAAGGTGAGGGTAGCTAATGGGTCACAATCTCTCTGAGAGATTGGGATTTGCCTATCTCTGCATGCAATGACATTTTTTTCTTTGTTCAGGGATGTGGATTCACTGGCTGAGGCAGCATTTAATGTTTATTTAGTTATTAGTATCACGAGTAGGCTTAAATTAACACTACAATAAAGTTACTGTGAATATGCCCATCCCTAATTACCCTTGAACTGAGCAGCTTTCTGGGCCATTTCGAGGACATTCTAAGAGTCAACCACATTGCTGTGGGCCTTGAGTCACACGTAGGCCACACCAGGCAAGGGTAGCAGATTTCCTTCCCCAAAGCACATTAGCGCTGTTTCAACAGACTGGGCAGAAGAAATCACATGATTAATTCAATGGTCAAGACGGCAGTTCAGCATAGCACTGTGAAATGTGAAGAGCATGACAAGACACAAAAGAGGTCATGATCATCCACCACAGCCAGGAAGTGTCCAACCATAACAGTTCTCCATGCCCTTGAATCTAGGCTTCTGTGGCCAAAAGAGTGGGATTGCTCCTGTTCAATGGTTCTCCCACTTTAAAACATTCTTGCAAAAGCTTTTGTGCACAATCATCTTTGTTTTTTCCTTCCAAAGTCCTGTGGTGAAGCAACAGGTGGAGGTGTGATCATTGGTAGTCATAGTCACAAACGTTCTGGCCAGTTGACTCTGTACCTGGGGCAGCAGAGGAGTTCAGCAGCATCCAGGATGCTTCCCAGCCCTTTTTAGGACAGTACTGCCCACCCTTTGTGAGAGAAGAGGTTGGAAAAAGCTAAAGCATTGCATGCCCTACAAACATTTGGCTAGCTTACTGCAGCTGGCAGATCAGCCATTAAGCAGTGGAATAACATAAAAATCAAAGAAAGAAAAATAATTTATCATTGGAGTTTGGAATGTCTAGACTCTACTTGACAGAAATTATACAGCAAAGCCTGAAAGGAGAACAATACATACCCAACAAACTAGCTCATGTTCACACTGAGGTGAAACCGATGTGGCTTGCTGTTTTGAGCTCACTACAGGAAGTCTGAGCTGGTTACAGTGTCATTTCTGGAAAGGGAAAATGGAGAGCAAGAACAGGTGTTGGATTCACAGTCACATTATCTTTGATGGAAGACAGTGGGCAGAATTATATGAAAAACTTCTGAATGCCAAATGAGCGAGAAAAGAGAAGTGTTTGGGACTCATCTTTTGGGCAAGTTTGAAAATGCACTCAGTACAAAAAAAGTGGCACGGTGTGATTCTCGCCAGCAAAGCGGGTGGGGGGGGGTTGGAGCCTTAGCATGCTGGGAAGCCAGCTGTTGATCTCTAGGGTCCATTGTGCAGGTGCCCTCATCTCCTGATGTACTGGGATATCTCCTGCTGCTCTTCCTCATGCTTCCCTCCCCTCCCCTCCCCTGCCATGGACATCTGGACACCCCACCCACCCACGGACATCAACTCATTCCCCCCACCTCCAATCAGTGGGATACATATGATTCTCATCAGCTGGCGAGGTGGTTAAGAGAAGCGAGCCCAGACAATAGCATTTGGGCTATTAACACTGACCAATGATGTTCAAATGATGTCATTAATATTTAAATCTCAGCAAAACAATGCTGATAAGAATTGAGGAGGTAAAAAATCGGGTACGAACCTCATTAGTTGCCTCCCACCCGATCTTATCACCTGGCCTCATCAAGAGTCGGACAGATCGAGCCATAACATCATATCCATTGCCAAACTTCCTGTTGGGATCAACGGGAGTCTCATGAATTTGCCAATAAGGATGGCAGACTTCCTTTCCTAAAGGACATCAGTGAACTAAATGGGATACTAGCTTTCGACTCCTGATTTTCTGAATTTAATTTAAATTCCACTGGCTACCATGGTGGGATTTGAACACAAGTCCCCAGAATAATAACCTAGAGTTTCAGATTACTCATCAACGAGATTATATTGTGTCACTGGCATCAGCCTGCAGAAACTTTGACAATATACAATAGAGTTTGGATATTATAGTTTCTGTTTCTTTATCTAACTAATTCCAAGCTTTACTTAATTTAGCATGATTTTCCCTTAACTATCTAAAACAGCAATATATGATGTAGACTTGGATTTTCTTGGTTGTTTATGGATAATGAAAATGATTTGATGATTAGCACTGCTTATCTTTAATTTATACAATACATTCCAAAGGGTGCCTTGCAATGAAGAGAAACACCTATTTCACTGCTTTTGGAGGAAATCGCCTTCAAACATTGTTGCGGATTCGTTTTAAGTTTTTTCAATGAGGAGCACTCAACTTCCACAGTACTGCCCATTAAAGTTATACAATCCGTGGCTCAATGATAGCAATGTTGTGGGAGATAGGCTAAGATACAAAATATTTGAACAGCTAGGAGTTAGAGGCAGTAACACAAACAAAGGTATCAGATGACGCCATAAAGTAATAAAGAAACTTAGAACCAATACCCACTGGGCTAAATTACATTCCAGAAGTATGTCAACTCAGTTGTGTTTGTGCAGTGCCTTGTACTATATCTATAGTGCCATGTTCAGTGATTTGCTATGCACTCTAGAGCCAGATGGTGAAGTACACAACTGGAGCCTTTTCTTCACAAACTTACAAGCTTTATTTACAGGGCCACACATTATAAAGATGCACCTTCAAACCCAGGCAACATCATTTTAGTCTGTTTCGACACATAGAAGCACAAGTGAATCTCCAGTTAATGCCTGCCATCTGAATACAATTAGGCAGCCACTTAAATATACGGTTGACAACAACAGCCAGTGAAAACTTTACACTAGGGTTCAGAGAACATTGGGGATAGACATTTTAATATCGCATGGTATTACATGGGCCTTGATCTCAAAGGCAAAACATTTCTTTTGTCCAAAAATTCAATTCTTTACAACTGGATATATCATATTGTCATATTCAATATACAATAAGATGTTCAATGTTAACAATATCATTTGAATTATTAGCTAACATATTTAAGTAGGTAAGATTCTAACCTACTGATCTTGATCATAATGGAGAATATATGACAACAGTCAACTGATAGAAATGGTTTTTAAAAGCGGTAGTGATGGAAGGCGTAAATAATACAAGATTACCTGAACTTTAACCCACAACAAGAGATGAAATCATGACAGAAAAATTTATACCTTATAATGTTCACACAGTATGGTCATTCCAGAGAATCTGAAGCAACTCTGAACAATGGGGTGGCACGGTGGCACAGTGGTTGGCACTGCTGCCTCACAGAGCCAAGGATCCGTGTTCAATTCTGACCTTGGGTCACTGTCTGTATGGAGTTTGCACATTCTCCCCATGTCTGCATGGGTTTCCTCCAGTGCTGCGGTTTTCTCTCACAGTCCAAAGATGTGCAGGTTAAGTTGGTTGACCATGCTAAATCGACCCTAATGTCAGGGGGATTAGCAGGGTAAATGAGGGATTAGCAGGGTATTAGCAGTAAATTGGGCCTGGGTGGGTTTGTGGTTGGTGCAAACTCGATGGGCCAAATGGCCTCCTTCTGTATTGTAGGGATTCTATGATTTGATGAATGCTATTAAGTAGCCGCAGGAACTGTAGTGTACCGCAGTACTGACTGGTAGAAGGATCTTGACAAGCTATTTCTTACAGTTATATACTGGATCAATATATTGCCCAGTTTCCTTTTAAAGTAGGGTTCAAGCAATCAGTTAATGCTCATTACAGATTCCCAAGTTCACATTCAGTATTACAACCAGTCTTTCATTTCTGATAAATGTATATACTTCTGTTGCATAGCATTAAAAAAATGATGAATGGTAAAAAGCAATGTAATGAATTCAATAATAGTCATTTTCTCTGGTATTCATGGGTAAAATATTTATGGTTAGATAACACCTGAAAAAGAGATGTTATTCACAGAAATATTGGACAGAAAATGTTTGCGGCCATTTTGTGTCTGGATAATAGCGGCTTCAGCTGAAGAGGATGTGACAATATAAATGACAAACAAATCAAAGGCATATCTTCCTGCATACAGATTTTCTATAATAGTGTCTAGTGCTGTTCAGAGACAGATTGTTTCCATGAAAATCTGGTGCAGTTGCTCCCATTTCTATGCCAGTTATCTTCAGGGACAGATTGGTATTTTTGTCCAAAAATTCAAAAGAGGGTTGACTTTGCAGCTTTAGGACTCATTGCATATTAGTGTTTTACATGAATGCAAGTATTTATGATTATTAGGATGTCAATCCACATTTTTGCAACATTACTTATTTGTAAGTAGACATGGACAAATAGCCACAAGTTCTTTACAGCCACATAAGTTATTCATCTGAGCCTCTCGACAACTATTTTTCTTGCGTAGACGTGGAATTCCTACCTCTCCATGACAAAAGACTCATTCCATGTATTCACAAATAAGAGAAGTCTTAACAGTTAAATCAGCACCAATACAATTGTTTGTTTCCATGCTTGTTTTACCTATTACTCTACCTACTGCTTAGCACAATGATGCCATCCCTTTGCCAGTTTCTTCCAAGATATGGCACAATAACCACCCCAGCAACATAAAAATATTCATATAAAAATTTTTTTCAGATGTTTTTCTCTGTTTTCTGTAATAAATTACATCAGTCAGACTTAGTCATGCCAGCTGCTACCTTAAAAAGCAGGCCAAAAATATATAAACAGGCACCACAATGTCATTCTGGCAAGGAATTATAATGTACTTGCCCCTCTAATGGCACTTCAGCCATTAATTCCTGCTGAATGCCTCCTGAACTTCCTCTCCTGTGGACTGTATGTCCAATTATGTGTATTAAAACAATTCCTCAGTTTGTAGATGAGAACCCACAGGATACACTGACACTCATTGATTTCCTCAAGTACAATTTACTTTTGTTGCCCAAGAAAATTGTCCTCAACCAATCATTTTCCAAGTTAAAGCTGAACTGAACACTTTGACTTCATTATTCTTTTTGAATTGAAAGAATTTTCTTTATTGTATATGCAATAAGGCAAAATTAAAAATGAAGATGTTGGACATTATGCACTTGGAATATAGTGTTCAATTCTGGTTGCCACACTACCAGAAGGATGGGGAGGCTTTAGAGAGGGTACAAAAAAGATTTGCCTGGATGTTGCCTGGTATGGAGGGCATTAGCAACGAGGAAAGGTTGGAGAAACTTGATTTGTTCTCATTGGAGCGATGGAGGTTGAGGGGAGACCTGATAGAAGTCTACAGGATTATGAGAGGCATGGACAGAGTTGATAGTCAGAAGCATTTTCCCAGAGTGGAAGAGTCAGTTACTAGGGAGCATAGTTTTAAGGTGCGAGGGGCAATGTTTAAAGGAGATGTACAAGGCAGATTTTTACACAGGGAGTGGTGGTTGCCTGGAACTCGTTGCCGGGGGAAGTAGTGTAAGTGCATGCAGTAGTGATTTTTAAGAGGCATCGTGACAAGTACATGAATGAGATGGGAATAGAGGGATATGGTCCCCGGAAGGGTAAGGGGTTTTAGTTAAGTTGGGCAGCATGGTCCGTGCAGGCTTGGAGGACCGAAAAGCCTGTTCCTGTGCTGTAATTTTCTTTGTTCTTTGTTCTTTATTGTCTGGATCTGGGAGCCAAATCCTGACACATGAACATCAAGCCCAGTAAATCCAGTATGGAAAGTTAAGATGGCACAAAAGTGAATGATATATGATTAGATGTAGAAGTAGTGTAACCGTGCCTAGTCCTGTTTTCTAGAACATATAGCACATTTATTATGGATTTGCTGGCTTTGATGTTCATTGTCAGGTTAGTCTCCAAAATTCAGATGGTATTTTCCTATCAATCAACATCTCCAGTTTAGTTCTTTCTTTTACTGCTCTTACTATCCTTTACTAATATCATCAGATCAGCTGCTAACTTTCCCATAGCCGAGTAATTGACAGTCTTGAACTACTGCAGTTGCTCAGCCTAACCTTTAGGTGCTCTTCATATTCTTGTCTCCATCTAGCACAATTAAAATGCCTATTTGACATTTTCATAAGTATCTCAAGCTTTAGGTTAACTGTTAGGATATTTACTTACCTTTATTAATGAATCTCTTACTCGGTCCATTTGAAAGTAAAGATGAAGGAAAATGCATTCTTAAATAATTGTGCGGATTGGAGGATGGTTTGCTGTGTTCAACATTTCTTGCGACTTTCTTGAACTTGTATCTGACCCCATCTCTGTTGTGTTGAGGCACTATAGCATCATCAAGAGATTTCAGACTTTGTTTGGAACAAAAGGTATTTATTGATAAGGGAAACTAGGTACAGGAGTTGCAGCTCTAGGTTACCCTAGAGTCAGACTTTAGTCTTTATGATGTTAACTATATAGCTACAAGAAGTATTCTGCCTGAGAGAGGACTCCACCTTCTGGGGATCATGCACTTGGAGTTCCCATTTGTCCCTCAAGTCAGGTGACTCTTTTCTGCTGCACTCTCTTAAAGAGACACACAATGCAATCACTGCAGTTTCAAAATACTCACTGGAGAAAATATTGTTGAGTTTGTTTAAAATGTTATTATGCACAATTTATCCCCACAGATTTCAAACCTATCAACACAGTCAACCTATACGTTGGAAGAATCATAGAATCTTCACAGTGCAGAAAGAGACCAGTTGGTCCGTACCGACATTCTGAAAGGGCATCCCACCTTAGCCCTCCCCCTCCACCCCTCAACCCCTCGCTCACAACCCTGTACATTTATCATGACTGATCCACCTAACCTGCACATCTTTTATAGAAGAATCATAGAAACCCTACAGTGCAGAAAGAGGCCACCTGACCCATCGAGTCTTCACTGACCACCATCCCACCCAGGCCCTACCCCCATATCCCTACACACTCACCCACTAATCCCTCTAATCTATGCATCTCAGGACACTAAGGGGCAATTTTAGCACGGCCAATCAACCTAACCTGCACATCTTCGGACTGTAGGAGGAAACCCATGCAGACATAAGGAGAATAAGCAAACTCCACACAGACAATGACCCAAGCCGGGAATCGAACCCAGGTCCCTGGAGCTGTAAAGTAGCAGTGCTAACCACTGTGCTACCATGCTGTCTTTGGACTATTGGGAAAAACCGGAGCATGGAGGAAACCCACGCGTTCCCTTTGAACTAGTTAATCAGTGGAATTGATCACACTTATCAATGTTCAGCTCTTATCATCTTGCTTAAAGGGTGTGGTGTATTTTCAAATTTCTATTTCTGCAATCACACACTTCAACACTCCACAGAGATAGAGGCAGTCAGTTTGAATATTTAAGTGTACTCTTATGGGTTGACTGGGGATAAGGGTATTCTCTCACCCATTTCTGGGCTTCCCCTCGACAATGATGACTTTATTTAAAGCTACATCTTTCTAGGGCACCTCCACCTTTAGGTTCTACTGACAGTATTTCATTGGTCAGCACTCCCTGGAGCTGGCATCTCCAGTTAAAGTTTCGTCCTGACCGCAAAAGCTTCAAGCTCGGTTAGGATTCAGCTTGCAGTGCATATGAATATGACTAAGGTGGCAGCTTCATCCCCTCAGGTTACCCTAAAGGGCCAATATTGCAAAGATCTGTAAACGTGGTAATGAACAGAAGCACTTTCTTAAGTTCACTGCAGAATTGCAATGTAGACTGACATTGAACAGAAATTCTTCCAAGTTTTTATCACAACCGTGCAATGTTAGAAGTTTCAAACAAATTTTCACAGGGTATCTATCACACTGTACTTCCATTCTTATAATCTCTGCAGCCAGTGTGTTATTGTCTTCTCATCAGGGTATATTTATCAGTAATTTATGGTTTTCACCATTATTAAATTATTTATGTTTGTCTCAATGAAATTTGAACAATTAACAAAGCCTTTAACCATTATCTGCAACTATTCATTGGTGGACCTCCTGTCAAACCAATGTTAAATCAATGACTTGTGTTCAGCAATCTTATAAAACAGTTGCAAAAAACTACAAAAAATTAACTTTAACAAATGCTCCGTTAATTTCTGTTGATACTGGAAATATTTTTGTTCACCATCGAACAATTGATTTTATTGTTAAGTAGCTGACATGGAATACTCTTTGTACAAGCTATATTAATGTCAGGAGAATGTGGAATAGTCTATAATCTATGACCAGTTCAGCCATGTATGTTAATTCATCTTCGGCACAATGTCTGATTCAATAATTTTCTAAAACCAAAATTCCCCCAGAAGTTTCAAACTAAAATAAAAAGCAATGAGAAGAATATTTGATCTATAGCAGTTGACTTACATTTTAAAATGTACTTCCTTATTCATTATTCGTTCAAACAAATACAAGACAAAATTAACTTTCCTCAAAATATTTAAACCGAGCATTGTTTCTTGGAGCATCGCATCTTCTTTCAATATTGGCAATGGCCTTCAGTATGGGCTAAAGTTCTTCATAAAAAAAACTGCATTTTCACTGAAAGAATATAGATTTTCTCCAAATTTTATTGATCTTCCAGAGTTCAGAGAAAAGAAGTCTCAGCCCTATCTATATAATCTCTCCAAGACCATTTCACTCTCTTCACTTAGCAACGTTATCTCTCCTTTCCACTTTCTCACTTTCCCTTGGAGCCAAACCTATTTCCTACAAAGAGATTTAATCACCAAGCATCCACAAATGAAATTTTAGAAGAAGCAGATCTTACTTTCGCTTCTCAATCCGTTTAACTAATGCTTAAAATTGCGAAGTTTCTTGCTGTGGTATTTAAGTGCCTATTTTATCAGTCAGCCTTGCTCATTTTAAAGTCAAATTTTTGCTTGGTGGCACTGTTTGGTCAAATGCAATCAAACTGCAATAGTGAGAGCTGCAGTGTACCCAATACTTCGGTATCAAACCCCAACTGTAAACCTACCTATCGGACAAGAACATGGCAGGAGAAATGGAAAAAGCATAGGAATTGGCTCATCGCCCCATCCCTGCCGCAAACTCCCCGATTTGTGATTTTAATTGTGCCACCAACTGAGATGAAAAATACACACACTGGAAAGAGGCATGGCATTGATGACTAGATTCAAATTAGGATCATATAATATCACCAATAATATTTTAATCTGGCAGGACAGATGTCCCACCCAGCAGCCAACTTGCACAGTAAACTGACACAGACAGGAAAAGCTATTTATAGAGGTACTTAACTGCAGACATGTGGATTTCTGTACTTTGTGAATGCCAAGGCATTTCATAAGTGGGAGATTGCTTCATTTTTATTCATTTACCTGATGCATCCTGACTAAGTCTTTTCAGATTATCATGGGTGCCATTTTTTCTTCATTAATCTAGTTTGAACCATTGCAGAAAGAGGAGTCTCCACAACCAAGAGGAGCAGTAACTGGGGCCTGTTGGAGCTCAGTAGATGACGGGCGGAGCTGCTCCTAGAAGGTCTTAGCAACTAATTGCATCTATAGACCAAGAGATACCTTAATAGATGTCTCACAGGAGCTGTAAAGCAGGAGGCTGTGCTTCACTAGTTGACATCAGCTTGTAACAGACCTACGCAATCTGCTATAGCAGCAGGCATGCAGTTCCACACCAAAGTCAATAGCACCTATTTTACCTTAGCCTCTTTTCAGGTTGCTATAGGTGACATCACCTGCATCTTCCCAGGTGCAGCACACAGCTGCACTCATCACCATCAGCTGTCCCTTGATTGAAGAATGTTTATGAATGCCAAGGCATTTCATAAGTGGGAGACTGTTTCATTTTTATTCATTTACCTGATGTCCTCCCCTGAACATTAGCTATTTGAAAGTTGAAGAAACAAGACCTGATGGAGAAGATGCGTTTCAGCCATCGGAGTTGATTTTGCAGTGGTTTGCCTGAATTCTTATGGACCTGGACTCAAGAAGGACACTAGCATTGTCTGATTGTTTTCCCAGAGGCTACGGCAGAGCATTGCAATGGAATTTATCTAACACTCTCATGTGTCACTTATTAACAGTCCGGTCTTACTGCAGTACAGGAGTTTGGTGATGATAACAGCTCACTACAAAAGAACTTTTGTTGCTTTTAGTGATCTGTGTTGTCAAACATGGGCTGCTGTAGTTTGCAGAAGCCTGAACTATCGCAGCTTATCTGATGATGGATCGCCTCGTCAATAATAACCATTTGAGAAAGGTGGCTTCCAAGGTAACGTATGGGAAATACTCAACAATCTCTAGAGCCTGTCCTTCAAAATATATGGCCAATCAATAGCCACGTAAAGGCCTCATTTTGTCACAACTGGTATTTAAACAGTGGCTAGTGGGAGACCCAACATTTAAGTTTAAATTTTATTTATTTTGTCACAAGTAGGCTTATATTCACACTGCGATAAAGGTATTGTGAAAATCCCTTAGTTGCCACATTCTGGCAGCTGTTCAGGTACACTGAGGGAGAATTTAGCATGGCCAATTTACCTAACCTGCCCATTTTTAGACTGTGGGAGGAAACTGGAGCGCCCAGAGGAAACCCCCTCAGTAAAAGGGAGAATGTGCAAACTCTATACAGACAGTGACCCAAGTCAGGAATCGAACTCAGGTCCCTGGTGCTGTGAGGCAGCAGTGCTAACTACTATGCCGTTATGCCGCCCAGGTAATCTGTTCTTGGGGTGGCAGAGGATTCCCTTCAGCTTGGGCAGTCCATACCCAATGGAGATATCTGCCTGGGCATGGTCGGCAAATGGGTGAAGACCCCAACCGTCATTAAATACTAACCCTAGATTCCCTTCCCCTTCACCAGGTCTTAAATCTAACCCCAACAAATATGCACCACTTACCTGATCCCTGGAGATCCATCATGGATCCTCTGGCTGGGACACCTACAATTCCAGCAGTGGCCACCACAACCAGTGATGCTGCCAGCACAGTAGAGCTGACAGTTCTGACTGCCCAGCAGCTCTCAAGGATGGGATATCTGCCCCACAGTAGAACTCTGGATCCACAGTATTATGGTTGACGACTGACCTCTCAAATGGCCTAACAAGCACTTAAGTCAAGGGAAATTAGGGATGGGCAATAAATACTGGCCCAGCAAGTGATGCCCACATCCCATGGATAAAAAAACTGATTTCTGGGGTTAAATTCTCGCAGGAGCTAGGAAACTGGATTTTGGGAATGTAAGTCCCCAACAGGGTCACAATACCATTGAGCATCCTGAAACTTGTCATGGTGTGATTGCCGCAAGTGGACGGTGCCCCCAACACAACCACTAAATTCTGCCCAGCAATTCGGATAGCATTCTCTCCCTGTCTGCCCTAAACTACCCACGTTTATATACTCCAGGAGTGGGACTGTGAACATGCAACCTTCTGACTTCTTCTGAAAAATTCACAAACTAAGAAAGGATTTTAGAACATGGATTTTTAAACTATTTTTAAACCAGGCATTTACACAAAATACTGCAGGTGCTGGAATCTGAAACAAAAACAGAAAAATGCTGGAAAATCTCAGCAGGTCTGACAGCATCTGTGGAGACAGACTAGAGCCAATGTTTCAAGACTAGTTGATCATTTGTCAAAGCTGCCTGCCTCAGCTCTGACGAAGGGTTGTCTAGACTCAAAACGTTGGCTCTACTCTACCTCCATAAATGCTGACAGACCTGCTGAGATTTCCAGCATTTTTCTGTTTTTGTTTAAATTTGATCTTTCTTTTCCAAAACTTGATACAATCACCAAATAAAAGGGAGAGGTCACCAGACTTTTACCGTCCCGCCCACCACTGGAATCGGAGAGTGCGAGGAGTGGACAATGGGAAAGCCCATTGACCTCAGGTGGGATTTTACGGTTTCAGGATGAGTGAGGCCATAAAACCCCGCTCACTGTCACAAAACCGATTTAATGTGGTCATTTTAAACAGGTTTTTAAAAGCCAAGTGAATTATTTTGCAAGGTTAACAGAGAAAATAATTCAAAATGTACAACAACTTTAATTCTTGAATGGGGAAGTCCAGTTCTGACCCAATGCTTTAGTTGTTCCTTAGTTTCTTATTTCAGCATCATTCCAAGTCTGAGTTGTTCAATGAGGATTTACCCCGAATCATCCAGTGCCAGAATGTAAGCAATTCTATATTGGGTCAGGATGAAAATTGAGTCAATCTGCTGTATATTCACTTATTTTGCAACAACCCAATCTCCCACCAGAAATAACATTCAGTATGCAACCTAGGTATGGAAATGGATGTTGTAACTCTATGCAAATACCAGAAATAAATGCTTGATATCAAACAATTACCCTGTGCAACAAAGGGTGTTTTGAATCTAAAGGGCTTAGAGTCCTTACAGTTGACCATAGAGCAACCAGTCATTTGTGCTGAGCTTCTTTTATTTAAAAATAACAAAATGTATTTTTTTATATAAGTGGTCATGCTTTGTTGCAGCAACCAATTGCTGTCTACCTGGAAAATGAAAATGACCCTCAGGCCAGAAACTCAGCTGGGATCAGACATTGCAGAATAAATCAAAGATTATATTTTGTCACCATCTATTAATATATTAGATTATCTGCTCCAAGCAGAATATTTCACAGTAAAGATAAAAGAAAGTATAGTTTCCTTATAGTTTGTGAGACCTACTTGCGTCATACTTTATGACCTTTCAATATTTAGACTAAAATACATTGAGGTTACAACATGAAACCTGTCTGTGACAGCTTTCACTTTCCACACAAGCAAATAGTTGTAATTACATAAACCCATTTTTTGGTTCTCGCTAGGATCTATTGTGTTTAATAATCAGAATTGAGGGAATAAAAAAGTCAAATATGATATTAAATACTTAAGACTCTGGGATTTTTACTGATATTTGGGGACCCTGTTCTGTCATTCCATAAGATTTAAGTGATCAAAAAGAAAAATTGAGGAAAAGTACTATTTTGGATGAAAGTATTGAATGCTTAGATTAAGCTTAGCGTTCTAATTCATGGAGAAGTTTTCAAAGCTCAACTGTCTTTTAAATAGATAATGATGATTTGTAACTTCATTCAAGTAGTCACTGCTAATTAAATTACCATCAATGACTTTGATTTGATTTATTATTGTCACATGTATTAGTATACAGTGAAAAGTAATGTTTGTATTGTTTCTTGCACGATATACAGGCAAAGCAAACCATACATACGGAAGGAAAGCAGAGTGCACAATGTAATGTTACAGGGTGTAGAGAAAGATCAACTTAATGCAAGGTAGGTCCATTCAAAAGTCTGACAGCAAGCAAGGCAGCAAGGAAGAAGCTGTTTTTGAATTGGTTGGTATGTGTCCTCAGACTTTTGTATCTTTTTCTCAATGGAAGAAGATGGAAGAGTATGTGTCCAGGAAGTGTGGCGTCCTTAATTACGGTGGCTGCTTTCCCAAGGCGGCGGAAGGTGTAGACAGTGTCAATAGAAAGGAGGCTGGTTTGAGTGATGGACTGGGCTTCATTTACGGCTTTGTAATTTGTTGTGGTCTTGGACAGAGCAAGAGCCATACCAAGATGTGATACAACTGGAAAGAATGCTTTCTATGGTGCATCTGTAGAAGTTCATGAGAGTTATAGCGGACATGCCAAATTTCCTTAGTCTCCTGAGTAAGTAGAGGCTCAGTGGGTTTTCTTAACTATAGTGTCGGCATGGGGGAACCAGGACAGGTCGCTGGTGATCTGGACACCTAAAAACTTGAAGCTCTCGACCACTTCTACTTCATCTCCCTTGATGCAGCCAGGGGCATGTCCTCCACTATGCCTCCTGAAAGTGATGATTATCTCCTTCATTTTGTTAACATTGAGGGAGATATTATTGTCAGTGTGGAGCACCGGTGTTGATGATGATCATGGAGAAGGTATTCTTGCCTATCCTTACTGACTGCAGTCTGTGGGCTTGGAAGAGTAGGATCCAGTTCCAGAAAGAGAGCTGGGCCACAGGCAGATGTGTCTAGAAGGAATAAATTTGTTAAAGGCTGAGGTGTAGTGTTTGAATAGGAGTCCGACATTGGTGTCTTTGTTATCTAGATGTTCCAGGGTTGAGTGCAGGGCCAGGGAGACAGCATCTGCTGTGGACTTTGGCGACGGTAGGCAAACTGTAGTGGATCCAAGCAGTCTGGGAGGCGGTAATTGGATTTGTGCCATGGCTAACCTTTTGAAGCACTCCATAATGATGGATGTCAGTACCACTGGACAATAGTCATTAAAGCACACTGCCTGACTTTTCTTTGGTACTGGGATGATGGTCATCTTCTTGAAACAGGTAGGGACCTCAGATTGGTGTAAAGAGAGGTTGATGATATCTGCAGATACCTCCACCAGCTGATCTGCACAGCACCTGAGCACTCGTCTGGGTACCCCAACTGGGCCAGTTGCTTTCTGTGGATTGACTTTTGACATGGCTGCTCTGATGTTGACAATGGTGACCTTGGATACAGGTTCGTCTAAGCCTGAGCCAATGTTATGGCTTTTCCAAATCTATCCTACAGAATCAAGATGATTGTCCTTTGATGTCCAGGAACATAAGAACGTAAGAACATAAGAAATAGGAGCATGAGTAGACCATCTAGCCCCTCAAGCGTGCCCCGCCATTCAATAAGATCATGGCTGATCTGAAGTGGCTCAGTTCCACTTTCCCGCTTTCTCCCCATAACCCTTAATCCCCTTGCCTACCAAAAACCTATCTACCCGTGTCTTAAATATATTTAGCGAGGTAGCCTCCACCACTTCAACGGGCAGAGGAATCCAGAGATTCACCACCCTTTGAGCGAAGAAGATCCTCCTCAACTCTATTCTAAACTGCCCGCATCCCCCCCTTATCTTGAGGCTGTGCCCTCTAGTCCTGCTGTCCTTTCTGAGCAGGAAGAACCTCTCAACCTCTACCCTATCCATCTCCTTCATCTTCTTATACGTCTCAATAAGTTCCCCCTCATCCTTCTAAACTCCAACGAGTACAAGCCCAGTCTATTCAGCCTCTCTTCATAGTTCAATCCCCTCAACTCTGGTATCAGCCTAGTGAACCTCCTCTGCACTCCCTCCAAGGCCAAAATATCCTTGCACAAGTGCGGCGACCAAAACTGCACACAGTACTCCAGCTTCTTCTGCATTGCAGCAAAACAGATACCAGAAGCTAACATTAACTTATTTTGTAGTACCGTGGAAGTACTTTGGGAATAGTATTGTGAAAATATTTGCACCAACTTAATAATAAGGTTTAAATTTGTTGAAATGGGGTTTGAGTTTGCAGAAAGTATGCCGCCTGGAAATTATTCACAAAATATTAGCTCTGCTTTCTTGAGATAACTGTGCAGGACTAGTTAACAAAATCAGGTGAAAGGATAATATTTTGCAGCCAGGAAATTCCAGAATTTTGGAGATTTCTCTGGCTAAGTGCGCAGGTCTCCCTCAATCTACAAAGCATCTATTTTGCCCTGACCCTGGATTCAGCAGTTTTCAGAGGTGGAAGTACCACTCTCATTTTTAATGCACAATATACGGATGGCTTTGAGAGTATTGTGTCATAACTACTGGTGAAAAAGTTTACAATTGTTATTAATGTTTTCTTTGCATTTTCATTATTGCATTCATAGAATCACAGAATCCCTACAGTGCAGAAAGAGGCCATTCAGCCCATCTAGTTTATACCAACCCTTCTTTTTTATCTTAGACAAGCCATATCCCCATAACCCCACATATTTACCCCACTAATTCCCCTAACCAACACTTCTTGGGACACAAAGGAGCAATTTAGCATGGTCAACCCACTTAACCTGCAGATCTTTGGACAGCGGGAAGAAACCGGAACACCCGGAGAAAATCCATGCAGGCATAGGGAGAACGTGCAAACTCCACACAGTCGCCCAAGGCAGGAATTTGAACTCGGGTCTCTGGAGTTGTGATACAGCAGTGCTAACCAATGTTCTACTGTGTCTTTTTGTGCTTGTTTAGGTCAGATTATTCTGCATTCCAAGACTTTTATTTCAGAATCCATTTTATCCTACTGTCTTGCAGTTAACTGCTATTTTGCTTCCAGCAATTCAAGTGAACAGGATGAGAATTCCTCTGACAGTTCCATTGACACTTCTGAATTGAGAAGAGGAAGAGTAGCTCCTCAGGGTACAGGAGAGACAAATGTTACTCTGCCTTACACATCTTATATATACTTATTACAGGAGATGGTGTATTTATTACTCTAGATATGGCTCAGAACTGTTTCTGGGTGAGAGTAGTCTGAAGAATACAAGTATCGTAGATGGCATTCATGCCGCTGTATAGACCATTGAGTCTGGCACCACCTTTTGTTGGACAAGTTATATTGATGTCAGTTGAGGAAGTTTCCCTCTCACATCCCACTTTCCTCTTATTCCACACACTCTTCTGATTTGAAAGTTGCATGTGTGCAAACTTGCAGCTGTTACTTTTTCTCCACCCCTCATTTCAATTTTGCCTGTGTGCCTTTCTCATTCAGATACCCAAGAAGTGCAATCTGTCCAGACAGCAGAGGAATAATGGGAAGGCTGTGATAAAGAATCACACTGTACTCATGAATATGTTCAAGTTACCAGCTTAGAGACTGACACTGCACATACATTAGAGGACAGCATAGCAGTGGAGACTGCAATAATGGCTCGCAGCCAGGGTATGGAGCAGGGATAGCACAGATACCAACACACCAGAGGACGAGGTTCCACGTGGATTCTGCTCAAGGGGACTCAGATGAAGAGTCCGATATGGTGGTCAACAAAATGAAGCAGATGGATCTGCACAACAGAATGCTTGATGCCTTGGGAGGTCTTTTAGAAAGTCTGCATTCAACCAAGAAGCATAGAAGAGTCCAGCACCAACTTGGCACAGGGCTTGGGCCCCACGTTTTCCAGAATAGAAGGCCTTTCCAATTCTGTTCACATGCCTATGTGCATCAATAGTTATATCCTTTTACAGACAGGAAAGAGTCTGACAAACTGTACTTAATTCCTCTCAGCACCTGTCCATAAGGAGAAGGTGTTTTGAATTATTTTTTACAGTTTGCAGTGGTGTGTTTCCCAAACCCTCAGTTTCTGTGGTCCAATTTACTAATAATCTGCAACCAACCATGTTATGATTAACTCAGAAGGTTAATTTATTTCACATTCAAAACCTAGGGAAGAGTTTTTGCAACTTTGCACGCTACTACACATGCACAAAATGGAGGATGGAAAAAAACTTTCTACAATGATGGACAGTAACAGCACAAAAACCACATAAAGGAATATTTGTTTGTGATTTCCAGAGTCAAAGTCCAACAAGGAATTTTATTCATGCTAGTGGGTGGCACGGTGGCACAGTAATTGGTACTGTTGCCTCACAACACTAGGGACCTAGGTTCAATTCCAGCCTTGGGAGACTGTGTGGAGTCTGCACATTCTCCCTGTGTCTGTGTGGGTTTCCTCCAGTGCTCCAGTTTCCTCCCACAGTCCGAAGATATGCAGGTTAAGTTGATTGGATGTGATAAATTGACCTGAGTGTCAGGAGGATTAGCAGGGTAAATATGTGGGGTTATTGAAATAGGGTCTGGATGGGATTGTGGTCGGAGCAGATTTGATGGGCCAAATGACCTCCTTCTGCATTGTAGGCATTCTATGGTCAGTTAGCAGAAAGAGCAGAGTAGTGGAATCACTTTAGAATTTGTGCCAATATCCTAAGATGAAGTAGGTACACAGAAACTGGGTGGGTACTGCAGGCGATGGGAGGAAATCTTCCAGCAGAGAAAGCTTGAAGAGCAGGCTGATTTTCTGGCTGGAGGCCCACTTCTTGGTGAATCACCAGTTGGATGTCAAAAGCGGATTGCTTGTGGGGTTAAATATGTAATGTTAAAGCTATCCAAAAAAGGCCAGAGGTTTGGTTCATGTCACATGTTGCTTAATGGTTGTTTGCAGCTTAGCAATTAGTTTCTCTACTTCTTGCCAGAATTCTATTGTTGCTCCTTAGGGGGGAAACAACTGTTTATAACATTTCTTCCAGTATGAGTTTCTCTTTTGTGATAGGGCATAATGGGGAGCCAATTAATCTGAATGTCTTCACCTTTTCACAGATTACAAAGGGTCTACCCAATGAGCTGTGAGATTCCATAGACTGAGTGAAGAATTATCTTGTTCTTGTAATTCTTGCGTTGGAATCCTACCACCTCACTTGCTATGGAATTGGAGCGAGCGAGGAGTGGACAACGGAAATGACCATTGACTCTGGGCAGGAATTTCTGGTTCACTCAAGGAAGGCCATGGCTATGTGACTTGTAGCAGCCATCCTTTTAGGTTCAGCAGAAAATCCATTAAAAAAAGAACAACATGAGTAAAGTTTTCCATCTAATAGGAACCAAAAAATTATGTTTCCACATTCAAATCCATCAGTGCTACTGTTCCGTTAACTTGTGTCACTTTCAAGTATAAGAATGCCCAAGACCCTTCATAAGTAGCAGAAAGAACAATGAATGCAAAGTCAGGAAAGAAGAAAATAGATCAAAACCTGGTTTGATGAGATGAATTTTGGGGAGAGAGTTTAAAGCTGCAGCTAAAGGTTGTGGAGTATAAAGTTCACCAGTTTAGGGAAAACACAACTAATTTATTTACAGGTTAAAACTATACAGAGGCTTGCTGCCTCATGTCTGCAATCCTGGGATGACACTGACATTAGAAGCCTGTGTTTACCAGGATAATCCCCCATCCTGCTCCCTGAATGGTTTCCCCAGGTCATGTAATCCTTACTCTGCAGATTGATTCTTAATGGGGCAATCACAACTTGGAGCTCTGGGAAGGGGAAATTTTCAGAAAGTAATCATGAGGTAACAAATGCACCAGCCAAAGGCAGAAAAATCGAATGAAAGGAGTATCAGAGAAGGAATAGTTGGCTAAAAGAGAGCACAGAGATATGGTGAAGTTTGTTTTGGAAGGATTTTTAAATGAAAACAAGGATATTCAATTTAATACATATCCATTAATGTGATTCTCAGCTCCATTAAACATCCATCAGTGGTACATGGCTCACAGGATTATACTTATGTTACATAATAACATTATATCATACATCATTATGCCATAAATCTTCTTGCAGCACCTCAAACAAGAGACTACAGTTTAATTAAACAAGTTACAATTACTTTTATAATTTAAAGCAGATTTAACACAGCCCTGACTTAGCCAGTCTATCAAAAAATCTAGTTAAACCTCTATGCTGTTGTCAGTATTTTACGTGCAGGCCTGTTAAATACTAGTGGCAAAGCTTTACACACGGTAATAAAGAGTCACACATAAAAGGTGATAACCATTAACTGCGAAGCAATTTGAACAAAGCTTCTGATTTGCTCTCACATCACCATAACAAACTGTTACATTAAAACAGCAAAAGACAGATGTGGTGCTCCAATTAAATGAAATGAAACATGACAAGGTGAGGCAGTAACCACATACACAAGGCTGAGACAAATTGATGTATCAGCAGTATTATGATCAAAGCAATTTTGAAATTTATTGGAACTTTAGAAAGAAATTCCCCTTGAGAGATCAGTGATTGCAGATACACAAATCTTTGAAGGTGGAAGAACAGGTAGGTAGAGTCATAAAAAAGTGATGGAATTCTGTTTTTTATACATAAGCACATTAAATATAAACACAAGGAGTTGACATTAAATTTGTATATGACATTGGAAAGGCCACAGCTGGAATAATTTTGCAATTCTGGGCACTTATGAAATCAGAGAATCCCTACAGTGCAGAAGGAAGCCATTTGGTCCATCAAGCCTGCACCGATAACAAACCTATCTAGGCCCTATCCCACAACATTCACCATGTAGTCTTCCTGACACTATGATGCAATTTACCATGGCCAATCAATCTAAGCCATGTATCTTTGGACTGCGGGAGGAAACTGGAGCACCTGCAGGAAACCCCACGCAAACATGAGGAGAACATGCAAATTGCACACAGACAGTAACCTGAGAATTGAATCAGGGTCCCTGGCACTATAAGGCAGCAGTGCTAACCACTGTGCCACCATGCCACCCTTCAGTGAAAAAAAACTTAAGATCATGGCATGGATGAAACAAGGAGATATTTGTACTTGTACAGTATTTTTAATGACCTCAGGATATCCAAAAGAACAATCAATAACATAGTTGTCAAGTGTAGATATAGATATCATGTCAGGAATTAGATTATCCTAAGGAAGAAAAGTGGAGAAAGGGCATTTTATCAATGGAAGAGTGTTAAAATAGATCTGAACAAGTCTATTTTATAAAGCAAGGTTTTCAGAGCTTAAGCATCAAAGGATAATATCCACTGGTTTCCAAATAACCAGCAAGGGGATAGAGACTGAAGTGTACATGAGACAAGTACAGTGAAAAGTTAGAGGAATACTTTGTTCACAGTAAGTGTTATTAGAATATGGCAAGCTTTACGACTATTAGCTTCAAAAATAGAGACCATAGGCCGGATTTTCACAGTGATGGAAAAACTGAGTTCAAACAGTGTGGGAGAGTCACACATTGAAAGAGTGGGTGTAAGTAGTCTTGATGGTTGGATAAGGCCTCTGTAACAGTTATGATCTGAAGTTTTTAAATGCACTGTTCTTAAACTTTAACAGAAAACAGATTGCAGATGTCTTTGAAAGTTCATCAAAGCAACCCATCTGCTGAGCTGCTTTGATTAACAGGCATCTGTTAGAAAGAAAAGTAGCATCTGGTTGTGCTGTCTAAATAGAGCTCTTTGTAAACACTATGCCAAGGGCATAGCATTATGTTATGAATGCTTGGCTTGGTTTCAAAAGCTACAATGATCTCAGCAAGGGTTTCTGAATTTACAATTTAATTGGCAGCTTAAATATACTATTGACAGATTGGCTGTCTTTGATTTGAATACTAGACAGGCATTTATTAGTTTTTAGAAGGAATTAATCACATGCAGTGATTGAAAAGCTTTAAGAGGATTTCAAGAATGGGATTTATTTCGCTATCAAGTAGGTAGGAGTGAGAACTGTATTAGCTTGTTAAAAGTTCATATTTTTCATTTCCACATGGGAAGGATGCAGGTTATGTTGATTGGCCATGCTGAATTGCCACTCAGTGTCAAGGAGGTCAGCAGTGTGCATATGTGAGGTTACAGGGACAGGGCCTGGGTGGGATTGTTGTCTATGCAGATTCAATGGGCCGAATGGCCTCCTCCTCTGCTGTAGCTATTCTACGATTACATAATTCTAATGTGGTCAGCCCATGGTGGATACTAGATGAGTGGCTTTGGATATAGCATGGGGCAGCATGGGGCTGGGTGAAGATTGCAAGTTGACATGGAAGTGACATGAACGATAGGAGAGACCGTGGCTAGTGTGTGGGGGTATGAAGGGGCATGAGTGTGTGGGGGGGCTGCGTTGTGAGAGATCAAAGCTAGAGGATCACCAACTTTAAGAGCAACTGGGGCCAAGTTTAGAGAAACAAGGTCAGCTTTTTAACCAGCAAACTGGCTTTCTGAAATAAAATAGACTACATCTTCATTTTTGAGGAATTGGAAAAAAAAGATTTAAAAAGATATGGCAAACGGGTAGAAGGCATTATTGGCAAATGCCATCCAGAGTAATTTTCAGGTATCAGGAGGAGATTAAGTACTGCAATCTTAGTGTTTTGTTACTAAAACAAATACATAGTTGTGTTCCTGTCAACATTTTTTTTATTTTCACTGCTTTACTTCAACAAATATTATATTGCATTTACTTTATTTATAAAATATTGATTTGTTGTTCATTCCCATTCTAAAGGGTAGACAACAGGCAGGTGAGCATTTGGATTTCATGTGGCAACTTTGCCACTGCCATTCCACTGGTTGGAATTTTAACTTTGGAGCAGGGAAGTATTATCAGAAGACAGTGAGATCCTGTGTTAAATTTGCAGATTGGACTATCATGGCACTGGCCACATTTTAAACCACAGAACTGTGTTGAAGTTCAATAGGAGCAGCAAATGATTCCCTTGTGGGCTGGAAAAAGATGCATGCTTCTTCAGGGATCCCAAGGAAAGCTCTAATATGCCCTGCCCTGAATTACGCTCCCTTCCCTAATTGTGATGTTCTTCTAACATCTACTTAACTGCTTAAGGTCACTGGCACCAACTTCCTGTCACCGCAATCCCCTCCCTGTCCATTGGCCAAGTAATTTTCTCCATTGGCGTCAGATGGGAGACAGTTATGGGCAGATGAGATCCAATGCTGTGGAAAGTCAATGGTTTACTGCCTGCCTCGGTGCCACCTATATGACTCTCACCAGCATTACAGGTTGGTCATTCGGAATGTGGCTTCCATTTCTAAACAGGGAGTGACACTGATTTAATTTAATTACAAAATACAGCCTCCAATAGGCAAGGGTCCCCACACACTGAAAAATTGCTGGATCGCACTAATGAAGTGATCAGGCCAGTTTTATGTTTCCAGGATGGCACTGGGTACTCTGCCAATGAGAAAGCCCAGAGCCTCAATGCAGTACATGCTGCCAAAGTTAGTTACATTCCAAAGATAAAACAAATTGAAACATCAGTAAACTACCCTAGGGTTATTTATACAATAATGCACTCAAGTTATGTACATAGATCACATGATTTGTTGTGACACTAGTTGAATGGTAAACTACATATCAATACAGTAAAATATAATTGACACATTTTTGAGTTTATCATTACTACGAGAATTTATGGAATGTTAAAATGTAAACCATGTAGACATAACAAATAAAGATTTGAGTGAAACATTCTTACTGAACATTGTGATCAACCTTGCAGCAATCTGATGTAATATATACAGGAAGATGACAACTTTGCACATTAGACTGGAATGTATTTTACTGGCCCTTCAATAGCAGAAATTGGCTATAGAAGAGGTAGAGGAAGTGTGAGTAATGGTCCAGTGAAATATCAGGAATCTGCATTGGGAATGGCTCCCAATCACTGTTCTGCTGTTGGGAAAGGTTTCCAATGGCCCTCTGCCACTCCACATGGGCTGACGTAATTATGAGTCCAATTACAACGTGCCCAGCATGTTGTTGATGGCTAACTGGAAGTGGTTCCTTGCAGGCCTCCAGGAGACAATCAGAGTTGGCAATCCCAAATCCCACAGAGAGTGCTATGGGCATGAAATGCACCCTCAGTACTCCCAAGGGGGTCAAGGGAGAGGAATGGCCAGTTGGGGGAGGGGGGGGTGGGTGGAGTGGTGAGGGCAGGAGCTCCCAGGTCCTGTAGGGAAGCCATCCCAAATCTGACGGGGCCTTCAGAGTGTAGTCTCCCCCTCACTTTCGCATTCATGATTGAGCAAAGTTGAAAAATGGATTTCCTGCTTGCCCGTGTGATGACCTAAAAATCCCACAGGCAATGTAATATTCCAGGCAATATGGTAGATAGTCCTTTCAGTGTCAGCAGAAACACTGCCGATCTGTGCCTGTGCCAACAAAACAAAATATCGTGCAGATGCAAGATGCATGCCTGATATCATCACATATTAATTTAAGTTCTTCCAAGTCGGGCATGTCCCACCTAGCCCATCGAATTATAGAATGGTGATAGGGCAGAAGGAAGTTATTCGTCCTGTGCTGGCACTTCATAAAAACAACCCTGTTAGTCCCACTCCACAGTCTCGTATTTTCATGTGCTTATCCAAATCAATTTTGAAAGTTAATACTGAATCTGCTTCCGCCAATATTGCCAGGTAGTAAATTTCAGATTCTGACTAATTGCACGAAAACACTTTCCTGCATTTTGCTACTGCTTCTGTTGTCAATCACCTTCAATTCATATCCTCTGGATTTTGACTATTTCGCTAATGGAAGTAGTTTCTCCCTATCTACTTCATCCTCTACAGAGCTCTCATGATTTTGAACTTTCACAATATTCTCCCAAACCAACTTCATGGTTTATTACGACCATCTTATTCAGTCTTATAAATTCAAACTCAAGTATCCATTCTTCTGCGTTTCACAGAATTCAAAACTTCATGGAACACACTGAACCACATTGTGGATTGTAATATGTATGCAACAGTATGTGTTTCAGTTATACTGACATTTTGGACCAATTTATGGCTTCTTCTTCAACTGAATCATTTACCATGGATACAGAAAACATTTTAACAAAGCATTTACTATGTCAAGTAACTTGTTCAAGTGATACTTGAGATTCAAAATCATTAAGGAACTATTTAGTCAGTGTTTCATAGGCAAGGCAAATGTACCATTTTCAGCATTGAGAATCTGGATTGTTTGGATGAGATAATTCCCTCAGAACATTCTGTCAAGCTTCAGCCTTTCAACAACCAGCTGTAACAATAAAGCTATTCACATGAATGCTGAGGTTGATTTCAAAACAGAAATCATGCCTCACCCTCTCCCAGATTTGTATTTATGTCTGTGTTGTTACAGTCTATGTCTATATGAGTTTAATAACTAATTTTATTACAACAATAATTTTCAGAACTCCTGCAACAGTAGGGTTTCTTTGTAGACTGCTCTGTGTTGCTGCAGTTTTATGTAATGAGCATGACTCATAAAGTAAATGAAACAAGTATAACTATTTTATGAGAATATGGTCAAAATTGCTATTCCTGTTTTAATATTCAAAATGCTGTTTTTTTAAGATTTGTAATATAAATAGTATAATATATCACAAGATTAAAGGCCAGCAATGGAAAACCGCAATGAGTGGTTATGAAAAATAGAATTGAGTTGTATCAGGTTTATTAGCAATACTTGTGATAATCTAATCCACTCTTAGCTTCTACATTCATGTTCATTTTGAATTGTAAATGTGATGGAAACGTCATATAACTCAACTGGTACACCATCTGTCCAAATAAGATTACGCTTCCAACTGCAAGTTATTTCCTCTGAAGCATAGTACTTCTGATAACTCATGATCGTCATGGCAGGATTATCTTCAGTTTGCAAACTATTGCTCTGAAACCATGCATATTTGATTCAAATATGTCAATGAGAAAGCCAGTGTCTTGAGAGGTTTTGCCTGTCCCAAGTGGTGGAGAAGGTTGAGTTGGTACATGGGGATTAAATAAGGCAATGATGTGAGTAAGCATGGATGCCTTTACTCATCCGTGATACATAAATTTAAATAAGTTAGATAAAAAGAATAAAAGGGTATGAAGGGTTTTGATGGTAAGACAGTTGCTAACTAGAGGACAAAGATTATAAAAAACAGAAGGGAGGTGAGGTCAGCTTGTCTTAATACAGCAAGGTTTAATTAACTTGAATGCATCACGGGTAAAGACAGCAAAAGCAGATTCAACTGTAACTTTTAAAAGAGGAAATGATAAACACTGAAGAGGAAGAATTTGCAGGTTGAAGAGGAAAGAGCGCAGGAGTAGAACTAGTACGTAAAGTTAATGTTTATTTACTAGTGTCACAAGTAAGCTTAATTTAAAACTGCAATGAAGTTACTGTGAAAATCCCCTAGTTGTCACTGACTCCGGTGCCTGTTTGGGTACAGTTGAGGGAGAATTTAGCATCACCAATGCAACTAACCAGCACGTCTTTCGGTCTGTGGGAGGAAACACACCGAGACGCAGGGAGAAAGTGCAGACTCCACACAGACAGTAATCCAAGCTGGGAGTCAAACCCAGGTCCCTGGCGTTGTAAGGCAGCAGTGCTAACCATTGTGCCACCATTCTGGGGAGACAGTGTCATAGCATTAATGTTACTGAACAAGTTATGGCCAAATTAATGCCCTGGGGACAGGAGCTCAGATCGCCTCCGGGCGGCTGGTGGAATTTAAATTCAATTTTTTTTAAAATCTGGAATTAAAGCCAGCCTGAGTAATATAATTTCATTCACGGGATGTGGCGGTTGCTTGTTAGATCAGCCTTTATTGCTCAATCCTAATTGCCTTGAGAAGTTGGTTAGGAGTTGCTTCTTGAACCACTGGAGTCCCTCTGTGGGTACACTCACAGTGCTGCTCGGGAGGGAGTTCCAGAATTTTGACCCAATAGCAGTGAAGGACCAATGATACATTTCCAACTCAGGATGCTGAGTGACTTGGAGGGGAACCTCAACATAGTGGTGTTCTCATGTGTGTGCTGCCCTTGTCCTTTTAGATGGTGGCAGTCATGACTATGGAAGATGCTGCCCAAGGACTCATGGTGAGTTCCTGCAATGCATCTTACAAATGATACACATGGCTGCCACTGTTCATCAGTGATGGTGGGAATGAATGTTGGTGAAAGGTGTGCCAATCAAACAGGCTTCTTTGTATTGGTTGGTGTCAAGCTTCTTGAGTGTTGTTGGAGCTGCACCATCCAGACAAGTAGAGATTTTTTAATCACAGTCCTGACGTACATTGTAGATTGTGGATAGGTTTTGGGGAGTCAGGAGGTGAGTTACTTGCCAAAAGATTCCTCGCTGCTGACTTGCTTTTATAGCCACAGCATGGACTACTTCGGTATTTGAGGATTTGCAAATGATGTTGAATATTGTGCAGTCATCAGTAGACATCACCACTTCTGATCTTATAATGGAAGAAAGTTCATCATTGCTGAAGCAGCTGAAGATGGTTGGGCATAAGACATTATCCTGATGGACTCCTGCAGAGATGTCCTGGAAACAAGATGATTGGCCTCCAAACACCACAACCATCATCCTTTGTGCCAGGTATGACTCCAATCAATGGAGGTAGGTTTTATCTCTAAACATAAGAACATAAGAAATAGGAGCAGGAGTAGGCCATCTAGCCCTTCGAGCCTGCCCCGCCATTCAATAAGATCATGGCTGATCTGAAATGGATCAGTTCCATTTTCCCGCTTTCTCCCCATAACCCTTAATTCCTTGTCTATCAGAAACCTATCTACCCTGATACCTATTAACTCCAATTCTGGAGCCAAAGATGCCATACTTGGTCATTTGCTCCTGATGCAGTCACTCTCATGTCACCTCTGGAATTTAGCTCTTTTGCCCACGTTTGAATCAAGAGCTGAGTGGCCCTAGGAGAATCCATATTGAATGTCCATGAGCAGGTGCAATAGAATTATTATTGATTACCATAAAACCCTTCCTGTTCTTTAGAGAAGGAAATCAGCCATCCTTACCTCGTCTGGACTCAAGTTCTGCAGCAAATTGGTTGACTCTTAATTACCCTCCGAAGTGACCTAGCAAGTCACTCAGTTAAACCAGAACACTATAGAAAGGTCAAAAAGGAATGAAATCTGACACACAGTCTGTCAGCCTAGCACCACTGTGGGTGAACCTGCACCAGATGACCTTCGACAGTTCAAGGAGGTAGCTCAGCATCACTTCCTCAAGGGCAATTAGGGATGGGCAACAAGTGCTGGTCTTGCATCCCATCTTGTGAATGAATAAATATAAATGGGAGTGCCCTTTCCAAAAGTTTGACGCAGGCAAAATAGGCCAAATAGCTTCAGTTTGTGCTGTATGATTCTATGAAACTAAACTTCAACTAGAGATAAATATATTTGTGCTTAGACGCAAGGGAACATTGTTCAGGTTTATTTCCATTGAGGCTTCTAATTTAAATGTTTTTAGAAGTGAATCTCTGAAGGAGAACACCCATGGAAATGTGCTCCCAAAAACAAATTTCTTCTGTTCTTTTAAGAGATGTGTATAGAATACATTATATTGCAAAAATACAAGGAATCTTATAATGACCTTTACATCACAGAAGTAGGCCAACTCATTGTTTCTGTGTCGTTCAATAAAGATCTGACTACACTACTCCCATTTTCCAGCGCTTGCCTGTAGCCCTGGAGATTATGGGAGTGCAAGTGAATATTGAAATACTTCTTACATGTTATGAGAGTTTCTGACTCACCGTTTCAGGCAGTGAGTTCCAGATTCCCACCATCCTCTCGATGAAAATGTTTCTCCTTAACTCCCCTCTTAGCCTTCTACTGCTATGCCCCTGGTTACTGACCCCTCTCCCAATGGAAATTGTCTCTTCCTATCCACCCCATCTATGTCCCTCATATCTCATACACCTCGATTAGGTTCCTTCTCAGCCTTGGCTGCCCCAAGGAAAACAGACCAGCTTATTCAATCTTTCAACATAGCTCAGATCCCCCAGCCCTGGCAGCCCTGGTAAATCTCTTCTGCCCCCTCTCCAGAGTAATCACGTCCTTCTTGTAATGTGGTGACCTGAACTGCACACAGTACTCCAGTTGTGACCTAACCAGTGTTTTAAACAGTTCCAGCATGACCTTACTGCTCTTGTATTCTATGCCTTAGCTGACAAAGACAAGTATTCCATATGCCTTCTTAACCACCTTATCTCTCAGGATCCCTGCAGAGCCCTATCATTCATTGTGTAATCCTTTGCCTTGTTTGCCCTCCTCAAGCGCATTACCTCACACTTTTCTGGGTTGAATGCCATTTGCCACTGCTGTACCCACCTGACCAATCCATTGATATCCTCCTGCAAGCTAGAGCTATCCTCTTCATTATTTACCATCCTACCAATTTTTGTCTCATCTGCAAACTTCTTGGTCCTTCTCCCTACATTTAAGTCCAAATCATTGGTGTATGCCTCAAATAGCGAGGGCCAAGCACTGAGCCCTGCAGAACCCCACTGGTAAGAGACTTCCAGTCACTGAAACATTCCTCTATCATCACTCTCTGCTTCCTGCCTCTCAGCCAATTTTGGATTCAATGTGCCACTTTATCTTGATTCCCATGGACCTTGTTTGACCTGTCTGCCATGAGGTACAAAAGCCTTGCTAAAAGTCCGTTTAGGCCACATCAAATGCATTACCCTCATCAATATTCCTGGTTGCCTTCTGAAAAAATTTGATTAAATTTGTCAAATATGACCTTCCCTTAACAAATCCATGCTGACTATCCCTGGTTATTCCATGTCCATCCAAGAGATATCCAACAGATATACTCTGTTCCTCAGAATTCTTCCTAGAAACTTCCCCACCACCGAGGTTAGACAGACTGTCCTAGGATTTACTGATTTGATTTATTATTGTCACATATATTAACATACAGTGAAAAGTATTACTTTTTGCGTGCTATACAGAAAAAGCATACTGTTCCTAGAGAAGGAAACAAGGGAGTGCAGAATGTAGTGTTACAGTCATAGCTAAGGTGTAGAGAAAGATCAGCTTAATGCAAGGTAAGTCCATTCAAAAGTCTGACAGCAGCAGAGAAGAAGCTGTCCTTGAGTTGGTTGGTAAGTGATCTCAGACTTTTGCATCTTTTTTCTGAAGGAAGAAGGTGGAAGAGAGAACGTCCGGGGTGCATGGGGTCCTTAATTATGCTGGCTGCTTTGCCAAGGCAGCAGTAAGTGTAGATAGAGTCAATGGATGGGAGGCTGATCTATTCTGGTCTATCTCTACTTCCCTTTTTAAACAATGGGACAATGTTAGAAGTCCACTGGGCAGAGAGGATTTGAAAATTACTGCCAGTTCCCCTGATATCTCCTCCCTTGCCTCCCCCAACAATATTCTGCAATCCACATGAAGATCTTTGGTCAGTAATTTGATTTTTTTGTGCTTAAGAGTGGGAGAATCTCTGGTGAGCCATGCTTCCTGCTATAAAGCTATAAACCTCTGACAACGGGCTAGCAACCTGCTCCATAAAAACCTTGCTATGGGAACAAATGAAAGTCTGCCTTGTGTACCACTAGATGTGGGAAGTGAAACAATAACAAAATTATCTAACACCAACAACTCTGGCAACCCACTAAATGAAAACCAACTTCTTAAAACCTCAGTAGTTTTGGCAATTGTTAGGCATTCACTCAACATTTATTCACATGTTTTGGCTGTCAGCCTTCCACTTCAAAGAAATTATTATGTGCTTTTTCCGATAGTTTATGTGTGTTTGACCATGGTGTCATGAAATCACAGCCTTTTATGTTTCTTTTTTAATCCTGCAACTGAAACCCTGTAGTTTGAAATGAGACAGCACAACCTGCTTTAAAAATGTGAGGTCACTTTCCAAGGTGAGAAAAGCAATCAGTACCTGCCTCCAACACCCTTCATGAAGAAATGTGAAGAGAGAGATCAAAACCCAACACTGAGGAACATATTAAAAATACAAAGTGCTGAACTTTAATCAACTGTAATATTATCATGGGGAACCACTCACCAGCCAGGATACACAACCAAGAGGCATTCGAACCACCTGCAGAGAATGAAAGAACCCCATCTCCCACTGATTTTCACTATCTTGAAATGTGTCAAAGGTTTGTGAGATGAAACGTCAAAATGTGATGACAGCACACATGGTAATCGATTTTCCTTGGGGTATACCGCGAGCAGGATTTTAAGAACTAAGTTTGTCTTGCAGAAGCACAGGAATTTGGAGAATCTCTCTCTCTGAAGTTAGGTAAAGCCCAATTGCCACAGCCTAAAATTTTAGCATGAGAAATAGTGAACATCCATTGGTCAGAACATCAGGAGAATCTCATCGATCTCTGGAAGATGGATTATAACAGCTTCTTCTCTGCTGCCATCAGAATGGACCTACCTTATATTAAGTTGATCTATTTCTACACCCTAGCTATGATTGTAACACTACATTCTGCACCCGCTCCTTTCTTCTCTATATATGGTATGCTTTGTATAGCATGCAAGAAACAATATGTACTGTATATTAGTACATGTGACAATAGTAAATCAAATCAAAAACAAATTGTCTCCATAAAATGCAGTTACATGGACTTCAGTTCAACTCTGGGATTTTAAAGTAATCAGCTAACTTAAAATGACCACAACATTCAACAATCTACATCTAAGGACTTAACATATTCTTTTAACTTTCTATTTGGACTCTAATTTTCCTTACTTCTGACATTTGTGTGTCTGTAATGCCATATCTTATTTTTTCCTCAGGTTCAGTAGCTAATAAACTTGCTATTTCTTTGACTCAAGAGAAACTTGTGAATGGTTCCTTATTGTTCACTGCATTGCTAGTAAAAAATACATTTGCATTTGGAAAAGGTAGCCATGGGGAAAATAAATGGAAAAAATCTTTGCTGCGTTCAGGCAAGGAGGCTGAATAGGGGGAAGCCAGTTCATTCCTTCTTACCTGGCTGTAACAATGGAATGAAACGTACCTTCACTTCTCATATGAAGATACACTTCACAACTTATCACAAACTCTTCAATATCTAAAAATAGCTTCTTGCTACCACTTTTGTAAGTGGTACTCTCTCTGTAATGCCTTGATGAAGTTCCTCCAACAATCTCTTTCTAAAGCTTGTTGGAATGATAATTCATAAACCCAATACGAGACAGCCTTGAACTACACTTAGTTCATTTCTGTCTAAAATACTCCTGCAATGTACAGCCTCTTTAGGCCAGCTATTAATGGCGCAATTGGGCATGTTATTGAGCACCTCATCGATGGGAGTTTCTTCATTAATTTCGCTGGCAGACTCCAACATGTCCTTTTTGTATGCAAAATAATTCACAGATAACTGGATGGCTAGAAATGAATCAGTCTTCCTGGGAAACCTTGAAAGAATGTCCATATTTGCACAATCTGTTAAATTACGATATTTAATGTTGTAATGATGGTTGATTTTATCATTTCATCCTCCTTGCTCAAAGATTACTTTGTGGTCTCATAGCACTTTCTGTTTGTCAGATGTAGACCAGAATTCTCTGATCTAAGTGTTTAGCCAAATCTCCATTCCCTGCAGCGGGACAGAGAATCCCAACCATGAGCAACATTGGAGAATTCCAGCCGTCGTCTTACAGATCCCTACTGTAAACAACTCTGATTTCTAACCATAAGTTAAGCCAATTCCTTCCCATCAGACAGAATTTGTTCCCTTCTACTAGTATCAATGGAACATTATAAGAAATATAGGAAATAGGAAATATCATCATATTCCAATCTGATACTAACTTCATTCAACACTGAAATACTGTCATTAGGATAACTCCTCAGAATTACACCAGTTTTATGAAAGGGAATGTGGATTAGGGACTTGTGTTCTTTTTCTGAGATGAAAGACACTTGTAATGAAGTGAGACTTCACATTGTACCTATATATTGTATATCTGTGTAATATACTCATTCCTATTTCTAAATTTTAAAATTGGACTGTGGCTGAACAAGATCCTTAAATTAGCTGAACCTATGCCTGTCTATGGCGCCAGAACAAAATAAGCCATTTTGTAGTTTCAGAAAACTTACACCTTTTTATCTCTGAGGAGGCACTGACAATCAATCATCTGTTGACTGCATAGCTCAATTTTAAAGGGAATTATATGCAGGCTACTTGCATTTGATAACCTACCTGGCACACAGGAGACAGAGGGTCTGGAAATACAAAGGCCCCTCAATCATTCCTTTCAACTCATAATGCCTGGGACGTTCAGCAGTCTTTGAGACCTGGCCAAATTCCAAACCTTTGCTGAAGACCTGTTAGAGATGTGGGGTCATATGACGTTGGCCTCTGGCTTGTTGAACAAGTTAATAATACCTTGCTGAGCTAATTAACTCAGTCTGTGCTTTAACATCTCACTAGCAAGCCACATGAAGGAACCCCTGTCAGGCTGGACAACTGGCCCACCTGTCTTTCTGTTGGAAGTTCTGTGTCATTGTCAATAAGATTGATTCATCTCTGCATGTCTGTCTCATTTTGTAAAGTCAGCACACTAGAAAAGTGAATTCTACAACATTGGTTTCCAGCCTGTCTACTTCTGTGAGGGATTAGTTCATTGGACATTGATTCTTGACTCTTGAACTCAGTGAATCAATATTTCTTTTCTCTGTGGTCTCTGTACTGTAGTCACTTCTTTTCTCTATCCCTCCCTAAACTATCTGAGTGTGGAGATGGTGTAGTGAATTCTCCTTCCTGTGTTTTGAGTGTGTGCAAATAAACTAACCCTCTGAGTCATTCTATTGCAAGTTTGCTGTGGGGCAATTAATAGAAACTTTGATTATACCTTTCCTTTGAAAGATATGTAGTGAGAGGACAAATTAGTGAATTAACCCTGCTCCTGTCTGTAACATAATACTGCAGATTTAACGATGATTAGAGTAAAATGTGAATCTCCGACTTCCATTTATACTGAGGGCAATGAAATTTTATCTCCAGGCTTATTACTCTTATTTTCCATGTGCCGTTTTCCTTGCTCTCTGACCGAGCCCAACTCTTAATAACATCAACTTATGTTTCTATATCTGGCATACGTGCATTCCGAATTCCTGAACTAGCTTTACATCTACCATAACCTTGACCGAGTGCATTGCTTTGATCTGGAGCTGAACTGTGACCTGGAGTATTATTGTTTGCCCTACTTCTGTATACCATCTAGATATGACCTACTTTCCCAGAGGCACAGCATTTTGACTGAAAATGGGGCATTTTAATTGATGGTGGCTACATGGCAACAGTAACATTAACACTTCTGACTGTGTATCCGTGAACCTGATTGTTATTTCTCAAAGAATCCAGAAGACCTCCCTTTTTAACTGAGGAAAAAAAAATCACTTTCAACTCCCAACTATCTCTTTCTGCCACTTTTATGGCTCTGGTCCTCATCACAGGTCTGCCTTCGCATGAGCTTATTGCCTTTGTTCATAAGCCTGGCTTGGATTTTATTATAGGTTAGGGCTCCTACAATCATATCTTTAAGGTTCATTTCTCAGTTCAAACCACATACCTCCACTGCCAGTTTTTGGTTACGTACCATGCTGACTCACTATAACAGAGCAATCTTTCAAATTTTTCAAATCTTCCCCAAATCAACTTTAGATGTTCCAGAAATGTATCACAATGTTCTTCAGTCCTTATATTCCGGTGAGAAAGAAGGAATGTAAGAAAAGGGATAACCAGCCATGGATAATAAGGAGATAAAGGAGAGTATTAAATTAAAAACCGATGCGTACAGAGTGGCCAAAACTATTGGGGAATTAGAAGATTGGGAAAGCTTTAAAAAACAACAAAGAACAACTAAGAAAGCGATAAAGAAAGGAAAGATAGATTATGAAACTAAACTAGCGCAAAACATAAAAACTGATAGTAAAAGTTTTTACAAATATATAAAAAGGCTGAAGTGAATGTTGGACCCTTAGAAGACGAGAGGGGGTATTTAGTGGTGGGAAATGAGGAAATGGCCGAGGCCTTAAACAAGTTTTTTGTGTCGGTCTTCACGGTAGAGGACAAAAATAGCTTACCAAAAATTGATGGTCGTGAGACTGTAGGGGGTGAGGTCCTTAAAACGATTACTATTATTAAAGAGGTAGTGCTTGGTTGGCTAATGGGACTAAAGGTTGACACGTCCCCGAGCCTGGATGGAATGCATCATAGGGTACTGAAAGAAATGGCAGAAGTAATAGAGATGCGTTTGTAGTAATTTATCAAAATTTGTGGACTCTGGGGAAGTGCTGGCTGATTGGAAAGCAGCTAATGCGATGCCACTGTTTAATAAAGGAAGTAGACAAAAGGTCTAACGTCCGTAATTGGGAAAATGCTGGAATCCATCATTAAAGAAGAAATAGCAGGACACCTGGAAAAGAGTGGTTTGATCAAGCAGACGCAGCATGGATTCATGAAGGGAAAGTCATGTTTGATGAATTTACTGGATTTTTATGAAAATGTAACAAGTGCAGTTGACAGAGGGGAACCGGTGGATGTGGTGTTTTTAGATTTCCAGAAGGCGTTCGATAAGATGCCTCACAAAAGGTTGCTACAGAAGATTAAGGTACTTGGAGTTGGGGGTAAAGTGTTAGCGTGGATTGAGAATTGGCTATCTAACAGAAAGCGGAGAGTTGGAATAAATGGGTGCTTTTCTGGTTGGCTGATGGTGACTAGTGGCGTGCTGGAGCCTCAACTGTCTACCATATACATAGACGATCTGGAGGAGGGGACCGAGTGTAGGGTAGCAAAGTTTGCTGATGACACAAAGATGAGTGGGAAGGCGAATTGCGTGGAGAATGCAGAAAGTCTGCAGAGAGATTTGGATAGACTGAGTGAGTGGACGAGGATCTGGCAGATGGAGTATAATGTTGGCAAGTGTGAGGTTATCCACTTTGCAAGGAATAATAGTAAAATGGACGATTATTTAAATGGTGATAAATTACAACATGTTACTGTGCAGAGGGACCTGAGGGTCCTTGTGCATGAATCGCAAAAAGTCAGTTTGTAAGTGCAGCAAGTGATCAAGAAGGTAGATGGAATGTTGGCCTTTATAGCGAAGGGGATAGAATATAAAAGTAGGGAGGTCTTGCTGCAACTGTACAGGGTACTGGTGAGGCTGCAACTAGAGTACTGTGTGCAATTTTGGTCCCCTTATTTGCGAAAGGATATATTGGCCTTAGAGGTGCAGAGAAGGTTCACCAGGTTGATACTGGAGACGAGAGGGTTAGCTTATGAAGAGAGATTGACTAGATTGGGCCTGTACTCGTTGGAGTTTAGAAGGCTGAGGGGTGATCTTATAGAGGCATATAAGATAATGAAGGGGCTAGATAGGGTGGAGGCAGAGAGATTCTTTCCACTTAGAAAGGAAACAAGAACTAGGGGACACAGCCTCAAAATAAGGGGGAGTCAGTTTAGAACAGAGTTGAGGAGGAATTTCTTCTCTCAGAGGGTACTGAATCTCTGGAATTCTCTGCCCATTGAAGCGGTGGAGGCTACCTAGTTGAAAGTGTTTAAGTCACAGGTAGATAGACTTCTGATCAATAAGGGAATGAAGGATTATGGGGAGCAGGCGGGTAAGTGGAACCGAACCACTACAACATCAGCCATGATCTTATTGAATGGCGAGGCAGGCTCAAGGGGCTAGGTGGCCTACTCCTGCTCCTAATTCTTATGTTCTTAACTTTGTAAATTAAATGTCAAAAAAAAGTACTTTCTCTTTGTCAACAACTTCCTGTTGTGCATTGCACTGAGTAACAGAAACATAGAAAATAGGAGCAAGAGAAGGCCAGTCAGTCCTTGGAGGCTGCTCTGCCATTTATTATGATCATGAAACACAATAGCCTAATCCTACCTGTCCCATATCCTTTGATCCCCTTTTGCCCTAAGTGCTATATCTAACTGCTTCTTGAAAGCTTAAAATATTTTGGCCTCAACTACTTTCTGCGGTAGCAAATTCCACAGGCTGACCACTCTCTGAGTGAAGAGATTTCTCCTCTTCTCTATCCTAATCAGTCTGCTTTATATCTGCAGACTGTGACCCCTAGTTCTGGACAACCCCACTTTGGGAATATCCTTCCTGCACAAACACTGTCTGGTCCTGTTAGAATTTTATAGGTTTCTATGAGATCCCCCCTCGTTCTTCTGAACTCCAGCAAATGCAATTCTAACCAACTCAATTTCTGCTCAAATGTCAGTCCTGCTATCCTAGGAATCAGTCTGCTAATTCTTCTCTGCACTCCCTTTAAATAAACAGCACCCTTCCTCAGATAAGGAGATCGAAACTGCACACAATATTCCAGGTGTGGCCTCACCAAAGCCCTTATAATTGCATCAAGGTATCCTTGCTCCTGTACGCAAATGCTCTTGCTATAAAGGCTGGCATAACATTTGCATTTTTTCCTATCTGCTACACCTGCATGGTTGCCATCAGTGACTGTTGTATGAGGACACCCAGGTCTCATTATACATTCCCCTCCTAATTTTTGGCCAGAGAGTAATCTGCCTTCCTGTTTTTGTTTCCGAAGTGGATAACCTCATTTTTATCCAAATTATACTGCATTTGTCATTCATTTGCCCACTCACTCAATTTGTCCAAACCACACTGAAGGACCTCTGTATCCTCCTCACAGCTCACCGTCCCAACTAACTTTGTGTCACCTGCAACTTTGGAGATACTACATTTTGTCCCCTCATCTAAATTATTAATATAGTGAATAGTTGGGGTCCCAGCATTGATCTCTGTGGTACCTCACTAGTTTTGCGGCAGTAGAGATGACTCGCTATTGGCCATTGTCAAAAGAACATAAGAACTAAGAGCAGGAGTAGGTCATCTGGCCCCTCGAGCCAGATTTCATGTCGCTGGGAAACCCATGGTAGGGGTGTGCCATTGGCGGAACCGGAAGATCATGCTGATATGAAACAGCTGGAAAGTTACAGCCATAGATCCTTACAGCACTTTGACCCATTGTTTCTATGCTAGTCATTATGCACCTGTCCATTTTAATCCCATTTTTCAGCACTTGATGCGTAGCCTTGTTATATGCAGCAATGCAACACAATTTAGAGTCATAGAGGTTTACAGCATGGACACAGGCCCTTTGGCCTAACTTGTCCATGCCACCTTTTTTTTTAAACCCCTAAGCTAATCCCAATTTCCAGCATTTTGCCCATATCCCTCTGTACCCATTGTACCCATGTAACTATCTAAATGCTTTTTAAAAGACAAAATTTTATGTGCCTCTACTATTACCTCTAGCAGCTTGTTCTAGACACTCACCACCCTCTGTGTGAAAAAACTGCCCCTCTGGACACTTCTGTTTCTCTCCCATCTCACCTTAAACCTATGCCCTCTAGTTTTAGACTTCCCTACCTTTAGGAAAAGATATTGACTATTTAGCTGATCTATGCCCCTCATTATTTTATAGACCTCTATAAGGTCACCCCTCAGCCTCCTGCGCTCCACAGACAAAAGTCCCAGTCTATCCAGCCTCTCCTTATAACTCAATCCATCAAGACCCAGTAGGATCCTAGTAAATCTTTTCTGCATTCTTTCTAGTTTAATAATATCCTTTCTATAATAGGGTGACCAGAATTGCACACAGCATTCCAAGTGTGGCCTTACCAATGTCTTGTACAACTTCAGCAAGGCATCCCAACTCCTGTATTCAATGTTCTGATGTGGGAATGCCGGCGTTGGACTGGCGTAAACACAGTAAAAAGTCTGACAACACCAGGTTTTAGTCCAACCGATTTATTTGATAATACTCACAAGCTTTCGAGGGGACTGCCTCTTCGTCAGGTGAATGGAGAGTTCTCCATTCACCTGACAAAGAGGCAGTCCCCTCGAAAGCTTGTGAGTATTATCAAATAAATCGGTTGGATTAAAACCTGGTGTTGTCAGACTTTTTCAGTGTTCTGACCAGTGAAACCAAGCATGCCGAATGCCTTCTTCACACTGTCCACTTGTGACTCCACTTTCAAGGAGCTATGAAATTGTATCCCTTCTTCACCACTCTGTCCACTTGTGACTCCACTTTCAAGGAGCTATGAAATTGTATCCCTAGACCTCTTTGTACTGTAACTCTCCCCAAAGCCCTACCATTAACTGAGTAAGTCCTGCCCTGCATCAGTCTACCAAAATGCATCACCTCGCATTTGTCTGAAGTAAAATTGGTGACACCAATCTTGGTATCATCTGCAAACTTACTAGCCATGCCTCCTATATTCTCATCCAAATCATTAATATAAATTACAAATAATAGTGGACCCTGCACTGATCCTGAGGCGCAGCGCTGGTCATAGGCCTCCAGTTTGAAAAACAATTCTCTACGACCACCCTCTGGCTTCTGTCAGGAAGCCATTTTTGTATGCATTTAGATACCTCACCCTGGATCCCGTGAGATTTAACCTTATGCAACAACCTATCATGCGGCACCTTGTCAAAGGCCTTGCTAAAGTCCATGTAGACAATATCAACTGCACTGCCCTCATCTACCTTCTCGGTTACCCCTTCAAAAAACTCAAGTCAAATTTGTGAGACATGATTTTCCACTCACAAAGCCATGCTGACTGTCCGTAATCAGTACTTGATATATGAGAAGTTAAAACCTGGTAATACAGTTCATAGAATAGAGCAAGATATTGAAATTTTATAAAATTCAATATGTTGTAATGGCATTACAATGTTAGTAATGTTACAATGTTAGGGAGGTCTTGCTGCAGCTGTATAGGGCACTGGTGAGGCCGCAGCTGGAGTACTGTGTGCAGTTTTGGTTGCCGCACTTACGCAAGGATATTTTGGCCTTGGAGGGAGTGCAGAGGAGGTTTACTAGGCTGATTCTGGAGTTGAGGGGGTTGAACTATGAGGAGAGGCTGAACAAACTAGGCTTGTACTCATTAGAGTTTAGAAGAATGAGGGGAGATCTCATTGAGACATATAAGATGTTGAATGGGATGGATAGGATAGAGGTGGAGAGGCTCTTCCCGCTCAGAAAGAACAGTAGGACTAGAGGGCACAGCCTCAGGATAAAGGGGGGGCGGTTTAGAACGGAGTTGAGGAGGAACTTCTTCACTCAAAGGGTGGTGACTCTCTGGAATTCTCTGCCCGTTGAAGTGGTGGAGGCTGCCTCGCTCAATATTTTTAAGATGCGGGTTGATAGGTTTTTGATAGGCAAGGGGATTAAGGGTTATGGGGAGAGGGCGGGTATGTGGAACTGAGTCACGACAGATCAACCATGATCTTATTGAATGGCGGGGCAGGCTCGAGGGGCTAGATGGCCTACTCCAGCTCCTATTTCTTATGTTCTTAGTATCGTATTATGTAAATTATCATATTATTTCACATTGGAAATATGTACGACTGGACTTGAATAAGGCTCATGATAAAGTAAATTTGCTGCAGACTGCTACTGAATTCATCGATGGACAGTGCCTAAAGAGAACTTTTGTTATCAATGAGTTCAATAGTAATGATCTATGGTTCTATTCAGAGGATTACACAAATATTTCAGTAAATACAATGAAAGTATAGTTGGTAAAAATTCTATTTCTCTAATATCATGTCCAAATTTGGTTCCTACCTAAATAGATAATAAAAATGTTTTCATTGTTGATAACTATATTTGCTGAAAAGGCACCATTTGAAATCCAAGGGCAAGCACTCAATGTTCTACCAAATTGTAACAAGCCAATCCACTGAATCAAAATTGAAAAAGCCAGAATACAGAAGTACTGATCCAATGGTTTCTGAGGAATTAAGTGGTCCCCTGATACATCTGTTTTAACTGTTCTTTTCTACAGCACAGATCCTGCCTATCCACATAAAGCCATCAAATCTCAGGACGATAGATCCATACTGTGAGAATGTCAAAGCTCACAGACATCACAATGAATGAGAAGCTATTACAGTACCTTATTGAAAAAATCTACCGCTATCTGATTTCAAATTTGAGACACTTTTAAATTTAATCTAGATAAAGAGAAAACCTTTTGTATCCAGGTCAATATCACAGCATCCAGAACCAACAAACTATAGATTCAATAGGGTATGACATCCTGGTCTCAATAGGAATGTAGTTTCTTGTGATGTGTTTGGTGATCTGATCAGCTGCGAGTGATTCCCATTGCATTTAAATAGTAGCAAAATATCTTTAGCCGCCCTTTCACATTATGAGCACATTTTATTCATCAACAGTTCCCTGGTCACATCTATTTCAATAACACAGTCTTTATTTGTTGACAGGATGGGGGCATCACTGGCCAGGCCAGCATTTATTGCTCATTCCTAATTACCCTTGAGAAGGTGCTCGTGTGCTGACTTCTTGAACTGGTGTAGCTGATGTGGTTGAAAAAGGTCCACGGTGCTATTGGGAATGAAGGATTCCAGGAGTTTGACCCAATGATAGCGAAGAAATGGTGATAAAGTTCCAAGTCAGGATGAAGTGTGACTTGGAGAGAAGGTGAAGATGGAGGTATTTCCATGTATCTGCTACTCTTGTCCTTCCAGCTGGTAGAGGTCCTGCGTTTTGAAGGAGCTTTGGTGAGTTACTGCAATACATCTTTAGATGGTACACGCTGCTGTGACTGTGCATAGGCAGTAGAGGGAGTGAATGTTTATTGTATTGCTGAAAAGGGCTAATGTTGTCAAAGCTGCTCACCTTCCATTCATCAGGACAGTTTGCAAGAATATTAGATGTAAAGAGACCAACAATTTATACTGCATGAAAAAAGAGTACAGATTGTTTGCCAAGTGAGCTCTGACTGGTAGAGGCATGGCCATGGAGAATGCACCAGTTAACTGATGACTAACACTTAACTGCCAAGCTTTATTTAAATTCAAACCAGGCAGGGTGATTCTGATTGGTCAAGACATTGCCCTGGGGAATGAATCAGAAAAATCCTCTGTTGCCAATTTTGTTTAGGTGAAAAAAAGTACATATATTCTTACTCCCTGCAGCAGACAGGGCCGTGTGTATTAATATATGTAGCTTCTGGCATGTGTAAATTGGCCACACTGTGAGCCCAACTGATAATCTTGAATTGGTTGTCAGTGTAATTATTAGCACAATCAGCACTGTTTATCAAATGTTGTCCAATCGCATCACATCATTTGGCTGTGTACAATAGGCAAAGTATCACTGTGCTGAACCAATTCATGCTTGCAAAACACAATCCATAATCTCCAATATTAGTTGAGAAACAGCCCCATAGCTGTGTAGCTTTTTTAGAATAATTTTCTGTTCTACTTCCAACTCCTGGCTAATACATTATTGATTCTCAATCAGTACGGTTCCAGTAATTATGTAAAATTGTTAGCAACCCACACTTCAATTATATAACTGTCAAAATTGGTATAATACCTGTGGAAGGCAAAAAGCAATAGAAACTAAAACGATATACGGATTATAAATTTTGCCAAATGGGGGTGATGGAAAGAAGTGATGTCATCTAAATGTTCATCTAATTGTTCAACCAGAGCTTTGATTCTGTAGTTTATTGTATTATTCATATTCTTCGCTAAGAATGATTCCTTGTATTCCCTTTTGAATATTGATTACTCAGGAGGCTGTGTTATCACTGCAGGCACATGGATCACCTAGTCCACTGTCCTGACATGAGCAGATATCTGAGGGGCTGACCAGAAAGTTTGGACTGAGTTTTACCAGCCGCTTAGGAAAGGCCTGGTGAAATCGCAGGGGGCCGAGTTAACTTGGTTTCTTATTCCACCTTTAGGGCATTTTACTGACAGCAGCATTGGAAGTAGACAGGTTGCCTTGAGGAGATAATTTGCATTGTTAAAGGCCCTATTAAGAACCATTTAACATTGCTATCAGCAATGTTGGAGCAACTTGTTGCCTCCCGATTTTGTTTCTCTTCATCAACTTGCTTTAAGTACAAGTTCTTCTGCATACCTCACCAGTGACCACCTTTCCTAGTGACCCTGCTGACTTCAGAGCTGTTGGCCCAAAGGGCAGCACCATGCACAGCCCATCCGCCAGCCTTAATTGGATCGCAGGTCCACAGGTAGGCAGGTGGCCCAGTCACCTGTGGTTAAACTGCGCTGTGGGTCCTGCTGATGGCAAGTGGGCTATTGAGACCATTTACCCAAATATTGTGATCCTCACTCACATGGTAAAATTCAGCCATTCATACCAATTTTCACCAGAAGAGTGGGCAAGCATTTCAAATTGGATTCTTACGACCAAACTTCATCTGACTGTGTACTGATCAGCAGAAGGGTGAGCTTTATGTCTCTCTTTATAACTAAACTGTTCTGTTATCATCCCAGTGAACATGGTTTGCATTGTCTTAGTGGACTTGATTTCCTTGCTAAAGGACACCCAAAACTGAGTAGAATTTTTTGAACTTCAGCCTAATCAATGATCCATATAGGCTTATGGCAACAAACTACGTTTCTGATCAAACCTCTACCACTTGTTAGTTCATTTTATCAGATTGCACAACCAAATCCTCGATTGAGTGTCGTGACAGATGAACTGCAGAAACTCAACCTCAAGATCCTCTTGAAAGAAAAAAAAGCATTCATCACTGTAACAGTGGCTATCTTTCTGAAACTGGCTATCACTTCCTGATGGGAGTCTTAACAGCTAAATACATCACCAATATAATTAATTTGTAAAGTAGCATCCAGTACTGCCTCCAAGCTTTTCACCTTGGGTTACATACAATGGATTGCCTTCAGTTCTAGTCAATTATGAATTTCTAAGGTTACAGAAATGAATTATATGAACAATACAAGGTTGTAAAATTAAATGTCACTGATTCTCAAAGTTGCTCAATGATATTAAGTTGCTGAAGCTAATTGCACTTCAGTAAACCGCTTCAGATATAGTGAATATCTGTTGGATGAATCAGCCTATGCTAACATGATCGTAATATAAGTTGCATATTAACTAAAGGACACTTACCATGTACAAAAGGCTAATCTCACAACAATTGCAAACAATATTCTCACTAGCACTCTCTCAATGGTTTTGCTGAGTGAACAAAGCATCCGCAATTGTCAGCAAATTTTGCAGCTGAAGGGTATATGGATTACCATCATCAGCACATAGCTGAATTAAATAAAATCACTTTCTTAATTCTTTCTGCTGTCAGAGCTCTTTCCTATTCTAGTCTTTTTTAGGAATGAAAAGCAATGTCTGTTCCAGAAAATTCTCTAAGAAAAGCATTAGTCACTTTCAAATCGCTCCAGGGTAGCACAGCAGAATCACAACTTCCAGGTGTGTGACATTGATAAGGGACATCATCAGCCCCAACCAATCAAATTTCAATGTCATGGATTTCAAAGAATAGATAACTGAAATTTCCTTCTCAGAAATGATAGTTGATTTATAATTTGTATGACTGAGCACATAGAAATTGAGTTTAATTGTTCTTCAGTCTGGGTATGTACAAAGGAAAGGAAATTGGAAGTTCTGTTTGTTGTTTTACATAACTACAACATAAAAACCATTGGATGTTATGTTTCACACAATTTCACGCATTGCCTCATTGTAATAGCAAATGCTTGTTGAGGTATTAGGGGTCTCACCGACTGACAACAGACCCATATTGCCTTTCCTGAAAAGGCCCACCAAACCACAAGCCAATCAGGCAGTGGCAAGGTCTTCCTTTGGAATCAAGACCCTGCGAGTTGATGTCTTGCCTACCAAGAAGAACCTACCAGAGGCTGGCAGCTCTTGTGATCCAACAGCCCCACTAGGAAGGTCGTGGCTGCTGTTGGAAGAACAGACACCTGAATCCCAGGATCTCAAAGTGACTCAGGCCACGAGTAAGTGATGTTGGTGGATGGATGGAAGGGGGTGGCTGATTTCGCAGGCTGGGACTTTTTGAGAGAGGAGTGTAGGTGTTGGGTCAAAGTCAAGGGCAAGAGGGTGGTTTTTAGTGCCTCATTTCCAGATCTCTAGTGCTTAACCACATACTGAGTATCTTTGATGGAGGGGCCACCCAGCCCACAGGATTAATTCCCTGCAGGATGAGGTCCTTAAATGGCACTTAAGATCTTCAGTAGGCAGTGGGGTGAGATGAGTCTGTCCACTACAGATCTTCTAAACAAGAACTTAATTCTGGTGAAGGCAGAAAGGTAGCAAGGTTCTGGTTCATCACCATCCTGCTTAATTACATACTGACCATTCTCCCCACCCACCCCCCCCAAGCTTGTCACCAGCGAGAGCATCAGAACCATGTTTGTTTTTGTTGAGTGCTATTTGTACTGCAGTGGGTCTTGTCAGTAACAGCAACATGCATTTGTTTAGCATCTTTAATAAAATTTTTGAGATCAACGTAACCGTTAAGATTCTCATGGTTCTCCTTCAAAGTCCTTTGCATGCATTTTTATATTGGTGACATCTTGATACTGAATTTGTTTTCTTACGAGTTACCTTAAGAATGAAGGGCTGCCACTCAAATGTTACCATTCCAGCAGTTTCTCAATCTCTGAACAAGGAATCCATTTGTTACTGGATAAGTTTCTTCAAAGGAGGAGCAGCCCTCTCAATAATCAAGGAAATAAACTTTTAAATCATTGGTATTTTCCAGGCAGGTAGAATATTAACTACCAGAGTCAAGCCTTTTGAAAGCAAATCAATCACCATGACCTCTTTTTGCAAAAGAAAGTTGCTTATTTTCGTGGCTCAGCCTTCAGGGATAAAGGACTGTGGCCAAAATGGGATGGGTCCCAGTTTCTCTGACAAGCAGTGAAGAGCTCATATTAAATTACTTTACTCAAAGAGTGTCAATACCTCCAAGGTGAAGCGGGGGAAAATCAGGCTGAATTCATTCGCACAAACATCGCGTTAACAGGGTCCAGTAGCACAGTGGTTATATTACCGATTTAGTAATCCTGAGGCCTGAATTAATAATCCCGATGAACATGAATTCAAATCCCACAATGTCAGTTTGAGAATTTGAATTCGGTTTAAGAAATCTGATATCACAAAGCTCCCTGTTGTAAAACCCCAGCTGGTTTCTAGTGTCCCTTCGAGGAAGGAGGCCTGTAATTCTTGCCCTGATTGACCTCAATGTGACTGACTGACTGTCTTTTGAGATGGCCTAGCAAGGGCAGCTAATCCTGGAAAATAAATGCCAATGACACTCACATCCTGAGAATGCATTTAAAAAAGGATGACATTGACTGCCTTTTCAGTTGTGGTAGAAAGTACTTGTACGAGTTCTACAAAGAATAAGAAATGAATATGTCTAAAAAGACACTTTGTCATAGCTTCTCACCTTGCACTCATCAGGACAATCGCAAGAATACCAGTGCCTATGTAGTGGCAACATGAGAGGTGTTTGCATGAACAGGATGTCGCCGTCAAGCCAAAAAGACATTCTAGACTATCACATAAATGAATAATGTGGCATATAAATTGCAATGCCAGTGTAGTGCTAGGTATGTAGATTATGGCCGGAAATCTATCACCTTGCCCGCCATGGAATCAAATTGGGTGAAGGTCCAACAACAAAAATCTCCGTTGAACTCAGGCATTGGAAAAGTTTCAATGTACTTAGCAAAGGTAAATACCAAGTTGGCATGGTCCAGTGCAGAGATATCTGGACATACTTAATGGCATTCAGGGGAGTAGGAATCAGAAAACACATCGGTCTGTGCATGCTATGACTAGGAGATAAGATTGGAAGTCTTGTATCCATCTAAGAGTCAACTGTGCAAAGTTTCAGAAACTTTGACATGGTTCATGGATGTGAAGAGTATAGTATAGTGCTGCAAATGGAGGATTGTGCAATGAATGGACCTTTGCCCTTGTAGGAGAAGCCATAATAATGCTGAGCACTCAGCAATTAATGTTGGGATGGTTAACCTTATAGTCCCCACCAGATATGAGATGGTTATCCTGGAGCTTGAGCATGTGTGCCAAGGAAGGTATTCAGGTCGTGGAGAGGCAGGTTTCTCCGGAGAAGAGTCCAGTGGATAGAAATGGGACAGGCGGTGAGAGAAATGAACGTAGGGCCATCTCATTCTTCACAAGAATGGCAGATACTAGATCTGCAGCAGAATGCATGGGAACATCTGGCGGAGGAGATTCCTCAGGGTTTGCGTGTCATCTGTCATTGAGGAGTCTGTGTGGAACGTGAGCACTATGTTAGAGAGGCAGCTTCAGGAGGCAGAATCGGGGATTTCTGGGGTTGTACTCAGACTTGCAAATCCTCACACATACAATGATCTTAGGTGGTCACAACCAGCTTGAGAGAGAGATCCAGCACCCAGTCCTCTGCTAGGCGCCATCCATCAGTGGTGAGCAAAGATGTAAAAATATACCTCATATTGCCTGTCATCTGTGGGCTCCTCTCATGGCACTCCAGATGAGGGTGGCAGCTCCTTTGCCAGTAACTGCACCATCTTTTGAGAATCAACTATGTGACTGATCACATCCTCTCAGGCGGTGCCTACTCAGGTCCTATCGGTCAGAGGACGACTAATAAAGTCATCAGATCTGACACAACAGAATCAGTGATCTACTTTTAATGCGGCTGTCAGCAAGCGTGGGGCATCAAGACTTAGCACTTACAAGCTTAAATTTAAGGTGCTGTGTGCATAGGAGGGGGTTTTCATGGATGCCTTTAATTGCTCTCCTCGCTACAATGTATGGTTTTTATGTAATTGTGTCAACTACCGTATGTTCTTTGACTAAATCTGTTACAAAATAATTCAAAATTTTGTTTCAATGCCCTGAGTGATCTGCATGTTTTCCATTGGTGAAGACCTTATCATTGTACAATGATAGATGGCACGGTGTAGAGTCCATTCAATACTCAGATTAGACATCAATGACATCAACAGCACTTGCTATGAATTCAAGGTGATTTTCTTTATTGAATAAAATTTACAGTTAACATTATAGAAGTGAGAAAAGGATTAATGGAGAGAGAGAGAGACCAGCAAAAGCTAGTCCTGACATAGACTTGAACTCAAACCTCACAATGGGCCAAACTAAACAGGTAATAGTTACTACAATACATGAATTCTTACCTATGTTATTGAAATTGCTGGGCACACACAGTCTCTAACTTTCATAAACAATTTGCAGCTGTGTGGCAGTGAAAGCTTCTGTTTTGGCTTGTGAGAAAGCTTTGCTTGTAAGATCACTTTCAAAGAATGCACTCAACTTTCCAAGCTAATCCTAGAATGCCTGCTGAGTTTAAAATGTGGCCAAGTTAGTTTTGAAGCTTAGCATAGTTAGTTACATAAGTAGAAGTATCTTAACATGAAGCCTTTTAACTGAAGCAAACCATGCAAAGGATCCCACACATGGGCAGCAAACTTTATTGCAGAGGTAGCAAACTTTGTGAGGTGACATTGGAGTCATTGCTTTGTATTGTCTTAAAAGTTTGCACAGGAGGCGGTGCCCTTGGGCAGAAGTGTGGCGAGCCTTGGCAGCCTAACCAAAGGAACATTGAATCCAGGCCTCACTACTGTTCCTGCCTCCCTGAAGGTTCCTCATCCTAACCCTATGCTTGTCCAGGCTCATCAACTGATCCCCCTGCAGACTTTTCATCAGAGATATTTAGAGCTAACTTGATATCCTCATCTTCGAGTGAGTTCACCCTATGCCTAAGCAAGATTGTTCAAAATGCAGCAGATCACAACGATACGCAAAAATCACTCAAGGGTATTTCAAGGCTGCTCCAGACTGATCCAGGCAACAGAACATCATCTGCAGTAGTCATATTGTCTCCTGAATTACTGAACTTGTGGAGGCCTGACATTGATTGTACCTTTCCTTTGCTTGTGCCCTAAGGTGCTGGAGTGGCAGCTTGAGCCACCATTTCAATGAATATCCTTGGTCACCCAACAACCAACCATCCAGTTGAGTTGGAGTCATGGCACCTGGGAGTGTTATGAAATGAATATATTGTGGGAGCTGCCTAGTTTTAAGGCACGGCTGATGGTAAAGGCCAAGCTTCCCAGATCCCAAGGGGAAACATAACCAGCTGATAGAATGTTTTTTACTGTGCCAGGGCAGCATGGTAGCACAGTAGTTACCACTGCTGCTTCACAACTCCAGGGTCCTGGGTTCAATTCCTGGCTTGGGTTACTGTTCTGTGTGGAGTTTGCACAGTCTCCTCGTGTCTGCGTGGGTTTCCTCCGGGTACTCCGGTTTCCTCCCACAGTCCAAAGATGTGCGGGTTAGGTTGATTGGCTATGCTAAGAAATTGCCCCTTGGTATCCAGGAATGTGTAGGTTAGCAGGATTAGTAGGTATAATATGTAGGGATATGGGGTTAGGGCCTGGGTGGGATAGTGTTTGGTGCAGACTCGATGGGCTGAAGAGTCTCTTTCTGCACTGTAGGGTTCTATGATTCTATTTCTATATAATAAGCAGGTGTTCTGAATTCAGGAAATGACATCTCCAACGAATTGTGATAATTTAAAGTAAATTTTTATTAAAAAACAAAAATTACACTTAAATAAGAATGTCTTCACATCGTTAATGGTATTTTAAAATAAAGTTCCAAAAGATCTTAATCTAGTCTATCCTCAGAGCTAACCTTTCCTTTTCTGCTTGGCAACAATCTGTATACATTATTAAATCTATAAAATTCCAGTAATTTTATCATGCCGTGTCCTTTTGCTCTTGGGGTGTCCTCTGAGGCTGACAGTAACTGGCTGTCCAGCTCTGGCCTTGTCCACATTGTCATCTGGGAGATATAAATAGTCATTGCCACCCCCCCACCCCACCTCCTCCTCCTCACTCCACACCATTCACATGGGCTTCAGTGTTTTCTAAAATGCGTTCCTTCCCTTTAACCTCTCGATCTTCCATTGTTTCATCTTGTCTTTCAGAAATGCTGTTTCCCCAGACCAGATCTAATTCCTTTATTTACTTCAGCTAATGTAACTAAAGGGCTAATTAACAGACAGAAAGCAGAGGTCAGGGATAAATGGACATTTTGAAGTTGGCAGGCTTTAATTATCAAAGTGCCTCAAGGATGAATGTTGAGGCCTCAACTAGTTGCAATCTATATTAATGATTTTGATGAAGTGACAAAGTTACGTTTCAAAATTTGTTGATCATACAAAGCTAGATAAGATTTGGGAAGACACGATCTTACCTGCCATTCATGCCACACTCCCACTGCAGCACGATGGGATGGGATAATCTCACAAGTGTGAACCATGGTAAGACTCAGGCCAAAATGTTCAGAGAGATGTAGAAAGCTTATGAGCGGTGAATAAGTTGACAGATGGAGTATAATGAGCTGGTTTTCTGCAGAGTCAGGAAGACTCCAGGGACCTTTAAAACTGCCGGATGGGATCTGGATGCAGATACCACCATCCTGACAGACCCAGATTTTCCCTGGCAGGGAAAGACAGCAGGGTGGGTGCAGGGTGTTGTTCACACATGCATGAAACCCAAATTCAGCAAGGCCATTTGAGTTCAGTGCTGAGTTCAGGGTTCATGTAGACCCAGGTTGGCTAGTCCAAAAGTCTGAAGCCTGCAATGTGGAAATCACAAACTGATGGAATAGACACAAATACTCTTGAAGGGTGGCTGATGATCTGTACAACTGTTATGATTTGAAGTATTTTTAAGTGCCCCACTCTTCTAAATTAAAAAAAAATCAGGCTGTAATTATCATTGAGAGTTAAATGTAAACCCATTAACAGGGTTAGGTGAGAAAAACAACAGTATCTTCTAATGGTACAATTTAAACATCCTTTCTGGTTGTATCACAGCTTGGTATGGGTCCTGCTTTGTCCAAGACCACAAGGAAATTAAAAAGGTTGTCGATGTAGCCCAATCCATCACGCAAACCCACCTCCCATCCATTGACTCTGTCTACACTTCCCGCTGCCTCAGCAAAGCATCCAGCATAATTAAGGACCCCACACATCCTGGACATTCTCTCTTCCACCTTCTTCCTTCGGGAAAAAGATACAAAAGTCTGAGGTCACGTACCAACCAATTCAAGAACAGCTTCTTCCCTGCTGCTGTCAGAGTTTTGAATGAACTTGCCTTGCATAAAGTTGATTTTCTCTACACCCTACGACTGTAACATTACATTCTGCACTCTCTTGTTTCCTTCTCTATGAATGGTATGTTTTGTCTATATAGCGTGCAAGAAACAATACTTTTCACTGTATGTTAATATATGTGACAATAATAAATCAAATCAAATCAAATAGACCTTTGTTGACATTTCTCTATCATTATGTCTTTATGAATAGTTGGCTGACTTTCAAAAGCTACTACCTCCTCCGCAGCTAGTATGCAGGGTCCTGTTGATGATTGCCCAGCAAATCATTGCTCACTAATGTTATTTAAAAGGGTAGGCTTGTCACAGAGTGTTGGGATTCTTCCCATTTGGCACCAGATTAGTGTGCAAACCTAACAAGTGATTGCTCTAGCTGGACAAACAGTTGGAACCTTATTTATGTTTTGTGCCACTAATGTGTGCGTTTTTGGCTAGTTAAACTCCAGTAGTACACCTGCACACATAACACTCTGGCAATCTGACTGTAGGTTCTCAGAATTTGGCCCACTGGTTTGTGTCTCTTAATGGAGAGAATGTGTACTCTGCAGTGGGAAAACATAAATTGTACATGTATAAACTTCTCAGCAGCTTGTGTCAGAGGATCTTATGAATGGTGATAGGCTTTTGTATTTGTTCAGTTCTTGCCAAATCAAAAAAAAATGAATCACTTGTTTGCAAATGAGCATTATCCCTGCAAACCTTTTAAATTATATCCTTCAGGTATATTCTCATATCTTGTCAATGATGATCACTTCTAACAAATTCTCTTCATTTTAATTTGATTTATTATTTATATGTGTTAGTATACAGTGAAAAGTACTGTGTCTTGCGTGTGTACAGACAAAGCATAATGTTCATAGAGAAGGAAACGAGAGAATGCAAAATATAGTGTTACAGTCATAGCAAGTGTGTAGAGAAAGAACAACTTAACGCAGGGTAAGTCCATTCAAAAGTCTGATAGCAACAGGGAAGAAGCTGTTTTTGAGTCGGTTGGAATGTGACCTCAGACTTTTACATCTTTTTCCAATGGAAGAGAGAATGCCTAGGGTGTGTGTGGTCCTTAATAATGCTGGCTGCTTTGTCGAGGCAGCAGAAAGTGTAGATAGAGTCAATGGATGGGAGGCTGGTTTAAATTCACCACAGCTATTTTGTATGAGAATATTTTATAACTAAGTACTAATTAACACTGGCAAATAGTCATCTGCTATCTTCTCAACTCTAAAATATCTTCTGCCTTTGGGCTTATAGATTCAACATTTAGAAGAAAAAAAATGTGCACACTCTGGTGCTCACAGAAATATTTAAACACTACAGAAATAATTGAACTAATTTATGATTCTATTCAGATGCTGTAATTAGAGTAATGCCTCAGATTCATTGGGTTCAAATTTGGTGCCTTCAGGTGAGTCAATTCTCATTTGGTTAGTTTGCCTATTTGACTGTCAGTTGCAAATAGCTTTGTTCAGTTCTTTAATTTATATATTTATTCACCAGTCCAGGTGCAAACTCAGATGGGTCTATGATTAACGCAAATGACATGTGAGGGAAATTTCATATATTGGCATTTACTGTGGTAGGGAAAATTAAAGTGTCACAGGCCAGTATCTCTGTTGATCCAAAGTGTTGAGAAGATAGGGCCCACAGCATTCCCATGTTGATTTGTCAGAGCTGACAGAAATGGCGACTAGCATTTTGCTGCAGCCAAACAGGTAATACTAAGTCTTAACCACCTTAGCATGCTATCTTTCATTCATAACCTGCCTTTTCTTTTATTCATTTGTGGGACATGGGCATCGCTGGCGGGCCATCCCTATTTCCCAAGGACATTTAAGAGTCAACCACATTGCTGTGGCTCTGGAATCACATGTAGGCCAGACCGGGTAAAAATAGCAGATTTCCTTCCTAAAGGACATGAGTGAACCAGATGGGTTTTTCCAACAATCGACAATGGTTTCATGGTCATCAATAGATTCTTAATTCCAAATTTTTTTTATTGAATTCAAATTCCACTAGCTGCCATAATGGGATTTGAACTCGGTCCCCAGAACATGAGCTGAGTTTCTAGATTAATAGTCCAGCAATAATATCACTAGTCCATTGCCTCCCCCGCATACCCATAAGATGGGAAACATAGCAGCGCTCTTCCCTGTTCATTCCTGTATCAGTCAATGCAGCTTCCAGCCGTTTGAAGCAATATATTTAAATGCTGATCCTATGACCAAAAAATAGGGTGTTTCTCTTGCTGAATTTCCTGGGTAGTAAAGCCCCATTTGTCTGAAGATGGGACAGTAGCAAGATAAAGATAAACCTTATTCAATGTTTGAGTTAATAGTCTCAACGTTACCCTCTCAAGATGGGTGGGAGAAAGTAAGAGGGGCGGGGATGAATAAATGTGAGGAATGCATTTTTATGGTGGCATATTGGGCCAATCAAATAACCTCCCATGGAGAGATTCAACCCTGTAAATATCTGGGTCCAAGAGGAAAGTGGGAGTGAAAATCTCGTTTGTAAATTTCAAGCAAAGAATGCAGGATTTATAATTATTGGTAATTCAGCAATTGGTAATTGTTTTCCAATACCATATACCATGGGTGGAAATCTACCAAAATGCAACAAAGCATTATAATGGTAGGAAAACTGGAGCGATTAGCACTAGGTTAGTTTCTCATGTATGTTCTGCACCACAATCATCCTACACTCAGTCATTTTTTGGAGCAGTGATGTGGAGTTGCCAGCATTGGACTGGAGTGGGCACAGTAATTAGTCTCACAACACCAGGTTAAAGTCCAACAGGTTTATTTAGTAGCATGCGCTTTTGGAGCGCTGCTCCTTCATCGGTGATTGCCTGATGATGAAGCACTCACTGAAGGAGCACTGATGAAGCCACTCACCTGATGAAGGAGCAGTGCTTCGAAAGCTCATGCTACCAAATAAACCCGTTGGACTTTAACCTGGTGATGTGAGACAACTTACTGTCCAACCCGGCAACTCCACATCATTTTTTGGAGGAGAGTTTCGTGCCAATGCTGGGGGGGTGTGGAGGGTGTGGGGGGGTGGGTGCATCAGGACGTAAACACACTAGTAATCCCAGCTTCAGAGTGCTCAGGCGCCGCTTTGCAAGGGTGTCCCGATTTCAGTGCACTGGGAGAAGCCCGCCCACCTCCAATGGGCATTGGGATCCTCCCTTATCAGTGACATGTTCCCCCAAACTCTTCCTCTTGCAGGCTACAAGCATCAGGGCTCCGATGGGTCCCTCTGCCTGACCCCAACATAATCCCCATTCATGACCCGAACATGATCCATCCCTGCATGATCTCTTATTGCAGCCTCCATTCAGGCCCCAACTCCCTGGCACTTCCCCGGCACACAGGCAGTGCTCAGCTGGTACTGCTGGAGTGTCTGGTGTGCATTGTCATGTGGGCTGTGTCCAATGGACACCACCTCACCAAGCTCTGGACCACCATGGGGCTTCAGTGGCCTCTCAGCTCTTGATGTGGCCACTGCATCAGGTCCCTGATAGTGGAGGCCAGCAGTAATCCCTCCCCCACCCCCTCATCTTGTGTCATGCCTGAAGGCCAGAGGATCCAGTGCGCTGGGAGTCAAATGGGCTATGCATATTTAAATGCTATTTTAAATCCCTTTCTGGGTGCAATTTGTGCCATTAAGAAGGGGCAGGGAGGACTGCCAACTGTTTGGCACTATGTGCAATATCTATTTTTAGGCCCGCTTGCTACTGTCCGGGATCAGCGCAATTCGCATAGGTGCGAGGAGATCGGAAAATCGGCCACCATATTATTCTTATTTCTTTTCATTTTAATCTACATGCCAAAATCAGAAAATTTCAGCATACTTACAATTTACCTGTATTAGATTTACAAAGAGGTAAAATGTATTCAGAGTACCACCCTTTCAATTCTAGGACCGAATTTTGAAACACATTTGGATTAATAGATCCACCCTTCACAACTGGGTAAGTGAAATGTATTTGAACAACTCTCTGTGGATTTCCTTATGTCTTGTAACTTGGAATATTGACACTAAATTGACAGTCTTGCTATGGGTTGTATGCTACAGGAACAGCAGCAGCTAAAGTAATGGAAATGTCATAATGGCGTTGTAGAAATGTTCTCTAAGATCGATGCAGCAGTCTATTGTCATGTCAGAGTGACAGACAGTTATTCTGTATCTGACTGTGTTCTATTACTGGGAGTGCTTATTAGGAAATTGGGTGCATCTTGCTCTCTGCAATCTTCCATCTTTTTGATTTTAATGAATTCCCAGCATGTGCTCCTACAGGTGCACAAAGCTTTGTGCTAGGAATGCACAACGTGCAAATATTTACTCCATAATGTTTTATTCAGTAGTTTAATTTCCAACGTTACGCTACCTGAAATTTATCAAGTATTCCAATTTTCAGCCTTTTTGAATTCAGGTCCAAAAATCAGGTGAAAGCAGCTGTAAGGAAATGTGTGCTTTGGAGGTCAGTAATAAAACAGTTCATGTAAGCCAAATAACTTCAAGTGTAATCACGTTTAAACAGAAATACGATGATGTAAGGAACAAAAGTGAACCCAGGATTTAAGCCATGGATTAAATAAAAACATAATGGGAGTTGTTTTGTTGTATGGCAAGTGTAAAATTAACAATTTTGTATGAGGTGCCCATTCTATATTTTCATCCAATTTCCATTTTCATTGAAGTTATATATTTATTAATGCATCAGAAAATAACGGAGAGTCATTTTAGGCAACTGTGTCCCAAATGTTAGTGGTGTGGTGTAATTTCAGAATGAAAATACTTAAAATACACTTATGTTCTTATGTTCTTATATTCACCAAGTACAGTGTGAAAATTCGACATGCATTGTTAATCATGCCCTTTGTGTTATCAAAACTTCAGCTGGTTGCAGGTGATTGAAGGAACGCACAACATCACTGCTACCAATCAGCACTGAGAGAAGCTCAAACTCTCCCTTGTCCAAATAGGTAAAGCAACTTTATATGTCAATGCATAGCTATAACACATTGCCACCACAATCAGTCTTAACCTTAATTTTGGAATTTTTCTTTTGAGAGAGCCATTATTGAACTTTCGGCTAAAATATCTCATTGATTCCTCGGTCTATTAGGCAATCTTTCCATCAGCAAAGTTTAGATGCTGTTGAATAACTCATCTTGTATAATGATAACAACATGTAGGTTTAAATGTTTTGTCTTGCTGAGGACCAGACCAAAAACTCCAATGTATGTTATACCATTAGCCTGGACCCCAAAATTTGCACTTGATTTTGGCATTAGGGTGAGCACAAGGTATTTTGCTCCAGTATGTTTCAATTGACCCATTACAAAGCTGTTATGAAAACAAACTTTATTTAAGAACACAGACTATAGTATAATTCTTAACAACTAGCAATCCCTATAATGACAGAAAGGGCCACCCCTCTCTACAGGTTCCAAAACAGCAACTAACCTTGAATTCTCTGTGTAAACCTGGCTCCATTAAGTCATATCACCTTACTTGTCAATCAACCAGATTACATCCTACTCTGCAAAACCCCAGGGGGTTCACTAAGAACACAAAACAGCATTAGTCCAGATTAAAATACACATTCTAGCAAATAGAAGCTATTATGCTGCAGCAGCAACAACACAGAGTTGCTGGATGTAGATAAACTGGCATAAAAAGAAACTGCTAAAACAGATCCTGCACAAGAAACAGACAACCACATTTCTTAAAGCTCAGTATTGTCTCATTCTTGCCACCAATACTACCTAACTGGCTGAGATCTGTATTGGCAACATTTTCTGTTTAATTTCAGATTTCCAGCATTGACAGTATTTTGCCTTTATATTAAGGTGCTAGAGTTTGTATTGGATGACCAAGGGATCTGGAATTTTTGGATGGTGAGTTTTCACTTCCTGCCATACTGACTCTTTGCTGACTGAGAGTGCCATGCAGATATTTCATGCTCAAATGAACATTAATTTACTCCAGGTAAGATTTTAACCCCTCACTTGGAAAGGATTCCCTGCTTTAGACAGTTACTGGCCAATCTGATTGGAAGAAATACAGGAGGATGCCTGAGTCAAGCCCAAACACTGAAGACCAATGTAAGTTCAAGGAGAATTAGGCAGGGGAGGGGGAGGATTGAAAAGGCCTGGAATGATGCAAAGGGGGTGATTGGGATCTGGGGGATAGGCTGAGGGGGGAAGGGGTGTGAGGAAGGTCCAGAAGCCACTAGAAATTGGTGGAGGGATGTCTGATTTCAGAAGGTGTCTCCCTTCCCACCCAAGATTTAACTCTGTTAACTTGGGCTTCCCCCATGCAAGTTTAATCCTCCTGCCAGCCTAACAATTGAGACTGAGTGAGAAATGGCTCTTTAATTGGTTAAAAACAGGGCTTCAGTTAGTACAAAGGCAGGCTTTCCTCTGAGGCCTTGCCCACTCCAATGTCCAATTGCTGCATGGTCAAGATGGGTGGCAATTTGCAGGGAAACCCATTCCTTCAATTTCATGCTTCCCCTTCCCCACTAGCCTAAAAGCTGTTGGTGGGGGAAGTGTAAATTCTGGCCTATATCATTGACTTGCCTTAGTACAATTATCCATTTGTGATTACTTAAAAAAAAATTACACCCCTTCCCTTAATCTAGCCCATGCTGCTACCCTTTCTTCAGCTGTTTGTTTCACCAGATTAATGCATTCATTAGACTTTCCTGACAATGATGTTTATGGTGTTTCTCTGGGTTTTGGCAGATCCTTTGACACACTGTGATGGCTATCAGGAGAAACCCAATTTTTCTGTGGTTTCTGTGGATCTTCTCACAAGTGACAATGGGATAATCAGCAAAGCCCCCCTGGATATTACTGGTGTTAATCTTATACTTGCATTTGTGTAAATCTTGCAAAAAGCCACAAATCCAGATTTTGCTTCTCCATGTGCCAGCTGGAAACTCATTTTAATTCATGATCATTATCTGCATGAAGCAGTTTCAGCATATGCTTTTTTTCTGCTATTATGGCAACCTTGAAGTAATGCTTCAGATTTCCCTTTTTGTGCTGTATAATACTTACTTCTGGTTGGTTCTCCAAAACCTTTTGAATTAAGAATTCTGCAGAGGGATTGGAGGGTGGGGAATGTTACCCTGTGAGCTTGAGGTGGGTCTTCTTGCCATCCGTTATTTAACATTGGATGTTAACATTAACAGCAGGTCAGGGCAAAGAAGAAGCATTTAAGTCCATTGCTCCATTTTACCTGTGCAGCCCCTCCACCCTAAACCCCACACATCACCAGGTTTCTGTCAGGCATGGGGAGTGTAAATCCGCCTCTATGTGTTGTTAACTTTTTTTTGTGTGCGTTTGATTATTAAGTATAAAACTTACATTCTGAACAATATTTTAATGTGTAGTTAAAATGATACGAGAAACTAGGTCTAAGCAAGGCACTGGATTTATCTGATAAAGTTGCACACAATTTGGCCTGACTCTTTGAAAGCAGACTGAATCATGGAACAGGCTTGAGCTGGCAAGTTTTCACAACTTCCTAGTTGTTGAAATGTAAAATGTGCAGACAGGAGCTGACAGGTCCAACACTGAGGTGATGTATGAGGTGAGTAAACTTCCTGTCTTTCTCACATGAATGCAGCGAGAGCAGATAAACAGTAGCAATTTATCACTAATGACCTTACTGGAACCCGTTAAGGGAATGTTCTCATTGTCTGAAACTATTCTGCATGCTGCACGTAGCAGTTTCTGCTGCTTTGAGATTCTTGTATCAACTGTAACTAAAGAACCAGTAGGGACAACAAATTATATTTATAGAGTGCCTTTAATGTAATAAAACATCCCAGGACAATTCACAAGGGAGCTTTCAAACAAAATTTGATCAGCTCCACATAACACGATATTAGGGTAGATGGTTGGAGGCTTAGTCATAAAGATAGGTTCTGAGGTATGCTTAAAAGGTGAGAGCAAGGTAGTGAGGAGGGATGGTTCAGAGAGGGAATTTCAAAGCCTAGGACCTTGGTTATTGTAGGCATGGCCATCAATGTTGGGTAATTAAAAATGGAGATGCTCAAGAAGCCAGAATTAGAGAAGTGCAGATATATTGGATAGTTGTACGGTTGGAGGAGATTGCAGAAAGAGCAGAATGTAGCAGATAGCCAAGATAGAGTCGAGAGGTAATGGAAGCATGAACATAGAACATAAACATAGAACATAGAACATTACAGCGCAGAACAGGCCCTTCGGCCCACGATGTTGCGCCGACCAGTTACAAAAACAATGACCCACTAGCCTATACCAATCCCTTTTCGTCCATAAACCTATCCAGAGATCTCTTAAACGCCCCCAAACTAGACGCATTTACAACTGCAGCAGGCAGGGCATTCCAATCCCTCACCACCCGCTGGGTAAAGAACCTACCCCTGACATCCGTCCTGTAGCTACCCCCCCTTAATTTAAAGCCATGCCCCCTCGTGCTAGCTTTCTCCATCCGAGGAAAAAGGCTATCACTATCCACCCTATCTAAACCTCTAATCATCTTATATGTTTCAATAAGATCCCCTCTTAGCCGCCTTCTTTCCAATGAAAACAACCCTAGATCCCTCAGTCTCTCCTCATAGGACCTCCCCACCATACCAGGCAACATCCTAGTAAACCTCCTCTGCACCCTCTCCAACGCCTCCACATCCTTCTTGTAATGCGGGGACCAGAACTGCACACAGTACTCCAAGTGCGGCCGCACTAGAGTAGTGTACAGTTGCAACATTACACTGCGACTCCTAAATTCAATCCCCCTACCAATAAACGCCAAGACACCGTACGCCTTCTTGACAACCTTATCTACTTGATTCCCAACTTTCAGGGATCTATGTACACACACACCTAGATCCCTCTGTTCATCCACACTATTCAAAGCCCTCCCGTTAGCCCTATACTCGACACATCTGTTGCTCCTACCAAAGTGAATTACCTCACACTTCTCCGCATTAAATTCCATCCGCCACCTCTCGGCCCAGCTCTGCAACCTATCTAAGTCTCCCTGCAGACTATGACACCCTTCCTCACAATCTACCACACCTCCAACTTTGGTGTCATCAGCAAATTTACTAATCCACCCAACTATACCCTCATCCAGATCATTAATAAAAATTACAAACAACAGTGGCCCCAAAACAGATCCCTGAGGCACACCACTCGTAACTGCACTCCATGATGAATATTTACCATCCACCACCACCCTCTGTCTCCTATCTGATAGCCAATTCCTGATCCAACTTCCTAGATTACCCACAATCCCATACATCTGCATTTTCTGCAGAAGCCTCCCATGGTGAACCTTATCGAACGCCTTACTAAAATCCATGTATACCACGTCAACTGCCTTACCCCTATCCACCTCTTTGGTCACCTTCTCAAAAAACTCAATAAGGTTAGTAAGGCACGACCTACCTGCTACAAAACCATGCTGACTATTTCTAATCAATTCATTACACTCCAAATAACTATAAATCCTATCCCTAATAATTTTTTCTAAAACCTTGCCCACAACAGAAGTAAGACTCACCGGTCTATAATTCCCGGCAAAGTCTCTGTTCCCCTTCTTAAACAATGGGACAACATTCGCTATCCTCCAATCCTCCGGGACTACACCAGAGACCAATGACGACCTGAAGATCTGAGCCAGAGGCTCTGCAATCACCTCTCTAGCCTCCCAGAGAATCCTAGGGTAGATCCCATCCGGACCAGGGGACTTATCTATTTTCAGCCCCTCAAGAATTTCCAGCACATCCTCTTTATCAACCGTAATACTGTCTATTTTACACCCCTGCAACCCAATGTCCTCCTCAGCTATATTCATGTCCCCCTGCGTGAACACCGAAGAGAAATATTGGTTCAATACTTCTCCAATCTCCTCCGGTTCCACACACAACTTCCCCCTGCTGTCTGTAACTGGCCCTAATCTTGCCCTGACCAACCTTCTGTTCTTGACATACTTATAGAACGCCTTAGGATTCTCCTTAATCCTATCAGCCAAAGTCTTCTCATGTCCTCTTTTAGCCCTTCTCAACTCACTCTTCAACTCCCTCCTAGCCAATCTAAAGCTTTCTAGTGCACTTACTGAGCCCTCCAATCTCATCCGAACATAAGCCTCCTTTTTCTTTTTAACCATTGACTCAACTCTTTTAGTGCACCACGGTTCCCTAGATCTACCAAATCCACCATGCCTGACAGGGACATACCTATCAAGGACTCGCAGTAGCTGCTCCTTGAAAAAACTCCACATTTCAGACGTTCCCAGTCCCTGTAATCCCCTAATCCAATCCATGCGTCCTAATTCACTCCTGATAGCCTCATAATCGCCCTTACCCCAGCTAAAATTGCTGACCCGAGGTTCATGCCTATCTCTTCCCATCACTAAGGTGAACGTAACCGAATTGTGGTCACTATCACCAAAATGCACACCAACTTCCAAGTCTAGCACCTGGTCTGGCTCATTTCCCAGCACCAAATCCAATATAGCCTCACCTCTAGTTGGCCTGTCTACATACTGAGACAAAAAACCTTCCTGCACGCTTTGTACAAACACTGACCCCTCTAGCGAGCTAGAACTATAGCAACTCCAATCAATATTCGTAAAGTTAAAGTCCCCCATAACAATTACCCTATTACTTTCACTCCTAACCAGGATTGTCTCCGCAATCCTTTCCTCAACCTCTCTAGAACTTTTAGGAGGTCTATAAAAGACTCCCAACAGGGTGACCTCTCCTCTCCTATTTCTAATCTCCGCCCATACTACCTCAACTGACAAGTCCTCATCAAACTTTCTCTCCGACACTGTGATACAGTCCTTGACTAGCAATGCTACCCCACCCCCCCTTCTACCTTCTTCTCTACTCCGACTAAAGCATTTGTACCCCGGAACCTGCAACATCCATTCCTGACCCTGCTCTATCCATGTCTCAGAAATGGCCACAACATCAAAGTCCCAGGTACTGATCCACGCTGCAAGTTCATCCACTTTATTGCGAATACTCCTCGCATTAAAGTACACGCATTTCAGTTTTTGGTATGTAACATATCAAGTTAGTTATATCAACTTGCAGGTTGTGATTGAACTTGCACATCAAGAAAGTTGAAGTTCCTACCACAGATTTCTCTGGGTCACTCTGCAAGGCTTCTGTCGGTGTAGGCAGCTAGTGCGCTTGATTTGCCACTGAGTGCAAAGTCCTGGCCACAAATCCTCAACATTTGTGCAATTTTGAACAAAATGCATTACCAGTTGCCGATTGCACTCAAAAGTGGAAGTCTATTTGATTTGATTTATTATTGTCACATGTATTAGCGTACAGTCAAAAGTCTTATTTCTTGTGCAATATATAAACAAAGCATACTGTTCATAGAGAAGGAAAGGAGCGGGTGCAGAATGTAGTATTACACTCATAGCTAGAGTGTAGAGAAAGATCAGTTTAGTGCGAGGTAGGTTTATTCAAAAATCTGATGGCAGCAGAGAAGAAGTTGTTCTTGTGTCGGTTGGTACGTGACCTCAGATTTTTGTATCTTTTTCCTGATGGAAAAAGGTGGAAGAGAGAATGCTCGGGGTGTATGGGATCCTGAATTATGCTGGCTGCTTTGCCGAGGTAGTGGGAAGTGTAGATGGAGTCAATGGATGGAAGGCTGGTTTGTGTGATGGACTGTGCGTCATTCACGATCCTTTGTCCAACCCTTTAATCCTCATAATCAGATCCACTATTTTACATGGACTAATGACCTGATACTCGAGCTGTTTTGTCATCATTTTTTGAACATAGCTACTGCATGAATTTGTATCCAATCAAATGATAATTTCTAGTACTGAACAGTCATCTCATCATGCTTGCATTTGCTTCACAGAGGCTTTTTCTCAACATTCTGGAACAAAACCTATCTGATCTGTCTCTACCTCGCATATATCTTGCCTTAGTTATACAATATTATCTTTTACATTTTAACCTGTCCAAGTCTTACAAAAACTTCAGCTTACTGATGATAATGCAGAGATTGGGTATAGAGAGTCAGAAGATCAGTGCCTGGACTGGAAGTGCAGATCCAGTGGCAGTTAGTGTATGACAATGGATGAGGGAAAAACTGATGAACAATGTTTCACCTGGAGGAGGAACTATCTATGTAGCAAAGAGGCAGGCCTGACATTGAGAGGAGACTGAAGAGGTTTCTGTTGATAGGGAGATGTATCTAAAGCTGTAACTTTCACTGATACATACAAACTGAAAAAGTACTGTAGAAAAATTGGTTGACAGAAAATAAAGTGGCTTCAGCTGGATGGGACTAGAAGGATCTGGTTCAAGAGTGAAGTGGTTTAGAGGCAGTAGTAAGGCTTTAGTACAATACAAGCCAAAGAGTTAACGTTTAGGTGGTTGAAGGAAGGGGATATGGGAATAGATTAGACCTATTGTCAAGGAAAATCACTGAAATAGACTTCAAAGTAATTTCTATGTATTTCTATGCAATCATCAATGTTCACTACAATATTACCCACCATGTAATTAAATAAACAATATCCATAATAGTTTAGGAATACTTTACATTGATGTGACAAATAGATAGGAAAATAGACTAAACCAAAACTAATACACAATCAGAATGGCCTATGTACTCAAGTTAGCAATTGTGTTTCACTGAAATACAAAATTGGAGGTGTTATTAATGCAGAACAGTCATTTTCAGCTTCTATCTACATGATCGAAGATAAATAGTGCATAATCAGTACAACCATTAAGAGTGAAATATTTAAAGGTCTGATGCAGGAACATTTTAATTTGAATGAGTATTTGCCGGTTGCTAGCCAATAATTTGTTACATGAGGTTAATTTTTGCGACATCCAAAACTGAACCAATGAACTAGTTTCCCTCGGCCTTAACTACTAGAGTACAGCAACCAGCTTTTGAGTGAAGACAACTGAAAGTGAAGCTGAGCAAGGGACTAAAGGTTAAATAGCTAACAGAAGCCAGTGAAGAGGGGGCATAACCTGATTTATGGTTTATTGATCTTGTCAGTTCTTAGAACCATCAACACGAATATTAAGGCAAACAATATCAACCTGACATCAGTAAATGGGATTTTATTTCCGATGTAAGTTAAGCCATTGATGGATTTAGTGAGACCTCACCTGGTTGAAAAAAACCATTATAAAGCCAGTCCAGTAATCTGATTGATTGACCCCCTGGTTGTAATAAAATTATATGGTCAGATTCTGGAATTGTGGGGCGTTTGAACTCACTTGCTGTAGTTAGATTGATTTCATTGGCTATTAGCCACATCACATTACGGAGTGCTCTAAAGGGGTAATTGATTATGTTAAAGGTAATTTACAATTGCAAGTAATTGTTACAAGGGAAGGAAAATTTACAACGCCAGTTTACATTTCCTGAATTATTCTTACTGCAATCCTATCGGAAATACTTTAATGATAATAATGGAGATCAGGAATGGAAAGAGAACTGAGACTCAGAGGAATCAGTCATTTTGCCTTAATCTACAAGCATGATCAAAGCCAGACTTTACAATTTATTAACTAACAGAAGCAACAATTTCTCTGGTTGCTTTGTGTCATAACAGTGTAAATTGATGTTTGAAGATTTAGTCTAAAAAGACACAGATGTACAAATGCAATGGAAATACCAAACAGAATGGCCTGTGTACTCAAGTTAGCAATTCACCAACAAATTTATACATACTTATAAAGCAGCAGCCCCAATCGAGGTGACAACTCAAAAAACAACCTCTTACTGAAAACCAGCCAACACAATAAAATCATGGGCAAAATAAACAACTTGATGGCAACTGAACAAGTTAAGATTACTTTGTAGGATAACAATTATGTATTGCGATGACATTCAACAACTTAATTTGTTCCATGACTTTGGATCAATCAGTATGCGTTGATCACTTCATAGAATTTACAGTGCAGAAGGAGGCCATTCAGCCCATCAAGGTCTGTACCAACCACAACCTCATCTACACTGTATCCCCATGAATTTATCCTAGCCAGTCTCCCTGACACTGAGGGGCAATTTTAGCATGGCCAAGCAACCTGACCCACACATCTTCAGACTGTGGGAGGAAACCCACACAGACACAGGGAGAACATGCAAACTCCACAGACAGTGACCCAAGCCAGGAATCAAACCCGAGTCACTGGTGTTGAGGCAGCAGTGCTAACCACTACACAGCCCTAATTTTTCCTTCAAAAGGAAATTAGGGATGACCAACATCCCAAGAATTTAAAAAGACAAAGATGTTCTTTGATCCCTTTAACCCCAAGAACCATCTAACTTCTTGAAAGCATGAAAATGTTACTTCCTCATTCTGCAGGATGCACAACCTGCATTGAAATACTGTGATACCACGAGCTCTCGAGCAATATTATTTGTACACACGTATTTAAGAATTTAAAAAGTGGCCAGGTCCCCGAGCAAGGTCCTCACTCAGGCACCTGGAATGTCAAGTCACCAGGTGGCACATGTATCCCTCAGAGATGAATCACAACCCTTTGCACAGAGCTGTTTTTCCAGTTCTGTATTATATTTTCTTGCATTTTTTATGTTGAAAAATACAATGCTGACTGTCAGTGTGATTGCTGGTGTTGTTACATATAGCAGGCAGGGAAATTCTCTGATGCATTTGAAAAATTTGACACTAAAGAGTTTTGCTTTACATAGAAAATAGAAGCAGGAGGAGGCCATTTGGCCCTGCGAGCCTGCTCCACCATTCATCATGATCATAGTGGATCGTCCAACTCAATAGCCTAAATCCTGCTTTCTCCCCATAACTTTTGATCCCATTTGCATCAAGTGCTATATCTAGCCACCTCTTGTTTTGGCATCAACTAATTCCTATGGCAATGAATTCCATAGGCCAAATTAAAAGGCAAACAAGTGCTGAGATGCACAGTTATAACCCTGAGCATTAGTCAAAATGAGGAAACTTGTTTGTGGTAGCTCCAGCCCTGTGTGTTCTTGCGCATAGTAGTTATTAAAATTTTCATTCAAATACGTTGTTAGCTTTAAGCCAATTTTTTCTTCCTCATGGGATTTTCCAACGCCTAGGGCAGTGGGAATCTAGTACTAACCACTACTGGTTTCCAAAAATGGAAACCATACTGGGGTGGGTTGCAGGGGAGGCGGGCGATGGGGTTGGGGGTCGGGTTGCGAAGGTCATTGAAGTTCCTGGGTAATTTGGAAATGGCTGGGTAATCCCCTGACACTGACCCCTGACATCTTGCTAGCGCCAACTTGGCAGTGCCAACCCAGCCCTTTTGAAAATGGTCCCACAATCTCCAAGAAGCTGGCTTTGCTGGCATCTTCAGGCACGCATTCTAAAAAAAAATCTAAGTGTGAGAGAAGTGAAAAACTTCCCAGGCTCCAAATCACACCAACGCTCCAAGTGGAAATTCTTTTGGGAGAATTCCTACATCTCTAACTTTTCCCAGTTCTGATGGTGAAAATTCGGATCTGAAACATTGGTCAGAATTCTCCTATCTCTTACACCCCAGTGCTTCTGCCAACAAGAAGGGAGAATTTGGCGCTCAGATGTTGTTGCCACCTGCTGAGCATTTCCAGCATTTTCTGTTCAGATTTGCAGTTTTCTATTTTTAGCTTAGCAAAGGTTCAAACCAGGTTCGTCTGGGTGAAGTAGAGTTTTCCATTGGTTGAAGATGATTTGCACATGGAGAGAGCCAGAAATAAAATTATGCTGGTTTTTCAGTTGGAGCTTGCAAGCAACAAGTAGCTTGCAAAGAAGAAAGATAAAAAACATTGGTAGATATGAAAAGTCTGTAAATAGTACATAAGGTTTGCAGAATATCAAACATTTCTGTTCTTAATATTTCACCTTATCAGATCAAATATCAGAAGGTTAAGGCAATACTTGCTTCAAAAGTACAATTTGAGAAAGATGAAATAACATCAAAAACTACTGCCACAGGTAATGAAATTCACCATTTCTAAGCTGCTTATGAAAACCAATACTGCAAACGCCACTGACCATAACATGTAGCTTATTCGATAAATAATAGAGATGACACTTTTTCCCTGTATAGTGACAGCACTGTGCGATAATAAAATACAGCACTCCAAAACTCTCTGAACATTCAGCACGTCTTGAATTCAGAAGAGTTTACAAAATTGCTTTTGACATAGACGATGATGATATTTCTACTAAATACGTGAAGTGCTATTAATTATATATGGAGTCAATGTTAAAATATTCAAGGATATAGTAGACAAAATAAATCCAATTTTACTCTGTTTTTGAGCATGTAATTTATGTTACAGCTTAAAAGATGTTAACAACCTCTTTGTGCATTTTGTAAGTTTTCCTCGCACTCCTATCTATTTCAGATTAGAATTATGGAAACTACTGAATTGCAGCATTATCATCATCTCTAGTCTGTGAATATACAAAAAGAAAAGCTTGAAATGCAGCCCGTCCATCAACAATAAAAAGCACAAAATACAGGCTAACATTTCAGCTCCAAAGCCTGCTTCTGAGGGCATTTGCCAACAATTGTAACCAATTTTCAAATGTTAATGAGCCTGCTGCATATTTCCACCATTTTCATTTATAAACTTTGATTCTGTTTCAAAGCAGAACTACAATTGGAAAATATCATGAGAGTTTATTCACATGTGAAAATAAGAATTGTTTCATCACAAAGACTGTTTACTTTCACCGCTGTACATTGCATTCCCCTCCATCTCTCATGGAGCCCAAAACCAATGAGCAAGTGCCAACTATATTTCTTGGACTTTGGTTCTGCACCTGGGTCCTGCTCATTATTTTTAAAGGTCCATGGAGTCTTCCTGACTCTGGGGAAATCTGCTCTCAAGTTGAAATCTCCACCAAACCAATCACTAGTTACAAAACACGAGCTACGGACCAGCTGCTCACACTGGCGGGATATCCCAGTCCTGCTGAGGTTGACTCCTCACAGTGGGGTTCCTGGCAGTGGGATGGGAAAGCCATGCAAAAACCCATAGAGTTTGGCAGGACTGAATCCAGTGTGGGAAAACCTGCTGAGCTAGATTTTGTTCTTATCAGAAGTTTATGAATAGTCATTTCCAGCCTGACTGCTTGATAATATCAGGAGCATAAACTGGATTTACCTTCCTGATCCCAGCCGGAATGAGACCAAGGGCCTGATTTTTACCAACAAGTTGCACCCGTTTTTGGGCATGAAAACTTGGTAAAGTCGGGTGTGAGGCGAGTAGCGTGATCTGCGACCGCCTTCTCACCCGTTCCCCCTTTACCAAGTGCCCAGAATGTCTGCAATCAGCACCATGCCTGAAATGGATGCAACATCAATTTCAATGATTTTTCTCTGGTGGGGGAGTGCAAGGGTGGAGGAGGGAGACAGGTGAAATAGTTCTCTGGTGAGGCTGGTAGGAGGCCAGATGTATCTCTGGTGGAGAGTGGGGGGGAGGAGGAGGAGGTGGATGGAGGGCCAGATTGTTCTCAGGTGGGGGAGGGCCAGATCATTCTCTGGTGGGGGGGGGAAGAAGGAGGGCCAGGTTGTCCTCTGTGGGGGGTGTGGGGAGGGGTGGCGGGTGGCGGGGGGAGCAGGGGGGATGAGAAAGGAGGCAAGCCAGATCATTTTCTGGTGGGGGAGGGGAAGGAAAAGGGCCAGATCGTTCTCTGGTGAGGGGAATGAGAAGGCGGGTGGGCCAGATCATTCTCTGGTCGGGGGGAGGAGGGGAATGAGGCGGGTCAGATCATTCTTTGTGTGTGATCGGTGGGGAGGAAGTGGGGCAAGAGGTCACGATTGGTCTGGGTAGTGGGGGGGGGAAGGGTGGGTGGATAAGGGGGACAGTATGTTGTAGGGGTGGGGCAATGTCTATGGGGACCATTGCTCAATGATGTGGCAGGGGAACATTTTTCAAAGTTTTTTACTGCGCATGCGCAGTTGAAGGCTCCGATCTGAGCAGCAGCATTTTGGGCACGACAGGGTTTTGCCGTGCGATTCAGATTCGCTGCTTTTTTCTCAGGCAGAGTGCATATGGGGGCACCTGAGAACAGGTTTACAAATCGGATCTGGATCACTCCCACACTCAACACTTCGAATCAAAATGGTAAAATCGGGCCCCAAAAGTAGCACTTCTTTCTGCCACCCTTGCCAAGATCACCTGGCTTACCACAGAACCCTTGCAGATCCAGTTTGGAACCTTGGCTCTGTGTGTGTCTCTGCTGTTTACTGACTAAAGAAGCCACTGAACCGTCAGAGGAATTTCCAACCATTTTATGCAATTATTCCCAAGCTACTTTTTTCTGGGCACATTTGATTTTCTATTGGATCAAATTATTGTCACATCTGGTGAAGACAATCTGCAGTACACCAAGGTTTGGGTCTTGTCTTATACAGTAATTTGTTACACATCTGACAAAGAGAATGGATTTCAAATGGGTTATCTCATTTTAAGCTTTATATTTAGAAAATAGATAAGCTAGGCATTGAAAACTGGAATTTTTAGTATTCTTTGCGAGACCCTGACTCCAGAATGGTGAAATCTAAAAGACTTGGCTTTCTGCTTTGCCATCATGATGGTAGTTGTTGCAGCTGGTTTTTTTAAAAATACATTTTATATTCATGCATGGGATGTGGGTATCACTGACTGGCCAGCATTTATTGCCCATCCCTTGTTGCCCTTTTTCAGAGGGCTGTGAGTCACACGTAGGTCAGACCAGGTAAGGACAGCAGATTGCATTCCCTAAAGTACATTAGTGAACCAGAAGGGTTTTTCCAACAATCAACAATGTTTCATGGTCATCAGTAGATTCTTAATTCCAGATTTATTTTATTGAATTCAAATTCCATGTGGCGAGATTTGAACCTAGATGCCCGAATATTACATTAGTCTAACAATAATACCACTCAGCCATCACCTCCCCCGTGGTATATGTGCCTGTCCCTAGCTTGCTACCCTGAGCATGGCTGGACTTCTGGTCCCAGATCATTAGCACAAGAGAATCATGTCAATCTTTGATGGAAACATATAGGAAGGGCAAAGAAATGACCAGTGTGCTATCTGTCAATTTTTTTTAAAATTAAGGATGTTTGCCCTCTTATACTTTGGGATCAGTTTTACAGCTATCCACTACAAAAGATGGTGTCATCTTTGCACACATAGATCTTTGCTTGGTTTCTCCTTTACTCTCATTCTGATTCCCTCTTCCCATCACTGCACTCAACTCCCACCTGACCGCCTAATTGTCTTCCTGCTCTCCAATCACACTACATCATTTTCCTGTCCCTATCCAAGGGCGTATCTGAGGGCGGCTGCCAATGAAAAATATGATCTGACTTCATCAGTGAGATGTCTGGGGATGCACATAATGCATCAGCAGTTCACCACTCTAAGTTTTTAGGCTTTTGGCCTATTTGTTTCATTATGGGCCTGCTCCCTGTACCCAGTTTACACTGACAGGCTGTGTTTTGCAACCTGCAACCCCATCTCCCCACAATATTTTAATCCTTTTCACACTTTAATCTATGATTATTTCATACAATACAGTAAATCTGATCCACATTCAGATGTAATTCCATCATTTCATGAACTTAATTTCACTCATTAACTATTATTAATGTACACCAATTAGAAATCCCCAATGCATTATTAAATGAATAATTAGAAATTGTGTTCTATAAATTAAATTATCCTACCTATTGCCCACATCTGCTGCCTGACGAAGGATTTAGAAATTTTGTGACAAAGAGGCAATGATATGATTTGACTAAAAATAAATTCCCACAAGGTATATAATTAACCGTTATATTTTTTTTTCTGACAAACTTATTGGAAAATAGTTTGGATATGAAAGAAATACCATACCAGTTTAAAAATGTCAATGTACACATAAATCTACTCAATTGTACCAGATTACAGGTGCTTTGCACACCGTATACAGCTTACTGAACTAATAGGTGTCTTGGCCATCATTTTTCAATCATTAATCTCAATGTGCAGAAAGTCAGTACACTAGAGGTTTTCGAATAAGCCACGCATTGCATCAAAGGCCCCCCAAATAGTGTAGGATCCCAGAAAATTCTGCTCAAAGTATTAAATACCAACATTTCTCTCTGGAATTTCCTTTCCTTGGAGAAGTCTAAATGTTGTAGTATGAGAGTGTTACACGTAAAGGGATTAATGTGGGACTGAGTAAAGTACTGACCACACAGTGATGCCAGAGGACACTTGACCCTAACCAGGTGTTTGTGTGCTTTTCGACAGAGCTTTGTGTAAATGCAGGCTGCAGACAGTTTCTAGCTTGGACCTTTACAATAGCTTTACATAGAGCCTCCAGTAGTCAATATGTGCTGATTGTACCCATGAGGACAAATACCGAAATAAGACCTACCTATCCATGTCCAACATCTCGAAAAAACAGCCACTACACTATTGAAGGCAGTTGAAAGAAAAAGAACTTGTAAATCTCACATCCTTTTACAAATATTAACTGATGTCTTCTCATCTAGTGAGAGTCCCACTTTATTTATTAATCATGATATTTTTCTCTCCCACAACAAATCTACATCATCCATCAAATAAAGTCGATTTTAAAGTATTCATGAGCAATACTGAATTCATGTGTTGCAATTGAGGGGACTGTCCAAACGAGGATAGATGCTGAAAATCCCAGGTGCCGAAACTGTTCCACTCCACAGTGTGCACATGATTTCTGAGCAACATCAAACAATTATGCATTTACTGTTCCTTGGTTCAAATAAGTAGTATAACTGAGCTGATTGAACAGTTCTCCTGATCTCAAGCACAGAATAGTTATTGTGAATGATAACTGTGCCAAAATCTCACAACTTTCATTGCTGTCCACCTGAGCAATCAGACTATGAGCTTTGATTATCATTGTAATCAATCACTGCAGGCTGTGTGCGCTTGGACCGATACCATATATCATTAGCATGCTGTTACACTAATATAGGAACACACTGGAGACTTTGGATGCCAAATTTCTGATATTCATTGCAGGCATGCAAAGTTCCATGTCAGAAATACAGATTTTTCCATTCCCATGAGAATGGATTAGGAGGTCGGAGCAGGAACAAGTGTACCTCAGTTATCTGATATGTTTCCATCTCTGAAGTTGCTGGAGGTAGGGAAATCGTAGCCCAGACAATACAGTGGCAATGATAGCAGCAAGTAGCCAAATAAGCCCATTTTTGGTTCAAATAGAGGAGAGATGCTGTGGGGATTTCCCAACAGCCAGGCCCCCCTGTTGAGGCTGGAACTCAGCAGGTATCTGGAGTCAGCCTCCCAGCAGCAAGCTAGAAGGCTTGGGAAGGAGGGCACATCAAAGCTTCCTCTCTATCACCCCCGCACAGACCTGCTGGGACGTGAAGGCCACAGTCATGTCTGCAGGCCATCGTGTGGCGGGATTCTTCCTTGACAATGACAGACCAACGTGGCCGTGAGAGATTATTATCTCAATGTGGCATAGAGCACCTCCATTTTGAGGTGCCATGCAGTCTCCTGCATATCTCAGCATGTCCACCTTTCAGTAGGTTGCCACGTCTAATCATTGCAGCAGGCCAGCTGATTGGGCATCTCAATTAGACAGTCAGTAACAGACAAGAAACCACTGTCCTTATCCCGCACATTCAAGTCCTGTCGCCTTGCAGAGAGGTCAGCAGTGGGACTTTCGGAAGAAAAGAAATCCTTATTCAGCTTAGTGCCATATTTTGTTTAATAAAACGGCACGGTAGCACAGTGGTTGGCACTGCTACTTCACAGCTCCAGGGTCCTGGGTTCAATTCCCGGCTCGGGTCACTGCCTGTGTGAAGTTTGCACATTCTCCTCATGTCTGTGTGGGTTTCCTCCGTGTGCTCCGGTTTCCTCCCACAGTCCAACGATGTGCAGGTTAGGTTGATTGGTCATGCTAAAATTGCCCTTAGTGTCCTGAGATGCGTAGCTTAAAGGGATTAGTGGATAAATATGTAGGGATACGTAGGGTAGTTCCTGGGTGGGATTGTGGTCGGTGCAGACACGATGGGCCGAATAGCCTCTCTCTGTACTGTAGGGATTCGATGATTCTATGAAGCTTCTGTAAGTGCCTTGGGACATTTCATTACGTTTAAGGTGCTATAATAACATAGGCTGTTGTTTATTTTATAACTTCAGAAGTTTATGATTCTTAATTTTACTTCTATTGATTTTTGTTGTGAATTATGTAGTGGTACTTGATGTTTCTTATCACACCAACATTAGAGAAATAGTTTTACTGCAATATACCTTATCATCAAGTCTTTCTATTCTTTATGTTTCTTTCGGGCAGCATGGTGGCACTCCTGCCTCACAGTGCCAGGGACCCGGGTTCGATTCCTGACTTGGATCACTGTCTGTGTGGAGTTTGCATGTTCTCCCCATGTCTGAATGGGCTTCATCCAGTGTTCCGGTTTCCTCCCACAGTCCAAAGATTTATGACTCGATGGGCCAAAGGGATTCCTTCTGCACTGTAGAATTCTATGTTCTTTGATTTATAATTTAAGTTATTATCTCAATAATTTATTATTGCTTTGTGATGCAGAAAGCATTCAATTAAGCTAATGCAATAACAGTTGAAAGCATTTCAAAGTTTCACTGAGGGATTCGGGTGTCCTGGTACATGAATCACAATAAGTTAACATGCACGTACAGCAAATGATTACGAAGGCAGATATGTTGTTGTAATAAGAATGGAATATAAAAGTAGGGATGTTTTGATGCAGTTCTACCCAACAATGATGAGACCGTACCTGGAGTACTGTTCTGTGTACAGTTTGGTCCCCTTTATTAAGGATATAATTACATTAGGAGCAGTTCAGAAAAGGTTCACTCAATCAATTTCTTGAATGGGGCGGGGGGGGTGGTTATCATATGATGAAAGGTTAAACAGCCTGTATCTGTGTCCATATGGAGTTTAAAAGAATGAAAGGTGATTATATTGAAATGTATTAGATCCTGAGGGGGTTTGACAGAATGGAGTCTGAAAGAATGGCCGTGATTCTCCCCTTACGACGTGCAATTTTTCTGTTGGTTTGGGGTGGCAGATGCGCATCTCCAGCCTTGAACAGGATTTGCACGTGTGCAGGGAATGCATGCGCCTCTCTCAGAGCCGGTGAAGAGTCGCAGGCCATACCATGCTAGAAACCAGCGGGAAGGCAGGTAAGTAATTTAAAACCTTTTTAAAATATGTTTTAGATATGTTTATTAGGTCATTATCAGGACCTTTCAAATCTCCCATTCCGCAGAAATACTTCATTGCAGCGTGTTCAGACTTGCTCCCCATGTTTGGGGAATTAGTGGGAGACCCGGCCAGAATGAAGGAGGGGGGTGCAATCTGGGGCCCAAAGGGGATCGGGCGGCGGGAAGGTGGTGCCTATGCCCTCGGGGCACCACCTTCCCCCCAGGGCATAGGCACCCTGGCACTATCAAATGGGCAAAGTGCCCATGCCCAGTGGGCACCTTGGCACTGCCCACTGGACATTGGGCAGTGCCAAGGGGCGGGGCCGATTGTGGGCAGGGCCTAGGGGCAATTGGTGGGGGTAGAGGGGTCCTGCAGCCACTCTGCAAACAGGATCAGTCAGAATGGAGGGAGAGCAGCTATTGGGGCAGGCTGGGGGAGGGGTGGTGGTCTGCCAGTGTGCAGGGGGGCGGTCTGCCTCTGGAGTGGGGGAGGTCTGACCCCGGGGAGGTTCAGTGGGGGGACAGTTTGCTGTTGTGAGGGGGTTAGGGGGGATGGGCTGCTGGACATTGGGGCGCTCAGGGTGGGAGGGGTCAGGGCTGGCCTGGGAGTTGTTATAGGGGCTGCAATCGGGCTGTGGGGGTGGGGGGAGGGGGCTGGAAGGGCAGCATTGTGGTGGTCCCAGGCTGGCCAGTGATTGAGCTGAGCAGCAAATGGGGAGAGTGACAGATCAAGGCCACTGCGCATGTGCTTAGTTCCAGAACTGTCACTCTGGTGTTAACAGGCTCTGTTCCCCCCCCTCCTCCCCTGAGTTTTTAATGAGATACACGACTGGGACCTCTGCAGTGCACAAAGTGTGGAGATTCAAGTGAGAAACTGAACTGACAGAACAGTCGGGATTTAGAACAGTTCTCCCACCAATTCAGCACTTTGGGGAAAATCGCGACCAATGTTTCCACTTGTGGGCAGAGCAGAACTAGGCAACAAAGTTCAAGACCCTGAACTGGGAGCACAGTTTACATTAGTCAGAAACTTACCTGGACCAGTCATATAAATACTGTGAATACAATAGCAAATCAGAGGCTGAAAACTCCACAAGTAACTCACTTCCTGACTCCTCAAACACTGTCCACCATCTAAAAGGCACAGGTCAGGAGTGTGATGGAATACTTACCATTTGACTGGATGGATGTAGCTCCAACAACTCCAAAAGGTCAATACTATCCAGGACAAAACAGCCCATTCACCACCTTAAAATTTACTCCCTCCACCGCAGTGGCAACAGTGTATACCGTCAACAAGGTGCACTGCAGCAACTCAGCAACAGCACCTTCCAAACCTGTGATAAGGGCAGCAGATGCATGGGAATGCCAAGCCACACACCATCCTTACTTGGAACTATATCATTGTCCCTTTACTGTTGCTAGGTCAAGGTCTTGGAATTTATTTCCGAACAGAACTGTGGCTGTACCTACACCACATGGACTACATTGGTTCAAGAAGGCAGCTCACCACCATTTTCTTAAGGGCAGTTAGAGAAATTAGGAAAATATGTCACTGCGGTTTTATGTTTTGACACTTAAGATAGCACAAAACAACATTAAATTAGGAGGGGTGAGGAGTTTGATGATCTACATAGGCATGAATTGTTATACATTGGGAAGATAGCAAGAGTTTCTCCAACCACCCTAAGAATATTATTTACAGGATTAGAGATAAACCAGAACACATTTGTGTTAACAGTGATCTGTAGGTGTGGATGTAGTTGGGACATCAAGCAGTTATCCAGCAATTTCAGTTATGTTAGGAAATACTTAGCTTTCACTGAAGTATTGGATTTTCATTGCACAATAATGTTAAGCTGCTGCAACAAAACAGATCTGGTAATCAATTGAATTAGATTCTTCCACTTTAACAGATGAGGTTATAATAGACAGCTATAAAAGTTATATTTTATCTTCTTTGCCTGGTGTGACTTTTTTTGTAACTTGCCTCAGTGAGAGATTCTACAGTGTTGCTGAGGATCAGAGCCTCATGTCTGTAAAAGAAATGCCTGGGTTTTGAATGTGGATCTAGCCACTTACTTACAGCAATATGATTTGGAGTGAAACTAAGGTTGAAATCCCAGCAAAACTCTCTTTTGATTCAAAATGAAGTTCCTTATGGTTTTGCATTTCACATCATCCTGCTGACCATTATTGTGCAAGGTGACATTACAGGCATCCCCATGGCAGTCTGAACCACAAGCCTCAGTTGTAACAACTTGCATTTACATAGCACATTTAATCTAATAAAACATCCCAAGGCACTTCAGAGGAACAATGTCAAATAAAATTTGAGTTTGAACCACTTTAGGAGCTATTAGGACAGGTGATCTAAAGCTTAATCAAAAAGACGGATGTAAGGAGTGCCTTAAAGAAACATGGAGAGGCAGAGAGGTGAATTAGTTTAGGGAGGGAATACCTGAACTTGGGCACTTGGGAATTGAAAACACAGCCACTAATGGCAGAAGAATTAGAATTATGGACATGCAAGTGGCCAAAATTGGAAGAACATAGAGATCCCCGAAGGTTAGAGGTGGCTACAGGGATAGGGAGGGGCACATTTCTAACCATGTCTTTCACTTAAAGCTGCTAACATGATTCTCAATCACGGATTTTCAATCCGAGTTAATGCAGAATGATCAATGCAGCGTCATAAGGGATAAATTTTCAAATCAATGGTATTTTCCACCATTGGCCAGCAGCAGCATCTTCTGGTCCCCACCAGTGGTCAATAATTCTTGTTGTAAGCACCCCCATTGCTGAAGAACCTGCAAGTGGGTTTGCTGTCAGCAGGACTGGAAAAGCCTGCCAGCGGGAGTAGCCAGAAAATTCCGGCCAAGGTTATCGCAAATTTCTGATCTCATTTGCAATGTGAAATTCATCAAATTTAACCCACAGAACAGACTTTATGAAAAGTGCATTCCACATGGCCATTCTTCAGGCAGGAATATCCACCCCTTCCCACTGGCAGGATCTTCCAGTCCTGCCAAAGATGACACCCTCCTCCCTCGCCATGGCAGGTTCCCAACTGTGCAACTGGCAAGAAACACAAATGGCTATTGACTTTGGCAAGACCAGAAGATCCGAGTAGCGACCAATGGTGAGTTGCCCCCCCATCACAAGGAAAACCTGCATGGCAGAGTTGGGGTGGGGAAGGAAGAATGATGACTCAGCCTTCATGTTTCATGTGAGCACAATCAGTGGGCATCATCGTCCTAATCACAACTGAGTCCAATATTGTTCTTGCCCAATATCTGCATGTGCCATCCTGCAAATGGAAACCATGTCATTGCAAGAGTCAGCACCATCAAATATGAATTAAATTCTGCAATGTTGTTGAGAGACAAAATTTGACTCTATTAACATTCCCTCTACTGTCTCTTCACCAAGCATTGCCTGATAGTTGCACTGTGTTAATCCTTTAAGACAGTCATGTGGTTGTACATTTGAGCATTTTAAAGGGACCTGTTTGGCTTGTTTTTCTGCACTGAAACACACTTCTGATTGCTGCACACCTGCATTGCCAAGGGGGAGCACTGCTTTCTGTCTTTCTTATGTGTAATGTATTAGTTATCTCATCCCAGTTCTGGTGGATTGCAGCAGAATAAACCGTGCCTGAAAAACTATTTACTCACATCAGCTCCTTGAATGACCAAGAACTTTTTCCAGATTTGAACTCCCAGTGCTGCAGGCTTGTTGCAGTGCAGAACTGCTGTTCTGATGCACATTGTTATACAGTAACCTTGTATGATGCAATGCAGTGGATGGAAAATCCAGACACAGCAGTTGTTAATAATTACTGGGGCAATGTAATGTTTTCTTTAAACAAAAGACCTAGGGCTTGTTATGGGTACAGGCATTCTCACAGAAAATGAAAATGAAGAGGTGCAGTCAAATTGGAATGAATATTGGGCTTGCTTGCCCAACTGTAGACTCCTCTGACATCTGAGTTATGTCTACCATGGCACTTTTTGCTGTTCTTAAATTTCTCGTTCAAGTTCCTGGGAAGGTTGAGAGAAAGGCCAGCATATCCATTAATTAGGTGGACACTGAAAATTTATTTTCATCTTTCCACTGACCAATTTGCATGAAATATATGCCTGCTGATACTATTACCTTTGTTACCTTCATCAGCATGTAATCGCTCAATGAATTGCAACAACAATGTGTCAATGTGACATGTCTTTCATGGACATACATAAGATAGCGAGTTGCGGCTGTGATCAATGACATGACCCATCATAGCAAGACAAGATTCCTCTGCAATGATCCTTCTCTCATTAGTAACCAGAGAAAGGCCGGTCTTATTGCACTGCAATTTTAGTTTTATTATCCTTACAATATCACACTTGTGATGAATTCTTTCTGAAAATGCTACCTCAGTGACATTTTATAACTAGGCATGAGAAAAGAAATCAATTCTCTGAATCTCTGTCCATCAACTATAGACAGTGGTGGTACATATTTTCCGATAGCAACAGCTTTAAGTTCAGCAGCCTTTTCTGGCCTCTTCCTTAAGCTCGAGTCACAATGAATGTTATCATCGTGCTTAGACTACCTCACAGTTCTTTTCTTTCTATTCACTGTTCCTATTACATTAACGATATGGGTTCTATCCAGGGCAGATGTGCCTCCAGAATATAATAACTCCTTTCTGAAGAGGCTACATAGATTCTGCTTGTCTTCTCTTTCTGGTTAAAAATCCCAGCTGTTGCTTTCAAGGGTATTTTTGGCAAAGGCTACAGCATGACTCCTCCTGGGAAAATTCCATTCTTTTCTGACACCTATGAGCCTACAATGTAATCACTATAATTTTGGCAGAACTTTTCAAGTTTTAACCTGCGTACAAAAAACAGAAGCAATGCTCAAAAGCTTCACTGGAATCTGAGTATCCTAAGCTATTTTGTTGTTTTTGTATAATTTGTGCTTTTGATATGGGGAATTACAGCAGAGGCAAAAAGGGAAAAAAATGCCTTTTGTGCAGTATTATACCATTAATGACAATGAAATCAATTTTAAATGAAAATATCAATGATTTAAAATTGAGTGAGAGTTTTGAAATTAAATTATAAAAGCAGATATAAGTACTCCCACTTTGCACTTACTTTGCCTTGTATTCCAAATTATGCCACTAAAATCTGCAAAAACCTAAAGTAAAAATGCTAATTGAATCCACAGCAGCAAGATCTAATTAGCTTTATAATGCTCTTTAGTGCAATTTCCCTGAAAGTAGCTCCAAAGAGAAATAATAGTTGCTCACAAAACAAAATACTCAAAACTATACAAGATTAACGTACCTTTGATTGAAAGGTTTCAGACACATTGTGGGGAACCTTGACGGCCAGTGGAAACGCCATGTCCCACTGAATGGGGCATTGGCTAAAAATAAGCTTTCTGGCGGGTGTGGGGGCTATTGGGGTTCACCTGACCAGTCCTAATCAGGTTTTTGCCAACAGTGGGTAGCAACTGGATTATTATGCAAACACACTATTGTAATACAACTAGCAGCCAAGACAGGGCATTCATTGCTTGACCACACCACCCCCGCCCCCCACCCCAAAAAAAACATTCATTCATCTCTTCAGCAGGCAAGCTTTGGTAATGGCCAGCTTGGATCCGATGTGCTGGACCTTGAGGGTCCAGGGATGCACCACCAACTAATCAGCAAAGAGAAGCGTCCTCCCTGCCACCACTCTAATAATGGATCACCACTCTGCCTACAGCACACAGGCATGCAGGTGTCCTGACCAGAGCCCCCCCTCAGTCCCCTACCACTCAGCTCTCTTCGCTTTCAGACACACATTCAGGCCCCCCACAGGCCACATGCCTTGGCAATGCCAACGATGCACTGCCCCTGGCACCCTGGCACTGACACCTGGGACCTGAAGGTGGGGGGGGGGGGGGGGGGGGGTGTTAGGTACAGTGGCCATTTGACCCTCTAACACTTCCAGGCTGCAAAGAAAGAATCCCCCTAGGATTGGGGCGATTTGGTAGGCTAGGTGCTCTCCCTGAATGCTAAGAGGCAGATGGGTCTGTAGCTAAACATCTCATCCAAAAGTTGGAACCTTTGACAATGCTCAATTGAAGTGTCATTCCTGAATACTTGCTCAAGTCTGGTTTGGGAACTGAACTCAAAACTTTCTGACTCAAACGTGAGTCTGCTAGCATTGAGCCTTAGCTGAAATGTAGAGGCCAAGTTTGAGGATGTATCTGATTTTGATATTGGTTTGAGCGAAGTGTTGTGATGACTAAATTGATTGACAATGACAGAGTTATGAATTAATGGGAGAAGCTAAGCTTGCAGCAAAGAAAAAGGTTTCAGTTTCATTATAAAATACAAGCAATTGCTACCTGAGCTGCCAGAAGAAAGCAGCGTCTGTCTGTCTGTCTCTCTCTCCAAAGTAAAAAGTCTGACAACACCAGGTTTTAGTCCAACCGATTTATTTGATAGTAAACGCACAAGCTTTCGGGGTTAGTCCCTTCGTCAGGTGAATGGAGAGTTCTGGCCTCAGACAGAGCATATAAAGCACAGACTGTTTAGAGATTACTGATTAGAATGCGAATCCTTACACTGACTTGCCTGGGTTTGCAAAACCTCACTTACTGTACTGTCTGGAGACAATACACATCTCTGTAACCTGTGATCAGTGCTCCTTCCACTCACATTGTCAGCCACTTCAGGTCTTGAACAGCAGGTTAGGTGTAAGGATTCGCATTCTAATCAGTAATCTCTAAACAGTCTGTGCTTTATATGCTCTGTCTGAGGCCAGAACCCTCCATTCACCTGACGAAGGGACTAACCCCGAAAGCTTGTGCGTTTACTATCAAATAAATCGGTTGGACTAAAACCTGGTGTTGTCAGACTTTTTACTGTGTTTACGCCAGTCCAACGCCGGCATACCCACATCATCTCTCTCCAAAGGCATTCTGAAAGCTCTAAACTTGGTAACCCAAGTCAAAGTAAGTAAATCTGTGTTTTGCTAACTAATTTTAAAGAGAGGTTTAAGTCTATAGGAGAAATATTGTTTGATTGGAACTTACAGTTGGATTGTTTAAGTATTGTTCAATTCATTTGTTATAGTTAAATTGCATTGTTAAATAACTTTGCTTACAAGAGGTTATTGCAGAAGGTAAGGGGGCATGGAGTTGGGGGTAGGGTGTTAGCGTGGATAGAGGATTGGTTGTCAAATAGGAGACAGAGAGTGGGGGTTAATGGGTGCTATTCGGATTGGCGGTTGGTGACTAGTGGAGTGCCCCAGGGGTCGGTGCTGGGGCCTCAGCTATTTACCATTTATATAGATGATCTGGAGGAGGGAACCGAGTGTATGGTATCCAAATTTGCTGATGACACCAAGATTGGTGGAACGGCAAATTGCGCGGAGGGTGTGGAGAGTCTGCAGAAGGATCTAGATAGGCTGGGCGAATGGGCCAGGAAATGGCAAATGGAATTTAATGTTGGCAAGTGCGAGGTGGTCCACTTTGGCAGGAATAATGGTAGGAAGGACTATTACTTACATGGCGAAAATATGCAGCAGGCGACGGTGCAGAGGGACCTCAGGGTCCTTGTGCGTGAGTCGCAAAAACCCAGCCTGCAGGTGCAGCAGGTGGTCAGGAAGGCTAATGGGATGCTGGCCTTCATAGCGAGGGGGATTGAATATAAAAGTAGGGAGGTCTTGCTGCGGCTGTATTGGTGAGGCCGCAGCTGGAGTACTGTGTGCAGTTTTGGTTGCCGTACTTACGCAAGGATATTTTGGCCTTGGAGGGAGTGCAGAGGAGGTTTACTAGGCTGATACCAGAGTTGAGGGGGTTGAGCTATGAGGAGAGGCTGAATAAACTAGGCTTGTACTCGTTAGAGTTTAGAAGAATGAGGGGAGATCTCATTGAGACGTATAAGATGATGAATGGGATGGATAGGATAGAGGTGGAGAGGCTCTTCCCGCTCAGAAAGGACAGTAGGACTAGGGGGCACAGCCTCAAGATAAAGGGGGTGCGGTTTAGAACGGAGTTGAGGAGGAACTTCTTCACTCAAAGGGTGGTGAATCTCTGGAATTCTCTGCCCGTTGAGGTGGTGGAGGCTGCCTCGCTAAATATTTTTAAGACGCGGGTTGATGGGTTTTTGATAAGTGAGGGGATTAAGGGTTATGGGGAGAGGGCGGGAATGTGGAACTGAGACACGACAGATCAGCCATGATCTTATTGAATGGCGGGGCAGGCTCGAAGGGCTAGATGGCCTACTCCTGCTCCTATTTCTTATGTTCTTATGTTTAATGAAATCTTCCCTGTTTCCTGTTTATCAAAATCACACCTAAAGTCAAACATCTTATCTTCACATGAATGAAAAATAGAAAATTGCTGCAGTCTAGCCTTACTTCACTGTATACCTTAGAGTTTCTGAACAGTTCCCTAACACATGGTTTCTATTGCCCCCAGATGAAATGACATTAAATATCTAACTCATCTTCTAAATCATTAAAAAGTTGCTCCTAAAAAAAAATTTGTGTCAGTTTATTTTACAACTGATGAGACAACTAAACTATGATTCTATATTTGTATTTTGTTGAATAGCATTAGTGCAATATATCACAGCATTTTTTCTATTTAGCTACATTACAAAAGACAACTAATTGTGCCCTATAGGCTGCTGCCTTCCTGGAGACATCTCATTCATATCATGTAATGTATTGACCTTCACAAGAAATTCCCTGCTGAAAATCTTACAAGGGTAGTGCCTGGCCAACCAGTCAAAAAATTGTGAAATACTAGGAACATTATTTTATCATTCTCCCACACATTTATTTTTGATTATTGTAACTGAACCTAATCCCCACTTATTGGTAATAAAGCAGCAAATTGGAGAAGGGGAGTATTATGAATTGGACCCGAGTGAAATTACCTTGCAAACTAGAGCTGGTGTTTGCTTTAAATAAGTAAGGGCAAATTTTACAAAGCATCTTCAATGTTAATAATTTGTATTCCTCATGCAATATGAAGTATTCAGCATCTGAATTGCAGTGCAAAATGATAACCATGGCAGAAACAAGATGTTAATGGCCTCAATTTTGTAGTGGTAATGGTGGCAAAGCTGTCAATGTGTCATTACACTTCAGAGACTCACAGCAAGTTCTGGAGTGTGCACATGTGCAGAATAATGTTGAAAATTATGATGAAGTGGTGTCTTTCCTAAAGTGTTAAAGTAACAATTTCTCTTGCTGATAATTTTAGCGGTGCTGTGATAAAGCAATCACAAACTGGGGAATCCTGCTCCATACTTGCACTGAAATCTTTTGGAAATTATCAACTGGAGAAATTTTTATTTCAGACATCCTGGCAAGCCAGCATTTTTTGCCCATCTTTGATTACCCTTGGAGAAGATGAATGTGAGTCAGCCTCTTGAACTATGGTAGTCCATGGAGGTACATCCTCAGTGCTGTTAGGATGAAAGTTTCAGATTTTGATCCAGTGACAGTTATGGAATGATCATATAACTCCAGGTCAGGGTGGTGTATGTGTTGGAGGAAATCTTGCAGGTGATAGTTTGCCACGTGTCGCTGTCCTTGTCTTTCTAGGAAGACGAAGTCACAGATTTTAGTGATGCTGTTAAAAGAATTTTGATGTGCAGTATATCTTGTAGACGATACACAATGTTGTCACTGTCCATGGGTGGTGGAGTGAGTGAATGTTCATTGTCAAGCCACTACAGTGTTCTTGCAGCCTTATTCGAGCATTTAAGCAAGTGGGAAGTATTCAATCACACACTTAATGCGGGCTTTCTAGATGGCAGAGATGCTTGGTGAAGTAAGGGGATATAAATTCCCAGTCTCTAATTTGCATTTGCTCTGAGGCCTTAATATTCAGATGGCTGGTCCAATTCAATTTCTGGTCAATGCTAACTGTAGGATGTTGCTGCTATGTGATTCAGCAATAGTCATAATGTTGACTGCCAAGAGGAGATGATTGAAAATGGTTATTACCTGGCACTTGTGTGGCACAAATGTTACTTGTCACTTATCAACCCAAGCCTCAATGTTGTCCTGGTCTTTTTGTACATGGACACGGACTTCATACCTGAGGAGCAGCTGTTAATGGTACTGAACACTGTACAATCATCAGTGAACATCTCTACATCTGACCTTATAATGGAGGGAAGATCATTGATGAAGCAGCTGAACGTAGCTCAGCCTAGGACTCTAGAATCATACAGGCCCATCAGGTCTGCACTGACACATGTGAAATACCTGACCTCCCACCTAAACCTACTTACCAGCTGTTAGCCCGTAGCCTTGAATGTTGTGACATACCAAGTGCTCATCCAGGTACCTATTAAAGCATCCTGAGGAACTTCTGTAGCAGTGTCCTGGAGCTGATATGATTGCTTTCTGACAACCATAACCATCTTCTTCTGTGGTTGGTATAACTTCAACCAGTGGAAAACTCTCCCCACAATTACCATAGACTTCAATTTTGCTTGGGCTCCTTGATACCGTACTTGATTAAATGGTGTCTTAACACCCCTCCACCCCACATATTTCTAAATATATGGACTAAGATAATAATTTCACAGTGAATATAGGTGGACTAGAGTCCTTTTCCATTCTGATGCAACAACAGTAACCACATCTGGTTTAAACATTTGTTTTCTTGAACTAGCTTTACTAACATGAGAATGGACATTCCTTTCAGTGCTGATATTTAAGCACTCATTTTAACTTTAGCATCACGTTTGGCCTTCAGCCCTTTCCATTACCATTGAACAGTGTGGTTCACCAATTTAAACATGATCCACCATTTTTGTTTCTCCTGACAACCAAGTCACCAATGCTCAGATGATATACAACTTTAAACTGCTGTTTAGACGTTGATTAATATTAACTGATCTGCACCAGTTAATGCCACAGTTGATTATGTAGGCTTTTGTGTCACATTCTGCATGTTGCATTTTGATCATCGCTGTTAATTAGAGAAGAACTTTTGTAAAAATAGAAGAGATGGCATCAAGATGGCACGCTGCCGTAGAGCAACATTTATATGAGAGTTATAGGATAGGCTCTCCCTTTTTCTTCACACTCCATGAGAAAAAAACTGTTCCACATTTCAATTATTATCCATCATTCTGTTCATCCATTTTGAAGCACAAGGAAGCACACAGCGAGAAAAGGCAACTTAGTGCATCAAAGCTGTCCCCTTCACAGATAACATATCACGTATACCATTATGGATGCTGCTGTTTGTGTGAAATCCCCTTGGAGAGGAGTTTTACTGTAAATGCTCCTAGGAAAGTACATGCCTAAATAGGATACAGGGACACAGGGATACATACCATGAAAACTTTAACATGGCCATAAACAAAAAATGTGCTGGGGTCTCCATCTAGAAGAATGGAAAGCAGAGAAATTACGTTAAACTTCTTTAGAGCTTTATTTAGATAATATTTGGAGTCCTGTAAACATCCCAAGTATCTATATCGAGACTCTGGAGAAGATACCAAAAAGATTTTCAAGGTAAAGTTTATTTATTTGTGTCACAATTGGGCTTACAGTAATGCAGCAATGAAGTTACCGTGAAAATTCCCCACTTGCCGCACTCCGGCACCTGTTCTCGGGGACTGAAGAAGAATTTGACGTGGCCAATGCACTTAACCAGCCCATCTTTCGGATTGTGAAAGGAAACCGGAGCATCTGGAGGAAACCCATGCTGACACACGGAGAACGTGCAGACTCCACACCATCAATGACCCAAACCAGGAATCAAGCCCAGATCCCTGATGCTGCGAGGCAGCAGTGCTAACCACTGTGTCACCGTGCCGCTCCCTGATACAGAACTGGAAGATTATACCTATCAGGAAAGATTGAATGAACTTGTTGCACCTTCATCTAGAAAAGAGGAGAATGTGGGACAACCTGGCAGCATTCTTTAAGATCATGAAATGGCTTGATATTGTTCATGTAGAGATGATGTTTCCACTTGCAAGCGAGACCAGAACTAACAGCCACATGTATAATAGTCACTAATAAATGCAATAGGAAGTCAGGAGAAATATTCTTATCCAGAGATTGATTAGAATGTGGAACTTACTACCACAAGGAGTGGTTGGAACAAACAGCATAGCTGTATTTATGTTGTGGTTAGAAAAGCACAAGTGAGAAAGGTTTAGAAGGATATGTTGATGAGGTTAGATGGAGAAGTTCAGGAGGAAGCTCATGGGGAGCGTAAGCATCAACTTAGAGTTGATGGGCTGAATAGCCAGTTTCCGTGCTGTAAATGCTTCACAATACTCTGCAATAAAGTTTCCCAATTCTAAAGTTAACAAAATAAATATCAGCACATTTAACTCTCCTTAGCAAATGCATGATTAAGCACTGACCTGCAGTCCTCCAAAGACAAAACCACCCACTCAACTCCAGCAGAAGAAAATCATTATGCCCCTAACTGTATTTGATCATCTGCACCAGTAACCTTATTTAAAATATTAATTCTTGGTCCAAAGCAGATATTCATACAGCAACATTAATTCCTTTTTGAGGGAACTTGTTCCATGAATTCTGTCTCATTTCAGATTTATTAATTTTAATTATATATTATTATACCAAATCTAACTAACTTCTTGCTTTTTAAACTTTTTAAAACCTTATTCACATCTTCTGTCAATCTTTTCTCCAATGAAAGTCGGTTCATCTCTTTTTGTCTATTTTTAAACCTGGATTCCTAAATCTTAGAATCTTCATTGTGATTCTTTTCTGAATCCTTCCTAATCTTACCTTTCCAAGGTAAGGTGCCTAAAGCCATAAGCAGGATCACAAATACACCTCATTGTCAATATGTACAAGATTAGAAAAATTTACTTTGACTTTTGTTATTCTTGTGATATATAATGCTTGTGTTTGATTGACATTGCTAGCAACATTCTGATATTGACTGGAACAAAGAACAGTACAGCACAGGAACAGGCCCTTTAGCCCACCAAGTCTGTGCTGACACAAATGCCTCTCTAATCTAATATTTTCTTGCCTTTATGTGATCCAAATCCCTTTATTCCCTGCCTATTCATGTATCTATCCGAATGCCTCTTGAACATTGTCATAGAAACTGCTTCCACCACCTCCTCCGGCAGCACATTCCAGGTGTTCATCATCCTGTGTGTGAAAAATTTGCCCCTTACATCTGCTCTAAACTTTCCCCCTCTCACTCTCAACCTGTGCCCCGAGTAATTGACGCTTCAGCCCTAGGAAAAAGACTCTGACTAGCCAGTTTACCCAAACCTGTCATAATCTTGTAAGCCTCTATTGGGTCCCCTCTCATCCTCCGATGTTCCAGTGAAAACAATCCAAGTTTGTTCAACCTTTCTTCATAGTCCATAACCTCCAAACCAGGCAACATCCTGTAACTCTTTTCTGCGCCCTTTCCAATGCATCAACATCCTTCTGGTACTGTGGCGAGCAGAATTGTCCATAATACTCCAAATGCGATCTAACCAAAGTCTTATACAGCTGCAACATGATTTTCCAGTTCCGATACTCAATGCCTCGACCGATGAAAGCTGGCATACCATACACCTTCTTGACCGTCTTGTCCACCTGAGTTGCCACTTCAGGGAACTGTGTATCTGCATGCCTAGATCCCCATGTATGCTAATATTTCTAAGGGCTCTATCATTTACTGTATACTTTCCTTCTGCAGTAGACTTTCCAAATCGCATCACTTCACATTTGTCTGGGTTAAATTGATTGATTTAAATTAAAATTTAAATTAAATTGCCTGATTGATCTTATTGAACGCCTTGCTAAAGTCCTTATAAATCACATCTACCGCTCTTCCTTCGTCAATGTATCTAGTCACATTTTCAAAGAACACAACCAGGCTCGTAAGGCACGATTGCCTTTGACAAAGCCGTGCTGACTACTATTGAGCGTACTAAACTTCTCTAAATGTTCATAAATCCTGTCCCTCAGAATCTTCTCCATCAACTTACCAACCACTGAGGTTAGACTCACCGGTCGGTAATTTCCTGGGCTATCCCTATTCCCTTTCTTGAATATAGGAACCACATTCGCAATCTTTCAATCCTTCGGAACCTCTCCCATCTCCATCAACGACGCAGAGATTATCGCCAGAGGTTCTGCAATCTCTTCCCTGGCCTCCCACAGTAACCTGGGGTACGTCCCATTCGGTCCTGGGGATTTATGTATCTTGATGCTACTCAAAACTTCCAACACATCCTCTTTCTTAATGTCCACATACTCAATCTTTTCAGAGATAATGTTGCAGTTTTATAAGACCCTAGTCAGACCTCTCTTGGAATACTGTGCTCAGTTCTGGTAGCCCCATTACAGGAAGGATGTGGAAGCTATTGAAAGGGTGCAGAGGAGATTTACAAGGATGTTGCCTGGATTGGGTGGCATGCCTTATGAGGATAGGTTGAGGGAGCTCGATCTTTTCTCCTTGGAGAGACGAAGGATGAGAGGTGACCTGATAGAAGTGTATAAGATGTTGAGAGGTATAAATCGGGTGGATTCTCAGAGGCTTTTTCCCAGGGCTGGAATGGTTGCTACGAGAGGACACAGGTTTAAGGTGCTGGGGAGCAGGTACAGAGGAGATATCAGGGGTAAGTTTTTCACTCAGAGGGTGGTGGGTGAGTGGAATCGGTTGCCGTCGGTGGTGGTGGAAGCAAATTCGATAGGGTCTTTCAAGAGACTTCTGGATGAGTACATGGGACTTAATAGAATTGAGGGTTATAGGTAAGCCTAGTAGGTATGGATATCATCGGTGCAACTTGTGGGCCAAAGGGCCTGTTTATGCTGTAGTTTTTCCATGTTCTATGTTTTAAATTCCATCTACCATCTTTCAGCTCAAGTGTCCAGCTATTTATATCCTGCTGTATAATCTGACAGTCCTCCTCACTATCCACTACTCCCCCAATTTTTGAATCATGTTTTTGAACCTTTTAATAAATGATCAATAATCAGAGCCAGATTCTTTTTTGTTTCAACTTTGGCCATAGGGCACCCTGCCTTTTGACTCAAAATTGTTATCTCTTAGATTGGGTATTATTTCCCATTTATTTACAACTGTTGTAAAATCTATTATTAGATTGTTCAATGGTCCAGATATGTGTGACTGCTGTTCATCTCCCTTATAGTTGTAGTCTTGTTATATTGATTTGGATCAATAGCGAATTTTATAATGCAAGACATTTTCCCATTAAATTAGTTCTGAATATTGTGAACAATGGGGGGCCTAACAAATGTTTTGTATTTTACCATCATCATCATTTGCTTCCTATTGCAAAGCAGGTGTATTATTGGTAAGATTGGTATTACCAATAATAAACAAATTGATTGTCTTCAAAAATCTCATGGAAGCAAAATAATAATTTCAAATGATGCCTTTCATTGGCGTGTCATTTCATTGAGCCCATGTTTAATCCAGAGTTTCCTTTCAACTGCAGTGATGGTTGTAAAGTTTTAATATTGTCACCCAGCGTCTTGTTCCTCTTTCATTACCGTGCTGCTTGTTGCACAAAGAAAGTGAGGGTTACTGTGAGTAATAGATGCAATAGGTTGCTACTTGTGGGGGTGACCACTCCAATCCATCAGTTTCCTGCCAGTTGGGATGGGTTAAAATTATCCCTATTGTCACTCACTTGTTACCTGGACAAGTGTTATTGTAGAGTCAGAGCTAGTTCAGTCCCTTAGTTGGCTTTATATGTATTAACTGGATGAATGACCAACCACATAGAGTAAGACATAGATAGTAAGACATGCCATTCAAAATCCTAAGATATATTGACACGAAGCGCATTAGACAGCTATATCTCTCATAATTATGTTAGGTTAACAATAGTTCAAAAGATTTCCATTATCGAAGGCATTTGTTCAAATCTGTCTTGTATAATGAATTATGTCTGGAAAATAACATTATGACAAATCAACTTTAATAATTCTACATTCCATATACATTAGCCTATTAAATTCTGTGCACACTCTTTTTCTCTGAAGTCATCCAGACTCAAAGTGTTGGCGCTATTCTCTCTCCAAAGATGCTGTCAGAAATTTTCTGTTTTTGTCCCACATTTCAGTATTCGCAGTAATTTGCTTTCATATTAATTTCTTCTTTGTTTGATGCTAACACAGTCTCATGTATATTAATACATTTGGCCCATAAGACCATTTAAAAAATTCCTGTGGCTTGCAGCTACGAGTATCAATCTTCTATGTGTACCACAACCAGCGGGAAAGAATCTGATTAATAACCTAACAAAGCCAAAAATGTTCCATTTTCCAAATGAATTAAAAAAAGATACATCTACCAACAACATATCCCTTTTAAAGAATTGTGGAGTTTTCTTTATCACATCACCTGTAACATGCCAGTTGACATATCGCACTATTGGCACATATGGCTGGCAATATGTTGAGACCAGAATTGCTGAGTCCATAATCTTTGTCACAACTAATTTTACCTCAGGCTTGAATCTATTCAGGATTGATGCAATTAGCATCTTCACCTTCATGATTGTAAAGTGAAATGACATCAGGCATCCTGAATTCATTTCTCATGGGGCATATCTCGACACAGGCAGGTTACAGTTTAGAAGTAAAGACAGTGACCCTGAGCTTCCAGTCATCTGTCATTTTAATATCACACACTCGCGCTGACCTTGGTTTCCTACACTGTTCCAATGAAGCTCAATATCAACTCAGAGAACAACACTTCATCTTTCTATAAGGCATTTTACAGACTTCTAGATTCAAAAGTAAATTCAGCAATTTCAGATCCTAACCTCAGCTCTTATTTTTGTGGACCACAGAAGGTGGCAGTGATTGTACATAAGAACATAAGAACATAAGAAATAGGAGCAGGAGTAGGCCATCCAGCCCTTCGAGCCTGCCCCGCCATTCAATAAGATCATACTGTTGCCATTTACAAACCATTCCACTTTTCATCTTGACTTATCCCATTATCATCTTTCTTTACCTTGCAACATAATCCCTCTCATCATTTCATCACTCCTCACTTCCATCCCATCACAGATTTTCCCTTTTGTTCTTAGTGCTGTCTCCACCCCCTTACCTGCTTAAAGTGCAGCACATATCTAACTTTCCTGGTTCAGACGGTCATTTGACATGATGGCCCTTAAATAGGTATGAAATGGGACATTAGTCATTTCCAGGAGAGAGGCCCACCTCATGGAACTGTTGGCCAACCGGAAGCCAGCAGGTATGTGCCACCCCAGGATCAGCGACCATTATTGGTATTACAGGAGGTCTGTGTAGAAGAGGATTCACGGATACTCGAAATCTCAGGCAAGCCTGGAATCTCAATGAACTGGGCTGACAGGTCTTAACGATGAGGTTGACAAAGCATATTGGACCACCCGAGGGTGGAGGAGGGCCATGTATATAGCGAGACAGACTGTAGGTTGGGCCTCTGATTAGGACAGCATGATGGCACAGTGGTTAGCACTGCTGCCTCACAGCGTCAGGGACCTGAGTTTGATTCCCGGCTTGGCTCACTGTCTGTATGGAGTTTGCACATTACCTACTTTAAAGGCACTCGATGCCAGCGCCTGATGAAGGGATCCAGCATCAGAAGTTGGGATTCACTCCCAGCCCTTACTGCTGACCGTGCCACAACCTTGCAATCCAGACCCCATGAAACTCCTCCCACCAAGACTTAACTATGATCTGGTTGCTCTTTGAACCTGGGGCTCCAGTGATTGGTGTTTCAGCAACAGCCACCACCTCTGCAGGGCCCTGAACGTAAAGGGAGCTTGCCAGAGGTTTCTCAACTTCCTGACTGACTCATGATCTGGTGGGTCTTCTCCAAGGGAGGCAATGCAGATCTCTCACTGGTCTCTCACAGATGAGATTTCCATTGCCTCCACAAGATTCTGCCCAAGCAACTGTAAGCTGATAAAATTTAAATGATAAAGTTTTACTTTGGTAGATTTAAGACAATTCCCTCCCTAAACCTCCCTGCCACTAGACCTCACTTTCCACCTCATAGGCATTCCTCACTCATTGACCGAGTCTTTGTCACCTGCAGTGATATTTTGTTGGATGGTTCGATGTTAAAATGTGAAACATTCCTGTGAAATGCCTTGGAATTTTGCATTCAAGTAAAGGTGTGATTTAAATACAAGATGTCACTGCTGAATATGTAATAAAGATGTGCTAAAAAAACGAGGTTAGTTGCTGACAACGTAAGTAGTCCTGGAGTATGAGTGAAATTCTTACATTAAGTCCACCATTGAGAACCTTCTAACCCAATTACATTTATATCATGCTTAGCACATCTTTCTAAAATAACTTCAAGTGCTTCACATACAATTTACCACAGTGACTGTAATTTCCCCAAATAGTTTAAAGGTGTATTCACCTCTATTACTGGAGCTACTCTTCAACGTACAATAGGAAATTTGAACCATTGCCTGATGTGCATATTAAGTCAGATAAATTAGGGACCTTTAAGGTTTTAAGCATGGCTGAGTGGAGAAGGGAAAATATTGTTTTGCAGCAATTTAAAAACACCTGAATTGCTCAGGAGTGGAAAAATCATGATTAATTTCACAATTCAGAGATGTTGAAGTTTAGCACTGTAAAACATGCACAGTTTTATTTTCAAAATACAAAATGAGTAACGATTTTTAAAGATGTGCACTGGCCAATTGAATGAAGTATTGAAACTTAGGTCCTACTTATTTGTTATATAAAAAATTGAGGTCTGGTAGATAAGCCAGGCTCAAGGCATCGCTGTTTGCATGGATTTACAGCTTTCAATGCTTTTCATCTTTATCCTGCTGATCCCATTTTTCTTACAGAGGACTTCTCTTCCTAGTAGTCCACATTTTATTGGTCTGGATTTTGGGTGTTTGCTACTGATCAAGGAAGACCTAGCTGAGTGATCTAGTCAATCTGTCTGTTGAGAAGGTTAACTCTCTTGAGATACAACTGATTGTCACATTTAATGAGGATTTGCAGCACTGAGCTGCAGTAATGTCACCAAATTGTATAAGTAGCCAATCACTTTGAAGAATTCTCATGGCCATCTAATGTTCAAATCACCTCTAAAAAAAACTATACACAGAGTGAAATGGACAGCACGGTGGCACAATGGCTAGTACTGCTGCCTCACAGCGCAAAAAACCTGAGTTCGATTCCCAGCTTGATTCACTGTCAGTGTAGAGTTTGCACATTTTCCCTGTGTCTGCGTGGGTTTCCTCCGGGTACTCCAGTTTCCTCCCACAGTTCAAAGATGTGCGGGTTAGGTGGATTGGCCGTGCTAAATTGCCCCTTAACATGGGGTTATGGGGATAGGGCCTGGGTGGGATTGTGGCTGGTGCAGACTCGATGGGCAAAATGGCCTTGTTCTGCACTGTAAGATTCTATGAAATAAAGATTGGACACACGTATTGGGGTAAAGGCAGATGCTGAAATATCATGAAAAGCTCCATTATTTAAAAAATATTTAAATGTATCTAGTTTAAATAACCTAGTAATTAATTAAAATGGAGACATGATACAATATCCCACATATTTTTCAGGGCCAGGTCAGTTGTTCAGCAGTAATTGCTACTTAGATCACTGGAACAATCTAGTTATACCTCACTGAAGATTTTTTTTTAGGTGTTTCAAACAACAATGTGAGAACAGAAAGGAGAAAGTCCTCCCTAGATCAGTTGATTTGGATAGTTGCTGGCTGGCTGGTTGGCTGAGGAGGATGCGGGATGATGGAGGCCAAGGAGGATGGGGGCTGGTGGAGGCCACCATGTGGCCTGTAGCAAAGCAGTGAGTGACAGACTACAACTTCAGGATTTCTGTGCTTATCTGCTTTTGCGCTAAATCCTGAAGTTGCAGTCAGATTCCGATGGGTAATAAAGGTGAATTCTGACATTTTGCTGTCAAAAGCCCTGCAAATTCTGGGCCACTTTTATCAAGTTGAAATGTAACGTTACCACTTGTGCTGTAATGTGACATTACCTCACATTGCCAGTACCATTGCGACCTATCTACAGACTTTAGCATGTGACACATTATTAACTTCACAGACAGGGACATAGATATATTTCCCACACTTGAATTGTACTCTCTCCCTCCATGAATACAGATTTCTCCTCATGACGAAATTGATTGCTGCCTTATCATTTAATTACTTTAGTAGGATTCTTTTGTCATATTGATCCTGAATACTATTTTCACAGTAAATACAAATCTGAACATTTTTGTGCTGTTTTATCTTAATTAAACTTGCAAATAAAACCATCATCAATTCTTTTGGCTAATTGCGTACGATTGTATTTGAGGATTTGGAATTATCTTTTTGTTCTGCTTAATTTCAGGACTGCCACTAGGCACCAAACCATAAAGTTTCTCACTAAGCAAAATGGTTCAGTTTAATTTTAAGTGCTGAAATGAAAGTGAAGAAGCATGAAAGGCATCTCCCCCATTCTCACAGCTGTTGAAGTACCTATATGAGTGTCAACAATCTCATCACATGTGGTTGCAGGTGTTACTTTGTAAGCATAAGACTGCACAGCTTAGCATTAATTGACACAAAATTGTCAGTATTCATCAACAACACCTCAAGGATGACTGATTGGAAAAGTCAATGGGGGTAAGATATAATTCCCTCTGGTTTGGCCTTGAAGATAGGTGGTCAGCTCCCTAGGAAGCTCCTCTCTGTGCACACGTATTCTCACCAACTGGCTGCCATCCTTTGCTCCTTCCCCCTCAATTTTCTTGGTTCAATGGTTTACAGCCTCCCCCCCCTCGACAAATTGGTGAATTGTCACCTGACTAATTTTCTTCCTATACATGTTAACTGTATTATTAAATAAACTTTGTTTGATAAAAGCTCCCTAGTGGGTCATTTGAAATATTTAATATCTAAATGAAATATCTAATGCTCACCATAGCCAAATTCAAAATGCAAAACTTATGATCTTGGCAGACTTCATAAAATACTTTGGAGTTTCTAACTTGAATTATAATAGTGAATCACTTCCTGACTTCCCAAAACTTATCCACTTTTACAAAGGGCAAGTCAGGCATGTAATGAAATACCCTCCACATGCCTAGATGAGTGCAGCTCCAACAAAACTCAAGGAGCTTGACAAGGCAAAGCAGCCAGCTTGATTGCTACTCCTTCCACATACATTCACTCCCACCACCCAAGAACCATGGCAGTCATGTGTGCCATGCACTGCAGAAACTCACCAAAATTCCTTCAACAGCACAGTCCAAACCCAAGACCACTACCATCTAGAAGGACAAGAGCAAAGGATGCCTGGGAACACCACTACCTGGAAGCTCCCTTCAATATCATTCACCATCCTAACATGAAAATATATCATTGTTTCTTCACTGTTGCAGGTTCAAAATCCATAAGTCCCTTCCTAACAGCACTGTAGGTATATCTAAAGCACATGGGCTACAGCAGTTCAAGAAGGCAGCATACCATTACCTTCTTGAGGAGCAACTAGGGATAGGCAATAAATGCTGGCTGAGCCAGCAACACCCACATCCAATTTAAGATTTTTGGATTGCACCAGCATTATGGCCTTCACCAAAACCTGGCTAATGGCCAATTTTCTTTCTCCTTAAACTTTTCAAAGCACACCTAAGTCTCTTTCCTTACTGATCTGGTATTTTCTGCACATATGAGCATCTCTCTCACCTCTCATTTAAAATCTTTGTTCACTACTGTTCATCAAAGTACAATAAAAATGCTCTCATTGAGATATCCTCGCTCAAATTCTGCATCTAATGACTTCCCATGGTTTGTGATTTCAACTCCCATCTTAATTTGTCATATGGTCTCTCCTCTGAGTTCACTACTCTCTTATCCTTCCTTATTCTCCCTCCCCACAAAAACTCCATAATCCGATTCATGGCTTAACTTTGCCTCACTGCTCCCATCATGTCAGTCACAGATAAGGCAATCTCTGCTTTTGAGGCACCTGTCCTCATTATAACCATTACACTCTCACACCCTGGCTGTTTTCCCAGCCAGTAATGGGTTCTCAAGAACAGCTTCTTCCCTGCTGTCATCAGACATTTGAAAGGACTTACCTCACATTAAGTTGATCTTTCTCTACACCCTAGCTATAACTGTAACATTACATTCTATACTCTCCACTTCTCTATGAACGGTATGTTTTGTCTGCAGAGCACACAAGAAACAAAACTTTTCACTATATATCAATACGTGACTCTAAAAGATCAATTCAAATCAATATGACCCTCACCTGCACTCCCTTAACTCTAAGGTTTGTAGACTTGAATGGATAGGCAAAACAACGAGTTTAGTCATTCACCACCAGATCTAGTTGGACCGCATGAAGCATTCTTGACTCCTACACTGGTCTGCCAAAACTGGGGACCAGTGATACTGGATTGTAAAGATCATCCTCATCTGCATTCCTGCATTGTAAATTACCTTAAACACCTCTTCCCTGTATCTTTCAATTCCCACCCCGCCCCCCCAATAGTAAACATGGAGAGTTTTTGAATTTCTTTGTCACCATAGGCTGGTGCTGGGGTGGGCCAAAAGGAAATTTTCAAAATAGTGGAGGGAAAGAGCGAATGTCTGGGACACATTAATGTCAGAAGAACAATGGGGAGACAAAATGATATGTCATTTCCAAATCAAAGAAAAGGATTATTGAAACTAATATGCTCAAATAGGAACAGCAGAGTAAGTAAAGTGGTGATTGACAATTCACCCCTTGTATGCGTTGAGAGTCTGATCTGCTCTCCCGCCTGCTCCAGTTGCAAGATTGGTTCCCAAATCTGTGTCTAACTTTTCCACAATTCCATGACTGAATCCATCCAATGAGCTTTCTGTTCCTATACTGAATTCAAGCAGCTTTTGTCCAACTCAAATGGCATCTTGGGTGGCTATGATAGATGTAAACTATCCATCCTAATCCTTAATATCTTCCTAAACCTTAACAGTTAACCACAGTATCCTCCTCTGATGCCTCGCCATCATTGTCCAGTTGGGAGGGACTGTACTTGTCTAGTTCAATTCATATCTAAACAGTTGTATCCCAAATATTATCCACAATTTCTCCTCTTTCCATTCTGTACCATTATCTACGGATCATCCTTGGTCCTTTCTCATTGCTATTATACGCTGACTCTCACTGACATATGCAACACTGTCCACATATCCATAGCTTTACCCACACACACCAACTCTCCCGCCTCTTCCATGTTTCTAAATTATCAATCCACTTGTCTCGACATCTTATTCTTAAACTGTGTTCTCTAGTTCCAGTCCCCTCCACGAGCAAACATCTTCCTGGTTTCTATCCTATTAGTCCCCTCGTCATCTTATATGTTTCAATAAGATTACTCATTCTTCTAAACTCCAATAGGTGTTATAGATATATACCTACCCTCTTTTTCTCTTTATTCTTTTACAGGACGTGGGTATCTCTAATTGCCCTCGAACTGAGTGTTAATTAAGAGTCAACCATATTGCTGTAAGTCACATGCAGGCCAGACCAGGTAAGGGCGCCAGACTTCTTTCCATAAAGGACAGTAGTGAATTCAAAACTCACTTTTGAATTCAAAAGTGAATTTTGCAACAATTCACAATGGTTTCATGATCATTCCCTCACCCCCAAAAACTACCCATGTCCCATGCATCCCAACCCATGCCACCTTATTCCCTCCCACCCATCCTGTGGCCTGTCATACCTTCTATGCCAACCTATGCCTCCACCCGCCATGGTACCTCTGCCAACAGAACTGAGATGGGCCTTCCTGCTCAGCCCAGCTGTGCACCAGGCAGTCCCGTGTTGCCTTCGTACTGTTTTCATGGTTGGACTAAAAAAATCGTAAGTTCTGGGGCACTTTTTCCTCAGGTCAAATTTATAAAGCTAGAAATTTTATCAAATTGGCACTTCCAACCCAGAAGCAAAAAGGCCTAAACTTCAAATGGATTTTTAAACTAAGGTGCCAATAGCTTTATCAGCTGGAATAGCAATGTGCCATAGCACCATTTAAAAAATAGCAAAGGAATTCTGTAAGTATCCTGACGAATGTCTCACAGTAAGAGGTCTCACAACACCAGGTTAAAGTCCAACAGGTTTATTTGGTAGCATAAGCCACAAGCTTTCGGAGCACTGCCCCTTCATCAGGCGAGTGGGAGTTCTGTTCACAAACAGGGCATATATAGATACAAATTCAATTTACAAGATAATGGTTGGAATGCGAGTCTTTACAGGCAATCAAGTCTTAAAGGTACAGACAATGTGAGTGGAGAGAGGGTTAAGCACAGGTTAAAGAGATGTGTATTGTCTCCAGCCAGGACAGTTTGTGAGATTTTGAAAGCCTAGGCAAGTCGTGGGGGTTACAGATAGTGTGACATGAACCCAAGATCCCAGCTGAGGCTGTCCTTATGTGTTCCCACATCATTATCTTGTAAATTGAGTTTGTATCTATATATGCCCTGTTTGTGAACAGAACTCTCACTCACCTGATGAAGGGGCAGTGCTCTGAAAGCTTGTGGCTTGTGCTACCAAATAAACCTGTTGGACTTTAACCTGATGTCGTGAGACTTCTTACTGTGCTTACCCCAGTCCAATACCGGCATCTCCACATAATGTCTCACACTCAGCCATCATTACTAGAAGCAGTTATTTATCGCACGCTGTTTGTGGAACCTTGGCACATTCAAACTGACATGCTCGGTTCCCCAGATTACAACAGAGATGACAATTCATAAATCTCTGTGAAGTGCTTGGGACATTGAGATCCTGAAAGATATAAAATAAATGCAATTCCTGTATTGCAAATCTATTACTGAAATGATACTTAGCACTGAAACAACAGAGTTTACAAAATGCAGACTAAAATGGCACCATTTTGTTTTAAGTTCGAGCTTTGTTTTAACTCAGATCGCTGGCATTCTAACTCCGTTATAGCTTCCATCGTATATCACAGTGCCCACCATTAGCAAGACATTCTGCAAGTATCATTAATCTAAGCTGAAGAACGAGTCATAGAACAAACAAAATATTGTATCTGATGACTTTGTGTTGTCAGTGTTCTTTTAGGAGATTCATTGCAAAAAGTTCCCCACCGGAGAGTTCCTTGAGTAATTGATCTGTGATTAACTGACACTGAACCAATGGTGTGATTTCTTACACTTGCCAACTTGTTTTGAAAAAGTGTTTTCTTTCCTCATATTTTTTCGTCATCTACCATTTTTGACAATCATTCCCTCCACCACCAACGCTCAGTTGAAGCAGCGTGTAGCATCTATAAGATGCACTGCAGCAACTCATCAAGTATCCTTTGACAGCAGCATCAAAACCTGTGACCTCTGCCACCTAGAAGGGCAAGGGCAGAAGATGCATGGGAACACTCCGCCTGTAATACCCCCGCAAACCAGACACTTGGAACCACATCACCACTTCTTCACTATTGTCAGGTCAAAATCCTGGAACTCCTTTGCTAACATCACTGGGTTTTCTTCAGAATTCATTGATGGGACATGGGCTTCACAGGCTGGGCATTATTTATTGTCCATCCCTTGTTGCCCTTGAGAAGGTAGTGGTGAACTGCTTTCTTGAATCACTGCAGTCCGCATGCTGTGGGTTGATCCACAATGCTGTTAGGGAGGGAATTTCAGGATTTTGACCCAGCAACTGTGAAGGAACGGTGATATATTTCCAAGTCAGGCTGATGTGTGGGGTAGGCTGATTGGCCATGCTAAATTGACCCTAGTGTCAGGAAGATTGGCAGGGTAAATATGTGGGGTTATGGGAATAGGGCCTGGGTGGGATTGTAGTCAGTGCAAACTTGATGGACTGAACGGCCCATTTCTGCACTGTTGGAATTTGATGATTCTGTGAGTGGTTTGGAAGGAAACTTGCAGGTGGTGGTGTTCCCATTTATCTGCTGCCCTTGTCCATCTAGATGGAAGTGGTCATGGGCTTGGAAGGTGCTGTCTAAGGATCTTTTTTGAATTGCTGCAGTGTGCCTTGTAGACAGTACACACTGCTGCTTCTGAACATTGGTGGTGAAGGGAGAGGATGTGGTGCAAATTAAGCGGTCTGCTTTGTCCTGATGTTGTCAAGCTTCTTGAATGTTGTCGGAGTCATAAGAATCCTACCATGTTGGGAGGTCATATGGTGCATCAAGTCTGCACCAACCACAGTCCCACCCAGGCCCCATCCCCACAATCCCACACACTTACACTAGCCAGTCCCCCCAACACAAAGGGGCAATTTTAGCATGACCAATCCACCTAACCTGAACATCTTTGGACTGTGGGAGGAAACCGGAGCACCCAGAGGTAATCCATTGCAGACATGGGAAGAATGTGCAAACTCCACACAGATAGCAACCCAACCCGGGAATGGAACCTGGGTACTTGACACTGTAAGTCAGTAGTGCTAACCACTATGCCACCCTGCACGATTGGAGCTGCACTCATCCAGTCAAGTGGAGAATATTCCATCACACTCCTGACTTGTGCCTTGTAGCTGGTGGACAGGCTTTGGGGAGTCAGGAAGTGAGTTACTCACTGCAGTATTCCTAGCATTCGACCTACTCATGTAGCCACTGTTTCTGGTCAATGATAACCCCAAGGAAGTTAACAGTGGGGGATTCAGTCATGGTATTGCCATTGAATGTCAAGGGGCTGAGGTTAGAGTGTCTCTTATAGGTGATGGTCATTGCTTGGCATGGTCATTGTCTGGCATTTGTGTGACACGAATGTTACTTGCCACTTGTCAGCCCAAATCTGAATATTGTCCAGATCCTGTTGTGTTTGAACATGAACTGCTTTAGTATCTGTTGCGAATGCTGCTAAACATTGTGCAATCATCAGCGCGCATCCCCACTTCTGACCTCATGATTAATGAAGCAGCTGAAGACTGTTGGGCCTAGGACATTAGCCTGTGGGGCTCCTGCAGAGATGTCTTGCAGCTGAGATGAATGACCCTCCACAACCACAACCACCTTCCTATGTTCCAGGTATGATTCTCATCAGCAGAGAATTTGTCCCGTGATACCCAGTGATTCCACTTTTACTAGGGCTCCTTGATGCTACACTCATATGTAGCATTTATGTCAAGGGCTGTCTCTCTCACCTACACCAAATGGACTACACCAGTTCAAGAAGGTAGCTCTCCACCACCTTCCCAACATTAATCATCAATAAAGGCTCGCCTAGCCAGTGTCACCCATGTCCCATGAAAGAAACTCAGCAATCATATTACATCCCTTGTATGAAATACTTGCTGTATGTTTCTAAAGGCAGATGAGCCAGACAAAATGCATGCTTATGTCTGTTTTCAATAGGTTGTTATTCCTGGCACAGGTTACTAGCCCAAATCCAGAAGCTATGGCTTGAAGGATGCTGCTCTGTATCAAGATTAGCTAAGCAGCCGTCTCTTCTTATCAACTGCCAAGGGAGTGGTTGAAGCATTTGCAGCATGATCAACCTACTTGGCTGCATTGTGAAAGCACCTTCTTTGGCCATTGAATGTCCTGGAACGTGACTTGAGCATGAGCTTTTGGCTCAGAGATAGGTATACTACTCAATGCACCACAAGACCTCCTATTTCTTATGTTACATTGCAGCATATTTTTTAATCTGACCAGGCTCTGAATTTCCAAGCATGCGAAGAAAGTATACCAGATTGTGATATACTATATATTGTAATATTGAACTTATGAAATCTAAAACTTAATAGGGCTTAAAAAGAGAACAGAATTAGATAAATAATACTTTGACATTGTTCCCATAACTGTATTTTGTCATTGAATGATAGTGCTGACGTCTTTGCTCACTCAAAATTGTAATTACATATCTCATGAGTACAGCTTTCTGAGATATTGTAATTGGTTTTTTGACATCTTCAGCTCATTAAAAGGCATTTTATATGTATAATATTACAATGATATTTGTAAGAACAGTGGGTAATATCACTAGATTTTGTTTTAATTTTCATTTTAATTAAAAGTGTTCACAGGGTTGCTGATAGAATTAACTACACACAGCTTTTGCACTTTAAGTTGACTTTACATTTGTTGACTTTAAGTTATTACATTATGTCAATATTCTTAAAATATGTATTATGTGACCAAGTCAATCATCATTATGCTATCTTTAATTTAGTACAAATGATTACTGTACAGATATCCTTGTTAGAGGTGACAATGAATTACATCAAAATAAATGTTTGCTTTGAAATAGAGAGCCACATTTTAATGTGCGGAGTGCTGAAATCTGGCCAAGCTTATAGTGTGATGTTGGAGGAAAAGAAATTGCAGGAAGTACTTTGGTGTCCGCAAGATCCTGAAAACCAACCCATAGTTGACACCGCTTTACAATGATGGCAGCTTATTTTATTAACAAGCCATTTCTGCTTTGTGCAATAGCACAAACTACAGGAGTATCGTGAAGACTATCAATGCTATCAACCTTGTAAACACTGTCATTAGTAATTCAAAAGAGATGCCCTAAAACTGCATACATCTCTTTGTTACAGCAGTACTGAATTACAAAACATTTGAATATGCAAAATGGATCTTTGAAACAACAAAACCACATGTTCTATTATTGTGAGGCTTGTAAGGTGTTGGATAATACGATTACATGTAATATTCATGAATTATGCCAACTCTAAACATTTTACAATTGTCAATTACAATTAAAATCAGCTTTTCCAATTTAAAATAAAATGCCAGCTTCGAAGCACTGCTTTAGTTGTATCAAAATGACATCCAAATTAGATTTAAATTCAATCATATATAAGGTTACATATGCTAACTAACTTACTAAACAGCTGGAGGAAAATTTCACAGTAGGTTGTAAAGCTGACAGACTGAAATGTGTGAAATACTTTTCAAATTTCAAACCATTTTGTAGAGTGAAATAATAATAAATTCAACATGTTACAAGGAAAATGCAATTCAGAATCAAAGGACGGAATTCTCCCATTCTGAAACTAGGAGGGTTGGAACGTGGGCCAGGATTTTGTGCCATATTTGCAACAAACGCGAACAGCAATGTGGGTCCCAAAATCCTGCAAGAGTCAAAAAGTGAGAATCTTGCTGACGAACTCTCATTTTCAGATTTTCCCTATCCCCCACCAGTAAATCCCAGAGGGGTCAGGAGCATCATTTAAATAAATTATAATACCATTAAAGTACTTTCTCACTGTATTGTACCCCAACATAGGGATTTCCTCCCTTGAAATGTTGGTGGGGTTCACAGTCTTTTTTTATATAAACAAGAGCCAGTCAAATGGAACTCACCAGGCGTGAATAAGTAAGTATAGCCCCAGGGGGAGAGGGATATGCTTGGACAACATCCTGGCACTGCCCCTAGCAGCCTGGCACTAATACAAGGGAACAATGCTAGGGGCCCCCTCAGCAGAGTTCTATGGGGAGGTTCCCTTTATTTGTGAGGGAAGCAAGCACATGGGAGAGGGGTTGTTCCGGTGCATGTAGGGAGGGTTTGTGTCTGTGGGAGGGGGTGGGGGCTTCACCTTTATTTATTACTGGAGATCAAAGGGCCTCATTCTCGGGATGCCTGACATTGCCGGCATTTTAAGGCCTCGTCCTATCAGTCTGATGCAGTGGGCCACGCCTCCATTATTTTAGCACCAAGTGTTGGATTACCTGGCAAGAAATGTCGATTGTGCAGCTAACGAGCTGCACACCAGTTTTCTCACCTGATCCAGCATTCTGTGCGGAAATAATAAAATTCCACTAGTGGAGTATTTCCTGCTGCAGAGGCTGGCTGTGATGCTATCGAATGGCAGAGCAGGTCTGAGGAGCCGAATGGTCTATTCCTAATTCATGCGTTTGTTTGTCTGTTCAGAATTGCTAACCCAACAAATGTTCAGACTGAAAGCATTAAAGAAATGGGTAAAGGTTACTCTTTTACACTTGATTGTCATACTGAGTTAGTCTTTCAATAGTGAGAAATGTACTCGACCTTTTTATCCTTTGATTTGATTTATTATTGTCACATGTATTAGCCTACAGTGAAAAGTATTGTTTCTTGCGCTCTATACAGGCAGAGCATATCATCCACAGAGAAAGAAGGGAGAGGGTGTAGAATGTAGTGTTACGGTCATAGCTAGGGTGTAGAAAAAGGTCAACTTAATGCAAGATAGGTCCATTGAGGAAGTTAGAGTGAAGTTTGAGAAGATAGAATGAGAGTGAAAGATAGAATTAGAAGGTATGCTGGGCACAGCTTGCGTAAAGTCACCTCGCTCCAGTGCCATCTTGGTAAAAAAAACACCATTAGGTGAACTGTTTTAACTAATTTGAAGACTTTTCCACATTTAGTATGTTGATCTTTTTCTTGACAGCTTGCCAGATGGCAGAAGTACCAATCTGGCAAATACATACGAATTAGAAGGAGTAGGCCCCTTGAACCTGCTCCACCATTCAATAAATCCTGACTGATCTGATTGTAACTTGAATCCCACATCCCTGCCTACCCCTAATAACCTTTCACTCCCTTATTAATCAAGAATCTACCCAGCTCTGCCTTAAAAATATTCAGACTCTGCTTCGACATTATTTAAGGATAGTTACACCTTCTTAGTGCTGTGTCATACCTCACCTTATTGAGCAGAGAACAGTCATGCTACAGCATTTAATAATGAACGTTAAAGGAAACAAAGTAATCTTACTTACCTTTCAAACTTTTTCTGACTCAAATCCATCATGCTTACACTCATGAAGCTGGTGTGGAACCCAGCAGCTGTTAACTTCTAGACGCCTCCATAAAAGAGTAATCAAAAACTTAGCCAGGATTGGTTACATAGAACATAGAACAGTACAGCACAGTCCAGGCCCTTCAGCCCTTGATATTGTGCCAAGCTCTCTCTGAACCCAAGATCAAGATATCCCACTCCCTACCATTCTGGTGTGCTCCATGTGCCTATTCAGTAACCTCTTGAAAGTTCCTAAAGCGTCTGACTCAACTATCACAGCTGGCAGTGCGTTCCACACCCCAGCCACTCTCTGGATAAAGAATCTACCTCGGACATCCCTCCTATATTTCCCACCATGAACCTTATAGTTATGCCCCCTACTAACAGCTACATCCACCCGAGGAAATAGTCTCTGAATGTCCACTCTATCTATCCCCCTCATCATCTTATAAACCTCTATTCAGTTGCCTCTCATCTACCTCAGTTCTAAAGAGAAAAGCCCCAGTTCCCTCAACCTTTCCTCATAAGACCTACCATCCAAACCAGCCCGCATCCTGGTAAATCTCCTCTGCACTCTCTCCAATGCTTCCACATCCTTCTTATCGTGAGATGACCAGAACTGCACACAATATTCCAAATGTGGTCTCACCAAGGTCCTGTATAGTTGCAGCATAACCCCATGGCTCTTAAACTCAAACCTCCGTTAATAAACACTAATACACTGTAAGCCTTTTTCATGGCTCTATCCACTTGAGTGGCAACCTTCAGAGACCTGTGGATATGAACCCCAAGATCTCTCTGTTCCTCCACGTTCCTCAGAACTCTGCAGTTGACCCTGTAATCTGCATTCAAGTTTGTCCTACCAAAATGAATCACCTTGTACTTATCAGGGTTAAAGTCCATCTGTCACTTTTCGGACCAGCTCTGCATTCTATCAATGTCTCTTTGCAGCCTACAAGAGCCCTCCACCCCATCCACTACTCCACCAATCTTGGTGTCATCAGCAAATTTACTAACTCACCATTCAGCATCCTCTTCCAAGTCATTGATAAAAATCACAAATAGCAGAAGACCCAGCACTGATCCCTGTGGTACGCCACTGGTAACTGGCTTCCAGTCTGAAAATTTTCCCTCCACCACCACCCTCTATCTTCTATGAGATAGACCACCCTCTGTCTTCTGTGAGATAGATTCTCACTGAGACCACAATGTTGTCTCTTCACTGCTTCATAGAAGCAGGCAGATTCCAGGGCTCGGTCTCTTCCACCTCATGAAAAAGACAGAGCAGGAACTTAGGCTAGAATTCAGACTGCCTGCTCAATTGCTATTTTTTCTGGTCCTGCCTCAGTTTAGTTCGAATTGGGATCATGAAAATCCAGCCCCAAACTTCTTAATGCATGCATGCACTACATTTAACAATGTCCTCCAAATACAACAAAAAATCAGAAAAGTAAAACTCATGAAGGACAAGAGATGAGTTGGGTTTTTTTTGACTGCCTAAATCAACTAAATCTAAATTAATCTAGGAATCTGCTGCAATTGGAAAATGATGAAAAACATTGAACACGAGATTTAGCACAAGCAACAAACTAAAATTCTGAGAGAATGATCATTTTCACAAATCATGGTCCTGTAAATTTTGGGTTTGTTGCAGATATTCTCTTGTGTTCATGTCAATTAAACATTGCTGTAAGTAGAACCTGTGTCCCCCATTCTAAATTCACTGCTCAATTTTTAATTATGTATCAATCTGACCTAAAGGTTTACATAACGGACACTTTAATCCTCAACATGCGTCCTTCTCTAATCTTCCCAATGATGGACTGTTTCACTTTTGAATGAGATGAGGCTAACTTCTGAAAATGTATTTCGCAGATAGAAAAATGTTGAAGTACATCTCTCCAAATACAACTGAGCCTTTTCTCTCATCTTCCACTAAGAATAAAAATGCACCACTCTGACTCAGCACAGAATAAAAACATTCACAATCTCTCCTCATATCTCATCACTGAATCGAACCAAGATCTACTCTGACCTGGTCAGGCTCTCATCTTAAGGTAGAGTTTTGTAAGCCTAATCTGCCACTTGCAGCAAATAGTTAGCAATATGAACCGTATGGTGACACAATGGTTAGCAAAGCTGCCTCACAGTGCCAGGGACCCGGGTTCAATTCCTTGCTTGGGTCACTGTCTGTGTGGAGTTTGCACATTCTCCCCATGTCTGCATGGGTTTCTCCAGGTGCTTCCGTTTCCTCCCACAGTCCAAGGTTAGGTGAATTGGCCATACCAACCTATGCCCCCTGGCACTGCCCAAGGGTCAAAGTGCCAATGCCCAGGGGGCACCTTGGCAGTGCCCATCAGGCATACGGCAGTGCCAATGGGGCAGGGCTTAGGGGGTCACGCTGCCAGTCTGCTTGAAGATTGATGGAGGCAGGAGAGAGGTTGGCAATCGGTGGGAGGTGGTCCCGGGAATGGCCAGGGATCGAGCTGGCCAGCAAACAGGTGACTGGGGCATGCATAGAGGTCACTGATTTCAGTCTCCCGGGCTAATGATATTCACGCTGGTGATCTCTGCAGTGCACAGAGTGTGGGAGAATCTTGTGTGAACTCCCACTGAAAAACCCAGCGTGAATTACTCCAGTTTTCCCACAAATTTGACACTTAGAATTTTTTTGAGAGAGTTAGCCCCATAATTTTTAAAGTTTGATACTCAGAACTGTTCACAGTACTCCAGCTTCAGTCTAATTAAGCTCTGTATCGCTGTAGCATAACTTCTACGCCTCTGTATTCTTGCCTGCTAGATAGCCCCTCCCTGCCAGGAGGTTAGGCAATATAACTGCCAATACAACCAGCTACTATCCTCATAAGAGTTGATTGATTTTATCTAAGTAGCCCAATGTTACGTACACAGGACACAGTTTCTTCCAGCATTATGTCTGGCTGCCTGTTGGAAGTGTCTGAAATAGGATAATAGATTACCTGTTTTTCAGATCATTATGGGTAACAGTTTCAATAGCTGGATCATTTATTCCTAGGTGAGCTCATTAGCATAGCAATCCCCTCAAGGTGACAGAAAGGAGGTAGATTTTTGATAATTAACCATTAATAATCCTGAACCTTAAAGCATATCAATAACATACTGAAAATAAATGCACAACTACTGGATGTCTCAAAGCACTTTGCAGACAATTAATTACTTTTAAAGTGGCATCATAGTTATAGTACAAGGAACATAGCAGCCAATTTGCATCCGGCAAACTCTCGTAAAAAAATGTCAGAATGGCCAGATAATGACCAGAATAATAAAAACAGAAACTGTTGGAAAACCTCAGGAGGTCTGACAACATCTGTGGAGAGACAGTAGAGCCAATGTTTTGAGTCTGGATGATCCTTCATCCTGAGTCAAAACATTGGCTCAATTTTCTCTTCACAGATGCTGCCAGATCTGCTGAGTCTTTCCAGCATTTTCTGTTTTTGTTTCAGATTCCAGCATCCACAGTATTTTGCCTTTATCTTAATGACCATTGATGTTGATTGAGGGATAAATATCGGCAGGACACCTGGGTGCTTCCCTTGCCTTCTTCAAAATAGTGCTAGATATAATCTTCTACATCCACCTCAGGGAGCAGGCAGGGCCTCAGTTAAATATTTAACTGGAAAGACAGCACCTCCAGTGGTGAAGCACTATTTCAATACCTCACTGCAGCATCAACCTAGATATTTGTGGTCAAATTCTGGAATGGGATTTGAATCTGAAACTTCGCAACTCAAAGATAAGAGTGCTATCAACCAAACCACTGGTGACATAATGATACTGGAGATTAACTTGAAAATCCCTACCAGCTCAAGAAGTCAATAATCCCCAGTTACAGTACACATATACAGCTGAGAATTAGAGTGCACCCAGCCAGTTCATGAAAGATACTTTACATCCAATAAGCTATAAATGAGGGAATAGCATTGCTGATGCCTAAAACATAAAAACTGTCACTCAACGCTGACAGAAAACTAGATTGGAATGTAAAAACAATTTTTCAGAATAAAATTAGTGGGCACATGCAAAAATGTGTGTTGATTAGCAACAGCCAGCATAGATTTCGAAGGAGAAATTGTGTTTAACTAACTTGCTGGAGCTTTTAACAGAGAGGATTGATGAGGGAAAGGGATTTGATGGGGTGTACATGGACTTTCAAAAGGCATTTGATACAGTGCCACACAATAGACTTGAGATATATGTTTTCGGTCATGGAATAAAAGGGACATCAGCAACATAGATAGTAAATTGGCTGAGTAATAGGAAAGTGTAATGGTTGGTGGGTTGGTATTAGAACTGTTATTTTCCTCAAATATATTGATGATCTAGGTCTTGGTGCGCAGGCAATAATTTCAAAGTTTGCAAATGACACAAATCTTGAAGCATTTAAACTCTTGAGGAGAGCATAGAACTTCAAATGGAAAAAGCCAAAGTTGGTAGAGTGGACAGATGGATCGCAGATGACGTTCAATGTGGAAAAGTGTGAGATGATGCACTTAGGTAGTAAGAACACGGACAGACAATATAAGGCGAGGGATATTTTCCAAGGAGGCTTAAATACTAAGAACACAAGAAAAAATAGCAATCAGGAGGAAGTTCATTTGTCTCCCCTTCTTCTTCCCTTACCTCTGGGATGCTGAGGGCAGTTCCAGCAACTCTGCTGTTGGCCTGATTAGAATTTGTGATTCCACGCGGAACACATGTTAAATATGGGATCTTTCTGATCTGTACTTCATCCTTCAGGCCAGCATTTATTTCCCATCAGTAATTGCCCATGAGAAGGTGGCAGTGCCTTTTTGAGCCACTGCTGCCCATGTCGGTACACCCACAGTGCTGACAGGGAGAGAATTCTAAGATTTTGACCCAGCGGCAATGAACGAATGACAGTGATAGATTTCCAAGTCAGGATGGTGAGTGGCTCGGAAATGAACAAGGTGACGGTATTCCCATATATATGATGCCTTGTCCGAGTTATTACCCAACCATAACTGCCCATGAACAGGTGGTGGTGAGCCGTTTCAGAGGGCATTGAAGAGTCAACCACTTTGACGTGTGTATGGAGTCACATGTAGGCCACACTTCCAGCATATCTGTTATGGGGAGACATTCAGCTATTTCCTGTAAATGCAGTTTTATGTTTTTGCCATGTTATAAACAATGATGGTGAATTTTCATATCATAACCTTGGCATGAAAACACTGGGAAGATGGTATAACTGATGCTGTTTTATAGATAAAGACAATTCCATCAATCACAATGATTTTGGGAAGTTTATATTTTGTTGTGCTCATTATCAATACTGATTGACAGCAGCTCTAACTTTCTGGTACTATTTTCAGATGTAACAATTTAGAATGCATTACTGTCAGTGCTGACTATCATCAGTGACGTAGGTATACTTTCAAACATGCCTCAGGAAAATACTGAAAGTTCATACTTTACCCAGGTCTGATCTCATACGAGAAGAAAACAAATTCTGGTTACCATTAAATGCATTACTGGAATGTTTCATTTTTGGTGTAAATTTTGACGCTAAGGAGGTGAGGATTACAAAAAGTAAGTCTTACAAAAGTAAGCCTTATGCATGTCTTATGAATTGCAACATTTACTAGTTTACAATAAATCATAAATCATATACACAACTGCGTAAGGAGGGCAGATTTCCTCCTCTGAAAGTCATGAGTGGACAGCCTGGGTTTTTAACAATACATGCAATAGCTCTACAAAAAACATTTTTCTATTCCAAATGTATTCATTAATTGTATGTAAATTCATCCTATTGACATGGTGGGATTTTGAACTCAATCTCCAGAGCATCAGTCCAAGCCTCTGAATCACTAGTTCAGTGAAAGAGGTGATGGCCTGGTGGTATTGTCATTGGACTCTTAATCCAGAAGCACAGCTAATGTTCTGGGGATCCAGCTTCAAATCCTGCCACGGCAGAGGGTGAAATTTCAATTCAATTTTAAAAAATCTGGAACTAAGAATCTACTGATGATCATGAAGCCATCGTTAATTGTCAGAAAAACCCATCGAGTTCACTAAGATCCTTTAGGGACGGAAATCTGCTGTCCTTACCTGGTCTGGTTTACATGTGACTCCAGAGCAACATGGTTGACTCTCAGCTGTCCTCTGAAAAGGCCTAGCAAGCCACTCAGTTGTATCAATCACTACGAAGTCAAGGACAACTAGGGATGAGCAATAAATGCTGGTCAGCCATTTCAGTGCCCGTTCATCTGAAAATGGACAATGAATGAACACTCGCTGCTTCGATTCCCTGCCATGACAGTGCAACAGGGCAAAGAAAAGTAACTTCCCATAGAAATCTAGGTAGAAAATACCGGATTATCAAGCAGCAAAGTATGATCTACAATAAATCATACAAATGTGATTTTTGCTGGAAGCTATTCCAGCTATTTCCTGTAAATGCAGTTTTATGTTTTTGCCATGTTATAAACAGTGGTGGTGAATTTTCATATAACCTTGGCATGAAAACACTGGGAAAATGGTATAACTGATGCTGTTTTATAGATAAAATCCATCAATCACAATGATTTTGGGAAGTTTATATTTTGTTGTGCTCATTATCAATACTGATTGACAGCAGCTCTAACTTTCTGGTACTATTTTCAGATGTAACAATTTAGAATGCATTACTGTCAGTGCTGACTATCATCAGTGACATAGGTATACTTTCAAACATGCCTCAGGAAAATACTGAAAGTTCATACTTTACCCAGATCTGATCTCATACGAGAAGAAAACAAATTCTGGTTACTATTAAATGCAATACTGGAATGTTTCATTTTCGGCTTTGACTCTAAGAGGGTGAGGATTACAAAAAGTAAGTCTGGCATTTCTTATGAATTGCAACATTTACTGATTTACAATAAATCATAAACACAACGGTTGTGTCATCAGCAGACTTGAAAATCGAGTTAAGGAGAATTTGGCCAAACAATCAGAGGTGTATAAGGCATATAGTAAGGGTCTGAGGACACAGCCTTGCCCACGGGTGAGGATGATCATGGAGGAGGTGTTGTTGCCTATCCTTACTGACTGCTGTCTGTGGGTTAGGAAGTCTCAGATCCAGTTGCAGAGGAAGGAGCTGAGCCCCAGACTACAAAGTTTGGAGATGAGTCTCGTAAGCATAATGGTGTTAAAGACTGAGCTGTAGTCTATGAATAGGAGTCTGTGTTATCTCGGTGTTACAGGGTTAAGTATAGGGCTAGGGAAATGGCATCTGCTGTGGACCTATTGCAGCAATAGGCAAACTGTAGTGGTTCTAAGTAGTCTGGTAGGTAAAATTTAGTGGAGTGAGGGGTGACTTGACTAAAGTATATATAATCTTGAATGGTATTGTGTCCAGAATTAGAGGGAATCATTTTAAAATTAGGGATTGAACTTTTAGAACGGAGATCAGGAGAAATCTTTTCGCCGAGAAATGTGCGACTCTGGAACTCTGTTTCAGAAGACAGCAGAGCGGGGTGTCATTGAAGGCAGAGGGGATTTCTTGTTAGACTAAAGAATCAAAGGTAAAGTGGGGTAGATGGAAATGAGGAATTTAAAACACAAACAGATCAGACATGATCTTATTGAATGACAGATTAGACATGAGGGATTGAATAGTTTATTTCTGTTCCTATTTCATATGTTTGTATATTTGTTAAAGCAAATATGGTGCTAGGTTATGTTTTTGTGTGGATGGATGTTTTTTGGGAATGTGTAAAATGTGAGAAAGGCAATTAGATAAATATCCAGTGAAGAGTTGTTCCGGGCATATGAATTCAATAAGTGAAGTTGAGTCAGTTAGTTATTGCTATCAAAGGAAAGGAAATGGGAAACTAATATTTCTACCTAATGCATTGGTTAAAATCCAACAAAATCCTGTAAGAGATTCTGGTAGCCTAACCAAAGAAAGAATACTAATGCTTTTGAGAGGTTACAGAGGCAAAGAAGAAGATTATTCAGGGCATCTGGAATTTTAAGCAATGAAGAAAGCTTAAGTTAGAGTTTTGTTTTTGGAGGACAGGAGATTTAGGGATGATTTAAATGAAAATAACTGTCATATAAAATCACAGTAAAAAGTCTGACAACACCAGGTTTTAGTCCAACCTATTTATTTGATAATATACACACAAGCTTTCGGGGTTAGCCCCTTCGTCAGGTGAATGGAGAGTTCTGGCCTCAGACAGAGCATATAAAGCACAGACAGTTTAGAGATTACTGATTAGAATGCGAATCCTTACACCTAACCTGCTGTTCAAGACCTGAAGTGGCTGATAATGTGAGTGGAAGGAGCACTGATCACAGTTTAAAGAGATGTGTATTGTCTCCAGACAGTACAGTAAGTGAGGTTTTGCAAACCCAGGCAAGTCACGGGGGTTACAGATAGTGCGACATGAACCCAAGATCCCTGTTGAGACCGTCCTCGTGTGCGGAACTTGGCTATCAGTCTCTGTTCAGCGACTCTGCGCTGTCGTGTGTCGTGAAGGCCGCCTTGGAGAATGCTTACCCGAAGGTCAGAGGCTGAATGCCCGTGACCACTGAAGTGTTCGCCAACAGGAAGGGAACAGTCTTGCCTGGTGACTGTCGAGCGATGTTCATTCATCCGTTGTCGTAGCGTCTGCATGGTCTCCCCAATGTACCATGCTTCGGGACATTGAAACTTGTTCACCCAAAGTGTGATAGAATTAATGAACAAGTTAACAGTGGAAGCTGTTGAAGTATGAGTGTAAATGGGTTTAAGTGATAAATAAGTGTGATTCTGGAAGCAAGAGAGATTGATGAATATGGTGAACGTCAGTAGGTCAAATTGATCAATAAAAGGGGACAGTCTTATTGAGCAATTTCTTGTATTTCCAAATAGGGGTGGAATTTTAAAACTCTTTTAGCAGGTTTTATAATCCCACCAAAGTCAATCAATGTTTGAATGGCTCACCGCATTTTATGACCCCAACCCTGTCACAACAGGGTCATAACATTCCGCCCATCAAGTTTCTATCAAAGGGTAAGTTTGTGAGACCACTCCTGGGAGCCTTGCTGAATGAAAGCAGTGACTGGAGGTCACAAATGCTGGTCATTGTGTCCAATTCACTGATCTCCATGCCTGAACTTTCAACCCAAACTTCCATCAAGTGAAGTTGCATGTTAACAGCCTTGCAACATTTAACCGAATACAGAGAGTTTATTATTTATATCGCTTATTGCTTCATGATGCATGAGTTCAATTTCTGTACCAGCTGAGTTACTCATGAAGACCCGCCTTCTCAATTTAGCCCCTTGCATGAGGTGTGGTGATTGTTAGGTTACAATCACCAATCAACTCTCTCCACTAAGGGGAGAACAGCCTATAGTCACCTGAGATATGGTGACTTTACCTTTAGGGGTTGGGTAGCTCAGTTGGCCAGATGGCTGGTTCATGGCACAAAGCGACACCACAGCATCGGTTCAATTCCCAAACCAGCTGAGGTTATTCATGAAGGCCCACCTTCTCAGATTTGTCCCCTTACCTGGGGTATGGTGATCATCAGGTAAAATCACATCAGATGAGCTAATGGTCATCTGGGACTATGGCGATTTTGCCTTGAATGAAATATGCCTTATTTGGCAGTTATAGCACCACTTGTAGATACTGAAAAGCCGATTAGAGGAGAAATATGTTCAGTCCGCAAAATTCATGACTTTAAATATTTCATGTATGTCTGATATGCCCACATTTTAATTCATTTCGAACAGTCTTATGGAGATGTAACATTTCAGGTCAAGAGGTCACCTGCGAGCTACTCAGCTGATGTCAGCTACAGGCTTAGCCAATAGGTGATCCTATTGAAGCAGCAAGGATTGGCATCCTTTTCATTAGTTGTGCCAAGCTGGAGCCATCAGTTATTTGAAAATTCTACAATTGTTGAATCGTGGTCTTGGCTTGCACTGAATTTCAAGATGACTGACACTTTTGCTTTGCTGTCAAGGAACAAAAGCAATTCCGATTTCCATTGATTCAGAAATGCTGGATCTTGGAAACCGAACAAAGATTGAATTAAAATTGTGGGTTCGCCTGCAATCTAGGACATTAAAAAAAACTTGCACAGCCTACATAAAAGTAAGAAGGATTCTTATTGAAGAAGTGCACGTTCCAGAAAAAATGGTTTGACAGTATTAAAAAAAACTTTCTTTAATCAACCCGTCCCCTAATGTTTTAATTGTGAACCTCATAATTCATGACTTTTACAGGTATCTTTGAGTCTGGACTGCCCTTCCTACTAACGACTCCAATCTTCAAACCTCAACTTGCTGAATCACAAGTGTCTCAATTAGTAATCAGCGTATTTATTGTGGCTGTTGATCTGCAATTAACTTGAATCTCAGCTCTCTCAAGGGCACAAGCTTTATTCTGTTCCAGATCATACAAATAAAACAATTCTATATAAATGCAAGCTTCTTTTTTACAAAGGCAGTGCACTGTGATCTCATCCTTTTCTATAACTGATGTCAGCCTCAGCTCATGAGCCACCCTTTCGACTAGTGGGAAAACAGATAGTTACATTCTCATTGAACTAGTAACTCACTAATCTACAGCAATGCTCTGGGGCTCCAGACTCCAATCCCACCATGGTATGTGGTCAAATTTGAAATCAAGAAAATCATCCTGGGGCCTTGACTTGTTGAAAATGTAGGCGGTCTTGAAGTGCAGTGAGTAGTGTCCCTGCTTCTGAGCCAGAAGTTTCAGGCTTGAGTCCCACCCCAGGACTTGATGGCCAGGGAAGGTGTTATTCATAGCACAGTGAAACAGGTTGAGTGTGTCACCCTGCAACCCCTTCCAAGACACTAATGGCTGGTGGTAGGAGCAGGAGAGATTCTTGACCAGCTATACTTGTTGCTGAGTGGCGTCCTGCAAGCTATAAGGCCTCGGTGACAAACCAGTGATCTAGTTCAAGAACAACTAGCTATGGAAACAGATGAAAATCTGCCTTAGTGCACCACTAGGTGCAGGAAACAAAATGGAATTAGAATAAAGGGACAACAAAAAAGACATTTGAACCATTGTGTATCATCAGTTGGAATGTTGGCTACAAATGGTACCTAATTTATCTATTTTATACACAGTGGTCTCCCAGAGAGGAAAACAATAAAACTACCCATTTCAAATTGCTGTATTTATTTCTGGCCAACAGCACCACCAGTATATTGTGTCAAAAAGAAATATTGAATATGCCCTCAAAAAAAACACTGCATTCATTCATGAAAAATGTCAGAACAATATGGTAAAATGCCAAGGCAATATTTTTTCATTGACTAGAATGATGTGAGGACTGTCATCCTATTTTCAATGTTATACATTATGACATGTTGCCCATCATTCTTTTGACTTCCATTATTCATAATTTTAATACTTTTGTAAACAATAAAACAAACCATTCTTCAATTAAGTGATCTGACCTAGAAAATCCTGATACTCCATTCATTTCATTGTTTGTCGGTCAACTGAATGAACATTGATCAAGCACCAAAACGAATAAAGGTCATTTTTAATGTTTCACACCATCTATTTTCTTTTTTTGGAGAAGTAAATGGAATGCCATAAATAGACATGGTCTTCTCATGTTGGTTGTTTGCTCGTGCATAACTATATGACATGAAACAAAGCTGACTGGCCTATGGAGTTTCAAGCACTGAGATGTTAATATTTCTAACTGGATTGGTTTGTTAATAGGGTGGTGAAAAAGGCATATGGCACACTAAGATAAAGGGTCTACCACTGAGATCTGAGGTGAGGGGGAATTTTGTTTTCTCAGTGTTGCTAGAGTTTCGAATTCTCCTGCCTGCTGAACAGTGGAGGTAGGATTAATGAAAATATTTAAGATTGAGTAGATTTTTGATCTAAAAGGAAGGCAAGGGATATGGGGGACAGGAAGGAAAGCGGAGTTAAGGCCATGGTCGGAATGGTTTACTTGTTTTTCTTATGATCTTCTTACGAATAAGTCCTTTTAGATACAAGAATTTTCACAAAATATTTTTGAAAGTTCAATTCTAAAAAACTTTGTAATACAACAAAACTCTCTGCAGACTTCTGCAAACCTCATTGGGAGACAGAATCACAGAATACTACAGTGCGGGAGAGCTCTTCGGCCCATTGAGTCTGCACCAATGCATGAAAGGCCCTGATCTGCCCACCTAATCCCACTTGCCAGCACTTGGCCCACAACCTTGAATGTTATGGCATGCTAAATAGTCATCCAAGTACTTCTTAAAAGGATGTGAGGCATCTCACCTCCACCACCCTCCCAGGCAGTACATTCTAGACCGTCACCAAGCTCTAGGTAAAAAAGCTTTGCCTCAATTCCCCCCCCAACTTCCCACCCCTCATTTTTAACTCCTCTGCACCCCTTTCAGTGCAATCACGTCCTTCCGATAATGTGGCGCCCAGAACTACGCACAGTACTCCAGCTGTGGCCTCACTAAAGTTCTTTACAACTCCATCTTGACCTCTCTGCCTTTGTAATCAATACCCCAACATCTTTTAAATTTCTACCCTTTCAAGTTCCCTCAGAATCTTGCATGTTAAGACCACCTCTCATTCTTCTGAACTGCAATGAGTGAAGGCCCAACTTTCTCTTTAACATCTTCAACCCAAGGATCAGACTAGTGAGCCTTCTCTGAACTGATTCCAATCCAACAGCAGAACGTTTATGTATATGTGGTCAATTGTGAAAAGAATACAAAACTAATATATCAATATAAAGTTATTCAAGAAGCATCTATGACAATCCATTTAGTAAAGTGATTAAAGACTTTGAAAGCAAGTTGCTTTTTCAATCTGCCATACACATGCAAGCCATCAATTAACCTCAATGCTAAAAAAAATCACTTTTCTCTTTTTGCATGCAGAATTTATTCTAAATACTTGCAGACAAGTTATAACTATGGTTCGATGCAAAATACAGTCAACAAATTCTGCATCGCTGGTGTACCTTAACCACAGCCTGAACAGTGTAACATGCATAACTAGTTTCTACAGAAATGATTCTTATGATGCCTTGGAGTCAGACTGGTGAAATTTTCTGCCAATTTGTGCTACAAGTTTGTAACCATGAGAATCTTTGTTGGGATGGTCAAAATCCATTCCATAAAGAGCCCTTTCATTCCATCAAACTTGACTGGTTTTGAAAGAATTAGGTTAATGCACTGTGTTTAAAGCTGGTAGTGCAGAGTATTTTGTAAATTTCACAGGTTAATTGGCTAATCATAAGAGTAGAAGATTGGCAGTGTTTCGATGTGGCTCCAACAAGAAAGATTCATTAACTATAATGTCTATTTACACATTATGGGTCTGACAGAACAAATGCACAGGCCTACCCTCTCCCCTGGCTCCAACTGAGGTCCTCCCTGTCCCAGGACTTGCGCCCTTGCTCCCGATTGGCCTGGCTTCCTGCACCTCGGCTCCAAATGGTCCAGCCCGATCACATAGCCCGCTTAGGATTGTCCCATAAAGGGGCCATGTTGCCACAATATTCATCAATTTAACTATGACTAATAGAAGTGATCAAGCTGCGAAGTTATGAACTTCGTGACATTTTAAAGGTCATCCCTGCACATAGCTAGCAAACCAGGAAACACTTTACATCCAGGTGCACCGCCCTGGCACCACCATCTGCTCCACTCACCTCTGATCTCCCCTGGGAGTACTACACAGCAGGTGCACACCTACCAATACCAGTTGTGCTTCACACCATTCTGACACCACACCACCACCATTCTCACATCATGTCAACTTGGGTAGATTCTTTGAGATGGGGGGGATGATGCCAGCAAATGGGCCTGATAATCGAAGTCATTTTATTATAATGAAGTTCCTAAAGTCAAATGTCAGGAAATGCAGCCTGTTACTGACAGGGAAAAGGAATGATTACTTCCTGCTTCGATGTCATCATGGCTGTCTCATTGCTGTACCTGCCCAAAATGAATGGAGGCAGAAAATCCTGGCCATTATTAAGGGACTAAGGCCCTTTATTTTTAAAAATATGATTTTTCAACTTTTAATTGACTGGAACTTTTTCAAATTGAAATGCAGCAAACTGTTTAGAAATGCAAGATGACATTCCAAGGGGGAAATGAGAAGCCAACAAGTTAGCCTCAGGGCAGTGTAAAGAGAGAAACATTTCCTATAATCCAGGACCCCACTGAAATTTGTAACTCTCTCAGGAAGAGATATTTAAAAACCAAACAGGATATAGAAACAATGGCTGCTACAGACAGATCCACCAAAAATCTTCTGGAAATACACAATGGGTGAAGCATTTCAGCCACTAGAGACATGGCAAATGCACAACTGGTAGTCTAGAAAATCTTCAGCAGATGAAACAAGCTAAGCATGACTCACTCTCTTCCTCCCTCTCATTTGGAATAAGCACGTCACCCAGTTTAAGGGGACAACCCGACCAGAAACATTTCAGTGTACGGAGATCTTGTTATAATTGCAACATCTTCCACATCTGATCAAACCAAGAAACCAGCCGATGTAAATGTATTTTTTTTATTCATCCATGGGACATGGATGTTGCTGGCTAGCATTTATTGCCCATCCCTAGTTACCCTTGAACTGAGTGGGTTATTAGGCCATTTGAGAGAGCAGTTGAAAGTCGACAACATTACTGTGGCTCTGGAATCACACGTAGATCAGACCAGGTAAGGAAGACAGATTTCCTTAAGGACAATAGTGAACTGTTTTTCTGACAATCGACAATGGTTTCATGGTCATCAGTAGATTCTTAATTCCAGGTATTTTTTATTGAATTCAAATTCCACTATCTGTTATGGCAGGATTAGAACCCGGGTCCCAAGAATATTAGCTGAGTTTCTGGATTAATAGTCCAGGATAAGGCCACTAGCCCATCACCTCCCTGATAATCGACCACAACATTTAAAATCTACATTTCAAGCTCAATCAATGGATACTTAAGCCATATATCTTTTACCTTTATTAATTAGACTCTAACTTCCTTACTCCTGATATACATGCATGTGTATCTGTGTGCATTTGTGTGTATGAGGACCGAATGCTTTGTGTTGTGTTATTTTACTTCTTGGGTTTAGTGGTTAATAAATTTGCTCCTCCTTTGAGTCAGGAAAACCTTGTTTGTATAGCTCCTTATTGCTCAGCTTAAGTTGTAAAATACATTCTGATTTGGGTAAAGGCATATCCCCATTAAAAGAAACCTAAACCTTTGTTGTGATCAACCAGATGGTTGACTGGAGGAGAGCCAGTTCACCCTTCGTGCCTAGACATAACAATATTCAATTTAACTTGTTTGATTCTGAAGATATAATTGCCTTGATTATCATTCACGTTTTCTGTGGAAATGGTCCACAGAAAGTTGGTTTTGCACTTCTACTTCTTACTTGAAATCAAAATAGCGCAGTGTGTTCTACACCAGGATCTGAAGTTATGCGCAAGTAACGGTGCATCTCCAATCTGATTGAAGAATCCTTATCAAGATATGCTTCCTGGTTTAGAATGTGTTAGTGAAAGTGAGATTGGTCTATGCCAGCAAAGCAAAACACTTGGTAGCAAATTAGCAGCTGAATGTACATTGTGCCAGTTTTATTTTCCATTGACTTGGAAGATATTTAATTTCAATCCAAGGAAAATGTTAGAATCTGTCATTAAGGAGGAAATTGCGAGGCATCTTGAAGGGAATTGCTTGATAGAGCAGACGCAGCACGGTTTCATTAAAGGGAAGTCGTGTCTGACAAATTTACTGGAGTTCTATGAGGATGTGTCTAGGGTGGTGGATAGAGGAGAGCCGGTGGATGTGGTCTTTCTAGATTTTCAGAAGGCGTTTGACAAAGTACCTCACAAGAGGTTATTGCAGAAGGTCGAGGGACATGGAGTTGGGGGTAGGGTGTTAGCGTGGATAGAGGATTGGTTGTCAAATAGGAGGCAGAGAGTGGGGGTCAACGGGTGCTATTCGGATTGGTGGATGGTGACTAGTGGAGTGCCCCAGGGGTCGGTGCTGGGGCCTCAGCTTTTTACCATTTATATAGATGATCTGGAGGAGGGAACCGAGTGTAGGGTGTCGAAATTTGCTGATGACACCAAGATTGGGGGAACGGCAAATTGTGCGGAGGGTGTGGAGAGTCTGCAGAAGGATCTAGATAGGCTGGGCGAATGGGCCAGGAAATGGCAAATGGAATTTAATGTTGGCAAGTGTGAGGTGGTCCACTTTGGTAGGAAGAATGGTAGGAAGGACTATTACTTACGTGGCGAAAAACTGCAGCAGGCGACGGTGCAGAGGGACCTCGGGGTCCTTGTGCATGAGTCGCAAAAACCCAGCTTGCAGGTGCAGCAGGTGGTCAGGAAGGCGAATGGGATGCTGGCCTTCATAGCGAGGGGAATTGAATATAAAAGTAGGGAGGTCTTGCTGCGGCTGTATAGGGCATTGGTGAGGCCGCAGCTGGAGTACTGTGTGCAGTTTTGGGCGCCGCACCTGCGCAAAGATATTTTGGCCTTGGAGGGAGTGCAGAGGAGGTTTACTAGGCTGATACCGGAGTTGAGGGGGTTGAGCTATGAGGAGAGGCTGAATAAACTAGGCTTGTACTCGTTAGAGTTTAGAAGAATGAGGGGACATCTCATTGAGACGTATAAGATGATGAATGGGATGGATAGGATAGAGGTGGAGAGACTCTTCCCGCTCAAAAAAGACAGTAGGACTAGGGGGCACAGCCTCAAGATAAAAGGGGGGCGGTTTAGAACGGAGTTGAGGAGGAACTTCTTCACTCAAAGGGTGGTGAATCTCTGGAATTCTCTGCCCGTTGAAGTGGTGGAGGCTGCCTCACTAAATATTTTTAAGATGCGGGTTGATGGGTTTTTGATAAGAGAGGGGATTAAGGGTTATGGGGAGAGGGCGGGAAAGTGGAACTGAGCCACGACAGATCAGCCATGATCTTATTGAATGGCGGGGCAGGCTCGAAGGGCTAGATGGCCTACTCCTGCTCCTATTTCTTATGTTCTTATGTAAAAGCGACAATGGCACTATAAATTGGGTTTCCAAATAGAGTTTAAACTATCATTCTGTCAACTTCAGTGGAAAGAATTTTGGAAAATAGGCTTCCAATTCATCATAAGCTGATCATAACAGCTGGAATAAACTAATTTCATCCATTGAATCTTTAATTCAATACAAACTTATATGCAGAAAGAAACAGAAGGAAAGAAAGATCGGATTTGGAGCATGAGGGATAGAAAAGATGGAAAGAGAAGTTTTTAAAAAATCTTTTGAAGTCTCCAACAATAATTAAAATCTGAATAAATGAGATCCCACACATTTGGAGAGTAGACTTTTGCAGTGCCGAAGAGGTTATTTAGCAGTAATTAAGACTGATGATACCATTAAACATGTATTTGAATGGACAAGCTCCAACATTTTTAATGACTAGTGGGCAATGATCATGCAAATACCACCAATTCTCATCCTTCCATTCATTAATCCCAAATTTCACATCAAGATACTGTTAGAGTGAAACCTCTGAGGAGCAGGGCAACTTAGGCAACTTCCTGATTTCCACATTGAATTGCATGCTTGTGGATGTCAGAAGTTGCTGTCCAATTTACTCTTTCATGACAGTGAGTGCTGATAAGACTTATTTTTTCACAAATTCTAGGCCTAATGTTGAACAAGAAGGAGAATATTGCCGATTTTCCACTGGCCCACAGGCTGAACAAGTTCAAGGCTAATTGTTAAAGAAACACAGTCAGTGAGTCACATTCAGTGATGCCCCTGTCTCTGATTTTCTCCTCCTGTTATTTCTTGAAACCATTGCTTTTTTGCTGGAGAATTGTTTCAGAAGAACTGTGTGCAGGTATTCAACCAGGTCAACCTAGGTTTCCAAATTGAGGTAAGCTGTGTATGAAATGTGATTTGACTTAATCATGAGTTATAGGAGCAAAAATGTGACTTTACTGACAATACTTAAAAGGTCATCATCTTAAATGCATAACTTATTCAAATTATTCATGTAATCGCCGGCATACACTTGATTCTGCCTCAGTTTCTAAATTTAATTTACTAAAAAGTTGTATATTCAATGTTAAACACACAAGGCATATTTGATGAATGATAATTTTAAGTTTTCCTGTTTGCATGTATTGTAGCTGAAATTAGTATATTTAATTTGTTCCAAGTCTGAAAATGTCAATGAGCAACAACTGTTCATCCGCAGTGGAAAAGCATTTTCATGGGGGAAGGCAAAGTGTTATCAGTGTAAGAATTAATTATTGACTTTTTGTTGACAGGACATTGACCCGAAATCCTGGGCCTGATTTTAACATGCTCAAAATCCATTCCCTTACAGAGTTAAAATTGAGCTGGTCAACTCTGTTTCTTTCAACTGCCTGACTTGCTGAGTATTTGAAGCACTTCAGTTTTTATTTCAGATTTCCAACATCCTCAATATTTTATTTTTCTAATTCCCTGCCAGTTTATTCTCCTGCACTTTGACAAGCCAATGGTTGTTTTCTTTTGGAATGAGACAAGCAGTGGTTGGGATTTTCCCATTCAGCCTGCCACAGGAATCGTAGCGGGCGGGACACAGACTGTGCAAACGCCCGTTGACCTCGGGTGGGATTTTCCGGTCTTGGGGCAAGCGCGGCTGGAAAGTCCCACCCAGTGGCTTTGATTTTCACTCCCCAATTGGGACACATCAGAATTAAAAACAGCTCTTACATTCCTTCTGGCCCACATGGAAACTCTAAAAAAAATCTAAATCTGGAGGAACCAAATACAGATTGGGTGATCAATTTGCAGACAACTTCCAACAGTCCACAAGTGTTATCCCTCAGCTTCCCGTCACATGTCATCTTAATTATCCAACTTGCTTTCATGTAGACTTCTTGGTCCTTAGCCTCCAGCAATGTTCTAATGAAGCTCAACAAATTATTAAGGATCACAATCTCATCTTGTGATTAGGCACTTTCCTTTTTTAATTCTTCCACAGAATATGAGCGTCATTTGTTGTCCATCCCTAATTGCCACTGAGAAAGCGATGATGAGTTGCTGTCTCGAATTGTTGCAGTCCATTTAGAGTAGTACAGCAATAGTGTGTTAAGAGAGGGAGTTGCAGAATTTTGATCCAGCAACAGTGAAGGAATTGTGAGATAGCTCCCAGTCAGGATGGTAAGCGGATTGGAGGGGAATTTGCAGGTGCCTTGTTCTTCTGTGTGGTAGAGATCATGGACTCGAAAGTTGTTGTCAAAGGAGCCTTGGTGTGTTGCTGTAATGCCTCTTGTACATGGTACACATTGCGGCTATTGTGTGTCGGTGAGAATGTTTAAGGAGGTGGATCGGTTCCCAATAAAGCGGGCTGCTTTGTCCTGGATGGTGCCAAGCTTCTCAAGTGTTGTTGGAGCTGCACTCATCCTGGAAAGCGGCAAGTATTCCATTACACTCCTGATTTGTGCCTTGTAAATGGTGGGCCAGCTTAGGGAGTCAGGAAGTTGTTACTCTCTGCAGAATTCCCAGCGTCAAACCTGCTTGTATTTACAGCCTTCTGGACTCAACATTGAGCTCAACAATTTCATACCATAACCTTTGTCCCCTCCTGTTGCTTTTTGGCAGTTTTTGTTATTTTCTCTTTTGTTTGCTTTCAGACAGTAGCAATTTATCATTTGGCCATTCACACCTCTTTCTAAACACATGTTTTGTTTCTTTCCTTGTCCTATTACTATTCCCTTTGGCACTGCACCATCAACTCTTATCCTATAATCCTTCTTGTCTTCTAGCCTTCTACTGACCTTGCCTTTTTTTTCTGTTTTCTCCCCTCCCCGCCTTTCACTTGCTTAAAACCAATTCCATTTCGAATTTTTCCCAGTTCTGATGAAAGTTCATTGACCTGAAATGCTAACTGTTTCAACTCTCCACAGATTCTACCTTATTTGCTGAGTGTTTGCAGCATTTTCTGTTTTTGGTTACTTATCTTGGGCTCTTCTGGTTCCACACCCCCACCCTGCTCCTGGCAGGTTTTGCCTGGTGGGAAAGCCACCACTGTTCCATTCATATTTTAATTAAATCAAATAACCAGTTAACATAGAACATAGAACATTACAGCGCGGAACAGGCCCTTCGGCCCACAATGTTGCGCCGACCAGTCTTATTTTTAAAAAAAAACATTGACCCACTAATCTAAACCAATCCCTTTTCATCCATAAACCTATCCACCAATCTCTTAAACACCCCCAAACTAGGCGCATTTACAACTGCAGCAGGCAGGGCATTCCAGTCCCTCACCACCCTCTGGGTAAAGAACCTGCCCCTGACATCCGTCCTATAACTACCCCCCCTTAATTTAAAGCCATGCCCCCTCGTGCTAGCTTTCTCCATCCAAGGAAACAGGCTATCACCATCCACCCTATCTAAACCTCTAATCATCTTATATGTTTCTATAAGATCCCCTCTTAGCCGCCTTCTTTCCAGTGAAAACAACCCCAAATCCCTCAGTCTCTCCTCATAGGACCTCCCCTGCATACCAGGCAACATCCTGGTAAACCTCCTCTGCACCCTCTCCAAAGCCTCCACATCCTTCCTGTAATGTGGGGACCAGAACTGCACACAGTACTCCAAGTGCGGCCGCACCAGAGTTGTGTACAGTTGCAACATGACGCTGCGACTCCTAAATTCAATCCCCCTACCAATAAACGCCAAGACACCGTACGCCTTCTTAACAACCTTATCTACTTGATTCCCAACTTTCAGGGATCTATGTACACATACACCTAGATCCCTCTGCTCCTCCACTCTATTCAAAGTCCTCCCGTTAGCCCTATACTCAACACATCTGTTATTCCTACCGAAATGGATTACCTCACACTTCTCCGCATTAAACTCCATCCGCCACCTCTCGGCCCAGCTCTGCAACCTGTCCAAGTCACCCTGCAAACTTCGACACCCTTAGTTAACTAAATCAAATAAACTGAGAGACAAATTAAAGGGCAGCTGCTTAAAGGGATACAGCCAGAAACAAAAAGCGAATCGCAAATGGAACTTGAAATATTAAACCAATTGTACCATTATTGAAGCCCCAGGTTAAACATGCAGATCAAGTCATATTGACCTAGTCAGAGTGCGATCTGTATGTTTAAAGCAGATGTGGCTGGCTTGGGGTAAGTGTCTTTGCTTCCTGTAATTTACAATTGTAGCTATTCAGAGTAGGATGGGAAAGGAATGGGAAAGGTCCCTGCACCATTTATATTGTCCCTCCCTTTACTCCACACCAGCTTAGTTTTGAACAAACAGGGATGTTTGGGGGAATTAAATCAAAGCCATTGTTTTCTTCATTTTTAATTAAAAAGCTGTCAGTAAAACCATGAGAACAGTGTTGTATTTTGTAAGAATGAAATTTCATTAGCGACAAAGACAAACATAGCCTGTTATAAAAACAGAAAATGCCGGAAAATCTCAGCAGGCCTGACAGCATCTGTGGAAAGAGAATAGAGCCAACGTTTTCAGTCTAGATGACCCTTCGTCAGAACAGATTTTCCAGCATTTTCTGTTTCTGTTTCAGATTCCAGCAGCAGCAGTATTTTGCTTTTAACACAGCCTGTCATGATGCACTAGTAACAATGATTCCTTATTGTTTTTCAAGCAGGTAATGAACCACTTAATTAGGCTGAACATTTAAAAAATGTTCATGCCGTTATGAAAAATGCAACTTTGGTGGATAATATCTCAACTAAAATTAAGAAAATCTTCATGATCAAATTCAGTATTTTTTGGTAGCTTGTACAAACAAAAAAATGTAACTAGATTGAATGTGGATGATGATAACATCCACATAGGCAATGAAACCAAGCACGATACCAAATAGGACAAAGTGAGTGAACAGATTGTCAACTGAAGGCATGGAAGCAAACGGATGATTTCAATCTTATACACAAATTTCCAGTTAAATAAAGAAAATCTTCCTCAGATCTGTTCTCACACTTGGCTATTTGCTTATACAATATAACTGACTATGTTAATTTTTTTTTTAGCCAGGTCAACAACGGTAAGTTGTAAGGCTTAACGAAAACAGCTTTCTTGCCAATAATCTATGAAGAAACTATCAAACTTCAGGTCTGAGCACACCAGGCACAACATTGAAAAAGGCTTGCATAAAGTAAGAATGGCTGCAGCAAAAACTAATTCAAGAGAATAAACAAATCAAAGTTCCTGAAGATTTGCTTTCAGTTTAAACATTTGCTTTGCGTGATCAATGTTTCCTGGAATAATCAGTGTAAACATTTGATCTTGTATGAAACCCACATTTAGTGTGATTGTCTCTCTATGTAAATTTGATTAGTCTGATCAGATGTTGGATAGCTTACACAGAGACACATACATTTTTAATGTGAAAAGTGCAATGCAGATATCCTGTGTGAACAGATGTCACCGTGTATGAAATTCCCCTCAAACTGCTGAGAGATGCAGCACCAAATCTTTCACCAAACAGTACCCTGCTCTGTACTTAAAAAATTGATAGCAACCAGGGGACTTTAGATATTACACTTGAGCTCAGAGAGCAGAAAAATCATCCAGGGTGTACACTTGTGATTGTTATCGAGTAATTGCAACTAAAAATAGTACCACATAGGCATCAGGCTAAAAACGAGGTCAGATTTCACTGTGATACACTCCCAAGTTCAATAACATGTCTGCACTCTCAGTCTAGGCACACACTTGAAGAACAACTGCCAGTTTGAGTGACTGGTGATTAGAGCGGCCACTGGTAAAAGCCAGAAATAGAAGACATAGACCATGTCCCGTGACCCTGTGAACTCCTGCACATAAACCCACAAAAATGACCTTGAGCTTAAGGCTTGATGATATTAAAATGAGCGCAGCATGGAACACTGCTGCAATTGCATTAATTACTTTATTGATTAAGTTTAAGTAATTAGTATTAATAATTGATATTGTAAAGATGCTTGTTTACCAACTTAGGGAAAAAAAACAACTTGTTTATTTACAGGTTAAAACTATACAGAGGCTTACGGCCTCATGGCTGCAATTAGCTCCCGAGATTTGTCAGAGTACAGATAGCCTGCGTTTACCAGGGTGACCCCCCACCCCAGCCCTTCTCCCACATTTGTCCCTGGTCATGTAACTATTAAAAGCTTTTTAAAGTTTATTTATAGTTTATTTATTAGTCATAAGTAGGCAATGAAGTTACTGTGAAAATCCCCTAGTTGCCACACTCTGGAGCCTGTTTGGGTACACTGAAGAAAATTTAGTATGGTCAATGCACCTAACTATCACATCTTTCAGACTGTGGGAGGAAACCAGAGCACCTAAAGGAAACCCACAAGGGGACAATGTACAAACTCCACACAGACAGTGACCCAAGCCACGAATTGAACCCAGGTCCCTGCCACGATGAGACAGTAGTGCTAACCATGATGCCACCGTGCTGCCCTTTACTCTACAGATTGATCCTTGAAAGGGACAATCACCACAGTTGTACAATAATCAAAATATATACATTATAATACGGACCTGGAAAAGATTTCAAACAACTAACAACTTTATTAGCCAATCAGATTTGGATTCCATTCATAATCTCGAGAGCAGTGTCATAAGAATGCCAGACAAGTCCAACAGAACTTTTTATTGTGGGCTCAATTACCGACCTGGGAATGATCATGACCAACACTGACAGGGTCTGATAGGATGACCATTAGAACTGCCCAACCTCTAATTGGTTGATAACAATGCAACTCATTTTAAAATCTTCTCCAGATTGTTCTGGGAGTGCCTGTAAATGATGGGACCTTCCATTAGACTGGGCCAATGCATTGGGAACAACTCAAGCTTCAAAATACTGGAGCAGTATCAGACATACTGACTGAGAACTACTGCACCAATGAAACTGGTACCAAGGGAAAGAATTATATTTTGAAGATACAAAGGGTGAAAACAGAGTAAACAAGACATGGATGGAAAGTCACTGATCCACGAATTGCTCCTTCTACAGCGCACTTTCTTCTATCCTGGATAAAATCCTAATTCTTGATTTATATCCCAGCAGAATTCTGTTATATTGATCTAATATTCCAATTTCCATTATTTGACCAATGCTGCTGCTGTACCAGTTATTGAAAACATGAACAAAGTAACACTGTAACAGCAATAATAAACATTTAGGACTTCTTTAGTTTATGGAACTGCCTGGGATTAAAATTAGAATTTCTAAAGAGCAGTTTTTACTATTGTAACAAACTGAAGGAAGCCAGTTGTCACTTAGACATGAAGAATACAAATCAGAAAAGTCAGGTTTATTTACCCACAGTACTTGTGTTCAAATGCAGCAGTGAAACTTTCAACAAAGGTTGCAGCCATGATTCTTGCTGGCATTGGCAGCATCTTTCAGATAGGATTCACATACCTGAAAGGTGCTAACAAGGTTATTGTGAGCAACCCAGTTGCAAGCCCCCACTATTTTGAGACTGGGCTGCCATTTTTAAGGACAGCCCGATCTCCACGCTCAGAGACAAACTCCCCTCCCCACAAAAAATTAAGTGATGCCCTCCCGCCACTGACTAAGGAGCCTCACCAACCACTCATCAAAGAGGGGTATCCTCCTCTCCACCCACAAGTAACATGTCACCCCTTTAGCATGCAGGCATGAAAGTGATGTGACCCAGCCCCCTCAACCCACTCAAATACCACCTCCCCCCCCCAAACACCCACTTAGCCTGTTTCCCCCTCAGACTTCCCACTCAGCCTCCCTTCAGGCCATTTACCTTGGCAGTGCAAACACTGCACAGCTACCCTGAGTTCCAAGGGGGCTGAGGAGATAGGTCCAGAGGCCATTTGCCCCCTGCCAGTGCCAGGCTGCAGAGAATGAGTCCTTCTAGGGTCCTAGGTGTTGGGTGGGCTCAGGCTGGGGACAAGGAGTTGACCTCGCCATTCTCCATTGAGATGGGGATGTTGTGCTGCACTGCTCCTTCTAGCCCTGGCAGACCTAAAGATCATCCCTGGCATGGTGATTTCAGGTAGACCCTGTGATCAATATTTGCACTCCTGCCAAGGAGTGCACTCCTGCCAATGCACTCCTGCCAATGCACTCAGCTGTGAAAATTTGAAAGTGGCCAGGTAACTTTAAACTCCATGTTCCCTGGTCACCAGGCAAGATTTAAAATCATTGCAGCTCTCCATTCTGCAGCAGAAAGTTTCCCTTGTCAGAAGTCGCAGATGAGAGCAAACCCCTTTGAAGTCCTCTGACAGAGAGTTAATGTCAATTTCACTTGGGGTGTGGGGTTTCAGTTTGTCCAGCTGTGCATTCAGCCCCAATGTATCCACATAGCTTTGATTTGAAATAGCTGAGGTTTCCCAACAAGCAGAAATCATTGAAATTCTCTCCATTGCACTTCAAGCCTTTGATTTGGGACAATTTCAAGGTGCTGTGTCTTGTCAAAGATTCAGCTGCCAGTTCAATGGATTTCTATCATCCTCCAGTCACCTGTGTTTATTTATATTTCATTCATGGTTAAATGTCCCTCAAGTATCCCATTGATCCTGACCACAATGTTGACAGAGTATAGACCTAATTGACAGCCTGTAGTTTCATTTCTTATTTGAAGTTAAATTGAATATTTATAGGGTTTCTGCCCACTATGGGTGGGAACCCAATCAGGTCTGGTGAGCTGGGCCAGGTACCAAACACATTTCAGCATTTCTTCCCTGATGCTCTGAGCCATCACGATACTTGCTGAGAGCTTGCGGGCCTGGAAAACCATCCTCCCCTCCATCTCTCACTCACAATGCTTTCCTTCCTCTTAAAATAAAATCTCTTCACAACTGAACAATTTCCCTTGCCCTGTATTCTTGCAGTAAAGGCAATTAAGTTCAGCAAGCTCTTAAAGCTATACCACCTTGCCTTGCTGATGTTGGCAAGTTTTCTTTAACTTGTTGTACCTCCAACACAAATACAAAACTTTGCTAAAAGTTTTGCTAACAGCTAAAGTGACACGCTGTTGAAGGTTTTGCATCCCATCAGGAAAGATGCAAGAATGCTAAATTTCAAAGGGGCCAACAATGTATGCTGCATGTGAAATAGATTCCGATTAGTTGATTGTCATTGGTTGACAAGCTTCAAGGTGAAAAATTTCGACAGATGTCTCTTCTTTCTGAAATACTCAAGTTCAATATGACCAAGTGATGACATTCAAAGGCCTTTGGCTCACACATCATTACTGTCTCAGTATTTTACACTATAAAAACACTCAACAAAATAACACTTAAAAAAATTACAGCTGATCCTGATAAGGGTCGAATATAGGACCTCTTGCTGTTTCACTTGCTTCATCCATTGAATATTAATTCCACCCTCTGTATTCCCTTATTGGATATCTCCCAATTTGACCCAGCTGCTTGACAAAGTTGCTCTTACCCAAAACTATCAATCAATACCAAAAATGTGAAAAAATATTCCACTACACATACACAACATGAAATGGCTAAGGCATCACGCAAATCAACCTCCCATCCTTTGACTCCGTCTAGATTTTCCGCTGTCTCGGCAAAGCAGCCAGCATAATTAAAGACCCCACACACCCCAGACAAAAGTCTGAGGTCATGTATCAACCGACTCAAGAATTGCTTCTTCCCTGCTGCCATCAAATTTTTGAATGGGCCTACCTTGCATAAAGTTGATCTTTCTCTACACCCCATCTATGACTGTAACACTACATTCTACACTCTCTCGTTTCCTTCTCTATGAATGGTATGCTTTGTCTGTATAGTGTGCAAGAAATAATACTTTTCACAGTATCCTAATACATGTGACAATAATAAATCAAAAATCAAATCATTTGGCTTTTTTCATAAAATTCAGTAAATCTTTTAAGACCGAACCTCTACCTACATCAATCAGGTTTTTTTTTTGAATATTTGCATTTAACTGCATTTCAAAAAAAAGTTCTGACTCATTTTCAGTACAAATATATTTTGATAGCTAGCACTTCAAGTATCTTGGAACTATTCATATAAAAGTGACACAAAAATAACTATTTGAAAGGTTAAATATCATTATCATCCTGATTAATACAAATAATGTAACTGTGATATTAATTACAATTTTGTATCGGAATGCGTTTCTTCAAACAAAGTTATTTTCATTGCCACAATGGTTCACATGCGGCATGTAGTCGCTTGCTTTAATATTTAATTAGCAATTCACTCCTCCTCAGTTTGGAAGACACAGAGATACGTGCGATAGGTTATATTGAGAGATATAACTGTAAGATCTACTAATGATACTTTCCATGCAGTCAATGGATGTAAATCACATATAACAGATTTTAGCTGCAACACTTACAATGAGAAAAACAGACTCAGAATATAAAGGGTAATTAATATAATTCCCCTTTACTGCTTTCATTTGGCCAGTCTGTTTTTGAAGGTGGCATATCAATGGAGAAGATTCAAAATGCCCATTGTACATGAAGCCATTGTGTGTACTCAAAATCTAATTACTAGTATGATTACTGTATGATATTGTCCCAGGATACCACTTTGGTGATGTGCCATTTGCTATCCATTTATAGTTCCCTGTGATAGATCAACATGGTAAAAAGTCTGACAACACCAGGTTTTAGTCCAACCGATTTATTTGATAATAGATAATCTATTATCAAATAAATCGGTTGGACTAAAACCTGGTGTTGTCAGACTTTTTACTGTGTTTACGCCAGTCCAATGCCGGCATACCCACATCATAGATCAACATGTGCAGATTGGTGTCACCATGCTGTGCCTGATGCACAAACTTGCAAACCTGGTATTACATGATGATCTGCATGTTAGGTTTCAAGGTTTGTAAAATACAAAATACACACTCTCAGACTAACCTTACAGAAATAATCTTACAGAATGATAGGTCTGGCCCAAAAGTTAAAATTATAAATTAGGGCTAGACCAATTTTGGTGGTATTGGGCAGAAACTTTCAAAAGTTGATTGGCGAGAGCCTGTTGGCAGACGAAGGGACGACTGGTGAGTGGGAAGCTTTCAGAAGTTTGTTAACCAAGATTCAGGATAAGCACGTTACTTTTAGAGTTAAAGGCAACACTGGTAGAAGTAGTGAACCTTGGATGACTCGGAATATTGAGGCCCTGGTCAAGAACGAGGAGGAGACGTATGACATGCATAGGCAGTTGGGATCAAGTGGTCCCTTGAAGAGTACAGAGGGTGTCAAAGTAGATTTAAGAGAGAAATCAGGAAGGCAAAATGGGAACACAAGATTGCTTTGGTAGATAGGGCAAAAGAGAATCCAAAGAGCTTCTACAAATACATAAAGTGCAGAAGAGTAACTAGGGAGCGAATAGGGCCTCTTAAGGATCAACAAGATCATCTACGTGTGGAGCCACAAGAGATGGGTGAGATCTGAAATGAATATTTGCCATCAGTATTTACTGTAGAGAAGGGCATGGATGTTGGGGAACTTGGGGAAATAAATAGGAGTATCTTGAGGCATGTACATATTTCAGAGAAGGAGGTGCTGGAAGTCTTAAAGTGCATCAAGGTAGATAGATCCCCGGGACCTGATGAAATGTATTCCAGGGCATTGTGGGAGGCTAGACCCATGAGGAAATTGTGGTTCCCCTAGCAGAAGTACCTGAATCATCAACAGCCACAGGTGAGCTGCCTGAAGATTGGAGGGTGGCAAATGTTGTGCCTTTGTTTAGGAAGGGCTGCAGGGAAAAGCCTGGGACCTACAGGCTCGTAAGTCTAACATCTGTAGTGGGTAAGTTGTTAGAAGGTATTCTGAGAGAGGATGCTTTATCAAGAAGGACATGTAAAAAAACAGAATATATTCAGGCAGCCAACAAAGGAAAAGAAAAATTGTGTTTGACAAATTTATTAGAGTTCTTTGAAGATGTAACAAGTAGGGTGGATAAAAGTAAATAATTAGATGTAGTGTATTTAGATTTTCAAAAGGCTTTTGATAAGGTGCCACAAAAAAAGATTACCACACAAGATAACAGCTCATGGTGTTGGGGTAACATTTATGATTGGATAGAGCATTGGCTAACTAACAAGAAACAGAGAGAGCAAGGATAAATCAGTTATTTTCAGGTTGGCAAACAGTAACTAGTCGAGTGCTACAGGGATCAGTGCTGGTATCTGAACAACTTAATATCTATATTAATGACTTGGGTGAGCAATAGACTGGATTGTAGCCACATTTGCTTACAAAGCAAAGGTAGGTTGGAGAGCAAGTTGTGTGGAGCATTATAATCCCACCACAGCAAATAATTGAAGCAGTTCAGTAACGATTAATATGGCTAGACTCTGCTTTTGCTTGTATGCTCTGTGATCTGGAATCAAGCTAAGGCCTAATTAATAGAATAATAGACTTCTCTGTTCCTAGTTACAGCATTCATGCATGCAATGGGAATTTTTCTAATTTAAGCCTAGGAACTTCTGGTCATTTGTCCAAAGTACAAACATCCATAATTTGATGCAAATTGACCAAAATGACCAATCTCATGCATTGGCACAACTATGACTGATATGAAAAATGAAAAGTGTTATTTTTCATGCAGTCAATGGATGTAAAAATGTATTACAGCAGGAGTTGCTCTCATCAAAGTTTGAGTTACTGCTGGTCTGAGCTGACTGTGGAATTCTTAATGCTAAAACTGAAGGTACAAAAGCAAGCACAAGTATTCTATTTTAGGTCATATATATTTATTTAAAATAGTGCTCATCAAATTGAAGGATGTTGGTGTTTGTGAAATGAAGGAGACAGGATTAATGATCCTGAAAAAGGGTAATTGATTTGAAAAATTAACTCATCTTCACCTCTCCACAAAAACAACCTGATCAGCTCAGTGGTTCCATATTTTATAGCAGATTTTCAGCATCTGAGGCGTTTTGATTTTGAGTTGAGGAATTAAACCTTTTGTCATTTCAAGCACTTCTAAATCACACATAGCATGACCAGAAGTCATTAAAACAAGTCTTAGCCCAAAGCTCAAAAGTGCGCCACATATTGTACAGGGGTAATATTGAGCTGAACTTAATGGCTGCAATGATCCTGTTCACTGGCTAGAAAGCCAGTGATAGCCCTGCTGCTGACATTTCTGGGGGCCTTGACAGGATTAAATTTCAATTACCTGATTGATGTTAGAGTTCCTGTGCCTTTGGAAGCAAAGATATCAGAGGTGTGGAGGAAACCTAAGTGTGGTGGGCTACCTGGAGCAGTCCATGCTGCCGGCAGGACTCACAGTAGGGGATAGGGGTGTTCAATCGGAGACACCATGCACTCCTCACCAATGGGTCTGCAGGAAGGCTGCAGAATAGCATCAAAAAAACACTTTAGGGGGAGACAGTGACGCAGTGGTAGAATCACTGGACAAGTAATCCAAAAGCTCAGGCTAATGCTATGGAGACATGGGGCAGGATTTTTCCAGCCTCTCCACAGCGGGTTTTCCCATGCTGGATACAGCGAGTCACTGGCTGCTGCAGAATCTTTCCATCCTGTTGAAGAATACGGGCTTTTGCATGGCTCACTCATCCTGTCACCTGTGAACCTTCCATGGGAGCCAACTTCAGCGGGTCCAGAAGATCCGCCGCCAGGAGGGGACAAATAATCCCACCCATGGGTTCAAATCCCATCATGACAGCTGGTAGAATTTAAATTCAATTAAAAATAAAAATATGGAATTGAAGTCTAGTCTCATGGTAACCATTAAACGATCATCGATGCCTTGAAAACCAATCCTAATTCATTGCTGCCCTTTAGGGGAGGAAATCTGCCACCCTTAATTGGTCTGGTTTATATGTGACTCCAGACCAACACCAATGTTGTTGACATTTAACTCCTTCTGAAATGGCACTAGCAAGCCACTCCATTTAAGGGCAATTAGGGATAGGTAACAAATGTTGGCCTTGCCACTGGTATCCAGATCTCAGGAAAGGATCTTTAAAAAAGCAGAATAGATCACCCTTATTTGTCTACATAAGGGCCACAATAGGCCAAGGAATTGAAAGGTGGCCCTGAAAGTTCCCATCTTTGACAATCACAGTGAGAGGAGTAGGCAAAGGCCTGTGTATGCCACACCTTCCTGCCCAATGACATGGCCTCCATTCCAAGGTGACTGTTAAATTCCACCCATTTCCTACATCAAATATCCTAAGGCCTTGGGTGCAATTCTGTGTGGTATTTCCATACAACTGGGAATTAGATTGAGACTTCTTACAGCCAGGGGTTACAGGAGATTTCCATCTCATCATGATGGGTTGGATTCACACCCAAAACCAACAGATATAAGGCTAATATCCTGCCCACCAATTGGTCATTTCCCTGCAAAATTCTATTTTCTTCTGCAATAGTACCAACATTGCTTCCCCCATTACATCCCAGGTTTGAGATGAGCAACCATATTAGATGAAGCTAATTATCCAACTTTGGGGTTCAATTTGATGTTAAATTAGATGAACCACCATGCTTTAATCAAGCATTCAATACCAAATCCCAACTGTTGCCCAGTTCCACTCATATTATGCTTGCAGTGTATGGAAATACACAGGGCAAACAAATTTACCACAAGTTCTAGAAGCTCCACAATAAATTTTCAACACCAGTAGTTCTAAAAATATTTCTGTTAAGTAAGATAGAATTTATCATAAATTGTTATTTCCTAAATGATCTTCTGGTCACAGTTAAATAATTTCTTACCAAAGTAATAAATAGAGTTCATGTTCTGTCAGAGGAAGTGATGGAGATATATTGCACAAAGTCTTATCAGACTGGGCAGACCCTGGTTCCCCATCAAACTGATGCAATGACTAGTTGAGTCCTAATACTTCAGATGGAAATCAAAATTTTGTTGACTACCTGAATGGCCTGATGCCATCATTAAAGTTTGAGTTTAATTAGTCTTAAAATGCTGCTGCCACAGTTGGTGAGATTTACCAAACACAATGTATGTTGATTCAATTTGCTGTGATAGAATTCTGTGACAAAAATTTGTAGTTGGACTGCTTACAGCTGCTGAACTGCCAACTATGTGGTTTGAATAACAGCAAAGGCTTGCAAAAGTGTTGAAATCAATGCACGTCTTTTAATTCAGGAACACACAATAGAACTGGCATGAAAAAAAAAGTTGATTTTATAATGCAGAAAAATGCCAGTGTGTTTATGATTGTATAATATCTATGACTGATCATCATACTGGAGTTTTTCCTCCTCTTCCTCACCATACCTCTCCCTGACTGGATGTCAATTAATGACCACACTCTATGAATTATGTATGACAGAGTGCTGTCTTATATAATTCACTAGTCATTAATATGTTCCTGAAATCGTGACTATTAGACTGAATTTTAATGGCAGTGATACAGAGAAATGAATTTTTATTTTTCATTGTTAGAAATATGAAATTATAGGAATCTATTAATTATATCCAATTTGTTTGTTTGTTTCAGAAGTATCAGAAGTATCAGAAGATGCATTTTATTTTTGTACTGAGTTATCAGGTGACACACATCATTTAAGTTAGATGTTGTGACAGCAACAATTGCAACGTTTTTGTCATATCCTGACATTCAGCACATTGATAAACCAGGACATTAGCTGTCCACATGTCAGATTCTGCAGATGTTTGCCAGAAGTGAATGTTAACAACGGCAAGTGCGGATATCCATGACAACCTAGGTATAGCACATGGGATGAAAAGCTCTCAGCAAAAGAAAACAATAGGTTCAACCTCACAAAGAGATTCAGAAATACTTCCCAAAAAAAGATGTAGTTACATGTAAACACGTACAGCACAAATACCTTGAATGTAAAATAATGATCCCCTGCAAAATCTCTGCTGCATAGAGGGGAATGCTCATTCTGGGAACTAAGAATTACAGAAATAAAAAAACTAATGTTTGTTTAAACTCAAATTAGTCTTAGCCACGAAGAAAGTTGGAAACTGCAGGAGGATAACAATGGACTTGTCAGATGGCCAGAAAAACAATACACAAAATACAATCAGTAGAAATGCAAGGTAATACATTTGGAGAAGACAATTAAGACAAGACAAGACAGAACACATGACATGATACTAAGAAGTGCAGAGGAACAAAGGGACATTAGAGTGCACGTCTACAAATCCCTCAAGGTAGTAGGTGTTATGTGTGACATTCTAGCATTGTCAAGAAATTTCATTAGCAACAAGTAGGTACTTATTGATGAGAGAAACTTGGTACAGGAAGGTTGTAGATCGAGGCTGTCCTGAAGCAAACCTCCATTCCTTACACAATTACAACATGGCTTCTGGATGTATTCTTCTTGAGGGGATTCCACCTTCTGGGATGATCACTCAGTCTCAGTTTCCATTGGTCCCTTAAGTCAGGAGACTCACTTCTGCTGTACTATCTTAAAGAGACAGATACTACAAACACAACTGCAGGTAAAGAAAATATACAGGATACTGGGGGGAATCATATGAAAAAATGGCCATGTTGGTTCCAGTGAGAAAAACCTGCCTGAGAAATGCATTGGTTTTCTCTCCAGAAGTTATGACACTTCCTAAAAATGCCAAGAGGGCATTTTTCACACCTTCATGCAGGGGGCAGGGCCTCAACACGCCAGCAAAGCATGGCAGCTCTGAGACTGAGGTGCCATGTTTAAAGGGCACCCCGATCATAACAAGAATAAATTATCCTTTAGCTCACCACGGAGATGTCAGTCGACACTGCTCTCTACCCCCCAACCCAATCATTGGCCCCTTCTCCCACCACCCTCCCGATCACCGGCTCCTTCTCATCTCCCACAAACCCCCCACAGATGCTGTCAGAACTGCTGAGATTTTCCAGCATTTCCAGTTTTTGTTTCAGATTCCAGGCACCCTCAGTAATTTGCTTTTACCATGTCGAGGTGAGCCTGTTGTAAACTACACGGACATAATAATATTGAAATCTATTTAAATTCATGTAAAGCAGGTTCATGCCTATCATGTCTGGGTGAACCTGATGATATTGCTGGTGAGGAACGGAGAAGATCTGAGAACGTGAGATCTGTGGCTTCTGGATCCTGAGCCCCGATTGGCTGTCTTAATTTGATTTATTATTATCACACATATTAGTATACAGTGAAAAGTATTGTTTCTTACACGCTATACAGACAAAGCATACCATTCATAGAGAAGGAGACTGTGCAGAATGTAGTGTTACAGTCATATCTGGGCTGTAGAAAAAATCAACTTAATATTAGGTATGTCCATTCAAAAGTCTGATGGCAGCAACGAAGAAGCTGTTTTTGAGTTCATCCATTGTGAACAATGAACGTGGGCTCAAGCTCCTGCTCACTATCATTTATTGGCCAAGGTCTAGACTATCAGAGTAGGGAGGCTCTGCTGAAGTATATAAAACACTGGTTAGACCATAGCTCGAGTATTTCATACAGTTCTAGCTACTCCATTACAGGAAGGATATGATTGCATTGGAGAGGAGACAAAGGAGATTTAGGATAGTGTTGTCAGAACTGGAATATTATAGCTGTGAGGGAAGATTGGGCAGGCTGGGATTTTCTTTGGAACAGGGAAATTGAAGTCACCAGTGGGAAATCTTTCTATTCGGGGTGAGAGTTGAAGTATTCTCACTTTCATTGTTTATTATTCTCATGACTTTTTTCAAATTTGGATTTGATGGGACAATGAAAACTTTAGATTAGCGGTTGCCCACAAATGACTGGATTTATTAAAATTCATTTTCATTCCATTAGCAGGATGTGAACTCACAGCATCAAGGCTGCGTATCCACTTCCATAACCATTACATCATGATAGGGTTGTTAGTATTAACTTTACTCCTTAGTGAACTGTCAAAAATTACATTTTGGCTGCAATCTTCCCAAAATATGTAGTGGCAAGTAAACCAGAGTTCGGCGCGGTCCGAATGGTGGATCTCAGTCATTTTTTGGGACAGTGCTGAGTTGCATGTTGGTTCTGGGAGGCGTGGGGCCTAAACATGCTGGTGAGCCCAGCTGATGGGGTGCAATCTCCTTTGCATCAATTGAAAGGGACCGGGACGATTACAAACCATTTGGCGCTGGGCGAGGAGCATATTTTTAAGCCCAAACACTATTTTCCAGGTTTGGCACGATCTGCTCCAGGTGCAGGGAGGCCGGAAAATCGCCCCCTTGATGCAGAATCATTTTTTCTAGTTTTTTTGCCTGCAAAACCACTGAATCCAATGAAAATTCCATACAATTAAAAAATAATGTCCTTTAGATGCACTTAAACAGAAATGACAGAAATGCATGAAAGAGAAGGGAACGGAAGGATATTGCATTTGGGTGAAATGAAGTAAATAGAGGAAGCTCATATAGAGCATTAACGCTGGCAGAGACCAATTGATCCAAATAGCCTTTTGCTTTGCTGTGAATTCTTTGTCATTCAATGTAAAAAAAAGCAGAATGATGACTCACCTTCCCCCAGTTCTCCCCTAAATAACTTTTTCCTAATACCACCAGCAGTATTAATTATGCTAAGTATTATGCATTATTCTATTGCACTGTTTGAAGTTCGATATGGACTGTAATAACCTGATTAAAATTTCCATAAATTGTGGTATTTATGCTGAATTTACAACTTCAGTGGATAAAATATGTTGTTAAATTCAAAGTATAGCGATAATTAATTCCACATGTATTATTCAGAAATTCATGCCACAGTTATATACTTTAAATAAAGGAGATTGATTTAAATAGGTTTTCCAAGAACATTTTTTTAATATGACTTTACACTGTGAAGCACAATGTGAAAAGCCACTTTGTAAAAGTAATGAATGCAACACAGATCAAAAGATCATTAAATTGCATCTATTTTTTCCTCTACTTCTGACAGTTAATAAGAATATAATGCGTAATGTGTATTGGAAACAATTACATAAGGCGGTTTTTGTATTACAGGTATTAGTGGACAAAATTATTAAAATGCATTGTGAAATTACATTAACCAAACATAGCACACAATCAAGAATTCATTTCTGATTGAAGGATATGGATTCTGAATATGTTCAAAGTATGTGTTTAAAGAATATGTATATGTTCAAAGAATATGTTTAAAGTCCAGTTTCTTTGAAATTCGTTGTCAGTGTATGAAATGTAAGTTTTAGTTCCACCAACCTTCCATGTTCCCACATTTAAATTAAATTTAATTATAATTTATTCTATTCAAATTTTTTCTAGTTATATCCTGCCACTCTGCTACTTTCATGGGGAAGAACTTTACTGGTTCACTTGAGGCTGGACCACAACGGGCAAATGGGTAGGTGGTCGGGTGGAGTTGGTAAAATCAGGGTAGAAGCCAAGTGGGATCAACTATGTCCTGCCCGCCATTGGGGAATTTTACCAGGAATGGGACCAGCTTTTGACAGGCTTCCTGTCACAAGGAGGCAAGAAGCAAAGTTAAATATTGAAATGCCCTATTAAAGGTCATTTTAACAGATAGTTACCAAAGATGATAGCAGCCCCCTCCTCTGCTCCCCTCCCGAGGTGGGGAGGATGTCAGCTGCATGCCAGGTGGTTCATCTCCAACAACCACAACCTACCTTTGTGGCTGGTATGATTTCAACAATTTTATTCCCATTGATTCCATTTTATCTAGGGTCTCCTTGATGCCATACTCGATCTAGGGCAGTTATTCTCTCCTCAACTCTTGAGTTTAGCTCTTCTGTCTACATTTTTATTTAACAGGCAAGGCAGCCCCTCAGGCCCCCTGGTTTAGCAGGGAGGGATTTGCCCTCCGTTTGGCTAATTTTTAAAGTTTTTTTCAAATTTCCTTTCGCCTACTTGGTGTAGGCTGCTGGGGGCCCCATCTTTCTCAGCAGTGCTCACCATCCCTGGTGGCTCTGCTGAGGATTCTGGCCTTAGATTCCACTGAGCTCCTGACTTCTGATTGGATGAGCAGCTCGATGCGTCAGGTGGTTTAACATGACAACAAATCTGATTGCAGCTTAATCTTGGGTTGCCACCTGTAAAATTTGGGAGGCGAACTTGCCAGTTTGACCAGCGTGCTGCCAAGATCAGCCACCTGCGTTTTACCATTTTTGGAAAATTCTGCCCCAGGTAACAGTAGTGGTGACAAGGATCATGGTTTGGATTTCCAGTTGCTGGGGGCTGAGGACAGGACTGGGTGTGGGCACAATTTGAAAATGCCACCACCTCTGAAATGGGATGAAATTTTCAATGGGACGGTGGGTAAAGGGCATCTGGAACCCGCCCAGCCACCAATCAAATGGTATTACTGTACTTGTGGAGCAAATTATAAAGCCTCACTAGGCCTGTGTGGGAATTTCAGTAGCAGGAAGGGAAGCATGCAGTGTATATGTCATGGTGAACCAGGTGTACAAACAGCGTAAAACCATCTGTTCAATTCAAAAGATAGATAATCATGCTTGGCTACTCAGTGAGTGGCACAGATTTGCCATTGCTGGTGCTGAGAAATTTGCTTTCCTCACTAGCAAGAGGTTTGAAATCCTGAGAAGGATGCCAACTTTGTGGCTTTCATCTTAGCAGCAAAGGTTGGTAAGGGCACCCGCTGCACAAACAACCGGAAGCTCAGGCACTGGAGATGGGAAAAGGCCAATCTCACATAAGGGACAAGAAGTGAAGTGGAGCCTCAACAGCAGGCCAAAGAAACACAGAGACTAGCCACAAAGAGGAGTGTGTTTTTCAGTGGCACTTACTCAGCAGCAACCTGATCGGTGATGCTCAGTTTAGATTCCACCGGTCCCACTGAGCTCCTGACCTCATTGCAACCTTGGGCCAAATGTAGACAAAGGAGCTAAGCTCAAGAGTTGTGGAGAAAATAACTGCCCTAGAGCGAGTATGGCATCAAGGAGACCGTAGACAAAATGGAGTCAATGGGAATAAAGCAGGTAACTCCCCATTGTTGAAGTCATACCTGCCACAAAGGTAGATGGTTGTGGTTGTTGGAAGTGAACCATCTCTGTCTCAGGACATCACTGCAGTAGTTCATCAAGAAAGTGTTCTAGACCTAACCATCTTCAGCTGCTTCAATTCAACCCTTCCCTCAATTATAAGGTCAGAAGTGTAGATGTTCACTGATGATTGCACAATATTCAGCACTGTTCACAACTACTCAGATACTGAAGCAGTTCATATGCAGGAAGATCTGGACAACATTCAACCTTGGGCTAATAAGTGGCAACTTACATTCATACCGCACAATTGCCAAGCAACGCCCATCTCCAGCAGGACAGAATCCAACCCTCCCCTTGATATTCAATGGCATTACCATTGCTGAAACCCCCACTATCAACATCCTGGGAGTACCATTAACCAGAAGCTGAATTGGACCAACCATATAAATATTGTGGCTACAGACATTCGGAATTCTGTGGAGTGTAATTTGCCTCCTGTCTCCTCAAATCTGTTCATCATCTACAAGGCACAAGCCAGGAGTGTGATGGAAAATCTCCACTTGCCTAGATTAAGCAGCCCACTTGACTGGCACTCCATCTATCATTTTTGGCATCCACTTCTATCGCCAGTGTCAACAACGTGAACCATCTACACAATAACTGCAGAAACTCACCAAGGCACTTTCCAAACCTGTGATCTCCAAGACAGACAAGGACAGCAGATGCATGAGAACAGCACCAGCTACAAATTCCCTCAAAGCCACACACCATCCTAACTTAGAATTATGTTGCTATCCCTTCACTGTTGCTGGGTCAACATGCTGGAACTCCCTTTCGAACAGCAGTGCAGGTTCCTACAACACATGGACTCGTGGTTCAAGAAGGAGGCTCACCACCACCTTCTCGAGGAATGGGTAATAAACGCTGGTCTAGATATCGACGCCCACATTATCTGAAAGAATAAAAAATATCCTCTGGACACAGCATCCGGATTTCTCACAGATATTCTCAATAGTTGTAACAATCCTTGAAGAGATGCCTTCCGAAGAGAGAATTTTCCAGAGTGAAAGCTTATGAAAGTTCAAATGCCTTAATGAAGTCAATAAAGTTGATGGCCTAGGCGGCTCGGAATTATTGGCAGATCTCAGAGATATGCCATTGCATAAAATGTAATCAGTCCAAGAACATTTTGGATTGAAGCCTAGCCTCGAAGTTCACAATCCATTCTACCTCAAATACAGCTAAGGATCAACCGACAATAGACTTCACCTGCTATTGATTGAAGGATGACTCCTCTGCTGTTGTCACATTCCTCAGATTGCCTTTTTGGGGGACGCAGACCATTCCTGGGGATCAATATTAGGATACTTTATGTGCTGGGAGACTTATTGTTCTTAAGTGCAGCAACTGCCTTTCTTGCCTCATTTTCCATTGACTGCTCGAATTGGAAGCTCGGTTGAGATCTGATCAATTTGGGAATGGTTGGTCCAAGTAGGTCTTTTGTGGACTTCCTAAAAGTGTTCTGCCCAGCATGATACCTTATCTTCATCTTTTGAGGTAAATGTACCATGAAGCTCACAGCTTATGAATGAATAATTGTTTGCCCGTAGTTAACTTAATTAAATTCAGAGGTTCAGAGTCAATCCTGAGGAATCAAGATCCCTTCCTGTCTACTGTATACCACTGTAGGATCACCCTACAATCAGCCACCTTCCACACTGAAGGAATGCTTCAGCTGACATTGGATTCTGGATTCTAGACACATGTAAAACACTAATGTGCATTTTATTGTCGTCAGGCCTTGAACCCTCTTCCTCTTTCCTTATCCTCTGTTTGTTGTGTGAGTGAAAAGGAATGGCTGTCGCAAAACCCTTTTATGTGTAAGTGTAAAATTAAACCAACTCTTTTCATTTTACCTTACCTTAAGTTTGCTGAGCATGTTATTCACAGAAAATTGAGACACTCCACATTTAATGATTAGGGAAAGTACACCACCATTTATAAAGGGGGAAATCAGAAATAAAACATAATTTTTGGTTTATTGACCAGTAGAGAGCGGGAAATCAGGGCAATTTAATTTGACCGCCCCTCCTCTCCAGGCCCAGTTTTATTCTCATTTGTCTTCTTCACAGGGTTTTGGTACATTTAAGTGACTTGCTAGACCATTTCAGAGTCAACCATCTTACTGTGGGTTTGGAAGCACATGTAGGTCAGACAGGACAAGGACAATAGATTTCATTGTAGGATATTAGTGAATTAGATGGCTTTTTAACAATTCAGTAGTTTCATTGCCACCAATAAAGGAGCAAGAATAAGTTTATCAAACCTGCTCTGCCATTCAATTCGATCACAGCTGATCATCTACCTCATGCCACTTTCCCATACTATCTCCATATTCCTTGATGCTCCAAAAATCTATTGACTTGAAACTAACGTTTCATTCCAGACAGGTAATTAATTGAATTTAAATTCCCTAGTTGTGGTGGTGGAATTGAACTCTGGTTTTTAGATTGTTAGTCCAGGTCCCTGGAGTATGAGTCCAGCAGCATGGACACCATGCTACTACTGCCATTAATCAAGATCCTGATGACAATTTGAACGTGTTGAGCAAATAATAAGATCATTCACCTGAGAACAGAACAATATTGAAAACAGCAAACGGTTGTCTGAAACTGGAGGAAGTGTGAAGGAGGGGCAGAAAGTGCTGGAAACCTACAGCAGTGCATTTCCAGCTATTTCTATTTTTACATCACAATTGAAACATTGCAATTTTTCTTTCTACAGCTAACTGTCAGTATACAGAAAACATTCCAGCCATTTTTGGAGAGTATCTGGCCAACAATATTTCCTGCAGATAAAAAATCTCAGGGACTATATATGTAACTTAAGCTTTCAGGATTTCAGGCGTTGATTACTTGCAAAGGTCTGGCTACAGTTTCTGACACTCAGCTGACAATTCAATTCTTTACTGGCGTCTATTCACAGACAGCCATCGATTTAACATCTGAAAAGAAACCACTTGGTTTGTGATAATAGAAGTGCTGGGCTCTGAGCATTGGCAAGAACCTTTCAAGTTGTATTTGCACTATCTTGAGCTTAAACATTCATCATTGGTCTAAGCTGGGTGGTTCTTTCTCACAGTGTGACTGCAGTACTACGACAGTAAATATTTGATGGGTAATGCTTTAATAACACGCGTTCTGCGTTAAAGAAAAAGCAGTAAATTTGGGAAATGACTGGCATTGGTCTGAACTGATCTTGTATACCTTAACATGGAACCCCAGTTAGGACAGGGCTGGCACATGATACACATAGATGGTAAAACAGATGGTGGACTCAGAAGAAAAAATATAATATTGACCTATTTTAACCACTGGACCTCAGGACCATGAGCAAAGACTCCCAGCAGAACTTAATGGGAATGACAAGGAGGTGGAGTGGGAGTGCAATTTAGCATGGTGTGAGGCTTACCAAATAATTAATCTTACTAAGTCTTATTTGCTCAGTGTACTTGATGCTATTCTATTGAATGGAATGATATAAGCATCCCCTTATGATTTTTCAAGCTGGACAGTCAAGGGCAAATGTGAGGGATCAAAGGGAATCCTCCCCAATGTAAAGTAGAAAGTTTAATTATTAGTCACAAGTAGGCTTACATTAACATTGCAATGAAGTTACTATGAAAATCCTCTTGTTGCCACACTCTCGTGCCTGTTCGGGTACACTGAGGGAGAACTTAACATGGCCAATGCACCTAACCAGCACGTCTTTTGGACTGTGGTAGGAAACCCATGCAGACACGGGAGAACATGCAGACTCCATACACACAGTGACCCAAGCCAGGAATTGAACCCAGGTCCCTGGCGCTGTGAGGCAGCAGTGCTAACCACTGTGCCACCATGCCACCCTTTAAGTGGTGGTGTTGGTGGTTGCTACGGCTGGAGGGAGGAACCTGAGCCAGTTGCATTTCAAGGAGTGGGAAGAAAATCCAGGAATGGAACAGCCCAAGTTTCTTTCTTGGACCAGGATGTAGAAGGAAATCTAAAATTGATGAAAACTACCTCATTTCACAGGTGGTGTAAAACAAACCCTAATTCACTACCACACATTTTTTGAAGGCAATAATAATTAAAATTATCCTCTTTGGTTTTATCCTGGGCAAGATTCAACAGTCATTCATCTTTAATAGATAGGAAATCCAGCTGAAGGAATGTTTGTTGCAGAAGGCACTTTAAGGATAATAGGCTTAAGCCTAAGGTGTGATTTCAGAGGCATTTTTAAAGTCTCATACGAAAATTAAAGCAGAATGCTGGGAATCCTGAAAATCTGAAATGAAAACTGTAGTGTTGAAAAAGCTCAGCATCTCTGGCAGCGTTTGTGGAGAAAAAAACTGAATTAACATTTCGAGTCCAATATGACTCTTCTTCAGAACCCTTCAGTTAGCTGCCAGTCTCTTCTCATACTCTCTCTTCGCTGCTTTTCTTTCTTTTTTCACTTCCCCTTTGAATATTCCATATTCAGCTTAGTTTTGAATAATGACCTGACATCTGTCATACTCTCCCTCTTTCTTATCATCTTACTCTCTAACTCTTTTGTCATGCAGCAAGCTTTGCTTTATTTGTGCTACCATTCCTCCTTTTGGAACTGTACTTTGACCATACCCAAACTATCTTCTCTAAATGTTGCCATTGTTGCATTAAACTTTCATCTGCCAATCTTTAAGTCCAATTTAACTGATTCATTCTCATCCCACTGAAAGTGGCCCACCCTGGATTGCTGCCTGTCCTTTTCCACAGCAAACCTAAACCTTCTGGTGTTATGATCAATGTCCCCGACTGTTCTCTAATTTTGATCTAAACCACTCATTTATCTTTCTGCCCATCTAGCATTCGAGATGTACATGATTATTCAAACAGAAATCATTGGCAAAAATAGAAACTTGGCTCCAATAGCTTCAATTTCCATTACCCCAGTATAGATTTAAGAAAGCAGCACTTGCCCTTATTTGTATTACCACCTAACTCTGAACAGGGATGTTTTGTGATAAAGACAGTCAATGTAATGCATGCGCTAACAATTTGATCTACCAAATGACTAACTTTAGGAAATCACTTGATTTTGTTTATTGATATGCTCTATTTTGATGTTTATCACAAATAAAAAATGATTAGTATTGACTTTAATTTTACATTTTCTAACTGTACATTCTAGTCTAACATTCCCCATAACCTAAATCCCAGCTTGATTGCTTTCAAGGAAGGAATTCTTCAACATCCAACAGTGTCCAATCTATAATTAGTTCTGAATAATAAATGTTGAAAAAGGGAAAAAAAGCAATCATGTTATCTATCCTTCACAACTGTTTTATGAAAGGACAATTTCCATTTTTCAATGAACCCTTTGCATGGACATTTTATTTACTCAGCCAGACAAGAGTTAAAAACTGCTTCTCCATTTTAGAATTCCATTCTGACCATCACTATCTGACTGTTATTCTTCTTTAAGCTTATTCGTCCACATAATGCCAGAATGTTTGCTCCAAAGATCAGTATTATCAGGTCAGAGAGTAATGAAAATGTGTTTGGTCCTTTTATATTCTGAAGGTGCATTCAGCACCATACTTAAATAATCAGAGCAACCTTACAGAAAACTGAAAAGGATTTGTTCCTTATGCTTTTTTTTCTGGAGAATTAATACCTACTCCTTAGCAATTCATACTAGCAATTTAAAAAAACTTAGCGAGGCAATAGAAATCTTAAATTATATCCACTGACTTGAGATGTCATTTTAAAAATAACTTTGGACAGAATTTAACGCCATCCCCTGCGGTGGTTATGATGGCGAAAGTGCATTTAATCATGCAGAAGGGGCGGCAGGTAGGGACCTTGTCACTTTCCCACCTCTGCCCCGATTAGGTCCGTGGCAAGAAGGCCTGTGGACTGCCTTCCCAATTAAGGCTCTTTAATTGCCAATTAATGGCCGCTTAAAGTTCTCATCTTGCCGCTGCTAGTATTAACCCAGCAGCAGTTGGGGATTCACTATGCGGGCAGCACCACAAGCAAACATTGTGGGATTGCCTGCAAACTCCAAGGGGGCTGGACCCTTCATTCAAAGATAGTCAGTGCCTGTTTGAGGGACCCAGCATTAGGAAGGGGATAGGACTACTGAGAATCACTCCGTTCCCTTGCTGTCAGCTCCTCCCCCCATTCCCTGTGCTTACAATAAATTCATTCCTTTATCTCTCTCCTCAGATGATGCATGTCCTGTTGAATATTTCTTACACGTTCAGCTTTTATTACAGATTTTCCAACATTTGCAGAATTTCAGTTTGCAATGTGTTGACATATTTAATCATTTTAATACAGAACATTTGTAGGACTCAGGTAATTTCTGTTCAAGTATGCTTCAGACTTTGTCACAGCACAGATAAATTAAATGTTGAAGCTTAATTTAGGCAGTTGGAAAACATTCTTGGAAGTTAATACCTTGCTCTAAATGCATCTGCAGTTTAAAAATTAGGACAGAGTGGAATAAAGTAAGGGGATTCAAGGTGCAGTGAGAGATGGTAAAGCACAAAGAAAGCGAGAGAGAAATAGGCAAATAGATAGATGTGAGATGTGGCACACACACAAATAAAGCAAATCACCAAAACGGCATCTATTATAAAAAATGTAATTGATATGCATTATAATTGTGAAGTTTTGTTGTCCTCAGCCTATTATTTTAAGTGAAACTGAGCTATTTTATCCACAATTTCACAGAAGGCCCTGCATGGAATCTTTTGGATTAGTAGGTCTGTTGCACTGTTAGGCCCCACATGATCTTGGCTGGATATTGCCTGTTACAATGATCTGACAATCCAGTATAGTTGGGGACAAGGCCCTGCTGCAACCTTTCAGTGTCTTCACAGCCGTCAGCCAATCCACCATTAATGGATTTTGTTGCATTCGGTCTTATGGAACCGCAGCCCTTGCTCACTGTGTTGCAGGGCGCTGTAAAGAAGATTTATGGGAGCTTTGAATGACAAAGAGGCATCACACTCCATTCCTTCCTTCCCTAACATCCTGCCATTGTAGTCCGCAACTGTTTATCCGTTATTCTGAAGCCAGCCTCCAGCTCTGGAGATTGCACCGTCAATCCGCAATTCATAGTGGAATAAGGACATGTTTATATACTTTCATGGCTGTCTGAGTGCAGTATAAAGATATTAAAAGATTTTTTAGAACTGAAAATAATAATTGAAATTCAGTAACCATTCATTCAAAAAGGTGGCTTAAGCGGAGCATCACTTCATGCTTCTTAATGTGAAAAATTAGGTATAGCCGGGTAGGAAAATGCCCCCTCAGCAATGACGATCCATAATATGAAACTTCAGCAACCTCAGCAATAGAGCAACCATGACTTCACAGTGCTAAATTTCTAAATTACACTGTTGAGAATGAGACTCCTTCAATGCGGCACCCATTTGGAAAATTATCCCCTGTATCACCACATTGCCAATGAGATATCAAAATAACAAATCGAGGAATGGTAAGTTTTCTCTGCCTGCTTGGTAGAAGATAAGCAAGAAGATAAGCTAACAGCAAAATGAAGCAGACATACAAAAAAACTCAATCAATTATATATTAATAGAAATCTGTTCCACATATTGCACCAAAAGGCCCAGAAACCCAAAAATGTTATTCCCCTGGCTATGCTTATTTTTGTATGCTGTAATAAGAACTAGCTTTTTGACTTAATTCTGTCTTCAAATGTTAGAATCATAGAATCATAGAAAAACTACAGCACAAACAGACCCTTCGGCCCACATGTTGCGCTGATCTTATCTCTACCTACTAGGCTTACCTATAAACCTCAATCCTATTAAGTCCCATGTACTCATTCAGAAGTCTTTTAAAAGACCCTAACAAATTTGCCTCCACCACCACCGACAGCAGCCAATTCCACTCACCCACCATTCTTTGTTTACATTCTTTATTCACTATCCCCGCAACTCGACAGCCTCTAAACGATCAGTTTTGGGGTCAACGACAATATAAGCAGCAAATCAATTGGGGGCTTATCATCCTTTGTCCATTCCTTTAATGTAGAAATGTGCAGCTTCTCTTTTCCTGCTGTCTGACATAACCGGCACATTGGGATGATGGAAACACAACTGACTAGCTAATCAGATTACTGTTCAACTAAACAACTCTAAACCTGCATAAATGGAGTCAGGTATATTCCGCACAGTTTGCGTAATCACCTGTAAAAAAAGATATGTTGGCAATGATTATTACCATGTTCTAAACCATTCGGGTTATTCTAGGATCATGGATAAAACTGTACCATCATATTTCTGGTTTGTAGGCAAATTTTTTTCTCTGGTCCAGCATCACTGCCCACGATAAGCAGAGCTCATGTCCTTTAAGCTCCAGAGAGCTCAATGTTCTGTCCAGTAAATGATGGAAAGACCCAGGGATCACAATTGAGAATCAGCACCTTAGCACCAGCTTCTGGATTATACTATTTGCAGCTACGGTTTGTGATTTTCTTCTTTGACAAGTGGACTGAATATGCACCAGACTATGACAAGTGGTGCTATTTCTATATGACAGGTGAATGAACAGTAAACAATAAAATATAGTGGCATGTACATTTCCCTATTCTTGATGCATACAATAATAAAATGCCACTTGTCTTCTCTCTGAACCTAGGCATCAAACAAAAATTGACTTACCATATTTTCAGTGTGGCTTAGCTCCTTTGCAATGTCAACCCAAAACTCGAAATCACATTGATTTTCGTTGCTGACTGTCAAACTGAGCCACCAACTGTCGGCTAAACTTTGGACTACACACAAAAACCAATATAATACTTGGATTGGAAATTTACAGCAATCAATCCACCCAACAAAGTGGATACAATCATTTAATGACACTGTTACCTTCTTCAAGGTCTAGGACACGGTTGTCAGGTTGTCTGTTTCTTTTATCTATGACAAGGTATTTGTGAGGCCAACCTGAAGAAGTTTTCCTGATCAAAGTTAAATGGAACACCAACAAGCCGCGAGTAAAGTGATGGAAAAGAGCAGCAAGAAGTGGGGATGGTCAAGGACGGAAAATTGCTTGAGAAAACGGAGGGGGGGGGGGGGGGGGGGGGCGGCTGGTCACTGACCCTAACAGCTTGCACCTCTTAAGACCAAGAGCAGTACAAACTGCTTGGTGAGGGTTTTTTTTTATTATTGAGCACCTAATAAACGAAGTTTCTTGTCCCAGTACAAGTGTTCAACCATCAGCTCCAAGGAAATCCAGACACCATTTATCTACTGTTTCCTGGGCAATCTGCCAAGCAATCTGTGTTGAAAGGGGAAAAGATAGTGGCCATGTTTATAGCAACTCCAGTTAAATCTCCACAGTGTGGAGACAAAAAAAGATAGCACAATGTTTTTTTTGAACCTTTATTGGAACGAAGTGTGATAACTGAAAGTAAACACTTTGGCACTCGAGCTGTATGAACGTGAAAAAAAAACTTAATTTCAGAGGGTTGTTGTCCAAAGCCTCATAACTGGCTTTTGTCTTTTTAGCACTATTAACCCTGTGTATACAACTGAATAAACACAAATTGCAATTTGGTTACACACATTAATGTTTCACTAATGCAGACATACCAGATTACTACACAGTTAGCACCAATTCACAGAGGCACTTCATCCTTAATAGTTTTTTTAATTCACATTGGCAATCCTAAAGTGAGGTATTAATTTCTTATGTAGAAGATATACAATCTTAATGTTTAATTTTGTTAACTGTGTTGTGGCTTTCTAATCGTGGATTAGGTAACAATGCTCTTCAAGCTCTCTTGGGAACAATGTCTGTGGTGAAAGATTCTGAACTGAATGCTGAATTAGGTGTGATTGAACTAACAAATCAGAGAGACTGTGAATGAATACCTAATTCCGTTTGCAACAGATAAATGCTGTTTCTTTACTGCACACTGAGTTTCTAGCACAGCCATTTGACTCTGCTCGTCTCTTCCAGTCCTTAACCTCCCCTTTACTTCATCTCACCCAAACTACATATTCTTCTGTTTCATTGACCTCAATGTGTTTATCTGGCTTCCCCTCAACGACAAGAATGGCTTGCATTTATGTAGCGCTTCCACTCTAGTAAATGATCACAAAGGCACTTTACAGAAATACTGAAACAAAGCTTGGCACCAAGACGCTACAAGAAAATGCTAGACAGGTGATCGAAAGCTTGATCAAAGAGGCAGACCTAACACTGCAACCCAGAAGGTACAAAAGAGAGGTAGAAAGGCAGAGACTCTCTGAGATGAAACTCCAGAGCCCAGAGCCCAATCCATTTTCTTGTTTTTCATTATTGGATGGGAATTTGCTTCTGATCTCACTGGGAGATGCTCTTGTCTATTCTGTCAACAGGGCCTGTTTAATATCTTCAGGGAAAGATGCAAATACCTGATTTTGCCCCATTCACATTTGGCTGCATCAATCCAGTTAAAAATAGAATGGTATCAATATGCAGTGAAGCAAATTGCATGATGGCATCTTCTGTCACACCAAAGATTTCCAACAGAGAGGAAAGTGACTGCATTTTATTTATTTCCTGGTGATTTTCTGAGTACTTTATATTGAGTGCTTTTGTTAATTTTGCAGCAGTATGTATTTTAATCCCTAGCAACCTAGCTGGATACTTTTACCTGCTTGGCAGTTAGTCTTCTTAAATTCCAAGTCTGAGTATCAGATTCGGAGAATGTAATTCTTAACTGCTAGAATTAAATGTCAAATTTATCAATACAATTCAGGCTCAGTGCAAAGTTATGTCCCCAGTTAGTCCCACTCTCCCAGCTCCGGGACGTCACTTGTTAACAGGGCCAAGAATGATTCGGATTTCTAGTTGTGTTGGGTTCTCTATACTGGTTGCTTCATTGACTGATGATTTGAAAATGATAAATGATTCGTAGAGTCAGAACATCCAAGAAAATGTGCTTCATTATTATTGATCTAAGAAGTTGTGACAGTCTCAATCTGATTTCAGTTTCTAAATATTATATTAACACTATAGTGCAACAATTGTTGCTGCAGTTTGACGGACTTTGGAATCCACATTTCCTCCAACATTTACCCAAACTGATTGAATTTGTATTTGATATTAAAAAGCAATTATTAATGAAATAAAAATATGCTTTTAGATAGTACCTTTGATGATCACAGGATGTCCTACAATACTTTATATTCAATGAAACCCTTTTGTAAACACCTTTGCAATGTGGGATATATGGCAGCCAATTTTAACACAGCAAGATCCCACAAACAGCAATGTGATAATAACCAGTAAACTTTTTAAAATTTTTTTATTGGATGTGGGCATCTTAGCAAGGCCAGAATTTTTTGCCAATCCCTAATTGCCACTGATAACCACAGAAGGAGGATGGTGACAAACCTTTAGGGCAACTGAAGCAAAAGTGTGTGTGCCATAATCCCTCGTGGTTAACAGTGTCGAAAGCCTCTATGAGGTCAAAGAAGGCCATGTACAAGTGTCCTTGTTTTATGATGACATGTAAACCATGATTCTGACCAATGGGTTCACTACTATCCAATTCACATTTGGACTTGGGTCAAGCAAGGCTATGTCACCTTGTCAACATTCTTCTCAATCTTCCTTGCTGCAATGGTCCATTTCACCTTCAGCAAGCTCTCTGCTGGAGAGGAGCTAAATTATAGAGCAAACAGGAATCTCTGTCACCTGCAGCATAAATCCAAGGTCATCCCACTCTTTGTCATTCAACTGTAGAATTCAGACGATGTTTGCACCTGCACACATTTAGAAGCTGAGCTCCAAGCGTGAACATCTTCACTGAGGTGGATGAGAGCATGGGCCTTACAATAAACATTCATAAGACAAAGGTCTTCTACCAATCTATCCCTGCCACATAACACTGCCACCCCCTGACTATCAAAATCCAGAATGATACCTTGGACATTGTGGATCACTTTCCATATTTTGGGAGCCTACAGTCAACAAGGATAGACATTGACAATGAGGTTCAACGCCACCTTCAAGTGTGCCAGCACCAAGCTTATGGTCTACAGAACAGTGGTGACACCCGTCCTTCTGTAGAGCTCACCTGTCCTTCTATATAGCTCAGAGATATGGACCATGTACAGCAAGCACCAGAAAATCCTGGAGAAGTACCACAAGTACTGCCTCCGTAAGACCCTGCAAATTCATTGGCAGGATAAGTGCAATTATATCAGTGTTCTCGCTCAGATCAAGATCCCCATGTTGAAGCATTGACCACATTTGAACAGCACCACTGGGTGGGCCACATTACCCGTATGCCTGACACAAGTCTCCCAAGACAAGACTCCCACTTGCAGCTTCGACACAGCAAACAAGCCCCAGGAGGATAGAGGAAATACTGCAAGGAGACCCTCAAAACTTCCTTGAAAAAGTGCAACATCCCCATCATTGGCCAAAAGTGTAGGAAAAGCATCCAGAAGGAGCTAAACACTTTGAGTTTCATTGCCAAGAGCGAGCTGAAGCCAAATGTTAACAGCAAAAGGAGCACCTGGCAAACCAGGCACACCACCCAATTGCTCCTCCAATCTGCTTCATTTGTGAAGAGAGTAGCAGCAGTGGAAGGATAATTTTCTAACTGGAGGTCTGTGACAAGTGATGTTCCACAAGGATTAGTGCTGGGTCTGTATTGTTTGTAACATGTATAAATGATTCGGAGGAAAACATAGGTGATCTGATTAGTAAATTTACAGATGATACAAAAATTGGGGGAGTAGTGGATAGTGACGAGGATTTTCAGAGGATACAGCAGGATATAAATTGGCTTGAGACCTGGGCTGAAAGTTGGCAGATGACATTTAACCTGGACAAATACGAGGTGATGCGATTTGGAAGGTTTACTCCGGAAGAAAATTATATAGTAAATGATAGTGCCTTTAGAAATACTAGCATACAGAGGGATCTAGGTGTGCAGATCCACAGTTCCCTGAAGGTGGCAACTTGGATGGACAAGTGGTCAAGAAGGCACATGGCATCTGGTCTTCATCAGTTGGGGCATTCAGTATAGAAATTGGAAAATCCAATATTGTGTACAATTCTGGTCGCAGCACCACCAGAAGCATGTTGATGCATTAGAAAGGGTACAGAAGAGATTTATCATAAGACCAGAATTAGGCCACTCGGCCCATTGAGTCTGCTCCACCATTCAATCATGGCTGATTTTTTTTCTCATCCCCATTCTCCTGCCTTTTCCCCATAACCCCTGATCCCCTTATTAATCAAGAGCCTATCTATGTCTATCTTAAAGACACTCAATGACCTGGCCTCCTCAGCTTTCTGCTGGAAAGAGTTCCACAGATTCACCACTCACTGGCTGAAGAAATTCCTCTTCATCGCTGTTTTAAAGGATCATCCCTTTAGTCTGAGGTTGTGCCCTCCGATTCTAGTTTTTCCTATTAGTGGAAACATCCTCTCCAAATCCATTTTATCCAGGCCTCACAGTATCCTATAAGTTTCAATAAGATCGCCCCTCAGCTTTCTAAACTCCAATGAGTATAGATCCAGAGTCCTCAACCGTTCCTCATACGAGAAACTCTTCGTTCCAAGGATCATGCTTGTGAACCTCCTCTGGACCCTTTCCAAGGCCAGTACATCCTTCCTTAGATATGGGGCCCAAAACTGCTCACAATACTGCAAATGGGGTCTGACCAGAGCCTATGCAACCTCAGAAGTACCAGGATGTTGTTGCCTGGTTTGGAGGATATGAATTGTGATGAAAGATTGAAAAAACCTTTACTGCTCTCCCCACATCTTCATCTGTCACAGCTTACCCACTGATTTCAGCTTCTCTGCTGTTTGGCCATTTGCACCTTCTATTCTCCCTATGGACTGCCATTAGTACCTTTTAGGCTTTCCTCTTGTTTTTGTAGTTACGACTTATCTTTCATTCCCTCACCCTACATTACAAATATCTCCCACTTTCTATGCCTTTTAGCTTTGACAAAGGGTCATCTGGACCCCAAAACGTCTGCTATTTTCTCTCCTTACAGATGCTGCCAGACCTGCTGAGATTTTCCAGCATTTTCTCTTTTGGTTTCAGATTCCAGTATCCAGAGTAATTTGCCTTTATTTATTTGAACAAACTTGGATTATTTTCATTGGGGCGTCGGAGCGTGAGAAGGGACCTGATTGAGGTTTACAAGGTTATGACAGGTTTGGATAGAATGGATAGTCAGAGTCTTTTCTCAGGTTTGAAGGATCAATGACTCAGGGACATACGTTGAAAGTGAGAGGGAGGAAATTTAAAAGAGATGTAAGGGACAAGTTCTTCACACAAGAAAGTAGTAAATGCCAGTGCTGCCGGAGGAGGTGGTGGAAGCAAATTCTATAACAATGTTCAAAAGGCAGGGAATACTTGAATAAGCAGGGAATATAGGGATATGGACCATGTAGAGGCATGAAAATATTAGATTAGAGAGGCACGTGTTGGCACAGACTTGATGGGCCGAAGGGCTATTCCTGTGCTGTACTGTTCTTTGTTTTTTTGTTTCTTAGATTGTAGATTGGACTCCTCCATCTCCTAAGAACTCACTGTTAGTGTGGAAGCAAGTCATCCTTAACTCTGAGGGACTGCCTAAGAATAGAGAGAGAATGAACCGCTGAAGCCCATTTGGTGTGGGAGCACTCACATTGCTGCTGAGCAAAGAGTTCTAGTATTTTGATTCCATGACAGTGAAGGAATTGTAATATAGTTGTAATCAGGATGGTGTGTGGCTTGAGAGGAAAACTTACCAGTAATGGTGTTCCCATTTATCTGCTGCCCTTGTCCTTCTACATGGTAGAAGTCACATGTTTGGAAGGTGCTATTGAAGGAACGTTGGTGAGTTGCTGCAGTGCATATTTCATAGAGTACACACTGCTGCCACTGAATGGCAGTGGTCAAGGGAATGTATGTTTATGTTAGTACATGTAATACCAGTCATGTGGACTGCTTTGTTCTGGATGCTGTCAGGCTTCTCAAGTGTTGTTACCTACATTCATCCAGGAAAGTGGAAAGCATTCTATCATACTCCTTATTTGTGCCTTTTAGACAGTGAAAAAGGTTTGGGGAGTCAGGAGGTGAGTTACATACCACAAGATTCCATGCCTCTGACCTATTCTTATTGTCACAGTATTTATATGGTTGGTCCAGTTCAGGTTCTGTTCAATGGCTACCTCCTTTATGTAAGCAGTGGGGGATTCAGTGATGGTAATGTGATTGACTGTTGAGGAGAGATGGTTATGTTCCCTCTTGTTGGGGATGGTCATTGTGTGGGACTTGTGTGGCATGAATGTTACTTGCCATTTATTAGCCCAAGCCTGAATATTTTACAGGTCTTGTTGCATTTGGACATGAACTGCTTCAGTATTTGAGGAATTGTGAATTATACTGAACATTGTGCAATCATCACCAAACATCCCTATTTCTGACATTATGATGGAAAGAAGGTCATTGATGAAGCAGCTGAAGATGGTTAGGTCGAGGACACTATCCTGAGGAACTCCTGCAATGATATGCTGGGACTGAGATGATTGATCACTAACAACCACAACCATCTTCCTTTGTGTCAGATATGACTTCAACCAGTGGAGAGTTTTCCCCCTGATTCTCATTGACTTCAATTTTAGAGTGTTTGTTAATGCTACACTCGGTAAAATACTGCCTTGATGTCAAGGGCAGTTACTCTCACCTGATTTTGTGAGTTCAGCTCTCGTCCATGTTTGGATTAAAGATATAAAGAGGACAGGAGCTGAGTGGATTTGGTGGAACCCAAATTGAGCATCAGTGAGCAGGTTACTGCTGAGGAAGTGCCATTTGATAGCACTTTCAATGAGACCTTCCATCACTTTGCTTCTCATTGATCGTAAACTGATAAGGTGGTAATTAGTCAGGTTGGGTTTGTCCAGTTTCTGTGGACAGGACAAAAGCAATTTTCCATATTGCTGGATAGATGCCAGTGTTGTAGATGTACTGGAACAGTTTGCCAAGGGCATACGCAGTCCCAGAACACAAGTTTCAGTAATATTATTAGGATGTTGTCAGAGCCCATAGTCTTTGTGATATCCACAGCCTTCATTTGTTTTTTGTTTTCATGTAGAGTAATTTGAATTGTATGAAAGTTGACATCTCTGATGCTTGGAACCTCTGGAAGAGGCCGAGATGGATCACCAACCAGGCACTTCTGGCTAAAAATGGTTGCAAATGCTTTAGCTTTGTTTTTTGCACTGATGTGCTGGATTCTGCCATCATTGAGGAAAGGGATACTTGTGGTGCACATACCTGCTGTTAGTTGTTTACTTGTCTACTACCATTCATGCCTGGGTGATCCGATCTATTAGTTGCAGTGTTTTGTGATGTTAATTGAAGGATAAGTATTGATTGGACAGACAGGACTCTGGTTTAATGTCTCATCCAAAAGACAGCACTTCTGACAGAGTAGCACTCGAGAATCAGCCTTGATTTTGCACTCAAGTCCAAACTTGAACGCACAACCTTCTAACTCAAAGACAAGTGTGCTACTAGCTGCGCCATTGTTGCCACTGAATGTGTTTTAACATGTTCATAAAATTAATTTGTCCAAAATTTAACACTGAAAACCTCCAACCTTGCCCGTGGGTTGGGATTCTCCAGTGCCGCTGCAGTGAATGGAATGTTGGCCGAGAGCCAAATTTTCCATTCTTGCTGGCAGCGGGGGATCAGAGAATCCCGCCCTAAATCTGTTTATTCTAAGTGCTTCTTTTCTGTGCAGTTATCCACTTTCACATGGTGGTATGTGTGACATTTCCCTGCAGAGCTTAATCGTTCAGTTTTAGCACTTTGCTCCCTGTGACAAATTTGTGATATCAGATTCCAATCCAAATATAACACTTGTGAAGTCAATTGATGCTGCATGTTGCACTCAAGGTTACTGACCTCAAAAAAGATTTGAAAGCAAAGATACGTCACAGTCAAAAGAAGAATTATAATTGGAATGCATTATGTTATCAAACAATGAAACCTAAACTTAACCAATTGCACCTTAATGTACACTGAGTTCCACGTGAACCAGGCCAGTAATTAGTAAAGCTGCTAATGACAGAAAATTCATTTGTCCTGATTTTTGGGGATAGAAGCTACAATTTGTGGTATGTTCACGTCTTCCAGAAATGTTGGGCCCGATTTTACCATTGCGTCAGGCCCATTTTTGGGCACAAAAATGTGATAAAGTCGGATGTGAGGCCATAACGCGATCCATGCCCACGTCCACGCAGATGGCCACTTTATCAAGACTCGGAATGACCGCAATCCGAGCTGCAACGGCAATTTAAATGCATTTGCATGCATTTCAATTGAATTAATGAACTGCCTGCCCAACTTTATCAGCATTTCCACCTTTACCACTGCGTTCGCCGATCTGGAATCACGCCGAAATGGACATTCTGAATAAAACTCCAGCTGCCGAAGAAGTGAGTTCAGCACTTCCAACAGCTCACTGACTCAGATTGGTGGTGGTGGGGGGAGTACGGAGGCAGGTCAGATCATTCTCTGGTGGGGGGCGGGGGGGGAGGGAGGAAGGAGGGGTGATCATTGTCTGGTTGGGGGGGAAGGGAGGCAGGTCAGATATACCTCTTGAGGCGGGGTGGGGGGGCGGGGGGAGTGAGGCCAGATCATTCTCCTGGCGGGGGGAGGTTGGGGGGTGGGGCGGGGGGAGTGAGACCAGATCATTCTCTGGGGATGGGGGGGAGGGGGGCAGTGAGGCCAGATCATCCTCTGGGAGATGTGGAGGTGGGGGGGACACTAAGTGGGGCCAGATCATTTCCGGGGGAGGGACGGTGGGAGTGAGACCAGGTCATTCTCTGGGACGAGGTGGGGGTGGGGGTGGGGGCGGGGGAGGAGGGAGGTGGGTAAGATGTATCTCTGTTGGGGGTGGGGGCAGGTGGGCAGGAGGGTCCACTGCCATTCTGCGGGCATTCGTGGGTGGGAAGGGGCAAGGGGTCACAATCGGTCTGGGTAGCGGGGGTGGGTGGATAAGAGGGAAAGTGATGGCTGTGGGGACCACTGCTCCCGCTTTTCGCTCCCGGGCCGCTTTCTGTGGCCCGGGAACGATCTGACGCGGGTGCACTTTTTCAAATTTTTTTCTAACTGCGCATGTGCAGTTCAGAGCTCCAATCGTTTCGGGCATGCGAAGCCCCACCCACAGCGGGTGATTCGGACCCGCATTTTTTTTCAGACTGAGTGCGTATGGGAGCATCTGGGAACAGATTTCCAAGTTGGATCTGAATTGCGCCCAGATTCAGCACTTAGAATGAAAATGGTAAAATTAAGTTGTCTCCCCATTCATTTCCATGATTGTTATGTAACTATGAGCACTTCCTGCACAGCTTCAGTCTCCATTTTAAATGCCTGCTAATGCATTTAAATCATCGGGCTGCCGGTTTCGGGTGCAGATTGCGTTACAGGCCCGACGCTCGAATTTACCACGATTTCTGGTAAAAATCGGGCCCTGAATCTTTCTGCTGGGCACTTTCAGCATTTTCCATTAACATCTGAAAGATATTTTAGATGTTAAGTAACAATAGGGCCATTGTGTGCTCAAATCTCACCGTAGTATGTTGTGAATGTAAAATCAATAAATCTAATAATTATTGAACTAGATACCAGGAAAAAGAAACAGAATCCACCAGATTTTTATAAAAATCTAATTGATTCACTACCTACTCAGACCTAAAACATGACTTTAATCCCACACTATGCAGTTGATTCTTACTGAAAATGACTGGTTTTAAATGACTGGTCGTTTTAAAAAATAGGAAAAACCTTATTTTAATGGGAGAAACCTAACACTGGTTTCAAAATCATGGGAGATTTTGACAGGATAAATAATGGAAGATTGAGAAATTAATACAAAGAGTGAGGATTATTACTGGAAGAACGAAAAGATTTTATTTTACATGGACTGTTATTAATGCAAGATCTCCTATCACAATTCACTATTGAAAAAGATATATTATTCAAAAATGAATTGAACAAATATATGAAAATGATGGATACAAAAAGACATTTAATAAGAATATAAATAAGAACATAAGGATAAGGAGCAGGAGTAGGCCATTTGGCCCCTCAAGCCTGCTCCACCATTCAATAAAATCATGGCTGTCAGTGACTGGAGGTTGGGGGCAGGGTCACACGGCCAGCAATGTGGGGTCAAAGGGCTGTGAATAAGTGCAATAAGCGCAAGGAGATGAAACTGTACAGAGTTAGCACTAGATGGCTTTTCTCCTGTCATTTCTATGTTCTGTGATTAACTAATGATGCATTGAACTCCACTAGACATTATGGTGAGACTTTTGCATGTTAATTCTCCCCAAAAAATTCTAAGTGCCAAATTTGTGTAAGAACTGGAGTAACTCCTACCATTTTTTTCAGCAGGACTTTCAAAATGAACCTCACACACTCTGTGCATCACAGAGTGCCCTAGTGTTAATTATGATGAAAAGCTGTGGGCAGGGCCTATTCCTGCTGGAGAGGCTGGCAGTATAGTGCTGAATGGGCCACCGCGCACGCGCCAATCTGTCAGCACTGAGATTGGTGCATGTGCAGTTGCCCTGCATTGCAGGCCTTCCAATCGCTGGCCAGCCCCTGGACCCCACATCACTGGTTGTGTGACACCCCCAACCCTGATCACCAGCCTTCTCAACATGTTCAGGCCAGACCAGAACACCCCTCCACCCCTCCTCCCAGCCTGCCTCGGTCTCCCTACCCACCCCCTGACAGTCCCGCACACTCGCTGTCCTGACCACCCCCCCCCCCACCCCCCATCACAGTCCCAATCCCCTCCCCCACCAGCAGTCACCCCATGCCAATGGCCAGCCCCGATTGGCCCTTCCTTCCCTCTGCTTATGATCCCGACTGCAGAATGACAGCAGGAACCACCATTCCCTCCGATCTTCCCTTTCCAGAGGCCTCTCAATCAGCCCTGCCCCCCATACTGGCACCCCTGGGTATTGCCACTTTGCCCCTTGGGCAGTGCCAGGGTGCCAGTCTGGCAATGCCTAGGGGGCACATCCCTTTACCCCTGACTTCCTGGGAGGACTCTATGGCCCCTTTTCATGCCAGTGGGGTTGGGCTGCTAGTTCACTGTTAGTGGAGAGCTATTCTAAACTCCGCTGGAGTGAACACTCCTGGCGGTAGGGGGAAAGGTTAGTGGGCTCGGAGACTTCAGTCCTGGGATCGCTAATCAGATTTAAATATTCTAATCAGCTCCACGCCAACTTCCAGTATGGAGCTGATAATGCAAGAATTCCAGTGGCCGGAGACGCACGGAGGCTGTGGCACCCAGTGGGTAACCCGTTACATGGCCTTTGCTTAGGCTAGAGTAGTGTGGCACGCTGGGAAAATCGATCCCTTGATCTTTGATTACAGTGATGGGAATATCCTTCGTTCATAATCAGCCTACGTGGAGTGCTGACACAATTTTGACCACCTAAATGCACTTCTTCCAAACGTATTGAAGACATGGCTCATGTGGCAAGCACAGTAAAAAGTCTGACAACACCAGGTTTCATGTGGCAAGCACATTAGAAATAAGAAGTACAAGAAATGGGGCTCCTCATCCATTTGGAATTTTCTAATGTAGGGAAGAAGAATAATAGCTGGTATCAAATCACAATTTCCTGATATGTAAATTTTCATTTCTGAGTGTTATATTTCATACAATGAGGGTAATTCTTCCAAAAAAAATTTAAGTGTCAAATTCGCATAACAACTGGAGTAAATCCTGCTGGTTTTGTCAGTGGGAGTGAATCTCGAGATTCCCACTGGAGGGGCCGGCAGCATAGCGCTGAGTGGGTCACTGCGCATGCGCTGATCTGTCAATGCCAAGATCGGCACATCCACAATAGCCCTGCACTGCAGGCCTCCGGATCGCTAGCCAGCCCAGCAATTCCTCATCCCTGGCCCTCCGGCAGTCCCACGGCCCGATTGCTGGCCCCCTGTACATGTCTGGGCTAGGCTCGATCGCCCACCCAACCCTGGCCTGCCTCATTCACCCCCATACGCCCTGGCAGACCTGACACCCCTCCCCCATAGTCCCCTGACAGACTGACCTCCCCATCATCCCAATGCCTAGCCCTGACTGGTGGCTTTCCTTCCTCTGCTCGTGATCCCAATGCAGAGAGGCAGTGGGACCCTCCCCATCTCCACTGATCTCCCCCCGGAAGCCCCACCTCATTAGGCCCTGTCCCATTAGGCCCCAACTCCTTGGCATTACTCAATGCCTGGTGGCAGTGTCAAGATGCCCCCTGGTCATTGCCACTTTGCCTCTTGGGCAGTGCCAGGGCTCAGGCTGTCACTGCCAACCTGGCAAAGTCCAGGGGGCAACCCTCCCCTTACCACTGACCCCCTGGGGGACCTTGATTGCCCCCCTTCAGTCCAGTGGAGTCAGGGTGTCAGCTCCCCGCAGGTAAGGAGTTGTTGTAAACCCTGCTGAAGTGAAACATCCCTGGCGGGGGAAAGAGGCTCTAGCGGGCCTGAAGATTTCAGTCCTGGGCCTGTTAATTAAATGCAAATAATATTAAAATGAGGATTACCATAATTTATTCAGCTCTGCACCAATTTCCAGTGTGGATTGACGGCTCCAGAAATCTGGCTTTTGGAGAATTGCGGAGGCTGTGGTGTCCGGTGGGAAGCCTGTGAAACAGCCTCCGCATGAGTCTCCCGGCCTGCCAAAAGTAGCACAGCAGGCTGGGAGAATTACCCTCCTTGAATTCCACTTCCATTCTCAGGACTGTGTGGTGACTTCCAAAAAATATGTATTATTTCAGTTATACCAATATGAAGAAGCGGTCCTGATAGCAGACAAAAACCAAAATAACTATGTATATTTTTTAAATTTCTAAATTTAACTCATAGATCAAATACCAATAACACTTTTAACTATGATTGTGCCAGATTACTAAAGAAGGGTAGACCAATTAATAGATCAATCTATGTTCTTGACCGATATCAACCTCCCCATTTCCAAATCACCAATACAAACACAAGTGTTACCCAAAGTTACATAAATTAAGTACTTAATTCATTTGTTACAAAACAACAATATTATCAACAGCGAAGCTTCACTAGAAAAGGACTACACAATTCAAGTCCCACAGAACTCTGATTGATCACTCAAAGGTTCTGTTGAAAGCAATCACTACAGAATAATGAGTTTTTCCCCACATTCCCAAGAACAAAAAGTCACTTGAAAATTCTCATTTGGAAGAAAATTAATCCTTACCTACAAATCTCAGTCATGTTTAAGTGTAATAAAAAAGGCTTTAAAAACCAGTCACAACGCATTAGATGAAAACAGTTTTCATTTGTAAAGCTGTGCGTACATTTAATTAGACATGAAAGTTATATGCACTTCACTGTTGGATTTTTAAAAGCTTCAGTGCAGCTTCCATCTTGATAATTAAAAAGCCTCTTTAGAGTTGACCCTGGCATCACACAAACTGCAAGCCTGCTGCCTTACCTGTCATGCAGGCCATTAGAATTTGCCAGGCATCATCACGGTTCACCCCCGTGGCACTCACGTTCAACCAAAAAAAGGTCAGGAGACAGCATGCAACCTTGCTAGCCTTGAACTTTTCTAGTGTGGCAACAACCTTTTATTGCTCTCCTTCATGTTGCTAGATTTTGTTTCTCATGGTTTAGGTTTCCTAAGAATCCCCTCTTCCATCTTTGCACAATATTCCAATATCGCATTGCCACCATATGTCCCTTACATTTCTCGTGATGTGGACATGCCGGCATTGGACTGGGGTAAACACAGTAAAAAGTCTGACAACACCAGGTTTAAGTCCAACCGATTTATTTGATAGTAAACTCACTAGCTTTCGAGGTTTCCCTCTTCTTCAGGTGAATGGAGAGTTCTGGCCTCAGACAGAGCATATAAAGCACAGACAGTTTACAGATTACTGATTAGAATGTGAATCTTTACACCTAACCTGCTATTCAAGTCTTAAAGTGGCCGACAATGTGAGTGGAAGGAGCACTGATCACAGGTTAAAGAGATGTGTATTGTCTCCAGACAGTGCAGTAAGTGAGGTTTTACAAACCCAGGCAAGTCACGGGGGTTACAGATAGTGCGACATGAACCCAAGATCCCTGTTGAGACCGTCCTCATGTGTGCGGAACTTGGCTATCAGTCTCTGCTTAGCGACTCAGCGCTGTTGTGTGTCGTGAAGGCTGCCTTGGAGAATGCTTACCCGAAGGTCAGAGGCTGAATGCCCATGAAGTGTTCGCTAACAGGACGGGAACAGTCTTGCCTGGTGATTGTCGAGCGATGTTCATTCATCCGTTGTCGTAGCGTCTGCATGGTCTCCCCAATGTACCATGCTTCGGGACATCCTTTCTTGCAACGTATCAGGTAGACAACGTTGGCCGAGTTGCAAGAGTATTTACCGTGTACCTGGTGGATGGTATTCTCACGTGTGATGATGGTATCCATGTTGATGATCTGGCATGTCTTGCAGAGGTTGCTGTGGCAGGGTTGTGTGGTATTGTGGTTACTGTTCTCCTGAAGGCTGGGTAGTTTGCTGCGAACAATGGTCTGTTTGAGGTTGTGTGGTTGTCTGAAAGCAAGAAGTGGGGGTGTGGGGATGGCCCTGGCGAGATGTTCATCTTCATCAATGATATGTTGAAGACTCCGGAGAAGATGTCGTAGCTTCTCCGCTCCGGGGAAGTACTGGACGACATCTTCTCCTGAGTCTTCAACATATCATTGATGAAGACGAACGTCTTGCCCCACACCCCCACTTCTTGCCTTCAGACAACCACGCAACCTCAAATTGACTACTGTTCGCAGCAAACTACCCAGCCTTCAGGAGAACAGTGACCACAATACCACACAACCCTGCCACAGCAACCTCTGCAAGACATGCCGGATCATCGACATGGATACCATCATCACACGTGAGAATACCATCCACCAGGTACATGGTAAATACTCTTGCAACTCGGCCAACGTTGTCTACCTGATACGTTGCAAGAAAGGATGTCCTGAAGCATGGTACATTGGGGAGACCATGCAGACGCTACGACAACGGATGAATGAACATCGCTCGACAATCACCAGGCAAGACTGTTCCCTTCCTGTTGGCGAACGCTTCAGTGGTCACGGGCATTCAGCCTCTGACCTTCGGGTAAGCATTCTCCAAGGCAGCCTTTACGACACACGACAACGCAGAGTCGCTGAACAGAGACTGATAGCCAAGTTCCGCACACATGAGGACGGTCTCAACAGGGATCTTGGGTTCATGTCGCACTATCTGTAACCCCCGTGACTTGCCTGGGTTTGCAAAACATCACTTACTGTACTGTCTGGAGACAATACACATCTCTTTAAACTGTGATCAGTGCTCCTTCCACTCACATTGTCGGCCACTTTAAGACTTGAACAGCAGGTTAGGTGTAAAGATTCGCATTCTAATCAGTAATCTGTAAACTGTCTGTGCTTTATATGCTCTGTCTGAGGCCAGAACTCTCCATTCACCTGAAGAAGAAGGAAACCTCGAAAGCTAGTGAGTTTACTATCAAATAAATCGGTTGGACTTAAACCTTACATTTCTCACCAGTGCATCTGCAATCTGTCACCAGCAGAGGCAATGTCCAAAACTTTTTATCTGACCTTTGTGGTCTAGTTTCTAGGAAACATTAGCTCCATCACATGCAAACTCTTGAATTTTATGCTGCCTCGGACTGGTTCTAGAACTAAACTTGAAGTGCTCTTGATTTCTAAACTTTTACTTCACCAAAATACCTTTCTTCTCATTTTCGTCCAACTCCTTACATCCAGGCTCCCCAAATTCAACAGTGGTGCTAACAGGTAGGATTTTGGAACCTGAATTCTAAGGCAGTGATTGATGCTGTGGAATTCCAACTGAATGCTAACAGCTGTGAGGTCCCTGTAAATTCTTACATTTATCTACTGGTTGGTGTGGCCAAATGGACAGCTCTCTGAGGCCTGATTGCTGCTAAAAATAAGTCCTGGGAGCAGGTTTTTTTTTAGAAACTTGCCTTTTCATCAAATTTCTCCTTGAGGGGAATGGTGGTCTGAAGAGCATGGGTGGGGGGAGATAAAGGAGGGAAGGATAAAGAAGGGGAACTGAGAGATGAGGGAGTCGGAGATTCAGAGGTTAAGGAATGGGTGACGGAGAGGGAGACAGGGGATGAAGTGGGGAGATGGGGTGTGATGGACAGAGAGAAGTTATGAAGGGGGGGAGATTGGTGGGAAGGAAGGGGGGATAGGGTGAAGGAGGGGAAGTGGGGCGTGATGGACGGGAACATGGAGGGTAAAAGGAGGAGAAGATGGTGATAAATGAGGGGTAAGGGAGTTGAAGGAGGGAGGAGATTGGGGTTGAGAAAGGGGAATTGATGAGAACAATTTTAACTCCCTCCCAACCCTCTCCCCTGCTTCACCACCACCACCGCTCTCAACAACTCTTATATCTTCCAATTTTTACCATGGGGGTCAGACAAAGTCTGGGCCACTAAAATCTTGTCACACTGAGGAAAAAAATTGGGAAGCACAGCCTTTCGTTGCTGCTCCTTCACAAAATCTTTCAGCACTTGCTCTTTCTAAATATTCACTGAAAATAAAAAAACACTTGACACTTTATAGCATCTTCTAAAAACTCCTACAACCTCTGAGCATCCCAAAGCACTTTGCAGCCAATGAAGTGTTTTAAAGTGGAGTCACAGTTGTGAAGTAGACAATTTGCACATATCAAAGTCCCACAGTCAGTGATGATGTTGTGACCATATTTGCTGTTTTAGTCGTGTTGCTGAAGGGATTAAAATTGGTAAGCACGCCAGGGAGGATTCTCCCAGGTCTGACTCCAATTAGTGCTGCGGGAGCTTTTACATCCATTTGAAAGAAGACAATTTGGTTCAAAATCTTATGGAGAATACATTACCTACAACTATACAGCTCTCCACCAGTATGAACACAGAAATAGAAGCAGCAGTAGACCACGTGGCCGTTGACCCTGCTCCACTATTCAATACGAGCATGGCTGATCTTGGATTTTAACTCGTTTCCTGCCCACTCCACAAACCCCTTAATTCCCTGAGGGACCAAATATCTGTCTATCCCAGCCTTAACTGTATTATTTGATAGAGAATCTACAACCTTCTGGGCTAGGGGATTCCAATGATTCCCAAACCTTTGACTGGAGTAACTTCTCTGCATTTCAGTCCTAAGTAATTGGCTTCTTATTCTTGAGACTGTCCCTGTGTGTTTTACACTCTCAGACCAGCAGAAATAACCTTTCAGCATTCACCTTATCTAGCTCCTTTCGAATCTTGTATGTTTTAATGAGATAGCTTCTCATTCTTTTAAACTCCAGTGAATGTATTTCCAATTTACTCAGCCTCTCATCATTGGGCAATACCCTCATCCCAGAGACCAATCAAGAGAACCTTTGCTCTACTACCTCCAGTGTAAGTGTGAACTTTCTTAAGTGTAGACACTAAAGCTAAAGTTTAAAATTTATTTATTCGTGTTACAAGTAGGTTTACATTATCACTGCAATGAAGTTACACTACTAGTTGTCACACACTGGCATCTGTTCAGGTACATTGAGGGAGAATTTAGCATGGCCAACGCACCTAATGAGCATGTCTTTCAGACTGTGGAAGGAAACCAAAGCACCTGGAGAAAACCCACACAGACACAGGGAGAACATACAAACTCCACACAGACAGTGACCAAGTTGGGAATTGAAGCTGGGTCCTTGGCACTGTGAGGCAGCAGTGCGGTGTCACCGCATTGCCCTGCAAATGATATTCCGGATGTAGTCTTACCAAATTCCTGTCCAGCTGTAGCAAGACCTCTTTATTCTTGTTCTGCAAAATCCTTGTAATAAAAACCAGTGTCCCATTTGCCTTTTTAATTGCTTGTTGCACCTACACACTAACCTTGTATGATCACACCCAAGTCTCTTTGAATATCAACACTTACAAGTTTCATATGTCTCAGAAAATATTCTACTTTGCTGTTCTTAGATCAAAGTGAATATCTTCACACTTCCCTAACATCTTGTTGTCTTCTCACTTAACCTCTCTGTATGTCTCTTTATAGCTTCTCTGAGTCCTTCCCACAGCTTATCTTCCACTTAATTTTTTATCATCAGCAAACTTTGATAATTTACTTTGTCTCTTCACCTAAGTTCATAGAATCCCTACAGTGCAAAAGGAGGCCATTCGGCCATCGAGTCTGCAACGTAACCCCACATATTTACCCTGCTAATCCTGACACTAGGGTCAATTTAACATGGCCAATCAGCCTAACCGCACATCTTTGGATTGTGGGAGGAGACCAAAGAACCTGGAGGAAACCCACACGGACACAGGGAAAAAGTGCAAACTCCGCCTAGACAGACACCCGAGGCCAGAATTGAACCCAGGTCCCTGGTGCTGTGAAGCAGCAGTGCTAATCAATATGCCACATTGCCACCCTTAGTTACTTAGGAACTAGCCCCTAGATTTTATGCTGAACCGTGTGAAACAGGATTTCAACCCACAGACTTCTGGCTAAGAGATAGGACTGTTACCACTGAACCATAGCTCTACAAAACATTCTGAATGACTTTCAATGCCATGAATACTTTCCCAATGAAGCAATGCAAGCCAGTAAAATGTGTTGAAAATTGCCCACTCCTGCCACAAAATTCAGAGCGCTCCACATTCCACTTCATCACATTATTTCCAATTGTCAATACATCCTAAGAGCCCCACCCCACTCCCGACACGAAATGATTCAAATCCATTTACCAAAGTTGAATCCACACTTCACTCTAGACGTATGATTTGTTTGCCAACTTGTTTTTTCCACATTCCCATTTCCGTACTTCCCCAGCTCATTGTTCCAGAGAGAAAACCTCCATTGTCACTTTACAACTAGGACTACAATATTGTCCACCTGAATTTCATCTTCTTGATCATAGGCTTTGCATTCTGTCAGATTGCGATTTTCTGCAACTGCTCACTTATGACACAATAATTAACACTGACAATGCATGCAAGTATAAACTGATCATTTGGGTAACTGTAAAAGATGGTATGTAGTACTTCATGTATTTTTATGCTCGTTGGCAAATTGGAGAACAAATGCCACTGAGAGTTATATGTGTTGCAATAACATAACAATCATGCAATAGAGAAATGATTTATGCACCGTTTGAATCTACACAATAGATTTTGTGGTGAGCTGATTCGATTCTGGTTGCCTACTACTATACAAACACTATGACACTGGCTGTCAGTCAAAACGTTTTGCCCTGAGAGTGTTCAGTGATGTAACTGCTTAGATGTGTTGCTAGGAAACTCCAGCCTATTCACACTGCAAATAATAAATAATAGTTCCTTATGAACTTCGTGGATTGAAGTTCTAAATGGTTAATTAGTTTATCCAGTGGTACAGGATTACACCAGGTCTTTTAATTAAATCATCTCATTTATAAGGATCACATATGGAAATGACTATCTGTTTGAGGTACCAGAGGCACGGCATTGGACCCCAGCAAAGACTCCTTTAAAAAAAGGAACAAAATCAAAATCACAAAATTAGGGAGGGAAAAAGACTGGCTAATGCTTTCTTCCCTCAGTGCTAACCAGAAACTCCAATTAGAAATGTGCATTGGTGCTAGTCAGGAAGAGAATCCAGCCAGGCTGTGATGTATTCTCTTCCTCCAATCAAATAATATTTTGACACTCAGGATCGGATATCTGTGTTGGAGGCCGGAATTAGAAGGCAAATTAATTTCTTGGTTATAAACCTGTGCCTGCACAAACTGGGAACAGGTCAACCTTTTCATCAGAAGCCGATTTGATGAGGGGTCTGGGGTGGGAACTAACCAGTGGCCAGGGATTGGGAATGGTGATTGGGCACCAGGGAAGCAGGCCATGTCCTGACTGGACTTGACTGCTACAGAATGATTTTAAAAAAAATCAAAATCTGCATTTTCAAATTGGACTGAGTGGATGGGGAGCAACAGTGTAGGGAAATGACATTATTAAAAGGAGGAAAAGGTCCAAATGAGTTATTTGGAGAGGTATGCTACCATTCTGGATAGGTTCAAGTGTCCCTTTGGGAGAGGCAAGATGCCCGTTGAGTGAGGTTGTGTGCCCTATGGGATTTATAAGAGCAAGCATGAACGTGCTTAAAGAATGGATAAGCTTTGTGGAACTGTCAAGATCTTAATATATTTAAATACCCTGCCCTTTAAATAAAAAGTTTGCAGTAAAAAAAATGTATTTTTATTTTACTCTGCCTGTTAACATAAACCTGAGGGCCAGCATATTAGAATTTGTGCTACATAACTGACTGCGCAACCTATCGTTATCACAGTCAACTGCCTGTCAATTTAGTTTGATTAACAGCTCCATGTGGTTATTATGGCTGGGTCTTTCAGTCTTCCCTGCCATGGGACTGGAAATTTCTGCTCAAAGTCAATGAAACTTTTGCTGGTATGTCTAGTTTTCCATCCTGCCTGCAACAATTCCCACTGTGAGCAGGACTGGAAACCTCTGGCCTAAGTCTTTGATGCCAGGCTATGAATACAAATGTTTATTTCTTTATGGGATTAAGTACTTGAATGAAAGATTTACTTTTAAAAGGGATTAAGTAATTGTTGGAATTAAATGTTTTGAATGGGCTTTTATGAATGAAATTGCTCATTTAAAAAAGTCAGTAATAGACACTTATAACTTTATTTCATTCCATTTTAGCATGGAGCCTGAGGTCTGTACTTGGTGGATCCTGGGTGAGTTTGTATGGAGGGTGTAAGGGGAATAAATGGTGAGCAGGGAAAAGGGTTCTCATCAGTTGGTGTCGAGTTGGCACAGATGCTATAAAGGGCCATGAGGTGGGTAAAGGAACACAGGTTGGCATGGAGGGTATGATGAGCCTTAAGGGATAGTGGGGGAGCATGACATGGCATGAATTAACACAGATAGCACATAGGGAGTCCCTGTGTGTGATGTGGGAGTGTGTGGCATGAGGGCTAGAGGGATGTTCTTTGTTTTATTCTTTTTCTTACAAGTCACAAAGAATCAAGACCAAACTTTCAAATAGTCTGCTTCTGCACCCGGCATCCCCTGTACTCCCATTAACTCCTGGTCACTGGGAACAAAAATGAGAATATCCAGGGCACTTGTTCCACAGCCAGATGTGCAGAGTCGGGAATTTTACCAAATCTGAGCTTCCAGCCCTTGGGCGCAAAGGAAATTCAGGTTGTTAGCTTATGACATTTGCAGGCATGTCTATTTAGTCCTCTTGTTATCTTTATTTACACCAAGACTGTATATAGATGCTTTTAAAATAAAAAGAGGTTACTCCCTGGTGAGAATACATTCACTTTATTTGTATCACTCCATTCATCCAGGGCTTCAAAACAAACTAGAAATTGCCTCTGGTATGGTGATTAGTTTGAAGAAGTGTAAGGCAATTGAACTGATGTTGTCACATTTAGGAATTTACTCCTGTATAAGATTTATCTGAGTGATGTGTGGCAATGGCCTGTTAGTCTGAGTGCAGAATCCATTAATATTCTATAACCTGAAAACAATTTTTGCAATTTTGTTCAGAATCAGATCATTCACAACCTTGGCATCCTACCTGATGCTAAGTTGAGCTTCTGATTCTGCGCCCCATTCTCTTTATTACCAGCATCTACATATATCTGCCAAAATATCACACCTACCACAGTTTACGTACTTCTAACATCCCCAATAATGTCTTTGTTACAACTAGATGCAAACATTCCAATGTTCTCTTGCCTGGCCTCCCATCTTCCACCCTCAGTAAACTTTGACTCGTTCAAAGTTACGCTGGCCATATATTAACTTGCATCATTTTCCACCTCTGTACCTGTTGGCTTACCTTGACTTCCAATCAGGCCATAAGTCAAATTAAAATGTCTTATCCTTGTGTTCAATTCCCTCCTTGGCTTTATCTCTTCCTATGCCTGCAATGCTCCAACCTTCCAATCCTCTGAGATTGCTTCACTTCTCTCTATGTATATATCTTCTTGCATATCCTTAATTTTCATCAGTCCACCTGTCTGGTGGTCATGCCTTCAGCAGCCTAGGTCCCAAGGTCAGGAATTTTCTTCCAACATCTCTCTGTGTATTTGTCTTACTTTCCTCCTTTAAGATGCTCCTTTAACCCACAGCGAGGATCAAAACTTTAGTCACCCTTCCAAATATCTCCTTTTGTAACGTGGTGTCAAATTTTAGAACCATGGAATCCTATAGTGCAAAAGGGACTATTCGGCCCATCGAGTCTGTACTGATTCTCTGAAAGAGAATGCAGCCAGGCCTTCCTCTCCACCCTATTCCCATAACTCCACACATTTCCTATGGCTAATCCACCTAACCTACACATCTTGGGACAATAAGGAGCAATTTAGCATGGCCAATCCACCTAACCTGCACATCTTTGGACTGTGGGAGGAAACCAAAACCCTGGTGGAAACCCACGTTGACACAGGGAGAATGTGCAAACTCCACACAGTCACCCAAGGCTGGAATCAAACCCAGTCCCTGGGATGTGAGGCAACGGTACTAACCATTGTGCAACCATGCCGGTTTGTTTGATAACGCTCCTATGAAGTGTCTTATGATGCTTTACATTAAACAGTGCTGTTGTTGTTGTCATTATGCATTTTCAATGAATATTTTCTTGTTATCATACAGTGATCAAGGTCAAAGCATACACTAAACATATCAAAGTGATTAGCACGCACATGGAAATGTGAGCAGCGGCATTAATAATCAATAAAAGTAAAATAGATTTCAGGGCCAGACTGGAGACACATGACACAAAATTCAGCACCTCAGTTCCTGAAAAATCACAATACGGTATTCCTCTGTTTAACAACTGATTGCAGTTTACATTTTGTTTTAATTGTTCATGCATATAAATAAACCGCTCAGTGTAAAAGACATCTTAAAGTTTTTAAAAAATGTATTTTAATTTGAACAGCATCTATAATGGGAAAAGAAACATATTTCCATACAACCCTTCATCAAAACTTGGTTTATTGTTTTGTTTTGATGCTATGAGTTAGTTTTATCAGTGTGGTAGCTATATAGAATTACCTGGAATATATAGTCCAAACAAAGACCACTTGGCACAACGAGTCCAAGTCCGTATGAGGTACTTTTCACCCTAATTATATAACCATATCAATTATGCTTATTACAAATGGTTAAATAATTTAATTGCCATTAAACTATCAAGGGATCCCACAAGGTGAAATACACAAACTGTGAGTAAATTGTATCTTTTGAATGTTGAAGCATTGGCAGTGGGGATTATTGCTGGCATATATTATGATAGATTATACATATATTATTCAGGGAGGTAATGGCCTTGTGCTGTTATCGCTAGACTCCTGATCAAATCTCGCCATGGTAGATGGTGGAATTTGAATTCAATTAAAATACCTGGAATTAATAATCTACTGGTGACCATGAAACCATTGTTGATTGTCAGAAAAATCCATCTGGTTCACTGATGCTCTTTCGGGAAGGAAATCTGCCATCCTTATCTGGTCTGATCTACATATGACTCCAGAGCCACAACAATGTGGTTGACTCTCAACTGACTCTGAAAGCCACTCAGTTCAAAGGCAATTAGGCTTGGGTAAAAAATGTTGGCCCAGCCAGCACTGTCCACATCCCATGAACAAATTTAAAAAAACATTGTGATATGGAGGTAGATTGGGCCCTGTTAAGTTCATACTAAAAAATTCTTGGGAAAACTATGTTGGCCTTGGAGGAAGTACATTGCAAATACATCAGAATTTATGTCAGAGTTTAAAGAGTTAAACTATGAGGACAATCTAAACTTGTATTCTCAATGAATTGAGTGGAGATTTCATTGTGGTCTTTAAAACAATAACGGAAGTCAATAGAAAAACTAATTCCTCTGGTTTTCAGGAGTTTTAGAAGAAAGGACATAGTCTTAAACTCAGAGCTAGGCATTTAGGAATGAAATCAGAAAGCACTCTTACACAAAGGATAGTAGAAATCTGGAACTCACTTCCTCTGTGGATTCTGGATTAACTGAACTTCTTGATATTATGGTCAGTAGATCATTTTTCTTGAATAAGGGTATCAAGATTGGAAATCGCTAGGATATCTTTCATGGCCCTGCATACAGAGGACTTCTGTGCAACAGCTGAGGAAGATCAAAAATGGTTGGATAGGCAATATCAAGCCTAACTTGTCATAGAAAGAGATACAGATGATGGAAGCAGAACTAACAGAGTGAATTCATTTGACTCATTACTGCTGCTGAGCTGGTCGCTGGCAATTTTGTAGTAATCATAGTATTGATTTCAAACAAGATGGAGTAAAAAAAATGCAAAAAAAATGAGCTGACAGAAAAGTCAGTCGTGATCTAATCAAATGACAGAACAAGGTCAAAGGAACGAATGGCTTCTGTTGCATCTTCTGAAGACTTTTATTAGTAATCACCGTCAGGTTGCATGCCTTTGTTGCTTATCTCTATCACTGAGGGTATGGGAGAAGATAATGTTTTTGACCTGCTTGTTAGTCTATTTGTCTCAAAATGTAATAGGCAGATCTCACCAAAATTTGGTTTACAAATGGTGTATAAATCAAGGAAGAATCAATTAGTTTTTAGCAAAAATGTTCTTTTTTTAGGGGATCAATTAACTATTGGGAGATAAGATGAATTGACTCTTTTTAGAATTTTATGGGTTTCTTGTTTAGAATGTTGTTGATTCTTTCTGAATATTGTGGATTAACGCCATTAACCATTAATGTGCAAGCAGAGTTTCCAGAGCACATTATTAGATGTGGGTTGGCCTAACGCCTCCTCTGTGAGAATGCAAGCTCTTAATTAAAATACTTATTTTTTTCAGCTTTGGAATGACAAAGCATCAACTAAGTAAATGCCTTAAGACAGTACTGCTTAATTGTAACAACGTTGAAGTGAAGATATGCGCTGCACTGAATTGCTTATTTAATTGTTGATTGAAGTTCATGGTCAGTCTGGCTATCATCCCAAACAGTGGTTTGATCCAGGTCAAGATTGAATGAAGTCAACTTGTGGTTGGAATTCAGCACAAAACTAAGGTCGCTAACCCTCTTGCATTTCCTGGGCACAGCCAACAGTTCAGGCGAGCATCATTTTTCAAATTTCATGCTACAGTAACAGAAGGAGAGAGAGGGGCTCAGTATGAAATGGGTGGGGCTTGGATGAACAGACACTACTGCAGGGGACTCCTAGCAATGTGGCAGAGGAAGTGTGGGTGACTGTAGAACTAGGGAATGGGATTTAGGACAAAAGTAGAGAATGATGATGGATTGAAAGTCAGTGGAAAGGAGATTAGTGGAGGGAGAAATTTGGGAATGGAGTGAAAGGGAAAGTGAGAACTATGGAATGGGGAAGTCAAGGGATGGGGTCTCTATAGACAGAACCACTGGGAAACATAGACTTGGGGATTGGAGCTCAGGTGGTGAGGGAAAGAGGGAGAATGGGGATTGGAGTGCAAGTGGGGCCCAATATTTCCTTTAGAGCCAGCAGCATCAGCACCTGTATGGTGAGTAAGACTGGGAGTTGAGGTAGGTGCAGTCAGTATAAGGGTGAGTAAAACCCTGGAATTTTAATGTGGGTAAGTAATGAAAGATTGTTACCACTGCTGAGTGACTGAAGAACAAAGTGACAAAGGCTGGAGATTCTCACACATGGAACCATGGGGGAGAGAGAAGGCTGGTTTCTGAACTAAGGGCTGTTAGACTCCAGGAAGCGCAATCACATATGGCTATTAAAATTCCTGTTCAGGTCGGCTACAATCATCTCAAATTATCATGATTTTTTTGTTCACCCTGCTGCTCACATATCTGAAAATAATTACAAATCTAATTTATGGACGTAAATAGATTTCCACTTCAAAGAACAAAAAACAAAGAAAATTACAGTGCAGGAACAGGCTCTTCAGCCCTCCAAGCCTGCACCGAACATGCTGCCTGACTGAACTAAAACCCCTTATCCTTCCGTTACCATATTCCTCCATTCCCATCCATGTATTTGTATTTGTCCAGATGCCCCTTAAAAGTCACTATCATATCTTCTTCCACTACCTCCCCCAGCAGTGAGTTCCAGATACTTCATTTAACAAAAACTGAAGCCACATATGATTTGGTCCTGCTTATTATTATGAACAACTGAGCTACAAAAAGACTCCAACTCAAACAAATTTGTAGTGACGTTTCAAATGTTACAGTGCTAACAAGACATGCTGCAGTACTACTCGCTACACCCCTTTCAGTGCAACAATGATAATCATAACATAAATGGCTAATTCTAAGCAGAGTCTGAGGAGATAAGAAACTACAAAACTCAGCTAGAGTTGGTTTGACAGGAGACAGTGAATTGTGGAGTTAACTTGCTGAATGGTGTCTGCTATCCATTGGCGATGACACCTCATCTTTGCCTAAACTCCTAGGAACAAGTGGTTTACAAACTGCCCTGGACTTCAGAATAAATCCTTTCTCTTAGCCAGAATACAAATCTGACCCTAAACCAGCATTCAAATCGTGAACTTCTTTGAAATGGGTCACAAGCATGGCTGATGTAGGAAACACATGCACTTCCTTCGATATAGTGAATGAAATTCAGGTACATTACTGGAGGTGGAATAGATATGCATTATTCTCACTGAGCGTGATGCTGAGAGCAAGGACGAAAAATGTTCTTCACTGATAATCTCTCAATTTAGTCAGCACAAATTATTTCGAGAAAGTATACCTTTTATTAAAAATATTTTTGATGCTTATCTCCTGCATCTGTTAATTCCATACTCCAAGCCAATTTAAAGCACTTGTATCAAATCTTTGAAGTTTTCTAACACACTGATGAATACTATTTGCAATTCAGCACCAAAATATTTGAAGTCGAGCCAAAATGTAATCTGGAACTGATCCAAGCCATCTTAACACCTCTGTCTTTCAATGATTGACAGCACTGCTTTTGCTATCCATGCACTATGCCGATTGTTATGTATGCTGGCAGCAAGTAAAGCAAACCTTTTCCTTAACAGAATTTAATGATAAACCCCTCTACTTTCTCCACTTTCTGTGTCATGTATCGAAAAGGCAGAGACCTGTACTTAAGGCCTTCATCAAAGTTATTTTGAATTGAGAGCTTCTATGAAATGGAACTCTGCTGTAATTTTTGATTACATATAAATAATGGATTTACCATTTGCAATATTGTATACAAGCAATAATACTAGTTTAACAGCTACAAGATTTCAAAAAGCAAATCAGTCACTTTTCCTGGATTCCCTTGGACCCTTTTTGTTCCTTGTCAAAATAGGAGCATTTGCAGATACACTTAGATGTAGTGGGAGGGTCAGGAAGATTAAGAAATCATTTTGTGGGCAAGGGTAAATGTAGGCACTGGTGTAGATAGGTCACCATTTTGTTTTGAGTGTTTGGCAATACATTTCACTTTGTTCACCCACAGAACTTCCACCGTGTCTGTTCATGCCACCAAGCTTGAGGGAACCGTTGTACTCGCCCAGTGCCCCATCCTGGTAGATTGTGAGAATGGCAGTGCCATGTCCCTCCCACTCTCTTGCCAGCCCCCATTAAGCAAGGGCACTCACGCAGCTGCAATAAGCTCAGAAATCTAGGAAGGGAGATATGGGAAGCTCTGCCTCCATACCAGACTTCACAACTATTTTAAAGCAAGGGACACCCACATGAAGGGTAGAGAAGGCCTGCAAGTGACCCTCCCTGACCCCTCTCCCCAAAATGGAGCACCACCCTGGCCCTAAGTTGAACTTATCCGTGTCTCCCGAGTCCTGTCCAGTGCCCCGTGAGCAGTGCACTCTGCAGAGAATGCTGGCTGCCTAAGTGCTCACCTCTGAACTTCCTCTTAGAGGGGAAGGCACCAGATGTTCATGCTTACGTCAAGCTGTTGTAAATGGCACCAGTACTGAATATCCGGTGGGGGGGAAGGAGTTGCGGAGAGAGTGCTCACTAACGATATATTGATGTATTAAAATTAGTTTTCTGCAGCCCCACACACGTTTCATGCTACTTCACCGGCGAGTAGCTATGAGGAGAGATTGGGTAGATTGGGGTTGTTCTCCCTGGAAAGACAGAGAATGAAGGGAGACCTAATAGAGGTGTACAAAATTATGAAGGGTATAGATAGGGTGAATAGTGGGAAGCTATTTCCCAGGTTGGAGGTGACGATCATGAGGGGTCATGGGCTCAAGGTGAGAGGGGCGAGGTATAACTCCGATATCAGAGGGACTTTTTTTTATGCAGAGGGTGGAGGGGGCTGGAATGCACTGCCAAGTAGGGTGGTGGAGGCAGACACGCTGGGATCGTTTAAGAATTACCTGAATAGTGACATGAGCAGCCTGGGAATGGAGGGATGCAAACGAATGGTCTAGTTGGACCAATGAGCGGCACAGGCTTGGAGGGCCGAAGGGCCTGTTTCCTGTGCTGTACTGCTGTTTGTTCTTTTGTTCTTTGAAGCTGCCAATAAGATTAGAACTCAGTAACTCGCTGGCACTCCATTTCCGGAGACAAAGAATTCAGATTCAAAATTGCCCTCACAAATTATTTGTTTAACCTTTCTACCATTTTCTTATTCCTCATTATATTTTCTCCTATTCTCTGCCTTTAAGGGACCCACTTTACTTTTGTTAATTTTTTGTTATCTCTCATTTTGCTCTCATTCTAATTTCCCTTGCTTTTTCAATTTCTTGGTCATCCTTTGTTGAATTCTAAAATCCTTAAGCTTACTACACTTTCATGCAACATTATGAAACTCCTTTATTAATTAAATATCATTTCTAATTTATTTTATTAGCTACATTTGGACCAGGTATCCTATGAGTTGTTATCCCTGAAAGAAATGTATATCTGTTTTGAAAAATGAATTAATTCTTTAAATTTTTGCCATTGCTTATCTACTTTAAATCTATTTTCCTAATGTACCCATAGGAAATTAACCTCTCAAACCGACAATGCTTGCTTTGTTTAGATTTAAGACGTTAGTTTTGGTCATAATTGAGTCACTCTTAAATTCTATCATGTTATTATCATTTTTCTCCAGAGGCGCTTTCTCCAAACTGTTGTCAATTAGCCTTTTTTTTGCACAATAATAGATGTAAAATAACCTGCTCCCCAGTTGATTCCTCAACATGCTGATCAAGAAAATCATATTGCATACATTCCGAGAACTCATCTTCCATACAGGCTTAAAGTTTGATTTGTTTAGTCCACACGAAAGTTAAAGTTCTCCCCGATTATAATATTGTTCTTATTGTATGTTACAATAATATTCTGATTGGAACACTGCCCAAAACTACCATTGTCAGGGGCCTATAAACTTTTGCTCCAGTGTTACTTGCTGCTACCTGCTTTTCTTAGCTCCATCTAAACTCTTTCTAAATCTCAATTTGCTAGTTAAGATCCTCTCTCTTTACAAGGGCCTAAATAGATATATTCACATCCTCTTTAATCACAGGCGAGCTTCCAGAGGACTGGAGAATAGCCAATGTTGATCCCTTGTTTAAAAGAGGAAGCAGGGATAATCCAAAAAATTATGGGCCAGTGAGCCTTACATCAGTGGTGGGGAAGCTTTTGGAGAAGTTACAAAGGATAGGATATATGCATATTTGGAAGAAAATAGACTAGTTAGTGACAGGCAGCATGATTTTGCATGAGGAAGGTCATGTCTCACCAATTTGATTGAGTATTTTGAAGAAATGACAAGATAATTGATGAGGGAAGGGCTGTGGATGAAGTTTATATGGACTTTAGTAAGGCATTTGACAAGATCCCACATGGCAGACTGGTACAAAAACTGAAATCACAGGGATTCAGGGAGGGTTGGCTAGATGGATACAGACTGCCTTGGTTATAGAATTCAGAGAGTAGCAGTAGAAGGATGTTTTTCAGAATGGAGATCTGTAGCTAGTGGTGTTCCGCAGGGATCAGTGCTGGGACCGCTGTTGTTTGTAGTATATGTAAATGATCTGGAGGGAAATGTGGAGGGTTTGATTAGTAAGTTGTGGATTACATAAAAATTGGTGGAGTTGCTGATAGTGCCAGGGATCAGAGGATACAACAGAATATAGATAGAGTGGAGACTTGAGCACAGAAATATCAGATGGAGTTTAATCCAGACACATGCGTGATGCTACATTTTGGAGGGTCAAATCTGGTGTGAATTATATTATAAATGGCCGAATGCTTAGGAACATTAACATATCGGCATGCAGGTCCACAGTTCCCTAAAGGTGGTCAAGATGATGAAGGAGGAATATGGCTTGCTTGTCTTCATCGGCTGTGGCACTGAGTACAGGAATTGGGAAATCATGTTACAGCAAATAAAATCTTGGTTAGACCGCATTTGGAGTATTGTGTGCAGTTCAGGTTGCCATATTATCAGAAGGACATGGAAGCTTTGGAGATAGCTCAAAGAAGATTCACCAGGATGTTGCCCAGCCTCGGGGGGTGCTGGCTATGAGGAGAGGTTGAATAAATTGGGATTATTTTCAGTGGAAAGATGGAGGCTGAGCTGAGATCTGATAGATGTCTACAAAATTATGAGAGGCATAGACAGGATGGATAGTCAGAGACTTTTTCCAAGGGTGGAAGTGTCAATTATAAGGGGTACAGGTTCAAGGTGAGAGGGGGAAAAGTTTAAGGGAGATGTGCGGGGAAAGATTTGTCGCAGAAAATGGTGGGTGCCTGGAACGTGCTGCCAGAGGAGGTGGTGGAAGCAGGCACATTAGCAACATTTAAGAGGCATCTGGATGGGCACATGAATAGGGAGGGAATAGAGGAATACAGTCTGAGTAAGGGCGGAGGATTTTTTTTGTAGTTTAGTTAAGGCATCATGATCGGTATGGGCCTGTTCCTGTGCTGCACTTTCTTTGTGCTTTGTATGCTACCCTTTAATATAAGACTGACCTTTCTCTTTCACAGTCAAGTATCCTGGTTTATTTAGTTTCCAACCTTGGTAATTGCAGTAAATTCCACCACTGAATATTATTTATCAAAATCAACATTTAAATCAACAAAACAATAATTTTCAAAACAACTGTACGCATTTATCTCCTCCATCACTATACTGTGAGTCTGTTTCATTACACCAAACATTTTTTCACCATCAGCTGATTTTTATTGGCTTGGAAGTTTGACAAACCATATTTTCTCCAATTCAAACTGTGGAGGTTTGAAAATTAATATGGAATCATGAAAGGGAACATTAACATTAACAAATAGTTTCAAGAAGCAACTCTTCATGTGATATACATGATTCTGAAATCTTTCTGCTTTCAAGAGCAGAGCCAAGTATGGTGTCCCATACATGGTACCATGACATTTTATGATCCCCATACATAATCGGTTTCCAGTTGGAAGGGCAACAATGGAGCATGGCACAAGTTAAATTCTCTGTAAAGGAGGGAAGATTGAAAATCAAGGCACCAAATCTCCCAAAGCTGCTTTCATTTGGGATCTGCCAATCCAAGAATATTTTTGACAAAACTTTGTGGAGCAGGTTTTACCTCATGTTAGAGTACAGAATCCTAAGAGAGCAAGAAATGACCTATAGACAATGAAATCCTTGACAATGCATTTCAGAGGTACACATTCATGTCAAATTTTAGAAGCTTCTTCCCCTTTACCATTTTGTCAAAGATAAGTCCTGTAACATCCTACTGACCAACATCATCTCTGACAATTAACCAACTATAGTTGGTTACATGAGGTTGAGTGCAGGAGCAGGGATGTTTTGTTGCAATTATACAGGGCCTCAGTGAGGCCACACCTAGACTATTGTGTGCAGTTTTGGCATCCTTTTCTGAGGAGGGGTGTTCTTGCTCTTGATGGAGTACAGAGAAGAGTTACCAGGTTGATTCAGGGGATGGCGGACTGATGTATGAAGAGAGATTGACTAAGTTAGGATTGTTTTTGCTGAAATTCAGAAGAATGAGGGGGAATCTCACAGAGACTTTGATATGATTTGATTATTGTCACATGTATTAGCATACAGTGAAAAGTACTGTTCCTTGGTGCTATACAGACTAAGCATACTGTTGACAGAGAAGGAAATGAGAATGCAGAATGTAGCATTATAGTCATAGCTAAGGTGTAGAGAAAGATCAACTCAATGCAAGGTAGGTCCATTCAAAAGTCTGATGGCTGCAGGGAAGAGGCTGTTCTTGAGTTGGTTGTTATGTGATCTCAGACTTTTGTATCTTTTTCCTGACAGAAGGTGGAAAAGAGAATGTCCAGACTGCATGGGGTCCTTCATTATGCTGGCAGCTTTTCCAAGGTGGGAAGTGTAGACAGAGTCCAATGGATGAGGGGCTGGTTTGTGTGGTGGATTGGGCTGCATTCACAATCTTTTAACTTACAAAATTCTGACAGGATTAGACAGGGTAGATGCAGGTAGGATATTCCTGAAGGTGGGGGAGTTTAGAACCAGGGGTCATAGTCTGAGAATTCAGGGTAGACCATTTAGGATGGAGATGAGGAGACATTTCTTCATCCAAAGAGCATAAGTCTGTGGAATTCATTACCACAGGAAGAAGTTGATGCCAAAACATTGAATGTATTCAAGAGGTGGCCAGATATAGCACATGGGGCTAATGACATCATAGGTTATGGGGAAAAAGCAGAATTAGGCTATTGAGTTGGATGATCAGCCCTGATCGTAATGAATGGCGGAGCAGGCTTGAAGGGCCAAATGGATTCCTCCTGCTCCTATCTTCTATGTTTCTATGAAAACATGACAACATATTACATCAGTGACTACATTTCAAGAGGTGCTTAATTGTCAGTAGAGTGCTTTGAGATATCATGAAGGCATTTATTGATGCAAGTTTTTCTTTCCCTCTTTGTATCAAATAGTCAGCATTTAATTCCTGTGATGTATGCTCCAATATTTTTCCATCTAACATCTCAACTTCTTCTCTGTTGTCTCAACAGTCTTTAGCACTCCCTGCTTCCAAAGAAGTGAGTGTGTGCCAGTGATGAAAATTGGTGATTATCTGCATCTGATTGTTGGCATCTACTGCAAACCATATCTTGCTGCCATATGTTATCGTCCAAGGCATAGCACCTTTTCTTTTACCAAAAGAGAAAATGCTGGAAAATCTCAGCAGATCTGGCAGAATCTGTAAGGAGAGAAAAAAGCTGTTGTTTCAAGTCCAGATGACCCTTTATCAACGCTTTGACATTCATAGTTTCAATGACAGTTATTTAAAATGACAGTGGGGTCTGGACCTGTCAGCTATTTCCCCATCCTGTATCAATTTCCTCAGATTCGACTCATAGGGCACAATCTTATTGGCTGTTCATGCCATGCTCCGGCTGCAGTAAGGGCGGAGAATTTGGCTCCCAGCCAAAGTTCTGTTCACTGCAGCGGGACAGAAAAACCCTACTGGCATGAATGGCCATAAGATTCCAGCTATAGTGTATATGGTTGAACACATGATACTATCATCAGATGACTGAAAGTGGCTGGAGAAAGAAGCCTGCCTGAAAAAGAAAGTAATCTCAGGCAGTTAAAGATGGGTAATTTATTTATACATGCAAGATTACATTTCTTCACTTTAAAGGCTCAACTATAATATTGACTGAAAGCCAGAAAATTCTACCAACCATTTCTCTTCAAGGAACCATTTAGCTCTGCAAAGTTTTCAACAACCATCTAAAGGTCTATAAAAATGGTTTGTTTTGCCCTTCCAGTAATGTAATTGCATGTTACATATTAAAAATTATCTTTCCTTGTGTCTGCATTTGTGAGTGAGTGTTTGGTCCATTTACATTTTGGGCATCGTGGAAATAATATGTTTATCCTTTCTTTTGATTTAAACTTACAAGAAAGCTTGCTCGTGTCTGTTCTTTAAAGTCACAAGGGGTTAAAATACTCAGTCTTTCGAAGATATATCTTGTTGCGCTCAGCCGAGTGGTGAGTATAGAGGAGGAAATTATTCCACACCTCTCCTATTTGTAACAAAACCTCTTATAGGCATTTTACAAACACAATAATTTCTTCAGTGTTATGATAGTAAACGCACTCAGACTGTCTAAGTGAATACAATTGGCATAGTGGCACTGCTGCCTCACAGTGCCCAGGTCCTGGGTTTGATTCCTGACTTGGGTCGCTGACTGGGTGGAGTCTGTAGGTTCTCCCTGGTCTGCGTGGTTTCCACCCACAGTCTGAAAAACGTGCTGGTTCGGTGCATTGACCATGTTAAATTCTCTGTGTATCTGAACAGGTGCTGGGGTGTGGTGACTGGGAGATTTTCACGGTAACTTCATTAATGTAAGCCAACTTATGACACTAATGAACAAACTTTAAAAATTTTAAAGTAATTGGTAACTATCTTTGATACTGCTTTACTGTACAATCTCATACAGGTTTCTTCATATGATGGAGAACTCATAGCAAACAATGAGTGACTCTAGTAACCATGCCTTAAAGGGGCCACTACAGACTGTTCAAGAAAGACAACTCTTATTACATTTTCAAGGCCAGGAAGAACGTAACACCCCTCCTACTTCCGCAAAACTCCCACCCAATATATTACCAGTGCTTCTTCTGACAAATGCTATTGCTCCTAATAGATAGAATTTACAGCTCAGCTCCCTGTTAAAATTACCCCACTCTCCCTACTCCACACTGCCAATAATTGCAGCATTCACACTTATTTGTTCTTGTGTAAATGTGGTCTTCCCTTAAATGAGTCGGGGTTCACGTTAGTGACTTCAGGCAGCATCATTGTCCTGTCCACCCCCATGTATTTCCTCGGGAGGAGGAAAAAGTAAAACCCTCAAAAGTGATAAAATAAGAGGATCAAATAAGGGCCACTTCAGGCATTTCAGTGGGATTAAAAAGATTCTGAAGGATTTCATACATGGTAAGCATTAGAAGATTAAGTGTATGAAACTATAACGTCACTGTGGGATCTCTGATAAGATGAACCAAGATTGCGCATTCTAGGCCACTCTCATGAAACTGCCACAATCTGGCTCAAGTGTGCAAACAACCATGGGCTTCCAAGTCAATTATCTGATTGGCACTCTGAAACCAATATGTCAATCTGCTTAAAGGTAATGCCCCTTAAGAAAGAATGAAATAATTTTACAGTGGGAAGATCAACACAATGCAAAGGGAGTACTTGATTGGATAGTGGAAATATTATGCTAAGAAGAAAAGTGATTTAAAAAGAATATTGTTTCAAAATATCTGAGTGCAAGGAATATGAAGGTACCAAAGTACATTTTCTGATCAGCCTTGCCAGGTCTGCAGCTGTAGATCAGGTGCCGGGAATTGGAAATGCAGGCAGTCAGGCCTGAGACATGTTTTGCAGCAGATTTCTTCTGCATGATGGCTTAATTCATTTTCTTTTGCTAAGCGCATGCAAAAATATTTAAATGTGTGTCTCGGGCAAACTCTGCTTTTGACCTGCATTGCACTGTTTTCTTTGACAGCTCATTTCAAATAGACCCAAGGAAAGATACTGGTGCAAGACTTCTCAAAAGGAAAAAAAAAGTTTTTCAGTTTGATTTGTACAATTTCTGTGCAGATTGTTGTTTAGCTGGGGATTCTTTCAATATTTTCATAATTTTTATTATACATATGTATTATTGGAATAATTTATTGGCACAATAAGACGTTTACGTAAAACATGTTTTTAATGTTACAAAAAGATTTTTCAATGTCTATTAAGTCATTGAAATTCACTTTCAATGACTTAATACACAATAAAAGAGTTCCTTGCAGGAATTTAGCAGACATTAGAGTCATACAGTTGTCCAGGTTTACAGCATGGAAACAGGCCCTTCGGCCCAACTTGTCCATTCTGCACCTCTTTTTTAACCACTAAGCTAGTCCCGATTGCCCATGTTTGGCCCATATCTCTCTACAGTCATCTTACCCATGTAACTGTCTAAATGCTTTTTAGAAGACAAAATTGTACCTGCCTTTATTACTACCTCTGGCAGCTTATTCCAGACACTCACGACCCTGTGTGTGAAAAGATTACCCCTCTGGACCCTTCTGTATGTCTCTCCTCTCATCTTAAACCCATAACTTCTAGTTTTAGACTCCCCTGACTTTGGGGAATGATATTCACTATCCAGCAAATCTATGCCCCTCATTTCATAGACCTTGATATGATCACCACTAAGCCTCCTACGCTCCAGGGAAAAAGATCCCAGTCTATCCAACCTCTCCTTATAACTCAAACCAAACCATTAGTAGATGAAAAAGAGAGCTTGTTAAAGGAAGTCAATTTTCATAGGAACTTGCAGATATCTAAGTACAGAATGCAAAGTCTCATGGTGATCAGTGAGTGAAAATAAAGTTTATCAGTGATTCACTTTGATGTGCTTCAAATATAGTAATTCATGGTTAAATGGGACATGATGCAAGAAGCCAAAGGTTATTTGGGGTAGGTAGAATGTGGAGTAGAGGCCACAATCAAACCTGCCATGATCTTATTGAATGTCAGAGCAAGCTCAAAGGAACAAATGGCTTATTCTTGCTTCTAAGTCATATGTTCGTACGTTAGTCAGGCCTGACAGGAAGATCAGTAGGCACCTGAGCCGCAATGATCACAGCTACCATTATACCACTAGTCATTTCCTCAAGTTTGGTTAACCTACTTGTCAATAATTACGTGCATGTGCATGATGAGACAAACCTATGACAGTTAGATGACTATAGAGAGATATGGGCCAAACATGGGCAATTGGGATGAGCTTAGTGGTTAAAAAAAGAGGTGCAGAATGGACAAGTTGGGCCGAAGGGCCTGTTTCCATGCTGTAAACCTGGACAACCGTATGACTCTAATGTCTGTTAAATTCCTGCAAGGAACTCTTTTATTGTCTATTAAGTCATTGAAAGTGAATTTCAATCACTTAATAGGCGTTGAAAAATCTTTTTGTAACATTAAAAACATGTTGTTTTACGTAAACGTCTTATTGTGCCAAAAAATTATTCCAATAATACATATGTATAATAAAAATTATGAAAATATTGAAAGAATCCCCAACTAAACAGGTGAATAACCTGACTGACCAGGTTCACACCAGATGATGCCAGTATAAGCAACACTTTCAAGAGAGGGTAATGTTACTACAAGGTTCATAGAAAAGGTTTCAACATGTAACATAAATGAAGGCACAATAATGTTGATGGTAGTTCCAAAAATCCAGTGCAATGACCTGGATAGGTTATAAAGAAAGAATTGGCCCTTGTTGGTTATCTTCATGATTTCTGGAATGGAGGTAGAATAATGTGCTAATGCACCACAGCATTTGGAGCCAGTTAGAGGTCTTTTTTGCTTCATTTTAAAAATGCCTGCAGCTGACCGGTGTAAGTGTTGCATTCAATTGCCAGTGATAGAGTAGATTAGCATTTGCCCTCAACATCTATATCTGTAGTTCATTCCAAGTCAATATTGTTATATCATGGTATGGTCATAACATTCAGCTTGGCCAACACTTTCACCTTCTTTCCCACTAAAAAAAGCACCAGGAGCCTGATTTATCTACCCAATGTCATTGTTCTGTTGCATTTCAGAAAGTGCAGGGGATAACTCATAGGAGCACTTATGTCATCTGGGTATATGTTCTTGCAAGTTCTTTGCCAATGAGCTCTGCTAGAGATTCTCAGCTGACAGGTCAGGCCTTTAACCAAGTCACAAATCCCAGGACAGGATCATCTTAATATTGAAGGAGGTCCACTTGTACCATTGGAGTCACAAGAAGAAAGAGGAGTGTGCAGTGATGGGCATTTTGAATGGCAATCATGTTGGTCTTAGGAAGGACCTTTAACAGGCGCACAAGGGACGCATGCCTGTTCTGTAACTAGTAAAATGTTGGGTGAAATTCCTATCGTAGGCATACTTCAAACATGATCCAAAAGGTTGCTGCCAATGCAAGGGAAGCAACTGGAAAACACAGGTCTCAATGGAATTTCTGATGCCAGTGTAAATGGGAAAAACCCAAAAGATCTGCCCCAAATTCCTGCTTTCCTGCACCCTGTTGGTACAACTTGCAATTCTGTCCTCCTTCAACCCAAGAATTCAGGATCATGGTACTGATTTATTGTAAATTTAGATAAACTTTTCTACCATAACTGACATACCCATTCTGATGGTCACTCTTGTAAGGAAGTGGCAATGCATCGTGCAGTTAGATTACATTACAATGATTTAATGTGCAAAGCTCTCCAACATGCAAAGAGTAGAACTTTCAAGTGCAGCTTGAACATAGTGCATGGGTGAAGTATGGGTATGGATGAGGTGCAATCAAAGAGCTGTGTGAAGGCTTCACATGAGCCAGCAGGACATGGAGAGCATGTGGGAGATAACCCTGATTTGTAATATTGAGCCACATATCTGACACTGGGTGTTATAATTTACTGATATTGTAATATTTTTAAATTTTCTGACCACATTTCCATTATTCTAAATCCACAAGACAGCATAGTTAGCTGGTTATATTAGCTTCAGTTGGAGACAATGGGCTAAAAAAAAAAGGCAGAATTTTGTTTCTGGTGAGAAAACCAGCATTGTTCTCTCCAGATCTTCTGACAGTCAAAAAAAAAGGGTGTGTTTCACGCTATCATACAAGGAGGCGGGGCCTCAACACACCCGCAAAACCCAGCTACACAGGTATGAGGGTGCCATCTTTAAAGGGTGTCCTGATCATAACCTCCCTGCCAGTCTATCATGGAGGTTCTAAGGGCTCCCCTCTCCACCCCCAATCAGAATCAGCACTTCTCTACCATCATTCTCCACTCTGTAATCTTCGATCCCTTCCCCTGCCCCGACTTTCGGTCCGTTCCCCCACTCCTGATCATCATTCTGTCCAACCAATTTATTTGATAGTAAACCCACAAGCCTTTGGGGTTTGCCCTTTTATCACTCACCTAATGAAGGGGCAAACCCTGAAAGCTTTAACCTGGTGTTGTGAGACTCCTTACTGTGTTTACCCCAGTCCAACGCCGGCATCTCCACATCATCATCCTGTCCCCCAGCCCAATCAATCATCTCCCTTCTCCCCGACCCACCACAGTTTGAGCCGGAGGAGGCATCACTAAGGAGTAGCTCATGTCAAAGCCACACTGGGAAAGGTGAGCAAGGCCAAGCTGCCCCTACATCATTTACTCCTCATCCTGCATCCACATCTCTCCATTCATTGCTCACAAATGCAATCCCCTCGGCACCACCAATGGCAATTCTGCATCACTGGTTGAGCTGCAGAAGATTATTTTTCTTTCCTTTAATATGTTGACCAATGCATTCATTAGCCTTCATGGCTCCCTGCTGTGTTTATGACACTGCAGTTTCCCTCTGCTTTCCAATTGAAGATTTAAAACTGCTCCCCTGAGGCCTGTTAAAGGGCTTAGCAATGAGCTGAACAAGTAGTTAATTGAAGTGGCTCCTGGCTCCTCAGTCCGACTCCCTCCTTTGAAAATCAGATCACATTCCAGAGGCACTGGGATCCAAAGACACCCTCCAGGATCACAATTTTCAATGCACGCCCACTCCCAAATTATCTCCCCTCAAGCAATTGAAAATCCAGCCCCAAAGATTTTGCAATTGGAAACATAACCATGCAGGCAATCCGTCAGCTGAATCAGGAGGGAACTGTATGGGAAAAAGGATTGGAGGACAAAATGCGGAGGGGTTATTATATTTTAAATTAAGTAATTTACCCCACTAAAGTGGGTTATCCGTCACAATTCTATCACCTCACCCACCACGGAATTGGAGCAGGTGAGAGACAGGCAACAGAAATGTCAATTGACCTCGGGTGGGAATTTCTGTCTCTCTTGAGCAAGGCTGTAAAATCCCATCCGATCATCGATTTCTTATTTTTGTATCATTGCATAAAACTATGTTGCACTGATTAAACTAATTCACTCTGATCATCCCCTCTGTGCTACATACTTCATCTTACTAGGAAAAGTTGCTTTTGAAACAAAGTGAGCTGAACCTATTCGATCTAGATGTGAGACACAGAGCTCGGGTCGAAATAAAACTAAATTCTAAAAAGGTTGGTAATCACCTTTGCATCCATGTCATGCTGTGGAATGAGCACTCTGGCAACAAAAAAAAAGAAGCAGCCTTAGCAACATTCCTTTGTTTACCACAAAGTCCGTAATAACTTCTCACATCCCTTTATAAACAGCAATTGCACTAGGTTTTATGACCATTCATTCCAGTTAGGAGGGTTTTACAGGCATGAACGAAGCTCAGTCCATCATGCAATGACTCTGTCTACACTTTGCACTGTCTTAGAAAAGCAATCAGTGTAATCAAGGACCCCAGACATTCTCTCTTTTACTTTCTTCCATCAGGAAAGAGATACAAAAGTCTGAGGTCACATACCAGCCAACTCAAGATCAGCATCTTCCCTGCTGCCATCACTCTTTTGACTGGACCTACTGCATACTAACTTTCTCTACATCTTGGCTATGAGTGTAACACTACATTCTGCACCTTCGCCTTTCCTTCTGTATGAATGGACATATAGTAATACTTTGTCTATATAGTGTGCAGGAAACAATACTTTTTTATTTGATTTATTATTGGCACATGCATCAGTATACAGTGAAAAGTATTGTTTCTTTTATATTTCATTCTCTTGTAATAAATGTCTATACTCAATTTGTCTCGCTAATTACTTGCTGTACATGCAAACTAAATTTTTGTGATTCAAGTACCAGGACACCAAGATTGAGTTTTGATTTTTCTCAATTTAAATAACATGCTGCTTTTCTATTCTTCATGGCAAAGTGGGAAAGTTCACCTTTTCCCACTTAAACCCCATCTGCCAACTTTTCATCCATTTCTTTGCAGACTCACGATCTCCTCTTGACAATTTATTTCTTACCTACCTTTGATTTGATTTGTCACATGTATTAATATGCAGCTAAAAGTATTGTTTCTGGCGCTACAGAGATAAAGCATATCATATACAGAGAAAGAAAGGAGAGTGCAGTCATAGCCAGGGTGTAGAGAAAGATCAACTTAATGCAATGTAGGTCCATTAAAAAGTCCGATGGCAGCAGGGAAGAAACTGTTCTTGAGTCAGTTGGTACATGTCCTCAGACATTTGTATCTTTTTCCTGAAGTAAGAAGGTAGAAGAGAATATATCTAAGGTGTGCGGAGTCCTTAATTATGCTGGCTGTTTTTCCGAGGCAGCGGGAAGTGTAGACAGAGTCAATGGATGGGAGAGTGGTTTGTGTGATGGGCAGGGCTTCGTTCATGGCCTTTTGTAGTTTATTGCGGTCTTGGGCAGAGCAGGAGCCATACCAAGCTGTGATACCAGCAGAAAGGATATTTTCTATGTTCATCTGTAAAAGTTGGTAAGTGTTGTGGTGAGTAGAGTTTTCACTGTATACTCATACATGTGACGATAACAAATCAGATCAAATCAAGAACTCCATAATGGTTGAAAACCATTCTATCAAATAGCATTAGATCAATTCTGCTTGACTTTGAAAAGTATGTTCTCATACTGGGGCTAGTTGAGCCAGTTCATGAGTCATTTCGCAATGTTTACCCACTTCTTCACTTACATCTTAAAAGCATTGTGTTTTACTACGCAAGCATGAAAAGTCCTAAATTATTCATGCAGTATATCATAGACAGTGGAGCAAAGCTATTGTTGAGTTATTGTTATTTTGAGGACCATTACCCAACTTTATCCAATCTTCATCTCATGTCCTTTGAGCCCGAGGATCATGAGAATTGCAAGAATTTTTCCAAGAAAGTTCACCAGATCACAATATAAACACGTGGTAGTATATCTATTCAATATAATTGGGAGGGATGTTTTTAATAATTAATACTGCCGCGAGACTTTAGTTTCCCTTATGAAAATATGTATGGCCATTTTGTTTTTAGATGTACACTTGTTCCTTAATAATGGACGTTTATGTGAAATTTATTTCATAAATTTGAAGCAGAAATATGGTTTAAAATATAGCATCCATTCAGAATAAAAATGCCCAGAGCAATAAAAGGACAGAAACATTTCATAGACTCAGTAGTTTGTTACATGCTTGTTAGACTAATGTGATCAAAAGCTACCAATATCACCCTCTACTGGGGTGCCTTGTGATTGTCAAAGGAATCTGTTCTGTTGTTACCTGGCAAATTTGGTTGAGTGGATTTTACTTTTAAATTTTCTACTGTTCAATTTCTGCTTTTTTAAAAAAAACTTGACTTGCATTTTTAAACAACACCAATCAAATTAGGTTATTTTGCTTCATCAAACCGATCATATAGAAATGTTAACAACACATAGAGATGTCAGCATTGGACTGAGGTGGGCACAGTAAGAAGTCTCACAACACCAGGTTAAAGCCCAACAGGTTTATTCGAATTACGAGCTTTTGGATCGCTGTTCCTTCATCAGGTGAGTCACTTGAAGCTTGAGGGCCAATTAGAGGTTTTTCAGATTGAGAAAAGCAGCAGCCTGCAGTTGATGGTAAGTAACTGAGAGGGCACTTCAACATGGAGGCACCGTCTCATCAATTTGTTTTTATTTAAAAAAAAAAATCAGCCTTTGGTTGCACCCAGGTTCAGACAGGCAGGGAGGGCTTCCAGGCAGTTACACTGTCCGGGAAACTGGGAAATAACTGGAAAATGTCATCAGCCTCCTGTAAATGAGCTTAACAAGACTATTAAGAAGCTTAATTAGCAACTTGTCTCATGGGAAGAAACTCAATAAAAAAAATACACTGCTTGCATAAGGTAGGCAAAATGCAATAGCAAGACAACTCATATCAAAGTTCATTGATCAAATGTCACTCAAAGGTTTTGCTTCCTTCCTCACAGGAAGCTTAGAAAATGTTATGCCTCCTGTGGAGTGTGTCTTATTCATTAAACTCTTCACCTACAGCATCCTTCAAACAAATAATGCTAATATTGTATTCTACATGTAGTTGAACATAGCCTACTGTGGCATATTATCTATTTTAAGGCATAACTGATCAGAATACTGAAAGGTCTGGATAGAGTGGATGTGGCGGAGATCTTTCCATCAGTAGGTGATATTAGGATCCGAGGGCACAGCTTCAGAATAAAGGGATGACCCTTTAGAATCGAGATGAGGGGGAATTTCTTTAGCCAGAAGGTAGTGAATCTATAGAATTCCTTGCCACAAAAGGTTGTGGAGGCCAGGTCATTGAGTGTATTTACAACAGAGATAGATAGGTTCTTGATTGGTAAGTCAATCAAAAGTTATGGGGAAAAGGCAGGAGAATGGGGTTGAGAAATTTATCAGCCACAACTGTGTGGCACAGCAAGACTCGACGAGTTAATTCTGCTTGTATATTTTATGCTTTTATTATAAAACTAACATTTTAAGAGCTCACGAAGCAAATTGTAACATACGCAGCTTTCTGAAATAATAAATTTCCTTAACTTTTCCACTGTATTTTTTTTACAAAGGATGAATTCATAAAGATAAATTGGGGACTTTTTTCCAGCCTTGAATAACAATTGAAAACCTGTCACTTGGTTGAATCCTGACACAACTTATGAATCAATGCCCTATACACCCACAATGGGCTGATTTGCAGTTCATTCATTAGTTCCTAAATAGTAAATAGAATTTGAGATTGATTAGTTTTCAACAACCTTTCCTTGTCTATTTTTAAGCAGCCATTACTCTAAACTTTGGTGTGTGAACCTGGATCACCCATTATTTTCGACAGTAATTTGAATTAAGTATTAAGCGTACCCACAATGTGTATCAGTTTTCAATGACAGCAAATTTAAAAAGCCTGGCATTGAATTGATTATTCGCCAGATCCTGGAGAAATTGCCAAAATGCTTGGGAGGTATTCTTTGAAAGTGCACAGCAGGCAGCATCTAATTTCTGCCAACTATAGATGTCTTTACCGCCTTTGGTAATATCACAGTATGTATTCATTATTTTTAAGCTTAAGACATTTCCTACTCCAAGTGTCAAGGGCTTGACTTACATATGCACATGATATAGCAGAGTCAAATTTTGGCTTCAGGCTATCAAATGTCTGAAACATTAAGTAATGTGGCTGTTTAATAACTGTGGACAGTTATTCATTAATAAAAAAAAGTTGGAAGCACACGGAAAATATAGACAGATAGTTTTTTTACTGAGGAAGGTGACTAAATTGATGCAATAGTACCATAGAATATCAAATGACTCATGGCTGTGTCTAAGTTCTAATAATTAGCTAAAAAGAGCTTCTACATAATAAATGAATAATTACATTGAATAATACTGATAATTAATAATTCAGTGAAAACTGAAGGGAACTAATGGTCAAGACAAAAGACAGATCAAGCAGTAGTTTGAAGAATTTATAGTCACCACATTAGTGGGCTCAGTTCTTCAAGTTTTTTTGAATTAATGGTGGAATCTCACAGTACAGAAAGAGGCCACCAACCCATTATATATGCACCAACTCTTTGAAACACCTAACCAATTACTCCCTCTCCTTGGCTTTTCCCCCCACAGCATTGCAATTTTTATCTTTTCAAGTATTTATCCAATTTGTTTTGAAAGTTACTATTGTATTTGCTTCCACCACCCTTTCAGGTTGTGCATTCCAGAATGGGCAATATTTGTGAGGTGTAATTGTAAAACATTAATTATTCACTCCCAGTTCATTAAAAATACAGATTACTTTATCATAAGAAAAGGGCCTGGAGCCATTTATTTTTACTAACAGAACCTAGGCTGTACCCTTTGGTGAGCAAGACATTTAATGTATACACTATGCTGTCTTAATGTCATGCATTTATACATGAATTGCACATTAAACGTTCATTATAGTTAGCAAAGAAAATTGCTGCAGTTCTTCCAGCTGTCCCACTTAAATTACTCGAGGGTGAAGGACACTAATTTCCTCATTAGGAATTTTGGGCACTTCGCACTACACAGACCATTTAATGCTTCGTTTGTACCACAAAGATGTGTTTCAAAATGGTGGTGACTCTTAATTAATATCAGCAGTGCAGCAGAATTGCAAGTCCCAATTTAACTGTGTGCTTCTCTCTCAAGTCATCTTCCCTGGAATAAAATCAGATTCTAAACATTCATGTTACATTAAAAAAAACCCTGCAAGTTAGGTATAAAAATTAAAGAAGCCTGGTTATTTATCTCCTGAGCACAAAAATAATCAGCATCAACATTTCATGACCTTTAATCAGAATTTTAACTTTCTCCACAGGTGCTGCCAGATTGTGAGTATTTCCAGTATTTTCCATTTTTATTTCAGACTTCCAGAATCCACAGTAATTTTCTTTTACAAAGAAATCAGGATATTTAAATATATTGCGACTGGAGTTTGGAGTTTGAGACAGAAATGTTCCTGTATCCTGGATTTTTGTAGTTTTATTACAGTCGGGTACTTGGCCTTCAGGTATAGAAGGGCATTAGATTTTTTAAATATTAATTTGTCATTTTTTGAATTCAACATGTGGCCTTTTATTAAGTGAAGCCTTGCTCCCTGAATCCCTTGCAGAGAACACAGAAACCTTTTCATTTTATTTGCCGTTTTGTCACATGCCTCATGTAATCTTAGAGAACATTTAAAATAAGGAATTAACTTGCATTTATGCAGTGTCTCCTTATCCTCTGGATGGCCCACTTCACTTTATCATCAAAAGGTTACTGATTTTCTGACAGAGTCACATAGACTAGGCCTTCTCATTAGCTTTAACTTTCAAAAAGTTTGGTAACCACTGAGAGAGTAAGTGAACAATAAAACAGTAACAATGACACAACATAGATTTTGCATTTGACTTAAATATTTCTGTGACTAGGTAGAAAATAATAGTCATGACTACGACTAAACTACAGGGATGATCCTCCCAAAGAAATTGTAAGTGTTGACTTTGAGTAAAAACTGGAGTAAATCATATGGATTTTTCAGCAGGATTTTCAAAATGAATCTTCCCACACTGTGCATCACAGAGTGCTGACCATGAACCATAGTGAAAATCTGTGGGTAGGGACAATTCCCGCTTGAGAGGCTGAAATCAGTGCACTGAGTGGGCCACTGTGCATTTGTGGTCTGTCAGCGCCGAGATTGGTACACGTGCAATGGCCTCCTGATCTCTGGCCAGCTCAAACATGAGCCATCCCTGCAACCCCGCATCACTGCCCCTCAAACCAACCCCTCTATGGCCCAACTGCTGGCCCCCAGACCCAACAGGGTCTCTAAGCAGCCCCCGTACCCCCGATCTCCCAATCCCAGTGCCCCTCCCTCCACCGTCAGCTATCTAGCTGAGAGAAAATAACTAAAACCTGTAACATTTCTCTCAAAGTGTATCAGCTTCTTTTTACATTAGAAGCTGGTTTTCAACTCCTTATGTAGAATGACAGAATTAAAATCTCCATAATTATGTTAAATGTGTCATTTTTGTTATAATGATAAACAAATCATCCAGAAGTTCTCCCTTCAACTACAGGTGACTACTGGTATGAAATATCTGCATTTAAATGTTTTGTACTTAGTTAAATGACCCTGAAACCACAAGGTTGATTAGTTATTGGGCTACCAGCAAATAAACCTGTGGACCGGCCTGCTGATCCTTACTGAGGAGAGCATAATCGACTTTGAAATGGGGTACCCCATCAAAATGCTACCGGAGAGGTATACAACCTGGGCGGTTATTTTGTTGCAGCGTACCAGCTGTGTGCTGACATAATATTAAGCAGCCCGGAAGCCAGTCCCATTGGGAGGATAGTAGGTTTGGATGGTGGGGATGAACAGTGATCTTAGAGGTGGGGGGCACAAGATAACAGCAACCCACAATGTACTTTTGTAGCATGGAGGAAAAGTCCTGGTTTCATGAATATTCCCTCTGGCCAACTTCAAAACTCTTCTCAGTTACTGACACAGCCAGCAAATAAACTCAACGCTTGCCATAGTTGACAAAAGCATAATAAAACAAAGACCATAGGCAAAGACATTTCAAAATAGATTTCAAGCTGTTAATAAAACTATTCCCAACAATACTCAATAATTTTTTTATATGTGCAATGTCTGACCTAAGTTCACTGGAGAAATTCAATTTTAAATGGTAATGATGAACATTTTGTAGTATGCATTTCAAAATTGTTATAGCTAAGCATTATCACGATTACAGGAAGGTGACTGAGTAAAAACTACCTTCAGCATCAGCAGACATTTTCAATTGTACAAAAAAAATCTGTTTTTCTAAAAAAAAAGAAAAATGGCTGCCACACATCACCTGATTTCTGATACTATAAGTTGACCACTTCTTTGAAAAGTTTTCATATGAATTGCATTGCAGACCTGTTGAATGGAATGTCACACCTAGAGGTGTCAAAGCAAATTTTAAATGGGGCAATAAAAATGCAAAGTACTGGACTTTAATCAATTTCTCATTCTATAAAGACAATTCAGAACTATTACCAACCAGATACTCATCAGATATTCAAAATGTTCTGTGAAAGTCACAATAACTCTATCACATTGACTTCTATCTTGAAATGTTTTAAAAGTTTAGAAGATGAAAAGATTTTTTAAAAATGGATTACATTGGTCTGCAATAATGACTGCGGGACATGCAAAATAACTTCTTTTCTGGGAATATATACTGACTGGAGTTTTTAAAAATTGGTTCTGCCACGCAGAATCAGAAGAAGGAGAAAAACAAAACATGAGTATAATCTAAAAACATTCCTGGAAGAGAGTAGTGAAGAACTCCGCCCCCCCGCATCTGAATTTAAAGGAGTGTCTTCAGTGAAGTGTAGACCTGAATCAAGTCAACTCCAGAATTCTACAGGAAACTAATTAATTTCAAATGGCCACAGCATTCAATAATCTGTAGCTCAAAGATAAGCAAATGACTTAATCACATGTACTTTTAACATTTTATTGGTCTCTAACTTTACTACTTCTAATGTGTGTGTGTGAGTGTTTGCATCTTTAATTTTTTTTAGGTTTAGCAACTAATAAACTTATACTTCCTTTGACTCAAGAAGCCCCTATTTGATTGGGCTAGAATTCAAAAGCAAAGATGTACTTCTGAGGCTGTATAGGCTCTGGTCAGACCCCATTTGGAATACTGTGATCAGTTTTGGGCCCCATATCTAAGGAAGGATGTAGTGGCCTTGGAAAGGGTCCAGAGAAGGTTCACAAAAATGATCCCTGGAATGAAGAGCTTGTCGTATAGGAACAGTTGAGGACGCTGGGTTTATACTCATTGGAGTTTAGAAGGATGAGGGGGGATCTTATTGAAACTTACAGGATACAGCGAGGCCTGGATAGAGTGGACATGGAGAGGATGTTTCCACTAGTGGGAAAAACTAGAACCAGACAGCACAATCTCAGGTTAAAGGGACGATCCTTTAAAACAGAAATGAGGAGGAATTTCTTCAGCCAGAGAGTGGTGAATCTGTGGAACTCTGTCACAGAAGGCTGTGGAAGCCAGGTCATTGAGTATCTTTAAGACAGAGATAGATAGGTTTTTGATTAATAAGGGGATCAGGGGTTATGGGAAAAAGGCAGGAGAATGGGGATGAGAAAAATATCAGCCATGATTGAATGGTGGAGCAGACTCTCTGGGCCAAATGGCCTAAGTCTGCTCCTATTACCTACGGCTCCTTATGAACAAATACAATAGAATTGGAAACTACATCTGTGGGAAAATAAATCTGAACGTTTTTGTTGTGACCAATCAAGGGGGCTGAATATAAGGCGAGGAAACTCACTTCCTCCTCACTGGGCTGTAACAGCATTCCATTAAACTCATTCATTATTTTTTGTCTCCAGTGTGTGATAGCAATACCTGAATATTCATCCTCATTGTAGATATGCAAAAGGATGACTCTCTTAATGGCTAAAAAGTCTAAATCACACTCCCAAACAAGACATGTTCTACTTTGGCAGGGATGGAACTGGAAGTTGGGACAGAATTCACATGTGAACATTACAGAGCAGCTGTCCATTTCAGTAACTAGCTTCCTCCACTGAAATGGAATTTTGTAGGCCAGGAGTGTGAAACCCAACTTACACAGATTATAATAGGTAAGAGGAGGTCCAAACTGATGGATTTGTTCGGATAGCCAGAATACTCCTTTGGAGAGTTAAGGTACCTCTTGGATCTCCTTCTAGGAACATTTGGCTGAGGTAGGACAATTGTAATGGAGGTATGGTATCCTTTAGGCACCTTTTGGGTTTGTTAAAAGTAAACAGGATAGTGCGTCAAAAGTGCAGAAAGCCATTTGAACAGTCAAGCTGTCAAAGGACTTTCAAGTTGTCAAAGAACTGTGAAGGAATTGTGAAAGAGTGAGGAACTGTCAAATGGTTGTCCAAGAACTATCAAGGCACTGTCAAAGAACTGCCAAGGCATTAAGGAACTGTCAAAAAATTATAAGGATGGTGGGTGAATTGGCATGAAAGGAGTAAGGGCAGTGGATGGTGGGCATGGGTTGGCATGCATTGACATTAAGTTAGCATAGGAGTTATAAGGGGCCATGAGGATATAAGGCATATTAAGGGGAGTATGAAGGAACACGGGATGGTGGAGGGGCTTATGTTAGCAGGAGATATGTTTAGGGACATGAGATGGTATAGATGGTATGAGGGCTCTTGGGGAATGTGTGAGAAAAAGGTGGCATGAGGAGTGTGTATGGAGTATGAGGACGGTGAGGTGTTGAGGGCTGTTTTTTTTTAATCATTTAAAAAATTTATTTCAATACAGTGCCTTCCACCCAGTGCGCCTCCATATCCGGCAGCCTCCTACTCATTCCGGAGGTGGCGCCAACTTAAAACAATTATTGCAATGCACTAACTGCAATCTAAATTTTGATCACACAATTGGAATGAATGTTTCCACCAATGTTCATTAACTGCTTCAGATATCATTCACACAGGCACTATTGCTGGAATTCACAGTACTGAATGTGGATTCAATCACATCACTTAATGGATCAGTAGCATTCTGCATAAAAATACTGAAGTAGCAAAAATTATATTTCATTCAAAACCTAAAAATAAAAACAATTCAAGGTAATAATGGTTTGAACCCTCAATCCAAGGTTGATAATGTCAGGCTAATTGGACATGATAGCTAAGTGATTATAGAACTGAATGAGCAACCTAAAGATCATGAGTTCAGTTCCCAACATGTCAAATTGCAAAACTAAATTCAATAAATGTATTCTGCTGGCTGGCATAATTAGAGATGCTCTGAAAATCCATCAAATTATTGTCAAAATTCAACAGGTTCACTGACACCCCTCAGGGGCACAAACCTGTCACCCTTACCTCACCTATGACTTCATTCCAATACTGTAATAAAGAATTATCTGATACTGTTGATTTTTAATCCCTTGGGATAACAAGTAATTGACAGTAAATAATGCCTAACATCCCAAGAGCAAATCTATAAAAAGAACTAATAACTCTGGAAGCAGTAACACCAGCAATCTTTGGGAACAGGTTGTCCCCAGATCTTAAGTGCATAGATTTATATTCATTTGTATGCAATTTCTATGGTGCATCTCAAAAGGCTGACAAGCAATTTAGGATGATCTGGAGATGCTGGCATTGAACTGGGGTAAGCACAGTAAGAACTGCATCTGTTAAAAACTAAAGCAATTTAGGGGCAGTGATGTTCAGATAGGGGAAGTGGATCAGCAACAACTTTTCCTTTGCAAAACACCTATTCTTCAGATATTACTTGGGCACTAAAATCATGAACCTTGCTCCACTATGTTCTGTTTTGCATACCCTATTTTGTAGATGATAATTTGTTCTTGGAGAACTTACAATGATGATTCACTTACAAGCATGATATCTGAGATTTTGGAATTGAGTATAATGAGAACTGAGTAATCCTGGGTACATTATATTCCCTCATGGTGAGAAAGTTACAGGATGATCCGATCATTTAGTACTCATACTAAAGGGGCTGACAGAATAGACACGGAAGTATCCATTACTAGAGTAGAAAAGTACAATTCAAGGGGACATAATTTTAGAGTTTCAGCAAGGCTGGTGACAAAAAAAAATCCAGAGTGTTGAATTAAAGCAAATTACTATGGTTGCTGGAATCTGAAACCAAAAGAGAAAATGCTGGATAATCTCAGCAGGTCTGGCAATATCTGCAAGGAGAGAAAAGAGCTGATGTTTCGAGTCCAGATGACCCTTTGTCAAAGCTGAACACCAGAATGTTGAATGTTCTCAGGTTCAATTCAAATATTAAAAGAGAGATAATAGAGATCTCTATAGAGATAGGTTTTTTGGGAGTAAGAAATGTGGAGAAACATAGAGATGGTGAAATCATTGCGAGGGAGCAGCAGGGGGAAGCAGCCAATTTAAAAATATCAGAAATATTGGCCTGGATTTTTGCCCTTGAGTTAGGTAAGAAGAGTCAGGAAAATTCCAGGTGCAGCGCATGTGCCTAAGGAAAAACTGCCCACAAACACAGGTATTTTATAGTTGGGCTTTCAGCCAAGCTCTTATGCGTTTAGAATACCACGCCCAAAGGAAACATTGTTTGAATGACAACTCAGACTCTGATCTCTGTCGTCAATTTCATAATGTTTGTTGAAAAAACTCAAGTGGTTTCAAGGGTTTGTGATGTGGTTTTTGAAACCTCAAAAGGTCTGGCTGATTGATAACTTTTCTAATGCTTGGAAGAAAGTATCACTGGATTACATATTTTGAAAGCTATTTTTTACCCATCCCACTACACACAATTGGTCCTAGAAAATGTATAAAGAGTCAGTAAGCATGGAAGAGGTTGAAATTTGGCATGGGGGTATGAGGGTTTGAACTTACATTTTAAAAGGTCCCCTCAAGCATACTGGGGTTCAAAACTGCTCTAAACAGCCATACACCATGACTCCTCAAAAACATTGCCTGACTATCAAATTTGTAGAGGATTAAGATTTGACTACCTTTAAAATAGTGCTGGTCAGCTCGAGAGTGCCAGATTCAGGCTTTTGATAGGAACCAGCCCACATCCATTAAAGACACTTCCAGAAATTAGACAGTTTGGGATGGAGTTGGAATTCCCAGAATTGGAACAGTCCTGCCATTTTAAAAGGATTCTTGAGCCAACACAACTCGGTGAAAATCCAGACCATCATTCAAAAATCTTTGATTTAAAACATGCTGCATATGCCTTCTGTGTCAATACATGCTGGACACAATAATATTTACTCCCAAGTTTGCGAGGAAGTCAAAACTACAAAAGGGGTTTATTCAAAAAGCATTTTTACAACATCTCTGCAATGTTTTCCTTAATTTTTCTTTATGTTGCATAAATTTTGCAAACAATCACAGCAATTATTCTGGTGCTTCTTTCTCCCCCTAACAATTGTAGATTGATTAATTCTTTGGACAAAAAACCTGAATGCCAATGCACAAAAGACAATTAACAACTGGATGTGGGAGGGCTGGTGAGCTCGTTAATGCAGTGCCATGAGTAGATTTTTGTGAGGTGACGATACATTCCTGGCAATGATAAAGTGTAAAATGTGACATAATGTGGTGGGCAAGATCAAGATTGCCATTGCATCCATGACAGGCAAATGCAGAAACTATGTTAGGCTTGGAAGAAGGGTGGCCAATCTTTGGGGCGGGGTGCTAATTCCAAGCAAGCATTCTTATTGCATTTTTCCAGGACAGAATGTATCACACTCGTGCAGTAATGCCAAATGAAAGTGACGAATAGAGACTTAACAGTCATAGAATCTTTACCTGGTCTGAATCTGATTCATCCGAACCTACTGAAAGAAACAAACGTAGAAATTGCAGAGGCAATTTCTTCCAAAGCCCCCTGTCCCCCCCGGATCTACTGGAGAATTGGAAGATTCCAAATGTTGCCTGTTTAAAAAAACGATAAAATAATCTGGGCACCTGCAGGCCAGTCAGCCTAACATCAGTGGGGCGGGGGGAACAATAATCTGGGACAAAATTAATTAGCATTAAGTTCAAGCTTGAGTTATAACTAAAGCCTGCAGGGATCTGTTTAAGGCCAATCATATTTCAGTGACCTGATCAGGTTCTTTGATGTGAAGGAGATGGTGCATGAGGATCGTGCAGTTGATGCTGTGCATATGGACATTCAAAGACATTTGAAAAATTAGCACATAATAGATTTATTAGAAAAATTAAAGGATAAATAGACAATGGCACCATGGATACAAAATTGGATAAATACATTTGATGAAAAAGTACCGGGCAATGGGAAAGAGGAGGGGAATGCGACTAACTGGACAACTCTTTCAAAGATCTGACACAGGCATGATGGGCTGAGGGGCCTCCTTCTATGTTGTATCATTTTACAATAGAAAATGAAAAGAATTAACTGAATACAAAAGAAAAAAAAATCAAAATACAACAGAAAAAAAGGAAGTAGTTTGAAAGTAAACTTCAATACAGTGACTATTATGAGAGACTTGTATTATAAGTGTCACTTGCTGTGTATCTAAATTCAGTGTGATTTTTGATTTTGTCCAATGTTTAATATTACATGCTGCATTTCGCAATATCATGGTTGCAGCAGGATGGCAGGCAACAAAGTCATGAACATGCTTGGAATAAAGCCACAATTACCTTTGTTTTCCCACTGGTTGGCTGTGTTTGACCTGTCACATGGCCTCGCCTTGACAGAGATGCTGATGCTGAGTTCAACTAAAGCTATTGCAAGAACACTGTCATAAATCATACACATACACACAGGATGATAGTGGGTCTTATGCAAAAAATATCTTCCAGTGGAAAAAACCTAAAGAATATAGTAGCTGATTCAGGTTTTCTTTAATGCATCTGCATTGCTCTGCATTCAGGAATAATAATGGTTACTATGGGGGTGATCTTTAGCCCATTCTTGCCATCCGCAGAAGTGCCTGAAGGGCTCAAGATCTGAAAGTCACAGATCTTGCTGGCGAGATCGTGCCATAATGGGTGTGAACGTGATTTCCATACATTTTAATATTATTAATACGCTTCCTCGCCAGATACTAAATCCCCCCACCCCTCACATTTTCAAACCGTGACGTTTACAACAGGTTCGTGCAGACATGGATTGTGAAGGTGAGTATAACCTCTGGGAAAGAGGGACATGGCCAGTTGACACTATGCCCATGCCAACCTGATGGTGCTGACCTGTGCCAAGGGGTGGAGCTCAGTCTGAGCATCATGGGGGCAGATACATTTATATGTGGTGGTGAACTGCAGCAGACAGGGGAGAATGGAATGCCAGCGATGGCCATTTCAGGGATGGTGGGGAGAACATGTGTGCCAGCTCCGGCTATAGGGGCCAATGAAGGGGAAGGAGCCGATGATTGGATGGGGGGGAGGGGCTGCATATACATTATACGTTATACAGCTCCATGCTGATTTCTGGTGTGGAGTCGATGGTGCTGTAAACCTGGTGGCCAGAGACCTGGGGAGGCATGGCACCGAGCGAGAAGCCTGCTACACAGCCTCTGCTCGAGTCTCCCAACCCGCTGCGCTGCTAAAGCAGTATAATTTATTCAAATGGATATTAAATCTCATTAGAGGGATCAGGACTGAAGTCTCCAGGCCTGCTAGAGTCTCCACCCTGCCAGCAATGTTTTACTGCAGGGGGGTTTACAATAGTAAAGGAGCACAGCACGCTGGGAGAATCACCATTCCACTCCCCCTAGCTCCCCCCATCCTTACTCTGCTAGTCACACCTGCTATCATTACCAATCTCTTTGTCTTGTGTTCCAATTTTGATCATTTAATCACTCCTGCCCTCTAACCTATAAGAGACCTTCCTTTTTGCTCCATCTTCCCCTCCCCTTTTTCAACAACAGAAAACTCATCATATTTTCACCTCTTCAGTTCTGACAAAAAGTCACACTGGACTTGAAACATTAACTCTGTTTCTTCTCCACGGATGCTGCCAAACTGCTCAGTTTTTTTTCCTGTTTTTATTATAGCTTGCAAGAAGCCTGCGGGGTGCCTGTATGATTGCTGTGCAGCCATGCACACGTACATCTTAGTCTGATTGTTGGTTCCAAGTATGCGTAGAGGCACTACTTAAGTTTAACCAACTAAAACCATGCAGTTTTCCAGAACTGTTATTACTGTATTTATCCAAAACTGTCAGCAAATGATAGGTGCAGGAGTCATTAAGTGTGAGAATGAATAAATATGAATTTTAAATGTATGCCAATAGTGATGGGGTGCAATGATTTGACGGTTTCTTTAGAATGCAATGAGGACTCACACTGTACCAAAATAATTTCTTACTAATATCACAGTAATAAGGGTTGTCATCTTCTATTGATGACAGTCATTTTTCTAACTCTGATACAATGGAGGTGAAAATACTCTGATAATAGTTATAGTTTTAATTAGCAATCCGATCCAACCAAAATTATACAGAGCTCAGAAAACATTATTCTACAAGCAGTCATTTTTCTTGTTGTTCTAGAAATCTAAAGAAGTAGATCTTCACATCGTTAATGCATTTCAGTTTAACAACAGGAAAATAATCTAGACATTCTATCATAGAATTCTGCACTGGCCTGGATTCCCTATGGAGAATTCCATCGAGATTATTTACGCATTTATCACTAGTTAATGTGATTTAGTGTTGCACACAGAGATAAAAATTGTTTAGGCTGATCAGCAGGTATGAAGATTGTCCTATACCTGGTCTAGCGATACGGGCAACACATGCTGCTGACTGGTCACTCAGGAAAGGGTTCAAATGTGTGCCTGACTAGCACTTTTTTTTACCCTTTTGCAGAGCATGGGTTTTGCTAGCTGGGCCAATATTTATGGTCCTCATCTTTAATTGCCCTTGAGGAAGTAGTGGTGAGCCATATTTTTGAGTTGCTGTAGTCTGTGGTGTTTTCTTCTTCTTTGGCAGTCCCTTAAGGTCAAGGATGGCTCCATGTGATGTAAGTGCACCCAAAGTGCTATTTGGAAGGAAGTTCCAGGACTTTGAGCCAGTGACAATGAAGGAATGGCCATAATTCTATGTTATGATGGTATATAGCTTAGAACCAAACATGCATGTGGTGGTGTTCACATGCTTCTGTTGCCTTTGTCCCTTTAAGTGCTAGAGATCATGAGTTTACAAGGTGCTGTTAATTCTTGATGAGTTGCTGCATTGCATCTTGTAGATGGTATACACTGCTGTCATTGTTCACCGGTGGTTGAGAAAGTGAATGTTGGAGGTGGTGGATGGAGTGCCAATCAAATGTGCTGCTTTATCTTGTATAATGTCAAGCTTGTGAGTGTTGTACTCATCCAGGCAAGTCAGAGTATTCCATCACACTGCTGACTTGTGCCTTATAGATGGTGGAAAGGCTTTGGGAGTCAGGAGGTGAGTTACTCACCACAAAATTCCCAGCCTCTGACCTGTTCTTCTAGTTACCGTATTTATATGTCTAGCCCAGTTCTGTTTCTGGTCAATGATAATCCCAAGGATGTTGATAATGAGAGGTTCAATGATGGTAAAGTCATAGAATGTCAAAGATTGCATTCTCTCTTGTTGGAGATGGTTGTTAATAGCACTTGTGAAGTGCAAATGGTATTTGTCACTTACGAGCCCAAGCCTGACTGTTGTCCAAGTCTTGTTGCAGATGGGCATGGACTACTTCAAAACCTGAGGAGTTAAAAGTGGTGCTGAGCACTGCACAATCATCTGCAAACATCCCCATTTCTAACTTTATGATGGATGAAAGGCCATTGGTGTAGCAGTTGTAGATGGGCAGGCCGAGGACACTACCCTAAGGGACTCATAGAACATAGAAAAACTACAGCGCAAACAGGCCCTTCGGCCCACAAGTTGCGCTGATCATATCTCTACCTACTAGACTTACCTATAACCCTCAATCCTTCCAAGTCCCATGTACTCATCCAGAAGTCTCTTAGAAGACCCTATCGAATCTGCCTCCACCACCACTGCCGGCAGCCGATTCCACACACCCACCACCTTCTGAATGAAAAACTTACCCCTGACATCTCCTCCGTACCTACTCCCCAGCACCCTAAACCTGTGTCCTCTTGTGGCAGCCATTTCAGTCCTGGGAAAAAGCTTCTGAGAATCCACTCGATCAATACCTCTCAACATCTTATACACCTCTATCAGGTCACCTCTCATCCTTCATCTCTCCAAGGAGAAAAAACCGAGCTCTCTCAACCTATCCTCATAAGGCATGCCACCCAATCCAGGCAACATCCTTGTAAATCTCCTCTGCACCCCCTCAATGGCTTCCACATCCTTCCTATAATGAGGCAACCAGAACTGAGCACAGTACTCCAAGTGGGGTCTGACCAGGTCTCATACAGCTGCAGCATTATCTCCCCACTCCTAAACTCAACTCCTTGATTGATGAAGGTCAGTACACCATAGGCCTTCTTAACCACATTCTCTACCTGCAAAGCCGATTTGAGAGTCCTATGAACCCAGACCCCAAGATCCTTCTGATCTTCCACATTGCTAAGAGTCTTACCCTTAATATTATATTCCTTCATCACATTTGACCTGCCAAAATGAACCACCACACACTTATCTGGGTTGAAGTCCATCTGCCACTTCTCCGCCCAGTCTTGCATCCGTGATGGCCTGGAGCTGAGATATTTGATCTCCAACAACCACAACTATCTTCCTTTATTGCTAGGTAAGACTTCAGCCGGTGGAGAGTTTGCCACATGATCCCCTCTCACTAATTGGTGGTGATTTAATCTGAGGATCACCACATCTCAGGCAAAGGGCAAAATTGTGAAGTGGAGGTTTCATGAATAACCTCATCTGGTACCCAGGCTGTTGGCATCGCTCCACATCATAGAATATACAGCTTGCTCCTGCTGAAATGCAGTCAGGGTGGAACTACCAGCAAATGGTGCAATATATTGCCAAAGATATAGTTGCAGACCTTCCAAAAGATACAAAAGTCTGAGGTCACGTACCAACCAACTCAAGAACAGCTTTTTCCCTGCAGCCATCAGACTTTTGAATGGACCTACTTTACACTAAGTTGTTTTTTTCTCTACACCCTAGCTATGACTGTAACACTACTTCGGCACGCTCTCCTTTCTTTCTCTATGAACAGTATACTTTGTCACAAGAAACAATACCTTTCACGGTATACTAATACATGTGACAATAATAAAACAAATCAAATCAGAAGGATACAGATCAAACTTGTTGCTGGCTGCTAGCATCATTATATGGAGTGATCAGCCATTCATCAGTGACATTATCAGAAGCCATATTTAATCTCCAGTGAAAGAAAGGTTGTGGGACTAATAACCAGGTAGGTACAGGAATGATTAAGACAGTCAGGAACAAAAGTTAAATAAAGCTTAGTTTAGTTTATTCATTAGTGTCACAAGTAGGCTTACATTAACACTGCAATGAAGTTACTGTGAAAATCTCCTGGTCGCCACACTCTGGCATTTGTTTGGGTGCACTGAGGGAGAATTTAGCATGGCCAATTTACCTAACCCTCACCAGCATATCTTTCATACTGTGGAAGGAAACCGGAGCACCCAGAGGAAATCCATGCAGACACGGGGAGAACATGCAGACTCCACACAGACAGTGACTCAAGCTGGGAATCGAACCCGGGTCCCTGACGCTGTGAGGCAGCAGTGCTAACCACTGTGCCACAGTGCTGCCATTTATGTGGCAACCTCATGAAGAAATCGAAATTTCTCAGGTTGAGAGGATCAAACATTAAAATCTCACCTTTATAAAAATGTCTACTCACAAGACCTTTGAGGCAGAATTGCTGCAGAGTCACCTGGTGGTCAATTTAAGGAACTTCATGCAGACATAAGCCCAACATTTGGATAGGGAAATCATTTTCATATGAAGCTTTTATATGGACAAAGGTCTTGCACTCAAAAAAAGGATACCTCATTACATTGTCACCAGAGGTGTCACAGGTAAATGTAACCTAGCAAGGGTACTTGAAAAGTTTCTTCAGGAATGTTGACTAACCAAATCAAATCTGGTCCACTGGTGAAGCAAGGATAGATGGCAGAAGATAATTGAACCGGGGCGCACAAATGTAGTCAAGCTCCTGTTTTAAAGACATAATTCTGCAATTGTTATATATTATTGGATTTACCCAAATTTAAGTTTTAAGGGAAGTAGACTTGGGCGCAGTGAGGGAATTCTGATCACTGTGGTTCAGACTGAGGAACTGGAACACAGAATACTGAAGCATTGCACCATTAAGACAGAAAAGTGCATTCACAAGGCACTGCTTCGAGTAGCACTAACAGACTACACCAATTCCCTGGAGGCAGACTGTGGACTGCTGTGTGCAAAACATCCCTTGCTGATATAAACGAGGAGACCCAAACAGCTTGTGGCCTGCAATGCTGTCTTCCTTCAGGAAATCAACGTACCATGGTCTGTGTAGCACTGCAGATAGCTTTCCTCCCCTGAAAGTTTACATTGGCAGTTTCCTTTATAAAGGTGAGCTGAAAAAAGCAAGAAAGGTGAAGTTGACACCATTCTGCAACAAAAACATAACTGATAAGAAGGTCCTGTCGACAGGCATTCCACAAAGTCATAAATTTTTGATCCAAAAATGCAAGTCAAACTCCCTTGGTGAGGCACGTGGGGCACCAAGAAGTAATCCCGTTCCCATTTTTAAATTAAACATCCTGCCTTTATTCCTAGTATAGAATCCTAATGTTCACATTTACAATACAATTGTCCGAGCAATTTGTCACAATGTAATGAAATGTAATGTAACTCGTGGCTGCAACAAGGGTCCAATTACAAAGTGCCCAACTCACATGTGCTGTTTCATTATAAATGTGGATACTAAAAGATATATTTCAAATTGAAAGGAACTATATGCATGAGACTTTTAGTATATTGTATGTACACAATATATAGATATATACAAACAAATACATCATATGAAGAACATATGTAACATATAGGTACCCAGACCCTGGCACCTGTGATGTTACCTGGTTCCCACTGCTTTTTTAACTGGTGGCCCGACTGGGGAGGCTTTTGTGTTATTCCAATGAGATGAAGGGAGTGGGATGATAATCTAGGGCCAGAAGCCCAAACAGTACATTTTTTTTTACTGTTTTTAAAAACTTGTCTTGTGGTGCTAGGAGGCACAAATGTTAAAGAAGATTTATATATCTGTGCTCTAGGCTCCCCGCACTCTTCCTCAAGGCGAGACCCCCTTAAAATCTGCCCGTGACTTAGTTTGGTTCCTTTAGTGTTAGCTGGCAGCCTCCTGCTCACTTCCAGTGAACAACTAGTGGACTTGGGAGAGGAAGAGAGGTCAAACCTGGGTTCCGAAGGTTCATGAGGTGCATGCCTATGATGGGGGGATTGTCCAGAGGAGAGATTTTGTATACAAGGCATAGATCTCCTGCAGCTTAGGAAAACGAGAGGTGGTCTCAATGAAACAAAAAAAATCTTCAGGGGCTTGGCAGGATACATACCGAGAAAATATTTCCCCAACTGGGGAATCTTCAACATGGGGTCACGGTGACAGAATAAAGGGCCGGCCATTTTAGACTGACACGAAGAGAAATTTCTTCACTCAAAGATTTGTGAATCTTCTGAAATTTCTACCTGAAAGTGCCATAGGCAGTCAGTTATTGAGTATTGTCAAGGAGTTTATAGGTCATGAGGTACTAAAATAATTAAGGGATATGAAAACAATAGGATAAGATGGTGATGATCATCCATGATTATTGAATGGTGGAGCAAGCCAAACGGCCTTCTCCTATTCCTTAAGTTCTTCTGTTCCCATGTTCAGGGACATGAGGATGAGGACCAGGAGAACCATCTATGCTTCTACGTCTGAAGTCAGCAGCGTTTGATGCTCACCACAAATCTACTCTGGCTTAAAATTATGCCGAGAGATTCTGAAGATAAGACTGCCTAAAAACTATTCCAAACTGGAAAAAAAGTCCTTTAAATAATCGTAGAATGAAACAGCACAGACAGAGGCCATTTAGTTCATCATGGGTAGGTTTGTAGGTAGAGACATTCTTCAGATGATGTTCGCACAGGGCTCTTGCTCACCCCAACCTTTTTGCAATTTTACATTGGAACATAGTGAGGTCTAGGCTGAACCCTGTCTCCCCCATCCTCACCGCAATTGTTGTCCTTAAGTAGCCAATTGATGACCACTTATTAACCATTTCTCAATCAGTTTCAATTTTCAGACTGATGGGAGGAGCTCATGGGAAAGAGGACAGCCTGGAAAATTACCCTGTCAGGCCTCGGGTATCATGGGAGAATGGCTCCACTAACTGCCTTCTTTTAATATTGGGTGTCTCCCCTCAAAACGTCTGGCCCTTCTGTGTACTCACTCTCCCCAGCAACACTTGTACCCCCTCTGCCCACCCCTCCAAGGATCTCACCTTGCCTCCATCTCTCAAAAGATCCCAAAAATTTAACCAGTCCTGCACCTTCTGCGGACTGCCCACACTCCAGTCTGCTGCAACCTCTTTCAATGCTGGGACTGGAGGGTTACCAGTCAATCAATTTGATCTGCAGCTCTGAAGTGGGGCATCCTCCTGAGTAAGTGGCAGAAGTCCCACTTCCAGCCAATTAATGCTCAGTTGAGTGCTGAATGGCTGCAGGACAGCCAGTCTCTATGGTAATGTGTTCACTGATAGCTCCTGAGGTGACAGGAAGGGAAACTCCACCATCTGAAAAACCCTGGATTCACTTCAACTGCAAATACTCTACCCTCTGCTCCATGAAGGCTGCCATCTCCCTGTAAAAGAGGATTGCTCATGTGATGGGTGATGTGGTTAGTGTGCAAAGCACAAACCATGGCTTATGAAAATGTGAACAAGGAATTTGTGAAATGTGGGATGCAGCTGCATTGGATTGTAAACAGCTGAACTGTAAACTGTCCACTTACTTCTTTGATGAAAGGGATTTGAAGTCAACAATACCTGTATTTTCACATTACGTGAGAAAGAGGACAGATGAAACTTCTGTGAGATCAGGTTACAGGCTTCCCTATAAAAGCAATGAATTTCACAGACAGACAGCAGAGATTTTCAGTGGTCAGCAGAGAGCAGAAGCTACATGTCTTTGTGAGCTCCCAGAGACAGATACAGGGAAGACAGTCACTTAAAAAGCCACCTAAGGATTCTAGGAGTTGCATCCTTGCATAAACAGAGGGAAGAAGGATCATTGGAACAGGCTGTATTGCTGGTAGTGGATTTACAAAACTGTGATTACTAAGCAAAATGCCTAGATATGATTATGCAAAGCTACTGCTCCGTGAAATGGAGATGTAGGAACTTATTGGAAACTGGGAGCAATTGTGGACAATTTGCAGTGTGTCAGAAGTACTAAAAGGGAATGTAACATTCTGCAGTTTAACATTTAAAGTTCTCACATAAAAGTTTTAAAACATGGAATTTTGCTGTGTCATTCTTTCAGCTACTAACTGGAAGTTTGAATCTTTTAAGTTTGCAGCATCTACTGGGACCATAACAATTTTATCAAATGTTTCTGCAAGTCCATGTACATAGCATCAACCACAAGATGTTTTTCAATCTTTTCCATTATTTCACTTAAAAATTGACTTTAGTTCAGCCGCATTTGGAATATTGTGTGCAGTTCTGGTTGCCACACTACCAGAGGGATGTGGATGCTTTGGAGAGGGTGCAAAGAAGGTTTACCAGGATGTTGCCGAGGCTGGAAGGTTTTAAGTATGAGGATAGGTTGGATAACCTCAGCTTGTTTCCACTGGAAAAATAAAGGCTGAAGACAACCTGATAGAAGTCTATAAAATTATGAGAGGCATGGATAGACTGGATAGTCAGAGGCTTTTTCCAGAGGTAGAGGTTTGACTACAAGAGGGCACAGGTTTAAGGTGAGAAGTGGTAAGTTTAAGGGAGACATGATGGGAAAGTTGTTCACAGAGGGTAATGGGTGCCAGGAACACACTGGCACTAGAGGTGATGGAAGCCGGCATGTTAGCAATGCTTAAGGTGTATCATGATAGACATATAAATGGGAAGCGAACAAAGGGATAGAAACTGCCAATCAAAGCAGTTTGGTGGGCCAAAGGGCCTGTTCCTGTACTGAATTGTTCTTTGTACAATTTGCATTTAACAAATCCAGGTTAACGGTAATTTATTAATCCATATTTTTCAAAGTGACAATTAATTGTCTCATATTACTGTCCCAAAAATACTTCTCCCTTACTGATATTAGACAAACTGATGTATAGTTGCTGGACGTACTTGTCTCTCCTTTTTTAATCATCCTGTTTGCAATCCACCAATCTTCTGACATCATTCCCATATCAAATGAGGAATGGAAGATTTGGGCAGAGTTTCCACTACTAGCACTCTCAGATACATACTATCCAAACTGGTGACTTCTCTGGTCAAGAGGAACAAATGTGAATTTTGCATGTACCTTAACATAGAATAAAATGATCAAAATGCAGTATTCAAAGTTATATAAAACTGTTTAGCCCTTTCTTTTACACAAGAGTGTTTAAATTAGTAAGAACGTTTGCAATAGTGTCGCAGCTATTTACTTTTGGCATTGTATTTGGATGGTACCTGCTGGTTTGAGGCAGGAAACATTCTTTCATCCAGGCTTTATGTAAATCAAACATAAAAGGCACATGTTGGTTATCAATTAAATTAAAATGCCCCTAAACATAAGGCAGAAAATATGCTGCAAGCCTTTCCATTATTGCTACCTACTTAGAAATTATCAGTTTCAATTCAACTAAAGGTGTTCACTGTTTAACAGCCCCAATTATCACAACCACCTATATTATAGGTTAGATATAAATCTATTATACTCATTCTCTGACAATTCTTTGAATAAAAATCCACAATACCACCATGACAAACAAGCCTGTATGAATAACAGCAGGATATGCTTAAAATGGCAATTTCCAGAAGTCAGGCATTTTCAGCATTTTCTTCAGAGATGGAAGCTTCTGAAGTTCTTTAAATTATTGGTACTAGCAAGCTTTATAAAACACCGACTGAAAGCGTTTATGCTAAAACCAGACAGATGAGATTTGAGTGTTTGAGCTGCTTATTACTTATGCTGGTTTGTCACAAATGGGATAACTTGAATGTTCAGGCCATTCTTTGAGACAGACTACCTGTATTTAGCACAGCAGGGAGCCAAAGACAAAAGGTAGAAATGGGATAGTTCACACATCATTATTACAAGTGTACCTCCCATTGCACCTCACTTTTTTTCCAAATATAAGCATGTTGCTACACTGTAGCTATCTATTCTCCCTTTGATAAGCTCATGATGTTGTCATGCCAGCAGCACAATAAAACTTCCAGGGGCTTCTATAGTTCCACTGAAGGGATGAGGAATCCTAAAAAAACACCTTTTCCTTTAATTTATCCTGAAGCCTCCGAATTTAAAATCTAATTAAAAGTATAAATGAAAGGAGACTAATTTATCTGCACTGAATGCTGTGGTGTTTTTGCTGTTACATTCAGAATAAAGATAAAGATAAATGCAGGAGAAACATGGCTGAAAACATGTTACAAATATGATGGTGCCTCATTGACCACATGAATCACAAAAAAATTGAATGGCAGCAGTTTATCAAGTAACTCACTCTGAAATCTGTAGTACTCTATTATTTTACATCGCTGATTGCTAATCTAGCTTTAATGTTTAGCTAGGTTAAAACTCCATCCAGCTAAATGTAAGTAAAACTGAAGACATCTTTTTCAATCCTCTTCGTCTCCTCCCTGCTGTGCTTTTGGCTGAACTCTATTAACCTCCCTGCTGGACTGTCACAATTTTTTCAGGTTTCTATGCTAGCCACTCGAGCTAAGCATCAAGGGTAACTCCTGTAAAGTGCACCTCATGCTCCGAATAATTCAGAATGCACTTCTTTCTCCGAAAGTCTGGTTAACTGAGAGCATGGCCAAGAGAATGCAACAGAAAACCCTCATTCCACATACCAGGTACTGATAAATACTGTGTGCAACTTTGTTTCAAACGAGGTGGAATAAAATACACCATTAAGCTGCCTTCAGGTCATTTGATTGATTTATCTGTTCTGCCCCAAAGAATGGCCTGAACATTGAAATGACACTGAGAAATTAACTTTGTCTCTCTGCAAATGTAACTTGACTATTGACATACGTTGTACAAACTAATGTTTTGCTTTATTCATTCATGAAACATAGGCGTTGCTGGCTCGTCCAGCATTTGTTGGCCTTCCCTAATTGCCCTCAAACTGCATGGTTTACTAGGCCATTTCAGAATTTAAAGTTTCTTTTAAAGTTTATTTATTAGTGTCACAAGTAGACTTTCATTAACACTGCAATAAAGTTACTGTGAAAATCCTCTGGTCGCCACACTCTATTTTTAAAAATTGCTGTGGGTCTAGAGTCGCATGTAGGCCAGATCAGGTAAGGATGGCAGATTTCCTTCATTAGTGAACCAGATGGGTTTTTATTATAATTGTGCCATTGTCACCATTAGCCTTTTTTTTTTACTGAATGCAAATTTCACCATTGACCATGGTGGGATTTGAACCCAGGTCTCTGAATTACTAGTCCAGTGATATTATCGCCACTGCGCCGCCGCCCCGCCCCCCCCATGGATAACAGTTCCCACAGAGAGAAAATTAATTTCTTAGTGCCCTTTGGTATGTGAAAAAAATAGACAGCTAATTCTCCAGATATCAATTTCTGAAGCTTAGCTTGTTTACACTTTTAAAACATAAGGCAGATTGTTTAGAGGGAAGGCGGGATTAGGTTTGAACGTCAACAGCAAGTTAATTCCCCTGAAATTGATGTTGAGTCAGGATGCTGCCATCATCAGTTTTAAGTTTCATTTGGCGGATTGAAGTCAAGCAAGGGATCCTCTTAGATCTACCAGGTAAGTAATTAAGATACATAAAAATGTAATTATTAACTATTTTCCCCTCAATTCTGGATTTAACAACTAGCGCATCAGGTTTACAACTGATCAGTAACTTTGCCAGCGTCACCAAGGTAATATAAAGTTTATTTATTCGTGTCGCAATTCAACCTACATTAACACTTCAATGAAGTTACTGTGAAAACCCCCTAATCAGAACACTCCGGCACCTGTGCTGGTACATTGAGGGAGAATTTAGCTTGGCCAATGCACCTAACCAGCACATCTTTCAGAAATCAGAGCACCCAGAGGAAAACCAAGCAGACATAGGGAGAATGTGCAGTTTTCACACAGACTGTGATCCAAGCTGGGAATCAAACCCGGTCCCTGGTGCTGTGAGGCATCAATGCTAAGCACTGTGCCACCATGCCACCCATAAAGCTGGAACAGCTTTTTCAGTGAACCAGCTGGGTACCTGTGGCCATGTAAGAGGTTGCAGTTTATCTTTCAGAGGCTATATCACTGTGTGATGGATGATAATTTCTTGGAAGACATCTCACCCACCTAGAACCCCCGTAATGCAACTGAAAGACATGTTTGATTTTCTCCTGTTGGACATATTCACTACCTGCCACTTGTGTATTGCATACTTTCCACTTCTCAGCCCAAGGCTGAATGTTGTCTGGGTTTTGCTGCATATGGGCGCAGATTGCTTCAGTATCTGAGGTTGACATGATGAGATCAGATTTTGTCATTATAAAAAATTGACATAAATATATGACCCCAAATCAAACATAGCAAACTAAATGTTGGCAGGAAATTGTGCCATGTGCAAAAAATTAAATATATTAAACAGACAAATTTTCTTCTTCTCCTAGTTCTGCTTTCCATGATAGTATTAACACAAAAGCACAATTACTAATCACTACATTTATCTGTGGCCAGTTTTACAATACAGGTTTGTGGCAATCGTCATCATGAGGGAAGCCTCTAATTCTGCTGTTCAGATTTTTTTGCATTTGTGAATTTTCTTTTGTAACATGTTATTAAAAAGCTATTGACATTAATAAATGATAACATTGACCAATTTTCCATTTTGTTATATCTAATCTAATGTGATAGCCAATGAACTTCTTCAGAATTTGTTTGCATAATGAGAAATTAATTTGTAAGTTAAAGGCAATACTGTGAAACAGTCACGAGAACCCGAATCCACAGCATGTTGAGAGTTAATGTAATGCCCAATAATACAGCTTCATCATAAACTACTTTGGAACATAGTTTATTGCTTAGCAATTACTGTATTCATGCTCCTACTGCAAGAAGTGCTGGATAGTTTAAGGTTACTTGAATGTGCTAGTAATAAGATTCTTTATAAAGGCACTATCAATATCAATGAATAGTTGCCACCAATGAACACTTCTGCTGATTTTCAACAAATATTCATGCAGAGCAAGCCAGTCACGACAGTCCAGAATGTAGCACGACAAATGCTATGAATGAAAAGGCATTCAAGTTAATAGGTAATGGGAGTAATATATTTATTCTTTAGCACGGCTTCAAGTGACCATAGAGCCCCCACAGTGCAGAAGGAAGCCATCTGACCCATCAATTCTGCACTAACTCTCTGAAAGGGCATCCGGCCAGGCCCTTCACCTCGTTGTATGCCCATAACCCCACACATTTACCATGCTAATTCACCTAACCTACACATCTTTGAACTCTTAAGGGGCAATTCAGCATGGCCAATTCATCTAATCTGCACTTCGTTGGACTGTTTAAGGAAACTAGCACTTGGAGGAAACCCGTGCAGATATGGGAAGAATGTGCAAATTCCACAGAGTCACCTACGGCTGGAATGGAACATAGGTCCCTGGTGATGTGAGGCAGCAGCGCTAACCATAGTGCCATCATGCCATCCCTTCAACATTATCATTGACATTACTGAAGAATGTCAATGAGGAAATCCACAGATAGCAGCTGGCAGTATTGCCAGTTGAACTCAAAGTGACTCTGCGAAAAACCTCTTGACTTGGTGAACAAATTTCCCCTCATTTATATCCCGACTTTTTGTTAAGAATTAAGTATAAATTTGCTTTAGATGGTAGAAAAATATCAGATGATAACAAATGTCGTTTGCCAGAAAATGTTCAAAGGAAAACTGGGCAAAGTTCAAAATGGGCTGCAAATGTGCTATTGCTCATTTGCACTACTGACCAAGACAGTATTCCCCAAGATTACTAAATGTCATAAATAATAGATGGAGAAATATGAACAAAAAGAAATTCTTTTTTTATATATGTCAATACTTCAGTCAGATGCAATTTCTATAATTTAGTGCCCTGCACAATATCTTCCTTTGTAAAGAAAGCTTCCAGAGTTACAAAACTTAACCAAGTATAGCAACTTAACAATTACTATACTTCAAGAAAACTTCCATGCATTAGAACAATCAGACCTCAAGTGCGGGAATAATCATTATTTTTAATCAATTAATTGAAACTCATCAGCACTGCAAACCTTCCTTTACTCCTAGATTCCAGAAATGCAGTAACATGAAACAGCAAGAAAAACTACCTCATGTATTTATACCAAAAATGCATTCATCTCAAAATAGCAGCTATAATTAGCCTTGAAAAAAATGAGACAATTGGGCTACGCAGTGTATCTGTTGTGCAAAACTTAATTATGAATAAACACGATATAATGACAACTGCAAACTGCTTCTTAAAATATACCAGTTTACCTGAATTCCTTTCTCTCTCAAGTTTGTGTGCAGCCATCAGTAGTCAGAGAAAGTGATGTTGATTGATTGATTCTGGCAGCTTTCAGTGTTACCTTCCGGTTGATCTGATTGGTTGATACTGACAACTTCTATCTAACTGAAGGGTGCTGAGTTTTGAACACAGACATGTTGGCACATGGGTTGAAGTCCTGACCATCAACTTAAGAAGTTAATGGCTCCTACATCTAAAATGTATCCAAGCTCGACCCATGTGAAAAAATGCATTTACTTTTGCTCAAGCCCAACTTCTATTATTGCAACAGTTCAGTTCACTCCTGTCGGTGTCACATTTTCCTTCACCTACTGAGGCTACATACCCTAATTCGGATTCTAAATCCATTTTTCTTCACTTAATAAGATCAAACCCTCCAGCAGATATGTGCTGAAGAGCTTTGTGAAAAAAAATGGTAAAACAGAGGTTTTGCTCAGACTAAACATTTGTGGTGGAAATTGTAAACTCAGATGGAGAACAGACTCTAAGAGTACATGACCAATGCAAATAGTATCTGAGTAAAACGAGTTCCTCTTGATAGACCAGTGCTTTAAAAGTCCATAGCCATTCCAGTCCATTCCCATGTTACCTGGAAATTAGGCTAAGATCCAGCTCAACTTTAGCAGCAGGTCTAATAAAAGTTCCCATGGTACTAGTTTGGAGTCGCCTGGATGAATAATTAACATAGCAATGTTTGGTCAAAGCAGACAAGTCTCCCAGACCACAGGCATATGTAACATGCCGGTTAAACACCATCGCTTCTCCCTCAAAGAAATAGACATCAATGTTTTTAGGTGTGAAGCAGACATTTTGTAAGTATGTGCGATTTGAAAATGTATTACTTTACGCCTTCTCACATTGATGACAGATGCAGTTCAATCTGCCAATCATCCTGATTATTTGTCTTTTTGCAGTCTTTCACAATCCTTCTCACATTTTGTCATGCTTGCCAATTTGGTACCATCAGCAATTTACAATATTTTTTCTTTAATTCTAAAATGTGGACATTTTACTTTTTTAAATTAGAGTACAGCTACAACACAGGCACTTTCCAGCAGAATGGAAAATTGCCCAGGTGTGTCCTGTCCACAAAAAGCAGGACAAATCCAATCCAGCCAGTTACTGCCACGGTCACCTCCTCTCAATCTCAATGGTAGGTGCCATCAACACTGCTATCAAGAGGAACCTACTCACAACAATCCGTTCTCAGTTTGTATTACCCCAGGACCAAGCAATTCCAGGGCTCATCACAACCATAGTCAAAACATGGACAGAAAAAGCTGGATTCTAGAGGTATGTCGAGAACGACCCTTGGTAGCATTTAACAAGTTGTGGCATCAAGGTTCCTAGCAAAATTGAAGTCAATGGGAATGAGGAGGAAAATTCCCAACTGGTGAGTCAAAACGCAAAGGAAGATTATTGTGGATACTGGGGACCGATCATTAGGGTCAAAATTCTGGCGGTCCCTCCCTGATAGCTCTGTGGGTGTATCTATGGACTGCAGCAGTTCCGGAAGGCAGTACATCACGACCTTCTAAAGGGCATTTCGGAATAGAAAATAAATACTTTTCTTAGCCAACAAAGCCCTTATCATATATGAATTTTAAGAACATAAGAACATAAGAAATAGGAGCAGGAGTAGGCCATCTAGCCCCTCAAGCCTGCCCCGCCATTCAATAAGATCATGGCTGATCCGTCGTGTCTCAGTTCCACATTCCCGCCCTCTCCCCATAACCCTTAATCCCCTTGCCTATTTAAAAAATCTTCATCCCAGAACATGATTGTAAAAGTTCATCAGGGTGATGCTCTATGTCTAAACATCTTCAGCAGATTCATCAATGACCTTCCCTCCAAGATCAGGTTAGAAGTAGGGTTGTTTGCTGATGATTACACAATGCTCAGTACCATTTTCAACTCCCCAGATACTGATGGGGCCCCTGCCTGTATGCAGAAATACTTGGACAGCATTTATGCTTTTGCTGATAAGTGGCAAATAACATTTGTAAATGCCAGGCAATTACCATCTCATTACCATCACTACCATCAACACTCTAAAGGGGTCACCATTGACCAGAAACTTACCTGTGTCAGCCATATCAATATTGTGGCTAAACAGCAAGTCAGAGGCTGGGAATTTTATGGTAATAACTCACTTCCTGACTCCCTAAAGCATTTCTACCATCTCCAAGACACAAGTCATGAGTGTGATATAATGCTCTCCAGTTGCCAGATGAGTTCAGTTCCACTGACACTCAAGAAGATAGACACCATTCAAGACAAATCAGCAGCACCTTAAATATTCACTCTCACCATCACCAGTGCACAGTGGAAAAAGTGTGTACCATGTCCAAGATGCTACACACACATACAGAATTCTGAAAGGACTTTATGAATTAGACACTGAGGGGTTTATTCTCTTGGCTGAGAAATTTAGAACATTGGGACACAAGGCCCGATTTTACCATTGCATTGCACCTGTTTTTGGGCATGAAGACTTGGTAAAGTCGGGCATGAGATGAATAGCACGATCCGCGCCCGTGACAATTTCCCCTTTACCAAGGCCCGAAAATGGACGTGATTGGGACCATACCCAAAACGGCTACAACGTCAATTTAAATGTATTTGTATGCATCTAAATTGACTTAACAGATTGGACGCCCAAACTTAACTGCATTTCCCCCTTTACCATTGTGTTTGCCCATCCAGATTTGTTGCGAAACAGACATGATTGGTAAAAGTCTGTTTTGGGTGCCCCAGCTTCTGAGGAGGTAAGTTCAGAGCTTCCAACAGCTCTCTAGCTCAGTGGTGGGGGGGTGGGAAGGGAGGCAGGCCAGATGTATCTCTGGTGGAGTGGGAAGGGGGAGGAAAAGGGAGGGCAGATCATTCTCTGGTGGAGGGAGGCCAGATTGTTCTCTGGTGAAGGAGTGGGGAGGAGGAGAGGGGCCAGGTCATTCTTTGGTGGAGGGGGGAGAAGGAAGGAGGCCAGGTCATTCTCTGGTGAAGGAGTGGGGAGGAGGAGAGGGGCCAGGTCATTCTTTGGTGGAGGGGGGAGAAGGAAGGAGGCCAGGTCATTCTCTGGTGGTGGGGGAGGGGGAGGAGGAGGGCCAGATGGATCTCTCGTTGTGGGGGGGGTCTGTTGCCACTCTGCGGGCAATCGGTGAGGAGGGAAGTGAGGCAGGGAGTTGCGATTGGTCTGGGCAGTGGGGTTGGTGGGGGGGAGCGGATAAGGGTGACAGTTATGTTGTGGGGCTGGGGAAATATCTATGGGGGCCATTGCTCCTGCGCCATTTTATCCGGTTTTTGCAGCCCGGGAACAATGTGGCAGGGGAGCATTTTTCAATTTTGTTTTTACTGTGTTTGCGCAGTTGAAGGCTCTGATTGATGCAGCAGCATTTCAGATGCGATAAGCCCCGCCCACAGCACGATTCAGATTCGCGACTTTTTTTCAGGCCGAGTATTGGGGGGGGGGGGGGGGGGGCGCGCCTGAGAACACGGTTTGCAAGTTAGATCTGAATCACACCCAGATTCAGCACTTAGAATCAAAATGGTAAAATCTGTGGGCCCACAGTGTCAGGATGAGGGGCAATTAATTAAAACTAAGATGTGAAGAGGTTTCTTCACTTATAGGGTTGGGATTCTTTGCAATTCTCTACTTAAGGGGGTTGGATGTTCATTCGTGGAGTATATTTGAGGCAACACATTTTTGGACTTTCGGGGAATCGAGTGATATGGGGAGTGGGCAGGAAGTATAACTGAATCTGAAGAATAGCAGAGCAGGCTTGATGGGCCATATTGTATACTCCTGTTCCTATTTCTTACGGTGCAAAGTAGCAATTCATCAAGGCTCCTTTTCACAGCACCTTACAAACCCACGCCTCTAACATCTAGTCAAGGGTGCCAGATACAAGGAAACACCACAACCTGCAAGTTCGCCTCTAAGTCATTCATCATCCTGAGTTGAAGCTATATCGCCATTCCTACAGCCACTGGGTCAAAAGCCTGGAACATCCTTCGTAACAGCAATGGGTGTTTCTTTGCTACATGGACTGCAAAGTTTCGAGGAAGAGTGTCACATCACCACCTTCTCAGAGGACACTAGGAACGGGCAATAATGCCTGCCCAGCAATGCCCACAACCCAAGAACAAAACAAAAACAACTTTCCAGTCTGCCCTCAAATCACCTCTACCTAGAAGCACAGGGATTGCTTAGACATTAAAAAGATTAGGTTCACATACCTTCTACTGTCTTACTTGCATGATGTAATGATTGTGGAGTTGTTAGCTACTCATTGCAATCAATCTTTATTGGTCTATGACACTGTATAGAAACTGTTGATTCATAGTCACCTTTTTCCTCCAAGCATGTTACACTTGCCACTTGCATGTTTCAAATTATATGTGTACTGAAAGAAATCTATCCATGCCGTATACATCTTAATTAAGATAAAATCATTAAACTGTTAGCTTAGTCATAATTGTGATATCATATTAAAGTTTTTTTGGAACCACATATAGTAGATGATTCCAAAAGGACAAAGTGAAAACATGCTTATCTTTATCCACACTTTACAGTTTATGCCAGGGGGTGTTCTCTATGCAATGAGAACTGTATATAGGGAAGGACTGCATGGATGTTTGATCTGAAATGAGATAGCAAACATGAATCAAGCTTTTGTGTCATATCCTTCAGGGTATAATTATGTATAAAAAGAGCCAAAGGAAAAGTCAGAATTCCTTGTATAACATTTATTCCTAAACCAATATAGGAATATAAAATAAGGCCCATTTGGCTTACCTGACTACAGTTGACATCTGAGTTTAACTAGACAGTGGTTTTAATATTCTTGATATAAATTTAGCAGCAAAATTTCAGTTTTCAAAAGAGTTTGGTCTGTGTGTCATTTCTTAACCAAATCAAACAACAATCTATTTGAGCACATGACCTTCAACAGAAGATGTATTTGATTGGGCTCATAAAAAAGCAACTTAAAGCCCAAAATAATGAAGAGGTGTTTCAGAATTAAAGGAAAAATTAAGAGATATGCTTGAGACTTTTAAGATGCTAAAGTGCACATACATAAGGTTATAAGACCTTTATTTAGTTAACTAAACCCCCACTATATTTGCATCGTCTGTGGTTAAGCTAAATATAATGAACGCCTTTTCTCCTGTGGTATAAATTGCTGTAAAAAATGAATCTTGTCACTTCTGTGTTTATCCTGATGAATGCAAGATGAAAAGCTCCTTTCATTATGTGTCTCTTTTCAGCAATTTCAAGGGAACATTGTGTGTCTTGTCTTACTACGACCAACACTCTGTGGATGCCAATTATTTTAATGAACTAAAGATAAAGTCTCCATAGTCTCAGATGACCATAGGCTGTTCTCCCCTTTGGGGAGCTGACTAGTGGAGATTTAACCTGAGGGTCACCACACCTCAAGTAAGGGACAAGATTGAGAAGGTGGGGCCTTCATGAATAACCTCAGCTGGTACAGAATTTGAACCCACACTATAGGCACTGCTCTGCATCACAAACCAGCTGTCCAGCCAACTGATCTAACCGAAGCACCGTTTAACAAACTACCTCAAATTGTACTGATGGACTGAAATTTCTGCAGTTGTTGGATCAATGAGGTTGTGAGAGGAATGTCCCAATTTTTGTTTTGTATTTATGTACCTCCTTTAGTATATTAAATCAAATGGAGCAAGACTAGGACACTGCAATAGACTTGTCAGTGTTTTCTTATATTCTGTTACACTTCCTGTGTTATCAAGAAGAGATGCATTGGTATAAATTTACCGTGACATGAAATTCATTTATGAAGAAAAATGAGAAATCATAAGGTGAAGTGCTCAGCCATGCATCATCATTCATCTGCCAACTCTTCACCATTTCAATATTCTATCACTTTATATACATTCAGGTTTGCCAAATTTGTTCAAACCAATCCCATTTTTTAAAAGCATATCAATCTATAATCAGAATTCCAGATTTGGAAACAGGTGTCAACATTCAGGTTTTCCATGGTCCAGGATCCTTTAGAATAATTTCCATCTCTTCTCTGCCTCAGTGATAACCCTGATTTCTTACACTTTACTCTATAAGTTGATGCTGAAAGCTGTCTTGAATAACTGTTGGAAATATTAACATCTTCATCAGTATAAAACTAATTTTGTCACTTTTCAAATACTATTTCCAAACTGTTATATAACCACATAACAGACAATGTTAATTTTTTTGCTGGTATAAGATATAGGAACAATACAATCGCACATATTTTATCTTCACCAAGTTTATTCTACATGAGCTTGTTTTGCTCCTCTGCAGGTGAAGTGAATAATTATTATCCATCTTTAATAAAGCAATTAGATAAAGCCCGCACTTGCTGATATAACAGACTCCTCTCTTTTTCTTAATTAAAGCTTAGAAACAAAAAAAAAAATTCAATTTTCTCAAACCAAACAAATGTAAACAAAATTGTGCTTTAACATTACAGATCCCACATTTCTTTTACCATATTTATATATACACACATAATTACAAAGCAAAATTTAGTTTTCCATTCTGTTATTATAAACACAAGATGCTCCTCTTCCGATACATTTAGCAATTTCTTGAGCAGGTATTTACTTTTGTAAAACGGTCTGATAATTGGTGACGTGTCAACCCACCATATCTTAGAAATCTCCCTTCATTCTTACATTCCTTTAATGCTCGCTATGTTTCTTCTCAGCCTTTTTCAGTAACACTTTTCATTGAATGAATATTGTCGCAAAGGGGCTGGGTTTCAACATGGCACTCTTCTGATCCTATCCTTTGTACAATATTTCTGTCATTAAGTTGGATTAATGAAACACCCATATCTATTGCTTCAACCAACATCATTTTTTCTGCACCTAAGGTACTTTACACTGCCACTTCAATTTTCTTTGCTTTCCAAGCCAAAGGGCAACATTTATCATTCTTTCCTAACAAAAGTATGATGAAATGTGCTGTGCTGGAATATCCTGTCTGGAAGATTGTCATCTTTAGTGGTGCTTTGCATGCCAATCTCACATCAGCTGGTCTATCAGCTAGTGACAAAGATAGTTGATGAGGGAAGGGTTGTGGATGTAATTTATATGGACTTTAGTAAGGCATTTGACAAGGTCCCACATGGCAGACTGGTACAAAAACTAAAATCACATGGAATTTGAGGTGGGCAGGCTAGATGGATACAGAACCAACTTCGTTATAGAAGACAGAGAAAAGAAGTGGAAGGGTATTTTTCAGAATAGAAACCTGTGGCTAGTGGTGTTCTGCAGGGATCAGTGCTGGGACCTCTGTTGTTTGTAGTATATATAAATGATCTGGAGGAAAATATGGGTGGTCTGATTAGTAAATTTGCAGATGACATGAAGATTGACAAAGTTGCTGATTGTGCCAGGGATTTCAAAGGATGCAACAGGATATAGATAGATTGGAGACTTGGGCACAGAAATGGCAGATGGAGTTTAATCTGGGCAAATATGAGATGATACATTTTGGAGGATCAAATTTAGGAATTTTACTATAAATGGCAGAACCCTTACAAATATTAAAATACAGAGGGATTTGGACACACAGGTCCACAGTTCCCTCAATGTGGCAACACAGTGGCCCAGGTGATTAAGAAGGCATATGGCATGCTTGCCTTCATCAGCCAGGGCACTGAGTACAAGAATTTGGAAAATCATGTTGCAGCAAATAAAGCCTTGGTTAGGCCGCATTTGGAGTATTGCATATAGTTCTGGTCGCCACACTACCAGAAGGATGTGGTAGCTTTACAGTGATTGCAAAGAAGGTTCACCAGGATGTTGCCTGGTCTCAAGGATGTTGGCTATGAACATAGAACATAGAACATTACAGCGCAGAACAGGCCCTTCGGCCCACGATGTTGCGCCGACCAGTTAAAAAACAATGACCCTCTAACCTAAACCAAACCCTTACCATCCATAAACTATCCACAGATCTCTTAAACGCCCCCAAACTAAGCACATTTACAACAGCAGCAGACAGGGCATTCCAATCCCTCACCACCCTCTGGGTAAAGAACCTACCTCTGACATCCATCCTATAACTACCACCCCTTAATTTAAAGCTATGCCCCCTCGTGCTAGCTTTCTCCATCCGAGGAAAAAGGCTATCACTGTCCACCCTATTTAAACCTCTAATCATCTTATATGTTTCAATAAGGTCCCCTCGTAGCCGCCTTCTTTCTAACGAAAACAACCTCAAATCCCTCAGTCTCTCCTCATAGGACCTCCCCTCCACACCAGGCAACATCCTGGTAAACCTCCTCTGCACCCTCTCCAAAGCCTCCACATCCTTCCTATAATGTGGGGACCAGAACTGCACACAATACTCCAAGTGCGGCCGCACCAGAGTTTTGTACAGTTGCAACATGACGCTGCGGCTCCTAAATTCAATCCCCCTACCAATAAACGCCAAGACACCGTATGCCTTCCTAACAACCCTATCTACTTGATTCCCAACTTTCAGGGATCTATGTACACATACACCTAGATCCCTCTGTTCATCCACACTATTCAGAGTCCTACCGTTAGCCCTATACTCTACACATCCGTTATTCCTGCCAAAGTGAATTACCTCACACTTTTCCGCATTAAACTCCATCCTCCACCTCTCGGCCCAGCTCTGCAACTTGTCCAAGTCTCCCTGTAGACTAAGACACCCTTCCTCACTATCTACCACACCTCCGACTTTGGTGTCATCAGCAAATTTACTAATCCACCCAACTATACCCTCATCCAGATCATTTATAAAAATTACAAACAGCAGTGGCCCCAAAACAGATCCCTGAGGCACACCACTCGTAACTGAACTCCATGTCGAATACTTACCATTAACCACCACCCTCTGTCTCCTATCCGCCAGCCAATTCCTAATCCAATTTCCTAGATCACCCTCAATCCCATACATCTGCAATTTCTGCAGAAGCCTTCCATGGTGAACCTTATCAAACGCCTTACTAAAGAATGAAAAGAATGAGAGAATGAATAAACTAGGATTGTTTTCACTGGGAAGATAGAGGCTGAAGGCTTACAAAATTATGAGAGGATGGATAGTCAGAGGTTTTTTTCCAAGAGTGGAAGTGTCAATTACAAGGGGGCACAAGTTCAATATGAGAGAGGGAAAAATGAAGGGAGATGTGTGGGGGAAGTTTCTCACGCAGACAGTGGTGGATGCCTGGAATGTGTTGCCAGAGGAGATGGTGGAAGCAGGCATATTAGCATCATTTAAGAGGCATCTGGATGGGTAAATGGATAGGGAGGAAATAAAGGGATATACACCAATTAAGGGCAGAAAGTTTTTTTTAAAAATTTAATTAGGGCATTGTGATCATCACAGGCTTGGATGGCTAAAGGGCCTGTTCCTGTGCTGTACTTTTCTTTGTTCTATCTAGGGTTGGGAACTTGCATGTGCATTTCTCCAAGATAAATTTCTTTACTTTGTTTTTGCTCAATTACCATGGCATGTTGCATCATGGCACTCAGCTCAAACATGTCATCTGGCATCAGGTCTAGTCTGAGTACATAACCAGTTCAACTGCTGAATTAAGCTTCTCAATTGATCAGATTTTCCCTTGGACACTGGCTCCTCTTTTTGTGAAGATTTGACCTGATTTATTGAGATGTGACTAACACTTTCTAGATAGGATTGTTAGTTCAATGTCACTCCTGACTAGTTTTGCTTAACATTTAACATTATACATTTAAAAGCCCCTGAAGCCTGACTTCCATCCTTGGACACCTTTTTGAGTTAGCAATCACCTATTGTTCAAATTCTAAAGAACCTCTCCAGTGAAAATCATCTGCATGCAGGATAAAAATTCCTGATAGTCTCCCCCTTGTGATTCCAATAGAACATCAAAGAGTCTGCTTTTAACTAGAGGCAACTCATTTTTAATAGGAGCAATCTCACAGAAAAATACCATACACTTGATGCATCATTCATTCTGTAAACACATTTGTTTAATTTCCAAATTTTCCTTCTATAATCAGAGGTTTCTTTTTGAAATTGCTCACCTGCAAAAGCACTGCTTTTATGTATCAATCAATCCGCATTCCCAGGAGTACTTGGCCAAAATGGCCAAAAGAATCTTCAAGCTTACTTTACCTGCAGCAGGGGAGTGCACATTGATATCTTGATCCCCAAGTCTTTCTTCAAAATCTTGAGCTACTTGTTCAGCTTTCATCTTGTATTTGATGCCAGGGAACAGATTTTTGGTGTATTTCACCTGTGTGACAAGGCTGGTTGTCCCCTCTCTGGTGTTTGTACACGTGATCCAAATTATTTCCAACTTTCTTGCTCCTTTTTGTTTTGCCTCTGTAATGATGCATGTTCACAGATACCATTCAAAACACAAAAGGTATTTACTAATAAGAAAAATTGTATACAGGCCAGCAGCCACATAGCAGGTCCCTACATGGTCTTCTGCCCCAGGAAGGCCTCCACTCCAGAGAGGGGACAACCAGCCTTGCCACATAGATGAAATACACCAAAAGGTGTTCCCTGGCATCATACAAAGTGAAAGCTAAACAGGTAGCTCAAGGTTTTGAGGAAAGACTTGGGGGTCAAGATATCTGTGTGCACACCCCTGCTGCAGGTAAAGTAAGCTTGAAGAATCTTTTGGCCATTTTGGCTAAGTACTCCTGGGAATGTGGATTGATAGATAGATAGCAGTGTTCTTGCCATCTCAATGTTCCCCCAAGCCAGGTCAAATACAAAGTGAAAGTTGAACAAGTAGGTCAGGGTTTTGAGGAAAGACTTTGGGATCAAGACATCAGTCTACCAGTGAAAATAATCCTAGTTTTTTTTTACCTCAAGCCAGGTGACCCTCACTCTGCTGAGTTGCCCTTAAAGGACAATCAGCACAACCTCTCTTTTTTTAAAATCAGCTTATCTTCCAGTTTATTGACAGCTACCAGAATTTCTCTAACGTGAGGGCTTCGGTTTCGACTGACATGCCATGTTTGTTTTGTAGTTCTATTTCTGGCACGGACGTGGGCAAAGAGCACATGGGACAGATTGTCCATTAAGGGCAATACAAGTGACAACCTGGATTCGCCCTCTTCTCTCTTCTTGAGTTGCTGCTGCATGACCTTTCACGCAAGTGATCAGAGCTGGCCTATAAGTCTGAGATGTTTTCCTGGTATCACAGCCCCTTTCTGATTCACCTTCAGACCTTAGTGTGCTTTCTAGCCATCCACATTTTTACCCAATTTTGTCAACCTGTAGCTCGTCTTTTTACTTTCATCCTGCACATTTAACCAATGTTTATATCTACCAGCAACCTTTTCTTCTCTTCCTACAATGGTAAGTGACATCCCTGCACACATTGGGATCTTTTAGTATTATGTTACCTTTGTTCCTAAATTGGGGTAGTTGTTCTTTTGAATGAATAGTTGTATTTTGCATTTCAGTGTTACTTTATTCATCATCAATCAATTCTTTATTTGCTATAGTTGGTCCTTATGATTGCCCATTGTGTGCATATGCAAGTCCCCAGCGCCTCTTTATGCTCTATATCTTGTTCAGCATCTGTATAGTCAATTCCAATTAGCTTCAAAGTATGAACCCGAATAGTTTGATTCCTCTATTTGTTCGATGACCCCGTTTCTTTCATTGCTGATCACTTTGCCAGGGCCTCATCATTCTTTCTGCCAATCTCTTCTGTAATATACCAGATCTCCCTGTTTAATTGTATCCCCATTGGCCATAAGTGTGATAAGCTTGCTGAATTTTCTCTGAAACCTCAGCTTAAATGAAAGCCTTTCCGCTTTCATGCAGAGTATTCAGGTGAATTGAAAAAGTAGCGCTAATGCAAGTCCCTTTGAGAGCAGGAAGAGAATAAAGAAGAAGAAGAAGAACAACCCAGCACGGGAAACAGGCCCTTCGGCCCAACGAGCCCGCGCCGCCGCATCACCCTACACCTATTCTACCCTGCATGTCTACGAATGGGACCCTACAAAGAAGAATTTGACAAGAGTGAAGGCAACTTTGGATTCCTGCCATACACCAATTGGCAGACTATATCCTCCAACTATTTGCCAAGTGCTCTTTGCCTATGCCAGTGCCATTTACAATTTACAGTCTGGTTGATCAACCAACATTTTGTTTAACACATCATCTATCACTGCATGGTTTCTCCAACAGACCATTACAGAACGGGCTCTTAGCCACAATGTCACTCAGGTCTCAACACTCCTCATTGGGAACTTCCCTACCACTATCTGTCAGAAATTTCATTAGTGTCCTTAAACTTGGTCCTACCCATTTTTCCATAACCTTGTTGACAAAGGTCCATTTGTCCTTACCATGTATTACAGTGGATAAGCTAAATCTGGTCACCATATCTAAAACGTGCAGTAGAAAAATATCCCTGTCTTGGTCCAATGCTGTTAATTTCATTGCCACAGCATCATGAAATTCCCTATCTGGTGCCAAGCTCACAACAGGATACAGTGATATATTCTGATTTTTTTTGATTTGCTCAGTAAGATTGTTTTGTTTTCTTTATAAAGCACTTTCAAGTCCCATTGTAAAGCTCAGTTTTTGTGACCTCGGATTTGCAAACTGTCTATGCAATTTCAAAATGGTCTTTTTGTCTACCAAATTCTTATTACCAGACGTTAACAAGACTTGATGAATTCTTTCAGAAATCTCTGGCTTCCTTAATGGCAGGCAGTAATGGCCTGACCTAATAAAATACAGATCCATAGTCTTCCAAACATGATTGCTCTGTCATTTTTCATGTCTATTGTCATCTGCATTTCCTTCATCAAAGTCCTGCTTAATAGGAGAGGTATGGCATTAGAAACCTCATTTGTACTCTTGAAAATGTTGATCCCAGTCATCTTGCAAAGGGAGGACTATCCTTTCAGAAGATGTTAACATGTTATCATCTCCAAACCCGAAGCATGTAGAACTTTCATACACCTTGACCTTTTGCTGATCTGTCTCATCAAGAGACTCCAGATAGCAGATAAACCCAGTCCACCCCACACATGTGGAAGTGCTACTACCTAAAACCGCACAGTTGAAAGAATCAGCCATCAAAATACTCATAATTGGATTCAAACTTGCAGTGACCAATTCCTTCGTGACAGTTTGTTATCATTTTCAGCCTCAGAATAGTCTGCTTCATGTGGCATTTAAAACATCTGATTCTTTCGCTATGGGCAACACAGTACATAGTGACACTTGGAACAACACCAATAACATTATTAACCATTCCCCGTATATTTCTCAGGTTTAAATGTCTGCGGTCACCATCTCTGACCCACTTTTTGTCTCAAATCCCAAATTGTTGAAAGTACAGTGATCTTCAGACAGCCTATCAATCTTCATATTGAAACCTGTGTCAATCTTTTGTCAATCTCAAAACTCAGCAATCTTTCCATTTTTGCTTTGTCACACAGTTTCCTGTATTGAATAGAGAAGTAAATGACTGCTTTCCCAGAATTTTTTTTTAGGGCAGCAGTCATTTGGTCTAAAAGGGAGTCTTTACTTTGGAATGGAACCAAGAAATGAAATTCTGAAAGTCTAACAACATGAGAAATGTGTGTACAATCAAGTAATTTAAATGCCAATACAGTCTTTCTGGGATGTCAAGCTCAAATTTCTTCAATCTCTTCTTATATCATCTGTCAAAGTACATGATATATTCCTCCATGGTCTGATCATCTGATTTCTGGAATCTATTGAAGGCTGACTAGGCTTAATAAGCTTCCAAATTAGTCATTCTTATTGTCAAATTTATATAAGAACTTTAACAGAAGATTCAATCCCCCCACTACTGAAATTGTTCACATTCCACTCTGAAAACAATTTACTTCTAATTTTACTCTTTGCTGGTAATAATGAAACCAAAGCCATACCTTGCTTCCTTTTGGGTAATGAGGTAACATTTGCCCACATCTCAATTTGAGTTTTCCATTGCTCATATGGTTCTGCTCTCAAGAAAACTGGCAAATAATCAAAGTTTTACATCTTCCTTCTATCATCCTGTAACTTAAATTTGTTAGCAATAGTGCACTTCTTTCCTGTCAAAGGGTGAAGGCATAAGCCTTCTTCTGCAGCAACTAATCACCAAAGCTTAATGTTCATCCTCTGCTACCATGTTAATTTCATTGCTAGTATATGATGGAGGAATAAAACACCAACTTGCTGTTTATCTTCAGCAAGTTTATTCTACATATAGCTCAAGCAAGATACAAACCCCTGATGGTTTCTCCCATAACAACTGTTCTAGTGTGCCCATTAGACTTTTTTGGAGAATGGACAAATAATCAACACCAGTCTGTAACAAGGCAATTAACTTAACAATGTAATTGCACTTGCTAATACACTGAGAGGTAATTGCTAACCCATTCATGAGAGCAATTTCAGAACTCAATCGTGGAATATAACCTTCATCACATATTGTATAAAAAGATCAAGACTTCCATTAAGTAATCTTTATTCACTCCCCTTTGGAGTCACAAGCTTTTTTTCTCCCAAGTGTATGGTTTGAATAACAATGGCAGGGCATTCAATTAACTTAACTGAACATAATTATTTAAGTCAATCAAAATGTTTGTGCTTCATAGTCTTTTAAGGTGTGCTGCTCTGAATTTTGAAGAAGGAAGAGCTTGCATCTTTCATGACACTGGGACATCCTAAAGTGTTTCCAATTAATTAAGTGCTTTTGAAGTGCAGTTATTGTTGTGGTGTGAGAAACAGTAGCCCCATACAAAATTCTGATAAACAGCAATGTGATAACAATCAATCTGTTTGAATGATGTTGATTGAAAAATTGGCTAAGACATGGGGTAGAATTCATCTGTTCTTTTTCAAATCGTGCCATGGGATCTTTTAAATTCACTTGTGGTGCAGGACCTTTGGTCATAAAAATACCCTTATAATATACAATCATCCCATTTTAATTGTGCTATGAAATAATACCAACTTTAGACAAATCATGTATTCCAATTTATTAAACTGTATTGTCTTAACATAATTAAAATAGTTAAAATATTCAAGGACCAGCAACTTCACCAACAATCTCAAAATTAGCTTAACAGCCATGTCAACAATCGGGTAATTCTGCAGTTTGCAAATCGTGATGACTTGCTTTGCTTCATGTTACAATAATTTAAAATAAGCTTTACCTTTTATAAAATCATGAATATTCACGCCAGGTGAGATAGATAGATTCTTGAACTGCAGAGGGGGTTGGGGACGGAGGAGGCAAGATTTATGGGTATAGGAAACATGGAGTGGAGGCCAGGATCAGATCAACCCTACTCAAAAGGCAGAATGAGGTCCTACTCCTGCCTGTATTATTACATTATCATTCATATAAACATAATAACATATGTCTAAATATTCTACCTTATTTATTTCATTCAGAATTTTGAAATGTATTAATTTCAGACTTGCATAATGCCATTTCAGACCCAGTACAAATATCCTTCCACTCTTTCTCTAAGATTGCTGGAAGGGAGTTGTAACTCAGATGATGCATTTCTTTCAATGCGCTGAAGCAATTTATTCAATGGGACACGGTTGTAAGAACCCTCTCACCTTTGCCGATGCTATACAAATGATTTATGTCTTATAATTCATTGTAGGTAAGGTTAGCTTTGACAGATATTCTCATCATTCATTGTATTAAAAGACTGAAATCCTGAATTCCAAATTAACAAATAATCCTAAACCTGCGTATTTCAAAAAGGTATTTGTTGCATAGATCCAGTCTCAGGTTTTTAAAAATCAGCAGGTATGTGTGAGAGATGTAGCATGAAACTAAACCCGAAAAATGTGTTTGAAGTATTTTTTGTTAATTCTGAAATTGTTGCTTCTTTTTTATTTTGACACTTTTATATTACATTGGATAAGGAAAGCCTCAATAACAATCCATAGAGTTACTGTGCATAATATATTGATCTTTTTAATTTAATCTCAGTTAAACTGCACATGGATAAAGTATGATAAGAATCATTTAGAAAAAGCAGGACAGTTAAAATATAAGAACGTATGACTAAGAAAAACCACTGATCCCATCCAGCTCAACCCATTATTCGATCCTATTTTCCAAAACAGATACATAAATCATATTGCTTTTTTTCCCAAATCAAGAATTCACTCAGTTCTTTTTCATCTGTTGAGTAGTTTACCTTCATATACAATTGCTAACTGATCAATATGCTGTTTTTCATTATTCAGTGATTATGCTATTCAGTTTAATACCATCATAGAGCCAGCCTGAGAGAAAACCGTGCCGGCAGCCAACAGATGAAGGCAACAGCGGGAGGCAGCAGGAAACAGGCAGAGAATATGAGGGAAAACAGTGCTGGAGACCAACTAATTAAAATGGTGGTGGGAGTCAGGGGAAGCCAGAGAGCCAACCTGAAGGAAAACAGTGCCAGAGGCCAGCAGATAAAAGCAATGGTGGGAATTCAGCAGGGCTCACGGGGAGCACAGACTGAGCAAGTCAACAAGGACAGACAAGGAAGGAGTGTGGTTGCAGGACAATGGGTAGGTGATCTGTGGTTGTTCAGGGCACTGGAGACCAATTTAAATTTACATTTCAATATTACAGTCAGCCTCATGCCCTTTCTGGGGAGTAGTGAGGCTGCCTGCTTGCATCGAACATGTAATGTTTTCAACAAACTGAAGGCCTATTCCTGGAACAGACTCAAATTTTCCAGTCATTCTTCAACTGCCCCGAAGTGACGGGGAACAGGGCAGCTGTCTGAAAGAGGTCTCTAAATGGCAGGCCAGGTAGGCTTTGAAGCCCTCCCTGCTTGCCTGATTTCAGCTGCAGCTGTAGGCTGCCCCACTGCACTCTTGCCCCCACTCCCCTCTCCAAGCCGCAATCAGATCTCTCAATGGCCAGGCTACTGATTCTACTTTTTATTTTAAGTTTTAAAAAAGTTGGAGAGTGCCTCCATCTTGGGGTGTTTCTCCATCATTTACCTCAGACCATATGATCATAAGATATAGGAGCAGAATTAGGCCATTCAGCCCATCAAATCTACTCTGCCATTCAATCATGGCTGTTAGGGTAGGTTCTTTACCCAGAGGGTGGTGAGGGATTGGAATGCCCTGCCTGCTGCAGATGTAAATGCGCCTAGTTTGGGGGCGTTTAAGAGATTTGTGGATAGGTTTATGGATGGAAAGGGATTGGTTTAGGTTAGAGGGTCATTGTTTTTTTAACTGGTCGGCGCAACATCGTGGGCCAAAGGGCCTGTTCTGTGCTGTAATGTTCTATGTTCTATGTTATGATTCTAATCCCCATTCTCCTGCCTTCACCCATTACCCTTGATCCTCTTATTGATCAAGAATCTATCTATCTCTGTCTTAAAGACACCCAATGACCTAGCATCCAAAGCCTTCTGTGGTAACGAGTTCCACAGATTCACCACCCTCTGGCTGAAGAAATTCCTCCTCATCTCAGTTTTAAAGGAGCATCCCTTCATTCTGAGGTTGTGCCTTCGAGTTCTAGTCTCTCTCACTAGTGAAAACTCCTCTCCATGTCCATTCTATCTAGGCCTCTCAGTATTCTGTAAGTTTCAATTAGATCCTTCATCCTTCTAAACTCCATTGAGAATAGCTCCAGGCTCCTCGACTGCTCCTTATATGACAAACACTTCATTCCTGGGACGATTCTTATGAACTTCCTCTGGACCCCCTCCAAGGCTAGCACACCACATTAGGTATGGGGCTCAAAACTGCTCACAATATTCCAAATTCCTTGAATGGCATCCTGTTGTTATTTCTGAGTTGGAGAATCTGTGATTGCCACTACAGTTTTGAGAGACTGCTCACCATCCCAAATGAATGGTGTGCCCTCCCTCTGACTATTAATTGGCCAATTTGGGAAAAATCACAGCCTAAGTACTATTTTCCATTCAGTGCTGGCTTTTGGCCCCCATTTAGCCAGACAGTGGAGTCCTGAAACCTGTGTGGAAAATCCTGTTCTCTGTCTTCTGCCACCCATGGACAAGCCCTCCTTATACACAGGATCTGCTCAGATGAGGGGGATCGCAACAGACACCTACAGATGCTGAAAGAAGCCCTCATAAGAACAGGATATGGCGCTCGTCTCATCGATCGACAGTTCCGATGTGCCACGGTGAAAAACCGCACCGATCCCCTCAGAAGACAAACACAGAACATGGTAGACAGAGTGCCCTTCATCGTCCAGTACTTCCCCAGAGTGGAGATGCTACGACATTTTCTCCGGAACCTTCAACATGTCATCGAAGAAGAAGAACATCTCGCCAAGGCCATCCTCATACCCCCACTTCTTGCCTTCAAACAACCGCACAACCTCAAACAGACCATTGTCCGCAGCAAACTACACAACCTTTCAGGAGAACAGTGACCACAACACCACAATACCCTGCCACAGCAACCTCTGCAAGACATACCAGATCATCAACACTGATGCCATCATCTCACATGAGAACACTACCCGCCAGGTACATAGTACATACTCTTGCAACTCGGCCAACGTTGTCTACTTAATACGCTGCAGGAAAGGCTTTCCCGAAGCATGGTACATTGGGGAGACGATGCAGACGCTACGAGAATAGATGAATGAACACTGCTCAACAATCACCAGGCAGGAGTGTTCTCTTCCTGTCAGGGGACACATCAGCAGTCACGGGCATTCAACCTCTAATCTTTGGGTAAGCATTCTCCAAAGCAGCCTTCACGACACACAACGCAGAATCACTGAGCAAAAACTGATAGCCACGTCCTGCACACATGAGGACGGCCTCAACCGGGATCTTGGGTTCATGTCACACTACCTGTAACCCCCATGACTTGCCTGGGCTTGCAAAATCTTACTAACTGTCCTGGCTGGAGACAATAACACTTCTTTAACTGTGCTTAACCCTCTCTCCACTCACATTGTCTGTACTTGTAAAGACTTGATTATCTGTAAAGACTCACATTCCAACGATTATCTTGTAAATTGAGTCTATATATGCCCTGTTTGTGAACACAGTTCCTTACTCATCTGATGAAGGAGCAGCGCTCTGAAAGCTAGTGGCTTGTGCTACCAAATAAACCTGTTGGACTTTAACCCGGTGTTGTGAGACTTCTTATTGTTCCTGGCACTTCACCAATTTCGTAACCAGATCGATAACTTCCTTACTTTCCATGAGTTTCAATGCTACCTAACGATCTCTTATGAGGGACTTTATCAAATGCCTTCTCCTTCCATATAGGTAAAATCCTTGGTTATTCTCCTGTCCACTACTTCAGTCACTTCTTCAAAATATTCATTCGTGTTTGCCATGCCTGGCCCACCCTTTACAAATCTACTCTAGCTCTGATCTACTGAACATTTTCAAGATGTTCAGTCACAACGTCCTTATAGGTTTTAGTAATTTCCTGACAACACATATTTGGTTAACTGGTTGTTCCTGATTCACATCTATGATCAAAAATCAAGGATTCATGAGCCAGTGCTCTAACTGCTGTCCCAGCAAACAGATGAGAGTTCTGGTCTCTGAACACTGGGTTGGCAGCTAACAAAATGCTCACATCTAATGGAAATGGACTGATGATGCCACTATTGCATCTAACTAGTTCCCCTAGTCAGGAGTTGAGAATCCGGCTCACGCCTTGTCCACGTGTAAGGAACTTGGTTTCGGAAACAATTCAGAATACACTCTGCTATAAGTCAAACAGTGGAAGAATTAGCATGCACAGTTACCATTTAGGCAGGGAAAAGAAGAAATAGAGAGACCATCATCATTTCTGAAGAGGAAAAGAGAGAACAAAATGCTTTGCAGCAATTTAGAAATATGTTTCGATCTTAAAGCTGCACCTATCTCCAAGAGTTTGTTCAATTTTATTATTTAAAGATTACAGTACTCTTTTCCTTTGAGTAGTTGAAATTTGTTCTAAGCAACTGATCTGGCCTCTGAGCTGTTGAGTGTTATTTCCTGAATAGTTGGCAAGTTCCAGGGTCTCGACAAAAGCCTCAATAATATTCAAACCAGCTTTCAATTACAGCGAATTGTACAAGGATATTAAGTATGTATGTATAAGTGTGCTTAATTTAGTTTCTTTATTAGTCACAAGTCAGTTTACATTAACACTGCAATGAAGTTACTGTAAAAATCCCACAGTCGCCTCTTCAGGTATGAGGGAGAATTTAGCATGGCCAATGCATCTAAACAGCACAGCTTTCAGACTGCGGGAGGAAACCAGAGCACATGGAGGAAATCCATGCATTCACAAAAAAAGTGCAGATTCCACACAGACAGTGACCCAAGCCAGAAATCAAACCCAGGTCTCTGGCACTCTGAGACAACAGTGCTAACCACTGTGCCACCGTGCCGTCCTATTGTTGGGTTCCTATGCTGGCCTGGTAGTTCTCCAAGCATGGCTTGTGACTGTAGGTGAGATGGAAAGGTGAGACACAGGATGGAATACCAGTGGAACTGGGTAGAACCTCAGAACCTCAACCCTGTCAGGAAATCTGTTTGCTCTCTACCTCATTACCCGATTGGAATTTTAGACCCATCATTTAAACGCACTCTACTTTTATTCTTATAGTTGAAAATGAATTTATTAAGTGAGGCTGCATGATTTAATCCAAAAAGTACCAAGAGAAAAAGATAGAATATGCAAATTATTAAAAATATAAAAATTTGGAAACTTGCCTACTACCAAAATGACGCCTGGAGAAAACAAATAATTTCTTAAGGAACAAATCTTTCTGTTGACAATTTTATTCAGAAAAAGATTTTGCTTGAAATCAAAGCAAGAAATTCCATTTTTTACTCACCTTGATGTAAAGAGGAAAATGATAATCTGCGGTATTTTACCCTCATAAAACCTTAGTATGGAGAAGGAACTTTTTTAAAATGATAACTATATTTTCTTTGGGAATTCTTGCAAATGGGAATCCATTTTTATCCAGTGAATTATATATTACTTTCAGCACATTATTAAATGTGCATTGACTTTAATTTACAAAATGACATTTTGCTTTTCTCGGATAAAACTTTTCAATGTACGTTTCCAGTTTCTTTCTGTGCATATGGTACTTCTTTTCGAACGGTAGAAAGTTTTTAGGAATAAAATCTGCTTCATTTCAAAAGAAGCATCAAACCTTGTTTCTTATTAAACAGTGAAAGGAATTTTATCAAAGCTTCAATTCCATACTAAGTACTTTATGCAATTCAATTACTTTGTGTTCTGTGATAACAGAAATGTATTTAAACGTTAGAGCCACAACCAATTATATACTATTTTCATGAGCTATAAGAACATAAGAACATAAGAAATAGGAGCAGGAGTAGGCCATCTAGCCCTTCGAGCCTGCCCCGCCATTCAATAAGATCATGGCTGATCTGAAGTGGATCAGTTCCATTTTCCCGCTTTCTCTCCATAACCCTTAATTCCCTTGTCTATCAGAAACCTATCTACCCGCGACTCAAATATATTCAGCGAGGTAGCCTCCACCACTTCAACGGGCAGAGAATTCCAGAGATTCACCACCCTTTGAGTGAAGAAGTTCCTCCTCAACTCCGATCTAAACTGCACCCCCCCCCCCTTATTTTGAGGCTGTGCCCTCTAGTTCTGCTATCCTTTCAAAGCAGGAAGAATCTCTCTACCTCTACCCTATCTATCCCCTTCATTACCTTATATGTCTCTATAAGATCCCCCCTCAGCCTTCTAAACTCCAACGAGTACAGACCCAGTCTATTCAATCTTTCTTCACAGGCTAACCCCCTCATCTCCGGTATCAGCCTAGCGAACCTTCTCTGCACTCCCTCCAAGGCCAACATATCCTTCCGCAAGTGTGGTGACCTAATATGCATACAGTATCCCAGCTGTGGTCTCACCAGTACCCTGTACAGTTGCAGCAAGACCTCCCTACTTTTATATTCTATCCCCCTCGCTATAAAGGCCAACATTCCATTCGCCTTCTTGATCACCTGCTGCACCTGCAGACTGGGCTTTTGTGATTCGTGCACAAGGACCTCCAGGTCCCTCTGCACCATAGCATGCTGCAGCTTTTCGCCTTTTAAATAATAATCCCTCCTACTATTATTTCTACCAAAGTAGATAACCTCACATTTACTAACAATATACTCCATCTGCCAAGTCCTCGCCCACTCACTCAGCCTATCCAGATCTCGCTGCAGACTTTCCACACCCTCCACGCAATTTGCTTTTCCACTCATCTTCGTGTCATCAGCAAATTTCGTTACCCTACACTCAGCCCCCTCCTCCAGATCATCTATGTAAATTGTAAATAGTTGAAGCCCCAGCACTGATCCCTGAGACACTCCACTAGGCACCAACTGCCAACCAGAATAGGACCCATTGATTTCAATGCTACTCCAATACTATAAGCAAAACTGCAAAAAAAAACTGACTCAAGGTCTTCACAGAATTGTTTGATCGTGGCTCAGGAGAAAGCTATCGAATTTCCCCAGACAAAGCTCAGAGCTTCTTCACAGGCTTTAACACATCACTCATTGGGGCTTGGGTGGTGATGGTTAAATCGCAGTCTTTAGATTATGGCGGTCACTCATGCGGCTTCTGTGGAAACTGGACAATTGGATCTGCCATTTTAATGCTCAGGTGCTGAAGATGAAATCCACCCCCCCTCCCCCCATCCCTCACCCTCAACAACCCCACCTCACCTCAGCAAATGTGGCCTGCATCTCCACATCTAATCACAAGTCACGGGACCCTGCTAAAAATGTGAATGCAGATATGGTAAGCGAGGACTTGAACTGTTCAGAATTACACATCAAGGTTAATTAATTATTTGGACAAAGTACAGAAGAGATATTGGAGTGGGCAGGGGTCTGACACCCGACCTCGGGCGGGAATTTCAGGTCTCGCTCAGGTGAGGCTGTGAAATTTGTCCAAAAACTCAAAACTACCTTATACGGCACTCAACACTGTTGAACATGGAACTGTTGGTGGGATTCTCCCAACTAAATTCTCATTGTCAAATTTGCATAAAAACTGGAGTAAGTTTTGTTTACAGCAGGAAATTCCCACATTCTGTGCACTGCAGAGTACACTAGTGTGATTCACTCCAGAAGTCAATGGGCAGGGCCTATTCCCGCTGGAGAAGCAGGCAGCATAGTGTTAAGCGGACCGCTGCGCACATACCGATCTGTCAGCGCCAAGATCAGTGCATGCGCTGGGGCCCTGCACTTTCAGCCTCCTGATCACTGACCAGCTTGGTCGCTGGCCATGCCCCGCAATCCCACATCACTGCCCCTCCAACCCCTCACACCCTGGTCACTCACCCCCACAAACGTCTCTGGGTCCAGCCCAAACCCCCCCATCCTGACCTGCCTCGATCTCCCATTTTCCTCCCAAACCCCATTTTCCCATGAGCAGTCATGCCCACCCCCCACAGCACTGACACACCCGCAGAATACCTGCACCTCACCCCCGAGATGGACAGGCCCCGATTACTGGACTCACTCACTCCCTCCTCAACGAGCCTGGCTGCAGAGCGACCTGACTCCCACCCCCACCAATCGCACCACCAGAAGCCCTGCCCCATCAGGCCCTGTCCCTATTATTCCCCACTCCCTGGCCACCATGCCATGCACCATGGGCAATGCCAAGATACCTCCTGGACATTGGCATTTTGCCTCTTGGGCTGTGCCAGAGGGCCAAGGCTGGCATTGCCAGGTGACAATGCTCACGGGGCACTCCACCGCCCCAGCACTGAACCCTTAACCTCCCTCGAGGTATCTGTCACAGGCCTTGATTTCCCCCCCTTTCACCCACAAGTGAGAAGCTACTGTGAACCCCAGTAGAATGAACCACTCTTGGCCGGGTGGAGGGTTGTGTTGGGAGGGCGGGCGGCTACATGCGGAGCTGACGATGCTGGAAAACCGGCGCTGGGAGTCACACAGTGGCTCGGACGCCAGCGTGAATTGGCCGCTGCTACAGTCCCCTGGCCCAGTACTAAAAAAGCTGTGCAGCAGGATGGGAGAGTCTCCCCTGTCATCTTTACAATGCTACTTATCATGATGGAGTATCAGTTTTTGCTTGATAAAATAGGAAGGATGGAATTTCAGTCTCCCCTATCTGTAAATTTTATCCACCATAATTCAATTCCTTTGATAAACTAAAGAAATCCAGTAGACTTAAGAAATGTGCAAATTATGCAGTTTGTTGAAAAGCACATGCTTAATCCGCTCAATGCCCTGATTTTGTTACATACTATATGCATACTGCAGCAATTCAAGAAGGCAGTTCACCACCACCTTCTCCAGGGCAAATAGGGATGGGCAATATAAATGTTGACTGAGCCATGTCCCATGAAAGAATTTTGCAAGAAGTTCTTCAGTTGAATGTTATAACAGAAATAGATTCTATCTGTTGTGGGCGTAGCCACCTATGTCCATGTTTGCATTCATCGCAACTTTGAAAATCTTCCCATTTGCACTGCAATTTGAGAATTTTGAACCTGAGATTAAAAAAGAACAACAGTTTTCACTTGCATTGCACCCTTGACCTAATAAAACATGCAGAAGTGCGTCAAGGAATGATTATCAATATCTGAGTCAATATGTGACATGGAGTGACAAAGGGCAGATGACCGAGAGTTTAGTCAAACTGGTACGAGTGTCTTAAGAGTCAACAGAGAGCTGGAAAGGTTTCATGGGAGAATCCTAAGTCTTAGGGACTTTCCCGCTGAAGACATAGCCTTCAATGGTGGAATGAAGGAAATTGAGGTTTGGTAGGAGGCCAGAATTGGAGTAACTGAGTGACATTGGAGGATTTTAGGGTTGAGGAGGTTAGCGATAGGGAGGGGAAAGGGCATGGAAGAATTTAAAATCAAAGATGAGGATTTTTAATTTGTAGCTTTATCAGACAAGGAACCAACGTTGGTTACTAAGCATGGTGTGCTGGGCATGTTGGAGTTAGGCAGTGTGGTTTTTGATGAGCCCATGTTCAAGGATGTGGCAGGAGATCCTTAAAATTCCTTGAAAACCTAGAAATACACTGAAGATCCTTAGACAGCACCTTCCAAACCCATGACCATTTCCATTTAGAAGGACAAGAGCAGTTGATGCATGGGAACACCACCATCTGTATGTTCACCTCCAAGCCACTCACCATCCTGACTTGGAAACATATCACTGTTTTTTCACAGTCATTGGGTCAAAATCCTGAAAGTTCCTCCCTAATGGCATTGTGGGTCAACCACAGTATGTGGACTACAATGATTCAAGAAGGCAGTTCACCACCATTTTCTCAAAGGTGCCTATGGATGGGCAATAAATGCTGGCCGGCCAGCAACGCCCATGTCCCATGAATGTATTAAAAAAAGTCAAGTCTAGAAAGGCAAAAGGTTTGGATGAGGGTTTCATCAGCTGATAAGAACATAAGAACATAAGAAATAGGAGCAGGAGTAGGCCATCTAGCCCTTCGAGCCTGCCCCGCCATTCAATAAGATCATGGCTGATCTGTTGTGGCTCAGTTCCACTTTCCCGCCCTCTCCCCATAACCCTTAATCCCCTCTCTTATCAAAAACCCATCAACCCGCTTCTTAAAAATATTTAGCGAGGCAGCCTCCACCACTTCAACGGGCAGAGAATTCCAGAGATTCACCACCCTTTGAGTGAAGAAGTTCCTCCTCAACTCCGTTCTAAACCGCCTCCCCTTTATCTTGAGGCTGTGCCCCCTAGTCCTACTGTCTTTTTTGAGCGGGAAGAGTCTCTCCACCTCTATCCTATCCATCCCATTCATCATCTTATACGTCTCAATGAGATCTCCCCTCATTCTTCTAAACTCTAGTGAGTACAAGCCTAGTTTATTCAGCCTCTCCTCATAGCTCAACCCCCTCAACTCCGGTATCAGCCCAGTAAACCTCCTCTGCACTCCCTCCAGGGCCAAAATATCCTTGCGCAGGTGCGGCGCCCAAAACTGCACACAGTACTCCAGCTGCGGCCTCACCAATGCCCTATACAGCTGCAGCAAGACCTCCCTACTTTTATATTCAATCCCCCTCGCTATGAAGGCCAGCATCCCATTCGCCTTCCTGACCACCTGCTGCACCTGCAAGCTGGGTTTTTGCGACTCATGCACAAGGACCCCAAGGTCCCTCTGCACCGTCGCCTGCTGCAGTTTTTCGCCACGTAAGTAATAGTCCTTCCTACCATTCTTCCTACCAAAGTGGACCACCTCACACTTGCCAACATTAAATTCCATTTGCCATTTCCTGGCCCATTCGCCCAGCCTATCTAGATCCTTCTGCAGACTCTCCACACCCTCCGCACAATTTGCCTTTCCCCCAATCTTGGTGTCATGATGATGTGAAGGAGTGCTGGTAACAGGCAATGCCATGGATGTGGAAGTGGGCTGTTCCAGTAATGGAGAGAATATGAGATCACAAGTTTATCTTGGAGTCAAATATGACACCAAGCTTTTAACCAATTTGGTTCAGTCTTGGAGAGAGGTCTGTGAGAGGGAAAGGTTGACTAACAAAGGGAATTTGGTGTAGAATTTAGGTCTGTATATTTAAATGGAGAAAATTTCTGCTCATCTTTAATACTGAACATTCACATGACAAATCAAAGGCAATGGAGGTTTGACAGATGGTTTGTCTCATTTCCCAGTCTAGTCAAAGAAAACAATTGTCAAGACATCTGTCGTCTTCTGTGCTGCCTCATGGCCAATGGGTTCCGTCAGCCTCAGTAAAGTGCGCAGAAGTAACCATTAAATCTGTTGTCAGGTCACAAGCCTGATGTGTGTGCTGCAGTTCCCTGCAAACTCATCCTGATCCAATTCACATAGTTCCAGTGAGGGTCACCAGTGGTTCGACCTTGAATATAAAGTGCCTGCCTTTCAATGTGCATCAAGGCTGTCAATTCCTCATAACAAAAAGCCATTGTATTAAAAATTCACATGTACAATAATTCAAGTTAAGTAATTAAAATAGTACAAATCTACTGCTGATGTGTTCGAATCATCAGATTTCCGAACTAAAAGAATTGTATTTCAGAAAATAAAGACTTGCAAATTATGTTGTTCCCAACCGCAGAATGCCCCAAAGTGCCCAAAAGCCAATGAAATGCTATTCTTTAAACTGTAGTCACTTTTGCACTGTAGAAATGCAGCAATTTGTTAGCAGCAAGAGCACAATCACAAATGTAATGGTGACCTGATAATCTGCGATGTCTGAAGCACACAGTTTTATTGCTGTTGGTTGAAAAATAAATATTGCCCAAGACACCAGAACACCTTGCTCTTCTTCAATGCTGAAGATCTCCAGATCTTAACCACACGATGCATAAAAACGTTTTTCCACATGTTACCATTGTTTCTTTTGCCAATCAACATAAACCAATGCCCTCTGGTTCTTTACCCTTCCACCCATGGATGTGTTCTATTCAGACCCCTGAGGATTTTGAAAACCTCTCCAAAATCTCTGTGTGATCTTTTCTTAAGGAGAGCAGCTAAGGCTTGTAAAATCTATTCAAGCAGCTGAAGTTTCACATTGCTGAAATCATTTTCATGAATCTTCACTCTCACTCGTCCTTTCACAAAAGTGCGGTGGATGCTGCGACGGTGAGTAAATTTAAGAAGGAGGCAGACAGATTTTTAATTGGTAATGGGTTGAAAGATTATGGGAGAAGGCAGGAAAATGGGGATGAGGAATATGATCAGCCATTATCAAATGGCACAGCAGACTTGATGGGCAAATGGCCTAATTCTGCTCCTATATCTTATGAACTAATGAAAAGGTATGCTGCCCAGGTTTATACACTAATTGAGGCCAAATCAGGGTTTTAAACAGGTTCATTACAACTCCCTAGCTTTTGTACTCCATGGTTCAAATTATTTTCTTTGACCTTTTTGATTTGATTTATTATAGTCACATGTATTAACATAGTAAATGTATTGTTTCTTGCACATTATACAGACAAAAGGTATTGTTCATAGAGAAGGAAACAAGAGAGTGCACAATGTAGTGTTACAGTCATAGCTAGGATGTAGAGAAAGATCAACTTAATGCAAGGTAGGTACATTCAAAAGTATAAGGTGTTTGATCACAGGTCACCGATTGGTTTGTATGGTCTTTATATTTAATGTGAACATTAGAGTATAAGATACATTTTGTAACTTGAACTATATTTACAAATCTGTATCTATCTGTAAATATATAGTTGGGATGATGGATTGTGTAATATCGTTAGTGCTTTCTTGTTTAATAAATATTTTATTCTTTTATTAAAAATTCATCAGCAAACTCTGCTGTAGGTTAGCCACCCTCCACATTTCTTACAGAAAATAAAAGTCAGGATCTATCAAACCTGGTTCTACCCTGTGATCTGTCTTGTTTCAGTAGTAACATCAGCTAAGATCATAACTCTCTGCATGTACCAAGGAAAGCCCTGTTTTCCATCAGTTCCAAAAACATATGGGCAGCACGGTGGCACAGTGCTTAGCATTGTTGCCTCACAGTGCCAGGAACCTGGATTCAATTCCAGCCTCAGGTCACTGTCTGTGTGGAGTTTGCATGTTCTCTCTGTGTCTGTCTGGGTTTCCTCCCACAGTCCAAAGATGTGTGGGTTAGATTGACTGGCCATGATAAATTGATCCAAGTGTCAGGGGATTAGCAGGGTAAATACGTAGGGTTACAGGAATAGGGCCTGGATGGGATTATGATCGGTGCAGACTCAATGGGTCAAATGGTCTCCTTCTGCACTCTATGGATTCTATGATTCTATGAAAGTGCCCTGGCAGTGGCAGTGCACTACAACAAAGGCTGATGCAGCTACAAAGAGCCACTCACTGATCCAAACAGATTACATAACAGACACCTTTAGGCAATACGTATGACTTTCCAGTATTCCGTCAGAAACACACTCATGAGATGATTGACAAATCAGGACATGATAATGATGTGCATAACAAGTTGGAGAGCAGTGAACACATTTCACACCATCAGAATTGTGGGAAACATGGATACCGTCACACCATCCAGAGTGTTGTCAAAATTCAAATGATCTTTCCTAAGTTGGCATCTATTTGTTATCAGCCAAGAGTGACAAGGGGCAAATACCAACATATCACCCCTGTGAAATCTAAAGGACATGCACCCACATACGTAAAGGGCTCTGAGGAAACCTATTGGGAAACTTTCAGCATACAACCGTTCACGAATTCCATGAACAGAATCCACAGTCCTGAGTGCAAGTACAAACAATTCTCTTGGATGCCGCATAGTGGAGTCTAAAGGCCTAGCAATTATAGATCTACTGACATGCTATGACCTTGCATTCATGACATTTCATGGAATTAGTCAGATGTCACACGGCAGATCAATGTTAGAAACCGCAATGTTGGCCTCAGTTCATGATCTAACATTGACATGCCCAGAATGTTTTGACAAATTGGCAGTTTCAAGAGAGCTAAAATGGTATGCTTGCAGGAGAATACAAGTCTGCTAACTGATCTGGTATATTTTGCAAAGCATAAATGCCAGCAGCTACCAGAAGAAATGGCAAAAGATTCCACACCATAGAAGCTGTAGAAAAGCATCACTGAAGGATGTCCTGATTCAATGCAGCATGTCCACAAACTATTTTAGCCTTACTGGGATGAGCTAGGCATCTAATCAGTTCAAAGTCATCACACTGGAATTTTTGTGACCTGACATTCTTCAACAAATTTCTCATTCACACATGGGCATAAATTAAAAAGGAAGATTCACAGACTAGTCGTCAAGTACCAACAGCAACATTGAAATTGTCATCTAGAAATGTGAGGCATGTCAAGAGCATATGCCAAGTCAACACAAAGTACTGAGTCCACATAAAGTTCCCACCCATCTTTGGCCCAAAATCGCACCTGACCTTTTTCATGATTTTAATTGTCGACTACTTTACTAAGTATCCCGTTATTTGACAATTGTTCAACATATCAATACTTTTATGCACTCTCTTAATTGGTGTGTCTAGCGAGATCATGATGGATAATAGTCCATAATTTATTGGTAAGCCATTTCAGGATATGTGTGAGAAGTGGACTATCACTACTTAATTTCCTAATTAACCTATCTCCAACAGCCTAAGTTAAAAATAATTTACGTGGTGTAATCCATAATTCTCAAATGTAGACAGACCAATTAAATCTACACATAGCAGTGTTTTAGCTAAGAGTAGCATCTTTATAGCTAACAGTGGCATCTTTAAGTGCAACTATTCCTTCATTTATTTCTGGCAGACCGGAGTATATCAATTTACCTAATATGACACATTTGCCTTTCTCAGAAACTAGAGAGCAACATTTTAAAACTGCAAGAGAAAGTGAGCAACATGCACAATCAAATGCAGGTACAGCATTGCCAAATTTACTATTGGGACAATTTTGCATTCAGGATCCCACAGAAGGTACATGGCAATAAGCCAGGGTAAGAAATTCTGTTCAGAGCCAAGGTCACAAAGATGCAACAGTGAAGTGTAAAGAAGGCAGATCAGATCCACATCAGCTCCTCAATCACCATAAAGTCCTACTGCATCTAGGACAAAATCCAAAACGTAACCAGAAACAACATCCAAAAATGACAATTACAGAAATCGTTGTGAATAATTAAAGAAACCTCCAGGCAAGGTTACCATTACAAGATCTGGTCATACCAGTAGATTACCTCTACACTTTAGGGACTCAGAGGGGGATTTTCCTGGCCCACCCGCCGGCCACAGCAATTGTAGCAGGTGGAGGTGGGAGGGATTGGGGGGGGGGGGGGTGGGGAGGACCATGCAAAGTTCTGTTGACCTCAGGCAAGACTTTCCAGTTTGGGGTGAGTGAGGCCAGAAAATCCTGTCCAAAGATTCACCAGCACTATACACATATGTAATGGTAACTATACATGAGCATATACTGTAAATAGTTATACTTATTTGGACAGGTGAAAGTATCTTTAAAAAGAAAGGGGGATGTTGTAATATGTCTTTAAGGGATAGCAACATGACATCACTAGAAGATATGTATGCCATGTGACCCAACTTTAGTTTCACTTTTGCTTTTGAGCAGAACACACACACACCCTAAGCTCTACTGTTGATATTTTCAAGTTCTCTATCTATATATTACATGTTCCCATGTGCCTCATCTAAATAAACAAGTCCACAACATGTTTGCACAATCCCTTATGATCTATGTGTGCTTGTGTCATTATAACAGCAAAATATTATTAATACCTGGAGTGGATTAAATGCCAACAGGACAGCACAGTGGCACAGTGGTTAGCACTGCTGCTTTACAGTTCCAGGGGCTCAGATTCAATTCCAACCTTGGGTGTCTGTGTGGAGTTTGTACATTCTCCCTCTATCTGCGTGGGTTTTCTCTGAGTGCTTCAGTTTCCTCCCACAGTCTAAAGATGTACTGGATAAGTAGATTGGCCATGCTAAATTGCCCCTTAATATCCAGGGATGTGTGGGTTTGGTGGATTGGGCAAGGAGGAAGGCTTGGATAAGATGCTTTTTCGGCGAATGGATGCAGACTTGATGGGCTGAATGGCCTCCAATGAGTCTAGAACATGGATGAGGCCACTTGTTGTTCATTAGTCAAACAGGGTAAACAGTGTGAAAGCCACCTGCTAAATTTAATGTGCTCTCCTGCCTTTAAACTCATCTTCAGTGCGGCATAAGATCCAGCCCTATTTGTTTAATCTCTTACTGCTGTACTGGAATTTGTGCTCAAGTATCTGGAAGTGGGCCTTGATCCCACAGCACAAAAGCACAGCTTTTGAACTTTACAAATACTTACCATAAAATTATTTTGACTTAGGTTCAATTCCAGCCTTGGGTGGAGTTTGCACATTCTCCCCATATCTGTGTGGGTTTGCTCCGGGTGTTCCAGTTTCTTCTCACAGTCCAAAAATGTGCAGGTTAGGTGCACGCTAAATTCTCCCTCAGTGTACCCAAACAGGCACTGGAGTATGGCGATTAGGGGATTTTCACAGTAACTTCATTGCAATGCTAATATAAGCCTACTTGTGACACTAATAAATAAACTTTAAATCTTTAAATGTGAAATGAATGTTTTTGACTTAAATCAAATGGCATTTTAACAAGCAAAATTAACATTACATTTTTTAAAAAAAGTCTACGTATTCAGGTACAGAATAAAATCAATGGAAGCTAAATCAACTTAAAATTTCTATGTGCTTCAGACATTCAGTGAAAAGACGTAAGTTGGGCCATGAAGAGAAGGTACATTCTAGAACTCAACAGTGGATTACCAATTCAATACTTGTTGTGCCAATCAATGCCAAATAATGTATTGCTATTTGCATTGCATCTGCTGGCAATGCTATAAATATAGCTTTGAATGACAACACTTCAAAATAGGTCCAATGTCTATTGAAGCAGAAATGTAATCAATAAATAATCATGGGGTCAAGCTCTATTTAACTTTTAAAGCATTTTTTGCTTGTTTCTCACTATTGTTGGCAGTTCTTTTGTTCGTCAGGTGGCCCAATCTGCAGGGAAATTGCTGGAATCTCACTCTAAGATTCAAGTGGAAAAATAAATGAAAAGCTGACACTTCAGAGTAGTACTGAGGGGCATGTGACACTACTTGAGGTGGTGGGTGAGATTTTCTTGACCTGCCCGTTGCAAGAATTGTAACGGGAGGGACAGAAAATTTGGTGGATCATTTAAAAGTCTGTTGGCCTCGGATGGGAATTTCCAGTCTTGGGGCGAAAACGGTCGGAAGATCCTACCGCTGCTATCTGACAGATATAAAGCGTTAAACCAAGGCCGTGTTGACTCTGTCAGTGAATGTCAAAGATCTCCTGGCACTATTTCAAAGAAGAGCTGGGGCAATTTCCCCGAGTGTCATGGACAATAATTATCCTACAATCAACATCACAAATGCTGATTATTTAGTCATGGCCACATTGTCGTTTGAGGAAGTTTGGTGTGCACATATTTTCATAGAGTCATAGAGACATATGGCATGAAAACAAGCCCATCAGCCCAACTCGTCCATGCCGACCAGTTAGCCTAAATTGAACTAGTCTAATTTGCCTGCAATTGGTCCATATCCCTCTAAATCATTCCCATCCATATATCTGTTCAAATGTATTTTAATTGTTGAAATTGTACCCGCCTTTACCACCTCCTCTGGCCATTGACTCCACATGTGCACCATCCTCTGTGTGAAGAAGTTAACCTTCAGATCCCTTTCAAATTTTTCCCCTCTCACCTTAAACCTATACTCTCTGGTATCGGCTGCTCCATTTCCTGGATTGGAGTTCAAAGAGACCTTCATTGGTTGTAAGGCACATTGGGATGTCCTGCTGTCATGAAAGATACTGTATAAATGCAAATCATTCTTTCTTCAAAGTCTCCAACGACTAACTTCAAACCTCATTATGATGGACTTGGAAGAGATGCAGTTTCCTTATCAACTATTCATCACACTGAATGAGGTCCTTCTTTAGGACATAACTACAAAGTCTGTAATAAACACCCAAGACATACAATTTATTTTTCATTAATTATATTCCATATGTAGGCTGATCTTTTGACACACAGTCAATGCTACAATGCATTACACTGTCAAAACTTATAGGCTGTCATCATTTTAGTATGCATCACGACAAACAGAAAAATATATTTAAAAACGTATCATGTGGAAGAACATATAGTTCTGCATTATGGGTCAAGTGTAAAAATAACTTAATGAAACAGTAAGGACAGGGAAGGACAAATGGCAAAAAAAAACGCTGTTGCCTGATCTGAATTGAAGATTGTCACGCATTGCCTAATGCCTTAATATTTTCAAAATAAATAAAACTATCATTATTATGTGCATCACTTTCAAAAATATGAACAAAAATTATGTGGGGCAGAACATGATATGAATATAGAATAACACATTCTGCCATATATTACAGCCATGAGAACTGCTACAGGGCCTCAGTGTCTGGCTGATGGAGAGGCAGTATTATTTAGTTACAGGAGTAGGAGAGGGGTTGCGGAAGAGGCTGTGTGTTACGAATGCAGCAATGACCATAAGTGGGGGGTCCAGTCACAATGCAGTCACATGAGGATCCTCAACTATTTATTTAAAGCCTCTCCTGGAAAATATTTAAGAACATTTTCCAAGGGTACAGCTTTTTGTATTTCCTGGGAACAGACCATGTTACTCCAGTTTACATGCCATGCGTCACCTCACAGCAAAGGTTGCTGGGGGCATGGAGGGGACAAGAGTAATAGGGAAGAAGAAGCTGTATCTAGCTTGTAGACAGGTTTTATGAGGTCAAAAATGAATGGTCTTGTAGAAAAGAAAGTACACACTTTGGAAGATCAAGCAAATAAGTGGGCAAAAATGATATCTACTTCACTGGCTAACCTTGAAGGACTAACTGGGAAGTAAAATGAATATAAATTGAAAGCAAAATACTCAGCTCTGAAGAAGAGTTTGGACTCAAAATTTTAACTCCCTTTCCCTCACCACAGGTGCTACTAGATTTACCGGGCTTTTCCAACACTTCCTGCTTTTTATTGAATGAAATGATTGCTTAAGCTTAACTGTTACAGATAAAGCAAAACAAATAAGTATGGTGGAAATAGAATAGTGCAAATAGGCACAACAGGAAAGTATTACAGGAAGTATTATTTCACAGGAAATATGTGAATATGGAGGATTCATTTGATTAATTAACTAAATATGTTTGAGATAGAAATGTGCTGAGTGAATTGAGGGAACAAATACTCAAGTTCTGTAAACCTTTGAAATTCTATTTTCCAATATTCAAAAGCTTGGCACACGGTAGCTCAAACGTAAATTGGTTTTTATTCAGAAAAAAGAGAAAACAGAAATGATTTTCTGACAATCAATAGAAGTACCGTGACCAGCACTGGCAGCTGGTAATCCATCCAGGTAAATGGATTCAGTCATTTGTTTTTAAAACGTGAAAGATTTGATCAAATTGAGATTCATTCTCCTGCTCTCGCATGAAGATATGGCAACTAATCCAATGGCTCAATCATCAAGATCCAATAATAGACATGCAATCAAAATGAGATCTGGAACCAGATATGAAAGGAAAAAGTGTGTTCTAATTTTCTTTTCCAAAAACTTTTCATTCATGCAAGTCAGATTCCATAGATAATATTCACTTCACTTGGGCTAAAAATGTGACTGTATGTAAAGCCAATAGGATAGCAGATACCTGTGCAAATAACTAGCACACTCCACCGTACATCCCTGATCTTTCCAATTGATGGTAAGCATCACAGAGAGTACAAGGAAATTTGGCATGTCAGCCATGACTCTCACCAACTTTTACAGATGCACCATAAAAAGCATTCTTTCTGGTTGTATCAGAGGTATCCTGCTCTGCCCAAGACTGCAAGGAATGAAAAGATTGTGAATGTAGTCCAATCCATCATGCAAACCAGCCTCCCATCCACTAACTCTGTCTACAATTCCCACTGCCTCGGCAAAACAGCCAGCATAATTAAGGACCCCATGCACTCTGGACATTCTCTCTTCCACCTTCTTCCTTTGGGAAAAAGATACAAAAGTTTGAGGTCACGTACCAACTGACTCAAGAACAGCTTCTTCCCTGCTGCTGTCAGACTTTTGAATGGACCTACCTTGCATTAAGTTGATCTTTCTCAACACCCTAGCTATGACTATGATAGTGCATTCTGCACTCTCTCGTTTCCTTTTCTATGAATGGATTGTTTTTTCTGTATAGCACTCAAGAATCAATACTTTTCACTTAATACATGTGACAATAATAAATCAAATAAAAAAATCAAACTCCAACTAAAACTATTAATTTGTGCACATTAGGATTAAAATAGTTCTTTAAAAAAATTGCAGAACAAGTATGTTGACTGAAAGATGACAGATGTTCTGTAATCACAAATGGAAGTAATGCATTCAACAACTTGTGTGTTGTTGCAGCAATGTAGAACCAATTCTACCATCATCTCAATGTTTTCAGTAATCAGTATCACATCTTGCTATGGAATCAGCATTAATGTTGGCATTAACAGTGGAAAAATGTTTCTCACTTACTGACAGAAGAAGTGCGAGAAGTCTTGTATTATGTGCTCGCCTGTACTACGTGTAAAATGTCTCTTCCACTTTCCAACTTCATGGGTATATTAAAAAAAAGTTCTTTGTTTTCTTGATCAATCAGATTTTTTTACATTTAATGTATATATCAGAAAACATGCTAGATATTGAACAGAAAAATAAATTGCTAATGGTTGCAAATTGTGAGAAGGAATTTTGGCCCCGGATTTTCATATGTGGGACGTACCCCAGATGTACCTGAAGGTCTCCTGGAAGTCCCCATTCAGGGATTGCCTGGGAGGCTCAAACTGCCGATAAGCAATTACTCTGCACTGGTAAGTATCCTATACTCTGAATTAAATTAGAGGCTTCAGTTGGTTCCAACTATCTTACTGAAATAGTTACCTTGGAAAACTTAGAAGAATGAAAACCACTTTGAGCTCCTGGGTTACTATAATACTGACACTTCTCACCCCGACACCCCACTGAACCCCCAACTACACCCCTAGCCTTCCTGACTATCCCGTAGCCCCCACTACCACCCTACTGCCCATCTACTCTCTCAACCTTTGACTACTCCCCCACTCCGATACTCACCACCTCCCTTAACTTCCCTTTTGTGTTTCAAATACCTCCCATCCCCTAACTAGTCTCCCCACCCCACTGCTAATCCTCCAACCTGAATACCTTGCTGACCTGCCCCGACTACCTCCTTACCCATCTGACCACTCTCCTGAACACCCCCAGCCCATCTTAACCCCATCAGCCCAACAGCTGACCCCCTCTGACTGACCACCTTCCCCCACTCCAACCCATTCTACCTCCACCACCAACTGACTACCTGTACCCCCCACAGATCCTACCCTTATCCCTGACTGATCTTCTGACCCCTGACTGATCAATGAACCCACACCCAATTCCACCCCACTTATCTGACACACTTACCTTCTCCCCCACTTCTCAAAGTTGTCAGCAACCTTTAAATATACCTGCTTTACAGCAATTAGTGCTGTATTCAGGGGCATGGCTACCTTTCATCTGACTTTGCTGCACTCGACTGAAGACCTCAAAACCCACTGCACTGCACTTTTCTGAGGAGGCCTGAGTCAGAAGGTTGGGCATAAGATTTGCAGCTCCTGACAAGGTACGTAAAAAAGGAACAAGTGGCAATCCTACTGGTTACTCCTCCTCAGAAGTTCTGGTTAATTTCGACATATACTAGTTCATACCATCAAGATATTGATGTGGTAGGGCAATTGGCAATTCCAACCTGCCTTGCTTATTTGCTACTTTGATAGGATTACACAATATACTAATCACTGATTTTCTTCTAGTTTTTATTATTAGCCTAAATGTATTTACAGTAGAGAGTTCATACATGTGGAAGTGGAGAAACATTAAACCACATTCATTATTTTGTCACATACAATGATCACTTATCATAAATTGAACACATAAACCATTTAAATTGACCCTTTTAATAGTGAACATGTAAAAAAACAAAAGTCCAATGAGGCAATAAAACAGAGTAACCCAACCAAGATAAAGATTTATGACAGTCTTTTGGATATGAAGAAATGCTTACACAGGTCAATCACCAACAAACTGCTATTCATTTATCTTGATCAAGACTCTCTATGGCATCATTCACAGCATTATCAATGGGAATCATTAGAAAAATAAAATGTTCAGAGAGGCCATGTACAGGGAGATTAGAAGGGTTAAAAAAGGGCAAGTGAAGGTGAGACAATAATATAAACAGATATAAAGGGGTGAATTTTCTCGCTCTGCCCGCCACAGGAATTGTAATGGGTGAGGACAGACCATGGAAAAATTTGTTGACCTTGCATGGAATTTTGTGGTTTTGAGGCAAGTATGGCCAGAAGATCCTGCCCAAAAGCTAACAGTATAAAATAGTACAGGAACGCTCAAGAGTCAAGGAGGATTCTAAATGTGGAGACACTGGGAGAGATATTAAGCAAATATTTTACATTAGTTTTTATAAATTATGGTGAATGTGATGAGGTTATACACTCAAGATATACACACAGGTTGATATAGATATGAGCAGGATATTGTTGAATATAACTGAATTGGAATTGTTTTTTAAAAACCTAGCAGAACACAAAAAGGTTAGGTCATCAAGCCCATCAATAGGATGTGATAGGCAGTGTTTCCCAAGGATCTTGAACCTCAACATCTCACCAAAGATAGCAATGGCACATGCAGTCAAAGGTTTTCATCTTGTACTCTTCAGGACAATTCACAAGAATTTTCCTAATGACCGCAGATTGAAAAGCTTCAACATGTCTTTTTTCAACAATACGCAATTTAATACTACAAATTGACTATTTATATATAACAATGCCTTTGACTCAGGAACAGTGAGATGTACATGAGTGAGCGGCATGGTGGCACAGTGGTTAGAATACTGTCTCACAGCTCTAAAGACCTGGGGTCAATCCTGGCCTTGGGTCACTGTCTGTGTGGAGTTTGCACATTCTCCCCATGTCTGCGTGGGTTTCCTTCGGGGGCTCGGGTTTCCTCCCATACTCTAAAGATGTGCAGGTTAGGTTGATTGGCCACGCCAAATGGATCCTAGTGTCAGTGGGATCAGCAGGGTAAATGGAAATAGGACCTGGATGGCATTGTGGTTGGTGCAGACTCGATGAGCTCCTTCTGCACCGCAGCGATTCTATGCTTCTCTATATAAAAGTCTACAGAAGATAATAAGTTGTGAGGTTGGTGTCCAACGTGTCAGGCCAGAGTGTCGCTGCTAGGGTTAGGTTTAGTGTTAGGGTGCTGGGGGCAGTGCACTGTTAGCATTTTCAGCAGGTCTGACAGCATCTGCAAGGAGAGAAAAGAGCTGATGTTTCAAAAGTGCTTTGATTCTTTGTCAAAGCTTTGATAAAGGGTCATCTGGACTCGAAACATCAGCTCTTTTCTCTCCTTACAGATGCTGCCAGACTTGCTGAGATTTTCTAGCATTTTCTCTTTTGGTTTCAGATTCCAGCATCTACAGTGATTTGCTTTGAACTGTTGGCATTACTGAGGGGTGGGGTGTTGCCTGAAGGAGGAGGGTAGCTGAGAAGCGGGTGGGGTCAGGTCACCCTCATGCCTACATGCTGTGGGAGGTGGTGACCTGTCATTTTAGTGATGAAGGGGAAGGTTGCCCCTCTTTCCTGAGGAGTTGGTGGTGCTCCACCTGTCAATGGGGTGCACCATTTCGATGGTGTGTGGGAAGGGGTGCCTCTTCTGAACGTGGAGATTGGGGTGCCCTTTAAGCACCTGATCTCAATGAAAGCGGGTGGCTATGTGCCTCCCAATATGCATATTTTTACATGCTAAAGGTGGATGAATCTCATCTGGGAGGTGCTGCCAGCACCACTGGCAAACACACTGGTTTTCCTCTTGGCATGAGCAATTGCAGCTATTTTGGGTGAATTACAGACATCATTTGACAATATTTATAAAGAGTGGCACAGAGTATAAGAGGAAAGGAGCAAAAGTGAATATAACTACACTTGTAAAAGTAGTTTTTCAAGGCTGAGAGTATTCATTAGTAATTGACATATACTGTGCTGTTAAAAACTGAGTTTGCTTCTGACTTTTGCAAGCCCTAACATTTCCATCTGTCTTTAGAGTAAGGATCTCTGCTTCAGCATCCGTCTGTCTTGGGAGATGATGGACTGTGCATAGGCTGTATATCATTTCCGTATTGGGTACTGTCTACTGTATTTGTAGAAGCTGATTCACAAATGGTAATCTATTCCTCAGCAGACACAGATGAGTGGTGATTGCCTGAGATCGACTGAAGTTTTTTTCTCCTTCCAGTGGGGTTTCTTTTCTGCCATCTGCTCATTTATTTTGACATCTTTTTCCACCTCACTTCTGACTATTTGTCTTCAGGCATGCAAGTCAGAAGCAAGGATTTCCCCATGCATTAACTCCAATCCGAGTCAACTTGAGATCTTGCTCCTTTTATCACAGATGTGGGTGATCCGTTGGCCTCATGCCAATAGCAAACCTCCCATACAGCATGTCATTGGACACGTGGACATCATCCATTTGCCACACACGACCCAGCCATTGCAGTTGTTGCTGACTCAAGAGGGCAGCCATGCTCTGGATCCCACTATGCTGATGTACTTGCATGTTAATCCAACCTAGAGTGTGGATTAGGTTGATTGGCCATGATAAATTGACTCTAATGTCATGGGATTCCAGATTTTTTTTACTGAATTCAAATTCCACCATCTGCCATGGCGGAATTCAAACCCGGGGACCCCTGAACATTAGCTGAGCGGCTGGAATAAGAGCCTAATGATAATACCACTAGGCCTTTGCCACCCCAGATTGTTCAGTACCTCTCCATTGTCTCCACAACTGGAATTCTCCTTGATTCTTGCATGTTCCTGCACTATTGCACCTGAAACTGTCCTGCAAGGAGATACCCAATATTCATCTGAGGCAGCAGTGGTGGAAGCTATTTAGCTATTTTTCTTGGTTTGGAATGAATTATCCATGCTTCACTACTGTAAAGGAGGGTGCTAAGAATACAATCCTGGTACAGACAGAGTTTCGTATTTTTGTTTAGTTTGCTGTTGGTCTATGCTGAACTCTAAACTTTGACATGACAGCAATGGCCATGGCAATCCATGAAGGGTAGCAGAGTGACACAGTAGTTAGCACTACTGCCTCACAGTGCCAGAAACCCAGGTTCAATTCCGGCCTTGGGTCACTGTCTGTGTAGAATTTGCACATTCTCCCTGTGTCTGTGTGGGTTTCCTCCAGGTGCTCTGGTTTCCTCCCACAGTCCAAAGATTAATCCAACCATAAGTGTGGATTAGGTTAATTGGCCATGATATATTGGCTCTAATGTCAGGGGATTCCAGATTTTTTTTACTGAATTCAAATTCCACCATCTGCTGTGGCGGGATTCAAACCCAGGGTCCCCTGAACATTAGCTGAGCGGCTGGAATAAGAGTCTAATGATAATACCACTAGGCTTTTGCCACCCCAGATTGTTCAGTACCTCTCCATTGTCTCCACAACTGGAATTCTCCTTGATTCTTGTGTGTTCCTGCACTATTGCACCTGAAACTGTCAAAGTAAGAAAATCATGTCATTTGTTAATCTGCCAGTTCTGAAGCTGCACTGATGCCTTCCCCATAATATCCAATAAGGAGATGCATCAGTAATTATCACTACAATCCCTCTTGCTTTGTTTAAAGTGACAATGTTTGCATCACACATGTCTTGAGGCACAAAAGTTCATAGAGATGTACAGGTGTGCCACTTTCCACATTTGTTGATTTCAGGGTGGGGAATGCCATCATTTTTTGGGGCGTTACCATTGGCAAGACAATCAATGGTCTCATTAATCTCTATTATTATGAGCTCACTGCCTAGGATCTTCGTGGCAGGAAAGTCTGCAGTGGTGCTGAAAGTGGAGAACACTGAGAATTAGTAACAATGTTCTCCATTGCATAGATTTTAAAATAGTATTCCATCCATCTTTCCATCTGCTTGCTAGGTTCAGGAGTGATCATCCCTGGCTTTAGTATAAGACTTTAAAGTAACCACCCATGTTCATACAGCTACAATGAATTATGTGCAGATTCAATGATGCAGCCCTTGGAGCAGCAGGATATCACTGGTAATAAATTTTCAATTTCCACAATGAACTGCCCAGATGTGGGCTCCAGAAGTTGCTGTCGGTTTTAATCCATAATATTGGCAGATTCTGGCAGCATTGCCATTAACAGTACAGCAAAATCCAGGCCATTAATATGTGTAAAGCACTGAGTGCAGTCTTGGCCACCTCATTATACAGTAGCACTAAAACCATTGAAAGTTTAATGGATACATTTGCCAGGTTGAAATCACTGCAGATTTCAACTATCTTGAAATTAATTGGGCAGAAATAATAAGTAAAGCTGATAGATCCAATTGAGGTGGGAGCAATAACATAAATGGTAGAAACATCAGGAGATTGGACACACTGAGGGATCTGGGAGTACAGGTCCACAGATCCTTAAAAGTGGCAGCACAGGCAGAAAAGGTGGTGTAGAAAGCATATGGCATGCTTGCCTTCATTGGCTGGGGCACTGAGTATAAAAGTTCACAAAGTATGTTGCAGTTATATAAAATGTTGGCTAGGCCACATTTGGAATCTGTGTCCAATGCTGGTCGCCACACTACCAGAAGGACATGGAGCTTTGGAGAGAGTATAGAAAAGGTTTATCAGGATGTGGCCGAGTATGGAAGCTATTAGCTATGAGGAGAGATTGCATAAACTGTGATTGTTCTCCCTGGAAAGATGGAGGCTGCGAGGCGACCTGATAGAATTATAAAATTATGAGGGATATAGATAGGGTGAACAGTTGGAAGCTTTTTCCCAGGGCAGAAATAACAATCACAAGGAGGCACAAAGTCAGGGTAAGGAGGGAAAGGTTCAGTGGAGATGTGCCGGAGAAGTTTCTTACACAGAGGTAGGTGGGGACCTGGAATGCACTGCCAAATGAAGTGGTTGAGGCAGATATGTTAATGACATTTGAGACTTATCTGGATAGACACATGAATAGGTGTCTGGTCTAGATAGCACAATAGCAGCACGACAGTGGAGAAGCACTGAAGGAGGTTGGTATGGTCAACTGTGTCAAAGGCTGCAGACAGGTCAAGGAGGTTGAGGAACTTTGCTGACAAGCCATATATGTGCTTTGACTATAATAACAGATAAGGGCCTCTAATTCTTGCTGTAATGTATGATGTGGGGTAACCCCTATAAGGGAACAGATCAGATGATCTGGGGTGTGGGGTGAGCTGTTGATAACTACCCTCAGTGGGCAATCAACGTTTGGAATGTGTAGTTAGTAGACTGAATAAAGATCTGTGTTCCCTGATGCATGGTGTAGAGTAGTTCTTGAGGAGATACTTCAGCACTCAGTTGTTTATTACTGTTGCTGAATGTGGCATGTTTGATGGGACAAGTGAGGGATAGGAATCTTCAACATACATTTGTGCTTTCCCCTGATTTACAATTCCAAGCACAGCTTTTCAACTTCATTGCTGTATTAGCCACTGTTATATTTCCTTGTAGCTGTGACATGTTGTTCCCTTCAACATGGGCCGTCTGAAGATTCAGGGTGCACAGTAAGAAGGAATCCCATGCAGGACATGTAGGACCAGAGGGGTAAGAGGCCATCATGGGAAAGAGCAAGTGGATGGACTCAGGGGATGTCAACAGTTGAAAGTCGGTTGCCATGACTTTCATTGGCATTGGGCTGCAGACGATCCAAGGAAGACTCGGTCATTGAGTGGTCGCAGTACCGAGCGTTCGTGAGATACAAGTGCAGAAGTCAGTGTGAGAAAAAATGGCTTTGGGCCTAGTTTAGAGATGAGAAAACCCTTGCTGTCCATAAAAAATGGCGGGAAAATTTGGGTTGATTAGGACATTCGATGAAGCGGCTAAATCGTGGATGGCCTCAATCAAATGTATCCATGATGTGGAGATGCCGGTGCTGGACTGGGTTGGGCACAATATGAAGTCTCACAATGCCAGGTTGAAGTCTAACAGGTTACTTGGTAGTAAATGACTTTTGGAGCACTGCTCCTTCATCAAGTGAGTCCTGATGAAGGAGCAGCACTCCAAAAGCTCATGCTACCAAATAACCTGTTAGACTTTAACTTGGTGTTATGAAACTCTTACTGTACATCAAACAGTTCAGTACTTTTGTCACTGCAAAGAGGGTGATGGTGGATGACCTCATGATGCCTGTCTTTTTGAGCACAATAGGAAGTAGGATGTTTGTTTTGAGAAGCCTTCTACAGCCAAAAAAACCAATGCAGAGAACATTTCAAGAATTGCTGGAGGGGCACTTTGCACACAGACTGATTGCGGAGCGATTCAGGTTTTGCGAGCGGGGCCAGATGGAGGGCAAAATAATTAACAAATTTGTCTCTGTGAAGAAGAGCCTAGCAGAGCACTTTGACTTGGGGACTTCTTACAAGACGCATTTTGGCTTGTACGTGGCCTCCAAGCAGAGAGCAATCCAGTGGAGACTTTTAGCAGAACTGCAGTCAGAATTTAAGATGGCGCTGGAGATTGCAGTCTCCATGGAATGTGTGGGTAGGGAGGCAACACATTTGGGCTTTAGTATCAGGCTGCACAAAGTGGCAGAGATGCTGAAAAGCCAATGGAACAAGAAATGCCATCATTGTGGCTGGGCAGTGGGGGTGGGAGGGGGTGGGAGTCAAATGGAATCCAGTTGTTGAACAACAGGAGCTCAGTGCTGGAACAGCTGGAAGATGATCTTTTCAGTTTAATTATTAGTCACAAGTAGACTTACATTAACGCTGCAATGAAGTTACAGTGAAAATCCCCTATTCACCACACTCCAATACCTACTCAGGTACACTGAGAGAGAATTTAGCATGGCTAGTGTACTTAACCAGAACATCTTTTGGATAATGGGAGGAAACCAGAGCACACAGAGGAAATCCACACAGACATGGGGAGAATGTGCAAGCTCCACACCGACAGTGACCCAAGCCAGGAATCGAACCCGGGTCCCTGATGCTGTAAGGCAACAGTGCTAACCGCTATGCCATCGTGCTGCCCTGTGAGCCACACTGCCCAAAGCTGTACAGTACTAATGGCCCAGCAGAGTGCAAAATTGAAACAATCAGGGTTCAAAACCAGGAGAAAATGGCAAGTGGCCAATGTAGATGAGGTCCAGGAGTCAGTGGAGTCTGCGCATGGAACTGAGCAGACTGAAGCCACAGTTGAAGTTAAACATCCCGAAGGTACAAGGTGAAATGAACAGATTCTGGGTGATGTTCAATTTTGAGGGTAAGCTAGTGAAGATGTAGGGGACACATGGGTGGCAGTGTCATTGATCCCAGAGTCGATATACAAAGCAAAGTTAAATCATCTTTCCCTGCAGCCTGCAAATATTATTCTGAAGACATACATGGAACAATTAGTTCCTCTGAAGGGCCTATGTCTCAGCCAAGGTGCAGTTGAGGGACCAGTGTGCGCAACTGCCTTTGTATATGGTGAATGGTGATTACCCAACATTGTTCAGATAATCCTGGCTGAAACAAATGAAATTAAACTGGGAAGTGGTGAATTGAGTAATGGGTCTCGTTTGACATTTTGGAAAAATATAAGAAGGTGTTTAATGGAACCCTGGGAGAGATGAAAGGAGTTAAAGTGAGTTTGCGCTTGAAACCCAAAGAACATGAACGCACATTCTGTGCCATATGCAATTAGACCCAAACTGGAGGCCGAACTCAAGAGATTAGTAGAGTTGGGAGTATTGGAACCAATGGCCACGCCCATCATTCTTATTATGAAAACTGATGGCTCAGTGAGGCTATGTGCAAATTTTAACGTCACAGTGAACCCTGACTTATGTGTGGATCAATATTCATTGCCCCTTATTGAAGACCTGTTTAGTGACCTTGCTGGTGGCCAGAAGTTTACCAAGATTGATTTGATTTGATTTATTATTGTCACACGTATTATCATACAGTGAAAAGTATTGTTTCTTGCGCATTATACAGACAAAACATACCTTTCATAGAGAAGGAAATAAGTGAGTGCAGAATGTTGTGTTACAGTCAAAGCTAGGGTGTTGAGAAAGATCAATTTAATGCAAGGTAAGTCCATTCAGAAGTCTGACAGCAGCAGGGAAGAAGCTATTCTTGAGTCGCTTGGTACGTGACCTCAAACTTTTGTACCTTTGTCCTGAAGGAAGAAGGCAGAAGAGAGAATGTCTGGAGTGCGTGGGGTCCTTAATTATGCTGGCTGCTTTGCAAAGGCAGTGGGAAGCGTAGAAAGAGTGAATAGAATGAAGGCTGGTTTGTGTGATGGATTGGGCTACATTCACAACCTTTTGTAGTTCTTTGCAGTCTTGGGCAGAGCAGGAGCCATACCAAGCTGTGATACAACCAGGAAGAATGCTTTCTATGATACATCTGTAAAAGTTGGTGATCTCTTGCAAGAGTATATTCAGCCACCATGAACCATTATCACCTAAAACGACTTATTCCTTTATAAACGACTGCCTTTTGGGATCATATTGATCCCGGCCATTTTTCGAAGAGCAGTGGGCCAGATTTTGAGTGGTCTTCCAGGAGTACGATGTTACTTGCTTGATATCCTGCTGACTGGTTCCACAGATGTAGAACATTTGCAGAATCTAGGAAAGACTTTGAAGAGACTGCAGGAACATGGGCTGGCTGCAGAGTATGAAAGACAAGTGTAAGTGTTTTAAGGACTCAGTCGAGTACTTAGGCCATGTTATTGATAGTGAAGGGTTGCATAAAGCACTTAAGAAGCTAGGAGCCATGATGAAGGAGCCGAGACCAGAAAACATGTCCCAGCTGAAATCTTTCCTGGGACTCAAACTATTATGGCAAGTTTGTGCCTGATTTGGAGTCACACATAGGCCAGATCGGGAAAGGACGGCAAATTTCTTTCCCCGAAGGACATTAGTGAATCAAATGTTTTTTTTTCAACAATCGACAATGGTTTCATGGTCATCAGTAGACTCTTAATTCCAGATTTTCTTTACTGAATTCCTGCCTGGAGGAATTCAAACCCGGATCCCCAGAACATTATCTGGGTTTCTGGATTAATAGTCTAGTGATAATTCCACTCAACCAATGCTTCTGGTAGGTGACTCAACACACCTTCTCAAGGGCAATTCGGGATAGCCAATAAGTAGTAGCCTAGCCAGTCGATACCCGAATCTCAGACAAATCAGGCAGACTCTTAAGTGGCAACAGTAGAGACACAGTATCTGCCACAAGATGGGATTGGAGCATCTCTAATTCTGCTGGGCCTTGGTCTATTTTTGGATTGTCAGTGGGGTAATAGACAAGCCTGCATACTGTCCAATTCTGCTGTTGAAAAATAGAAATCTGCTCCAGTACTTTTCAAAATGGCATTAATGCCAAATAAAAATGTACCTCCATGCCAACAGGATCCTTTTATAAGGTGCACTGTGACCATAAAAGTAGGCTTAAATTCATCTCAAACTTCATCAATTGTTTTGTGCAGTCATATCAAAAATGCTGATCTTGCCAGTATTTCTAGCATTACTATAGTTGTAGACTGTGCTTCACAATGCAGCTTCAAAAACAATTATTGGACATTACTCATCTATTCAGCCACACTCAAAATAATTAATGGCATATAATGGGACAGATTAAGAACAGATTTTGCAACTGAAAATGAGGCAGCCGGGAGGTACTATGGCAGAATTGTTTCCTGACAATCTGCGGAAGTATACACCATAACTCAGTGAGGACGTATTACATATTACCCTGGTGGGGAAGCGGGGTGGGGGGGAGGTGGGGTTGCATAATCATGACATAGGCTCTTTGAGTTTAGATGGGTTTGAAGTATTTGAATCGAGGTGTTTAAAAATATAAAAGATTTGTTACAGAAGATACAGAGGATGGAATTTTACAACCTCTCCCATTGGTAGGATTTTCCATTTGTGTCGGAGTCAATGGACGTTTAAATGGCTAGCTACATTTTACGGTCTGCCACTGCCTGCAATAGGGCTGTATATTACGCCTAAAGAAACCATTTTATCTGGTGAGGGGATCATAACAAGAACTTCACTAAAAAGATATTGGAAACCACAACGTCTGTGGATACTCAGTGAATTATGCATTTCAAGTCTGAGAGCAACATATTTGTATTAGTAAGCTTATGAAGAGTTATTAATTAACTGTGAGTAAATGAATTGGATGCACAGATCAGTCAGTAAAGGCGATTTTCAGCTAGCATTCAGTGCAGGTGAAAATGGCTGCACCGATGGAAAATCCCACAAGACAGCAGGGACAAGAATCGCGCCGGCGAGATGCTGCCTCAATTTCTGTGGAGTTGACCTTGCCATCTCTATCAGACCTGGCCTCATTAGAATGATGGTGCAAACCATGCCCCCAGATCCTCTGTGCATTGCTTGCCAGTAAACCTGGAGAGAGAACACAGCAGTGCAGCTGGGGAGCTACACACTCATCTTTTTCACTGAAACTGACATCTGACTAGTTATGGAAAGATTTTGTCAAATGTAACTGAATGGTAAAAGTGACTGGAGCTGCTATTCCCAACCAACTACTGACCTAAAAGATTCCTTACTCTTCCATCACCATCAAGTTGGGAAACTAACTCTTGGAATAAGTCACAGAGAACAGAATTCTCCTCACTTCGCCCGAGCGAGGTCGTAAAATTCTGCCCACAGTGGCTGAGTTTGACACAATCTAGGATAATTTGCTCCAACTTGTTAAAGTCACTTTGACAACAGTTCCTAGTGAACACCAAAAAAAAACAGTACCAATTCATGAAAGCATCATTATCTCCAAGCTGCTCTCTAGGTTACACAATATTCTGGCTTGCATATAAAACACTGTCCCTTCACTTTGTAACATCATCATGGGGGCATCAACAACACGGGGTTTAAAAAGGCCACAAATAGACTTTCCAGCAGTGAGGCACAAATGGAATTTTCCCAGGAAATGACTAATGCTAGAATTCTCTAGCCATTCACACCCCACCACCCATGCCAGGAAGAAGGGAGAATTTGTTGCCCAGCCAAATCTCCACTCGTTGTAGTGGAGAATGCCAGCTGAGGATGAGGTTTTTAAACAGTGCCCTGATCTCAAAGTGAAATCGAAGACTCCCCTCTTTTCTCCCATGAACAGTGGGACCCCTCCCCCGAGAGAAGACCTGTTTCCCCCTCACCAACATAGATCACATCAATACATTGGGGCCCCCTTCATGCTCCCCCTTTCATGCCCCCTCAGGCTCCACCCCTCAGGTTCTACCCCCTTGGCCAAACGTTTATTTAAATATGCTAATCTGGTCCCTGCCCTCACTGGGTAGGAATCAGAACATGTCTGGGTGTGGTGGCTGGGAGAATCCCAATGGGGGGTTTGTGCCGGTGTTAAATGTGTGAGACCCCTTACCCACAATTCTACGAACCTGCACCATTCCAATGTGATCTGCGCGGGCGTGATGCAGCTGGAAAATTGTAGTCGATATATTTTGCTTTAATTGGATTTATTCAGAAATTTATTAAGGGAAAAGAGTTTTATTACAGAAATTGTACAAAATCAAATAAAAACAAGAATCAATGAAAAAATTCACTGCAAATTAATTTTGAGAATTATGATTTACTTTATTTGTCCTTGGGAAATGTTAAACAGATGTACTTATTCTCCATTTCAAGTTACCTGACAGTATTAAGATAGCACTATGTAATGTGCTGCTACAGATTTGGAAACTCTCAATCGCTGGGCTACCATAACATCAGTTACCATTTGAAAAGTATTTGGACAAGCATTTCATTCTATTTTTAAACATAAATTACATTGCAAGTTATCTTATTTGGATTTTGTTTTTAGCATTTTGACTTTTTCTTCTGTTCTCTAAGTACCTTAGCTGTCGAAATTGGAAACAAGGGAGGCAAAAATTGAGGGGGTATTATTATCTGTTTAGCATTGATTTAAGAATTCACCATCAGCAAAAATAGATTGACGAATACTTTCAGTGAAAAATGATCAGCATTGTTTTGCTTTAGGACTTGTCAAGAACATTGATGGAAATTCTGTGCAACATTCCACAACTATGCAGTCAAATCTCAAATGTCAGGCCTTAAGGTATTGGATCTGATTTTTATCTAAAGAGTAGGTCAGTTCCAAATGGTTCTAAGAACTAGTGCAAATCCAACCTGAAAGGTGAAGTTGGAATGTACTCAATTCTTTAATATAAGCTGATTTACATAATTATTCACAGCACTAGGTGCAGACAGACTAGGTCTGGATAGAATTGACTGTAAATCAAATTTAACCAGATTAAAAAATATACCATGATAAGAGATAAATGGAGTTACTTTGGGCAAATGGTACAAACAAGGACAAAATGAATTTTGTATTAATATGAACCTGTTACAAAGATTGGATTAATCACAATATTTTCAGGCTAATTAATAATTTATTCTGATTTGAATGTGCCTATGATTTGAAACTAGCAATTGTAGTTTAGCACTCAACAAATCATGTTGATATTGCACCTTTAACCGAGTAAAATGTCCAAAGCACTTCACAGAAGCTTAATAACACAACATTTGATATCGAGCCATGTACACAGCTCCAGGGAAATTTGACCAAAAGCTTAGTAAACAGGTAGGTTTTAAGGAGCATTTTAAAAGAGGAAAGAGAAATGGCGAGGTAGAGTGTTTAGGAGAGCGAATTCCAAAGCTTAGGACCTTGGCCACTGAAGGTTAGACCACCATTGATGCAGTTTGAAATTGGGCATGCTCAATAAGCCAGAATTAGAGGAGCAAGGAAGGTTGGAAGGTTGTAGTGCTGAAGGAGAACTGGGACATAGGACGGAGTGATTCCATAGAAGGGTTTTGAAGCAAGAATAAGACGGTATTGTTTAACCAGGAGCATGTGCATGTCAGCATGCACAGAATTCTGCCATCATTCTCCGTTTAAGGAATTCTTTGTCTTTTAATGCTTCCAGCCAAAGTGAACAACTTCACATTTTCCCACATTTATTCCCCATCTGTCACTCAACCTGTCTGTGGCTGGAATGCTCTAATGTCATATGCCCCACTCTCTCTGCCAGCGAGAATAGATAATTTGGGGCCCAGCCAAAATCTCCATTACAGCAGCGGGACTGGAGAATCCCAGCTATGGGCGATGTCAGAGAATCTGACTCAATATTTTTCAATAGGACTTCTTCACAATATACTTCCCTACGTCTCTTTGGGTCATCTGCAAATGTATGAACCAGATGGATTTTTCCATCAATCGACAATGGTTTTGAAGTCATCATTAGATTGTACTTACGAAAGGATATTTTAGCCTTGGAGGGAGTGCAGAGGAGGTTTACTAGGCTGATTCCGGAGTTGAGGGGGTTGAGCTATGAGGAGAGGCTGAATAGATTAGGCTTGTACTCGTTAGAGTTTAGAAGAATGAGGGGAGATCTCATTGAGACGTATAAGATGATGAATGGGATGGATAGGATAGAGGTGGAGAGACTCTTCCCGCTCAGAAAGGATAGTAGAACTAGGGGGCATAGTCTCAAGATAAAGGGGGGGCGGTTTAGAACAGAGTTGAGGAGGAACTTCTTCACTCAAAGGGTGGTGAATCTCTGGAATTCTCTGCCCGTTGAAGTGGTGGAGGCTGCCTCGCTAAATATTTTTAAGATGCGGGTTGATGGGTTTTTGATGAGAGAGGGGATTAAGGGTTATGGGGGGAGGGCGGGAATGTGGAACTGAGCCACGACAGATCAGCCATGATCTTATTGAATGGCGGGGCAGGCTCGAAGGGCTAGTTGGCCTACTCCTGCTCCTATTTCTTATGTTCTTATGTTCTTTAATCCAGTTTTTTTTACTGAATCTTGTCATAGTGAGATTTGAATCCATGTCGCCAGAATATTAGCTGAGTTTCTAGATTAATAGTTTAGTGATGATACCACAACACCATTGCCTCCCTTCCTTCTAGCTACTTGGCATCTGCTGGAACCTTTCCAGTATCAAGGGAATTTTGGACAATTAACATGAGTGCCTCTCCAACCTCATTAGCTACCTGTCTGAAGTTCCTAGGAAGAAGTCCATTTGAGGGCCTGCAGCCCGAAAAGTTTGCTCAGTATTGCTTCCCTAGTGATTGTATTTTCAGTTTGACTCTCTCTACCTTCCACATCCCGATTTACAGCTATTATGGGAATGACTTTTGCATCCTCTATAGTGAAGGCAGAAGCAAAATGTGTTCATTTCATCCACTATTTCCTTATTTTCTATCATTGACTCCCCATTCTCACACTGTAGAGGACCAAAACTCACTTTATCTAATTGTTCTCAGATTAAATACCTGTCAAAACTCAAGGTGTCCACTTTTATATTTCTATCCAGCTTCCTCTCATGCTCAAATTTCTTTCTCTTGATTTGGTCATTCGTGGCAGTGGTCTATAGGCCCGTAACAGAAACCACAATGTAGGACAGAGCATACAAGAAGAAATATCAAGTGCTTAGGTTTAGGAGACCAGGATTTTGATTTGGTTTGGATGGAGATGAAGAATAGTAGGGGAAATCAGTCGTTAGAGGCAGTGGTCTATAGGTCTGGTAACAGAAACCACAATGTAGGACAGAGCATACAAGAAGAAATATTAAGCGCTTGTGATCAAGGGATGGCAATAATTATGGGTGAACTTAATCTATGTATAAAGTGGAAAAAATCAGACAGGTAATAGTAGCCTAGATGAGGAGTTCACAGAATGCTTTCAAGATCATTTGTTTGAGCAGCACATTCTGGAACCAGGTTATATTAGACATGGTACTGTGTAACATGACAGGAATAATTCATGACCTCAGAGTAAAGGCACCCGTAGATAGCAGCGACCACAATATGATTGAATTTTACATCCACTATGAAAGAAAGAAGAGTGGGTCCAAGATTAGTATTTTGAACTTCCATAAGAGCAACTGTGTGGACATAAAAGTTGAGCTAGCTGAAGTGAACTGGGACAGTAGGCTAGAAAATCAATCAAAAGCAAAGCAGAGGCAAACATTTAAGAAGGTAGGAGAGTCCAAAATTAGAGGGTATAGGTTTAAGGTGAGGGGGGAGAGCTACAAAAGGGTCAATTTCTTCACTCAGAGGGTGGTCAGTGTCTGGAACAAGCTGTAAGAGGTATATGGAAGGGGGTACAATTTTGTCTTTTAAAAAGCATTTAGACATCTACATAGGTAAGATGGGTATAGAGGGATATGGGCTAAATGCAGGCAATTAGGACTAGCTTAGTAGCTTAATAAAAAGGGCGGCATGGACAAGTTGGACCGAAGGGTCTGTTTCCATGCTGTAAACCTCTATGACTGGAAGATATTTCAGAATAATCAGAATAAGCATGTTCCTACTATTCTAAGCGTAAGACCCATCATCCGTGGTTAACTAAAGAAGTGAGGATAAGGATCAAACTTAAAGAAAAAAACATAAAACTGCTTAAAAATGAGTTGCAGGTCAGATGATTGGTCAGAATATAAAGAATGTCAGAAAATGACTCCAAGAAAATGACAACAAGCATTCTGTGAACTTCTTATCTACAGAGGTCACCTCTATTTGTTGTACAAAAACCATCCTCAACTAACAGTGCTATCTCTCCATCTTTACCTTGCTTCCTTTTCTGCTTGAATTTTTTTTGGAACTAATGACAGCAACATATTAGTGGAAAATACCACTCACATTGTCACTGCATCGTAGCAATGTAAAATGGTTTGCTGACACGTTGTTCAAATTTTTGAGATACGTGCCCTTCCAGGGTAATTTGATGTAGCTTGGGCTCTTTGCAGGTCCAAAAAGTCCAGGGGCTATTCAAAGAAAACAAATGTTATATGTTTATGATGAGTGCCTTTTATGAATTATCCAGAAGCATGGAGAGCCTAGTTTCCTGTTGCTTTATCCATGACAATGCCTCAGATAGCCAACCAGAGTCAACCTGCCAACCAGTCAGCACCCCTTTCCTTCTATGGAATGGATCGATTGAAATTTGGCACTCTTGCATCTGGCCTGGTGAGTGCAAGATGAAACGCTTTTACAACATGTCTCAATTTTCAGCAAAAATTAAGTTCTGTGCCCATGACTGCAACAGTCAATGCAGTTCTACTTGTTCTGCGACATCTGAGTCTTCATTCCATGAGGCCACAGGTTTCTGCAATGACCTCTTTGATGCAGTACTGCCTCTTTGTGCACTAGTGTTTCATGGAAATGTAAGAGCAGTCCTCTTTGTAGATATTGGGTGGATAGAGCTCCAGCTGAAAGCCCAAAATGTCCCTTCTCTTCTTCTGTTTCGGAACAACGGTGCTCTCTGCCTGCTCTCATTCTTCCTTCTCCAATTTTGTATGCAGAGCAAAGGGAACCACTAACAAGATCCCATGATTACTCAGCACCATCTTTTTCCTGGTGACTCCTGTAAATGACTCTAAAAGATGGAGCTACACTTAATTTTTAGGGTGAAATCCTGAGGGGATATCAGGGAGGCATCTTGATAGAGGTATCAGCTCTGATAAAGGGACATCCAGATTTGAAACATTGGCTCTATTCTCTCTCCACAGATGATGTCGCACCTGAACTTCTCCAGCATTTTCTGTTTTTTTCCCATATTCCACCATCTGTAATATTTTGCCTTTATCTTGACAGTGTTTGAAGTCTTGAAAATCCATTAGAAAGTCCACCAATGTGTCTCAAAAGTCAAATACAATGCTGTATATTGATCTCAAACATTGAAAACTGAGTTTTAAATAGCATTAGAATACCTCAACAATATTTTGTTTATCTTTGTTCAATTGGTCGCTGCTGGGAGAAAATGTTAAATGAAGGAGCAAGCAGCCTCCTTAATAATTTAATTATGAATCAATCCCCTTAGTAATCCCTGTTCTCATATGCGCCTCAACTCCTTTACCAAGATAGCATCTTGCAGTAAGTTCATTGCAATTTAATAATCCATCTTGGAACATTGGAGGCTCTTTAGTTTCCAAAGTATTTAACCAGAATTATCTATCAAAGAAACTTAAAAAATATCTTTGGAGAAGCTCATAAAAGATCCCAAACTATTACCAACCTCAATCCAGATTGTAACAGCAGAGGAATAATACATTGTGAAAAAGGGAACTCTAGATGCAGAAATTACTTTGCAGTAAACTGCCAGAAGGGCCTGTTATCCAAAAGCCCACTTGATGGGTGTTAAAATCAAGGTGGTGTTATTTGAGGTGCTTACAAGGGTTGTTGCCCAAAGTATTATATCCATAGGTGTGCACTGCAGTTAGGTTTCAAGCCAAGCTGACTATTAGCTAGCCTTCTGCTGCATAGTAACCACAACTGTACTTTTGACACTTAGTATAGTTTCACATTTGTTTCTCTTCTGACTGAGAAAACAAATCCCACTGCTCTTGTCAGTTGTGTATGCCGACACATTGTAATTTGATGAATCAATCAACTAACACAGGCTTTCTTTCATACAGAACCATCTAATATATTGGATCTTGTGATTGCTTCTGAAGATAATATACAACATGTTACGTGCTCATATAATCTTAGTGACACTCTTGGAGTCAGCTCACGCAGCTTCCTTTGGGAAGAAAAACTACCATTAGTATGTTTTTCAAAGTAAGACTTCATGTAAACACAGGTGTGCAACTGATCACAAACATTTGTGCAGGTATGATAAGCTGAATGGCCTCCTTCAATGCTGTAATAACTCTGTGATTCTGCGATATGGTAAAAAGTCTCACAACACCAGGTTAAAGTCCAACTAGTTTTAAACTGGTTGGACTTTAACCTGGTGTTGTGAGACTTTTTACTGTGTTTACCCCAGTCCAACGCCGGCATCTCCACATCATTCTGTGATCTGTACAGATTGGGTACTTCCCAAATAGCCATGCATGGGCTTCAGAGCAATTGGGTTACAAATTAAGCATTTAGAAAGATCACATGCAGAATGTAAATGTAATCATTTGGGATCAACAATTAGTTCAAGTTTAAAATCTGAAATGCTGCATTTATTGCAGTGTTAATTTAAAATAAACTCCAAAATTTTGGATTTACTCCGTATTTCCTGAAAAACACAGCACACACATTCTGAGAATCTGGATGATAACGTAACCAACTCAATTTGGCAGCATATTGCACGAGATATATATATTCTGGATTATGATTTGTTCAATATCAATGATAAAGTGACTTGAGAATGTATTTAATGTTGTCTTTGGTCTATCACAAATAGAATTTGATTGCACCATCCTCCAATCAGCATGGCCAAGACAGATATTATGACTGAAACCTTCAATCAATTCTCATTCACTTTCTCTTGTTTGTTGCTGGAACCTCATTCCAAGGAAGGACCTATACCACAGAGACAGCAGTGGTTCAAGAAGGCAGTTTACTACCAACTTTTCCAGAATATTATGAATGGGTGTGCCAGTGATGCTTACATTCCAAGAATGTGTTAAAAACAGCACAATTAAGGATAGCCTGGAATTAATATTTTAATGCTTAAGTATTGGAAAGTGTTGGAAATGAAGTAGATGAATGGATAGAATTAATTGCATAGGAGTTTGCATCCGCAGAAAGTGAAGATTTGTTATAATAATTCTTAGTCAGTGAATCAATTGTAGATACAATAATACTGTTTAACTACATTAAATTTCCAAGGTAAATTAGCCATTGAATGAAGCATAACATGCCCCAAATCAATTCTGTGCAATTATTGGTTTTAATGGAAACTACAGGGGCAAAACTATTTTCATTTTCATTTCACAATATGCTATATTTAATATAATTATTGATCTGTGTTCAAATCCCACAATGGCAGCTACTAGGATTTAAATGTAATTAGCAACTTCAAGGTTTCAATATAAAAAAATCTAGATCTGGAAGCTATTCTCAGAAGTGGTAACAATGAAACTAACATCAGTTGTCATAAAAACCCAACTGGTTCATGAATGCCCTGTTGGAAGGAAATCTGCAATCTGCCCTTGCCCACATGTGACTCCCGAGCTATAATGACTTATGAAATGACTTATCACTCAGTCGTAGCTATTAGGGATAGGCAACAAATGATGGCCTTGCCAGCGATGCCGACACACCATTAAAAGAATAAAAAAGAAACTATTTCCTTGGGAAAGGTGGGTGCCTGAGGAGGTAAGCAAAGTTCTAAGATTGAGTTGGTAGAAAAAGAACACTTGCTGATGAATTAACACAGCCTCTGTGGGAGCCTTGGTAATATGATGCCTAACAAATCAGGCTTACAGCATGCAAAGAAACACTATTAATGATTGACCAGTCAGCCTGATTCACTAATGGTACCTGCAGGGACTCCTGTTAGTTGGGCCTGAATGTTTCTCATTTGGTCCATGATAACTCTGTCCACCAATGCCTTTACTAATATTTTGGGCCAGGCTCACCAAGCAGGGACTTTACCAAATGAAGCTCAGTGGTTTTATTTGCCAAAACTGCCTTTCAAAGTGGCCTAGCAAGCTGCTCAGTTCAAAAGCAATTAGGGAAGGGCAACAAAAGCTTAGAATGGTAACGCCCACATCCCATGAAAGAATAAATACCTGATTGCCTAAGCTGAGATAATTAAAAAGAGGACTGTGATATTTTCATTGCCCACCCTGGCTTCTTCGTTTGTTGGGTAAGCACGCAATAACATTTGATGTCTGTTGTAAAAGCAATCAGAAAGTACTATTGTGACCACTAAAATGGATATTTCCGTCTGAAATATTTCTCAATTGAAAATAACAGCTTTTTGTTAATTGGAGTTATAATTGGAAAACATGTCAATCATGGGAGAATTGAAAATGAGTGAAGATGCCAATTTGGAAGCTATTCCGTTAATATGGGGCCAGCTTTTCAAGGTAAAGTACTCCCTCATGAGGGAATGTTAAATATGTAATACATTTCAGTCCTGGGACAAAATGCTGATTTTTTTTTCCAAAGGACCGGCAGAAAAATCATTTTTGCTGGATACAAAGATTATTGTCAATGATATACTCTGACAAATTCCTGTTGGGGGGGTGATTGACAATCCTTCCCAGTTCTGTATCAGCCACTGGAACACAGAGAAAAGAATAATGTTCTTCAGCATTCAGCAGTGGGCCTGGCAATGTTCCGATTCAGCATTTTGAAATCAATACCTAGGATGGGACAAAATATCAGTCCCCAAATATTTCCACTGAAGCTGGCTGAAAGCAGATGAAAATTTTATATTTTGGACACCTGAAATGTCAACATGAAATCCTTTTGGATTGGAACAGCAACTGTTTTAAAAAAGGAATACTGCATTTATATAGCTTTCTTCATGGCCACTGGATGTATTAAAGCATTCAATAGCCAGAGAGGCACTTTTAAAGTATAGACACTGTTGTAACAATAACTATAGTCTGCCTTTATGCTGTGTCTTTAAAAAGTTAAATACCTCAAGGCTTTTCACGAAAGGGTAAGGAAAGAATCATCAGTACAATGGAACCCGGGAGGAGTTGCTATGCTTGATAAGGTCAAGGAGTTAGAGAAGGATGAGACCAGTAATAAATTAAACAGAAGGGTGGTCATTTTAAATTTGAGATGTCAGAAGATGAGATGAGCAGAAGAGCTATGTGTTTGGATAGAACATGAGCAGAAGAGTTTTGGCTGAACTGAATTTTACAGAGGCATAAGCTTTGCAAACTCACCAGATTAACATTGAATTTGGAGGTGACAATGACATGGATCAATAAAGATCTCAGTAGATAGATTGAGTAAGAGCAAGAAGTAGCATTGAAAGCATGCACTGTTTTGAAGCAGAAGTAAGCGATGGAGGAGATATGGGATTGGAAGCCCAACTAAGGTAGGATCAAACGCTGAAGACGAGAACAGTCTGGATCAGCATGAGACACTGACCAGGGTTTGAGGTTAGAATCAGCGAAACAATGCAGCGTCCATGGCTGGCCATCTGATGTTAGCCAACGAAATTCCAGCTCCTCCAAGACTAGATGATAAAAATGCACTCTTACTATCCAAAGACAGTAGAGTGGATTGTGATCAGTGTGGTGAAGAGGAAGAGGCAGACTAGGATAATAGATTCAGGTAATCTTTGAGGTTTTGGTGCTGAGAATTTTTTTTATTCATTCGTGGGACATTGGCATCACTGGTTAGCCAGCACTTACTGTCCATCCCTTGTTGCCCTTGGAGGGCAGTTGAGAGTCAACTACATTTCTGAAGCTCTGGAGTCACCTGTAGGCCAGACCAGGTAAAGATGTCAGATTTCCTTCCTGAGAGGACATTAGTGAACCAGACGGATGCTGACAGCACTCTCATTATTAACAAATGGAACTTTTTTAAGCTATGATTTTTTTATATAATTTGTGGTGAAGGAATCTGAACAATGATAAATACATTTTCCTTCAGAATAGTTTTCTCCATTAACAAGCACAGAAAATCTGTGTCAATTTTTCAGAAGTGGATAAATGTAATCCTCAGCAAAATGTCTGTTGAGTGACTTTTACACCTAATTAAAGCCTATCTATAATATCAATAAATTCAATCAAATGTGTCTAAAATATTGTCCTGCACAAGCCTCACTCTATAGCAAGATTGAATGAGGTCTCATTGTGACTCACTTGTACAGTGTGTTTCCAGCTGTTTGGCTTTGCAAATTTATATGGCTGTGGTTGCTTGCACTTTCTTTCTTTGCACAAACAGTTTCTTTACAGTTGACCTAACATAAACTATTGGTTGACTTACGATTTTAAATGTTTTTTTTACACTTAACGTGTTCATAATAAGCAATACTAATATTAGATTAGTTTAACTGTGAGGATACCGCCCCATTCTTCTCTGCATTTCCAGTTAACAGACTGTTTCTTTGACCAGAATTTTACTGGCATGCCCGCCCGAGACTCGGAAGATCACACCCAAGGCCAACGGAAAATGCCATTCTGTGAGTCTTACCTGCCCCAATTTCGGGGCAGGCATGCCAGTAAAATCGAGGCCTTGAGATCAAAAATGCAGATTTTTAAATATGGAAGACTGGTCTTCAAGAACTATCATTTTTCTTCTGCCTTTAACGCACTGGCAGGATCAGGGTATAGCTCTCAATCATTTGCTAGCCAAGACCTTTCCTTTCGAAAATAAAAAATCTTTATCATTGACCTATCTTCAAGGTCTATCGTATTTCAAATTTTGTTTGACCTTTCAATTACGAGCAGTAAAAATTCGACAAGCTCTCTATTTTTCTGACTCGGCTGGTAACAATTCCCTTCATTATTTCCCAGCCTCTCTGATACATTCTCTGCTAGGTATAGTTGCTGAAGTAATTCTGCAAACAAAATTAGCTATTGTACATCTTCAGGTATCAGTAATAGCACTCTTGTGTCTGAGTCAAAAGGTTGTGGGTTCAATTTACACTCTAGAGACTTGAGCACAAATTGCAGGCCAATACATGGTACTAAGGGAGTGCTGCAATTTGTGATGCATTATCTTAGAATAAGACATTAAACTGAGCCTTTGACTGTCTTCTTCGGGAGAAGGAAGAAGTCATGTATGGCACTCATCTGAAGAAGAGTAATGGATTTCTCTCTCATGTCCCAGCCAATATTTAGCCCGCATTCACTGAAACAGGTCATGTGTTCATTATTACATTGCTGTTTGTGAGGTTTTCTTGACATTTTCTCTTCTATGACAGTGACTATTGGCCCAATTTTAACTCTATACAAGTAAATAGATTTTAATGATTTTAAATCTTGTCTTACACTTCAGAAGTACTAAATTAACTGTGCTGCACAACGGAACATCTGGAGACTGTGAAAAGTGCTGCATAGATACAAGTTTTTACTTTGCACCTCAGACAGGAATTTTTAGCTTCCACAGAAGCTGGGCACAGAAATGAAAGTGGGTGGATATTATAAATACCACCACTCTCCAGCATGCTGGTGCTCGTTCCCTCGCTCCATGCTTCTCAATGGACTATTTTTCCCAGAGGCCATATGAGGGGGCATGGGGTAGTATTGATTGGGCTACTCCAGCCTCAAACAGTGGGTAGCCAACTAAACTAGTTCATAGCCACTTAAAGCCAATTGTTGGAGGCTGTCTGGGATTCTCCAGTTGACCTCCAGGTCCCACAGGCAATTGCTGGAGGAAGCCTCAAGGTGACAGACTAGAGGGCCAACACGCTAGACAAGCTTAGAGGCTGTCACTACTTGCTAGGGTCATCATCAGTCATAGGCTGCCCTGTACAGGGGGCTCTGTCACAGTGGAGGCCAAGCAGTAAAGGTAATTTTGTTTTATTTCACATTTAAAAAGGTTGGAGGATTGCTGGATCATCGGGTGTCCATTTCATCACTTGCCTGCCATAGTATTCTGCTACTGCTTCCGAGGACATCACACAGTGGCACAATGGTTAGCACTGCTGCCTCACAGTGCCACGGACCCAGGTTCAATTCCCAGCTTGGGTCACTATCTGTGTGAAGTCTGCATGTTCTTCCCATGTCTGCGTGGGTTTCCTCCCATAGTCCGAAAGATGTCCAGGTTAGGTGCATTGGCCATGCTAAATTCTCCCTCAGTGTACCCGAACAGAGGCCAGAGTATGGCAACTTGGGAATTTACACATTAACTTCATTGCAATGTTAATATACGCCTACTTGTGACACTAATAAATAAACTTAAATCTTAAACTTAGCTGCAGAGCCTTCCATTGAGGACCTTCCTGCTGTCCCTTAATTGGATGGTGAGCCTGCCCTCTAGTCATTAATCTGGGGAGAATCACAGCCTAGTGACTGTTTCCCACATAAACAGTGACCCCCGTTTCAGCCTGATGGCAAGGTTCATAACAGAAATTCTTGCCCCTTGAAAACAGACACCTGGCTTTGCAGTTTTGTTTTGGCATCTATTAGGATACTATTTTTCCTTGGGCTGATTTTTATTTTGACACATCTTACTTGCAGCAGATGATGTTTGCTTGCTACTCTACTGTATCAGACTACTGCACCATGGAGTCATTGAATTGGGGCTTATATCTCCAATGCTACATACTGTGAGTTACCCAGTTCAGAGAGGTATCAGGAAAGGCAAATACAAGACAAAACCACAATGCTGGCTCAACATAAACCACTTTTGGTGCCCTTCAGTCAGCTTCAGTGCTGACAGAACCCAAAGAACAAAGGACAAATCATTTGTCTTATTAGCCAGGAATAATGCACAGGGGCTTAAAATCAAGATGATTTTGTCACTGATGACTTTTTCACCCATCTATCTTTTTGTTTAATAGATGTTCATTGGGAAGCATTCATAATGTGGCATTAAATACAGATGAACATCAGACTGAAAGCTATCAGCAATTCTACTAGAGGAGCAGTATTAATTGAATCCTCCCTATCAGTACGACATAGCTAAAAGAAATTTCCCAAGAGAGTTTGTTCATATGTCTCTGGAAATTCTAACAATACTCTCCATAGTCTCTGCAGCAGACCAATTCAAATTGCATTTGGTCACCTCCATAATGACTTCAGCTGCTGGTAATCCTAAATTTCTTTATCACTGAGTTCAAAAACTGCGACAGGTTTGAAAGAAAATGCCATCTAGCAGTAAGTACCACTGTAGGGGATTGAAAGAAGATACAAGACAGTGAGAAACATAGAAGGAACAAATGACAAATATCATGACACAGAGGGATTATTTCTAGACTTAGTGGTTCAATTTTCTTCTCTAATAACAATGCTGCCCTAAATATAGGACAGGATGACTCCCTGCCACTGATCCCAAGGTTTCCCCTATGGGGATTATTTTTAGAAAGCAACAAGAAAGTTCTATAACCATGCCATGAGTACTTGAACAGCAGAATACAGAGTGGGGGTAGGGTGGACGCTGCGTGGCAGGGAATGGTTAGATGAGAGTAGAAGATATTCATTTAAAAGGCATCCGATGGGTACATGAATAGGGGAAGGTTAGAAAGATATGGTCCCAGTAAGGACAGAAGGTTTTTTTAGTTTAGTTAGGATTTCAAGATTGGCATGGGCTTGGAGAGCTGAAGGGCCTGTTCCACTGCTGTACTTTTCTTTGTTCTCTCATGCTCACAGCATCTCAGTTTAAAGCCATCTCTAATTAGAATTGAGCATCATCCACTGTGGAAGTAGACAATATTGGCAAAGCTGCATGGTTGTCAATTCCTGGTTGTCCTGAGTAAGGAGCCTACTTCTTGAACAACTTGAGTCCTTATGGTCATGGTTCTCCCATGCTGGTGTTAGGTAGGGGATTTGAGAACATTGGTTTGCCATCAATAAAGTAATGTCAATATATCTACATCAAGATGGTGTGACTGTTGGGAGGGGAGGCTGGAAGACATTCCCAAAATGTTGGACTTCTGTCTGCGTTAATTTTCTACACATTTGCTTCTATTAGCGACACTGGTAGGTTCCCACTGGCGCTAGCAGTGTCTATCTGTTGGAATTCTCCCAACTGACAGATGCTAAATGGTTCATATTGTCATTTTTTAAATGATGACCCAGTCTCTGTGCTCACTTACTTGCAAACAAACGATACCCCCTCTCCCCCCCCCACCACTCAAGCATGACAGTGAGCTGACCTGGCCCCTCACTCAGCACCTTCCCCTCTCAGAGCCCCATTCAACCCTTTCCCCCTCAAAACCCCCACTCAGGGCTCCTCACACCACAGAACCCCCCACAGTCCTCACTACTATCTGCTGGGGTGGACGTGTTAACATAGAACATAGAACACTACAGCACAAACAGGCCCTTCAGCCCACGAGTTGCGCCGATCACATCAACACCTACCAATCTATAGACCTATCTATAACCCCCAATCCCATAAAACCCCATATACTCATCCAGAAGTCTTTTAAAAGACCCCAGCGAGTTCGCCTCCACCACCACTGACGGCAGCCGATTCCATTCACTCACCACCCTCTGAGTGAAAAACTTACCCCTAACATCACTTCTGTACTTTCCTCCCAGCACCTTAAATCTGTGTCCTCTCGTAGCGACCATTTCAACCCGGGGAAATAGCCTCTGAGAATCCACCCTATCTATTCCTCTCAACATTTTATAAACTTCTATCAGGTCGCCTCTCAATCTTCGTCTCTCCAGGGAAAAGAGACCCAGCTCCCTCAACCTAACTTCATAAGGCATGCCTCCCAGTCCAGGCAACATCCTTGTAAATCTCCTCTGTACCCTTTCAATAGCTTCTACGTCTTTCCTATAGTGAGGCGACCAGAACTGCGCACAGTACTCCAAATGAGGCCTGACAAGGGTCTTATAAAGTTGCAGCATTACCTCCCGACTCCTAAACTCAATCCTTCGATTAATGAAGGCCAGTACACCATACGCCTTCTTGACCACCTCTTCCACCTGCGAGGCCGATTTAAGAGTCCTGTGGACCCGGACCCCAAGATCCTTCTGTTCTTCAACACTACTAAGACTCCTGCCCTTGATAGTGTACTCGTTCATCCCGTTAGTTCTGCCAAAATGGATGACTACGCATTTATCCGCGTTGAAGTCCATCTGCCACTTCTCCGCCCAGTCCTGCATCCTATTTATATCCTGCTGCAACTTTTGACATCCTTCCAGACCATCCACAACACCACCGACCTTCGTGTCATCAGCGAACTTATTTACCCATCCCTCCACTTCCTCATCCAGGTCATTTATGAAAATGACAAACAGCAAGGGTCCCAGAACAGATCCCTGGGACACTCCACTGCTGACTGACCTCCATTCAGAAAAAGACCCATCCACAACCACTCTCTGCCTTCTGCAGGCAAGCCAGTTCTGGATCCACAAGGCCAAAGGCCCTTGGATCCCATGCCCTCTCACCTTCTCAAGAAGTCTTGCATGGGGCACCTTATCAAACGCCTTGCTGAAGTCCATGTACACCACGTCCACGGCACTTCCTTCGTCAATGTGTTCAGTCACATTATCGAAGGACTCAACTAGGCTCGTAAGGCACGACCTGCCCTTGACAAATCCATGCTGACTATTCCTGATCATGTCAAACCTCTCCAAATGCTCGTAAATCTTGTCCCTCAGAAGCCTCTCCATCAGCTTACCAACCACTGAGGTCAGACTCACCGGTCAGTAATTTCCCGGGCTATCTCTGTTCCCTTTCTTGAAAATAGGGACTACATCCGCAATCCTCCAATCTTCTGGAACCTCTCCCGTCTCCATTGACGATGCAAGGATCATCGCCAGGGGCTCTGCAATCACTTCCCTTGCCTCCCACAGTATCCTGGGGTACATCCCATCTGGTCCCGGCGACTTATCTATCTTGATAGAATTCAAAAGTTCTAACATATCCTCCACCTTAATATCCACAAACTCAATCTTTTCCATCTGCTGCAAATCCGTAGCAAAATCTCCCAGATCAGCTTCCACCGTGAATACTGAGGCAAAGTACTCATTAAGCACCTCTGCCATTTCTTCTGGTTCTACACAGACCTTTCCCCCTTCACCTTTTATAGGTCCTATCCCTTCTCTTCTCATCCTTTTACCTTTCACATATTTATAGAAGGCCTTGGGATTCTCCTTAATCTTACCTGCCAAGGTCTTCTCATGACCCCTTCTGGCTCTCCTAATTTCCCTTTTAAGCTCCTTTCTACAGTCCTTATACTCCTCAAGATCCTTAACCTCTCCTAGTTCCCTGAACCTTTTGTACACCTTCCCTTTCCTCCTGACTAGGTTCAACACAGCCTTCGTGCAACACGGTTCCCGCGACCTACCAAAACCCCCTTGTCTCATCGGAACGCTGTCATGCATAGCTCCAGACAAACATTCCTTGAATATCCGCCACCTTCCTTCGGTACTTTTCCCTAAGAGCGCCTCCTTCCAGTTTATTTGTCCAAGTAACTTCCTGACTTCTTTGTATCTCCCCTTACTCCAGACAAACACCTTCCTAGCCTGCCTGATCCTATCTCGTTCCAATGCAATTGTGAAGGAGATAGAGTTATGGTCACCATTCCCAAGATGCTCTCCTACCGAGAGATCCATCACCTGCCCTGGTTCATTCGCCAGTACCAGGTCAAGTACAGCCTCTCCCCTCGTAGGCTTATCCACATACTGTGTCAGGAAACCTTCCTGAACACACCTAACAAACTCCTCCCCATCCAAACCCCTTACCCTAGGGATATTCCAGTCGATGTTTGGGAAATTGAAGTCTCCTATCACGACAACTCTGTTATTAATACATCTCTCCAGAATCTGTTTCCCTATCTGCACTTCAACTTCCCCGTCACTATTGGGTGTTGTGGCTGGACTGTCCCTTCTAGCCCTGGCAGACCTGAAGATCACCTCTGGCTTGATATCAGGCATCTCCATGTCACCTGGCCACCAGGCAGAATTTTAAATCAATGCAGCACTCCATTCTGCAGCAGAGATTTTTCTTTCTCCTGGTCAGAAGCTGCAGGTGAGATCAGACTCCTTTGAAGTCCCCTGACAGAGAGATATCAACTTCACTTGAGGGAGAGGGGTTTCCAGTCTGCCCAGCTGTAATCTGTAACAAGTTCAATGTGCAGTACCCCATGAAAGATTCAGCTGTCAGATGAAGGGATTTCTATCATCCTCCAGTCACCTGTGATTATTTTGGTTTGGTATCTCAAGTGGCCCATTGCTCCTCTGTCTACACCACAATATAGACAGAGTCTAATCCTGGTTGGCAATCCTCTTTTGCAAACCACTTCAAAGAGGCGAAACCGCAGACTGTCAATCAAAGGTTTCAAGTGCAATGGAGAGGATCTCAATGATTTCTGTTTGCTGGGAAACCTCAGCAATTTCAAATCAAATGTGTGTGCATACTTTGAGGTTGGGTGCACAGTTGAGTAGCTTTTGCCAGTCTGCTAAGTTTGGGAAGTTTAGAAAGCTGAGGCTGCAATTTCCAAATAATCAAGCTTTATATAGTCAGGTGCACGCAGGTCAAACAGCAACATTAGTGAAAGGCTTGGAGCAGGCTTGTGGGGATAGGTGATGGCGGTGATGTTGTCATGGCAGCAGTTATGAGGAATGGGACAGAGATGCTCGTGCCATCAGAGAGAAAGAAAGTACTAAGCAACAACAGGGGTTATAGCAGAGAGTGAGCAAGATCTGAGAATGTTGGAATCTTAGAACATAGAACATTACAACGCAGTACAGGCCCTTCGGCCCTCGATGTTGCGCTGACCAGTGGAACCAATCTAATGACCCTCTAACCTAAACTATTCCAATATTACCCATATGCCTATCCAATGACCATTTGAATGCCCTTAAAGTTGGCAAGTCCACAACTGCTGCAGGCAGGGCATTCCACACCCTTACAACCCTCTGAGTAAAGAACCTACTTCTGACATCCGTCCTATAATTATCACCCCTCAATTTAAAGCTATGTCCCCTTGTGTTAGCCATCACCATCCGAGGAAAAAGGCTCTCACTGTCCACCGTATCCAATCCTCTGATCATCTTGTATGCCTCAATTAGGTCACCTCTTAACCTTCTTCTCTGTAACGAAAACAACCTCAAGTCCCTCAGCCTTTCCTCATAAAACCTTCCCACCATACCAGGCAACATCCTGGTAAACCTCCTCTGCACCCTCTCCAATGCTTCCACATCCTTCTTATAATGCGGCGACCAGAACTGTATGCAATACTCCAAGTGCGGCCGCAGCAGAGTTTTGTACAGCTGCAACATGATCTCACGGCTCCAAAATTCAATCCCTTTATCAATAAAAGCTAACACACCGTATGCCTTCTTAACAACCTTATCAACCTGGGAGCCAACTTTCAGGGATCTATGCACATGTACACCGAGATCTCTCTGCTCATTGACGCTACCAAGAGTCCTTCCATTAGCCCAATATTCTGTAATCCTGTTACTCTTTCCAAAGTGAATCACCTCACACTTTTCCGCATTAAACTCCATTTGCCACCTCTCAGCCCAGCTCTGCAGCTTATCTACGTCCCTCTGCAAACTGTAACATCCAGCCTCACTGTCTACAACTCCTCCGACTTTAGTGTCATCCGCAAATTTACTAACCCATCCTTCTACCCCCTAATCTAGGTCATTTATAAAAATGGCAAACAGCAGTGGCCCCAAAACAGATCCCTGCGGTACAGCACTAGTAACTGAACTCCAGGTTAAATATTTCCCATCAACCACCACCTATCAGCTAGCCAATTCCTGATCCAAATTGATAAATCACCCTCAATCCCATGCATCCGTATTTTCTGCACATTTTCTTGTGCTCTCACTGGTGGTAAGCCTGGAACAGGAAGGATATATGCTCAGACAGGATAGTGGTGTACCTGAATCTTGCCTCTTTCCCGCCTTCACCAGAATTAAGTTCTGGGTGGGAAGGCCCATTGATGACTTTCCCATCCCACTGCCAAATAAGGCCTCTAAATGACCAGCTACTGCAAGTGGGTCTGTTACCATGTGGTACACAGGACACATGAACCTGCACAGGCTGCTTGTCGTTTCATCAGGGGAGGGAGATGTGTGCAATCTCCTGGATTTTTTAAAAATTCATTTGTAGGACATGGGCATCACTGACTGCCAGCATTTATCGCCCATCCCTAGTTGTAGTGAAATGAATGGCTTCTAGGTCATTTCAGAGGGCAGTTGAGAGTTAATCACATTGTTGTGGGTCTGGAGGCACATGTAGGCCAGCCCAGGTAAGGACAGCAGATTTCCTTCCCTAAAGGGCTTTAGAGAACCAGATGGGTTTTATGACAATCGATAATAGTTTCATGGTTATCAGTAGATTCTTAATTCCAGATTTGTTTTTATTGAATTCAAATTTCACCATCTGCTGTGATGGGATTCAAACTCGGGGCCACAGAACATTAGCTGAGCTTCTGGATTAATAGTCTAGCAATAATACCACTTGGTTATTAATGGCTGATTGAGGGATTAGATTTCAGGAAATAGGAGCCTCGCTGGGAGACAAACCCCGGTATTTGCTTCGGACCCCCCTTTCCCCATCACCAATACCCAGTGAAACTTGCCCCCACCCACCATATTACTTGCCTGTGGCCTAGGTCATACCATCATCCTGGGACTCCAGTGCCTGTCTTTCCAAGCACAGACTCCTTAGTGGTGCTGCAACGCACATCTGCTGCCTGCCTCTGATTGACTGGCAGCTCCCATTCAGCAAGACCTCACCCTCAGGGTCTTGATTCCAGGACAGGTCCTGCTGGTGTCCTCGCCACTGCCTGCTTGGCATGTGGTTCAGCAGATCTTCCCTAATGTTCCAACAAAATTCCACCCAATGGACAAAACCAAGCCAAAGAGTAGAACAACTGAACTGGTGAAAAAAAGACCTTCCCAGGCAGTGAGAAAAACACAGCTAGTCATATTTGAGATTTTGTTTGAAATTTAGCACTGGTATACGTGACTTGGTTACTCAACATGCATGCGGATCTATCCCTTTACCCTAAACAATTGGACGTCCCTTCAATAAGTCACCTGAAGGGCAATAAGCTTTTCTACTGGCAGGAAAAGGCCAACATACAAATGATAGACTTATGGATGGCACTCATAGCTTTGGAAAGCTTTGCACCCAATTTTGGCAGCACTGTGCTTTGTTTCTAAAAGAATTTGCAGCTGCTCTGGATTAACATGCAACATATAAACAAAGCAAATTTGTTTACTTCACTATTAGAGTAAAGTCGAAACACCTACCTCATGAGTTGGCATGTAAACAACGGGTGAGTGATGCTGAAGTAAGAAATTACAGGCTTATATAAATGCATTTTCTGAAATGCGAATGTGAAAATTACATAGTAATTATTTTTTTAAAAACAGTATTTAGTATACTATGTATTATATTTAATGACAAATGGAAGAATGAAGTGAATGTTTTCAGTTTAAGTACTGTATTACATACAACACTAACAGCTGTAGTGGCTATCCATCATTTTATATGTGCCATTGTGCACTGGATGTTACACAATGTCCTACCCTCTCTCTTTTGCAACTTGATTCACACTCACAATTTGTCTGAAGCTGTTTACCTTCCTTACACAAATTAGGGTAGATTCTGACTTTGTGTGATTGTGTAAACTGGACAATCGTGAATCAGCAGCTCTGATTTTACATCGCTCCTGATTTTTATTTCCGTGAAGACAGGCTGCCAGTTGGTTCTCAGCAGATTTGTACCATTGCACTAAGACATTGCACCCCACTAAGAGACATTTAACGAGCAAACAAGAGCTGTTTCCTCAGATTGGAAAGTATTGCAGTCCAATTCTGATTTCACCAGTTCAATGCTGGCACCTATGCAATGAAATTCTCAATACTTAATGTCAGGAAATAAAGCAACCCTATTCCATAATCCTGTGGATTTAATTTCAATTTACCAAATGCTTAAATGATAAATAAGTCAATCAACAATTCCCATTTTAATTAACCTAAATGTGCTTGTAGCTGTCTTGTGATCTATGGTCAAAAGATCCAAAAACAGCGACAGAAACACATTGATCATAATAACTGGCTGTACATGCTGCCTCTTACAGAGACTACATGGTGTTTTATTGAAGGGAGAAATGAAAGTAAACAGTGGAAATTATATTAACTACCCTCCAATCTGTAGGAACTATTCCAAAGTCCAAAGAATTTTGAAAATAGCCACCAATGGATCTACTATTTCCAGGGCATTTTCCTTTAATGCTCTGGGATGAAGATTATCAGGACCTGGAGACTTATCCACCTCCAATCTCATCAATCTCCCCAGGACCATTTCTCACTAATATAGATTTCCTTCAGTTCCTCACTAAAACATGTTTCACTAAGAACTTCTTGTACATTATTCATGTCTTCCTTTGTGAAGACTGAAGCAAAGTACAAATTTAATTCCTCAGCCATTTCTTTATTTCCCATTATGAATTCTCACATTTCTGACTGTAAGGGGCCTACATTCATTTTTGTCAATCTTTTTCTTTTTACACACCTACAGAAACTTTTACAGTCAGCTTTTATGTTTCCCACTAGCTTAATTTCATACTCTGTTTTTCCCTTCTTCATCAATCCCTTCGTCCTCCTTTTATAAATTTTAAACTGCTTCCAATCCTCAGGTCTACTGCTTTTTCATGCCAATTTAGATGCTTTTTTTCTTGAGTAAGAACATAAGAACATAAGAAACATAAGAAACAGGAGCAGGAGTAGGCCATCTAGCCCCTCAAGCCTGCCCCGCCATTCAATAAGATCATGGCTGATCTGAAGTGGATCAGTTCCACTTTCCCGCTTTCTCCCCATAACCCTTAATCCCCTTGCTTACCAAAAATCTACCTACCTGTGTCTTAAATATATTTAGCGAGGTAGCCTCCACCACTTCAACGGGCAGAGAATTCCAGAGATTCACCACCCTTTGAGTGAAGAAGTTCCTCCTCAACTCCGTTCTAAACTGCTCCCCCCTTACCTTGAGGCTGTGCCCTCTAGTCCTGCTGTCCTTTCTGAGCAGGAAGAGTCTCTCTACCTCTACCCTATCCATCCCCTTCATCATCTTACACGTCTCTATAAGATCCCCCCTCATCCTTCTAAACTCCGACGAGTACAAGCCCAGTCTATCCAGCCTCTCCTCATAGCTCAACCCCCTCAACTCCGGTATAAGCCTAGTGAACCTCCTCTGCACTCCCTCCAAGGCCAAAATATCCTTGCGCGAGAGCAGCGACCAAAACTGCACACAGTACTCCAGCTGCGGCCTCACCAGTGCCCTGTACAGTTGCAGCAAGACCTCCCTACTTTTATATTCAATCCCCCTCGCTATAAAGGCCAGCATCCCATTTGCCTTCCTGACCACCTGCTGCACCTGTAGGCAGGGTTTTTGCGACTCATGCACAAGGACCCCCAGGTCCCTCTGCACCGAAGCATGCTGCAGCTTTTCGCCCTTTAAATAGTAGTCCCGCCTACTATTATTCCTGCCAAAGTGGATAACCTCACACTTGCCAACATTGTATTCCATCTGTCAGGTCCTTGCCCACTCGCTTAGCCTATCTAATATGATACTATCTGATACTATCTCTACTTTCCCTTGTAAGTCATGGTTTGGCCACAATTTCCTTACCATTTGTGCGCCAAACAGGAATAAACAGCTTCTGCAGTTCATCTATTCATTCTTTAAATGCCTGCCATTGTCTGTCTGCTGTCTATCCTTTCAGTAATATTTCCCAATCCATCATAACCGATTCATGCCTCATACCATCATTGTTACCTTGACTGAAATTCAGAATCAACTACATCACTATCTACCTCGACAAAGAATTCTACCATATTATAGTCACTCATCCCCAAAGGTTTTCTCACAACTAGATTGCCAACTAATCTTTTCTTATTGCACAGCACCCAGTCCAAGATGGCCTGCTTCTTTGTTGGTTCCTCAGTGTATTGCTCCAGGAAACCATTCTATATGCATTCCAGAAATTCTTCCTCTACTGCACTGTAACTAATGTAGATAAAGGTCACCCCTAATCACAGATGTTACTTTATACATGCATCTTTGATTTCCTGTCTAATGCTTTTCCCAACATTACCACTACAGTTTGGTGGTCGGTACACCACCCCCACCAATGTTTTTGTCCCTTAACATGACCCATACAGATTCCACATCAACTGTGCTAATGTCTTTCCTCAATATTGTATCAATATCATCTTTAACCTACAATGCAACTCCATCACCTTTCCTCTCCATCTATCCTTCCTAAACACTGAATAGTCCTCAATGTTTAGTTCTCATCCTTGCTCATCTTGGAGGCTTGTCACCGTAATGCCAACAATATCATACCCCTTTACATCTATCTGTGCAACTAATTCGTAGTAAGAAATCTCACAACACCAGGTTAAAGTCCAACAGGTTTATATGGTGGCACGAGCTTTCAGATGAAGGAGCAGTGCTCCAAAAGCTCATGCTACCAAATAAATCTGTTGGACTTTAATCTGGTGTGGTGAGACTTCTCACTGTGCCCATCCCAGTCCAACATCAGCACCTCCACATCATGGCAACTAATTCATGCATTTTGTTTTGAATTCTCCAAGCATTCAGGTACAAAACCTTCAGGTGGGCACTTATAACATTTTTTTTTTCACTTTCCTATTATTTTTTCAGTCCTTATCTGACTCTGGTCCTTGATTTCTCTGCCTATCACTCTCCTTATTCTCTTTACTGTCTTTTCCTCTTGTTCTTAATTCCCCCTGCTTTGAATCTTTGAAAAGGTTCCCATACCCTGCCATATTAATTTAAACCCTGCCCAAGAACTTTAGCAAGTACCACCACCACTCCCCAATCCCTCCCACAAGGAGATCAGTCCCGATCCTGTACAAGTGTAACCCGTCCAGTTTGGACAGATCCCATCTCCTCCAGAACTTGTCCCAATGCCCTAGGAATCTGAAACACTCCCCTGATACCATCTTTTCAACCAGGTATCCTATGTATCCTGCTGTTTTTACTATGACGAGCACATGGTACAGGTAGTAATCCTGAGACCACTCCCTCTGAGGTCCTACATTTCAGCCTGCTTCTTAGCTCTCTATATTCTGCTCTTAGGATCTCATCCCTTTTTTTAACTGTGTCGTTTGTACCAACATGTACTACGACAACTGGCTGTTTGCCCTCCCCTTCAGAATGTCCTGCAGCCACTCTGAGCCAGCCTTAACCCGAGCATCAGGGAAGCAACATAACATCCTGGAGTCTCTTTTGCGGCCACAGAACTGCCTATCTATTGCCATTACAACTGAATAACTATTGCATTCCCACACTTCATACTTCTCCCTTCTGAAACAGAATGAACTGCATTGCAATGTATTTGGCTCTTGCTGCTTTCTCCAAAGAGAAATGAGAAGAAATTTCTTCACCCAGAAGTGCTGAACCTATGGAATTCTCGACAACAGAAAGCACTTGAGGCCAAAACACTGTTGGTTTTCAGGAATGAGTTAAGGTATTGCTCTTGGGGCAAAGTATATGGGGGGAAACCATGAGTTAGAAGATCAACCATGATCATAATGCAGGACTCAGCAGGCTCGAAGGGCCAAATGGCATACTTCTGCTCATATTTTTTATGTTTCTATGTTTCATTGCTCCATTCCAGACAACATACTCCGCCGCACCCTCTCCAATGCAATCACACCCTTCCTACAGTGAGGCAACCAGAACGACACACAGTCCTCCAGCTGTGGCCTAACCAAAGTTTTGTGCAGCTCCAACATAATTTCCCTGCTCTTATAATCTATCCCATTACTAATAAAGATAAGGGTCTCATATGCCTTCTTAATTACCCAACTAACTTGTCCTGGCACTTACAGGGATCTTATTCCTACAGCATTGTAAGTAGTCTGAGGGAAGGAGCGTTCTGTTGAAAGTGCAAGGATTGCAACTCAGCAGAGCTGAGACCGACCAATAGTCTGGAAGGAAGATTAACCAGTGTTGTGGAAGAACAGTTTACATAAATTCAGCAAATGTAAAACACATCTGGATGAAACAATTTAGAGGAGATGAGCCAACCATATCTCTTGAGGTCTTAAGTGTTCTGGTAGGTGCCAAACCTTACCACACTCCCAAAATACAGGCCAGCGACTACAGAAGGCACACAATCCAATTTGGCACCAATCGCTCAGTGGACTGAAACAGAAGACAGATTGAGAATAAAGAATAGTTTAGAAATAGGTGATTACAGACAGGAGAAAAATACCAGGCAGTCTCAGCTGGGTTTAGAATACATGTGTAAAAATACAGTGTTCAATCAGAATGGTGAGCTGCAAGAACAAGTCAACACATGGGACTGATACCGTGGCAATAACAAAGATCAGGCTCAAAGGTGGGATGGTTTAGGAACTTGATATTCCCGGTTGCAATTTATTCAGGAGGGATTGGGAAAGAAAAACAGGCGAGACGTGGTAAGCATTGATTAAAGAACCTAATGTAGCACTGGAGAGAGTGAGTAAAGACAGAGTCTCTCTGGCCAGAATAAGGCACAATGGAGGAGTGTTACGCTGCTGGGCATGTACCACAGGCCAACCAAATAGTAGGCAAAAGATGGGGGAATAAATTTGCAGGAAAATTACAAAGAGAATCAAGAGGTTGATACAAGGGAGTATTATTTCAATAGAGATTGAGTCAGGAAACACATGAAAGACAAACAGGAAAGGAGTTTTTGAAATGCAAACCAGAGAACTTTCTTGATCAGTGTTTTTGCAGCCCAGTGATTCTAGTTCTGGGAAATAAATTGACACAAGTGAAGCATGTTTCAATGGGAGAATGTTTGGAGAATTGTTCATAATATCATCAGATTTAGAAAAGCTATGGAATAAGACAAGGCATAATCAAGCATTAAAATATTTAATTTGAAGAGGACTAACTTTTGGGAGTTGTAAAGGTAAACAGAGGTGATTAAGAATCAAAAATTGGCAGGCATAACACGAATTGAACAATGGTAGGGCATCAAGGAGGAGGTGGTTTAGGTGCAGGGTAAATACATTCACAAGATAGGGAAAAGTAAAGAATCCAGAGTTAGAACTCCCTGTTGACAGAAGTTAGAGGTTAAAATGAGACCAATAAAGGAAGCTTAAAAAAAATACAAGGTTGGAAATACAGTAAAGAACAAAGATGAATGATGGAAGTGCAGAAGGGATCTAAATAAATAAAAGGTGGAGGAGAGAGCAAGGTAATAAATTAGTAGGTTATATAGAATTATAGATTCATACAGTGCAGAAGAGGTCCTTCATCTCATCCAGTCCACACCGACACATTAGAAACATCTGAACTCCCACTTAATCCCATCTGCCAGCACTTGGTTCATAGCACTGAATGTAATGATGTGCCAAGTGCTCATCTAGGTACTTCTTAAAGGATATGAGGCAACCCATCTCTGCCACCCTCCCTGGCAGAGCATGCCAGACTGTTACCATCCTCTGAATAAAAGTTTTTTTCTCACATCCCCCCTAAATCTCCTGCCCCTCGCCTTGAACCTATATCTCTGCATGACTGACCCTTCAGGTAAGGGGAACAGCTGCTCCTCATCCCTTCTGTCCGTGTCCCTCATAATCTTGTACATTTCAATCAGATCACCACTCATCCTTCTCTACTCCTACAAAAACAACCCAAGCCTACTCGAACTCTCTTCATAACTTAAATGTTCTATTCCAGGTAGCATCCTGGTGAATCTCCTCTTCACCCCCTCCAATGCAATATAAAAGGAAACTCCAAAGCTTTTTTTAAACGTATAAAAAGTACTAAAAGGAAGAGTGACACTGATTAGAGAGAGAAAAAACTGAGAGATTTTGTGGAGGCAGAGGGCATAGTGGAGGTGTTGCATTCACTAAAAAGGAAATTGCCAATAAGGAGGCAGGAACTGTAATGTTAGACAGGATTAGAAAAATATAAAGGAGGTACTTAATAAGATAACAGTCCTTAAAGCAGAGAAGTTGCCTGGTAGGATGAGATGCATCCTAGATTACAGAGGGTGAAAATTGTGAAGACTCTGGCCACAATTTTCCGATTCCCCTTGGAGGTTAATTATTTTGCTAGAATAAATATGGGGGTGGTGCTAGTGGATTACAGATGCTACATACAAATGCAAATATATAAAAAGCAGCACAGATTTGTTGAACGTAAATTCTCTTTGACCAATTTGATCAAGTTCTTTGTTGAGGTAATGGAAAGGGTTGATTTAAGAGTAATGCAGTTTATGCTTTGCACATGAACTTTCAAATGGCATTTGACAAAATAGAACTGTCAGCAAAATTAACGTCCATGGGGTTAAGCAATAGTTTCAGCATGGATACAATATTAACTCAGGGATCCGTGTCCTGGATAATCATCCGTTGCAGCAGAATGAGCTCTGGATTTCGGAACTTGAGCAGTAGCTTGCGTCACTGCCGCAGATCCATTAGGTTGAGAGCTTCATGGACAGTATATTTTTAAATGTGGTCATCCCACAGCTTAAGGGTATACAGGGAAAGAGGGGATGGGTGACCACCAGCCCATCAAAAACAAACAAGCAGGTAGTGCAAGTGTCCCCTGAGTGCACCTCAGTATTCAGGTCTGAGTACTGATGAGTGAAGCTTCACCTAGAAAGTGCAGCCAGAGCCAAGTCCATGACACCACGGGTGGCTCAGCTGCACAGAACGATACAAGGAAGATTGGAAAAGCAACAGTGATAAGTGATTCAATAGTTAGGGGAATAGATCGGCTTTCTTGCAGCTGTAGACATGAATCCAGGAAGACGTGTTGCCTCCCTGCTGTCAGGGTCAAGGATGTCACCAAGCAGCTGCATAGAATGCTGAGGGGCGAAGGTAAACAGCCAGCGTTCATCGTTCATATTGGTACTGATGTCGGAGGTAAAGAGATGGATTTGATCTTGCAGGCTGAGTTTAGGGAGCTAGGTAGAAAATTAGCAAGCAGAACCCCAAAAGTATTCATTTCTTGATTATTTCCAGTACACACAGAAGTGACTGTTGATATAGGACGATAAAGCAGATGAATGTGTAACAGAAAAGATGACGCAAGAGGGAAGGTTAAGATTCTCGGAATATTGGGACCTGCTCCATGGAGTTGGGACCTGTACAGGCTGGATGGTGAGAAAAACCTTTGTTGCACAGCAAGTGGAAGGTCTAGGACACATTGCATGAGAGAGTGGTGGAGGCAGATTCAATCAGAACATGGGAAATAAATTGGTATCGGAAAAGGAAGAGCGTGCAGGGTGAAGGGGAGAAAGTAACAGGATATCACTAAGTGAACTGTTTATTTGGAGAGCTGGTGCAGACATGATGGGCTGAATGGCCTTCTTCTGTACTGTAACCATTCTGTGATTCTGGGAGTGAACACAGAGAGAGGCAGTGAATGATTCTTTTTTTTTGGACTAGAGGCAAGTCTGCTCCTGGGGCTCTGATATTTAGACCATTGTGCCTTTAGATATATTAAAATAATCTTGATTTATCATATAGGATGTAATGTCAACGTTTATCGATCAACGAAAAATCAAAAATGTTGTCAACAATGGGGAGGATAGTAACAGACTTCAAGAGAACATAAAGGACTGGTGAACAGATGCACTGGATGTGAAAATTAATGCAGAACAGTGTGAAGTGATATATTTTGGCTGAAAGAGAAAGTAGGGAAATGGTATGTATGGGCCTAATGGTACCATTTTAAAGGAAGAGAGAGACCTTGGGATATATATGCACCAACCAAGGCTGGAAATGGCAGGAACATTTGAGAAGGCTGCTAAAAATGAAAATGTGATCTCCATATTTATTAATCGAGGAATCGACCAAAAAACAAGCTAGTTAAACTGAATTTATATAAAACATTAGTTTAGGCCTCAGCTGGAGTATTGCATCCAATTCTTGACACTTTAGAAAGGATATCAAGGTCTCGGAGAGGATGTAAAAGAGAAAATGATGTGGGATTTCAATTCTGTGGAGAGCCTGGAGAAACTGGGGTCATTCTCAGAGAAAGGTTAAAATGAGATTTGTAAACGAACAGAGTAAATAATGAGAAACAGTTTCTAGTGGCAGTGGGGTTGTTAACAAGAGGACACAGTTTTAAAGTGATGGGCAAAAGAACCAAAGACTACCTGAGATGACACAGTGAATTGGTGTGATCTGGGATACAGTGCCTGAAGCAGTGATTGAAGCAGATTCAATAGTAACAGTCAAGAGAATTGGATGAATACTTGAAGGATAAAAAATACAGAGCTATAGACAAACATCAGGGAAGTGAGGTTAATATAATAGCTATATCAAAACGCTAGCACAGAAATCACAGAAATGTAAACATAGAAGATAGGAGCAGGAGGCAGCCGTTTGGCCCTTTGAGCCTGCTCCACCATTCCTTACAATTATGGCTGATCATCCAACTCAATAGCCTAATCCAGCTTTTTCCCCATAACCTTTGATCCCATTTGCCCCAAGTGCTATATCCAGCCACCTCTTGAATACATTCAATGTTTTGGCATCAACTACTTCCTGTGGTCATGAATTCCACAGGCTCACCACTCTTTGGGTGAAGAAATATCTCCTCACCTCCATTCTAAATGGTCTACCCTGAATCCTCAAATTGTGACCTCTGGTTCTGGACTCCCCCACCATCGGCAATATCCTCCCTGCATCAACCCTGTCTAGTCCTGTTAGAATTTTACGTCTCTATGAGATTCCCCTCATTCATTTGAACTTCTGAGAAAACAATCCTAACCTAGTCAATCTCTCCTCATACATCAGTCCTGCCATCCCTGGAATCAGCCTGGTAAACCTTCACTGCACTCCCTCGAGAGCAAGAACTTCTTTCCTCAGAAAAGGAAACCAAAACTGCACACAATGGTCTCAGTATGGCCTCACCAAGACCCTGTATAATTGCAAAATCATGGATCAAATGGCCTCATCTGGTGCTGCATCAATCTGTGATTCCATTAAATCGCATTCCCAAGACTTGGATGGAATTTTTCTGCAACTTGTCAGAGTGTCAGGCTCTGATTAAAAACCAGCGTATATCTCTCCAGACCAGATTTTCTGGCACTCTGACAAAGAAAAAATTTGAGCGAGTGGCTTGGGCTGTCACTCTGTCAGGGTGAGGCCTGATAAAGCCAGCAAGGCTATCTTCACTGAGATCAGGGCACCTACTTGAAAGGATGCCCCAATCAACAGAGAATTAAAACTTCCCCCAGCACTCCTCCCACCACAAATCAAGAGCGCTCTCCCCACTCGCAATCTGCAATCATCATTGAGGTATCTCACCCATGGCACAATCATTGGAAGATCACCTCGATCTAGCACAATAATCGGGGCTATCCCTCCCACAGCACAATCATGGGGCACACTTTGCCCTACAACGCAATCATCACGGTTTCACAAACATTGAGCCACAGAACTAATAGTGACCTCCCAAGAGCATCGGGGAACCCCAAAAATTATCATGTCAACACCCTTCCTTTGCCATGGAACAGGTGCAAAATGCAGGAATCAAATGTAAACAAGTCTTTGCTAGCTATATCTATGTATATATTGAGAGGCACACAGTCACAAATACATTCATCCCCACTCCCACATTAATCTCTCACACAAGGTCTGTTTTACTAAATTGTTTTGATTGAGAAACTCCCTGAGGGGACTGAAGAACCAGTTATATTTTTAGTCCCTATAGATCAGTCGCAACTTCTTGCATACCAAACATGGAGGACTTGTATTTGAACTTTCCTTACATAGTGGCTGTCTGCGGCAGCACAATTCCTTTCTGATGCTTGATCTATTCAATCAGGGGATAATACCTGGCATCTGGGCAAGCAATTCCCCTTCAATGCTTCATGTTATGTAGGAGACTAGCATGGAAATTGAAGTTGGTTGATTTTTGTTCCAGAATTAGTGTATGTTTTTCTTTGCTTCATGTGCCTTTACATTGTAATTCTGGTGTTATGCTTGTGCAATTGTGCATGGCTTGGGATCTTTTATTGTTGTCTTCTCATTTTAGCTGCAATTATCACAGTACTTTTATTCCGTTACTTGCCATAAACTCAAACAAAAGTTACAGAAAAAGGAATTGACACAAATAACATAAATTGATATGGAATGAAACATGATAATGTTTGCAAGGAAATAATAAAAATATAGAAGGGCTGTAGCAAAAACGCAAATTAATATGAAAAATCTAATTTTTTCTTCTACTCGGTTCATGAATATATAATTTAATTTTACTGCACTTCACCAGGAAAATCATTAAAACCCAATTTTGAAGCATAGAATTTACAGATATCGTACTCCATGAAAATGTTCAGGATAAAATGACCTTTCTCTTAAGTACAAGAAACATTGCCATTTTTAACATTCTGATCCAAAAAACTTTAATACTCATTATCATTGCCTTAAAATTCAGGTTTTTGAATATTAATGTACCAATGTTCAATACATTTACACAAAACAACTTTGTCCACTATTTTAATGGAAATATTAATCCTTTAGCACATCTGCACACCAGCATACAAAAGTAAAGTTCACAAGTCCATGCATACTTGTAATCTTTCTATTAGATTGTTACATAGTGTTCACATATCGATTTGTGCCAAGGATTCTCAAATAAGAACAACATTTCACTTGCAGGAACACATTGAAGGACTATGCAAGAAAGAAGAGGTTGACACATTAAAGGAATTTAGCAGGAGAGGGGTACTGAAAACATAATGCAGGGGGAGGGGGGGAAGCTATGTAGGAAGACAAATTGGCTTTAATGCAACAGCAGAGGCATTGAGGAACAAGCCAGAATCAGAGAAATTAAGAGTATCTTTGCAATATATAGATTTCTCTGCATGTAGAGAAGTCAGCTGGAGTACTGTGTGCAGTTTTGGGCGCCGCACCTGCGCAAGGATATTTTGGCCCTGGAGGGAGTGCAGAGGAGGTTTACTAGGCTGATACCGGAGTTGAGGGGATTGAGCTATGAGGAGAGGCTGAATAAACTAGGCTTGTACTCGTTAGAGTTTAGAAGAATGAGGGGAGATCTCATTGAGACGTATAAGATGATGAATGGGATGGATAGGATAGAGGTGGAGAGACTCTTCCCGCTCAAAAAAGACAGTAGGACTAGGGGGCACAGCCTCAAGATAAAGGGGAGGCGGTTTAGAACGGAGTTGAGGAGGAACTTCTTCACTCAAAGGGTGGTGAATCTCTGGAATTCTCTGCCCGTTGAAGTGGTGGAGGCTGCCTCGCTAAATATTTTTAAGAAGCGGGTTGATGGGTTCTTGATAAGAGAGGGGATTAAGGGTTATGGGGAGAGGGCGGGAAAGTGGAACTGAGCCACAACAGATCAGCCATGATCTTATTGAATGGCGGGGCAGGCTCGAAGGGCTAGATGGCCTACTCCTGCTCCTATTTCTTATGTTCTTATGTTCTTATGTTCATGAACAAATTTGAAATTTAAAAAAACATGTAATCAATCAGCTGGAGTACTGGGAGTGAGTGGAGTTTGCAGGAATAAAGGTTGCAGTGAATGGGATTTTTTGTGAAAAAGGACTTGGGGCAGAGACTTCAGGGCTACAAGAGACCTTTATAAGGTGGACACCGTTGACAAGGAAAGCACATCAGCAATCAATTAAATGAAGTGATCAAAACACAAAAAGGCATTTCAGAAGCAAACAGCAGATGATGTTGACGCATACATGACAATGTCCTGGAGGTGAAAGAAGGCAAACTTGGTGATGTATCAGATGTGGGATAAGAAGCTCAGCTGATGATCAAAGACTGAGCAAGACTCAAACTGAAATGAGGAGCCAGGAAGGTTTCTGCGTGACTGAAATAAACGACAGGCAAATAGGAATTTTTCAGCTTTGCTAATGTAATGTTGGAGGAAATTTCCAAAATATTTAGAATGTAATGTTGGCAAGGCAGTAAAGAAATACAACATCTTGCATTGATGTGATGTTTTTAGCAGTAAAACAGCCTGAAATACTTCACAGAATTATAAACTGCAATTTGATAATTGCCACATTAGGATATACAAGCATCAGATGGTCAAAAGTTAGGTCAAAAAGCACACAAGAATACAAAAAATAGGAGCAGTAGACCACATGGTCATCAAGGCTGCGCCACCATTCAACCTGATCGTGGCTGAATTTATGCTTCAACTCCATTTTATGGCCTGCCCTTCATAGTCCTTGATTCCCTAAGAGACACAATCTGCCTACCCTAGCCTTAAATGTTCTCAACAATGGAGGATCTATAACCCTCTGGGCCAGAGAATTCAAAAGGTTCACAACCCTAATGAGTGAAGCAAATTGTGCTCATCTCAGTCCCAAATGCTCGGCTCTTTATCATGAGACTGCTTGTGCCTCCATGTTTTAGATTCCCTGACCCGCGGAAACAATCTCTCAATGCCTACCTTATCAAGTCCCTTCAGAAATTCATAGCTTTCAATGAAATGACCTTTCATTCTTCTAAACTCTAGAGAATATAGGTCCAATTTTTCTCAGCCTCTCATCGGACAATCCCCTCATCCCAGGGGTCACAGGAGGGGGGAAGAAAGCAGGGAATGACAGAACTGTCAGCTTGACATCAGCAGTAGTGAAAATAATCAAATCTATTATGAAGGATGTGACAACTGGGTACTTAGAAAGTGATGGTAGGATTGGGCAGAATCAACCTGGATTTCTGAAAGGAAAACTGTATTTGAAAAACTTGTTGGAGTTTTTTTGTGGATGTTGCGTGTGACATAGATAAAGGAGAACCAGTGAATGTGATGTATTTGGAGTATCACAAGTGGAGTAGCATGGAGGGGCCAAATGGCCTCCTTCTGCTTCTATGCTCCCAATTTAGTGAACATTCATTGTACATCTCCAGTACAAGTATATCCTTCCTTAAATATGGGGGCTAGAACTGCACACTGCTGTGACCTCACCACCATCCTGTTCAACTGTATTCCAACATTTTTATTTCTGTATTCTAATCCCTTTGCAATAGAAGCTAACAAGACTTTGCCTTCCTAATTACATGTGGTATCTGCATGCTTTGTGCTCCTTGTACCAGTACACCTAAGTCCCTCTCAGCATCAACATTTACATGTGTGAAGTTTGCGCATTCTCCCTGCGTCCTTCGGGTGCTCCTGTTTCCTCCCACAGTCCAAAGATGCACAGGTTGGGTTGATCGGTCATGCTAAATTGACCCTAGTGTCTGGGGGATGGGCAGGGTAAATATGTGGGGTTATGGGAATAGGGCCTGGGTAAGATTGCAGTTGGTGCAGACTTGATTACTGCCATGTCTTTTAGTCTGTTTACTTCATTAAAATTAGCCAGTTCTCTCCTCATACCTATGTAATTGGCTTTATTTAAGGTTAAGATTCTTGTTTGTGATTGGAGCATGTCATTTTCAAATGCCATGTTATGATCACTACTTTCCAGTGAATTTGAAGAAATTTGGCATGTCCGCAACAACTCTCACCATAGATGCACCATAGAAAGCATTCTTTCTGGTTGTATCACAGCTTGGTATGGCTCCTGCTCTGCCCAAAACCCCAAGAAAGTACAAAACCCAATCCATCACGCAAACTAGCCTCCCTTCCATTGACAATGTCTACATTTCCTGCTGCCTTAGAAAAGCAGCCAGCATAATTAAGAACCCCATGCACCTCAGTCATATTCTCTTCCACCTTCTTCCATCAGGAAAAAGATACAAAAGTCTGAGGATACATACCAACTGACTGAAGAACAGCTTCTTCCCTGCTGCCATTAGAGTTTTGAATGGACCTACCTCTCCAAACCCTAGCTGCAATTGTAACACTACATTCTGCACTCTATCCTTTCCTGCTCTATGTACGGTATGCTTTGTCTGTGTGGCACAAAAGAAACAATGTTTTTCACTGTATACTAATATATGTGACAATAATAAATCAAATCAAATCAGTGGTTAGCACTACTGCCTCAAAGCATTGATTCGATTTCCAGCTTGAGTGACTGTGTGGAATCTGCTTGTTTTCCCTGTGGTTTTCCTCTGGGTGCTCTGGTTTCCTCCCACAGTCCAAAAGATGTGCTGTTTAGATGCATTAGCCATGATAAATTCTCCCTCAATGTATCCGAACCAGCACCAAAGAGTGGCAACTAGAGGATTTTCACAATAACTTCATTGCAGTGTTATTGTAAGCCTATTTGTGACACCCTAATAAATAACTTTAAATTTTATTATGACATTACTAGTTAACTCTGCATCATTGTGTAAAACTAGAAGAACTCACCTGATGAAGGAGCAGCATTCCAAAAGCTCGTCATTCCAAATAAACCTGTTGAACCCGGTATTGAGACTTCTTACTGTGCCCATCCCACATCCACACCACATCACGTGTAAAACTAGATCTAAGGTATCTTATTTTGAGTTGAACTCCTCCAGGAAACCTTTACAAAAGCATTCTATTAGACCACTCTTGCCAATTTGATTGGTCTGGTCTATATGAATATTAAAGTCACCAAAATTATAGCATTGCCTTTTTTGCTTAACATTCTTGATTAATGCCCTGGCCAGTGGTGCACTGGCCTATAAACTACTCTCTCAGAATTTTCTGACTCTTGCTGGTCCTAATTTCTACCAATACTGATTCTACTTCGATGATCTTCATCAGTCTAATACTTACCACTAATGTCCCTATGTTATCCTTTAATATCAGGGGTTACCTCCTCCTCTTTTGCCATTTTGTCTGTCTTTTTGAAATATTGTGTACCCTGGAATATTTATTTCCCAATTTTGATCACCTTATAAATATGGTTCTGTAATGGCACTTATATTAAAACATTTATCTCTACTTGTGCCACTAGCTCAGCTATCTCATAGCAGATCCTTTGTGCATTCAGATGAAGTACCTTTATTTCATTGTTTTTTTAAAATTTCTATTGCCTGATTGCCTTATTGGCTGATGTACAAGTTTTGTGAAACTCTCTGTCCCTATCTTCCTCGTTACCTACATTGCTAAATTGTTTTGTTGCTTCAACCTTTCATTTGGATTTCTAAATCTCCCTTCACATGATTCCTTTGTGCAATCGCGGATGAGCTGAGATGCCGCTTAATCAGCTGATGTTACATAGATGGAAATAGCCTGTCTTGACGATGACATGGATGTGTGATCTGAAGCTTATATTAGTATCAAACATGACAGCAAGGCTGTAAACAGTCAGGACAATGGCTGGAGTCTGAAGTCAATTGTGATGCCAGAGAGGGGAAGTTGGATGCCAGTGATACACTTGTGGATGCCAACCCCCTGTCTGTGGGCAGTGTTGCTAAAGAGAACTAAATAGATGGTGGATAAGATGAACTATGCATAGAACTCTGGGGATACTGGAGTGACCATGTGGGCATAGGAAGATGAATCATTTGAGGATATGTCATGATTACATTTGATAGCAATGCGGGGAACAATGTAGGCCATCCATATCACAAAGAAAGAATAAGCGAAGGTAGAATCACATACTTCTGTGCTTGCTGATAGCAGGAAAATATCATCCAACAAGATAGTTTTTTTTCTGAATCAACATCACAAAGCAGATTAGTTGATCATTATCTCCTAGCTGATTTTGGGAACTTGCTGTGTGTGAATTCTCTGCCATGTTTCCTAGATCATTACAGTGACTACACTTCAAAATCACTGCAGTGGCTGCAAAGGTAGTCCTGAAGACATGAAATGTATTAAATAATTGTGAGCATTTTTTGACTGATCATTCCATCATTCTAAGTGAAATGCAACAAAGTCAAAGTTTTACATATCTATACTGAGAAAGTTGCAGGAACATTTATATAATGTCAACAATCATTTAGATTAGGGGGATTAGCAGGGTAAATACATGAAGATACAGGAAAGGGCTTGAGTAGGATGCTCTGTCAGAGAATCAGTGCAGCCTCCCTCTGCACTGTAGGAATTCTATGATTCTATTCTCAGAAAAGCCTGCATTTTAGTTTGTGCAATTTCACAGGAAGAATAAAATGTGCTGGAGAGGATTTTAAAAAGAGTGAACTAGATTCATGACTATTCCATTTTAGGTTTCAAGTAGCAATGGACAAATGGAAAGCTAACTGCAGTATGGTGGGGTCAGCCTTTTTTTGCAGTTCTGAAGTCAGGGAGTTCATACAAAGTGGTACTAAGCAAAGCTCTCGCCACATAAAATGATTTTCTGTTTGGCAGTCTTTAAACAGGTAGTGGTGTTGAAGCAGTTCTCTGAAAATCCAGCAGAAACTGTGTTGCTGAGTACTATACAGTTGGTAAGGGCAAAACGCTAAAGACAGAAAGAGCAAGATATTGCAGATTTGACAAAATCTATTGCCACTGCTGAAGTGCTGCCAGAGCCCACCAGACTATTTAAAGGGAGCTGAGAAGGGGGCTTCTGGGATTCTGTACCATCATGACTGTCAATGGTAGCCATGAGGAAGACTTTGAATGGAATATGGTTGCTGGTGAAACTGACTCGAGCCAAAATGGATGAATGAAATGAGAATTCCCACAAAACAAAACCCGAGTTGGAAAGACTATGTGCTTACACATGGTGGCACATTTGTGTGTAAAGTAATGAGAGTAACTGGAGACGTATCTTTGGTGTACTGAATATTTAAAGTAAAATTCACCTTTGTATTTGAAATATCCTTCACCTGTTAATTCATGTTTGAGTTATTTTGACTTCTATTGGTCTGTTACAGCAAAAGTTTTAAGAAGTGAAATATTGTCCCCCATTTTCCTTTTCATTGGTGTTGTGGGATTTTCTTTCTTTTTGAAAACACTTATCAGTCTGTATGGTGATCATGACACAATTATATTAAGAATTGTACAACTTAAGCTATACACGTAGTGTTCTAAGAACAACTGAATTTGTTTGAGACTTATTCCACTAAATACTTTAAGATAAATAATAGGGAAGTAAATATTTTTACAATTATAATTCAGTTTAGTCAATCAGACTTCAGTTAGAAACACCTTCTAATGAAATTGTTTTTCACTCTTGGCCCATGATATTGAGATGACAAATTTGGTATAAAGCCAAATTGGTTTCCAGGGAATATTATGATGATGCAATGCCTTCTAGTTTCCTTTCGCTTCCATCAGTTTTGAAAAGGTGGTTGGCAGGAACACTTGTCGTAAGTCTAATTTTGAATGCTTTTGGTGGATAAAAATGAAGGGTAATTTTTCAAAATCAAACTCCCAATGTGCTGCCTTGACCATTGGGACTAGATATCAGCAATTTAATTTTAATGAGCAGAAGATTGTCGAGACCGAAGCCTGAATTCCCAATATGAGCTTTTATTGGCTAATACCTGATGCCAGCAGCGCAATTTTGAAAAGTCACCTCTATGATATTTGCTATTTTGCACTCAGGTCAGTCAACAGAGCTAATATATCCCTGTTGAGATTACAGTACCTCACCTATCGAGATCCAAAGTTTTTTGGATGCAGGCATAGATTAAGTATTTAACTCCCTTTTTTTAATTTGACTCAACTCACTGCGCAACTGCAGCCCAATGAAAACTTCGAACTGACCTTGATTTTCAGATGGCATTTTTGTAAAATTGGGGCAGAAATTATACATGCAATAACACTGTAAATTTATTTTAAAATAACACTTCTTACAATTTGATTCCACATAATGATTAGAAAAATATTAACTTACAGTTTTAATATTGAAGTATGTGGATGGAAGGATTTGCTTGACTATATTAAACTTAAAAGAGGTGGTGGAAATAAGCTGAACTGTTAAATCCACAAAAGCATGTTGTGACTTGCAAAACTGTCTTTTCTGAAGAACTGCTACAATTATGTTTTCACAACTGGTCTCTGATACAGACAACAACTCAATCTGGGGGCAGCTGCATCTGTGAGACAGTTGAATTTGGAGACAAAAGGCAAGCTGGACAGCCTGTGGTTAAACGACCACAGGCAGGGGGAATATGTGGGTGAAAATCGACCACACATGGCATTTTGGACTACATATAACATACTCAAGATGGACCAAACAAAGATTGATCACATATCCAAGAAACCAATCAAGAGAAGCAGAAGGATCAACACCAATGGATAAAGGAAGGTAGGAACTCTCATTGCATGTTGCCGTCAGAACAAGACCATCAAGGAGAGAAGTCCAGCTGGAGGCGGACTGGGACCAAGTCGAGAAGATCCAATTAACCTGCAGTCAAACTAGGTTCAGTAACGAGGTGGTAACTGCACATTCTTAAAAATTGGACTGCAACTCTAAGTTTTAGGTTTTTGCCAAATAAAGCTGTCAGATTCACAATAAAATTGTGTCAGTTGTTTTTCTCAGCTTCTTCAAAATCACCTTCACAAAATCTTTTTGGTTTCATTAGCCTAGATTCACTCAATTAATGATCCTTATTTTGGTTGATACAAATTTGACACAGCCCAAACCAAAAAGAGTCAAAAATGCAAAAAGTGAATTCCCGCTGATTTTGCGCATCACACAGACTCTTGTGAGGAATTTTTAAGTACAAGTTTATTTATAAGTGTCACATGCAGGCTTGCATTAACACTGCAATGAAGTTACTGTGAAAATGCCCCTAGTCACCACACTCTGGTGCCTGTTCAGGCATACTGAGGGAGAATTTAGCATGGCCAACGCACCTAACCAACACGTCTTTTGGACTGTGGGAGGAAACCAGAGCACCTGGAGAAAACCCACTCTGACATGGGGAGAACGTGCAGACTTCGCACAAACAATGACACAAGCCAGGAAATGGAACCCAGGTCTCTGGCACTGTGGGGCAGTCGTGCTAACCATTGTGCCACCATGCTGCTCCATGTGCAGGAAGCTCCTCTAAAACTAGTAGAAGCTTCATCTCAAAATTTTGTAACATCCTGGTGACGTTATTTAGATAATTGAGCGAATTCTCCACATTCCTGGACATCTAATAGCAATTTGTGTGACTACCCATATATGGAAGTAATGAGAAGATGCTTGAAGGATAAGACTTTGTGGAATTGTGGTTATGTTACATGACTGATAACCCAGCAAACTCAAATCCCACCATGCCACTTTCAGAATCTGAATTCAATTTTGAAAAGTTGGACATAGGGAATTGATTACGAGCTGGGACATTAATGATATTTTATGATGAAGCTTCCACCTCCCTTCAGTTGGAGCTCACTGCATCCATGAAATTGTCAGGCTGTAAAAACCCAGCTGACTTATTCATGCCATTCCGAAAGGAAGACATGAGTGCTTCGCTTCTTCTAGCATAATTCTTATGTCCCGATCTGGACAAAAAAGGCAGTGGTGTGTTACAGAGTTTTTTTTAGATATTTGACAACAGAACTGCATTGCTGTTTCCAAAATCTCATCCATGAAGTCCAAAAAATGGAACTGTTGCATCAGCATGAATATAGTGTGCTTGACAGTAATTCAGCCAGCTTATGCTGTACTGTACTGTCTGTATTTATCCTTTGACATTCTTGACTACCTGTTAGTGTTGGGCTATCGTCACTCCGCTTATATATTCTGTGCCTGCGCAACTCACTTCACTTGACCTGATGAAGGAGCAGTGCTCCGAAAGCTTGTGATTTCAAATAAGCCTGTTGGACTGTAACCTGGTGTCGTGTGACCTTTCATTTTGACAATAAATAAGATGGAGGCCACGGACTGCTCTATATTCACCAGTCTGCTACTGTGTGGGTGATAAGAGGTATGAGCCATGGCTGCGAAGGGTAACCCCAGTCTTCCAACAGCCATCTGTCCTTCCCCTGCACATTTTTAAATAATGCAAGAGCTGCTGAAGAATATAAGCATCATCACTGTTCTCTAGAGAATGTATAATAATATTCAGGGTCAGGAATCCTGCCTGCATACATTCAGATTGATGTGGAGTGCTGATGGACAGGTATTCTATTGAGAATACTTTGAGTTTCTGGGGAAGTTGCAAAGCAGTAAACTTGCATCTTTTCTAGTTAATGGGCAGAATTTTCTACTCCTGCCAGCAGTGGGTCTCAAGGTGAATGAGGGAGCAAGATTTTGAGAGAGGCAAATAATCAGTTTCTTGACGTTGGAAAATTAGTTTGGAATATTGTTTCCCCGACCTTCATGGCCAATCTATATTGGAAACCGAATTTGCATCTCATGAATGCTCATTAAAAGCCCAATGCACCGGAATTTTCTCCCTTCCAGGGGCAATTTAAAATGTTCTAAATTCACGATTGTACATATCTTGTGTGCACCTGGTGAGGTAGACCTCTTCCTGGATTTTCAGGTTAGTAGATGCTGCTTTCATCTTCCTTTCACATCTTCACTGAGAGAAATCAACTGCCTGTCACACATGCTACGCAACGTTGGGCACAGGGGAGGGATGAAAATGAGCCAGGCCTTGGATTGGAGAGAGAGTCAAGGAACAGAGTGGAGGAGCGAATGGCGACATTAGAGCCTTTGAGGCCCCTGATGGCAGGGACAAGGTCACTTCCTGGCTGCCATACCACGAGATTTGATTTGCTCCTCACGGCTGCATGATTAATGAGCTGAACAGTGCAATAACTCGCATGTTCAGCCAGCCTGTTCTCCCATTCAAATCACTCAACTCTCTCCTCCACCACTGGACTTCATTTCTGGAATGGAAAAGTTCCATCTGGCATCTCTACTTTTTACTGAAACTATAAAAGCATTCCAAATGTGGCAGCAACCATTGAGTTCATATAAGTATAAATTGCAGACTGGAATATTTAACAAATGTCGACTCGGTGACCTGAAAGAACCTTGTTAATTGAATCATATTGCCACTGTTACAAGAATAGCTATCCTGGTCCGAGAGATTGTTTTTGAGTCAGCTTGTAGCAGATCATTGAATCATAATGTAGAATTTGATACAGGCAACAGAGGTCTCACCCTTTGGCTGCACAGCTGTTGACAGCCCCCACATTGTCCCTTTTGGCGAAGGCCTGCCAAACAGCAATGTGCCCACAAAAGGCCAAGCAGCAGTGAGGGACCAAGGTAATGGGTGAGGGAGAGGGATGCGGGGTGGAGTGGATCAGAAGAAAGGGCAGAGGGGTGGCTCTTAACAGGCCCCTTCCCCACCAGTCCCTTGATCAGGACCACCCCCCCACCACCTCGCCCCACTCCCCGGCCATCCCTGGGAGCCCACAGACAAATATGACAGGGTTTGTTTTAGGGATCCCCACATGGTGACTGATCCATCCAAAGCAGCAGGATGAGACCCTAAAGTGGACTTTATTGTGTACTTCAGAGCCTCAAAGGCATCAGGCGGTAAGGGCAAAGTGAGCCTTTCTGCTCCACCCATAATGAAGACAGAGTTGGGAATGCGGCAAGGTCCCCAACCCACACCCTCCAGCCTGATTAAATGTCCACACACCTGCAGACTGGCCTTGGGAGGGGCATTAAATTGCACCCACACATCAGAGATAGAAGCATAAGAACATAGGAAAAGGAGGAGGCCATTCAGTCCCTCAAGCCTGTTCCACTATTCAGTAGATCATGGCTGATATGTGGCCTAACTCTATGTACCTGCCCTAGGCCCATATCCTTTGACAACCCTGCTCAAGAAAAACGTGTCTACCCCAGACTTAAATTAGTCAGATGAAGGCCATTTGGTCCATCATGCCTGTGACAGCCCTGTGAAAAACTATCCAATTAATCCCATTTGCCTTCTCTTTCCCAAAAGCCCCAAAATATGTCTGCGTATTTATCCAATTACCCTGTTGAAAGTACTTCCACCATCATTTCAGGCAACACATACAGCATTATAATAACTAACAGGTAAACAAATTTCTTGTAATTTCTTCTTTTGTTCATTTGCTGACTGCATTCAATCTGTATCCTCTGCTTATCAGTCACTCTGCCAGTAGAAACAGTTTCTCTTTATGTACTTTATCAGAATCCAGCAAAATTGTTGTTAAATTTCCCCCTAATCCTCTTTGTGATATAGAGGACAATCCAAGTTTTTCTAGTCTCTACACTTAATTGAAGTAACTTTTTTTTTAACTTTAAATCCCTCACCTCTGGTGTTGTTCTAATAAATACCCTTTGCAACCTCTCCAAGGCCTTGGCATATTTCCGAAATTGAAATACCCAGAATTGGATCAAATTTCTAAGCTGAGGTTTAACAGAACTTACTGCCTTTTGCACTCAGTGCCACGGATCCTTTGTCACCACTTGAAAGTTCTCCTCTAAGCTGCACGTCATCCTGACTCGGAACTATGTCGCTGTTTCTTCACTGTCACGGTTCCTTCCTAATACCACATGGGATGAGTAGTTCAAGGAAGTCCCTCACCACTATCTCACTGAGGGCAATTAAGGATGGGCAATAAATAAGCCAGTGACACCCACAACCCGTGAAAGAATTTAAAAAGATAAAGTTAGTCATTCAATTTTTATGCAGCTGCCTCCTGAACATGTCCAGTTGCTTTAATAAATTTGTGTACATAAATGATCAGGGAATTAATTTTTAAAATTGTAACATTTAGTTACTACTCCTCATTAAAGACACCAATTCACACTTCTCTCCATTCAATTTAATCTGGAATCTGAAATAAAGACAGACAATGCTGGAGAAACTAAGCAGGTCTGGCAGTGTTAGTGGAGAAAGAAACAGTAAATGTTTCAAGTCTGATGACCTTTCTTCAAAGAGTGATACAGACTTGAAATTGTATTTCTCTCTCCGTAGATGTCTGTTAAACCTGCTGAGTTTTCCAGCATTTTCTGTTTTAGTTCCAGACTTCCAGTGTCGCAGTAGTTTGCTTTTACTCCTGTAATCTGTCAGCCCATTTCACAGATATTTTCATAAAATCACTAAATCCCTGCAGTGCAGAAGGATGCCATTCAGCCTATTAAGCCTGCACCTTTGACAATCCCACCTAGGCACTATCCTTGCAACCCCATGTATTTACAATGTTACTCCCCCTGACTCCAAGAGGCAAGTTATCATAGGCAATCAACCTAACCTGCATATCTTTGGAGTGTGGGAGGAAACCAGAGCACCTGGAGGAAACCCACGCAGACATGGGGAGTACGTGCAAACTCCATACAGTCACCTTAGGCTGGATTTGAACCTGGGTCCCAGGCATTGTGAGGCAGCATTGCTAACCACTGTGCCATATATAGAACAACAACCTAATCTTATTAACCCTCTCTGTTCCTTCATCAAAGAACTTGGGCAAGTTTTCCAGATCGGATTTTCCTTTAACAAATCTGTCAATGCAAATAGTAATGAATTTTGTCTTGAATTACCTCCTCCAAATGTTCTCCCATCACTGGCATTAGGGTGACTGTCCTGTAGTTCCCAGATAGACCTCAACTTTTTTTGAACAGGGTTGCAGCATTGCAATCCCCAGTTTTACCATACTTAACAGAGATGCATGAATTAAGAGCAGAAGTAGTTCACTAGACCCCTCGAGTGTGCTCATCCACCTGAATGTAACCTCAACCTCACATTTCCACCTGCCGCTAATAACCATTTACATAAGAACATAAGAAATAGGAGCAGGAGTAGGCCATCTAGCCCTTCGAGCCTGCCCCGCCATTCAATAAGATCATGGCTGATCTGTCGTGGCTCAGTTCCACATTCCCGCTCTCTCCCCATAACCCTTAATCCCCTCTCTTATCAAAAACCTATCAACCCGCATCTTAAAAATATTTAGCGAGGCAGCCTCCACCACTTCAACGGGCAGAGAATTCCAGAGATTCACCACCCTTTGAGTGAAGAAGTTCCTCCTCAACTCCGTACTAAACCGCCCCCCCCTTTATCTTGAGGCTGTGCCCCCTAGTCCTACTGTCCTTTCTGAGCAGGAAGAGTCTCTCCACCTCTATCCTATCCATCCCATTCATCATATTATACGTCTCAATGAGATCTCCCCTCATTCTTCTAAACTCTAACGAGTACAAGCCTAGTTTATTCAGCCTCTCCTCATAGCTCAACCCCCTCAACTCCGGTATCAGCCTAGTAAACCTCCTCTGCACTCCCTCCAAGGCCAAAATATCCTTGCGTAAGTGCGGCGACCAAAACTGCACACAGTACTCCAGCTGTGGCCTCACCAGTGCCCTATACAGCTGCAGCAAGACCTTCCTACTTTTATATTCAATCCCCCTCGCTATGAAGGCCAGCATCCCTTTCGCCTTCCTGACCACCTGCTGCACCTGCAGGCTGGGTTTTTGCGACTCATGCACAAGGACCCCGAGGTCCCTCTGCACTGTCGCCTGCTGCAGTTTTTCGCCACATCAGTAATAGTCCTTCCTACCATTATTCCTACCAAAGTGGACCACCTCGCACTTGCCAACAGTAAATTCCATTTGCCAGTTCCTGGCCCATTCGCCCAGCCTATCTAAATCCTTCTGCAGACTCTCCACACCCTCCGCGCAATTTGCCGTTCCACCAATCTTGGTGTCATCAGCAAATTTCAACACCATACACTCGGTTCCCTCCTCCAGATCATCTATATAAATGGTAAATAGCTGAGGCCCCAGCACTGACCCCTGGGGCACTCCACTAGTCACCAACCGCCAATCCAAATAGCACCCATTGACCCCCACTCTCTGCCTCCTATTTGACAACCAATCCTCTATCCACGCTAACACCCCACCCCCAACTCCATGCCCCCTTACCTTCTGCAATAACCTCTTGTGAGGTACCTTGTCAAACGCCTTCTGAAAATCAAGAAAGACCACATCCACCGGCTCTCCTCTATCCACCGCCCTAGACACATCCTCATAGAACTCCAATAAATTTGTCAGACACGACTTCCCCTTAACGAAACTGTGCTGCGTCTGCTCTATCAAGCAATTCCCCTCAAGATACCTCGCTATTTCCTCCTTGATGACGGATTCTAACATTTTACCTACAACAGACGTTAAACTAACCGGCCTATAAGCCCCTGCCTTTTGCCTGCCACCCTTCTTAAACAACGGCGTAACATTAGCCGTTTTCCAATCTTCCGGCACTTCCCCGGAATCCAGCGACATTTGGAAAATAACCACCAAGGCATCCAATATCACCCCTGCCATTTCTTTCAGAACCCTCGGATGCATTCCATCCAGTCCTGGGGACTTGTCCACAATCAGTCCCTCCAGTCTGTCGAGCACCGCCTCTCTAGTAACAATAATGTAATTGAGACCCTCCAGTCCTACCCCCTTTCCATCGCTCACACCCGGCAAATTATTCACGTCCTCCTCCGTGAAGACAGAAACAGAAAAGTTATTCAAGACCTCAGCCATTTCCCCATCCCCTACCACTAAGTCCCCCCTCTCATCCTCTAAGGGTTCAACGTTCACCCTAGCCAGCCTCTTCCTTTTTATTATTTATAAAAACTCTTGCTATCCTTTTTTACATTAAGCGCTAGCCCAGCTTCATAGTTTCTCCTACCCTTCTTTATCAACTTCTTTGTCAATCTTTGTTGACATTTAAACCTCTCCCAATCCTCTTCTCGCCCACTACTCTTAGCTACTCTAAACGCCTCCGCTTTTAATTTAACACTTTCCTTCACCTCCTTCGTTATCCACGGCTTATTACCTCTCCTCCTACTGTCCTTTTTAACCATTGGAATAAATTTCTGCTGAGCACCAAGAAAGATCTCCTTAAAGATCCTCCACTGTTCCTCAGCAGACCTACCTTCCAACGCGCTCCCCCAGTCAACATTCGCCAATTCTTCTCTCATCCTACCGTACTCCCCTCTGTTCAAACAAAGGACGCGTTACTCCCACACTTAACAGGAATCTATCTCTGCCTTAAAAATATTGCAAGATCCTGCCCCCACTGCCTTCTGAGGAAGTGCTCTAAAGACTTTTGACCCTCAGAAAAATATTCTTTTCATCTATGTCTTTAGTTTTAAGCTGCCACCCCTCATTCTAGATTCGCCCACAAGAGGAAACATCCTCTCCACATCCACTCCATCAAGACCCCTCAGGATCTTATATATTTCAGTCGTCATCTCTTACTCTTCTGAACTCCAGCGGATACAAGCCGAGCCTTTCCAATTTTTCTTCACAAGACAACCTGCCCATTTCAGGTCTTAGTCAAGTAAACTTTCTCTGAACTGCTTCCAACACGTTTACATCCTTCCTGAAATAAGGAGACCAATACTGCAGACAATACTCCACATGTGGTCTCACCTTGTATAACCTGAAGTATAACCTCCTCAATTTTGTATTACATTGCCCTCGCAGTGAACAAAAGTATTCTATTAGCTTTCCTAATTACTTGCTATACCTGTACATTGCCCTTTTGCTATTCATGCACTTAGATTCTTCTGCATCTCAGAGCTCTGCAATCTCTCACAATTTAGACAGTGAGCAGAAATTTCCGGTCATGCCTATCCCGAGATCAGACATTCTCACCTGATGTCAATGGATCTTTCAAGGGTTTGCCAAATTTTCTGTCACACCCGCAACTATTTATGCAGTCGGCAGGACCAGAACACTTATCCCAATATGCTTCTTTTTATTTTTCCTGCCAAAATAGATAATTTCACATTTTCCCACATTATACTCTTTGCCCACTGACCTAACCTATTATGCCCTATTGGGATCGGACAATTTGAGTCTCAGTATTTCCACCCTCACTTTCCTGAGCCACCTTAGATATTTCTCATCCATACCCAGTGACTTTTCTTCCTTGTGTGCTACAAAACTTTCTTTTTAAATCCTCTGTTATTTCTTCACAATCTCATCCTTTACTTTGTTCTGTGAAGACACATTTATTCTGTACCCAAATTACACAATCTTCTCCATAACATGATCTAATTTGTTTGCTTGTCATGCCGCCCTGCATGGTGAACTCCTGCTCCCTATTGGGCAATAGCAAGTGTAAGGCCTTCAATTGGACATTAATTGGCTTAGCTGGGATGGAAGGAGGAATGTGATGGGTTTCCATCTGCCACCCTTCTGCCTAATTAAATGCTGTCCCCACGCTATCAAACTTGTCATGAGAAGGCACAGAATTCCACCCCTAGTTCAGCAGGAGTGGCTTAGTCATTTCTGGGTATTAGTCACTGTCATTTGCTCTTAAGTTGTTTGACATTCTGTATTACAAGACTGATGCTATAAGGCTCTGTTGGGACTGTGAGTGCTCACTAATGCATCTTCTCCTTAGAAAATGGGTATATGTTAGCTCAATGGTTCTAACCTTGCTTGTAATAAATTCTAAAGCAAGGTTGTAAGTGTTTTGGTTAGTGTTGAGATGTAGCTTTTTGCACAGAGGAGAGCTTCTGGATTGGTAACATTTCAAACAATTTATCTCTGTATATTAGTGACTGTCTTTACAAAAGCGTTCAGTTTGCTGTGCTACATTCCATTAACGACTTTCCAATTGTTGTTGCATAACAAATTACAGGAACACTTTTTCAGGAAGATGAGAATCCCTTTGGTGGTTCCCATTGCATGGCTCGAATTGAATGAGTAGATCGATTCATGAGGGGACAAAAGCTTTAGGCTTAACAGCATTTCAGTTGTACCATTCACTCAAGAGTCATACAGAGAAGGCTGTTTCTACCTGAGCATGTCAGATCTGTCTGTGCTGCCTCAACTTCATTGCAGAGTCCATGACAGAGGCAGAATAAAAACTAGATACATTTATATGGAGGGGAAAAATAGAGTATCTGAAGCTATAGCTCACTGGATGACTAAAGGTGAAGAGATTATAACTAAAATAGGCCAAGGAGGCTCAGATAAGTGTCACAATTCATAATAAATTAAAGGACCAAACAGAATAGAGTACATAAGAAAACTGACAAAGGAAATAAAAGAGGGGCTAAGAGAATGCATGAGCAAAAATTCATGACTTTCAGAAAAGGAGAAAATGAAGTATTTTATGAACATGTAAATAAAAAAGGGATAATCTAAGAAAAGGTGGTGCTTATTAGGGGTGGGGCCCCTTGCACTGAATGCTTAACTGAGAAACCTGGTGCCAGGAAGGAAGGCCGGCTGAGAGACACCATCCCTGCTCTTGCTGCCAACCTTGCTTATTATAATTTTACATTGTATTATATCATTATAATAAAAGCTTATTATTAAAATGGTGAGATATTGCAGAGCTCTGAGGTGGAGAGTGATTTGTGTCTTGATGCATGAATTACAAAAGGCAAGTATGCAGGTATAGCAGGTAATTAGGAAAGCTGATAGAATGCTATCATTTATTGTGAGAAGACTTGATTACAAAAGTAGGGAGCTTATGCTACAGTTGTACATAGCATTGATGAGACCACATCTGGAATACTGTGTACCACATTGATCTCCTTATTTTAAAAAAAGTTGTAAGTGCATTAGAAGTGATTCACTAGAGGGTTTACTAGACTAATACCTGGAGCTGTTAGGTTGTCTTGCATGGAAAACCTTGACAGGCTAGGCAAGTACCTGCTGGAGTTCAGAAGAGTGAGTGTGACTTGATTGAAACTTTTAAATTCCGACGGGATCTGGACAGAATGGATTTGGAGCGGATGTTTCCTTTTTTATGAAAATCTAGAATGAGGGCTCATTTTTTAAAAATAAGGTGTCATCCATTCAAGACAGAGATGAAGAGAAAAGGCGGCGGAAGCAAGAGTGAATATTTTTAAAGCAGAGTCAGATCCTTGATTAACAAGGGGGTGAAGGGTGGGGCAGGGTCAGAGAGGAATGTGGGGTTAAAATTACAATCAGATCAGTTGTGATCTTCTTGAATAGTGGAGAAGGCTCGAGGAGCTGAGTGGCTGACTCCTGCTTTAATTTGTGTGTTTGTAAAAGAGTCAACAAGTCGACTAGCAGTTGATAGCCAAGAACCTCATTGTGCCCACAAGATTCCACCCCTAGGGGTCAATCTGCAGTCTTTTTGCTATGTAATGTTCAGCTAGTCAGCAGCTAAACAGATAGTGAAGTTGACATTTACTTTCCATTATTAAACTATTTCTCCTTATTTTAAGCTCCTCCTCTGGCAGACAGCAAACTAGAAAATGAAATGCACTGATTATGCTTCAATGTCAACTCTTAATATATTTGCTACATACTTTGCCTCAGCGAACATCACTTTTATGCACCTAAGTAGAAACATTAGATGGAAATCTGTGGATGACTCTCTTGCTTATTTGTCCCTCTCAATATGGGAATGTTTGGCCTTCACTCTGTCTCTCTCACACACTCAAACAGTGGAGATGGTGAACTCAGCTGTATTAGAAATCAAGGCTGGGATTCCCCCAAAGAAATACCAAGTTGTGAGTTCGTGTGAAAACGAGAATATCTCCCACTGGTTATTTTAGCATGATTTTCAAAATGAATCTCCCACACTCTGAGCACTGAGCATACTAAAAATCTTGGGGGGTGGTGGGTGGGAAGCGGGGGGAGGCTATTCACGCTGGAGAGGCTGACAGTATGCACTGATCTGTCAGAGCTGAGATCTGACACTGCCAGTCTCCCAATCGCTGGCCTCCCAGACATCTCTAGGCCAACCCCGACTGCCTCTCCCCACTCCTAGCCCACCTCAATCTCCCCAATCACCACCACCCCCCCGCCCCCAGCAGTCCCGATCTTCTGATCCCCCACCCTGGCAGCTCCAAGCCACCCTCTCCCAGCAGTCCCGACTCCCTCCACAGTCCCTACCTCCCAGCAGCTCCCTTGCACACTCAGATGGCCATCTCTAATCAGCCCCTTCCCTCCATCTGCCACTGATCCTGATGCAGAGTGGAACCCCCCTCCCCCCATACTGATCTCTTCCCCCCACAACCAATGTCTCCCCCCCACCTCCCCCACCGATCTCTTTCCTCCATCCATCTCTCGCCCTCCCCCTCCCCGCCCCACCCTCTGGCCCCAGCCCTTTGGCACTGTCCAATGCCTGGTGGGCATTGACACTTTGTCCCTTCGACAGTGTCAGGTGGCCAGGCTGGCAATGCCCAGGGGCACCCCCATTACCCCTGACCTCCTGGTGGGTCTCTTCAGCTTTCCTTCACTCAAGTGGGTTTGGGCCGCCAGCTCCCTGTTAGTAAAGAGCTATTGTAAACCCCACTGGAGTGAATCACTCCTGGTCGCGGGTTGGAGACTTAATATTTAAGTCAGCTCAGCGCTGATTTACAGCACGGAGCTGATGATGCTAGAGCAGCACAGTGGGCTGAGAAAATCACTCCCCCAATCTGTGCTCTGCACCACTACCTCATCCTAGAATTCTAATATTCACCACACACAATTAATATTCCGAGAATGATGCAAAGTTTGTCCTTCATCAACAATTAGAATCTATATTAAAATATTCTAATATAATAGGTTAATGAGGTTTCGTATTCCGATTTTAAAAAAACTGCCAAGATGTGTACCATCAATTATGTTTCTCATTAAAAGTATTTTTTGCAGAACATAAAGATTATGAACATGCCAGAAAATATAAATGCTTTTCACAATCTAACCTCACAATAAAAAATAATTATATTTAAAAGTGCCAACCTATGCAACGTGATATATAAAAGCACACCAATTCAAAGTAAAATTACAAAATAGTTGTTACTCTCGTTGTAGAAATATATTTTTAAAGAAGTCAACAGCTCCAGTAAGATTTTTTTGTTGTTGTGTTTAACACACCTACCCCCTTCACTGAAAAGTAGACTTCAAAGAGAAGTATAAAGGAAAAGGAGATTAAAGACCATGGATGAACTGACACATTACAACATTCGCCTTGAGCTATTGAGGAACAAAGCATATGCTGTGACAGTTTTTACTTTTGATATTGCAAGCATGAATGAATACAAGGCAGTTTTTAACTAGAGATAATGTTCATTGACTATTTCAAACCATATTGAGGGATGAATGATTCCCCAGCCTAGAGTGTGTGGTGCATAGGGCTACTGGAGATGCAGTTCAGCTGCCTGGACCTATCTAGCAGAGCTTTTCAATATAGCCCCCTGAGGGTCTCTGTATTATAGCAGAATGCTGTGCCTTCCACAACCTGGCCTAGCAGTGGGGTGATATGATGGAGGAGGAGGTGGAACATGCAGCTTACTCGAAGGAGGAGGACAACCAGGGTGGAGTTGAGGACGGGCCCTAGAAGGATCCAGAGGACAAAGGACAGGCAGTAGCAGGGCAGGGGGACTGAGCAGGCCCTCACAGCCTCCACATTCAAGAGATAGATAATTTTGTGTTCAGCATCTCAAACCACCCCACCTTACCCTTTACCCATAAACCCAGTTTTGCCCGATCCACTAAGTCCCCATTTCCAGGATCTTTGATCTTCCCTTCACAGAACCCACAATCCCCCTCCAAAGGTGTATTTGACATTACACCAGAGTGATGGGCCTGGGTCAGCAGGAGGGTGATGATGATTCGCTGTGAAAAAGCCCTCCTCAGATTCTGCTTAAGTCTGAATCCTTTTTTCCTGATGACAGCCCACTGACCTCCAGGCTCATGCCTAACTGTGGGATGGGGACACTTTCTTTTGGGCCACAGTCTGCTCAATCTTTCTGAGTTATAGGACCTGCTCAACTCTGCTGATTAAGAGATGAGTTTTCTGGTCTTATTTACCTTGATATTGATTCAATATGAGCCAGGTACCTGGCTCTAGACCAACACACGTGGGTCCCTGATGGCTGGGCATACCTTACCTTTAACACTCCTCAATTTCCCCTTGCATTAATATGTAAATTATTAATTATTAATTAATTCAATTATTAATCTCTTAAATTAATCCTTGTAATGCACATGAATATAAACACAAGGCTTATCAATGTAAGGAACATTTTAACCTTTCCTTCTGTGATTTAAATGGTTCTAGTTGATTTTAAAATAAAGGTTTTGACATGTGAAAAAAATCAACTCTTGAAAAACACCTGCTCCCTTCCATTGATTGACAGGCACTTCAAAATTGAAATGAACACCTTCTGTTCTTCTCTTCCCTGAGGGTAGTTTATTATTTGGACAGCTGTGGACATTATCAATACTTGGCTGAGTTTCAAGTGCTAATAGGTTTCAGCAAATTAGGTGTTCCATTCATCTGAAAATAAATGACAGTTTCAAGAAGTTCTAATAACAGATTGCCTCTTGGATATAGTTACGGGTTTGTTGACAGGAGCTAATAAGGTTACAGGTATTACAAGGTTTTATCACATGACAGAATACATTTTTTTCTCTCTCAATGACATGGAGGCTATTATTATATTCTAAGTGGTCTGTAAAAGGAATGTAAAATACTTTAGGAAATTGAGGACTGATGATATTCATACTAAGTGAGTGGCAATGGAGGATACATGTGGAGCATTGAAATCTGAGAGGATGTGGAGGATAAACAGGGATGGCATAGGGCATCATGGGTGATCTAAGGGGGCATGAAGAATACATGGGGCACAGAGGCAACATAGGGTGGCTGAAGGAGCTAAAGCTAGCATGGGGAGTGGGTGAAGGTTGATGGAGATGAGCAGTGAGGTTTAGGGAGCCTTTAAATGCTATTGAGAGGTGGCGGTATTGTGTTGCAAAACTGAGGCGGGCCTTTGAGCTGGCCTGCTTCTGCACGCACACTCCTCACACACACACTCCAGTGTGGCTTATAAACCGCATTACAAACCCAAGCCCAGTATGAAAAAAAGCAAGAATGAGATGTGAATTCATACACGGGCATGGGTATGGAGTTCATGTGCAAATTATCTTTTTCTGAGCCCAGAGGGAGATTCAGTCCTTGATCTTTAAAACTGATTCTTCACTTTGCCTGTTCTTGCATCCATTACAAGAATATAGTGCAGCCATTTGCACACTCTGTCTTAGTTTATCCTCCCTGTCAGCACAGGGAATAGACTATATTTCTGGAGGTTAATAAAACAGTGAAACCCATTTGGAATGTTGCAAATTCCGAGATTACAGTCCCAATGTTTTCAGATTATACTGCTGCTTTGAGAGTATGATCTAGTTTTTCCTGAACCTAGCCTGACTCTAACTTGGATTTATGAGATGACAGCATTTTGCCTGCAGTGGCGAAAATGTACTTTAAAGGAATCCAGTTGGGAAACCATCTCAAATGTTCGGCTGAAACGTAACAGCTTTGAGGTGAATCTCCTTCATCTCCCAGAGGCCACTGTACACTTTCTCCTCTATATTAATGGCTCTGAGTGAAACAAGAGCCACCGGGCTTTCTGTAAGACTTAATGTTTCAGGTGGAGGCCCTCTGCCAATTGATGACAAATCTCCCTCAAAACATTAACCTATCTTTTCTCTTTGAGGATGCTGGAGGACCTGCTGTAATTCCACCATTTCCTCTTATTTCAGATTATGAATATTCAGTGTTTATTTTCTGTGAATACTCCGCCTACTGAACAGAACTCACTTGAAACACCCACATGTTGTTTGCATATATTGTCTGCCTTTCTCAAGCAAGGAAAGAGCAGTTTATCCGAGAAATAACCTGTACATTCTTAAACACCTGGCACTAAATCTGTCTCAGTTCTGTCAATTCACCCACGATCTGAGAAGTTTAAAATCCAATTTAGTATTCATCCCTTGTGGAAAACAATGGACCTTATATATTCCACATTTGTAAAAATATCGTGAATTGTTTTATTGGAGACTTCAAAAGTGCACAATTTTATTTAAGAAAGTTGAAACTTCACATATTTGAGGGGAAAATTGCTCTGCTGATTGTATGCATTAATAATATGACTATTTACATCTCATTTGTACTTTAGGTGCAATCAGAAACAAATTCAAAAATAATAGGAATAAAATTTCACTAAAGACAATGCAATGTCCAATCACTTCGACGGATGAGTCTCAGTTCTTATGGGTATGTTCATAGGAGGACAGCCTAATCGTGAAATCACGTACATGGTGCAAACATCACTTTAAAGGTCGTAGAAGGTAGATAGATGAGTTGTTTTGGCTGCCAGGTGCTTGGCAGCCACATATCAAAGCCTTGCAGCATCAAACTCATTGAAACCTGCGCAGCTGAGATGCTGCATTTATGGTCTGTTGATAGCTGTGATTTCCCAGGTACTGGAGCTAACAATGCCAAGCTTTAAAATATCCATTAGTGTGTCTCTATAACATTTTATCAGCACACCTCTTTTGCTATATCTGTGCTGCAACTAATCGTAGAAAAATGGCTTTGGGAATTCTGTAATCAGTCATGTGCACCTCATGTTCAGAAGAAAGCAACAGGATCCTTTTTGATCATGGCCTCAATTCCAATTACATTGCAACAAATGAGAACTTCGGCGTTTGACATCTTGTCCTGGCATTTGATGCCAGCAATATATTGTAGATATTGTCAGTGTGAATAGTCCTGTTGCTTGACTTGACAGTGACAGCAGATTCGCAGATCCAAGCCTAATAGTAAAGTGCCGAGTCTGATATATGGCAACTTTTGTCTTGAGAGGCTCCAGGTGAGTTTCCAAATGCAGAACTCACCATGTCAATCCAATAATTAATGTGGGGCATATTTCCCACGAAGAGAAGTATATAGATTAGAGTGTGTGCAGGTGCCCAACTCACCACCTTCCTGCTCATCGCTGAGCTCACCCTGTCCCAAAATACAGGAGGTAGTAGGTAGATGCTGAAGTTGGAAGACTGCTCGCCATATTAAAATAACTAATCAAGGATCAATTAGGCTTATTATCAATCCTATTTATCTTGATAATATGCTGTCCATGCCATTAAATGTTTGGCATGAGTGGGAGCAAGCAGTTCAGGTGGTACTGTGGCACAGTGTTTAGCACTGCTGCTTCACAGTGTCAGGAACCCAGGTTTGATTCCACCCTTGGGTCACTGTCTGTGCGGAGTTTGCACATTCTCCCAGTGTCTGTGTGGGTTTCCTCCAGGTGCTCCGATTTCCTCCCACAGTCCAAAGATGTGCAGGTTAGATGGATTGGCCATGTTAAATTGTATCTTAGTGTCCAAAGATATGTAGGATTTGTTGGATTAATCATTGTAAATGTGCACGGCTATGGAGATAGGATGAGTGTGTTGGTCTGGATAAGATGCTCTTTTGGAGTGACAGTACAGACTTGATGGGCCAAATGGCCTCTTCCTGCACTGTTAGGATTCTATAGTCCTATGATTCTTCTCTTACATGTTTAAAGGGCAGGAAGAGGAGGGGTGGCTCTTTGGGGACAACTCTTCATCAATCGTGGTTGCCCTCAAAGATTGAAACCCCTCCTTCCTTCCTACACATTCCCTCCTTTAAGCCACCTCCTCCCCCCTGTTTCTCTCCCTAATTTACATGAATCTTCCTGGCCCAAGGCCCTGGACTTAATTGCCCCAGGGATCCATGGGCCTTGGTCTTCTTCCTCTCCTGTAATTCTATAGCGGAGACTGATGCCCCCCTACTGCTCCTGGGACTGACGCAGCTGCTGGCCAATCAGATTGGCTGACAACTATGAGCATGGAAACTCCCCCTCTCCCCAGTCAGGGTAGAAATCTCACTCGACCCTCGTTCATCCATCCTGCCACATTTTTTGGCTCCACAACAACTTTGTTTCTGGGGAGAGGGAGGGGAGTGTGCATGACGTCCACTCACCCCAAGCAGCCACTCTGCCATCATACTATCCTACCTTTGGTCATTGCTTGCCTGCAAAAGAATGCTGCTGAATTTGGACATGAATTTAATTGGTATGTTACTTGCATTACTTTCAATATTGCACACATATGACAAAGGTTGATGGTATCAGTGCTGCATCAAACAGTTCACAGTGCTTCAAGCAGGGCTGCAGAAAATGGTACTGCTGAAAAGAGTTTGGTAAAGAGCACAAGAACACAAACTTGTTTGATACCATTGGTGATTAAATAATAAATGACCTGGATCAGCTACTCAGGCCATCATACTGGGTGGCATAGTGGTTAGCACTGCTTCCTCACAGTGCCAGGGACCTGGGTTTGATTCCTGGCTAGGGTCACTATCTGTGTGGAGTTTGTGCATACTCCCTGTGCCTGCATGGGTTTCCTCCAGGTGCTCCAATTTCCTCCCACACTCCAAAGATGAATGGGTTAGGTTGATTGGCCATGCTAAATTGCCTTTTAATGTCAAGGAATGAATAGGTAAATATTATGGGCTTATGGGGTAGGACCTGGTTAGGATTGTGGTTGGTGCAGACTCAATGGGATGAATAGTCTCTTTCTGCACTGTAGGGATTTCATCCAATTACTGGACAACATTTATTCTTAATTCAATCTTTCATGAGATGTGGGCATTGCTGGCAAGGCTCTAATTGCCATTAAATAATGGGCAGTTATGAGTCATCCACATTGCTGTGGGTCTGGAGTCATATGGAGTCCAGGCCAGGTCAGGACAGCAGAGTTCCTTCTAATGGAAGTAGGTGAATCTATTGGATTTTTAACAATAATCAATGACAGTTTCATGGTCACTACTACTATTTCAGATTTATTAATTGAATTTCAATTCCAGCAGTTGCTGTTGAGAGATTTGAATCCAGAGCATTAACCTGGGCCTTTGGATTATTAATTCAGTGGCATTATCGCCATATCACCGTCACCCATTCAAAAATCTCCCAAGGCATCAGAACCAGGACAGCATGGTGGCACAGTGGTTAGGACTGCTGCCCCACAGTGCCAGGGACTCAAGTCCGATCCCAGGCTTGGGAAACAGTCTGCGTGGAGTTCACACATTCTCCCCGTGTTTGCGTGAGTTTGCTCTGGATTCTCCAGTTTCCTCTCTCAGTCCAAAGATGTCCGGGTTAGGTGGATTGGCCATGCTAAATTGACCCTTAGGGTCAGGGGGATAATTAAAGTAAATGTGTGAATTATTAGTGTGAATACATGAAGTTACGTGGATAGGGCCTGGGTGGGATCGATATTGACGCAGTCTCAATGGGCCGAACGACCTCCTCCTGCACTGTCGAGATTCTACGATTAGTAATCCAATTCACAAAATCAAATGTCTTTTTCAAGTGAGCAAAAAAACAGAAAGGTTCTGATCCTCTTTACAATTATTCTGTATTAGGTGGACTAAGAAAATAGATTTCAGATTATCCGAAAAACAGCCAGTTCAGATGATATCACTGCACTGCCAGTTTGGAAGCTCTCTAAAATAAATTATGAGAACACAGGACACAAAGCAAGATTTAAAAGACCCCAACATTGAGCATCTTTACCAGGGCAAAGGTGTTGCGTCATGCTGTGATAGTCACTGGGAAATTCTGCTTTTATTGGTAAAATTCTCACATACATAATGCTATAACGCTCTGCCAACTGAACAGACGAGTAGAAATAATTTGCTGGTAAATCATTGAGGGTTTCAGATTGATCATCAAACATTGGACAGTGCTAGAAGTATCAATCAATGGAACTCCACACCAAGATGTTAGTACACAGCAGAACTGGAGTTATTGTTCACTTATGCTATTATGAACATTAGCATTATGGAATAAAAATTACAAAAGAGGCAAGGTTGTTTTTGAACTTTGACTTAAACAATGCATTCAATTGACAGCTCGCTTCCAGTTCAGTGCACATTTATTTAGTTATCCAATTACATTACCAAAACGTTTACCCGTTTTATATATAAAAGGTTATTCTATCCTTAGAGATCAGATATGGTCTAAATCACTTTGCATAGAGTTTGTTCTTCCATATTAATTTGAAACGGTGCCAAAGTTCAACTTTAGAATATATTTTAATTGCTACATTCCAGATGTAGGGCTAAATATAGGGTTGCCCTTTGAGTGTGGGGGTCACAATTTGTGATGTGCCCACTCTAGTTCCAGTGGAAATAAATTCAGTGTTATCACTTCATAACAGTATTGGACTGAGCAACTTCTGCACTTTGAGCTCCCTCTGCATGCTGCGGTTAGCCACATGCACTGCAGGGAACCTACCAGCATTATTCTCATAACACATGCTGCAACCAGCCTTCTGTTCTTAAAGGCTGTCTGTCTCTCTTAAAGGGAAACTATATTGAATTGCAGGAGACTGCAATTCTAAACAAAGAAAATGGAACACCAGGTATAGAGAGAGGGTTCCAAGGTCACAGATTTGGTTCTGCAGGCCTTAGTGGTAGAAGTGGACAGGAGAGAGGGACCACAGTTCTGACTGGAGAGGCAGGGAATTCTAAAGGAGCATACGTCAAAGGCATTTGGAACAGATAGTCAGGGAGGACAATTCCTGGTGCATGGCGCAATGAACTGGCAGCAATGCCACAAGTAGTATCATAATCACATGTGGGTGATCAGTGCCAGTGACTACACTTTCACATGACATCTTTAGAACCACAAGCTCTCATAATGTTAAATACACAATATTCTGATCACTCACCCATCAGCATTCTCTGGCATTCACAAATTAAACCTGCAACCAAATATTCTACTTTACCCTCAAACACCTACTAATGCAATCAATGCACACCCTCCTATTGCTGCCTTCACATTGTTCCAACTAGTCATCTAAGGCAGGCACAACACCCAAACACAGTGCCAACCTCTGACATTCTTCCTTCTCACTTGCAGGACAAGATTGCAGACAAAAGAAGGGAGCAGACCAGAACTGATGGGGGCAAGAGTGTCACCATTTGTTAACCCAATGGAGAAGATGGCTCTCAGCAACATGCTGTCAGCTGCAACAGATCCTGTGACACTGAGAACATTGCAAATGATAGTATGTTACATCCTTATGTCCCTTCTCAACTCACAACATTTCCTCATCCTGTTATCTGACAAGGTGAATTAGCAGTAAGAAGTCTCACAAAACCAGGTTAAAGTCCAACAGGTTTATCCGGTAGCAAAAGCCACTAGCTTTTGCCACTACCTACCAAATAAACCTGTTGGACTTTAAACTCGTGTTGTGAAACTTCTTAGCTGAATTAGCCACAGATAGTGTGACCACAGACTTTTGCTTTCCTGTACAGCAACACTGACACAAATCTCCTCTTCTGATTTCTTTCTTTCGGACACCCAAGAACTCCTGACTGCCCAGCCACTATGAGCCAAAGGAGAAAACAGAGAGTGCAGCAACATAGAACTAATGGAAGAGGTCCTGTCACTTGATCTAACATTCACTTTTCAAATATTTCACTATATTCACTATGGAACTGATATACTTAGATTTGCTTTTGAACTGCTTTAATAACATAAACCTTGGAATCATCATAAATATCAATGAACTACGTCATAAGGTCAGAAGTGGGGTATTCAATGATTATTGCAGTGTTCAACATCATTTGTGATTTTGCAGACACTGAAGCAGTTTCTGTCCATATACAGCAAGTAAGAAGTCTCACAACACTAGGTTAAAGTCCAACGGGTTTATTTGATAGTAAATGCCACAAGCTTTCGGAACGCTGTTCCTTCGTCAGGTAGGTACTTACCTGTTGAAGGAACAGCGTTCTGAAAGCTTGTGGCGTTTACTATCAAATAAACCTGTTGGACTTTAAACTGGTGTTGTGAAACCTGTTACTGCGTTTACCCTACTCCAGCGCCGGCATCTCCACATCATATACAGCAAACCAGGACAACATTCAGGCTTAGGCTGATAAGAGGCAAGTAACATTTGTGGCACACAAGTGCCAGGCAATAGCCTTTTCCAACAACATTGAATACAGAAGTTGAAATTGTACAAGACATTGATAAGGCCACATGGAGAATACTGTGTATAGTTCTGGTCACCCTATTATAGAAAGGATATTATTAAACTAGAAAGATTGCAGAAAAGATTTAATTGGATGCTACCGGGACTTGATAGTTTGAGTTATAAGGAGAGACTGGATAGACTGGGACTTTTTTCTCTGGAGCACAGAAGACTGAGGGGTGATCTTATAGAGGTCTATTAAATAATGAAGGGCATGGATCAGCTCGATAGTCAATATATTTTCCCAAAGGTAGGGGAGTCTAAAACTAGAGGACATAGTTTTAAGGTGAAAGGGAAGAGATACAAAAGTGTCTCGGGGGCAATTTTTTCACCCAGAGGTGGTGAGCCAGAACAAGCTGCCAGAGGTAGTAGTAGAGGCGGGTACAATTTTGACTTTTAAAAAGCATTTAGACAGTTACAGGAGTAAGATGGGTATAGACGGATATGGACCAAATGCAGGCAATTGGGATTAGCTTAGGAGTTTTAAAAAAAGGGTGGCATGGGCAAATTGGGCCAAAAGGCCTGTTTCCATGCTGTAAACCTCTATGATTCTGTGACTCTAAGAGAGAATCTAACCATCTCCCATTGACATTCAACAACAATACCATCACTGAATACCCATGATCAATATCTTTGGGGTTACCGTTGACCAGTAATTGAACTTGGCTAGTCATACATGGTGCAGCAGGTCATAGGCTCACTTGAAAGGCACCTATTTCACCACTTCACATATTCACTTCCTCTACCACCGATGCACAGTGGTAGCAGTGAGTACCATGTACAAAATGCACTGTAGCAGCTCCTTCCAAACCCATAACCTCTATCACCTGGAAGGAGAAGGGCAGCAAATGCTTGGGAACACCACCACCTGCAAGTTCCTCTCCATGCTACACACCATCCTGACTTGAAAATATATCGCCATTCCTTCACTGTCGCTGGGTCAAAACTCAGGAACTCCCTCCCTTCCTGTGGGTGCACCTACACTGCATGAAGTGCAGCAGTTCAAGAAAGTGGCTCACCATCACCTTCTCAAGGGTTATTTGGAATGGGCAATAAATTCCGGCCTAGCTAGTGATGCCCACATCCTGTAAACAAATAATATTTTAAAAATTACATATTCTACTTTGGCAACCATCACCAAGAAGCTAAATATCCTGCAGTAATTCTTACAATAAAGTTGAAAAACATTTAATACAAAATGCAGCTAGATCTGAATAAGTGATGAACAATCAATTGTTTCTCAGTAAAGACTTACGACTGAACAATTCGTAATAAAATTCCATATGGTTTCAACTATAACTGCTCAAATAATGTTGACTAAAAATTAAATTTTATAGTAATGCAAACATTAAAATCAGCAATAATTCATCACATTTTTTGTAAAGTTGTAAATGCAATGTAAATTTATGCTTCAAACTGACCTTCAAGTTGTGTTAAAAAAAACTGGGAAAAGATACTATTCACATATAAATTTCTCCAATTTCTCAAACTCCAAATTTCTTCAGTGAAAAAAATCAAAAATTAATTTAAAAATAAATTTTCAACATTAATGTTAAATCAGGGGGTGGAAAACACTGAATAGAACTGCAAACAAACGCTGTCCATGAGTGCAGCTGGTTTATGCTATCACTAAGATTTCGAGCTGTAGTGTACAGGTTACAGACCATTTCTAATGCAGCCAAAAGCTCTGTACTTGGATTACGAAAACCCTGTGGACAGGCAATGCTCCATCCAGGATTGGAAATTTTAATTATTGAGAAGGCGCACATGAAAACATGCGGGGGATTTTGTAAACCCGTTTTCAGGGGACCACACTGGGAAATCCAAAACACCCTTCACGCAGGCAGTATTTCCTGTTGCGATTGTGCAAGCTCTCCAGCCATTTACATAAAGGGAATCCTGTCACTGTATATCAGGCTCCCTAATTGAATGTATTTAAATATAATGATCAGGCCTTTCCACCTGATACTCTCTCCTCCCGCTGTTTGGGCGGTCCATTCAAGTGCACACGCCGATGTGAATCGCAACAGGTTTCCCACAGCAAGCACTTAGCGAGCAGAACCTGCCAGAGGAGTTCAGGTGATTGTTTGGCTCAAGAGAAAGGGTCATGCTCAGGCACTTCCAACGGCGTCTTCCTCGAAAGGGGGGGGGGGAGGGAGAGGGGGTGTTACGTGGATGGGTATTTTGCTTGGGGGAGGGGGTGGCCCGTGGAGGCGGGTGTTTTGTGTGATGGAGGTTTTCTATTTTTAATTTATGTTATTGTAGCGTGCTTTTAAAACCACCCAGTCTTTTACAATTGAATTTGCTGGCGGGGCGGGATTTATGGTTATGACCAAAGGAATGAAGGTGAGGAAGCTGCCAGCCTCTAAGGCAGCTTTCCCCTCCTTATTCTTTTCCCACCTGCTGCACCATTCTACCTTTTTTTGAGATAATTCTGCCCTTTACTTCTAAATACGTTTGAAAAATGGGCCCCTGTGTAATGTCTGAAAAAGCTCCAAAATTGGTGTGCTAATAACTAGCTGTTTTCTATAATATTCCATCAAATAATAAAAACAATACAATGCAAGTACACTATGTATCACTACCCTACGATGTCAGAATTACACTGCAAGAATAATCATTTCATACGAGTCTGGTTAGCAGTTAAAAGTTCTTCAAGAAGTTCAACTAATTTTGCAATAATGTGATGAAAAAATAGTACTCTCCTGGGGAAAGCTGGGCAATGCTAACTTGAACCAAAATGAAACAACCAAAGTCATAACTTTCTACAATTTAAAATAATTTACTCACTTCTTTGAGCTTGATGGATATCTTTGAATCATGCTGACAATGAGTAAATTAGGACTAATAAGCAAACTAAGGAATAGTAACATCTCAGATTCACTTTGAACATCATTGAGACACACAACCGCTTCACAAAATTGAAATTCCACACAGCAACTGGAAGAAAAATATCCACAGAGATCAGGAGTTAGTGGTCTTTAATTCCATTTGGGAATAGAGGAAGCACATCTGATACAAGCTTATTCAGGATACTTCTCACTCTTTGGAATATTTTGTATTTTAGGATCATCAGCACAAATAACAAAAGGGAGGTGGGGAGGGTGTGGGAACGCCTATTGTAGATGAAGAACTGAGCTACCTGGGGACATGTAGGCCCCGCAAACCTTGAAGTTAAATAAGGATATTGTGAAACCTGTCTGACATCCGAAAATTAAATGAGATTAATATGGCCATAGAAGACAGAGGGTAGATGGCTATAGAAGACAGAGGGTAGCAGTAGAGGGGTGCTTTTCAAAATGGATGGCTGTGACTAGTGGTATTCCTCAGAGAAGTGTTCTGGTACCTTTGTTGTTTGTAGTATATATAAATAATTGTAGCTGGTCTGTTTAGCAAGTTCGCAGGTTATGCAAAAATTGGTGGAGTTACAAATAGTGAAGAAGATTATCAGAGGATATAGTATGATGTAGACCAGTTGGAGACTTGGGCAAAGAAATGGCAGATGGAGTTTAATCCAGACAAATGTGAGATAATGCATTTTGGAAGGTCCAATGCATGTAGGAATTATACAGTAAACGGTATAAATCTTAGCAGTATTGATGTGCAGATAAATCTGGGCATACATGTCCACCAGTCACTGAAAGTGGTAGTCAAGAAGCCTTTATCAATCGGGCCATTGAGTATAAAAAATAGTGGGTCATGCTGCAGCTGTACAGAAACTTAGCTAGGCCTCATTTGGAATATTGTGCACAATTCTGGTTGCCACACTATCAGAAGGATGTGGATGCTTTGGAGAGGGTACAGAAGAAGTTTACCAGGATGTTGCCTGGTCTGGAGCTATGAGGGGAGCTTGGATAAATTCAGTTTGTTCACAATGGAATAACAGAGGTTGAGGGGTGACCTGATAGAGGTTTACAATATTAATAGTGGCATGGACAGAGTGGATAGTCAGATGCTCTTTCCTAGAATAGAAAAGTCAATTATTAGGGGACGTAGATTTAAAGTACGTGAGGAAAAGTTTTAGAGGAGATGAAGGAAGCATGTTTCTTATACCCAGGGTGGTGAATATCTGGAACGCACAGCCAGGGAGGTGGGGGGAGGATTTAAGGGGCATCTAGACAAATACATGAATAGGATGGGAATGGAAGGACACAGACTCTGCAAGAGCATATAGTTTTAGTTTAGGCAGGCATCATGATCAGCACAGGCTTGACGGGCTGAAGGGCCTGTTCTGCGTTCTCTAGGTTAATACTTTGATGATGGTGGGGGACAGCTGTAATTGGACAAAGGAAACATAAATGCTGACGAAGAAGGCTGAGAAAGATACTAAAAGTGCCCATTAAGTGATCAGAATATGTGAATGGTATCAACCAATTCATTTATTTTGAGGACCTCAAATTTCTGTCAAAGATGAACTAAAACAATACCAGATGGCATAATTACTACAGTGTGCTTAATCCCATCAATAGGGCATCTAATGTTCAATTAACAATATTCAAGTACCAACTATGAAACAAATCCTGAACAATTTTGAAACTTTGTTCGACACCAATGAGTGTCAGCCCAAACAATGCGTGTTGGCATTCACGTTGTCTTACATCTTACTGTGACCTGCAATCATATTGGGATCTGAGTTACACCATTTCTTTTTCATTGCTGCAAAAGACAAAATAATAAAGGTATAATTGCACTAAATATTTTGCTGCAATTTTATGTTTCTTTTTCAGTCCACATCGTTGGTGGTCTCAATGTTAAGAGTTGCTTTCTGTATTGATGCCCTTACACTTGGAAATATTTCTGTTTGAAAACTTACACGCTTGTAACAACTTATAGAAAACAATCAGAACATTGACATGGGATATAAAGGAAAATCTGCATGCATTTTGTGCTTTTACAGACACTTGTGTTTTTATGAGCTTGTTAAAACCATTTGAAAATGATTTGTAACTGTTAATAGTATTCAAACATATGTAAATTGACATGTCTAAGTATCTGTATACAATAATGTTGAAATATATACTCTCAAAGGCACTTTATAAGATAAACAGTTAACATGCATTTTAGATGCCTTCTAAAAAAGATATTGTTAGGCAATAAATGAACAATATAAAAAAAATGTTCAGGGCTAGGTCAGAGGCTAAATCTCTTACCTTGCAAGATTGGAACATTGGTCCAAAGAAAGGAAAAGACAATTCGACCAAGTATTACCTGGAAATCCCAGTGCATGCAAAATTATTTCAGACATGCTGCCATGCAACCAGAAGGGCTATGCAGTGGGAATGATCTTCCCAAATGGCAGAGGGAAGAGGTTCGATGAGTAAGGTGGTTTGGCAGAAGAAAGCACCTATTTGCATTTACCCCAATTGGTGTTGCGGCACTAGCATTGGTGAGACTGCACCTGGAGTATTGTGCACAGTTCTGTTCCCCTTATTTGAGGAAAGATGAAGTGGCATTGGAGGCAGTTTAGAGGAGGTTCACTAGACTGATTCCAGAGATGAGGAGTCTGTCGTAATGAAGAGAGATTGAACAGTTTAGGCCTATACTCTCTGGAATTTAGAAGAATGAGGAAAGATCAAATTGTGGGGCATTCTAGGACGAGAGGCTGTAGTCTTAGGTTAAGGGGTAACAAATTTAAAACAGAGTTGAGGAGAAGTCGCTTTTCCCAAAAGGTTGTGAATATGTGGAATTCACTCCCCCAAAGTGTGGTGGATGCTGGGACAGTGAGTACATTTAAGGAGGAGTTAGATAGATTTTTAATTAGTAATGAGTTGAAGGGTTATGGGGATCAGAAGCATATCAGCAATGATTGAATGATGGACCAGATGCAATGGGCTGAATGACCTAGTTCTGCTCCTATATCTTATGAACTAGTGCTTTTTCATATTGGTCTTCACAATCCAGTATCAACATGATCTTTGCAGGAAATTCTGTCATGTATTTCCATTGGCAAAAAGTCAAATTGGTGTAAATTTGGATGTCATTTTTGTCCAAGTGTGAGCCTGAAAATGTGCAGCCTTACTTCAGAATGTTTTTTCAAATCATGTGGGCTGAATTTTAAGTTGAGGAAAGGGTCTCTGCGCTGCAGTGTGAAAGTCATGGTGAATCCGCTATGCTTGTCAGCTTGACCTAAAGACATTTAATAACAAGTGTTATTAAACTTGTAAACTCTGGGTACAAGTGTTTTAGGTGTGACAGAAGAGGGTTGAAGAGAGGTGGAGGGGTGACACTGTTGGTAAAGGAAAACATCACAGTAGTGCAGAGGGAGGACAATATGGAAGAGATAGGGATTGAGTCGCTGTGGGTGGAGTTGAGGAATAAAAAGGGAGAGATTACATTACTAGGGGTGTACTATAGGCCACCCAACAGCCCGAGGTCAGTGGAGGAAGGTATTTGCAGGGGCATTTTGGATAGGGTAAACACAGTAAAAAGTCTGACAACACCAGGTTTTAGTCCAACCTATTTATTTGATAATATCAAATAAATAGGTTGGACTAAAACCTGGTGTTGTCAGACTTTTTACTGTGTTTACGCCAGTCCAACGCCGGCATACCCACATTTTGGATAGGTGCAGGAAGAATAGGGTGGTTGTAGTGGGTGACTTTAATCTTCCTGGAGTGAATTGGAGGGGGCCTAGAGCTGGGGGTACGGAGGGAGAGGAGTTTGTGAAATGTGTTTTGGAAGGGTCTCTAGAGCAGTATGTAACTAGTCCGACTAGGGGAGAGGCTATACTGGATTTAGTGTTGGGTAATGAGCCGGGGCAGGTGGGAGAGGTAGAGGTAGGCGTACATGTGGCTAATAGTGACCACAAGTCCGTCTACTTTAGGATAAAAATGGAAAGGGACGAGTGCCGGCCGAACGGGAGTGTGCTGAACTGGGGAAAGGCGAGCTATAGCAGGATTAGGAGAGAGCTGCAGGACACTGATTGGGAAGGACTGTTAGCTGGCAAGTCCACGGTTGGCAAGTGGGAGACTTTTAAAGGCAAAATGAAATGGTTGCAGGGGAGGTATGTTCCGGTTAAGAGGAAGGATGGGAAAAGTAGGATTAGAGAGCCGTGGATTACAGGGGGTATCAAAGACTTGGTCAGGAAGAAGAGGGAGGCGTATGTTAGGTCGAAACGACTGGGTACGGAGAGTGCGCTGGAGGAATATAGAGAGAGTAGGAGGGAGCTAAAAAGGGGAATTAGAAGGGAGAAGAGAGGGCATGAAATGGCTTTGACTGGTAGGATTAAGGAGAATCCGAAGGCATTTTATTCCTATATTAGGAGCAAGAGAGTAGTTAGAGGGAAAATTGGTCCTCTTAGGGACAAAAGCGGGGAGTTATGTATTGAGTCGGAGGGAATGGGGGAGCTCCTGAATGAATACTTTGCGTCGGTATTCACGAAGGAGAGGGGTTCGGAATCGTGCGGTCTGTTAGAGGGAGCTGAGGATCAGCTGCAGGAAATATCTATTACGAGGGAGGAAGTGCTAGGGCTTTTAGGTAGCGTAAGGACGGATAAAGCTCCGGAGCCTGATGGTATTTATCCCAGGCTGCTTAGGGAGGTGAAAGATGAAATTGCTGGGCCTCTGGTGCAAATCTTTGTCTCTTCTTTGGACACAGGTGAGGTCCCAGAGGACTGGAGGGTAGCAAATGTAGTACCGCTGTTCAAAAAAGGTAGTAGGGATAACCCTGGGAATTATAGGCCGGTGAGTTTGACATCGGTGGTAGGGAAATTATTGGAAAAAGTACTTAGGGGTAGGATGTATGAGCATTTGGAGCGTTGTGGTCTGATTGGGGATATGCAACATGGCTTTGTTAGAGGGAGGTCTTGCCTTACGAATCTGGTGGAATTCTTTGAGGAGGTGACAAAAACGGTTGACGATGGGCAAGCCGTTGATGTCATCTATATGGATTTCAGTAAGGCGTTTGACAAAGTCCCACGTGGTAGGCTGGTAGAAAAGGTTAAGGCGCATGGGATACGGGGTCAGGTAGCTAGGTGGATTGAGAACTGGCTGGGCAATAGGAGACAGAGGGTAGTTGTGGAGGGGACTTTGTCCAGCTGGAGGCCAGTGACCAGTGGTGTGCCGCAGGGCTCGGTACTGGGACCTCTCCTCTTTGTAGTCTACATAAATGACTTGGAAGAGAGCGTAGGTGGTGTGATCAGCAAGTTTGCTGATGACACCAAGATGGCAGGGTTGGCGGGTACTGAAGTGGATTGTCAGGTGATACAACAGGATATAGATAGGTTGGTGCATTGGGCAGATAGGTGGCAGATGGAATTTAATCCTGACAAATGCGAGGTGATGCATTTTGGAAGGAATAATGTAGAGAGGAGCTATGTGATTAAAGGTAGACAAATTAGGAGTATAGAAACACAGAGGGACCTGGGAGTGCAGGTTCACAAATCCATGAAGGTTGTGACACAAGTGGAGAATGTTGTCAGGAAGGCTTATGGAATGCTAGCCTTTATAGGAAGAGTTATAGAGTTTAAAAGCTGCCGTCTAATGCTTCAGTTGTATAGAACGTTGGTTAGACCGCATTTGGAGTACTGCGTCCAGTTCTGGTCACCTTACTACCGGAAGGACGTGGAGGCTCTGGAAAGGGTGCAGAGGAGGTTTACCAGGATGTTGCCTGGCATGGAGGGGTTGGGTTACGAGGAAAGGTTGGAGAAACTGGGACTGTTCTCTTTGGAAAGACGGAGATTGAGGGGTGACATGATAGAGGTATATAAGATACTGAAGGGAATAGACAGGGTCAATAGTGAGAGACTGCTCCCTAGATTGGTTATGAATACAAGAGGACATGATTTAAGGGTGAGGGGGGAGAGGTATAATTTGGATATGAGAGGAAGGGTCTTTACGCAGAGAGTAGTGGGGGTATGGAACGCGCTACCGAGTGGGGTGGTGGAGGCGGGAACGTTGGACTCGTTTAAGGTTCAGTTAGATAGGCACATGAGTGAAACGAGGATGGAGGGTTATGGTAGGGGTTATTGAATAAGGGTTAGAACCTCGGGAGACACCGGAAAGGCAGGCTTGTGATTAACGTTTTTGTCTTTTCACTCCGCAGGTGGAGGTCCACCTCGTTGTCAAACGAGGGGCATGCACATGGTGGGTCGTGCGTGGGCTGCTCCTGGAGGTTCCGGGAGTGGCCTAGTACTTCGTGTCGGTGTGTGTGCTTGATCCTGGACCGGTAGACGGGCGCTGCAACAGCTCGGTGACTAGCACTGCTAGCTGTGCAGATACATGGATTTGGGCCTGTGTCTGTGGGAGTTTGTGCATTCTCCCTGTGGTTGCGTGGGTTTCCTCCGGGTGCTCCGGTTTCCTCCCACACCCCAAAGATGTGCTCTTAGGCTGATTGGTTTTACCAAATTGACACTATTCTCCCCTGAATCTGGCTAAGTCAGGGGTTCTATTTGTAGATACGCAGGGTAGAATAGGTGTAGGGTGATGCGGCGGCGCGGGCTTGTTGGGCCGAAGGGCCTGTTTCCCGTGCTGGGTTGTTCTTTGTTCTTTAACAATCAGATCTTTATCAGTCTTGATGTGGACCCTCTGCCCCCATTGGAGAATAAGTTCCACCTTAGAGAGATGCTGACCAATCAAATGATTGGCAGCTGTTTTGTCACAGCAGTGCCGCTAGGAGCAGCGGCCACTTCAGGAACTACAGGCAGTCGCCAGAGTGGCTCTTCACGGAGCTTGGACTGACATGTAAACTAGGGTTACGTCAGGTACAAGTCAGGGGTGGGGGGAGAGATAGAGCAGATTGAAGGATGGCTAGTTGTAAAATATCTTCCTCTAAATGTACAGGGTGTTCAACCAAAAACTTTAAACCACCATCCCAACCCAGCCACAAGGCTCATGAGTTTTACTAGACAGCCTGGAAACTTGGTGATGGCCTCTGCTGCTATGGGTAAAATACCAGGTTAAATTCCAACAGGTTTACTTGGAATCACAAACTTTCAGAGCACGGCTGAGTGGAGGTAGGTTCACAAACACAGCATATATTGGTAAAGACACAATTGCAAGATAATTACATTATTAATACTACAGTTGTGTCTTTGCCTATATGTGCCTTGCTTGTGAACCTACCTCCACTCGCCTGATGAAGGAGCAGCGCTCCAAAAGCTCATGATTCCAAATAAACTTGTTGGAATTTAATCTGGTGTTGTGAGACTTCTTACTGTGCCCACCCCAGTCCAACACTGGCATCTCCACATCATGGATAAAATAGGGGAGGCTCTTAATTAGAAACCTAAGGCCTGAATGGGTTGAAGGAGTACAATATCAGGGGTAGGAGTCTTAACAGTGTTGAAGAGCAGAAGGATCTTGGGGTCCGGGTCCACAGGACTCTTAAATTGGCCTCACAGGTGGAGGATGTAGTCAAGAAGGCATATGGTGTACTGGCCTTCATTAATCGAGTGTCTGAGTTTAGGAGTCGGGAGGTAATGCTACAACTTTATAAGACCCTTGTCAAACCCCACTTGGAATACTGTGCGCAGTTCTGGTCGCCTCACTACAGGAAGGATGTGGAAGCTATTGAGAGGGTGCAGAGGAGATTTACAAGGATGTTGCCTGGATTGGGAGGCATGCCTTATGAAGATAGGTTGAGGGAGCTAGGTCTCTTCTCCCTGGAGAGAAGAAGGTTGAGAGGTGACCTGATAGAGGTTTATAAAATGTTGAGAGGAATAGATAGGGTGGATTCTCAGAGGCTATTTCCCGGGGCTGAAATGGTCGCTACGAGAGGACACAGGTTTAAGGTGCTGGGAAGCAAGTACAAAGGAGATGTTAGGGGTAAGTTTTTCACTCAGAGGGTGGTGAGTGAGCGGAATCGGCTGCTGTTGGTGGTGGTAGAGGCGAACTCGCTGGGGTCTTTTAAAAGACTTCTGGATGAGTACATGGGATTTAATGGAATTGGGAGTTACAGATAGTTCTATGGCTTGGTAGGTATGGATGTAATCGGCGCAACTTGTGGGCCAAAGGGCCTGTTTGTGCTGTAGTGTTCTATGTTCTATGAATAATTTCATAGACAGACAGGCCACCCTCACCATGGGTAAAATACATGTATGAGTGTACATGTTGGGCAATAAGCACAATACTGCTGCCTTCATGCTTGATTTTTATGTCCAGTTGTCCTCCACCCCATGGGGGAGATGGTGCCATAATGCCAATGTCACTGCAGTAGTAACCCAACAGCAGAGGACAAGGGTTCAAATCTCACCATGGCAGCTGGTGGAATTTAAAATGCAATTAATAAAAGCAGGAACTGCAAACTGGATACTGCAACCAGTAATGGTGACCATAAAACTATCATTGTCATAAAAACCCATCTGTCAATAATGTCCTTTAGGGAAGGAAATCTGCTACCTAGTCTAATTTACATGTGGCTCCAGATCTAGATGAAGGTGATTGATGCTTAACTGCCTTCTGAAATGGCCTAGTAAACGTTGCAGAACAAGGGCAATTACGGTGGGGCAACAAATGCAGGTCTTGCCAGGGATGCCCACATCCTATGAAAGAATTTTTAAAAATTACTGTCGTCATCACGTGTCAGGATTTTCTGGAATAACGGAATACGTGTCTCTTATGAACCCAACCGATATTTACTGAATTCTATGCAGGTAAAAAGAAGTTCAACAAGTTGTCACAACCATATAAATTTGTTTTTTTCTGTAACATGGTTGCTTTGATTATGTTTTATCACCACTGTTTAATGGAGAAGGCAATTATTTTGGTTTCCCAATCATAGTTTTTAGGTGTCCAGATCACCAACAACCTGTCCTGGTTCTCCCATGCTGACACTATAGTTAAGAAAGCCCACCAATGCCTCTACTTTCTCTGAAGACTAAGGAAATTTGGCATGTCAGCTATGACTCTCACCAACTTTTACAGATGCACCATAGAAAGCATTCTTACTGGTTGTGTCACAGCTTGGTATGGCTGCTGCTCTGCCCAGGACCACAAGGAATTACAAAAGGTCATGTATGTAGCCCAATCCATCACGCAAACCAGCCTCTCATCCATTGGTGCTGTCTACACTTCCGCTGCCTCAGCAAAGCAGCCAACATAATTAAGGACCCCAGGCACCCCAGACATTCTCTCTCCCATCTTCTTCCTTTGGGAAAAAGATACAAAAGTCTGAGTTCATGTACCAACCGCCTCAAGAACAGATTCATCCCTGCTGCTGTCAGACTTTTGAATGGACTTAACTTGCATTAAGTTAATCTTTCTCTACATCCGAGCATTGACTGTAATGCTACATTCTGCACTCTCTTCATTTCCTTCTCTATGAATGGGATGCTTTGTTTGTATAGTGCACAAGAAACAATACTTTTCACTACATGTTAATATATGTGACAATAATAAATCAAATCATTGTCTGTGATAAGTGCTGTTCACTCTTCAAGAGTATTTTTTTTTTGCAATTGCTGTTGCTTACTTCATTATTGGTCTCCTGCCTCAAACCACCTAACAGCTTGAATTCAGAAGTCCATCCAGTCAAGAGTGTGTAAGAAGTAGGAGCTAAATGAATAGAGAATTTTTGGAGTTTAGGTTTTGTGAGCCAATGGTCTACCAGGCCTTTTATGGTCAATTGTATAATTAATATTTCCATTCGCATATTCAGATATGTTAACTAGAATAAATGTCCTACTCCATTTTGTCCTCATGTCCCTGAGCTAATAAACTGAAAATACATTGCCCCAATCTGTAATGAACGCATCTCAATTTTTATGTCTGCGACAATTTAACACTTAAAGCTGGTCTACATATTTTCAAACTCAAATTCATTCTCGAGATGAAAGCTGGTAATACAAGTGAGCGGCTGAAGGCTGTTCAGAGTCAACGACATTGGTATAGGGATGGAACGGTATGACATAGAACAATAAAGGACAACAGTCCATTGGATTTGTATGACACTTTTATGGTCACTTTTAAAGGTTTAGCATCTACCTGGCAATATGGAAAGTTGCCCAGGTAAGCCGTGTCTATAAACAGCAGGACAGTTCCGATCTGGCTATTTGCCACCCCTCACCCTACTCTTCATCATCAACAAAGTGAAGAAATCTGATGACAACAGTCTTCTCAAACATTTACCCAGCAATTATCTGTTCAGGAATGCTCAGTTTGGGTTCTGCCAGGGTGCTCGGCACTTGAACTTATTAGTACATGAGATGAGAATGACTGCCTTTGACATCAAAGCAGCTATTGACTAAATGTGATAGTATGGAGCCCCAGCAAAACTGAATTCTATGGGAATCCGAGGAAAACACATCATATTTTTGGAGTCCTACCAGCTCAAATGATGATGGCTGTGATTATTGCAGGCCAATCACCTCAGCCCCAGGACACTGAGGTTCCTCAAGCGAATGTCTTAGCCAAATCATCTCAGCTGCTTCATCAGTGGCTCTCTCCATCATAAGGCCAGAAGTAGGAATGTTTAATGATTGCACAATGTTCAGTACTATGCATGACTGTCCATATGCAGCAAGACCTGGACAATATTCAGGCTTTGGCTGATGATAACAATTAACATTCATTGCCTGGCACAACTGCCAGGCAATGAACATCTTCAACAAGAGAGACTCTAACCATCCGCCTATTCAGTGGCATTTTTGTCTCTGAATTCTGAATATCAACATTCAGGTCGTTGACCAAAAATTGAGCTAGGCGTTATATAAATACAATGGTAACTAGACCAGGTCAAAGGCTGAAAATCTGTGTAGATTAACACCCTATGACTTGTAGAAATGTGCTCACCTTATACAAGTTACAAGTCAGTAATGTGATGCAATATTCTCCACTTGTCTGGTTGAATGTAGATCTAAAAGCACTCAAGAAGCTCCTCACCATTCAATACAAAGCAGCTCACTTGATTGTCACCTCATCCACTACCTTAAATATTCAGTCTTCACCACCAACTCGCAGTGGCAACAGTGTGAACCACAAGATGTGCTGCAGCAATGCATCAAGCCTCCTTCAACAGCACCTTACAAACCAAATCTCTGCCACCTACAAAGACAAGGGCAGCTAACACATGGGAACATCACCAACTGCAAGTTCACCTCTAAGCCACACACCAGTCTGACTTGAAACTTTATAGCTCTTCCTTCACTGTTGCTAAGAGGTCTTATGATGCAGTGGGTTGCATCCCTGTCCCTGTGCCAGAAGCTCTGGTTTCCTCCCACAGTCCGAAAGACGTGCTGGTTAGGTGCATTGGCCATTCTAAGTTCTCCCTCTGTACGCCCGAACAGGCGCTGGAGTGTGGTGACTAGGAGATTTTCACAATAACTTCATTGCAGTGTTAATGTAAGCCTACTTATGACACTAATAAATAAACTTAAATTTAAAATTGTTGCTGGGTCTTAAACCCTAGAATTAATTGATTAAAAACAAATCTCTAACTGCCAAGGTGAGATCTGAGTTCAGGCTGTGGCATCACGAGACCTACGGCAGGATGTGTGGAAAATCCCACTCTATCAGCGAAATCCTCCCATCTCGCCCGTTATGGGAATTGTAGTGGGTGAGACAGAAAATTCAGCAGACTATTCAAAGATCCATTGAGTGGGAATTTCCGGCCTTGGGGCACACGCAGCCGGATTATCCAGCCTCAAAAGTCTGGACCTGACCAGTAAAATGACCACTGTGCTCCATCTCTTTAATTACCGTGATTAAGAACTCAATAACATAACCATTATGCCATCATACCATTAGGCTCCATATTGGAAGAAATATACTCTTATCTTCAAGCAGCAATGGGATAGCATGGTGACTCAGTAGTTAGCACTGCTGTCTCATAGCGCCAGGAATCCGAGTTCAATTCTGGCCTTGGGTGACTTTCTGTTTGGAGTTTGCATGTTCTCCCCTTGGAATGTGAAACTGAGTGTCCTGGTTTTCTCCATAGTCAAACAATGTGCAGGTTAGGTGGATTGGCCATGGTAAATTTCTGTTTAGTACCCAAAGATTTGTAGGTTAGGGGATTGGGGATAAATGCATGGGGTTATGGGATGGGGGTGTGGCTGAGTAAGATGCTCTGTCAGAGAGTTGGTGCAGACTCGAGGGGCTGAGTGGCCTCCTTCTGCACTGTAGGGATTCTATGATTATTTTCTAATCTTAGTCACGAAAGTATCATGGGACATATTTTCAGACAATCACTCAATGTTATTTCTTTTAATATGTTTAGCTGTGCATTCGTGCAAGTCATGATGTCAATGCCCAAAGGATCTTCTGAAGTTAAACAACATTTAGACCTGGATCGTGTCTGGAGATGGGAGTGTATCCGAGACTGGGATGGGAAGGGCTACAAGTTTGCAACAGCTTTCCAGCCAATCCGTAGAATGGAAAGCGTTTGAATATTTTGCATAAAATAAAACGAAAAGATGTCAAGAAATGGTTTGAATATGTTTACCTAACTTCTGTGTCCTCAAATGTACTTCTTTCTGTATCTCTTACCGAGCAATCCTGACTATCCCTAGCAATACATGAACATAATTCACACCATGAACACAAAGATCATCAAATAGCATGCAGAATAACCCCGCAAATATGTCAATGCTTAAATCAAATTTCCTCCTCACTTAAGCTGACACCGCCTATGTTTTAGGGAACTCTACCCAATTCTTTCTAATGAGGTTTAATTGATTAAAAAATCTAACCCATAGCTGAAAATTGTACTCTGAATTCTCAGAGATCTTGTAGCCTTGAGCATTTGTAACAGCATCGTGAACCAAAATTAAGATCACTTGAGAATTCTTGGATTATTGGACTGTGCTTTCTTTTGAAGATCAAGCTTCCCCTGAATGACCTCTTCCATTAGCTTTGATTGAGTTAGTGCTTTACCCTTGAGAATTCTGCCCATTCTAAATCAAACTGGTTGAATAAATTATGGGGTGAAATAGTTCTTTGTCAGATTTGCGTAGACACTTCATGTTAACTCTTTTACAAAACTAATGTTTTTATTTAAATAATGGGATGGGAAATTTCATACAAATACATTCATAAGCTAAATTCCCACCCAAAGTGAGTTTTTTCCATTCCCAACCATCAAAGGAATACTTCACAGGATCTTGGAAGTTTTAGCTACAGTTAGCTACCTTCCTTGAGGGATTGAGTAAATTAGATGGCTCGATATATGAAATTCTGCATGGTCTGTATGGGAAATGAGCATAAGAAGCTGAAAAGCATATTTTAATTAGATATTTTATAGCCAAGCATTGCTTAAAAATATTTTGCGATATTTTCTATAGTAACACTCAGGTGCAACTGGGTGTAGTAGTCTTCTTCCAAGTGCAAGGTTCAGTGCAGGAGAGAAAGTAAAGAGAAGTCACTCAGTGCAAAGCTAAGTGCTTCCAAGTACCATTAAAATGCATTCTGAAAAATTTTCCCAGAATCAAAAGGAAGTTGCCATGGAAATGAAACAGTTTGTAGTGGAAAATGCACCATCCTGTTATCCATTTACTTGTGGAAGTAGTCTGAGATGAGTCCCTACTTAAATATTCAGATGAGCTTATCAAGTGGCAGAGCAGGAAAATGCTGCACTGAGATCTATCTGCTCTTTGACTGCTGGTCCAAATAATTATGGTATAAGAGTGACAACAGGCCTTTCTGCTGCTTCAAATGTGTTATCATTAGAGGGTTTACTTAGTTACTACTCAGCAAGTTATTTAGAGTCTATTTGGCCATCTGCTCATCCTATCACAAAAAGCTATAATTCTCCATACACAGCATCAACCTACCTCTCCAACACTCTAACCAGTATCAAGAAGTGTTTCATGACATCAGCCATCAAATTATCTTTTACCAATTGCATCTATGTCCTGTTGGCATGTGGCCATTGCTTAACATGATGGCATCTGTGTAGGCTTTTCTGTTCTACTAAGCTACTTATTTAAATTTCAATCTATAATTCAGTCCTGTAACATAGGTTTCAGCCTCCTAACTCTTCTCTGCACTCCAGGGTTTGAATACATCTTGAATAAGCAGAACTAGTTCTGCTTATTCAAGGACCAGGGGGGGCTGGATTTTACAGTGTCTTGAGTGCCTCCACATCCTGTTGAAAAACTCAGTGGGCATTTGCCCACAGGAGGAACAGCTGCCCCACTATTATGTAGCAGCCAGTTAACTATTATTAGGCCAGTAGCAGAATCTCCATCATCAGGAACAAGTCTTGCCTCAGAAAACCGTCCACTAGGACGGGCAGCAACTCTATAGTACTAGCAGTGACAGGCAGGAGTAGTGGGCAGTATTTTAACTACAGGCAGTCCCCAGTGGAGATCGTCACTAGAGACGGACAGCAAGCTAAGTGGGCGAAATTGCACTGGGGTCAGATTGGCAGGCCTTGATGAAAGGGATGAAGAAGTGGAGGGCTGGGTTTGGATTTGAGATGCCAGAGGCAGAAGGTAAAGGGTGAAAGGGGGGAAGAGGAGGGAAGGTTCATCCAATGGACACGGACTGCAAATGAGGTTCCACTCCCACCCTTGCTTGACACCACCCAGTGGGTTAATCACTTGGCATAAGCCACCCCGTTGTCGTTAAAACAATTATCATTAATTGGCCACTTAAGGGCTTTAATAGACCCAATAGACCACCCGAGTTCCAAGGGCCCCCCGACAAAATTTCAGTGTTTATCTTTGCTTTTTGTTTAATTCAGCAATCTGTTTGATTTGTTAATTGTTGTTTTGCAATCACAGGACATAATGATTTTGGCTTTCTGTCTCCTCCTAGTGGCTTTTTATCAAATCTTGAATGCAAAGAGAAGCTTGAGGTCATGCTCTGAATGGTCTCTAACTCTTCTGGAGAGCAATCCCAGCAGCATAAAAAATGCTCTTCCAAGCTAGCTGCCATGTCATTTGCCCAGTTTCAAATCAAAGATTACAAAGCCCATATATTAAACCCTGGCAGCCAACACTCACAGAGTTTGCACATATACAAGCCACAAGAGCAAACATTTGACAAATGAGAAACAAATGCCAGTTTTTCAGGCTGTTTTGCTTCTTGCTTTCGGGCCTCTTTGTATCAAGTTTTTGGTCCCATCACCAGTTTGCAAATGGCCCAAGAACCATACATTTTTTCCAAGGTCAGGCAACATCTCTGTGTTGAGTAGAATTTCCGCTCTGGTAGAGATGTTCTTCAATCAGAAAGGCTAGATTAATGAGTCTACTTACTAAAATGTGTAACAAAGCTAATTGGGCCATAAAAACACAAACAAATCCTTCATTTATGAAGGATAGGGTTCAAATACAACCTTGGTTAGACCACATTTCAAGTACTATGAACAGTTATGGTCTCCAAATAATGAAAAGGCTGCTAGAAAGCCTCCAAATTGAGAGGCTATACCAAAAGATTGAACAGCATGGTGTTCTATGTTCTATGTTCTATTCTCGACAACAGAGGAGATTGAGGGATGACCCATTAAAAGATTTTGGATTATAAAAGGCTTTGGTATGGTGGACATGTAAAGAAGATATTTCCATCTCCTGGGAGAAGACTAGAAGTCATAAATATGATGTAGTCATTAATAAATCCAATCAGAAATTCAGGAGAAACTTCTTTACCAGGGAATGGTGGAACACATCACCACAAGGAATAGTTGAAGCAACCAGCACAGATGCATTTAAGTGGACACTTGATAAATACATGAGAGAGAAAGGAATAAAAAGGGATATTGATGGTGTTAGATGTGGGAGAGGAAGCTCACATGGAACATGAGTGCTAGCATGGATCTATCGGGCAGAATTACTTGTTTCTGTGCAGTAAATATACTCCAGATCCCTTTCGGTCTCACATTACTTGTTCATTGTCAACCACGAATAGCAATTCTCGGCACTTGCTGAATCTTGCAAATGTCCTTTTATTTCAACTCAACTGCTTCACCTAACCTGAGGCCCTGTCTGCCCTCTGAAGTGGACTGAAACAAACTCATGGCCCTATTTGAAGGGAAGAAAGGAGCCCTGGTGTCCTGGTCAATATCTATTTCCCGCAACATGTATCACATCCTCTTCAGCTGAGGGCCCATGCAAGTCAAGACAAATGTTAGCTGTTAATGATTTGTGTTTTGTGACCATAAGTCAGATTTACAACATTAATTCATGTCTGAAATTTGATTCATATTCCACTTGCCTTCACAAACTATTATCTATGAAATGTTGTCTAAATTTCTAACCATTGAGTTAAACAGCGAAACAGTCTGATGATGCTGTTAGACATACTGGAATCATGTGGAGCCATAAGGAAGGACATAATGCTTCATTTCTTAAGTCCACATTGCATATTTTGAATAAAACACAGCAAATGCTTCTGAATGCAGCCACTCTGTTTGATGATTCATGGATAAGAGCAGTTGTTGTGTGTACTTCCTTACTCAACAGTTTGCAAGTCGAAAACACCTTTTCAATCAAAAAGTAAATGTTCATATTTTGTAAGTGTAGCTGCCAGTACACAAATTTCTTATGTAACTTATTTACATCAAATATTGTATTTCTTTAAAAAAAAGTTAATCATCCATCATTTAGTAATCTATTCAAGCTACCATAGCTAAGTTGAGTTGCACTTTTGATTCTTTATCTAAATACAATGGGCCTGATTTTATCATCAAGTTGCACCTGTTTTTGGGAGTGAAAGCTTGGGTAAAGTCAGGCATGAGGCGAGTAGCGCAATCCATGACCACCTCTGCGTCTGTTCCTCCTTTACCAAGGACCTAAAATGACCATCGTCAGCATCGTGCCCAAAACGGGCACAATGTCATTTTACCACCGCGTTTGCCCATCCAGATTCAGTGTGTAACAGACATGGTCTGCAAAGGTCTGATTCGGGTACTCCAGCTTCTGAAGAGGTAAGTTCAGTGCTTCTGGTGGCTCTTTGACTTAGATTGCAGGAGGCGGAGTGGGGGCAAGGGAGACAGGTCAGATAGAACCCTGGTTGGGTGGGGGTGGGGGGGGGGGTGCGTTGGAAGGGAGGCAGGTCAGATGGCTCCCTTGTTTACAGGAGGGAGGCAGGTCAGATGGCTCTTTGGCGGGGGGAGAGGGAGGCGGGTCAGATGGCTCTCTAGTGAGGGGCAGGGGGGTTCTGCTACCACTCAGCATACAATTGGTGGGGGGGAAATGTGGATCCGCTGCCATTCTGCGTACAATTGGTGGAGTGGGGAAGGAGGCAGGGAGCCACGATCAGTCTGGGTAGCAGGGGGTTGCGGGGATAAGGGGTACACTTGTGTTGTGGGGGTAAGGCAATGTCTGTGGGTGCTGCGGGGAGGTATTATCAGGCCTGGGAGCAATGTGGCAGAAGACCGTTTTTCTATTTTTTTTTACTGCACACGCTGTTGAAGGCTCCGATCGGAGCAGCAGTGTTTCGGATGTAATAAGCCCTGCCCACATTCTTGTGCAGCACGATTCAAAATCACAGATTATTTTTCAGGCAAAGTGTGCATGAGGGTGCCTGAAAACTGGTCTAAAAGTTGGATCTGAAACACTCCCAGATTCAGCACTCAAAATCAAAATGGTAAAATCGGGCCCAATATCTTTCTTTGAGAAGCAGCAATTTATTAACATTAGTATGATAAATGAGTTGTTGAAATAAACAATTGGCAATTTATGGTTTGTAAGAAATACGCTATGAAAAGCAAACTGTTTATATTTGTACAATTGTTTGACTAAATTAAAATACATACCCAAAAGCTTCACAAAGCACACTTAGCCCCTGTTATATTGATATATTTAGTGGCTTCATAGTTTCACACAATCTCCAGAGTGAATCTTCACAGCACAAGTATATGTATGGATTTCACATGAAGGCAAAACAATCAAAACAAATAAAAAAAAGAACATGCTGGATAAATTCAGCAGGACTGGCAGCATTTCTAGAAAGAGAAACAGTTAACATTTCAAGTCCATATGACCCTTCTACAGAACTGACAAGGGAAAGTGAGGCTGGGGCAGAATGGAAAGCCAGAGATAGGTCAGAGTAAAGGAGAAATTGACAAAGGTGTCACGGACATGAGACAAATGAGCTGTTAATGGTGCCATTAGGGCCTGAAGAGTGTTGATAGTGGCAAAGGTATGACAGCAGAATGTGTTAATAAGAGAACAGAAGTCAGTGCTCAGTGGAAGCACAATACAAGTACCAAATATCAGAACAATCCACAATCCACTTAGATGTTACACAAGCATACATTTCCTTCTGTGTCAATTTTCCATATGTACCCCTACATAGTCTTCAAACATTCTATATATCATATATGCATTAGCCATCATCTGTGCTTTATATGTCTGATGTCACAATCGTGTATTGGTTGTTAGAATTGGGCATTGGCAGGTTGCATGAAAACCAACTAATTCTAAGTGAATTTATTTCCACTGAGCAAATAAAGGCATTTGGAAATGAAGAAAATGTTTAACGAACTCCAAAATATATTTTTCAGGATTTGAAATATCTGTACCAATGTTCCCCTGATTAAATATTGAGGAGTTCCCACTTTGCATTATCTTTTAGATTAATTTTGATTACTCTCACTACTTCTAGACAGGTGATTTTCATGTCCGATTGTGAGCCCTAATGGAGGATAAGTTGTTGAGCAGAAACTGATAGCCAAGTTCTGCACACATGAGGACAGCCTCAACCGGGATCTTGGGTTCATGTCACACTATCTGTAATGCCCATGACTTGCCTGGGCTTGCAAAATCTCACTAACTATCTTGGCTGGAGACAATACACACCTCCTTAACCTGTGCTTGGCCCTCTCTCCACTCACATTGTCTGTACCTTTAAGACTTAATTACCTGTAAAGACTCACATTCCAACCATTATCTTGTAAATTGAGTTTGTGTCTATAACCTGTTTGTGAACAGAACTCCCACTCACCTGATGAAGGGACAGTGCTCTGAAAGCTTGTGCTGCCAAATAAACCTGTTGGACTTTAAACTGGTGTTGTGAGACTTCTTACTATGCTTACCCCAGTCCAACACCGGCATCGCCACATCATGGATAAGAACCTAATAGGAGATGCTGCCCCAACAGTGCCATGAAGCAGTGTGGGAGGAGGTGGGGGGGAGTTAGTTCCAGGGTGAGCTCCTTTGTGCTGGGGCAGCCTTTGATGATACAATCCTTGAGAGATTAGGAGCAAAATTTTGAAGTCCCTCCCAAAGGCTACATCTTCTGGTCCCGTCAAACTCAGTGGACTTTTGAACTACTCGACGCATTTTCTGGCCGTGCTCACCACAACAGGACCATAAAATTCCATACTAAGTTGCTGGTGGGGCAGGCAAGTCAGAGGTCACCCCGCCAGTGGTAGGTCAAGGGTTCCACCCCTTGGTGTTTTTTATATGGCGGAAAAAGCCGCCATTGCTGTCAGCACCTTCAACACTGCTTTTCCCATCCTCTATCGGCCTTTGCATATTTCCGACAAATTCAAGCGTCCCAATATTGTTTCAATCCCCAGCTTCAAATCCCAAGCAGTGATCCCATGTGCACCATGTTAGTGACTCATTGGCATGTCAATGCTAGCAGACTTAGGTCTGGTTTAGTATATTATCTAATTTTAATCTACTTTGGAACGTCACCTCCTTCCTATTTTGTGAGCTCAATTTTTGTGCAGCCCATAGACATAGAATCCCTACAGTGCAGAAGGAGGCCATTCAGCCCGTTGCATCTGCACCAACTCTTGGGCAGAGCATCTTACCCAGGCCCTATCCCTGTAACTCCACATATTTATCCCACTAAACTACACATCCTGGAACACTAAGAGAGAATTTAGCATGCTTAATCCACCTAACTTGCACACCTTTTGGACTGTGGAAGGAAACCGGAGCACCGGAGGAAACCCACACAGACATGGAGAGAATGTGCAAACCCCATACAGACACATGCCCAAGGCTGGAATCGAACTCGGGTCCCTGGGACATGCGGTAGCAGTGCAAACCACTGTTCTACTATGCCACCACATGTCAAAAGCCTTTCTAAGACGCACATGTATCAAATCTGTAAAATTTCCCTCAAGTTTAGTCATTTCCTCAAAAAGGTCGAATATGTTTCTTGGGTAGAAACTCCCTCCAATAAGTCCAACAATATCCTAAATTCCCCCAATTGCAGTACACAACAAAACCATAAAAACACAAAAATCCAGGAACTCAGAATTCAAAAATGTAAAACCAATGAAGCAATAAATAAACAGCAAGTGCCAAGAGAAGAGCACTTTAAATATCAACTGTGTTGTCCTAAGACCTAGTGGTAGCCAATCATAAGTGGATGGAAAGTGGTGTCTTCCTTGCTGCATTGTGCCTTTTGACTGCATCCTCCACAGTTCTGCCTAGATGAGGAATAGTGGTGGGGAGGAGAAATAACAAACTGTCAACAAAAGTTGCACCGCAAGAGTAAATATAAAGCAGCAGAGTGCAAAGGGAGGAAACAACCAAAAATTTTCAGCGCTGAAGACAAAAGGGATGTAGGCAAGTGTTTGGGAGCAAGAATGGTATTGCTGAGGTCTCAGAGGTAGGGTATGGGGTGATGCCAAAAAGGGTCAACAAAGTGTTGAAAAAAGGGGAGAGTAAGAGAAAGAGGGAAACAGTGAGGTAAGGCAGACAGCTAATGGGACTTAACCTACAACAAGAGATTGACTAGTGTTTCAAAAATGCTCAACTCAGGGAATTTGTGGTGGATTAGATATTTTGGATTTTTGCCTAATTTGGGGGAAGGAAAGGGAAGCTTGGCAAAAGATGCCCTTGGAAACTAAAAGATTGCAGCTTCTGTCTGTGGGATTTGTGATAAACACATTTGCACAAATTTTAATGTGGGCTGTTTTAATGTATTTAAGACAAGGGGTTAATTCGCATTTAAACAGTACACAACAGGCATGAAGACACAAGTATATCAGTTGCAAATGGAAAATACTCTTCATCTGAATTAGCCGCAAAAAAACCTTTCTGTGCCATTTCCTACCAGGGAAATCCCAGGTAATGTGTGCAATTTTGAGAAAAAAAATCAAACAATTCCAAAACAAAAGCAATAGACTGTATGGCATTACAAACTTCACTTTCAGTCAATAAATGAAGTAAAATCAAAGGACCAACTGTGTAGATTTGACAGACTAAGGAGATGAAGGAATCTCTTCTCTCTCATTCCACATTTTATACTATTCATTAATCAATGTTATTGGGTTATATGCTGCCATAAAATTTTATATGTTATATATGAATCCTATTGCATGCAATATAATTTATAATCAGATTGTTGGTGGACTGCACCTGAGTTTTACCCTTGCTGGGACCATCACTCGGTCATTGTGCAACTCACTTGAATCAAGTTTTGTTAGGGCAGCACAGGCTTGGAGGGCCGAAGAACCTATTCCTGTGCTATACTTTTCTTTGTTTGAAGTCGGGTTTGTTCCAGCCTCGGGTCACTGTCTGTGTGGAGTTTGCATGTTCTCCTCATGTCTGCATGGGTTTCCTCCAGGTGCTCCGGTTTTCTCCCACAATCCAAAGATGTGCAGATTAGGTTGATTGGCCATGCTAAATTGACCTTTAGTGTCAGGCGATTAGCAGAGTAAATATGTGCAGTTACAGGAATATGGCCTGGGTGGGATTGTGGCCGGTGCGGACTCAATGGGTTCAATGATCACCACCTGCACTGTAGGGATTCTATGAAGTAGAATGCAATTACAGATCATTCTAAGTCTGTACCCCCTCATGTCACCACATGCATTTCAACATTAAACTATTTCAATGTTCAAAGACACAGGAAATAGGAGCAGGAGTGTTGAGCCTGTTCAACTCTATTTTCATGCCTGTTTCCCACATCCCTTGATTTCTTGAAGCGATCTGCTTCAAATGAATCTGATTTGTTAGAACTAGATCAATTCCACTCTAATGTCGCCCCTAAAAGTCCTCATTTACTAGCACCTTCCCTCAGCTGTCTCAAGAGCCTCCCTAAGAAAACCTCCCTCCTTTGCCTCCCTTAACCTCAGTGATTTCAATCTCCATCTAAATTCACTTTGCTCTCTTTCTTTTGATTTTATTAACTTCTGATCTGCTCCCTTCATATTTGCTCACTTTCCCAAATTCATTGTCACCCTCTTGACTTCATAATCTCACCAAAAATCAAATTCATGGTCTTGAATCGGACAAGGCTGTCTCCTGGCACTTTCTTGTACTCCACCATCGACAGCCACCTTCTTTCAATTCCATTTTATTTTGCATCACCCTGGAAAATACTGTCCACAAAATTATTTGCAATTGCACTTTCAAACTCCCAACTGTCGAGACTATGGCCCTCCATTTACCATGAAACTTTTGAAATTCCCTCAAGTCCAAATGGTACAGATCTGACACACAACTAATTTAGCCATCCACCCCCAAATCTCACTGGTCAACATCAAGCGCTAACAGGCTTTATTCCCCTCTGTTGAAGCCACTCATTACTCACCCTGGACTCAAAGTAAAACCACCTCCCCCAACTATCTTGTTAAATCTCCACCCCCCCTTTGTCCATTTCAAGTGCTCCATAAACATAGTTGATACTCGCACAAAAGCAAAATACTGAAGATGCTGATAAAAGGTCACAGACCTGAAATGTTAACTCTGTTCCTCTCTCCATAGATGCTGCTAGACCTGCTGAGTATTTCCTGGATTTTCCATTTTTATTACTGACAAGACTATTGTACAATATGAAGTTGTTCACCTTGGCAGCAGAAATAAAAAAGCAGAATATAAATGCCGAACAGTTTAGAATTCTGAGGTGTAGAGTGATTGAAGTGTTCTGTGCATGAGTTACAGAAAGTTAGTATGCAGGTACAATCAAGTCAGCTAATACAATGTGTCCTTTGTTATGGGAGGAATTGAACAGAAAAGTAAGGGTGTTATGCTCCAGTTATACAGAGCAATGGTGAGACTATATCTCAAATACTGTGTGCAGTTTTGCTCTCCTTATTTAAGGAAGGATGTAAATGCATTGAAGGCGGTTTAGTTGAGGCTTACTAGATTGCTAGCTGGAATCTATGGGTTGTCTCATGAAGTTGGGCAAACTGGGTTTTATTCCGTTGAAGATTAGGAGATTGAGGGTTGATCTGATTGAAGTGTATAAGATCCTGAATGGTCATGACCAGGTTAACGTGGGAAGGATGTTTCTTCTTGTGGAAAACTCTGAATAAGGGGCTCTATTTTAAAATTAGAGGTAATCTTTATAGGACAGAGATGAGGAAATTTCTTTCCCCCTCAGAATTTTGCGCTACTTCGTAACTCTCTGCCTCAGGAGGGGGTGGAAGTGGGATCATTAAATATTTTGAAGGCAAGTAGGTGAAGTCTTGTTAGGCAAGCAAATTGGGTTTGTGGGGATAGATGGTTCCATGTAACACAGCCATGATCTTATCTAATATTGAAGCAGGCTCAAAGGGCTGAATGGTCTACTTCAGCTCTTATTTCATATGTTTGTATGTTCATAACTCTATACTCCTCCTCCTGGTTCCCACATTCTCCCTGATTGATTAAGTTTGAACCAGGTGATTTACAATCTTGGTATCATATCTGATTCTGAGCTGAGTTTCTGACCCAAATCTTTTCCATCACAAAGGCTTCTACTTGCACTTATGTAAAACAGAAAGCCCATTTCTGCCTTCAATTAAGCCCATCAGCTGGTGAAACTCTCATCCATACCTTGTCTCTTCCAGATCTAACTCTCCAGAAGTCTACTGCCAACATACCATCCGTACAAAGTGCCGCTTCTCTATTATTGCTGACCTATATTGGCTCCAAGGTTCCAAATGCCTCCTCTACAAAATGCTAACCGTCACGTTCAAATCTATCCATGGCCTTTCTCCTCCTGAACTCTATAACCTTCTGTCTCTGATTTTTGGACAGTTTTACATTCCTCTAATTCTAGCCTTTTTACTGTACCTCTTGCCACCTCTCTTACCCCTCTCTCCCATCCTTCTCACTATGGGCAGATAAGCCTTTAACCATGAATATCACGATCCAGATTTCCTTCCTTAACCACAGCCATCTCCGCATATCTCTCATCTTCAAGATCCTCCTTAATTTCCACCTCTTTGATCAAGCCACTTTGTTGGCATTCTTTTTTGAGCCAACATCGTGAATTGTTTTTCTTTGTTAAGGATGTCTCATAAATGCAACTTGTTGTTGTTGAATGCACAGTTCAGTTAGCTGCGACATCTAGTAATGAACCTAATCGACAGCTGGGATAACTTGCATGCTTCTGGGAAATTACTCTTTGTTAACTGAATTTATCTTTAGAACAACCTTATAATGTGAATTAACTGCAAAATCTATTCTGGGTTAAATAGGTAACACTCTTAAAACGGTGCAACTTTCAAGTTGAGAAACACAGCCAGGTGGCAATCTTACTGCATAACTAAATTAGAAAGCTGAGTGCGGAATGTGTCTCTTGGTGTGAACCAAGTGAAAAAAAGAGAACATCTCAGGTCAACATGACATGACTTGCAATGTGTTGTATACCTGCAAGGATCCAGTGTGGCCATAAATAGATCAAAACTATTTCTAAATTAATGCTTGATTAATATCATCAATTAAAAACATTTGGTTAAAGAGCTAGCAAAATAATATCCTGGAAATTTGGATTACTTCTGACAATTATTCTGTTACCTATAAATGGAGCCATACAATTGAGTTATTTTTAATGTACTTATGATTCTTAGGCATTCCCTCATCAACAGAAATCTACTATAATTTCAACAGACTTCGCAGTGATGTAATTAGCACAAAGTGAGACATAATGGCAACAGTACTTTGTGCTGGCAGGAAAGCACATGAGTAAAAATACCCAACCTGGTGCATGCTTCTGGAAACACGCTGCTGTACCTGCTGATACCTTTAATTCTTCACAGGGTGATACACATGTTCACTCGTGCTACTTGACAGTACCGAAGCTGCATACAATAAGTGTGAATTTTCAGTTTATTTCAGATCATTGTAAATTATTGTTGAGATACACATAAACACAGATGGATCATTGATTAGCAAACCATCTGCCACTTCTAGTTTACTGCCTATAATGTGACGTAATCAAAGAACAATAACAATGTGAACTAGAAGGTTACCAATCGTTGCGTGGGTGCGAATTTTCCCATTCTTCGGTCATGGGAATCATTGCAGGCGAGGGCCAGACCATGGAAAGAGCCGTTGACCTCGGGCGGGACTTTTCGCATTCGGGGCGAACGCAGCTGGAAAATCCCATCCATGAGATTGATATTTTAGAAAATGATAACACAAAGGACGGGATGGTTTTGTTGCCAAACGTGCATCATGCTTGTCCCTACCCTGAAAGCAGATTATGAACATTTTCTATTCACAGTAACGCAGCTAACATGTCCTGATAAATAATTTGTTTATTGGCTGATCAGTTGATGGGAGGTTTGCAAGATTTGACTTTTGTTGCAGAATAATTATTCGTCCATGTGATGGAAGATCATGGAAAGCAATTAAAGCTTGAATGCAAGATCTCTCAGGATCATAACAACAATTAGGAACCATTCCATAACCTGTATAAAATTGGATAATATGATTAAATGTGTATTCTCCAAATGTTATTATTTTTTAGAAGTCAGACTGCAAAAAACCTTGCAAAATACTGGATAAAATTTTGGTCTCTTTGTTACCCTGTATGAATTCAAGAATCATTTGGCAATGGTTAGAACTTCAAAAGAATAATTTGGGCAGGATTTTACAACTTCACTCATCTGTAAAAACCTGCCCAAGGTCAACGGATCTTTCCATGACCAGCTCCAATTCCCGAGGCAGGCAGGGTGGTACAATTCCAGCCAAAAAGATGGTGGAAGGGGCTGATAGATGGCAGATGAAGTTCAATGTGGAGAAATGTGAGGTGATACATTTTAGTCAGAAGAACATGAACAGACAATATCAAATAAGGAATAAAAATCTTAAAGTGATGTAGGAGCAGGTGGATCTGGGTGCATATGCGCATAGATCATTGAAGGTAGCAAGGTTTTTGACAAACAATAACAGTTGTGTGTACCACCTACAAGATGCACTACAGAAACTCACCCAGGCCCTTTAGGAAGCACCTTCCAAACCCATGGCCGCTATCAGCTAGAAAGGGCAAGGGTAGAGGGTGCATGGAAACATCACCACTTTGAAGTTCCCCTCCAAGTCACTCATCATCCTGACCTGGAAATATAGTAACGTCCCTTCACTGAGATAAAATCCTGGAACTCTCTCCCTCACAACACTGTGGGTGTACAACACTACAGGAGCTGTAATGGTTCAAGGAGGCAGCTCACCACCACCTTCTTAAGGGCAATTAGAGATGAGCAATAAATGCTGACCTGGTCAGTAAAGCCAATTCCTGTAAAATGAATTTTAACAAAAGGTGAAGAGCACACAGCATCCAACGCTTGATTTAAAAAAGAGGCATAGAGTAAAACAGCAAGGAGGTTCTGCTGAATCTATACAAGACACTAGTTATACCTCATCTGGAATATGTTTACAACTCTGGGCAGCAGAGTTGCCCAGAATTGCAATACAGGAATTGGAGAGAGTGCAGAAGGGGTTTACAAGAATTGTTCCAGGGATGCGAAACTTCAGTTATGAGGATTAATTGAAGAGGCTGGTACTGTTCACCTTGGACAGTAGATGACGAAGACGGGTTTTGATAGATGTGCTCAAAATTTAGAAGGAATTTGACAGAGTAGATGAGGAGAAACTGTTCCTGCTCATAATAGGATCAAGAATGAGGGGATACAGACTTAGAATGATCTGTAAATGCAGCAAATGTGATTGTAACAAAAAACCTTCTTCGCACGGTGAGTGGTTCAGGTCTGGAATACACTGCCTGCAAATATAGTGGAGGCAGCTTCAGTCAAGGCATGCAAGAGGGAAATCAGTTATTATTTGAATAGAATCAATGTGCAAGGGCAAGGGCAAAAGACAGGAGGATGATACCATGTCATAATGCTCATCTGAAGTGCCAATGCAGACCCAATGGACTGAATGACATCCTTCTGCATCATAACAATTCTGTGAGTTCCACATTTATTGACAGTAATGACGATCATTCAGTTTTTGGAAAGGTGGTGGTCAAAGTGTGGGGTGGAGGTCGGGGAGGAGCGGGGTGAGGTCATTGAGGTGCCAGGTCAGTAAGTGTCTTTAAGACAGAGATAAATAGGTCCTTGATTAATAAGGGGATCAGGAGTTATGGGGAAAAGGGAGGAGAATGGGGATGAGAAAAATATCAGCCATGATTGAATGGCGGAGCAGATTTGATGGGCTGAGTGACCTAATTCTGCTCCTATGTCTTATGGTCTTACGATCTTATGGGAGAAGGACAAGGGAGAGGGTTGTGGCAGAAAGAGTTAGTTTGGCTAAAGGCAGCTTCAATACAGAAATATAAGAAGCTACTTGTACCTTTTCTAAAAGAAAGGAAGGGTCTCAAGGCCAATCTCCAATCTGCAGCACGATACACATCAAGTTTCGAGCACATACAGTAACAACAGGTGGAAGGAAGGCCTCAGGCACATCTGTGGGCGCAGAAGACTTTTTAATGTCTGCAGGCTTTGAGGTAAATGTTTCAGGATTTTTTTAAAAAACAGCCTTCAAATTTAAAAAGAAGGTTGGCACACTAGCAGGCTTTCATGAATCTTTGTAGCAGTTGTGAAAATTCTATTTTTGCCCAGAGGGTTTGTCAATAACCTTCACCCGAACTGAGAGGAAGGGAAACACTTCTGGAGGGATAAGCAAGTCAGGCTCCAGAGAAGTACCAAAATAATGTTGATACAGATTCCTCTTCCTGGAGGATATTGAGCCAGCAGACTCGGAGTGAAATGGCAATGTGTCCAATCACAGGATCCCGATGGTTCCCCCAAAGCCAATCAGAGCCTGATAGCTCTGAATTTGCTGATGGGTTCAAGAATGAGACTATCAGCAGGCAATGCAGAGCAACATCAGACTCTGATAGATCAGGTCCCCTTAGAGCAGGAAAACACTATCCAAGATCGTTGAGAGGTGATAGTGACTTGTAGGGAAGGAGAAGTAATGAGGATCTCTGAAAAATTTTTTTTGAAAAAAGCAGCAGCCAGGTTTCTGACCCGAGGTTGAAGAGGCTGGAAAGCTAGGCAGGCAACTTGGGTCAATAGCGAGGTCGTTGAGCTTGCTGTGGAGGTGCGAGCTTGCGAGGACCAAGCGAGGATGCAGGTGTTGGCTGGCAGTGCTCAAAGGGAGCAGAGGAGTGACTCTCAATCCTCAGGCCAGGGCTGAGGAGGGTGGGCAGGCAAGCTGAAAGTATATAAAGAAAGCAGCAAGTTCTGACTGGGGCTGAGAAGGCCAGATATACAGGCAGGCAGCCAGTGAGCCAGTACAACTTCCAAGGTCATCATCAAGCAGAGCTTAAAATGAGGTGTGAGGGCCCAGGAGTACTGGCAGTCATTGAGGGGGACAGGGCAGCAGGTTGATTTGACCAGGCAAACAGGGCTGATGAGAGCTGAGCAACAAGCAGAGGGTGAGACAACAAGACCAGATAGCCAGGCAAGCAGCCAGTGAGTCTGCACACTCTGAGACTGTCATCAAATAGAGCGCAAGGTAAGGGCTGAGGAGGCACTGGTGGTTGTTGAAGGGCGACTTGACCCCCAGGTCAGGGACTTGAGGTGGGCTGGGCAACCAAGGATGATGCAAAGCCAGATGGCCAGGCAGGCAAGTGAGCCAACAGCGAGGCAAGCCAAGGTTGGCACAGCTGAGGAGAGCAACAGCAGAGATGAGTTAACCCCCAGCCCAGGGCTGAGGAGGTCTGGGTAACTGAGAATGAAGCCGTAGCATAGCCAGGCAGCCTGAGCCAACAGCGGGGCAAGGTCATCGAGGTAAGCAGGGACAACTTGAATTCCAGGGCTAAGGGGGGCAAACAAAAGCCTGCTTTTTTAGAAAATTCATTGTTAAAATCAAGAAAGGTCAGTCAATATGAAGCAACACTATCAATCCGCAGTCAAAAACACACAAAATTGAAGGTGAGGCAAGAGAATGAAGCGAGGCAAAAAGACAATTTGTCATTTTACTTCAGATAGTTCAAAGTATTGAGCTGTGCACAAACTGCACATTCGTTCTCATCCATCAAAAGTATGGGCAAATTATATGACTTCAACGTGCTGATTTTCAGAAACACTACATTTCCTGAAAAAGTTGAATAAGAACAATAAATGGACTCTGAAATGGGATTGGCTGGACAAGATATTGCTGATTTTTTGTTGAAGTGAGGGGAAAAAACTCTGAAGACATTGCTTTAATGGCCAAAATCCATTACACTGGTAATATAGAATATTTTGTACTAAATAAACCAGAAAATATAGGTAAAATGGAAAAGTTGAGAAAAGAGTTTGAGGTTGGAGGCTGAAAGCAGTTTAGAAGTCTTCATTGGTCCCATTTTTCTGAGGGGGAAAAGAAATGGGATGATGGAAACTAGAAATTGGTTAAAATTTTTGGAAACCTCTAAGGTAGTCTACTATTATGTTTGCAAATCATTCTCTGACATAAGAACATAAGAACATAAGAAATAGGAGCAGGAGTAGGCCATCTAGCCCTTCGAGCCTGCCCCGCCATTCAATAAGATCATGGCTGATCTGTCGTGGCTCAGTTCCACTTTCCCGCCCTCTCCCCATAACCCTCAATCCCTTCTCTTATCAAAAACCCATCAACCCGCTTCTTAAAAATATTTAGCGAGGCAGCCTCCACCACTTCAACGGGCAGAGAATTCCAGAGATTCACCACCCTTTGAGTGAAGAAGTTCCTCCTCAACTCCGTTCTAAACCGCCTCCCCTTTATCTTGAGGCTGTGCCCCCTAGTCCTACTGTCTTTTTTGAGCGGGAAGAGTCTCTCCACCTCTATCCTATCCATCCTATTCATCATCTTATACGTCTCAATGAGATCTCCCCTCATTCTTCTAAACTCTAACGAGTACAAGCCTAGTTTATTCAGCCTCTCCTCATAGCTCAATCCCCTCAACTCCGGTATCAGCCTAGTAAACCCTCAAAGGGAAACAGGTATTCTAACTGAAGAGATGTTGGAAGAGATCTTACTAATCATGAAACTTCCAAAGCTCATATTAAAGCTAAGTGTGCATTTGTTCAAAGATGTAAATCATCTGGAAGAATTGATTCTGTGTTATCGGCTCAATTTGAAAGTGAAGTGCTAAGCTGTGCTGTTGCCAAAGTCAAACTGTTGTCTTCTTTGGGACTATCTCTAAGAGGACATGATGACTCATTATTATCAACTCGAAGAGGTAATTTTTTTAATTGCCTTGAATATCTCAATGAATTTGATGAGCTTCTCAAAGACATTTGAAAAGTTGTCACCATCACAACTCAGGGAAGACCAACATTTTGATGTACCGAACCAATGATAACTTCATCACTATAATGGCAGAGCTCAGAAACCAATTCACTTATGAAGTAAAAGATGTCTTGAAGTTATTATCCATCTACACGTCCTGCTGCCTCAGAAATTAAAGACACCACACATCCTGGACATACTCTCTTCCATCTTTTTCCCTCAGGGAAAGAGATACACAAGTCTGAGATCACATTCCAACCAACTCAAGAACAACTTCTCCCTGCTACCATCAGATTTTTGAATGGACATATCTTATATTAAGTTCATTTTTCTCTACACGTGAAATATGACAGTAACACTACATTCTGTAACCTCTCCTTTCCTCCTTCCCTATATACTCTATGAACAGTATGCTTTGACTGTATAGCACTCAAGAAATTATATCTTTCATTGTACTCAAAACGTGACAATAATAAATCAAATAAAAAAATTCGATAGTGGTTGATTCAACACCAGATGTGAGTCATGTGGACTAATTAACATTAAGTTTAAGATATGTGATCTGCAATGGTGAACTGGTAAAATGATTTCTCTATTTTGTCCAGCTACAAGTGTCTGGAGACAACAGTTTTGGAAATTTGCAAATTTTGGTTTGGACATCAAAAATTGTCATGGGCAAAGCTTTGATAATGGCGCAAGTGTGGCAAGAAAATATTCAGGTCTACAAGCAAGGCTGAATGTTTCAGCCAGTTCTTGAATTTCATCTGCACAACTGCAGCTGAATCCTGTGAGGTAGCCATACATTTTTTTGACTTTGTTCAGAACTTGTATGCTGCAATCATGCTTGAAGTAGGCACAGAGAGAACATTTGATGATCAAAAGAATTTCTGACATCAGGTGGTTCACTCATGCAGATGCCATTTTGGTTCTGAAACTAACCTTTTACCTTATTTGACACAGCCACATCAAATTCAGAAAAAAAAATCATGAAAGCTGAAACACAATCCATAGCAGTTTTGTGGAACCACTTATTTCAAACAACTAATACATCAGCAAGTTGCTGCAAACTGTTGATACAACTTTATTGAATGCTGCATAATTTTCAGCCCTAGTTAAAAGTTTTGTCATGAAAGTTCGAAATGACTATAGTTCAGTGGAAGCAGAGGCACTAACATTGACAAAAAGTATAGGTCCCTCTGATGATGAGAAGCATACAAGATGCAGGAAGTTATTTTTCAATGAAATTAGAGACTGAAATCACTGTAAGAGGGAAAGAGAAGATCATCACTGGAACTGTCAATGTTATTTGTGACACAATAACAGTGTGATTACAGAGTAGAAGTGAATCTCTGAAGAAAACTTGATTTAGTTTGTGTTCTTTTTGAGAGAAGTTTGGATGAGAATGTTAGAAGCCATTGCAGTAAAAAAAAAGTGATTTTTAGGAGGAGAACAGAGACAGAAATCTTTTTGCAGGTGGAGTGAAACAATTCATTCATTTCATTGATAATGATATGCTTTGTACTTTGATATCACCAGCTGATTTGTACAGACTTATACATTATGGCTTGCAGGCAACCTTTCCAAATGTAGAAACCAATCTGAAAATATTTTCAAGAATACCTGCCACAAATGCTTTGGGGAATGTTCTTTTTCTGTATTGAATGTGTGAAAAATTATTTACAAAGTACAATGTGTCAGGAACATCTGACAAGTTCAACATTATTGACAACTGAAAGTGCATCGTTACAAGATGATGTAATTGATGATTTTGTGAAGAAAAAGTGTAGAAAAGTTACCTAAATTGCCATGCCAACAAGGATTGAAGCAAGAAAATCTTTAAAATATGTCCCTCTTCCGTATTCTCCCGTTTTTCAAAAGGGACCATTTGTTGGTCTAACATAATGGCTTCTGGTCACATACAAATAGTTCTATTCACCAACCCCCATCACTCTCAAGGCTGGCTTCAGGAAGCCCCTTCTAGGACAAAAAATGAAATCCTGGCAGACAAAATCAGGCCACTGATATTGGACTTGGATTCAGTGGACTCCACTTGCTCCTGCTCTGGACTTTTTTCTGGCTCATTCTGTTCTGCACTGGCCTGTGAAACAGTCATGTTAGCTGCTGATTTTTTTCATCTTGCTGCTGATCAACCAGCTCCATGTTTGCTCACTTCAAGACACACAGATAGCAAAATTGACCATCTTGACGGTCATTCTGAAAACAGGTAGACTTGGATTTCAACTCAGCAATTACAGGAATTTTTTATATTAGAAAATGCTCTAAGTTCATAAGTCATCGATTGTTGTGGTTTGCACCTTTGCATTCTATGGGGTTAGGCTTTACAGGGTCTGGAGGACAGTGATGTTGTGGGGGTGGGGCGTTGTATCATAGCGGGGCGTGGTGTCATACGGGGGGGAGGGGATGCAGGATGTGATGTCATTGGGTGCAGTGGGAGGGGATGGTGCCCCAGAAATAAAGATGAGCGCAGGGCCCCTAAAAATCTAAGTCCGCACCAGTGGATGTAAATGCCAAGCTTTGTCTAGACCCGAATCACAGCATGGAGTATACATGGTAGTGCAAGGCATGCCAAGTTCATCAGGCAGCAGCCTTGACAAAAAGACCTGATTTATTCAGTTACCACTAATCATTCCACAGGCCCTGGCAAACCCATTTCAGAATATTAATGATGACCTGCCTCCTCAGGGTGTCGGCCAACAAGGAGGCAAACATCAAACTGTATTATTCATTATGAGGATAACTGCACCGATGATACATCTTCATATACAAGGGCATGAATGGTCAGCAATTGTCTAAAATTTGACTACCACTTCATGTTGCAGCCTGTTGAATTGTATGGATGTGTGATACAAAGGGCAAACCTTTTTGAAACATTTCATCCAACAATACCTTGACTTAAGCAGGACCTAAAGAGGAGATTATATACTGAACTAAAGTATAAAGTTTATTTATTAGTGACACAAGTAGGCTTACATTAACACTGCAATAAAGTTATTGTGAAAATCCCCTAGTCACCACACACTCCAGTGCCTGTTCAGGTACACAGAGGGAGAATTTAGCATGGCCAATGCATCTAACCAGCACGTGTTTCAGACTGTGGGAGGAAACTGGAGCACCCAGAGGAAACCCATCTAGAGAGAGGGAGAATGTGCAAACTCCTCACAGACAGAGACCCAAGCTGGGTCCCTGGCACTGTGAGGCAGCAGTGCGAACCATGTGCCACAATGCTGCTCTTACTGCACTCCCACTTGTCAGCAAACTCATGCCTGCACTATTCCATTCATCCTATCTTGTCACTTAATCTCAGACACTCTTGGCCTTGGAAAGAGCTACTGCTGCATTGAGATGCCTTTTGCTGCTCCCCAGAAGCTATCTGATTGTTTTTGCTCCCTTCCCTTGAAGTTGATACTCTCCATTCCATTTGATTTGCCTTACCCACAGTTTGCCTTTTTCACTGGAGGTGTCATTCCTCGACTCACTTGAGATTACACCCAGAGTAGTAAGTCATTATGCAAATGACCACAGACCATGAAATTGTCTGTTATTCGCACTTGAGATTCAGGTGCATGTTGGAGCATCACTAACTAAATTAGAACTGGTTTACACCTGAGGAAGAAAATCGGTCCCACTGTATTGAACACATTTTTCACATTAACAACTGAAAACCTTATCCAAATTCCAGATTCAATTATTTCACCCCTGAATACAGAACCAAAGGAAACACATATTGGGTGAACTCAAACTGTTAAATATATATAAGAACCTGGTCCAGATGATAATCAGATCAGGTGCATAATTTCCTGGAAGAAATAGGCAATTTAAATTTTTTAGATGTTCCATTAAAGCAAGGGTTGCAGCAGAGGATAAAAAGTGTTCCTGCAATGTTTTAAACTCAGATACAAAAGATGAGCTCAGAATTATAGGCTTGTTAGCCTGCGTGAGCACTGGGTAAAATTCATAGAAGCATTTCAGACGATGCAAATAATGAGCCAAGTTCTCTTGACTTTGCCCGCAGCTGGGATTCTCCGGTCCCACTGCAGTGAACAGGGATTTCACTGAATGCCAAACTCTCTGTTCTCGCCGACAGAGGCAGTGGGGTGGGAACAGCCGGAGAATTCTCGCCAATGTTTATTTAAAGAGTTGTTGGGTCTTAAAATACATTTAGAATGAGTCTTCAAGTCACAGATCGGTTGCAGCTTTTTGGGAAGGTTGTAGCAGGGAATGTTAGAAGGTGTACATAAAAGTCAGTCACCGAATAGGCTAAGTATTGGCCCTTCAAATTCTCAGTGGCAAAGTATTTAAAGAACATTGAAAGTTGCTTCCTGAAGTTATTTGGGATGTTATAGTGGTTACACTAACCATCTTCCTATTTGAATATATATATAAACAAAGACACTAATGTCTTTGTTAAATGTGAGCGTGCACAAGTAATGTCATCAATGTGAGCTTACGTGGGTTATTACTGTAGTCATGAGGAAGCTGCTGCCAGGTTCTGTATCTGTGCTGTACTTTTTATTTCATTATTTTGAAGGTCAAGAAGATTAAGCATCAAAAAACATTAGGCTATCTTTGTCAACCTACTACAAGGAGCTACAATGATTGGACAGAAGGGCGAAAGTCATCACCAGTTTAAAAAAAATAAAAACAGAACTGAGAGATTAATAACTATTCAATCAGATAGTGACATTTAATGGGTGTCTTGACAAATACATGAATAGGATGGGAATAGAAGGATATGATCCCCGGAAGGGTAGGGGATTTTCATTCAGTCGGGCAGCATGGTCGGTGCAGGCTTGGAGGGCTGAAGGCCTGTTCCTATGTTGCAATTTTCTTTGTTTTTTTGTCCAGATAGGAATGAGCCAAAATTATTTAATAAACTAAGTGAAAATAAAAGTGAACTCAATTATTATCCTTAGCGCACACAGGAATGTCCAAAACAACATGGTAGAAGTTAAGTAGAACAAGAACTATTAGGAGACAATTAACAAAATATCAAAAAATAAAATGAGAAATTGTTGACAAAAAGACTTTTTGTCGTAGCATTTCATCTTGCACTCACGACAGTGCAAGAATAACTGGATAAGAGGGAAAACAACAGCTTATACTATCTGAGAAGTGAGTGTTGATTGGTTGGCAAGTAGACTCCGATTGGTAAAGGCGCTGCCAAGGAGAATGCACCATTTGATGGTGACTGACAGCTAAAAACCAAGCACTGCTTGGAATTTTGACTAGGTAACTTGACTCTGGTCAGGTTATTGCCCAGAGGAATTGAACCAGCAAATGGCTAAAGCTTATTTTGTTGAGCTGAAGCAGACGCAATACGTGTACATGTTCTGTCTGTCTGCAAAGAAAATGGCCCTGTGTATTATTAGCACGCTGAGGATTATTCAGCAAACGTTGCCCCATTGTGGAATCACAGTTCAGTGTTCATCCAAAACACCGTTTTGGGTTTTGCAAGCATGGGCTGTTTGGGTACAATTCCATTTGTGAACAGCAGAAGGTACATGCTGTTCGATATGTTGCACTAGCCTTTCGGAAGCACACCAAGCATTACAATGGCATTGAAATTCATATACCAGATTACTTATTTGTAAGAGGCAGAATGTCTTTTTGGCTCGATGACAGCATCCTTTTAGTGACAAATATCACTCATGTTGCTACTAGAAGCAGCGAGAAACAGCAGGCTTCACCTGTTGCTCAAATGTTTGAGTTACTATGCCCTTCCAAGGGAATCTGAGCTAGACTAGGTGCTTTTCAATGCTGAAAGTGGCAACCATAGGCCCATTCATGAGTTTGCGCAATATACATCATGAAATGTCTGATTTAAATTTCAGACAAATAACTGTCAGTTGCTTTCAACTATTGCATTCTCCATGGTAATGTCTTTACCAGTCAGAGCCCACTTACCAACCAATCAGCAGTCTTTTCTTGTGCAGTAAAAAAATGTTGATTTCCTTTGCGTTGTGTTCTTGTGAATGTTCTGAGGAGTATATGATGAAAAATTTTGACAAAAATGTATTTTTTTTCCAGCAATACTAAGTTCTGTACTGCTGCCAGACTACTTAAAGTGAGGAACCTGAATAACGAGAGATTTTTTTAAAAATCAAAGTTGGTGGAAAAGGTAACTAATACTGTGACATTGTTGCTTGCTATTATTAGATGGACTTCATATCAAAAAGGCAGCACAAAGTAATTTATATTCACCCATGATCAAGTAGAATGGCAGAACAGGCTTGTAGAACTGAAGAGCTTGTTTTCATTAGTGTATATGAACATGGTTAAGAACATTTTGTACCAGTGTAAATAGTTATGTGATACTTATAATACTTGTCTGGAAACCTTTAACTGAATTTATCTAATTTATTATCCATGTTAACAAGAAATTCAAATAAAAATCACAAGTGACTCCAATCGTTCATAATATTTTACATTAATTGTATGGGTGGTTGGACTGTAGCCAAGGTATTTACAACAAAGTAAATAAACTGGTTGATGAGGATAATCCAGTGGACATAATCTATTTGGAATTTCAGGTGTTTGATAAATTCCACATACAAGGTTTACAAAGAGGATTAAGGTTCCATTAACTAATTGGATCGAAAATTGATTCAGCCACAGAAAATATAAATGGAGATTATAAACAGGAACATCTGTAGCTGAAGGACAGTAACCAACAGAGTTCCTTTTGGGGTAGTTAATTAATGGATTGGGGTGTATAAAGTAGTGTCTGTGCCTCTAAGTCAGGAGCTCCAGGTTCAAGTCCCAGCCCAGGGCTTGATGACCAACCAAAATGCGTTTATAATATGGCCAAATAGGTATCGACTTGTAAATGCTTCCCACATACACCAACAAAATAGAGGTAAGAGCGGGAGAGATTCCTGCTCAACCAAATGATGGAAAGAACTTGGAACCTCGATCTTCATTATCCATAACTCCCCATTCTGGCTGGGTTTATGACTCTGTGGTCAGACCTGCCTTTGGGCAGAGAACTGAAGAAGAATTAAGTTTTCAAATACAAAAATATGGGGGAAGGATGAACACCACCACGGTGGCACAGTGGTTAGCACTGCTGCCAGGACCCGGGTTCAATTCCTGGGCTTGGGTCATTGTGCGAACTCCGCACAGACATTCTCCTTGTGTCTGCATGGGTTTCCTCCGGGTGCTCCGGTTTCCTCCAACAGTCCAAGGATGTGCAAGTTAGGTAGATTGGCCATGTTAAATTGTCCCAAGATATATAAATTAGAGAGATTAGCAGAGTAAATATGCAGGGTTACGGAGTAAGCCTGGGTAAGAGTTGGTGCAGCCTTGATGGGCCAAATGGTCTCATAGAATCCCTACAGTACTGAAAAAGGCTATTTGGCCTATTGAGTCTGCACCGATCGCAATCCCACCAAAGCCCTATTCCTGTAACCCCACACATTTACCGTGCTAATCTCCCTGACACTAGGGTCAATTTAGCATGGCTAATCAATCTAACCCACACATCTTTGGACTGTGGGAGAAACTGACGCACCTGGAGGAAACCCAGGCAGACACGGGAAGAAAGTGCAAACTCCACACAGAACAGAATTGAACCTTCTGTACTGTGGGGACTCTGAGCACAATGAGTTATCAGCAGCATTCTCAATCATTCCTTGTGATTACTGAACAAATATTGAAGGATTCTTTGGTTCTTTGCAAAAGATAAATAGATAACTAATGTACAGATATGTAATAATTGTGCCAGCAAAACACTGGATTGAATCTATTCAAGGCCTTTTTTATGCTGGTAAAACAAGCAGGTTGCAGAGTGTTTAAAAAAAATTAGTTCTGTCAGGAGTGAAAACCTGTCAAGATGCACGACCACTAACTTTACAATAGTTAGTGGTATTGTGATATTTATTCCTATTTACATCTGCAAATACTGCTCATGAAGCACTTTTACAATTGATCGATGATCTTAATAAAAATTGGAGGACCTTTTAATTGTGATAATTAGGAAAAACAGTAAAATGATGTGATAAATAGAGTGAATTTAGAGATTTTACCAGTTGTGCGTACTAGCCACTTAATCAGACAACGTCAGGCCTCCAGTCCAATTAAAGCCCCAGTAGAGTGGAAATCCATCAGGAAGAGCTGCTGGCCAATCGGAGGCAACTATCCAGTGCTAGCAATGCAACAGGAACATTGCCCATGGCTAGTACAACAATGGGGCCTTCATCAGGGATCACTGATAGATTCAAGCAGAAAGGTGATAGTGGATGAAATAGGGGTCGCAGGAGGGGTCACTGGTGAGGGGGGAAGGGGTCAGAAGCAAGGGCAGAGGAGTGGTTTCCAGCAGGGATCATCTTTCCTGATGTTGGGTTCCTCAATTGAGCTGAGTGCTCATGAACGTGGGATCTCTTGGGAGACTGCCTGCAAACCCAGCAGGGTTTGTAATCGCACCATCCAAATATGACAGGGTTTGTTGGCCAGCCCCCGAGGATGGTGAGTCCGCTGCCCAATGCTTGCTGAAAGTAGGTGGGTTGAGGTCTTAAAGTAGTCTTTAAGTGGCCACAAAAGGGTTTCAATTGGCTTTTGGTAGAAAGGCTGCCCACAAGCATTTCAACCCCAGACTTGATAGGTGGAAATGGGGAGGGCAACAGGATCTCATTCTTGAACCCTCCCACAAAATCACACAGCAATTTGCCATTCCGCAACACCATCCCTTGCAACTCCGAACACGCATATGTGTAAATGTCAGCAAGATATAGTTACCAATTATTATCCGTGGCTTTATAATGTCCACTGGAGAACACAAGAGGTGCCCATCACATTTCCGTCCCTTCCATAGGTGAAAAATAACATATCAGACCAATACTTATTCCTATTTACATCTGCAAATACTGCTCATGAAGCACTTTTACAATTGATCGAAATTGGAGGACCTCTTAATTGTGATAGTTTAGTTACTTCTCAAATAAGACATAGCAAGATGCTCAACATTACAAAATTTCAAAAACAATGGTTGGGATTTTTTTGAATACCAAAAAAGGCCGATTTTGGGTGGGGAAAGCAATGTTGAGCTCGCCGAAATGGCGGCTTTTTGTGCCATATAGCGCAGATAAGCGGCCTCTGATTCACCAACCCTGCCATTACCTCAGTGCTTTGATGATCCAGCCACAGCAGTTAAAGACTGCCCCTACACTCAGCAAGAACACCAGGAAACATTCTTCACCAAAACGCAATCCCTGGCACCAACATGACACCCCTGGCACGACCCTTGCACCCCGCTGAACCACTGACCTCCCCTCATCCCATCACCAGGCAGAGAGCTGCTTTGCTGTGCTCACCTCAGACCACTGCTCACCAGGTACACACCTCTGAGACCAGTCATGTATATTATTCTGATATCACATCATCGTGGGCACATGGGGGGTGATTTTCTCAAAACAAACTAAGTGTCCAACAGCTGGAATATGGAAGTTTTCCCCACCCGTTTTTTGGGCAAGCTTAGTAAAATGAATTTACAGCACTCTGTGCATTACTTGTCCATCAGGGGATTTACTGCCCAAACGGCACTACCCCACTGCCCCTGACCTCTGCGGGGCCTCAATGGCCTCTGGTCCTACCAGCGAGGCCATCACACCTGATCTTCATTGGAGTGAACCATACATGATCCCCGATGGCGTGAACATCCACCAGCAGGGCAGAAACTTTAGCAAGCCCGGGCAATTGAATCCCGGGCTCAATAAAGAGATGCAGGGCAGTTTCTGCATATGGTAATCAGCCTTGCACCACTGCAAGGCTGATTATGCTATAAAAATGGATCAGGATGATTGTGACTAGCATTGCTTAAATTTTCTGGCCTGCTGCACCACTCCAACAGCATGGGGAGGGGGAGGGGGGGGCTGGAAAAATCGCACCCACTATTTGACATGGGGCATGATTCCAGCATATGGGCATGATAATGAGATGCTAATTATTCCAAAGAGGTTCACAGTGTTAAATGGTGGGATATATGGTCTGCCACTGATGGGAAGGGGATGATCACTTCCTGCTTTTATGTCAACTTGACAAATGCGGAGGCAGTGACACAGTGGTATTGTCACTGGACTAGTAATCCAGAGACCCAGGGTAATGCTCTGGGTACCCTTGTTTGAATCTCACCATGGAATTAAAAGTCTAATGATGCTCCTGAAACAATCGTTGACTGTCATTAAAAAAAATCTGGTTCATTAATGTTGTTTAGGGAAGGAAATCTGCCATCTTTACTTTGTCTTACCTACATGTGACTCCAAACCCACGGCAGTGATTGACTCTTACATGCCCTCTGAAATAGCCTGACAAATCTCTCATTTCAAGGACAATTAGGGATTGGCAATAAATGCTGGCCCAGCATGTGACAAATGAAAAATGAAACACAACTTAGGCCTTCTGGTGATATTTTCTATTCTTGCTGTCAAATCTGACCAATGGCTGTAATATCAAATCCCCTTGCCTGCCCCAGAACCAGCATGAGAAGTACATGGGAGTTAAAAATACAAGAAAGAATATGAACCAACTTCTCCACACTTGCCTGTTGGCACTTTTACAGTGGTGTATATTTGGGTGATTGAGTGCCCTGCAGCGGGGAGGCAAGATATTTAATTAACATAGTTAAGTTTTGTCATGTGTGCTATTGAAGATCAAGCAAAAAGATTGCTTTGCTTTGTTCATTGCATGCTGCTTCCACTATTAGGAATGTCTTTAGTCCTGTGCATTTTGCATTACCAGGTTGGCACCTCATTGTCAGATGCCTGGTGCTGCTGTTTTGGCTTGATGCCAGAGCTAAAGTGAGGGCAATGCCTGTCTTTAGGTTGAATAGAATTCTGCTGCTGCTGTTTAGTCCACAATGTGACATGGATGCTTTGAGCTGCTCTATCTGCTCTGAATCTATTCTGTTTAGCATGGCAGCAGTAAACGCAACACAATAGAAAGTATGCTCAGTGTGAAAATTGGACTTCATTGGACTATGTGGCCACTCATTCCAAAACTATGATGAACAGATGCATCTGCAGCAACCGAATGGTAATGGTGAGGTCAAGCAGTGTTTTCCCTCTTTTGGGTTCTCTGATCGACTATTGCAAGCCTAGTCTGGCAAATATATCCATCAGGACTTAGCCAGCTTGTGAGTAGTGGTGTTGTCGAGACAATCTTGGTCTTGAACATTAAAGTCCCCACTTAAGAGTACATTTGTGTCCTCACTGCCCTCAGTGCTTCTTCTTCATGGTGTTCAACATGGAGGAGTGCTGATTTCTGAGTGGCAGGTTTCCTTGCCCATGTTTGACTTGATGCCATGAAACTTCATTGGATCCAAAGTCAATGTTGAAGCCCATCAGGGACACTCACCCACAGATGTGCTATTGTGCCACTTGCCACCTGCCATTTTTGCTGGGTCTATCTTGCCAGTGAGATAGGAAATACGGATGGTGCTGCAGAAGTCTGCAACGTTGGTTGTAAGGTACAAATCAGTGATAATATGTCACTGTGCAGTTTGACTAGTCTGTGGGTCAGTTCTCCCAATTTTGGGACAAGTATCAGGCATCAGTAAGCAGGACTTTACAATGTTGAATGGGAAAATGGGAAGGCTATGCCTTAGTTATTTCCGGTGCAGAGGTTGATGCCCAGTCTGCCCAGTTTTAGGACTCTATCAGTACGTTTAAGAGCCTGATTTGAAATTTCAGTGCTACTATATGGATTTCCCAGGGGCCAGTAAATCTGGCAGTGAAAAATGTCATGAGCTATTGGATCTCCAAAGTATGTGACTATTTCAGCACCTTTTGTGGGTAAGGAGAAGTCAGTATGCACCCTCCAGCACTTCAGGGAAGCCTTCAGAATCTCCAGATTCTGACTGCTCACCTCCCCTCCAGCCTTCCTCATATCGAATTTATTCTTAGCCCAGTCTGATTTCAATGAATCCTAGAATTCCTACAGTGCAGAAAGAGGCCATTTGGCCCATCATGTCTGCACAAAGTCTTTGACAGAGCATCACACCCAGGCCCTAATCCCATTATCCTATATATTTATCCTGCTAATCCCCCTAACTCACACATCTTTGGATACTAAGGGGCAATTTAGTTTGGCCAATCCACCTAATCTGCGTATCTTTGAATTGTGGGAGGAAACTAGAGCACCCAGAAGAAAACCATGCAGGCACAGGGAGAATGTGCAAAAGCCACACAGTCAGCCACCCAAGGCTGGAGTTGAACCCGGGTCCCTGAAGCTGTGAGGTGGCATTTCCAGCCATTCAATCAGAATTGTGATGGAACTTCTGCCAAAGAAAGCTGAAATGGGCACAGATGTCCGTGCATGCTCGACAAATATCAAATGATATCAAGGCATAATTATGTTACTAACACCAAACAGAAAATGCTGGAGAATCTCAGCAGGTCTGACATCATTTGTGGAGAGAAAATAGAGCTAATGTTTCAAGCCTGGGTGACCTTTCATTTGAGCTCATCTTACTAAGTTACTGGTAAGGCATGAGGCACAGATGATACCAAAATAATCACAAGATATATCAAATGGCCAATGTCCCATGGTAGGGCAAAGAAACCACTCCAGACACCAATGAAGATCTTCTTGGAAGTGTGGCAGCATCGACCTTAATGACAGAGAAAAGCTTGCTACTAAGTGTTCTGAATGGCGACAATTTGTCCATCAAACTGCATCATGCTTCGAGTCCCAATGCCTTAATGATGAGGCAGAGCAATGGCAAAGAAGAAAGTAAGTAGTAAATCCTGTGTTGAATCCCACTACCTTGTGGGACACCCTGCCCCATGTCCGCAGAGGTGTGTGGGTTGAAAGCTGGTCTGTTCAGTCACACGAAGACCCAAGGCAGAAACCTGATTCGACACCATAATTGAATTTATGCTTCTTAGCGCCTGGACCAACAGCAGGGGTGAGTGGAGGGAATAAATACTTATCCAGGGGCAAGTACAATTTAATGTCTGCTCTTTGAATAAAACACAATGACCCAAAGCTAAATAAATGGAAATTAGTTTTTGATTACTATACAAGCCTCCTCATTTATATTTTCTCCAAATATTTGTCGGTCTGGAGAGAAAAACTGTTGATCTTTGTCTGATATTTCCTCTCAGATGTGTTATCAACCATACTAACATTATGAGACAGTTGAAATTATTAAATTATTTAAACATTGTTTTAAAACAAGCACTGAAAATGCTGGAAATTCACCACTGGTTCATCTGCATCTCAAAAGGAGAAAGTTGAACTGGCTTGCTTTATGTATATTTTGGCATTTTCCATTTTTATTTCATGTTCTAGCATTAACAGTTTTAAAAAAAATCAAATCATATCAAATATATTATCACAAAATTCTGCTTAGAGAGTTTCAAGATCAAACCTATTGCAAGGCAGCATTAACTAGCTGCTTCAAAAAAATGTATAACGAATGCAGGGGACTAAATCATCGTATGGAATAAGCGCTTCACTTGAATAATTAAAATATGTAAAGTTAGATGCCCATAACACTGATACTTGAAATATTATTGGTGCGATCTGTTTCAGCAATGATAATTTGTTCCATGGGGATATTGATATATTTGACTGCCCACTGCTTCATTCTTGCAAATAGTGAACTGGTTCACCCATGGGACCAAGTTGCTGAGCAAGTCCATGTTGTGCTTTGATCGTTTCCTTTGATTAAGTTAATTGAAATTTTGTATAAAATCAAAAAAAAAATCTCAATGATAAAGCAATTAGGGAGACAGTGGTGTAGTGGCAATATAACTGGATGAGTAATCCAGACGGTCAGACTAACGTTCTAGGAACAAGGGTTCAAATCCCTCAAAACAACTGGTGGAATTTAAAATTAATTAAGTAAACCTGGAATATAATTTGATTTGATTTATTATTGTCACATGTATTAACATACAGTGAAAAGTATTGTTTCTTGTGCGCTATACAGACAAAACATACCGTTCATAGAGAAGAAAATGAGAGAGCGCAGAATGTAGAGTTACAGTCATAGCTTGGGTGTAGAGAAAGATCAATTTAATGCAAGTCCATTCAAAAGTTTGACAGCAGCAGGGAAGAAGCTGCTCTTGCGTTGAGAATATAAAGCTAGTCTGAGCAATTTTTTATTCATTCATGGGATATGGGAGTCACTGACTGTCCAGCATTTACCGTCCATCCCTGGTTGCCCGAGGGCAATTGAGAGTCAACCACATTGCTGTGGCTCTGGAGTCACATGTTAGCCAGACTGGGTAAGGAAAGCAGATCTCCTGCCCTAAATGACATTAGTGAACCAGATGAGTTTTTCTAACAATCAACAATGGTTTCATGGTCATCAGTAGATTCTTAATTCCAGGTTTTCTTTGTTGAAATCAAATTCTACCATCTGCCATGGTGGAATTCGAACCTGGGTCTCCAGAGCATTAGCTGAGTTTCTGGATTAATAATCTAGCAATATTACCACTAGGCCATCACCTCTCCTGATGTAACTATCCTTGATTGTTGTTCAAAACCCCCAGTTTATTAATGTCATCCTTAGGGATGGAACTTTATCGTCCATACCTGGTTTGGCCTATCTGTGAGTCCAGAACCACAACATTGTGGTTGACTCTTTATAGTCCTCTGAAATGGCCTAGCAAACCATTCAGTTCAAGGCAATTAGAGGTGGACAAGAAACATGGGTTTGTCTGTGATATCCACTTCCCACGAAGGAAAAAATTAACTTCAGAAAATAGACATCCACTTGGTTAGCTCACTTGTCGAGGTGGCTAGAGCATTGTACAGAATGATATTTTATCAAAAGCAACTGCAGGTTCAATCCCCTCACCAACTGAAATAGTTCATGAAGGTTTGCCTCTTTGCCTTTCCCATGCTTGAAGTAGAGTGGTACTTCTCACTATATAAAACCAATTGTCTCTAACTCGATGGGAAAGAGATGACCAAAGTCCTTTATGACTTCAGCTCATTATCATGTGCATTACTACAATGCTACCATACCTCAAATATAACTATCTCGAATACGAGATTCATAATAAGCAGGATTAAGGGCAGCTATGGACTTATCTCCAAGCTTATTGCTACCCAAACTGGTTGCTTCTAATAAAATGTTAGCTCCATTTCTCTATCCACAGATGCTGCCAAACCTGTGAGTATTTTCTGTATTTTTTGGTTTTATTTCACATTACTTGAGACTTTTACAACAAAGTGAGAAAGGTTTCATCTTTGGTGGGAGGTCAGGTGGTTCTTGTGTATTGGCGCAAATGTGATGGGCTGAAGGGCCTCTTCTGCACTGTATCATTGTCAACCCAGACGGACGAAGAGGCAATAGTCCAAACGCACCAGACTTCTGCTATAGTAAATAAGAATGTCAAGGTTATCCCATTGTTAGGCCCACTTAGGCATGCTGCTATCCATAGGTATTATCTGGAAACTATTTCCATGGAAAACATTGAGTATATGAATGTGAAAATGCAATGAAATAGTTTCAATTGTCAAAAAAGATGCCACTGATTTCACAATTACTGCCAATGGTGAAGTCCAATTTTTTGAATTGTTCTTCAACTTCTGTGTTACTCCCACTCTAAGTTAGCACCACAATGTCAAAATCAAACCTAATATCACAACATGTCACAAAATAATTTCAGTACTGTCACATCATTATCCATTACAATAGAACTAAATAGTTCTGTGAGGTTGTATGGTCATGCATGCCAGTTTGCAGTGCAATCCCACTGACATACCTGTATAACAAGAAAGATTTGATCTCATTAACCTATCACCAGAAAGCTAAATTAATGAAGACTGATAAATCTGACTATCAGAATAATTATTTGTTGCATAGCATCTAACTCATAAATTGCTGTTACAAATGGAATATAAAGATCAACTCATTCATACAAAGATAAAATTCCCTCTATTTCATCCTCATTTGACTCATACTTTTAGCATCATTCCTAAAGTAATGCTCAAACTGTGAACAAAATAGATGATGGGCAATTGTTCCAAAGCCTCTCCAATGTTATTAAACACCAGCAGCTTGCAGGTAAACAGGAGATGCAAGCTGATGATTCTTCTCCTTTACCGGAACTGAGGCTGGATATTTACTGTCAGAAATTCCAAGCACAAATCTGTATTGCCCTAAATTTGTGCTTTTTAAATTCATTTACAGAAAGTGGGCATAGTTAACTCGGCTGGCACTTATTGCCCTTCCCTAATTGCTCGAGAAGGTGGTGGGGAGCTGCTTTCTTGAAGCGTTACTATCCATGTGGTGCAGGTCCCCCCCCACCCCCTCCCCCCTGCTGTTATGGAGAAGTTCCAGGATTTTGTAACAGTGACAGTGAAGGAATATGTCTAAGTCAGGATGGTGAATGACTTGGAGGGGAAGTCTGGGTGATGGTGTTCCCATGTGTTTGCTGTACTGCTTCAACGTGCTGTATTGAGATCAAGAACCCCAAAAGAATGGGTTTTATTGACATCCTGCCAAAAGTCAGGGCAGGATCTATTTACTCTTTGTTGTCTCTTTTTCCTGATCACAGCCAGTTGGATTGAGAGACTGAATGATAGGCAGGTCAGTATTCAGCACCAGGCCATGGCAAAAGAGGAGGCTGATGGGAGGCCTTGGGACATTTGGGTGGAGATCAAAGACCTCAGGAGGGAAAGATTAGAGGCATTGGCAGAGAACATTAGAGGTGTTATGGAAGAGATTGGAGATGTTGTACAAAAAAAAATCAGAAGAAATTGGAAGCCTCGTTGGAGACGTCAGGAATTACGTGGAGGGGAGATTACAAGGTGGGCAAGTCCAAACAACATGAATGGCTGAAGCAGGGATCATCTTCACACAGAAGGGCTGAGTGTGTGATCCATCTATGTCTCTTCCTGAGATCTTTATCATCACAGAAGCCAAAATATAGAGATTCAATTCAATCCACATGACTTCAAGCAATGGCTAAGTGCGCCTGATACAGTATGTCTAATGGGTCTTGACAATATCCCGGCAGCAATGCCGAAAGCTCGTACTCCAGAACTAGCCGTGTCTCTAGCCTAAGTACAGCTACATCATTGGCATCTATCTGACAATGTGAAAGATTTCCCAGGTATATCCTATCCACAAAAAGCACAGCAAAGGCAATCTACCCTATTACCACCCCATCAGTCTACTCTGAAAGTGATGGAAGGTTTCATTTACAGTGCTATCAAGTGACACCTTCTCCCCAGTAATTTACTTACTGATGGCCAGCTGGATTCTGCCAGGGCCACTTGATGCCCCAGATATTACTGCAACTTTGTCCCAAACAAAAAGCTGAGTTTGATACATGACAGAGTTTTTGCTTTTGGCGTCAAGATTTGACTGAATCTAGCTCAAAGGAGCCCTAGTAAAATTGAAATAAATGGGAACCCATTCACTGGTCATACCTAGCATAAAGAGAGATGATTGTGGTTTTTGAGACCAATCTTCCCAGCCCAAGAACATTGCTGCAGGACATCCTCAGGGTAATGTCCTAGGCTCAACCATCTTCACCTGCTACATCAATGACCTTCTGTTCATTTTAGCTCAACAATGAGGATATTCAGTGATGATTTCACACTGACCAGTTACTTGTGCAACTTTGCAGACAATGGAGTAGTCCATCTCTACATGCAGCAAGACCTTGAAAACATTCAGGATTCAGCTGATATAGTGCAATCAACTTTTGCATTAACAAAGGGTCAGGTAATAACCATTCATAATAACAGAACGTGTTCCTGATTTTCAACAGGATTTCAATCACTAAATCCCCAAATATCAACATCCTGGGTTTCGTCATTGACCAGAAAGTTAACTAGGTGGACTACATGAATATTGTGGTTACAAGAGCAGGTAAGAGGCTGGTTATTCTGCAGCAGAGAATTCACCTCTTGACTCACCAAAGCCTGTCCACTATGTACAAGACACAATTCAGAAGTGCAATGGAATAGTGTGGATCCAACAGCACTCAAGAAGCTCAACATCATTCAGGGAAAAACAGGCTATTCCATTTCCTTTCCTCCAATATAAGTGGTATATGCAGTATGTATCATCTACAAACTGTATGGTAGCAACTCACCAAGGGTTCTTTGATATAATCTTCCAAATTCACAATCTTGACCAGCTGGAAGGATACGAGCAACAGGTGCACGGGAAAACGAAAACTCCATCCTCTTCCAAGTCATACACTGACTTGACTTGGAGATATGTCATTGTTCCTTCACTGTCAGTGTATCAAAATCTCAAAACTCCCTCTCTAGCAGTATTCTGGGTATACAACACCACAGGGACTGCATGATTCAACAAGACAGTTCAACACTACCTTCTCAAGGACAAGCAAGGATGGAAAATGAAGGTCTAGCTTGCCAGCAATGCCCACATTCTGTAAATGTAAAAAGAAGTGGAAAACCATTTACTGCCTAGGTACACCTGGCTTGCCTTCTATTACAGTAAGAAGTCTCACAACACCAGGTTCAAGTCCAACAGGTTTATTTGGTAGCAAAATCCTCTAGCTTTCGGAGTGCTGCTCCTTCGTCAGGTGAGTGTGAGTTCTGTTCACAAACAGGGCATATGAAGACACAAACTCAATTTACAAAACAATGGTTGGAATGCAAATTTTTTTGCTAAATACTAAAAGGCCAAACTAATTCCTGGGTGGGTTATTTGCCTGTAATCCCTCTCTTCTCTCAATTAAAGCAAGAAATGAGTGGATTGCACAAAGCTTTAGATATTTTGTATGTTTTACATACCATCTGACTCAACATGCACACAATATTCTGAGGGTTAAAATCCTCACCCAAACTCTGTAACACCTTCTCCACCACCTCCCATGATGTTTCAGGTCAGTGACCTTTGGTCAGACTGAAATTGTTAAAAATGTAACCATTTCTAGCCAAGTACAGAGGGATAGAAGGTCAGGGAAGAGGTGGAGGGAACAATGAGCGATGTATGAAAGTGTAGAAGGTATAGTGAATGGCCAAATCATTATCATCATCTATTGTCCATAAAAAATAGGAACAGTGTCTATGATCTGAAAGTATTGAAATCAATGGTACATTCAGAAGGTTGTAAAATGCATCAAGCTTCCTATGAATTTCTGCGGAATAGTGTAGGAGGCAGAGAACAGGATTAAGGTGGCAGGCAAGCAGAATCTCAGAGTAACACTGGAGATGTTCAGCAAAGCAATCACTCAGTCTTGGCCTCCCAGCTATGGAATGTACCGCAGCATGAGCAGCAAATACTCTATGCTAAATTGAAAAAAGTACAAGGAAAGCACAGCTTTACTTGAAAAGGAGTGTTTCAGACCAAAGGAGGGAGCTCATGAAACGGCATGTCTTGTGCCTTCTGCATTTGCATGGGAAGGTTCCAGGGGATGGAGAGTAGGGGTTGGGGAAGATGAAAAAATGGATAAAAGAACATAAGAAATAGGAGCAGGAGTAGACCAGTAGAGTACAGATACAACACTGGCATCTACCCAACAATGCGGAAAATTGCTCAGGTATGTCCTGTACACAAAAAGCGGGACAAATCCAACCCAGCCCATTACTGTCCAATCAGTCTACTCTCGATCAGTAAAATGATAGAAGGGGTCATCAACAGTACTATCAAGCAGCACCTGCTCAGCAATAACCTGCTCAGTGATGCCCAGTTTGGGTTTTGCCAGCTCCTGACTTCATTACAGCCTTGGTTCAAACATGGGCAAAAGAGCTGAATTCCAGAAGTGAGGTGAGTGACAGCCCTTGACATCAGGGCTGCATTCCACTGAGTATGGCATCAAGGAGCCCCAGCAAAACTGGAATCAATGGGTATCAGGGGGCAAACTCTCTGCTGGTTGGAGTCATACTTGGTATATAGGAAGATTGTTGTGGTTGTGGAAGGTCGGTCATCTCAGCTCCATGATATGTCTGCAGGAGTCCCTCAGGGGAGTGTCCTAGTCCAACAATCTTCTGCTGCTTCATCAATGACCTTCCCTCCATCATTGTATCAGAAGTGGGGGTGTTCATCGATGATTGCACAATGTTAAACACCACTTGTGATTCCTCAGATACTGAAGAAGTCCATGTTCAAATGCAATAAGATCTGGACAATATCCAGGCTTGGGCTGACAAGTGGCAAGTAACATTTGTACCACACAAATGTCAGGCAATGACCATCCTAATAAGAGACAGTCCGATCTCCACCCCTTGGCATTCAATGGTGTATCCATCACTGAATCCCCTACTGTCAACATCCTTGGGGTTACCATTGACCAAAAACTCAACTGGATTCACCACATAACCACATTGGCTATTAAAGCAGGTCAGAGGCTAGGAATAATACTGTGGTGAGTAACTCACCCCCCTGACTCCCCAAAGCTATCCACTATCCACAAGGCATAACTCAGGAGTGTGATGGAGTGCTCCCCACCTGCCTGGAGGGTGCAGCTCCAACAACACTCAAGGAGCTTGAAACCATCCAGGACAAAGCAGCCTGCTTAATTGGCACCACATCTCCAAATATTCAATCCCTCCACCACCGATGCTCAGTAGCAGCAGTGTGTACTATCTATAAAATGCACTGCAGCAATTCACCAAAGATCTTTAGACAACACCTTCCAAACCCACAACCACTTCCATCTAGAAGGACAAGGGCAGCAGATAAATGGGGACACTACCACCTGCAAATTCCCCTCCAAGTCTCTCGCCATCCTAACTTGGAAATATATTGCTGTTCCTTATCAGTCATTGAATCAAAGTCCTGGAATTCCCTCCCTAATGGCATGGTCAGTCAACTCACAGAACATGGACTACAGCGATTCAAGAAAGCAGCTCACCAGAACCTTCTCAAGGGCAACTAGGAATGGGCAATAAATGCTGGTCAGCCAGCGACGCCCACGTCCCATGAATGAATAAAAGAAAAGACCAAACGGCCTTCTCAGCCTGCTCTACCATTCAAATAAATCATGGCTAACCCTCTACTTTTTTCTGTGCCATCCTCGTATCCCTTGAAGTTTTTGATATTAGAAATTTATCAATCTAAATCCTGAACATACTCAACGACTGAGCCTCTGAAGCAGAGAATTCCAAAAAATTCACCACTTTCTGAGCGAAGAAATTCTTCCTAATCTCAGACCCAAATGGCTTGCCTCATCGTCTGAGACACTGCCTCCTGGTTCTACAGCCTTCCACACCCCTGCTCCACCTACTCCAACCGACCTAACCTGGGACAACATTCTTCTTGCATCTGCCCTGTCAAGCCTACATGAATTTTGTACTTCTGAATGAGATCATTTTTATTCTTTATAAACTCCAGAGAAGAAAGGTACAATAGTCTGGTGAACCATTGGTGCACTCCCTCCATGGTAACATATCTTGCTGAGGTAAGGAAACCAAAACTTCACACAATGCTCCAGGTGCAGTTTCACCACAGCTCCTACATAATTGTAGTAAGACATTTGCACTCCTATACTCAAATCTTCTTGTAACGGTGATACAGAGCAAATAAACCCTTTTGAATGCTGTATGAGAAAGTGAGAGAAAGGGAAGGTGTATTTGATGATTGCATCATGCTGGAAGAAGTGGAAATGGTGCAGGATGATTAATTAAATAGGCTGATGGAGTGGAAGGTGAAGACAAGTGACACCCTATAGCAGTAGTGAAAGAAAGAAGAAGAAGGGGGAGTAAAAGAGCTGGAAATGCATTCCGAGCACCTGCGAAATGCAGAAACTGCAAGGATGGAATAAAATTCTTCCAAGAAGTAGAGTGGGCAGGTCTATGTTAGCAGGCTTAATATGGGGCTATGACTGACAACTATCCCTAGAAGCAGAGAGGGAGAAGTTAAGGAATGGAAAAGAGTCCGAGAAGGGGCAGAAGTTGTGGAAATGCGTTTTATACAAGGTAATCTTTTTTTTTAAAGTGAGCCTGATAATGTAGTAGAAAGGTTCCTTCTTTTGTTGAAAATGTAATAACCCTCATTTGAAGATGCAGGGGACAATCTTACGCTGTGTCTCAGAAAATAATAAATGATAGTTAAGATAAATTTGAGTCTATGAATACCATGAGAAAGGTGTTGTAGAAAAAAAAACTATCATATATTACACTGCTATTGAGTTCATTTCAGCTCATTTTCTCTGCAGCAGTAATTTTATACCCAAACATACCAAGTAACCATCAGGACAAAGTCATTTGTCATTTCTCCAGAGGATCTGAAATAATATAAGGTCAATAATTGTGCTACTCTTTCTGGCAAACAAAGCTGTCTTCTTACCTTTCACTGATTGTCTCTCTTATCCCTAAAAATCTCCATAAAGTCTTCACTCCTACTCCTATACTTCAATATTGGTCTTGATCTTTTCCAAATTAAATCTTATAGCAAGTATCAGTACTAAGAAGCTGTACAGAGTGAGCATATGCCTGTAGCTGGAAATACATTTTACTTTGCATATTGCAAATAATATTATGTTTTTTCAAGTCATATGATGTTCGTTTCAGTTTCTCTCAGTTGGGCTACCAAAAATATTTATAAAAGATAATTTTCCAGTAAAAGGTCCACCTCCTTCTCACCTTCACACTGCAAACAATGTGAGATCACTACCATCCTCCAGCAAAATTAAATACTACGGACAGAAAACAAACCCTGACCACTGCATTATCTGGTGCAAAGTTTCCGTAAGACCTCATTACAAAACATGCAAATGATTTGGAAAACTAGAATATCCTTTTTCTAAAAGGGCATATTTGATTTGGACTGCCAGATGTACTATTTTATGATCATGAATGGAGTTTGGGCACAATCAATTATTTGCCATTTAAGTAGAATATATTGCCACTGTGGCTCTGGAACATAAATGTAATTAAAATCAACACAATAAAATATGCTGACTACCAATTGATAATACATAACTGAAACTTTTTCAGAGATACCATCAGTAGAAGAGCAATGTAAATTGTAATAATTTTGAAGAATGAGAAAATAGAATGCTGCATTAATAATTGGTAATTAAAAGGATATCAAAAGGTTGGGTGGGATGTTTTTCCGTAGCAGTTCGTGCTGCTGTTTGTAGCGGCAATTGTATCTTTACAGGCAAAAATATCTCTTAAAATGTACATTATACCACCAACCCAAAACCATATCGCAAAACTTCACAAAATCAATTGTTTAAATATTTCAGTGAGTAGTATGGCTGTACCAAATTGGAATTCAATTGGAGTTCTGCCAGTCTTAAACTACCAAAAGAATAACAGTGGTCCCTTAGATATTTTATAGAGAATTCCTGAAATTCAAACAACTCATTTTTAAAAATTAATAATATTAATCAGCCACTCTCCCCTACCTTTTTTTGGATCTCTCAAGCCATGCATACTTTACCAACCAAGATAAAGCAAACCCAATTTCTAGGTTTCGGCCAATGCTGTGCAGAGCTTGACATGAGAAGAGGATGAATGTGGTTCAGAATGGATTTCCCCTGACTCCCCCTTTATTTCTGAGAGGAAGCACAATGCATTGTACCTCTTACTGATGACACAGTGAGAATGGTAAACCTTCACAAGGGTATCACAAGTACATACTCATGTTTTATCTCTCGCACAAGCACTCATGTTAACAAGTACCAAAACAACAATATTGTAAAACGGATCCAGTGTACTTGCTTCTAGAGGAGAAAGCTTAATCCTACCAGCTCTCTTTTGGCTACTTCAAGTATTTTCCTCCATATCTTTTTTTTATTCACATTTTAACCAACAAAGCCAACCTATCTTTGTGTGGAAAATTGTGGCAAATAAATCAAAGTTGAATATAATTGGATAAAAATAAATCCAAAAAATAGATTATTAGAAATCAATATTACTATACTGGGTTATCACTGTACCAGGAATCATGTTCTGTTGGAAACTTCTTGGTATATCATGTCACCTAAGGTCTGTTGTATGACAAATTCTTCAGTAAAGGTAAAGTCCCATAGTCCCAGATGACTAGTAGCTGATTTCTCCTTTTGAGGTGGAGAGCTGAGTGGTGGTGATTTAATCTGACAATCACCACACCTCAGGCAAGGGACTAGGTAGGCCTTCATGAATGACCTCAGTTGGTATGACAATTGAAGCCATGCTGTTTGCATCACTCTGCATCACAAACCAGCTGTCCAGCTAACTGACTTTTCAATAAACAACATAGAAGCACAAAATATGCTGGATAAGTGACTGGGATTTACTGAAGAACATACTCAATGATTGAAATAGACTGCAAAATCTTGTATCTTATATTAGGACTGTTTAACCCTCTTCGGTCTTTCCTCCACCATTTTTGCTTTTCATGCACATGGTATCCGTGACAGCACTCAGAATCCATAATGAATATTGAATTCTATTCAATGTTGTTTATCTTCTATTCATTATAAAAAGCATGGTCTTGAACTGGATTTTTCTATTCAGGACAACATGATAAGTTTGGGTTTTATTTATGCTGCATTTTTATATCTGAACTAAGTTTGATAATGCAACATGTCAGAGCAGGTAACACGAAGGGTCACTGCTCCACAGTGTATATTCTTTCAGTTCTTACGATCCAAATGTAACTTCAACTTTTAAATAAGATTTGTATCTTGGTCCTCATTAGAATCTAATGAGGGTGAAATTCACCTGTGGAGAGGGGTGCGATATGGGAGATAACTGATCAGGCCATTCATTCAGCAATTGTGTAGCATTCCTCTGAATCACTGGAATGGAAAAAAAGGGGAAGCAAGATAAATAATGGATAGCAGCTCTACCGCCTCCCATTTTGCATTCTCCTCCCTCTGAAGTTGAATTTCACCCTTAATGAATCAAAATTGTACTCCATTTCAGAATGAATGAGTATATGAGTTTCATAAATTAAGAAAAATGATTTTTGCGCAGCAATTGAGACTGTATCATTATACCAAATTATAGGGTGCTTGGAATCGTAACTGCAATAATCTTGACTCTTCAAACTCAATGCATCTGTCATACCAGCCTTTGAAATAGATGGATACCCAGCACATCACATAACCAGCTCTTTAGTTTATTTGCATATTGTTATACTTCCTCCAATGGTTTTTGCACAACTCTATTTTTCCAATTTTCTTTCTTGGATTTTAGCCAGCTGTTCACTTCTAACCCATAAGTTCCTACTGGACTTTTGCAAAATGTGTGAGCATTTCAAGAAAATTCATCTTTCCTCAGTGTAAATAATGTTGTTTCGAGGGAGTTCTCCTCCTGCTGGGTGCAGCTTTGAATTCTCGCCCACACAATGGCTTCAAACTATCAACTACGTAGCCTTACAACAGGTCATTCGGAACTCAGAGGCAGGAACTCTGTGTTATATTTTTAGAAATCAGTCCTCCATAAAGACTAAAGATTGTTTGCCTTACCCAATTCTTTCAACACATTCCACCATTCAAACCCCATACCAGTGGGCAGCACTTCAGGTGCAGTTTCCATAATACATAATCCTTCAATTACTCCTCCCAGAGATGCTTATCTATGAAGCACATTCAATTAAAATGCAGCAATTGGTGCAATTTTGATTGACAAGACATAAAATCAAGGCAATTTCACCAACCAGGCAAAAGCAAAATTCTGGTTGTCTGATTGAATCTGGGACTTATTGCCAGGTAAAGTTCTTTCAGGGCACAAATACACACATTCGAACATTTTCCTATGATTTCTCCAAATATATCTTTCTCGGTTTAAATCTTTTACTTAGACCATAAAGGCAAATTTTGCCACTTCTTCTCCTGAAGGTTACATTTCAACAATTATCTCTCAACCTTTAATATCAACTCTGATAAATTGCTAACCAAAATATAGCTTAAATTATGTTAAACTAGCTAACAATGTCAGAGAATACTCAATAGCTTACACGTACCTTACATTTTACTAATCTAGGTATCATCCCATCCTTCTATTTCCTTTATACCACTTGGATATCGTGTTGTTCTGTGTCTATCTTTCTAAACAAGACTGTACTTTCCCAACTCTAGCTATATTTAGGCTCCCCATTGATTTTGCTGTTAGCTTATGCAATACATTACCCTCGTGTTTTATACACCTATTGCCTTTCCTACATAACAGAGAAGTGGTTAATTTCATAACTGTCAAAGGAATAAAATCTAGAGGCAAAAATTGCCATGTTCTTATATTAAACTACCATCTGGTAATGCCATGAGACTATTGAATTAAAAGAAAGGAACCCCAGTATCTTTGCTGAGAATGCCACTGGGAATATTGATAGTGACAGTACCTTAGCAGGAAAAGAAAATGTTCAAAATCAATCTATTCACCCAAGCAAGAGAATACAAGTTAGCCAAAGCTGAAAGTGATCTATGGAGAGCACTGCGAGAATAATTCTTGCTTTTTGCCTTTGGCTCCCCGTCCATTAGAACTCTAAATGTCACCCATGATTCAGAAAAAAAATAGGAATTATAGACATTTTCTGTGAGCGAGGTTACTTTTATTTTGTAATTTACAGAACTCGGGCATAATAACTCCTCAGAAAAGTATACAGTGGCATTTAAAATTTAAAGGAGTTATTTTCTGGATTGCCACTTCGTTTTGTATTAACCAAATCAACGCTTAACATAATGTACTTAAGGGCGGTTAGAATTTCAATGGGGAATTACAAAGTCTACCCTGCCTCGATATTTACATAGCACACTGAACGTCTAAAATCTGGAAAACAAACTTCATCCGCCCATGAACTGGGTTTTTGAACCTTATTCAAAAATATCTTGCATGCACCTCAGGCGAACATGGTCAAGACATTATCTTGTTATAATAATTAAATACCCTTTCAATCAAACAAAAAGTTTAAAACACTTATTTTTCATACTTGACCACGGAATATCTATATTACTATTGGTCTGAAGCATCAGTTTTAAGGAGCTTTTGTTTAAATCCTTTTTTTTGGAATGTAAGCATGGGAAATTTGTCACCAATATTCAGGAAGCCTGGCATCATTCATGAGAATATGCACGCTCCTTCTGTCTGAGCTCAGGTGTGTCAACGCCTCTTCTTCCTGCTCTGCTGGGTGTCATTGTCAGAAATACCCTGCAGGTAACAGGGCAACTCAGCTGAAGGGGACTGACCAGCGCCTCCTCCCACCGTCAGCAACTACAACTGCAGCATTCCTTAAAAGTTAAAAAGCTACTGACCGAACCGGCAGAAGCCGAGACAGTCTGCGGGCACGGGGTTGGGTTTACTCGGTTTCAATTTGGTTGTGCAGTCACACTGTAAAGAACGTAAAATTGCAGAACCGATGCAAATGCTGAACCCATCCGGGGCAATGGTCTTATTCCCGGAGTCAACAGTGGTGTCACTTAACTGATCAAAACTGCTTGCTAAGTTAACAAGTCATAAACATACCGACATGCCAACAACGCTTCATTCAGGAAACAGAACATGTCATCAGCGAGTGAAGTGGCTGGAAGTACCAAGCTAGAAGTTGCCATATTAGCACCCCATTGGTGCTGCTGCAATTTGCATCGACATTAAAATTAGCAAGTAGCATTTTAAAGTTAAAAAAACACTTCAATGCGTATGACATTCAGTTTTGCCAATCTGTCGTTTATCTGCAGAAGTAGACCAAAAAAAACACATCTACTGTAAAATACAGCAAAGAGTGTAACTCTCCTTCCTCATATAATGAATAGATCAGTTTTTCAAGGGGTTCAGTTTAAAGATATATTTCAGTTTTTACTTCATTGAGGATTTTACAGCATGCAGCATTATTTGGAACCCTGAGTCAAGCAGGTTACTCTAAGTCGGAATATGTGACATATATTGTGTAGATGTCACCTGCAAAACAAAGTGCATATGTAATCCGGTCATTATGGTACCATCCACACTCACTCATTGAAGCAGACCGTCCTAAATAATAAAAGTACTGCAATGGGCCAGAAACCATATTTTAGGTCCATTCATTGCACAACTCCGATCAACAGGAGCGAGCATGAAGCTCTGTAAATAAATAACAATTTAAAAAAACCCCACAAGACAGATGCCCGCATCGATCTAGAGGACTCGATTGCTCCCTTGCACTGCTTCGGGAGAGGGAGGAAGATTGCAGTTTCAGCACTTCGTATTGCAGGATAGCGCAGAGCTTGGGAAATGATGGCAAAGCTCTGGTAGCTGCCAGGGAAGGAATCCTGTCTGAAAGTATGCCTCGCTCTGTGCCTTCCTCTCCCTGCCCTCGGCTCCGGGACTCTTATGAGCCCGGCCCGCCTGAGCTTCCTCTTTTGCACAAGTGCTGCTGATGTTGTCTACTTACGGGATGCTGCTGCCGCTGCCAGCCCCACGCCGCCGCCGATGCAAATCCAGAAGAGCGCCGTTATCCTGCGCAGGAGAAGCCCCAACATGGTCCAGTTCGTTCAGAAGCGGCTGGCAAATAGAACCGAAACGCGGGCACAACTAAAGGGTGACAGCAGCCTCTTGTCAGTCTGGTGTGTGTGTATCAGAGTCAAATAGGGGGGAAAAAAAAGGTTGCTGCTTGTGAGGCGAGAGCCTGCTGCTCTCTCTCTCTGTCTCTCAGTCAGTCTATGATTAAAATCCTGCTTCCTGTATGTATGTGTGTGTCAGTGTCTCTCCTCCCAGCCCAGCCCAGCCTGCAGCCCGCTCTCCCTCCGCTCCCCTGTTTTTTGCACCGACTGCTGCCACCCACCTCACTGCTCAGCACATCCACAGCGGACCACTCAATCCCGCCAGCAGTAGGGGAGAGTAGGACCACACCGCTGCCCCTTTCTCCCCGCAGAGTGGCCTGACTTTCTCCTACTCATCTCCTTAAACAAATTTTCATTCTGCTCTCACACTGACAGCAGATAGATTGGAAGTCGGGTGTAGTATTACAGTCTATTCCTCTCTTCTTTCTATCTCTCTCCCCCTCTCCAGGTGGCGAATGGTATCGCCCTCCTCTCTTCCCCCTCCCCCTCCGGAGAGATGAAAGCGGAGCGCCGCTCCTCCCGCCCCCCCCTTTCGCCTCCCCAGCGATGTCCGTGCGGTCCTATCGCCCGCCTCTTTTTCACCCAGCTACCAGCTGATTAATATTTGACCGCAGTGTGTTACTGCATAGATTTCCTGGCTGCGTTCAACCTCCCCGCACATCCAGATCAGAGAGAGGGGGTTTGGAATCAAAACACACAGAGCAGTATAAATGAGTGCTGACTGGGGAAGAGGGGGAAAGATGCCCAGCCGAAAACAAGTTCGACACACGCACACACAGACAGTTTTGATACATCGGAATGCATTTTTCCAGTTATTGTACACGCATTGCTCCAGCTGTAATGAAGTATTAAACATGTGGCTCTGTTTCAGAGGTTTCCCACCGGGGGAATGGCGCATTTCAAATGCTGTTTTTAAATTATAGTGATGGGTAACGCTCAAATTAGTATGTGATGGAAGTGAGGAGCTGTGTTTGCTTATGTGTTACATTTTATCTCACACTGGGAGATATAAAGGTTTTGAAACAAGGATGGAGATTGAAAGCAGTTTGGATTTACACTCAGTGTTTTACAGCATTGACGTCAGTCTCCTGCTCGATTTGTAAGTTTCTGCGAGTTTGTTACAAGCTGGGACAGCAGCGAGAGAGATAGAGATTGTCCTGATTTCATTCAAACGGCCCCTCACCACCTGGAGCTCCTTCCACTTCAGGAGTGGATGTTACTTTACTGGATTACGGGTGACTCTGACTTCTTAAAGTCCACCTAAAGCATTTAAAATCAAATGACAAACCGCGTTTCTTTCTTACTTATTTTTAATTATCTCGTGCATGTGCTCCCCAGCTTCACGCAGTTTATTTGTTTTTAGGAAATGATGAAACATCACCAAAATACGAAACATACATTTGGTCTACAGATTCCGCTCCGGTGGTGAGCTGAGCAAAGACAGTCAAAGGTGCATTGGCTTCATGAGCAAGCATTAAGCCACTGAGCAAAATACTGATGAAAAGCCGTTGACCTGAAACGTGAACTCTTCTCTCCATCGATGTCGTCTGACCCGCCGAGTATTTCCAGCAATTTCTCTTTTTATTATTTCAGATTTCCAGCATCCGCAGTATTTGGTATCATGGCCTGGACACGACGTTCTTTGCTTAATTAATTATTTGCATTTTCAGATCCCTTGGTGTCTTGCTATTTAATATTTTAGAGAATACTGATTAAAAATGACCCATTAAATTGTAACCCAGCTTAGAACAGTATTGGTCTGTTATCTGTTGTAGGGTGTTGGATACCATTCGGTAAATCCTAATGAACTTCTTATAATCTTAAGTAGGTTAACTGTATATATTTATGAACAGCAAGAACAATGTATATATATACAATAAAACATTCAAATTAGGGGCTGTCTCTATACTTGCTGGTCCACAGGGCTCTGATCAACACCAGGCTGACCTGCAGGATCATGGATCATGTGTTCTCTTGCATCACTATGTGGAAGGTACTGTACTGAATCCCACTTTTATCGAAGTTGTGCCAGACTCTTAAACTACACCACCCCCGATGTATTTCCAATGTCATCCAATCCAATGTATTTACGCTATTCTACTTTAACCTATTACCTGACATTGTAATTATACCCCATCTCCCTCCTTCAAGTCTCTGAGTTTCAGTGGCTGAAGCAAATTGGAGGCCTTATAACCCTTCCATATCTTGTGTAGCTTCCGTTGTTGCAGATAAACTCTTGATTTGGAGGTTGTTCTGGCATCTTCTCCAATGCCACTATACTGTGAAAATGGGCAGACTAAACATGAGGAGGAGACTCCTTTGGTTTCTCTTGACTGCACCCTCTGGGGTGCCAACCAGGTAGGACTGAGGGTGATCATTGTCCTTTATGATTGGAATCTTTTTTCAGCCTCTGCATTTGACTGCGGGCATCTCAGTGAGCTGATGCTGTTGTGGAAGCCAAATGTGGGAGCCTTAGAATCACATTAAGGGTGGGAAACAGATCAGCATATTTAAATTAACATTTAAATATGCTGAGACCATTTGAGGCTAGATCTTCCCTGCTCCTGGGATTTTCCAACACTGGGATGCAACGGGAGCCCAGCAACAATTACTACTGGTCTCCGCAAACGGAGACCAGATGTGATGGCCATGCAGCGGGGCTTGGAGGTGATTGAAGTTTCTGATAGTCAGGGACATGGCAAGGCACTGCCCATCTGGCTATGACAAACTGCAAGGTTAGTTGGGCGCTGCCAGAGTTTGAAGAGCAATTCCAAGGGGGCTGGGCATGAGAGGGCTGGAGCCTGAGGGGGTGGGGCATGAAGTATGGGGGTCATGAAGACGGTCATGAAGGTGGGAAGTTCATGAAGGAGAGAGTCAAGAAAAGGGGCCCATTGGGAGGGCCCAATGCTGCTGATCCTTGTTGGAAAAGAAATGAGTAAACATCCCTTCAATGAGGTGGGTAGCAGCGGAGATCCCAGATGCCCATGGGGAGAATCCTTAATTTCAATTTGAGATCAGGACGCTCTTCAAAAATAGTGCCCAATCTCTCAGAAGCCCCTCTCAGAACTGGTGCAAACTCACCCCTTTCCCAAGAAGTGTAGGAAAATGAATCACACCAGTTTTCTCATCCAAAATTACTCTTGGGGGGTGAATTGTCCAACCATGCCTATAGATGGGATTGTCTGATCCTGCTCTAGTCAATGGAGCTTTGTGCCAACTTCTCCATTCTCACTGGCAGCAGTGGAGGGGCATAAACAGTGAATCTACCACTTAGTGATTTATTTGGAAAAATTCCACCCAAGTTATTTTTGTTTGAACCAAGATTTCATGGTACCACTACTTGACCTCTGCTGTGGCCACCCTATTGTAGGGTATTAGATACCTTTTGAAAGGTCTTAATGAAGTCTTCAGACATAAATTGAGTTAACTATGTATTTATTAACTACAAGAAGTATGGACATATAAACAGTAAAGATCTCAAGCTTGGGATTCTCTCCATGCTGACTTGTGATCACAACTCTGTTCCAACACTAAACTGCCTCCAGATGCAGGTCATATGTTCTTACATTATTCTGTGGGTTCTATTGTATTCAGTCCCACATTATGCCTATATGTATCAGATCCTTATACTACATTATCTAGCTGTGTGTTTACTGACCATTCATGTGGGCTTTGCTACATGGTCAGTACATGGATACTTTCTCCTGTTATTCTATAAATGACTTACTACAGCCTTGATGCTTTACAAAATGACCTGTCTCAAATTAAAAGTTTCCATGTACTCCAGTCTCATCTGATGACAAAGGTTACTAAAAAGTAACTGCTGATACCAGAATATTTCTATCTGTGCATGCATTCCTCTGTGCCATTGCAGTTTTTGCTACTTTAAACTGTTATAAGAACATAAGAACATAAGAAGTAGGAGCAGGAGTAGGCCATCTAGCCCTTCGAGCCTGCCCCGCCATTCAATAAGATCATGGCTGATCTGTCGTGGCTCAGTTCCACTTTCCCGCTTTCTCTCCATAACCCTTAATCCCCTTGCCTACCAAAAACCTATCTACCCGCATCTTAAATATATTTAGCGAGGTAGCCTCCACCACTTCAACGAGCAGAGAATTCCAGATATTCACCACCCTTTGAGTGAAGAAGTTCCTCCTCAACTCCATTCTAAACTGCCCTCCCCTTATCTTGAGGCTGTGCCGTCTAGTCCTGCTGTCCTTTCTGAGTGGGAAGAACCTCTCCACCTCTATCCTATCCATCCCTTTCATCATCTTATACGTCTCAGTAAGATCCCCCCTCATCCTTCTAAACTCTAACAAGTACAAACCCAGTCTATTCAGCCTCTCTTCATAGCTCAACCCCCTCAACTCCGGTATCAGCCTAGTGAACCTCCTCTGCACTCCCTCCAAGGCCAAAATATCCTTGCGCAAGTGCGGCGACCAAAACTGCACACAGTACTCCAGCTGCGGCCTCACCAGTGCCCTGTACTGTTCCAGCAAGACCTCCCTACTTTTATATTCAATCCCCTTCGCTATGAAGGCCAGCATCCCATTAGCCTTCCTGACCACCTGCTGCACCTGCAGGCTGGGTTTTTGCGATTCATGCACAAGGACCCCGAGGTCCCTCTGCACCGTAGCATGCTGCAGCTTTTCACCCTGTAAGTAGTAGTCCTTCCTACTATTATTCCTGCCAAAGTGGATAACCTTGCACTTGCCAACATTGTATTCCATCTGCCAGGTCCTCGCCCACTCGCTCAGCCTATCTAGATCCCTCTGCAGACTTTCTACACCCTCCGCACAATTTGCTGTTCCACTTTCTTAGTGTCATCAGCAAATTTCAACACCTTACACTCAGCTCCCTCCTCCAGATCATCTATATAAATGGTAAATAGCTGAGGCCCCAGCGCCGATCCCTGGGGCACTCCACTAGTCACCAACCGCCAATCCGAATAGCACCCATTGACACCCACTCTCTGCCCCCTATTTGACAGCCAATCCCCTATCCACGCTAACACCTTATCCCCAACTCTATGCCCCCTAACCTTCTGTAACAACCTTTTGTGCGGCACCTTATCAAACGCCTTCTGAAAATCGAGAAAAACCACATCCACCGGTTCCCCTCCATCCACCGCACTAGACACATCCTCATAGAATTCCAATAAATTCGTCAGACACGACTTCCCCTTAATGAATCCATGCTGCGTCTGCTCTATCAAACAATTCTTCTCAAGATGCCTTGCTATTTCCTCTTTGATGACGGATTCAAGCATTTTTCCTACAACAGATGTTAAACTAACCAGCCTATAATTCTCTGCCTTTTGCCTGCTACCCTTTTTAAACAGTGGCGTAACATTAGCCGTTTTCCAATCTTCCAGCATTTCCCTGGAATCCAGCGAGGTTTGGAAAATAATCACTAAGGCATCCACTATCACCTCCGCCAATTCTTCAGAACCCTGGGATGCATTCCATCCAGTCCTGGGGACTTGTCCACCATCAGTCCCACTAGTCTGTTGAGCACTACCTCTCTAGTGGCAATGATCTAATTCAGGCCCTCAACTCCTACCATCTTTCCATCGTTAACACCCAGCAAACTATTCGCGTCCTCCTCCGTGAAGACCGAAGCAAAAAACTTATTCAAGGCCTCAGCCATCTCCTCATCCCCCACCACTAAATCCCCCCTCTCATCCTCTAAGGTCCAACATTCACCCTAGCCAGCCTCCTCCTCTTTATATATTTATAAAAACTCTTACTATCCTTTTTTATATTTAGCGCTAGCCTAGATTCATAGTCTATCCTTCCTTTCTTTATCAACTTCTTCATCATTCTTTGTTGATATTTAAACTTCTCCCAGTCCTCTTCTCGCCCACTACTTTTAGCCACTCTAAACGCATCAGCTTTTAATTTAATACTCCCCTTTATCTCCTTCATTATCCATGGCTGATTATCTCTTCTCCTATGATCCTTCTTTACCATCGGAATAAATTTCTGCTGAGCACCAAGAAAAATCTCCTTAAAGATCCTTCACTGTTCCTCAGCAGATCTACCTCCCAATCTGCGCCCCCAATCTACATTCGTCAATTCCTCTTTCATCCTATCGTACTCCCCTCTGTTCAAACAAAGGACACAGGTCCGGGATCCTACTTTCTCATCCTCCATCTGCATCAAAAACTCCACCATACAATGATTACTCTTCCCAAGCGGATCCCTCACAACAAGGTCCCTAATTCCACCTGCCTCATTACGTAACACCAGATTTAAGATAGCTCGCTCCCTCGTCAGCTCCAGCACACACTGTTCAAGGAAACTATCTCAGCAGCATTCCAAGAACTCTTCCTCAAGCACTTTCTTTTGTATTCTAAGATGGCCACTAGGCTTTTGCAATGATGCACTAGCCAGTGATAAAGGCTTCTCTTTCTTCCCTGTGTAGACAAGATATTTGTATTAAAATAATTTTCGGAATGCTGTTTGTTGCTCTTTATTCATATCTGTATTTTGTTTTTTGATTTTAAAAAAGTCTTCAAAACTTTATTTTTCAGAGAAAATTGTTGAGAAAACTTACCTAACTTGTTTACCATTGCCTGGGAGAAGAAAATTTTATTCATGTCTGTGACTGGAGTCATGTAAAAAATCAATTGGGTCTCACTAGACTCCACATAAGTACCTGTGAAATTTTTGGCTGCCCCGAAATTTGTTTCTTTGAACATTGTACTTCTCATTTTTTCTTCATGCAAATTACACTATCCTCTCTCCATGCCCCCACAACTCCCAAGCTCCCCCCACTCCTCCCCAACCACTCCCCCTCCCCCTTTGACTACCACCACCACCACCTCGAGTATTACTGATACAGGCCATCATTGTGTATTAACATTTCTCCTTGACTAGAATTTCATCCAACTGGTGCACAATTCCTTGGAAACCTTCCTACATCTTGGCATAGGTTTCTGAAAATATTCTTGAGCTGCTGCGATACAAAATTAAAGTCGATCCAAATAGAAATGTGTAAAGGATGGGATAAAAATTGGAAAAGGATCAGAATCATTTGATGGAGCAAGTTGCAATATCTAATATTTAGATTAAAAGAAATTGCCTTCGCTATCTCAGTAAGAGTCTGATTGATTAAAGCCATCAGATTTTTTTTTTCCCCAGGAATGGGCTTTCATTTAACTGAGTGAAGTCCACATAAATTCAAACTTGGCCTTTTCCTATACTCCAGTACGTAAATTCCCTTGTGCTTCACATTACACTCAATTTCTTCATTCCCAGTCATTATTGCTTTTGTTTGGTTTCAGTGCAATAAGATTTCATCTGAGAACTAATTTCCATTCTTCCAGGCTTACGTTTAATGTGGGACTTATGCTGACCTTCAAACACTTGGGAGGTTTCATTTTGAAGCCCATTCCTTTTATTTGTGCTCTAACCTAGCCAAACTATATGTTGAAAGGCTTGTATAGCACATTGCAGCAGTGGTGCAATCTAAGATTTCTTGCTTATAATTGTTGCTACACTGCTTTTAAATAAGGACAGGAAATTCTTCTACATCTAAGGCTTTATAACTTGCTCCATATAAAATTTTATTCATCAAATTTTAGTGGCCTCATTTCATTTCTGTTATACGAGGAAATTGGCTATATAATCTTGGTTAAGGGAGTGCTGCATTGTTGGCAGTTGCCTCTTTCACAAGATGCTAAATTAAGTTCCATCTGCCTATTCCAGTGTTCAGCAGATATGAAGAATCCTAATACATTTGTCAAAGAAGAGTATCCTGGCTGTAGTTATTGCACTTCAAGAAATTAATCTATCAACTGTTAAGTACTTTGGTACATCATGAGGACATGATAAGATGCTAAATAAATGCTCTTTCCTTTATTCTGAAACAGACCTTTCAATGTCCTAACTTATAAAGGCAATGGAGATTTCCCAGACTTTATATCACGTCCGAAAAAACATCCTCATATTTTCTATTCTTTCTATGAAACATCCTTGATCACTAGTTTTGTGATTTACATTTTTTGGAATTAGCACTTGCAGCATGCCTCATATGAGATGTGAGTGTATATCAGGAAATTAGAGGCAGAGTTTAGTATACGTTGCATGGATTTTTATCCAGGACATAGTGCTCATTTTATAAAATCTACCCTTAAAACTTATAAAAACATCTCTTTTATTGAGAATGGCAACATCCTGCACCTTGAGAAGGTTACACACTAATCATCTCCCTTATCTATTATAAGTTTCCTGTTTCTCCCATATATTCCCTCTCTACAGTGTATTTTGGAGCATACTTTGGTTGGGATGTTTTCCTTGTCTGTTCTGACCTTGCCCACATTTTCAGTTGGTCTATGTTTGCTCCATCTGCTGGCTGTTATTTAATTACCTTTTGTAGTTTTTTAACAAGCTCCAGTCATTTTTTTTGAGCTGTTGCTCAATCATGTGTTAATTTTAATGAATTAGTGTTAAAAGTATTTGGTTGAAATTTTTCTGATTTATTTAAAGTCCCTTCTAGTTTTACCATCCTGTCTGATCCCTAGAAAACATATTTTCAATTCTTACAATGTTTGAATAATTTTTTAACAAAAAATTAAGATCACCTTGACCATATCATTCCAGAATTCTACTAGATTTAGATATGAGTTACAAATATCAACTATGCTAAACTTATTCTGAAGCACTTCTCAGACTTGAGTGTTCTCTCTATAACTGGATCATTTTCACAGGTTTTCTTGAGCTTTTTTTACACTACAAAGCAACTTGTATTTATATCATCCCGAGTCAGATTGCAGAAATGTTATGAAATAAAATTTGATGTCAAGTCATGTAGAGAGATATTAAGGTAGACAACTGGGTCTCAGAGGAAAGTTCAAAGGAATGTCTTAAAGGAGGAAAGAGAGAAGTAGAGTTAGAGAGAAAGTTCCAGAGCTTGTGGCCTGTGCAGCTGAAGGCACAACCACAACTGGTGGAACAATCAACATCAGACATGTTCAAATGAAGTCTGATTTGGAGGAGTGCCGATATCTCAGTGGGCTGTGGGGCTGGAGGAACTTGCAGAAATTGGCAGGGGTGAGGCCATAGTTGGATTTGGAAACAATGATTGCCTAACTGGGAGCCAATGTAAATCAACAAGCACAGGGTTGAAATGATAATGATGTGAGTTAGATTATAGGCAGCAAAATTTTGGATAACTTCAATTTTATGGAGTGTTCGATGGCCAAGAGTACATTGGAATAGCCAAGTCAAGAAGTAATAATAACACAGGTAAGGGTTTTAGCAACAGGTGAACTGTGGCATGGACAGAGCCAGGCAGTTTTGTACATCTGTTATTCTGGAGTGTGGGCATCGTTGGAAACGTCAGCATTTATTGCGCATTCCTAATTGCACTTGGGAAGGTGATAGTGAGCTGCATTTTTGAACTACTGCAGTCCATGAGCTGTTGATAAACCACAATGCCTGTAGGAAGGGAGTTCCAGGATATTAATCCAGTGAAAAGTAAGGGATGATGATATATTTCCAAATCAGGATGGTGTATGGTTTGGAGGAGAACTTGAAGGTTGGTGGATTTGCGGATAGCAATGAGGACCATCAGAGGATATAGCAGAATATAGAACAGGGAGATGGTAGATGGAGTTTAATCCGGACAAATGTAAGATAATGCATTTTGGAGGGTCTAATACAAATGTAAAATTACAGAACCCTTAAAAGTATTGATAGACAGAGTGATCTGGGTGTACAAGTACACTGATCACAGAAAGTGGAAATGCAGGTGGGGATGATAGTCAAGAGGTCATACGGCATGCTTGCCTTCATCAATCAGGCATTGAGTTTAAAAACTGCCAAGTCATTTTGTACCCTAATAGAACCTTGGTTAGGTCACACTTGGAATATAGTGTTCAATTCTGGTCACTGCACTACCAAAAGGATGTGGAGGCTTTGGAGAGAGTGCAGAAAAGATTTACCAGGATGTTGCCAGGAAAGGAGGGCCTTAGCTATGAGAGGAGATTGGAGAAACTTGGCTTATTCTCAATAGAACGACAGAAGCTGAGAGGCGATCTGACAGAAGTTTATAAGATTATGAGGGGCATGGACAGAGTGGATAGTTAGAAACATTTTCCCACGGTGGAAGAATTAATTATGAGAGTGTATAGGTTTAAAGTGCAAGCGGCAATGTTTAAAGGAGATGTACGAGGCAAGTTTTTTACACAGAGGGTGGTGGGTCCCTGAAACTCACTGCCGGGGCAGGTATGGAAACAGATATGATGGTAAGTTTTAAAGGGCATCTTGACAAATATATGAATAGGATGGGAATAGAGGGATGTGGTTCCTGGAAGGGTAGGGATTTTTTAGTTCACATGGGCAGCATGGTCGGGGCAGGCTTGGAGGGCTGAAGGGCCTATTCCTGTGCTGTCACTTTCTTTGTTCTTTGTTCTTTGATGGTGGTGATGTTTCTACGCAACTGCTGCCTTTGTATTTGTAGGTGTAGCGTTCATGCATTTGGATGGTGCTGTTGAAGGAGGCTTGGCGAGTTGCTGCAGTTATTTTTGTATATTGTACATTCTATTGATATTGTACAGGTGGAAAGAATAAATGTTTTAAGCTGGTGAATAAGGTGCCAATGAAATGGGCTGCTCTATCCTGGGTGGTGAGGAGCTCCTTGATTTTGTTGAATCTGCACCCATCCAAGCAAATTGAGAATACAGTTGTTTGTAAATGATGGACAGACTTTGAGGAGTCAGGAAATGAGTTACACCCTGTAGAATTCCCAGGCTCTGACCTGTTTGTGTATTTATATGGCTGGTCTAGCTCTGTTTCTGATCAGCTGTAAATATTGTGACTGGAGGGTTGAGCAATGATTATACCATTGAATGTCAAGGGAGATGGGTCGATACTCACCTGTTTGAGATGGTCATTGTTGGTGTGTACTGCAGGGAGACAATGGTATAGTAGTGCTGTCATTGGATTAGTAATCCAGAGAAATAGCTCTGGAGAACTGGGTTGAATCCCTCCACGGCAAATGGTAAAATTTGACTTCAATAAATGAAAACTGATTTAATGATGATCATGAAACCATTGCTTAGCAAAGGAAATTTGCCATTCTTACCTAGTGACATGTGACTCCAGATCCACAGCAAGTCTTAAATGCCATCTGAAATGTCCCAGCAAGCCACTCAGGTGATAACAGAGCTGTCCTCCGCTGTGATGACTTCTCAGCATAAAGTAGCAGTAACCAGCCAGGTTCAGACAAGAAGAATAAGAATAAAAATACACAATGCTACAGAGGGTCATTCAGTTAATCAAGCCCACAATGTATGTACAACCGTCCAGAATCTATGCCACATATTTATTGCACCAAAGAAGTGTTGCAAAATATTTAGATCTTTGTTGAAAGATTATCTCCATCTTTGTTGTGACGTCTCACTTTAAGGACCTTGAATTATGTTTTTGTACCTCCTCAACCTCCTCTCTATTTCCTCAGCACAGAAGCTTTCTTTCACAAGTATTCTCAAACTGTAGGTTCCATTGTCATGTAGTCAAAGTTTCAACAACCATCTGCCAAAAAATTCAAAATCATCTCTGTTGTTTAATTATATTATTTAAAGTATTAAGTATTCCTGGTACCAGTTCACTGGGAAATTGACTTAGTGGAATTTAAGGGAAATACCTTGGAAAAGTTGACCATATTCACCTACCCCTCTTTTATGTTTAATGAGACAGGTTTTGGGAGACTGGCAGCAAGACCTGATAAAATCATTGGGCCAAGTTTGAGCAGGATTGTAGTGATTAACCAATTCATCCCATTTTTTTAAACTGCCTCAGCACCATCTCAAAATGAATGCTTCATCACAGGAACATCTAGTCCATAGCAAACTTGTCACATCCTCCTGGAATGCCTGAAGTGTTTCACAACAAATTTAGTACTCTTGAATTACAAGCATTATTGTAATGGAGGTGAATGTGACAACAAGGCATGAATCAAGGACTCACCAGCAATATCTGAGATGAATGACCTATTAATACATTTTTGCTATTGTTGGCTGAGGAAAGAATGCAAACCAAGATGTTGAGAGAGCTGTTTTGCTTTTCAAGTAATGTCTTGGGATTGATTATGTCATCAAATCACCTGAACTCTGAAGCAGACAGCAACACTGGTAGTTGTTTATCTTTGTTTGGATGTTAAGTATTGCGTGGGCAAAATATAGACAGGAACATCTGGCAGGTGCGTTCACATGTCGATTACTGAATATGTTGGATTTTTCTTCCATTTATTGACTAGAAGGATGAGATTCCTTTATGGTCTTATCCATAGAATCCCTGCAGTGCAGACGGAGGCCATTTCGCCATTTGAGACTGCACTGACTCTCCAAAACAGCATTCTATCCAGTCCCGCACCCCTATCTCCATGGCATGCACACTTACCATTGCTAATCCATCTAATCTACACATTATTTGACACCAAGGGGCAATTTAGCATGGCTAATCCACCTAACCTGCACATCTTTGGACTGTGGGAGGAAACTTGAGCATTTGGAGGAAACCCACACAGATACAGGGAGAATACGAAAAGTCCACACAGACAGTCACCCAAGGCCGGAAACGAACCCGGGTCCCTGGTGCTGTGAGGCAGCAGTGCTAACCACTGTGCCACCATGCCGCCCGAATAATCCATCTGTAATACTTCCTGCCAAATATGCATTTGGAACTTCACTCAACACGATGACCTACCTTCCAAATCCCAAGATTTCACTCAAAGCCAGCATCCCAACACATCTTCAATACTGCACTTAATTGCTAGTTTTAGAGAGGCTTAAATCCAAGCCTTTTGTCTAAAAGATGGACACATTATCAACTACACAAAAGCAGGATATGTAAAGTGGCAAGGGATAGTGGTAGAACAGATGCCTGAGAAGTTTTCAGGATCCAGCAAAAAAAGGGTAAAGAGTTCATAAGAAGGGAGAAGTTTAATTTTGAGAGAAAAGTTACATGCAGCATTAAAACAAATAGTAAGAATTTAAATGGATACATAAATCAGAAAAGGCTATAGTAAATGTAGGATCTCTACTGAATGAGGCAGGTGAATCAATAACAGCAAGCAAAAAAATAATGAATATGCTAAATACATTTTTTGCATCAGTCTTCACCATGGAAGACATTGCAAAGATCTCTAGGTAATCAAATGACTGATTTCAAATAACATGGTAGAACTTAGAAACATCTCAATCTCAAGTGATAGAGTGATGATGTGGAGATGCCGGTGTTGGAATGGGGTTTACAAAATAAGAAGTCTCACAACACCAGATTAAAGTCCAACAGGTTTATTCAGAATCACAAGCTTTCGCAGCACTGCTCCTTCATCATCATCATCATCATTATCATCAGGTGATGAAACAGCAGTGCTCTGAAAGCACATGATTCCAAGTAAACATGTTGAACTTTAACCTGGTGTTAAGGAATAGAATAGTAGAGAAACTCAACTGGCGAAACCCAAGAAAGTCACCAGGACTCAATGAAGTGCATGCTAGAGTATTATTCGAAGTGGCTGCAAAGATAGTAGATCCATTGGTTGAAATTTTTCGTAACTCACTAAATTCCAGGAGGGTACCAGCAGATTGGAAAACAGCCAATGTGACATCCTTGTTCAAAAAGAGGAAAAGGCAGAAGGCAGGGAAATATTGGCCAGTTAGTTTAACATCTATTATTGGCAAGATGCTAGAGTCAATAATCAAAATGGAAATAGCTAATCATTTAGGAAAGCTAAACATAATCAAATCTAGTCAAATGGTGATTCGCACTGCTCTCTCACAGTGCCTGGGACCTGGGTTCAATTCTGGCCACAGGTGATAGTCTGTGTGGAGATTGTACATTCTCCCTCTGTCTGCGGGGGTTTTGTCTGGATGCTCCAGTTTTCTCCCAGAGTTCAACGATGTGCTGGTTAGCTCAATTGGCCATGCTAAACTGCCCCTTAGTGTCAGGGGTATTAGCAGGGAAAATATATGGGGTTATAGGGATAGGGCCTGGGTGGGATTGTTGTCAATGCAGGCTCATGGCTTCCTTCTGCAGTGTAGGGGTTCTATGGTTCTAGTCATCATGGTTTGATGAAAGATAGATCATGTTTTACAAATTTGTTTGAATTCTTTGAGGATATAACAGACAGAACAGACGTAGTGTATTTAGTTTCCAAAAGGCATTTGACAAAGTGCTACATAAAAGGCTGGTACGCAAAGTAAAAGTCAATGGAATTGGAGGAAGTGTATCAGCATGGATTGAAAACTGGCTGTCAGATTCAAAACAGAGAGTTGGAATAAATGGGTCCTTTTCAGAGTGGAATGGAGAACTGCAGGGATGTTCTTGACCCACGGTTATTCACTATTTACATTAATGACTTGGCAAAAGGAACTGAATGTAAGATTTCCAAATTTGCCAATGAGTCATAGCATCATAGAGGTTTACAGCATGGAAACTGGCTCTTCAGTCCAACTTTTGTTTTAAAACCCCTAAGCTAATTCCAATTGCCCGCATTTGGCCCATATCCCTCTATACCCATCGTACCTGTGTAACTATCTAAATGCTTTTTAAAAGATAAAATTGTATCCGCCTCTACTACTACCTCTGGCAGCTTGTTTCAGACACTCACCACCACCTGTGTGAAAAAAATGCCCCTCTGGACACTTCTGTATCTCTCCCCTCTGACCTTAAACCTATGCCCTCTGGTTTTAGACTCCCCTACCTTTGGGAAAAGATATTGAACGCCTATTTTGTCTATGCCCCTCATTATTTTATTGACCTCTATGAGGTCACCCCTCTGCCTCTTAACTCCAGAGAAAAAAATCCCAATCTGTTCAGCTTTTCCTTATAACTCAATCCATCAAGTCCCAGGAGCATCCTAATAAATCTTTTCTGCATCTTTCTAGTTTAATAATATCCTTTGTTTAATAGGGTGACCAGAATTTCACACAGTATTCCAATTGTGGCCTTACCAATGTCTTGTACAACTTCAACAAGACATCCCAACTCTTGTATTCAATGTTCTGACCGATGAAACCAAGCATGCCGAATGCCTTCTTCACCATCTGTGACTCCACTTTCAAGGAACTATGAACATGTATCCCTAGTTCTCTTTGTTCTGTAACTCTCCCCAGTGCCCTAACATTAACCGAGTAAGTCCTGCCCTGGTTCAATCTACCAAAATGCATCACCTCGCATTTGTCTAAATTAAACTCCATTTGCCATTTGTCAGCCCACTGGCCCAATTGATCAAGATCCTGTTGCAACTGGAGATAACTTTCTTCACTGTCCACTATGCCACCAATCTTGGTGTCATCTGCAAACTTACTAACAATGCCCCCTATATGCTCATCCAAATCATGAATATAAATGACAAATAACACTGGGCCCAGCACTGATCCCTAAGGCACACTGCTGGTCACAGGCCTCCAGTTTGAAAAGCAACTCTCTACAACCACCTTCTAAGCCAATTTTGTATTCATTTAGATACCTCACTCTGGATCCCATAAGATTTAACTTTATGCAACAACCTACCATGCGGTACCTTGTCAAAGGCTTGCTAAAGTCCATGTAGACAACATCAACTGCACTGCCCTCATCTACCATCTTGGTTATCCCTTCAAAAAATGCAATTAAGTTTATGACACATGATTTTCCACTCACAAAGCCATGCTTACTGTTCCTAATCAGTCCTTACATCTTTAAGTGCCTGTAGATTCTGTCTGTCAAAATACCTTCCAACAATTTACTCATCATAGATGTGAGGCTCACTGGTCTGTAGTTCCCAGGCTTTTCCTTGCAGCCCTTTCTAAACAAGGACACAACATTTGTCACTCTTCAATCTTCAAGCACCTCACCCATGACAATTGATGATTCAAATATCTTGGCTAGGGGACCCACAATTTCCTCCCTAGCCTCCCACAAAGTCCTGGGATACACTTCATCAGGTCTTGGGGATTTATCTACCTTGATGCGCTTTAAGATTTCCAGCACTCCCTGCTCTGTAATATGTACACTCCTCCAGACATTACTATTTATTTCCCCAAGTTCCCTAACACCCTTGCTTTTCTCAACAGTAAATACTGATGAGAAATATTAATTTACGATCTCACCCATTTCTTGTGAATCTGCACACAGACGACCTTGTTGATCCTTAAGAGGCCCTACTCTCTCCCTTGTTACTCTTTTGCCCTTTATGTATTTGTAGGAGCTCTTTGGATTCTCCTTTGCCTTATCTGCCAAAACAACCGCGTGTCTCTTTTTTGCCCTTCTGATTTTTCTCATAATTCAAGGGTTTCACTTGATCCCAGCTGCCTATGCATGTCATGTTCCTCTTTCTTCTTCTTGACCAGGGCCTCAATATCCCGAGTCATCCAGAGTTCCCGACTTCTGCCAGCCTTGCCCTTCTTTCTAAGAGGAGTGTGTTTACCCTGAATTCTGGTTAACACACTTTTGAAAGTGTATCACTTACCAGACGTTCCTTTGCCTTCCCACAGACTGCCCCAATTAACTTTTGAAAGTTCCTGCCTGATACCATCAAAATTGGCCTTGCCCCAATTTAGAATTTTAACTTTTGAGCCAGACCTATCATTCTCCATAGCTATCTTAAAACCAACAGAATTATGGTCACTGATCCCATAGTGATCCTTCACTAACACTTCACCTGCCCTTCCTTTTTTCCCAAGAGAAGGTCAAGTTTTGCCTCCCCTTTTGTCGGGCCATCCACATACTGAATGAAAAATTCCTTCTGAATACCCTCAACAAATTTCTCTCTATCCAAACCTTTAATGCTATGGCTGTCATAGTCAATGTTGGGAAAATTAAAATCTCTGACTATTACCACCCTGTTTTTCTTGGAGCTATCTGTAATCTTAAATATTTGCTCCTCAATTTCACACTGATTATTTGGGGGCCTGTTGTACAACCCTATCAAGGTGATTTCCCTCTTCTTATTACTCAGTTCTACCCATATAGACTCAATGGTCGAACCCTTAGATGTATCCACTCTCAGTAATGCTGTGAAGTTTTCCCTAATCAAAAGTGCAACTCCCCCTCTTCTCTTACCTCCTGTTCTATCTTTCCTATAGCATCTGTACCCTGGAACATTGAGCTGCCACTCCTGTCCTCCCTTAGCCATGTTTCAGTAATTGCTATAATATCCCAGTTCCGTGTACCTATCCGTGCTCTGAGTTCATCTGCCTTGCCCATTAAGCATCTTGCATTGAAATAAATGCAGTTTAATCAGGACTTCCCTTGCTCTCTGTCCTGCTTTTGCCTGACCTGTCTCGTACTAGGATTACTGACACTGCTTTTACTGACTCTGCCTTTACATAATCGTATTGAATAGCGAGCAGGCTTGAAGAGCCTGGTGGCCTACTCCTGCTTCTATCTCTTTTCTTCTTGTGACAACAGATGGCCCAGAATCTCTGTAAAAATAATTGCAATTTCAAGCTAACTTTACCAGTGTGTTTAAAAACCCAGCAATTTATAGCAAAGAAGCTAAGAGTTCCGATTTTCCATAAATTGCTGCACAATTTGAAATGTTAGACTTGCCAGGATAAAAAGAGATTACTATTTTGCAAAGGTTACTTTTGCGTATTATTTTAAAAATGCTGGGTTTGACCATTAATGCAAATTAATCTCACTGCAACCATTCAGAGTAAACAGTTTATGATGTAAGGACACTGTTGATGAAATGTCAGTCATCGCTGTTTGATGGATCTTGTTGAGTGCAAATTAGTTGCCGTGTTTCTTATGTTACAACAGTGAATGATGAGGTAACAGAGAAGATCAATAGTGTGGTAGGTGTTGGATATATGGACTTTGTGAAGGCATTCAATAAAGTGCCAAATGAAGCTTATTAATAAGATGGAAACCCATGGAATTAAAGGCAAGGTGGTGGTACAGAAACAATCAGTATAGGATTAGCTGATGAATCCACAATGAATGGATATTTTTCTTACCGTAAGGTGTCTTGCATTGGTGTTCCCCCCATTTGATGTCCATTACTCATTTTAATTTTTGTAAACAAATTAGAAGAGGGGTAACAAGAAGCCATATAACATTTGGAATGTGGCAAAGCATAAGGGCAATAGTTACATGATAACACAAACAGGATGGTGAAATGGGCAAGAACATAGCTCATGAAGTTCAATGTGGAGGGATATGAAGTAATGAAAATGACTAATAAGGTAAGACACTCTACTCTAATTGGCATGATTTTCATAGGAGACCATTCAGCTCATCAAACCGACATCTACAACAATCCCACCTAAAACCTATCCCCGTAATCCAATGCGTTTACCTTGCTAATCTCCCTGACATTAACGGGCAATTTAGCCTCGCCAATCAGCCTAACCTGCACGTTTTTAGACTGTGGGAGAAAACCAGAGCACCCAGTAGAAACACACGCAGACATGGGGAGAACTCCACACAGGCAGTGACTCAAGTGGGAATCAAACCCACGTGTCTGACACTGTAAGGCAGCAGCAGTACTAACCGCTGTGCCACTGTGCTGCCCTGAAAGTGTAGATAAGCAAAGAGACCTCAGTGTCCATACATACAAATCCTTAGAGATGACAGGGCAAATTGATGAGATAATTAAGCAAGGGTTTCTTCGATCTATAAATAAAGGAATACAGCAAAATTTAGAAGCAAAGAAATTGTGCTAAGAAGTAATGAATCATGAGTCAGGCCTTAGCAGAAGAGTTGTAAATAATTCTTGGTATTATCTTCAGTAAAAATGTAAAGGGTACAGGGAGGACATGAGGGCAGCACAGCGCACAGTGGTTAGCACTGCTGCCTCACAGCACCAGGGAACTTGGTCCAATTTCTGGTTTGGGTCACTGTGTGGAGTTTGCATGTTCTCCCCATGTCTGCATGGGTTTCCTCTGTGTGCTCCAGTTCCCTCCCACAGTCTGAAAGACGTGCTGGTTAGGTGCATTAGCCATGGCATATTCTCCCTTGGTGTACCCGAGCAGGAGATTGAGTGTGACAACTAGGGGATTTTCACAGTTTTCCTGCTGTGACAATAATAATAAAATGAAGAAAGTTCACTACAATGTTACCAGGGTGGTTTAGTTCAGCTCTGAGGAAAGGCTGTAAAGGTTGGAAATCTCCTCCTTGGAACAGAAAAGGCCCAAATGTGGTATAATAAGGTTTTCAGGATCACATGAGATTTTGATAGAGAAGCTAGTTGGTCAATAATTAGAGATAATGGGCAGAATTTTCCCAATGGGTGTCACAATGGCGAGAATGTTGGCGTGTTTGATGTCAGTCTCAGGTGCACTCGGCATCAAGATGTTTCAACACTCCATACACTAAAGAGCTGTCACCTGGAATATGCCATCATGGAGGCTCCAGGCGCATAACCTGCCCCCAGTGGCCACAGCTGTGCACTGTTAAACAAAGAGAGTGGCATTGAAACACTAATCATCCACCCATAGTCAGTTACACCAGGAAGATGGCATCACACAGAGCACTCCTACATAGAAACATAGAAACAAAGAAGATAGGAGCAGGAGGAGGCCATTTGGCCTTTCGAACCTGCTCCACCATTCATTACGATCCTGGCTGGTCATCCAACTCAGTAGCTTAATCCTGCTTTTTCCCCATAACCTTTGATCCCATTTGCCCCAAATGCTGTATCCAGCTGCCTCTTGAGTACTTTTGATGTCTTGGCACCAACTACTTCCTGTGGAAATGAACTCTTTGGGTGAAGAAATGTCTCCTCACCTCTGTCCTAATGGTTTACTCTGAATCCTCAGACTGTGACTCCTGGTTCTGGACTCCCATACCATCGGGAACATCCTCTGTGCATCTATCCTGTCTAGATCTGTTAGAATTTTATAAGTCTCTGAAGTCCCCCCTCCTTCATCTGAATTCCAGCAAAAACAATCCTAACGAGATCAAGCTTTCCTCAAATATCAAGTCAATCTCTCCTTACTCCTACTCCTACTCCTGCTCCTATTTCTTATGTTCTTATGTTCTTATACAGTTCACCAAAAGAGAGTTAGGACCCCATGGAGAAGAGGTGGACCATCTTGTACCTTCGAGAGGGCGGAGGACCCAGGAGTCGGGATAGCAATGTGGCCTGGGATGCGGTGGGAGTGGCAGTCAATGCCCGCACACTGACACAGAGACTCTGTGGCCAGTGCCACAAGAAAATGAACAATCTTAAGGGTAAGAGTGAGTTTCCATCCCATCTTGTTTCCTCCCCTCGCCCCCCACCCCTCCATTCAGCATCTCCTCCCCCCACCCCAGCATCATCCTTAAGCCCCTGTGGTAGCCCTGTCACAACCCCAGCCTGCCAAGACACAGTGCCAACAGATGCCAACTGCCCCCTACCCATCCTGACACCCCTATAGCTTTGTAGCCATCAGACTTTCAATCACCCCCTTCTGTGATGCAGGGTAAGATAGCATGTATTTGAAGGGAGCAAGAGAGGGCTTGTGGTAGAGATCTGAGCCGCATCTCCTAACCCCCTTCAAGGAGTGAGATGTGGAGCTCTCATGGGAGGCAGCAGGAATTGTAGTGCGCGGGACAGAAAGTTCAGCACACCATTTAAAAGGTCCATTGACTTCAGGAGGGAATTTCCAGCCTTGGGGTTTACACAGCTGAAAAATCCCGCCCAGATTAGGAAGACTTTAGAGTGATATAACAAGCCAGAGTGTGTACACAAAGATACTTGCTAGCATGGGTATGACCGCGACTAATGCTACTGTCAGTGACATAGCTGAAGCCATCGAGGGTGACGATTATATTCCTACCAAATCCACCTTCTCATATCCCACCCCCCACTCATCCTGCAATTTATTTATTTATCTATTAATTAAATTCATTTTGTCGCAGCCTGGCTTGGCCAGCATTTATTGCCCATCCCTAATTGCCCTGGTGTTACAAATTACAAATAGCGTAACCATGCACTGACTTGTTATGACCCTCTGGAGACCAATGGCTTTTAAAAAGATAACCAAATTGCTGGTGGCTGACTTAAAGGAATTGAATTTTTGAGATTTTTACTGTTAAAGACAAACAAAAAATGACTAGTCAATGTGACTAAACGTTATTGAGTATGGAACTTGTACTATAATAAACAACAAAAAAGGTAAAACCCCCCCCCCCCACTTTTAACTTTTTAACGTGAGTGAAAACTTCATGGCAGTTATACTTCACTATCCCTCTTTGTAGAATTGCAATTTTTAAGGGAATCAGTTGAACAATGGTACCAAATGGCTTCCTTGGCCTTGTTAGTTATTATGCAATGGTCACTGTATAAAAATGGTCAAGTTAAACCAAAACCTAAACATCAAGGCTGACATACAACTCCCTCCCAATTTGAGGATGAAATATAGTTGCATAGTTATCTGGATGTTCGAGTAATCATTAGCCAATTTTTGGCTCTCAGTAGGATTTCCCTGTTTTCTTTCTCTTTCTATGACCCAAACTCCAATTTCAACAGGATTAAGCAGATGTTGTACTTCAAAGACATAAGTCCCTGCTTGTGCAACAATTCACCATCCCGTGTTGTCCTTTACTTTGCTTCGGTTAGTTTAATGATTCAACATCTTTACTGACAGAAGGGATTCTTATATTCTGCCCTGCTGACTCAGCAAATACTTAACAGCCAGTGTGTATGTCAGTGTTACTATATTACCAAAACAAATTCATTGATATTCTATTCTCAATCCCTTTCTAGCCTCACGAGATCCAATTTTATTCATCTGTAGCCCAGGCAAGTTCATCACAGAAGATCGCAATGTCACAATTATTACACTGGTGTCAGCCCATTGACTGGGCATGTACATAACCTTTTCAGCACTATTCCCAACAAATATTGCAACTGGGTGAAAGAAAATTCCACACATGGAACACTGAAAAGTTTGGGTCCCCTTATCTAAGGAAAGATATACTGGTATTGGAGGCAATCCAGAGAAGGTTCACTAAGTTGATTCCAGGTATGGAGGGATTTTCTTATGAGGAGAGTTGGTTGTGTCTGTATTCATTGGTATTTAGAAAACTGATTGTCAACCTTATTGAAATGTAGAGGAGTCTCGGGGGCTTGACAGCATACATGTTGAGAGAATGTTTCTTCTTGTGAGAAACTCTGGGATCCGAGAGCATGATCTCAGAATATGGGGTTGCCCTGTTAAAACAGAGGTGAGGAAGGGTCCCTTCTCTCAGAAGGTAGGTTAGTCTGTGGAATTCTTTATCACAGAGAGCTGTACAGACTAAAATGGAGTTTTATGAGAATGATTCTAAGTGTCCAGCAAGCATGAAAATGGGAGAGTTCTTGGTCTGTTTTTTGGGTGAGCTTTCATGCCTAATGTTAGGTACTTAGACATTGAAAATATGGGCTAGACCATTTGTAGCTGCTGCAGGCACTGGGCCAGGTTTAATTTGCTAGCCAGCCTGCAGAGGGAACTATTGCGCATGTGCATACCTCTGATTCTGCACATGCACAACTTCAACAGCAGAGATCTGACAGACAGACAGAGAGCTGTCAGGTCCCTGCAGATACATGTAGCCTCACAAATTCTTCTCCCTAACCCCACCAAGGGCTCGTGACCGATTTCAAGCCCCACACCACAAGGGCATGTAGCCATGCTACCCTATCCCCCCAACACCCAAGTTGATCATGCCTCCCCACCTCCCCAGTTCGATCACCTGCAGAGTGGCAGTAGTCCCCTTCCCATGCCCCGATCCAATCACCTGCAGAGTGGCAGCAGGCACTCCCCCCCACGCTGGTCTGATCACAGGCAGAGTGGCACCTTCAGGTCCTGCTACCTTCAGGTCCCGCCCCCACCTGCTCCAGCACTTCAGGCCCTGCCCCATAGGCCCTGCTCATGCCCCCATAGGCCCTACCTGAGAACTGCCTAGGGTCCCAGGCTGGCAGTGCCAATGTGCCAGGGTGGCACTGCCAGGCTGGCACTGCTCAATGGCTACCCCCTCTTGCCCTCAGCCTTCCTCAGGCAGTCTCAATGGCCTCCAATTCCACTCGTACAGCCAACACGATTATTCCCTATTCATGGGGAGCAAGTGTTTTCCTCGCAAGCGAAAACCTCTCCCAATGAGGTCATAAAGACAAGCGAGCACAGATGATTCTGCACCGGGCTCACTAAATAGATGTAAATTACATTTAAATGAATTTGAATAAATCGTTCAGCCTCTTATCCATTTCTGGCGAGAGGCCAACTGTGCCAGAAATCGGCATATTGAAAAATTGCTCAAGCCGAGAAATCAACGTGATCCTAATCTCTCGACTCTAGTACAATTTTACCAGCTCGCTCTGCCCGTCAATGGGTGAGGTGAGCCAGTAAAATCCTGGCCTGAGTCTTTAAGTATATTCAAGGCTGAGATGGCCAAATTTTTATCAGCCAGGGAATCAAGGGTTATGGGGATAAGGCAAGAAAGTAGAGTTGAAGATTATATCAGATCAGCCATGATCTCATTGAATGGTGGAGCAGAATCAGTGGGCCGAATAGCCTATTTCTGCTCCTATGTCGTATGATCTAAAATGTGAACCTAGATTGCTATCTATCTGTAAGTATTCCCCACCTACAGATTCACTCACTCGATGACATTCTTTTACTAAAGAGCGGATAAGTCTAAATTATTGGCTTGTGGTAAGTACACATGTTTCAACTAACAGATTGTTTGTGGATGTAAAAGATCCTCCAGATTGCTCTACTTATATCCAACTTGTGGATAGTTCCTCATGAGTATTATTCACTGGCACAGTGGTTAGCATTGCTGCTTCACAGGAACCAGGAACCCGGGTTCGATTCCCAGCTTGGGTCACTGTCTGTGTGGAGTTTACTCCTTCTTCCCATGTCTGCGTGAGTTTCCTCCCAGTGCTCTGGTTTCTCCCACAGTCCGAAAGCTCTGCTGGTTAGGTGCATTGGCCATGCTAAATTCTCCCTCAGCGTACCCAAACAGACGGCGGACTGTGGTGCCTAGGGAATTTTCACATTGCAGTGTTAACGTAAACCTACTTGTGACACTAGTAAAAAAATAAAGCTGGTAATTGTCCCAATCTAAATTTTCATCTCTTTTGCTTTAATTTTACTCATTCTGATGTTTGCCAGAGTCTTTTAATTCCATCCTAAAAAAACAGTTTCTTTTACAATCAGTTTCTCAATGCAGTTTGTGTCAGTGCCTTGATTTAAAAACATTGGGTCCAATTTTCCTGGCCTGCTGCATTGCTTGAGTAGTGGCATTGTTCAGGAAATGTCAGCAGGAGGGAAAAGAACAGGACTTTTCCTACATCCATTGTTTTGGATGTAATCAGCCTCGCACCAGGGAGCAGCACAAGGCTAATTACAATATGCAGAAGCTGCTCAGCAACTATTTTGTGAACCTAGGACACGATTGTCTGAGCTCACTAAAGTTTATTTTTTTAATTTTTTACGATGAAAATCCCCTCAGTTGGAGGTGCATACCAGCAGGGATCACGTCTGGCCCTCATCAATGGGGACCAGATATGATGGCCTTGCTGTTTCGACCAGAGGCCATTGAGGGTCCCCAGGAGGTTGGGGGCAGTGGGGGATTGCCTCTGGGGCAGTGCCAGCCTGGCACACTGGGTATGCCCAGTGGGCACTAGGGAGTGCCAAGTGGGTGGGGCCTGAGGGGGGCCAGATGGGAGCGGTATCAGATTGGGGTTGGGGGGACAAAGAATGAGAGGGAATGGGGAGATCGCTGCATGGGGATGGGGGCTGGTGATAGGGTCAGGAATTGGAGGCTGGCCATTGGCGAAAGGGGGGTAGGGGGGTGATCAGAGCCAGGGCTGGCAATCAGGAGTCTGGCAATGGGAAGGGGATGGTGGGAGGCACTTGTTGACAATATACTGGGAGGTCAGCACATATGCACTAGTCCCCTTTTCAGTCTGATGCCAATCTCTTGGGCAGCTGGGATTAAGCTTCACCCGCATCACACTCCTCCCCCCTCCCTCACCACCACCACTGGCATAAATCCCCTAATGGCCTCTGTGTTGCACAGAGTGTTGAAAATTCATTCAATTAAGCTCACCCAAAAATCGGGCAGGGAAATCTCCTGTGTTCCCACCCATTGGGCACTTAACATTTTAGGGGGGAGAATTATACCGGTTGTTTCATTTTACCGGCTGCGGAAAGCAGTTCATGTCAAGTTGTTTGTCAAATAGCTGGACATGCCTGAGACCTGTTCTTTAGTTACCCTCGTCCATCCCAATATTATACTGTGCATTCTGAAAAGTTCAAAAAATAAAGAGAGATCTGCCTTAAAATATTTACTTACAGGTCCCTGTATGGTCTATTTCCTCAAGTAGTGGCTAGAATATCAAATGAAATTGTCTTTTTAAGAATTCATATACACGAGAATCTCTGAGAGAAAACTATCAACTTGCAAAAATCAGATTTATACATTCCACTGAATTCCATCTAAATGAGGTTATTCCAATTCCAGTCTGGTGCTGCATTCTTCCTGTCTCTATCTTTTATTCCAAGAGTGGCATCCCATTAACTACCATTGTGTGTCATTCATGAGTCCTGGAGAAACCTTAACAGTCTAATATTCACATAACATCATTTAAAAAGAAATCAACAATTTCCATTTCATTCCATGAATTAGCACATGCTGTTTGTTCTTTATTTTCAATTACATTTTTGAATCTCAGGAATAACTTAACAAATTATGCTTGGTGTTTTGCATCTCAACATTATCCCAAATTCAATTAACAGTGTTGTTAGGCTGTTGAATTTTCTTAGTATTACATACAGATATACAAATTAAAAGCAGGACTAGACCACTCAGCCCCTCAAGCCTGCTCCATGATTCGTGACAAAAACAGAAGAAAACAAGAATCTATTGTGGCAATGATCAGGGTAGTGTGTGACTTGGAGGGGGGCTTGCAGATAATGGCGCATACAAGCACTTGCTATCCTTATCCTTTTCATTGGTGAATGTCATGGGCTAGGAACGTGCTGTCAAAGAAGCCAAGGTAGTTTGCTTCAGTGCACCTTATAGCTGTTACTCTCAGATTCTGGTGAATGGATGTTAATCAAGAAGGTTACTTATTCTTGGATGGTATCGAACTTATTGAGTGTTTTTGGACCGGCACTCAGCCAGACAAGTGGGGGAGTTTTTAACGTAGAACATAGAACACTACAGCACAAACAGGCCCTTTGGCCCACAAGTTGCCTACCAGGCCATAGCACTATCTATAACGCCCAATCCCACTGAATCCCACGTACTCATCCAGAAGTCTTTTAAAAGACCCCAGCTAGTTCGCCTCTACCACCACTGACGGCAGCCGATTCCACTCACTCACCACCCTCTGAGTGAAAAACTTACCCCTAACATCTCCTCTGTACCTGCTCCCCAGCACCTTAAACCTGTGTCCTCTCGTAGCGACCATTTCAGCCCTGGGAAATAGTCTCCGAGAATCCACCCTATCTATCCCTCTCAACATGTTATAAACCTCTATCAGGTCACCCCTCAACCTTCGTCTCTCCAGGGAGAAGAGACCTAGCTCCCTCAACCTATCTTCGTAAGGCATGTCTTCCAATCCAGGCAACATCCTTGTGAATCTCCTCTGCACCCTCTCAATAGCTTCCACACCCTTCCTGTAGTGAGGCGACCAGAACTGCTCACAGTACTCCAAGTGGGGTCTAACAAGGGTCTTATAAAGTTGCAGCGTTATCTCCCGACTCCTAAACTCATTCCCTCGATTAATGAAGGCTAGCACACCATACGCCTTCTTGGCCACATCCTCCACCTGTGAGGCTGATTTAAGAGTCCTGTGGACCTGGACTCCAAGGTCCTTCTGCTCCTCAACACTGCTAAGACTCCTACCCTTGATATTGTACTCCTTCATCCCATTGGACCTGCCAAAATGGACCACTACACATTTATCCACGTTGAAGTCCATCAGCCACTTCTCTGCCCAGTCTTGCATCCTATCTATGTCACACTGCAACTTCTGACATCCCTCCAGACTATCCACAACACCATCAACCTTCGTGTCATCTGCGAACTTACTAACTCATCCCGCCACTTCCTCATCCAGGTCATTTATGAAAATGACAAACAGCAAGGGTCCCAGAACAGATCCCTGGGGCACTCCACTGGTGACCGACCTCCATGCAGAAAAAGACCCATCCACAACCACTCTCTGCCTTCTGCAGGCAAGCTAGTTCTGGATCCACAAGGCCAAAGCCCCTTGGATCCCATGCCCTCTTGCCTTCTCAAGACGTCTTGCATGGGGGACCTTATCAAATGCCTTGCTGAAGTCCATGTAACCACGTCTACCGCTCTTCCTTCGTCAATGTACTGAAGCCCTGTGCCTTGTAGATAGTGTGATGATGCTATGCCTTTAAAAAATGTACGTTAATCATGCTTCTCTGCATAATGTTTTGACCAGTCCCTGGCATTTTGTTGGTGCCATTTTGTCTGCAGCCATCTCCTCCATTGTTACTGAGGCAGTATAATTGACATCATGTATTTAATCTGAACTGATGCAGTGTTCTGTTATTTTAATGTTCCACTGGGATTTCAGAGTAGAGCTCTGAGATTGGGTTGATTGACAGATCAGGTCATATGATGGGGGACAGCTAGGCTCTCCCGGAGGATTCCAGCTTAGTCGTTTTCAGATGCTGTTTCGAGTTGAGAGACAGAGAGGTGTCATTTCCTGTCTCTGGATGCTGCTAGAAACTAGATTTATTTCTCTGTTTTGCTGCCTGAAGGATATATTCTCTGAAAACTACTGTCTGGATTTCTGTCCAAAGGTGTTAAAAGCTAGAAGCATAGTATCACGTGAGCATACTTGTTTTAGTGCTAACTAATCCTGAAGGATGTATGTCTACGGGATGTTGCTTTAAAATTGGAACAACGGAGCTAGCTAGCTGTTAAGAATTATACTGTGTCATGTTTAAATCTGGTAATTGGTAATTGTTATAAGAACATAAGAACATAAGAAATAGGAGCAGGAGTAGGCCATCTAGCCCTTCGAGCCTGCCCCGCCATTCAATAAGATCATGGCTGATCTGTTGTGGCTCAGTTCCACTTTGTTACATTCTAACTGTGCTCTTAAATAAACTTTGTTTGGTAAAAGTTTCTACGTGGATCACTTGTCTCATACCTGGAGTGAAACATGTTATGCTCACCTGTGCCAAAATCAAATATAAAATATAGGGTCTAGGCCAACTTCACAAAACACCTTGGAGTTTCTGGCCTGGGTCTTCACAATAGTAGGAGGGAAAGGCTGCATTACTGGCAGAATTCTCAGCCTCTGTCCTGGTGGCCACCTTACTTATGCAGCTTGTCCAGTTAAGTTTCTTATTAACAGTGTTCCTGAAGATATTTATTATGGAGCACAACCAAGAAAAAACAGAAAAAAGTCACCCACTTGTTATAGAATCATAGAATTGTACAGTATAGAATGAGGCCATCCAGCCCATTGGGTCTGCAGCAACTACAATCCCACCCAGGTCCTATCCCCATGACTCCATGCATTTACCCTAGCTTGTCCCTCTGACACTAAGGGACAATTTATCATGATCAATCCACCTAACACACAAATCTTTGGACTGTGGAAGGAAACTGGAGCACCTGGGGGAAACCCATGCAGACATGGGGAGAATGCACAAACTCCATATGGAAGTGACCCCATCTGGGAATCAAACCCGGGTTCCTGATGTTATGAGGCAGCAGTGCTAACACAATGGCACTGTGCCACCCCTTTCAATGTGAATTATATTATTTGTGACATTAAAGCTGACCTTATGATGGAGTGACGATCATAGATGAAGATGGTTGGGCTGGGGACATGGCCCGAGGAACTTTTGCAGTGATAGTCTGGCAGTGAGATTAATGATCCTCTGAAAACTGCAGCCATTTTCTTTGTGGGAGGTATGATTCCACCAGGAGAGAACGTTCCCACTGATACCCATTGATTTCAATTTCACCTGAGGCTACACTCCATCAGCTGCTGCCTTAATGGCAAGGGCAGTTAGTCTCACCTCATCTCTGAAATTTAACTCTTTTCTCCAGGTTTGGACCAAGACAGCAATGATCTCTGAAGCTGAGTGACCCTGATGGAAACTAAACAGTACATTATTGAGCAGGTTATTAGTGTAAGACAATATTCAACTTCCATCATTTTGCTGATGATTTAAGAGTAGATTGACAAGGAATAATTAACTGGATTGATTTGTCCTGACTTTTGTAGATGGGACAGCAATCTTTCACTTGTTGGGCAATTGCCAGTGTTGTAGCTGTACAGAAACAGCTTGGCTGGGGCCATGGCTAGTTCTGACATACAGATCTCCAGCACTATAGCCCAAATGTTGCCAAGGCCTTTCATGTATCAGGTATGCTCAGCCATTTCATGCGGAGTGAATCAAATTGCTTGAAGATTTGTGATGCTGTGACTTTCAAAAGGTGGCTAAAATTGAACATGCACTTGACACTTCTGGCTGAAGGTGGTTGTGAACCCTTTTACTTTGATGTGCTTGGCTCTACATCATTGAGAATGTGCCTGCTCATTGATTTTTTTAAATTATCCAAACCATTCATGTCTGGATGTGGCTGGACTGCAGACCTTTGATCGCATCTGTTGGTTGTGGGTTTGCTTATTTCTATCCGTAACATGTTGCTTCCACTATTTATGATGGAAACATGGAAATTCGAAAGATTTATGGCACAGAAGGAAGCCATTTGGCCATTATGTTTGTTATTATCCAACCTAATCCCCTCTTCCATCTTAAGTTTGTAGCCTTGTAGGTCACAGCATTTCAAAATGTAAATCCAAAATTTTGTAAACGCAATGAAGGTTTCTGCCTCACCACTCATTCAGGCTGTGAGTTCCTGACCCCCCAGCCTCAAATGGATGAAAATGTTTCTCCTCAACTGCCTTTTAATCCTCTTGCCAATTATTTTAAATCCATTCCCCCATGGTCTCTGCTAAGGGAAATGGATCCTTCCCATCCATTCTATGCAGGTCCCTTAAAATTCTTTACACCTCAATTAAATCTCCTCTCAGCATTCTTTGTTCAAAGAAAACAATCCCAGCTGCTCCAATTTTAACTGGTAGCTAAAACTCTTCAGTCCTGAGAATGTCCTCATAATTTTCCTCTATAGCCTAACGACAAATGCAGTGACCAGAACCATATGCAGTGCTCGAACTGAAAACTAACTAATGTTTTACATTGTTATAACAGAACATCCCTGCTCTATGTAGTATGCTTTGGCTAATAAAAGAAAATATCCCTGTACCCTTTCTTAACCATCTTTTCTAAATGTCATGCTACCTTCAGGGATTTGTGTGATTTGTGAACATGTACTGCAAGATCCTCCTGCTGCTGTTTGCTTCTCAGTACGCTTCCAATTTTTGAAAATTCTTTTGATTTATCAAAATGTATCACCTCCTTCTTCTGCAGTTGAACTTTAATTGCCACTTCTCTGCCACCTGACCAGACCATTGATATTTTCCATTAGTCTACAACTTTTTCCTCATTATCACAGTTCATATTTGCCAAGCAATATTTGTTTTTCAGTTTTCAGCAGGATACAATTTTTTTTTGTTGTCAGTGATTGATTCTAAGGTTTATGATGGAGGAGAGAGATGAAGACACCAGTAGCTTAATAGTGCAATTTCTGGAGAATCATCAGATATCGAGAGCTTCCAGGTTTTCACTTCCTTTTGAGAACTAATGAAGTGGCTATCCTGACATTGAGAGGATAACAGAAATAATCTTTTGCTGGAACTCTGCTTACTTATGAAGAATTATTATTTTAAAATGGTATGTGACAGACTTAATGCACCAAGAGCAGTTAGTGTTCCAAGTGAAGCTATTTGCCAGACTCTTGGCTGTAAGAATAAGTAATTGATTAGAATTTTTCCATCCAATCTATTCAAACTGTACAGGAAATTTGCTCTATTTCTGTCTTCAATGAAAAAACACATTTGAGGGTCATTTTTTTTGTTAATTTCCCTCTCTTTAAACACAAATTCATTTCATTATTTTTGAAGAAAAATTTTGAAGTTATGTTTATGAATCCTGTTCCTTACATTTTTTGCAAGAGTACATTGAAACATATATTGCCTTCCTTGTAACTGTAATTTACAATGTTATTTCAAAGAATTTATAGCATCCATGAATTTTGTATTCTTAGAATCCTTGGAAAGAATCCTTGGAAAGAATCCTTCCTCGTCAGCAGCCCAAAATGTGTCTGATTTAACATAAATACTTATTTTTGTTTTTATAATTTAAGTTTCTGGACCTAGTAGATTTAACGTGATTTGTTTTTCAATAAACTGAATGGAATTTAAGTAGTGCTGATCACTTTCTTCATGTGGAAAAATGGGGGAGAAAGTCTTATCATGGAACAAGCTAAACTAAACTTTGACATTTTCTTCAAAAATAATAAAATGAATGTATTTAGAGAAGGAGAAATTAATAAAAAACATGACCCTGAAATGTGTTTTTCATGCCAGATGCATGGAAAAGATAAATAACACATTTTTGAGGAAATTCACAACAATAATGGGACAGCAATGAGCTTTCAGATGCATAACAGAAAAAATGAAACAGTAGATTAATGTACATTCAAGACCATCTTTTGTCAGCAATGGCAGAGCATTGCATCTAATTTGTTATTTGTACTTCTCTCATTGGAAACACTTCGCTACAGTGCTATTTCTCATTTATATTCACAAATAGAAAATGCTGCAAATACTCAGCAGGTCTGGCAGCGTCTGTAGAGAGCAAAACAGGGTTAATGTTTCAGGTCAATGATCTTTCACCAGAACTCATGCTATCTCTCATATTTGTCTGCTGAATTTCAGCTTCTTACATTTTTATATGTTTTCGGGGGCAGAAGCCAACCATTTTAAATTGCTGAGCTACACTACGTAACACAGTGGTTTACAGAATAATATTTACCCAAGAAAGGGGCCTTTGAGCTGAAGGGGATCATGGAAGATTGAAATCTTCGGAAGTAATTACATATAATTTATTACACATTCCTTCCCTAATCCTGTACATTATTATTAACAAACTTAATAAAATATCTGCATTTCCAACCCTCTTGTGAGGAACTAAAATGTGGGGAACTAAGAAGCCAATCACAACTGATGGACCAGCTGGTCTTTCCTGCCTATTATTTTCATGTTTGTATGCTTATTTTTCCTTGCTTGCATCGTCTGATGAGAAGGATGGAAAGAGGATTATATTTCTGGAAAATGAATAAAAGCTGCCATGTATTGGTTGAGCTACTTTTTGAGATAACTGCTAAGAAAAAATTGTACCTACTTAATTTTGTATCTGTTTGGAAATGCACCACCAATTTTAAATCGATGATAAATTAGGGAGGTGGTGGTGTTGTAGTATTGTCACTAGACTGGTAATCCTACCACGGCAGATGGTGAAATTTGAATTCAATAAAAATCTGGAATTAAAACTCTAATGATGACTACGAAGCCATTGTCGATTGCCATGAAAACCCATGTGCTTCATTAATGTCTTTTAGGGAGAGAAACCTGTCATCCTCACCTAGTTTGGCCTACATGTGACTCCAGGGCTACAGCAATGTGATTGACCCTCAGATGACCTCTGGGCAGTTAGGGACTGGCAATAAATGCTGGCCCAGCCAGCGATGGTCATGTCCCCTAAATGAATTAAAAAAATTTAGAGAACATTTTCAATATGTTTGGAAGGGAAACTAATTAAATTAATTTTGAGAGAGATGATTTAATTTTGATGATTTTACTAGTGCAAGTGTCTTGTCCTAGAAATTCAAGATCAGTTCTTTGATGTGCTGGTCCATGAACAATCAAAACAGAGCAATCTCTACATGTAGTTGATAACTTGGAGCCATCCTTGTCATCCCTTTGCCAGGGACTTGGAACTGCAATGATAAAATACATTGTTGTTGCTGACTTTAATGAATGTGATAATGATAGAATGAAAATGACAGTGACTCTGTGCATCAGAGATCCATGGGGTGGCATGGTGGGACAGTGGTTAGCATTGCTGCGTCACAGCTCCGTGGCTCTAGGCTTGATTCCCAGCTTGGATCAGTGTCTGTACGGAGTTTGCATGTTCTCCCCATGTCTTGGCCCCTGTTTTCCTCTGGGTGCTCTGGTTTCATCCCACAGTCCAAAGATGTGTGGGTTAGGTTGATTGATCATGCTAAATTGCCCCTTAGTGTGCTGGGATGTGTAGGTTAGAGGGATTAGCGGCATAAATGAGTGGGGTTGTTGGGATAGGGCCTGGGGTGGGATTATTGTTGGTGCAGAATTGATGGGCCGAATGGCCTCCTTCTGTACTGTAGGATTCCTATGGTTTTTATGAGAAGCAATGCTTTGTTATGTGGAAAATTCACACCCAGATTCAAATGTTGCTGCAATGAAATAGCAAGTGATTGAGGCCAGAGTGGGTATTGATTCATCAGGCCCACCTTCCAATCCTTCTTAATTCTAGAACCTGTGATGAATTGTGTTTTCTTATAAATTTTTGCACCCTTATTGTTAAACTGTGTTGTGAAGTTGCTGAATCATATATCTGAAGAAGAATTCCTGAATTTCATTTCTCCAGCCCCAAAAGCTTTATATACCTCTGTTATGTAAAGGTATAGCACACTAGAGTTATATAAAACTTGCAAGGGGGCTGGAGAAATTAAATTCAGGAATTATTTTGTCAGACATATGATTTAGCACCTTGGCAACACAACTTAACAATAAGTGTGCAAAAATATGTAAATAAACATAATTCATCTCAGGTTATAGAATTAGGAAGGAATGAAAGGTCAATTATCTTCCTGTTATGAATGGATGTAAAATTTTGAATTCCTCTACTAAATCTTCCCTTAACTTTCCCCATTCTAAGGAGAACAATTCAGCTTCTCCCAGTTCTGCACTAAATTGAATTCCCTCAGCTCTGATTTTCCTTGAGGTAAATTCATCTCCAAGGTCTGACATCCTTCTTTCAGCGTGATACCTAGAAAAGGGCACAGTATTCCAGCTGAAGCAGATAAATGTTTCACATAACTTTCACAATGGCACAGTGGATAGCACTGCTCCTTCACAATTCCAGGGACTTGGGTTCAATTCCAGCCTAGGATGACTGTGTGGAGTTTGCAAACTCTCCTCTGCGTGGGTTTCCTCCAGGTGTTCTGGTTTCCTCCCACAGTCCAAAGGTGTGCAGGGTAGGCGGATTGGCCATGCTAAATTTCCCCTTAGTGTCCCGTGATGTGTAGGTTAAATGGATCAGGCATGGAAAATATATTGTGTTATGGGGATAGGGCAGGGGAGGAGGGCTAGGTAAGATGCTCTGTCAGAGAGTTAGTGCAGATTCGAAGGGCAGAATGGCATCTTCTGCACTGCAGGGATTCTATGATTCTATGATCTATCCAACCTAAAGCTTTGCTATCTATCCCTTTGCCATAGATCTTGTGAATTAGTCTATTACATGGGCCAATGTCGAATGCCTTTTTGAAATTCAGACGCAAAACATCTAATGAGTTACCCCTAATCCACTGAATTATAACTTGCTCAATGAAAACCCACAAATTGATCCAAAAAATGTCATCTGTTTCTGAACCTATGCCATTTATTTCAAACAAACCTTAGTGCTAGTCAAAGCTGTGAGCATTTTTGTGTCGTTAAGCTGAAGTTCACAGGTCAGCAATTAGAAGGTTCTTTCATCCTGTTTTAAAAGTCAGGGGTCACATTTTCTATTTTCTACTTCATTCAGATATTGCTCAACTCTAATGAGTTTGAAAGATATCCATAATGGAAAATTGGTACCTCTGCAGCCAGCTCCGCAAGCGCAGTTGAATGGGAACCATCATTGCCCACATACTTAAGGTATCTATTGTGCTGTTCCTTTTCAAGGTGCGCCACACCGTATGTTCCCATGATTTCTCCTTCAATTCAAACACTCTCATTTCTTTCAGTCATTGTGCCATTAAAAATGATTTTGCAATCCAGCTACTTTTATGTTTTCAGACATGTCTTTCTCAATGTAATTAAAGAATGGACCGACACTTGAAGCATTTTAATTTTATCCTTTATATTTCCTGTGTTGTGTTCAAGGTAAGATCTCTGTCTCAACTGTATGACCAGAAGGCTCTGAGTAAAAGCAAGGTGCTTTCCCAAAGGAACAAGGGGCAAACTAGAGGGTCACTCATTTTGAGCTGCTTTCATATATCATATAGCTATTCAGTGCTGTTGACAAATGCTGTAAAATAGGCCCTATTCATTGGGAAAGACAGGTGATGTGGGAAAGCAAGAAGAATGGAAAACAAAGGAGAATATACAAAACAAATTGCCAATTTTACAGCTACTCAGGCATTTTCCATGGTATTATTTTGAGAGGAATTTACTATGTTTATATCGGGCAAAATCTTACCAAAAATGGCACAGTGTCAGCTCCAGTGCAAAAAACAGAATGATTCCCATCTGCAGTAGCTAATGCTGCACATCCGGTGTTTCTGAGGCCTATGATAAGTCCATTCGATGGCAGGACATGTTAAGCTTCTTGTCAGACAGGAGTTAGAGACATTGCTAAGGATGCGAGGAACATCGCTCTGTCCTCAATGCAAATCATCATCATTTTCCTGCAGAGTCCAGCCAATAGCTTCAGTATCCTGCCCACGATGTTTGGCAACAGCATGGGAAATACTGATGACACCACATAATTGGTGAGATGTTAGTCTCCATGGTGAGAGAGCTGGTTGTTCCTGTTCCTGCTCATCCTCGAAGCAAGATGCTATACAGCTGTCACTAGGCCGTTGGTACATTTGGGTTCTAGACACTGCCCAGGCTTCTCTGCCTCATCATCTGCATGGTCACCCTCACCACCCTTCTCGACATCCTCCTCACTTGAGATGTGGCACTTCTCCAACTTCTCCAGGTTCAGGTTGTTGCCCCTCTGCAGGACCAAATTGTGAAGAGCACCACAGCCTACAGAGATGTGGGAGACGCTCTGGGATGTATTGTAAGGCACATCCTAACCCCCCTCTCTCTCCCCACCTCCGCACCCTCCCCCCTGACCAGTCCAGGCACCTGAACTCCCCAACCTACCCCCCCACCCCCCCACCCCACACCACCTGACCAGTCCAAGTACCTGAATTGCATTTTCAGCAAGCCAGTTACCTGTTCGACCAGCAGACGTGTTGCAGCTTTAGTGTCCTTGTAATGAGTCACTGATGGTGTTTGTTGCTTCCCCACTGGTGTCACCAGCCACCTCCTGTGTGGGAACCCTTTGTCCACGAGGACCCACTCTTCCAGCTGTTGCTCTCCCTCAAAGATGGCCAGGATCTGAGAGTACCCCAAAATGTCACTGTCATGGATGCTACCTGGGAAATGGGCACCCACCTGTATGAAATGGATCATGTGGTCACAGATGAGTCACAAATTAAGGGAGGTGAATCCGTTATGGTTCATGAATGATGCCATGTGGCGGCCTGGAGTGTGCATTGTCACATAGGTGCTGTCAATTAAACCTTGCATCTGGGGCAAGCCTGCAAAAATGGTGAAACCCATGGCCCTGGCACCTCTGCTCACCTGATCTCAGTCCAAGCTAATATATATGTTAGTCATATATATATGTTAACCTGTTATATATGGCAGCCCGTGTATGGAACCAAAAGAGATAGGGGAAGATACTAAATGGTTTTGTTGCATCCATATTTACTGAGGAAACAGGCATGGAGTCTATGGAAATAGGGCAAACAGATAGGGAGGTCATGGAGCCTTTACAGATTAAAGAGGAGGTGGTGCTGGCTGTCTTGAGGCAAATCAGAGTGGATTAATCCCCAGGACCGGACAGGGTATTCCCACAGACCTTGAGGGAGGCTCGTAGTGAACTTGCAGGGGCCCTGGCAGACATATTTAAAATGTCAGTATGCACGGGGGAGGTGCTGGATGATTGGAGGGTGGCTCATGTTGTTCCGTTGTTTAAAAAAGGTTCCAAAAGAAATCCGGGAAATTATAGGCCAGTAAGTTAGACGTTGGTGGTGGGTAAGTTATTGGAAGATGTGATAAGGGATAGGATCTATAAATATTTGGATAGACAGGGACTTACTGGGAGAGTCAACATGGCTGTGTGCGTGGTAGGTCATGTTTGACCAATCTATTAGAGTTTTTCGAGGAGGTTACCAGGAAAGTGGATGAAGGAAAGTCGGTGGATGTTGTCTACCTGGATTTTAGCAAGGCCTTTGATAAGGTCTCTCATGGGAGGTTAGTTAGGAAAGTTCAGTCGCTAGGTATACATGGGGAGGTAGTAAATTGGATTAGACACTGGCTCAGTGGAAGAAGCCAGAGAGTGGTTGTGGAGGATTGCTTCTCTGAGTGGAGGCCTGTGACTAGTGGTGTGCCGCAGGGATCGGTGTTGGGTCCATTGTTGTTTGTCATCTATATCAATGATCTGCATGATATTGTGGTAAATTGGATCAGCAAATTTACTGATGATACAATGATTGGAGGTGTAGTGGACAGTGAGGAAGGTTTTCAAATCTTGCAGAGGGATTTGGACCAACTAGAAAAATGGGCTGAAAAATGGCAAATGGAATTTAACGCAGACAAATGTGAGGCATTGCACTTTGGAAGGACAAACCAAAGTAGAACGTACAGGGTAAATGGTAGGACTCTGAAGAGTGCAGTTGAACAGAGGGATCTGGGAATACAGGTACAGAATTCCCTAAAAGTGATGTCACAGGTGGACAGGGTCGTAAAGAGTGCTTTTGGTACATTGGCCTTTATAAATTGGAGTATCGAGTATAAAAGTTGGAGTGTTATGGTAAAGTTATATAAGGCGTGGTGAGGCTGAATTTAGGGTATTGTGTACCGTTTTGATCACCTAGTAACAGGAAGGATGTAAATAAGGTTGAAAGAGTGCAGAGAAAGTTCACAAGGATGTTGCCGGGACTTGAGAAGCTGAGTTACAGAGAGAGATTGAATAGGTTAGGTCTTCATTCTCTGGAGCGTAGAAGAATGAGGAGAGATTTGATAGAGGTGTATAAGATTTTGATGGGTATAGATAGAGTGAATGCAAACAAGTTTTTTCCACGGAGGCTAGGGGAGTAAAAAAACAGAGAGCATGGGTTAGGGTGAAAGGAGAAATGTTTAAAGGGAATATTAGGGGGGGCTTCTTCATGCAGAGAGTGGTGGGAGTATGGAATGAGCTGCAAGATAAAGTGGTAAATGCGGGGTCACTTTTAACATTTAAGAAAAACTTGGACAGGTACATGGATGAGAGGGGTGTGGAGGGATATGGTCCAAGTGCAGGTCAGTGGGACGAGGCAAAAAATGGTTCGGCGCAGACAAGAAGGGCCAAAAGACCTGTTTCTGAGCTGTAAATTTTCTATGGTTTCTATGGTTTCCCACAAAGGGCATCTGTAGCCTCCCGGATGCATTTTTGTGTTGTCGACGGGGAGATGCCATACAGCTCTCCCATGCAGCCCTGGAATGAGACATTCACAGAAATTCAGAGCAGCTTTAAGTTTAAAGGCTACAGGCGGTGTGTGTTCTCCATATCATGTGGTGCCAGCTCTTGCAGGGTCTGGCAGAGATGGTCCACCATCCCCCAGGACAGGCGCAGCCTTCTATAGCACTGAATATCTGACATCTCGAGATACAATGACCGGCTTCAGAAAGCCCACTGCTGATCCCTATGCATCTGCAGTGCTCTCCCACAACAGTGGCAGGCCCAGCCTTTCCCTCCTCTGCAGGACGCGGCTCCCAGCCAGGTGTTGTGGCACGTCGGTGTCTCCATCGTTGCTCTAAGCAATAAGTAGGATAGCCAACATGACAGGCTCCATTATCCTCCAAATCGCTCACCTGACGAAGGAGCAGCGCTCCAAAAGCTTGTGTTACCAAATAAACCTGTAGGACTATAACCTGCTGTTGCAAGACTTCTTACTGTGCCTACCCCAGTCCAACGCCGGCATCTCCACCTCATGGCCTCCAGATTATGCACCGTAAAAAGGAGATAACACGGTGAGCTATAAGGGTTTGTGAAAGAATTCTGTCACCATTCCTCTGGGACTACCAGTCAATGGCAGTAGACTCAGTATGTGCCTCAATGTCACCCCTCAAACCAACACACCCTCCACTCGGACACTACAGTCACATCTCCCCACTGGTCCCTGTCAACTCCAGTAGGATGTGGCATGGGCACTCACCAGAGCCTCAGTGGGACCAAATGCCCACATTCCCCAAGTAATCCCCTTCTCACTAAAGAAATCTGGCATCATGTTAGAGGGCAGTCGAGGGGATGCATGTGACCAGTACTTGCATCCTGGTGGGGGACCTCACCAATGCACCCCGTCATGACCTCGATTGGGATGCGTGATGATAGACATCACCATCACGTCTTGCATAGGGGCACATCAGTGTTATCTGTGTGATGTTGCAGCTTTTCTAGGAAAGTCAGTTCAATGTCTGGGACGTTCACTTGCAAAGGGTTAAAAGATGGCCCCCATTAAACAGACATGTTGATTGGCTGCACAGCATTATTGGGATAACCATGAACAAGGGGAGGCTGGGTGTCAGCCAAGTGGCTGTCCCTTGTGGCAGACGAGGCACGGTTAAATCACAAGGCCAGCAATTAGCATGTCCAGCTCATTCCCAGAGGGCACCCTGTTTCTCCCGGGTCACAAGAGGGCCAGAGCTGACCCACTGAGATCTATCTTTTTAAGGCAAGCACCCCTGACAATTGGTTTTGGACTGTGGGGCTCCACGGCTCTGCCTGAGTATGGGTTCCAATGACACTGCAGTCATTCTCCCCTGAGTGTGAGACTCTTCAGGCTGCATGAGGGGAGACGCAACCCATTCCTGAATTCCCCACTCTGCCTTGACAGCACGGCCTCTCATGGGACTCCACTCTGGTAACTCACAGTCACAACCCCCCCACCCTCCCCAGTGCTGAGCCTCTTCTTTTCAAACTTTGCCACCATTTTGCCAGTCCCCACTAAGGAAGGCCACACCCTCAGCTGCAATATGGGCAGAAACTCAGGACGGAGGACACATGAACGCTGCCTGCACATCCCCTGACTTGAAGGAAAGTAAGGCCTGCAAGTGATGCCTGTGGACCCCTCCCCTGATACAGGACAATGGGACCCGAACTTAGTTGAACTTATCTGTGTTTCCCGTGTCCTCTCCAGTGCCCCCTGAGTGCACACCCTGGAGAGTGCTGGCTGCCTGAGTGCTCACCTTCTGAATTGTGCTTCGGAGGTGAAGGCTCCGGATTTAAGCTTATGTACAGCTGTTGAAAATGGCACGGCCTAACATCAAGTCAATAACTGCTGAATATCCTATGAGGGGGGAATTCCCAGACAGAGTGCTCACTAATGACATGTTAATATATTAAAATGAGCTTTATGTGGTCCCGCAGCGTGTTTCACATCATTCCACCAGTGAGGGCCCGGAAAATAGGAACTTGGAAACTCACCAGCACGAACTGCACTTTGCAGGCTTTGAGCACACACTGCCATTCCTGAAGGCAGTTAATAGTGGGCTCAAAATCATTAACACCTAATACATCTAAACCACTTTCTCCTCCATTAAAGACCTGATAACAATCTGTGAAAGATGCATGAACTATGTGAAGGAATTGAGAATAATGATGATGAACTAAAGAATGAGCATAAAGAACTGAAACAGTCACACATTCTCTTGGATCACTACAAAATACAGCAATATAAAATGTTTTTATTACTTGAGAGAAAAATAGGGGGAGATGTACTGGAGAATCTGAATTTCACCCATATTCAGAAGCCTTTTCCATGATCTTCTCAGCCTGATAATGTTAAGAATGTGACTGTTCAGTGGTGATTTTACAATGTACAGCTCCAACAACATCTTTTCTGATAATGAAGCAGCTTAGAACAGACTACAACAGAACTTGGATAAAGTCCAAGCTTGGACTGACAAATTGACCATAAAATTCACACATATAAAAGGCCTAATAATAGCTAACTTCAACAGGAAAACACTAAATTATCTCTCTGTGACATATGGCCAGACAGAACAACATTATGATGGAAGGTGCAACATGACAAATATCAAGGGCTCACCTTTCACATCATCTACAACTCTCAAGTCTGGAGCGCTATGGAATGCTCACACTACATTGAAATGCATGTAGCCACAATGACATAAAATTCAACTTATCCAGGGCATAACGATCCACCCGATCAATTTCTACCCCTTGACTATTTGTACAGCATACTGCAATATATATACTTTCCACATATATAGCAACCATTCACCAGACTTACGGGTGCCATCAATGGAGTACAGAATTCTGAAGGCAAAACTATGCTACCTTCTTCCAGGAGGACTGGAGGTTCTCATCTAAGGTGTTGACTTCATTTGCCACCTCCTGTCAGATGGACTTCTGTTTTTGACATGCTTGCCTCATCTAGTGTGCTTCATGGGGCGGCATGGTCACACAATGGATAGCACTGCTGCTTCACAGCCCCAGGGACCTGGGTTCGATTCCCGGCTCGGGTCTTTGTCTGTGTGGAGTTTGCACATTCTCCTCATGTCTGCATGGGTTTCCTCTAGGTGCTCCTGTTTCCTCCCACAGTCCAAAGATGTGTGGGTTAGGTTGATTGGCCATGCTAAAAATTGCTCCTTAGTATTCTGAGATGCTTAGGTTAGAGGGATTAGCAGGTGAAGTGTATGGGGATATGGGGGTGGGGCCTGGGTAGGATTGTGGTTAGTGCAGACTCGATGGGCCAAAGGGCCTCTTTCTGCACTGTGGGGTTCTATGATTCTATGATCTGCCATTAGACAGGGCCCATGTGTTGAGTCTCTTCATTACTTTTGAACAACATCTGCTTCCTTTCGTCACTTTTATTGTGTTATACACTTGCTTTTGCCAATTGCTAGCTCTGCCATGCACAAAGACTTGAACAGTTTATTTCCCTCCAATATATGGCCACTTAAAGGTACATAGTCACTTAATTTTGAGCTGCAGACCTATAATGGCTCCTGATGAGGGTAATTTCTTGTCTCTCCCTCTTTTTGATGAGCTCCCAGGTTGCAGACTGAATATGGTCCAGCTTGACGTAAATAAATAAATATGCTGTAATATTCTGGGAGCCTGACCTGATGGAAAGTTGGTTTCATTTCATTCTATCTGCCACTTTCATCATGAGACCAGGTCTTATAGTCTGTTCAATCCTATCACTTCGTCTCTCATTGTGGGGAAAGGTAGTAAGTTACAGGAATCAAGGTCATGGATTTGTTTTTAAGATATATTGATTTGTACTAATGCATTTCTTATAACCTGAATTTCTAATTATGTGAAACATTTGGGACAATCTGAACGAGATTTATCAACTTCAATCTTATCTGAAATGATTTTCAATCCACATAGAGTTCATAAATTCTTCATGTATATCACATTTCAGATGTAGTTAGAAGTGTCAGAGGTTTCATGACTGGCAGTGGCAGATCTCATGGAAGTGGGCCATCACTTTGAGGTCAGCAACTCTTGTGTGTCAGCCAAAACTGGCTGCAAATAATCTATTCATTTAATTTTTAAATTCCCAATTGCAACCACTTTGAGGTTTGCAGCAATACAGCTTTTGAGGGCATCAAAATGGCTGTGCATTGCCCAGTCAGCCAAATCCTTTGACCACGGTTACAGCTCTGATGATAAGGCCCACAGCATATTGGAGGTTATATGAGGATAAATTTTAATCTGAGGATAAATTTTAACCTTACCCGTCCAAAATGAAATTGATAAGATCAGATGGAATTGTAATTGCGCCCCATTTTAGTCTCCATTGAAGTCAATTGACGGTAATATTGAGTGGGGTGTGAAACTAGTATTCCACTTGCTGTGGTAGTTTTCCTCTCCAGTGAGTTAGTATACAATTCCTTTTGTCATAGGAACATAGGAACAGGAGTAAGCCATTTAGCCCATCGAGCCTGCTCCACCATTTGATGTGGTTATGGCTCATCGGACAATTGAATGTTTTTTAACATGCATTATCCCCCGATAACAATTTATGTCCAATCCCCATCCCCAGCCTACGTGCCCTCCACATTCTTCTTCCTTCTTTATTAGAACATAGAACATAGAACACTACAGCACAAACAGGCCCTTCGGCCCACGAGTTGCGCCGATCACATCAACACCTATCTATAACCCCCAATCCCATAAAACCCCATATACTCATCCAGAAGTCTTTTAAAAGACCCCAGCGAGTTCGCCTCCACCACCACTGATGGCAGCCGATTCCATTCACTCACCACCCTCTGAGTGAAAAACTTACCCCTAACATCACTTCTGTACTTTCCTCCCCGCACCTTAAACCTGTGTCCTCTCGTAGCGACCATTTCAACCCGGGGAAATAGCCTCTGAGAATCCACCCTATCTATTCCTCTCAACATTTTATAAACCTCTATCAGGTCGCCTCTCAACCTACGTCTCTCCAGGGAAAAGAGACGCAGTTCCCTCAACCTAACTTCATAAGGCATGCCTCCCAGTCCAGGCAACATCCTTGTAAATCTCCTCTGTACCCTATTACCTTGGTTCTGATTTCTGCCTTCTTGGTGCCATGCTTAGCAGACACTGGAGGCAGTGGAGTGGAAAAATGCACCATGTCTTTTTCTGGTCAACTCCTCAGTGTGCACAATAAAACCTGATGGCATGGAAATCATGGACAGCCCTACAAGTTGGTGTAAATATTGGTGACAAAGAACAAAGAACAGTACAGCAGAGGAAACAGGCCCTTCGGCCCTCTAAGCCTGTGCCGCTCATTGGTCCAACTAGACCATTCGTTTATATCCCTCCATTCCTGGTCTGCTCATGTGACTATCCAGGTAACTCTTAAACGATCCCAGCGTGTCTGCCTCCACCACCCTACTTGGCAGTGCATTCCAGGCCCCCACCACCCTCTGTGTAAAAAAAGTCCCTCTGATATCTGAGTTATACCTCTCCCCTCTCACCTTGAGCCCATGACCCCTCATGATCGTCACCTCCAACCTGGGAAATAGCTTCCCACTATTCATCCTATCTATACCCTTCATAATTTTGTACACCTCTATTAGCTCTCCCCTCATTCTCCGTCTTTCCAGGGAGAACAACCCCAATTTACCCAATCTCTCCTCATGACATGAAAATATCAGGGAAATCAAAGAAATTGGAATATTTTTTCCTGGTTACATATTTTAAAAACTGTGAGAAAATGTAATTTGATTAAGAAAGGGGTAGCATGACTGTGTTAATGGAACTAAGGCCTTTAAATGTTGATGACTTAGCAACATTGCAGACAGATCAATGCAAAGCTCTGATGAAGGGTCATCCAGACTTGAAATGTTGGCTCTATCTCTTTCCAGAGATGCTGTCAGACAAAGAACAAAGAGCATAAGAACATAAGAAATAGGAGCAGGAGTAGGCCGTCTAGCCCTTTGAGCCTGCCCCGCCATTCAATAAGATCATGGCTGATCTGAAGTGGATCAGTTCCACTTTCCCGCTTTCTCTCCATAACCCTTAATTCCCTTGTCTATCAAAAACCTATCTAACCATGACTTAAATATATTCAGCGAGGTAGCCTCCACCACTGCAATGGGCAGAGAATTCCAGAGATTCACCACCCTTTGAGTGAAGAAGTTCCTCCTCAACTCTGATCTAAACTGCTCCCCCTTTATCTTGAGGCTGTGCCCTCTAGTCCTGCTATCCTTTCTAAGCAGGAAGAATCTCTCTACCTCTACCCTATCCATCCCCTTCATTATCTTATATGTCTCTATAAGATCCCCCCTCAGCCTCCTAAACTCCAACGAGTACAGACCCAGTCTATTCAGTCTCTCTTCATAGCCCAACCCCCTCATCTCCGGTATCAGCCTGGTGAACCTCCTCTGCACTCTCTCCAAGGCCAATATATCCTTGCGCAGGTGCGGCGACCAAAACTGCACACAGTACTCCAGCTGCGGCCTCACCAGTGCCCTGTACAGTTGCAGCAAGACCTCCCTACCTTTATGTTCTATCCCCCTCGCTATAAAGGCCAACATTCCATTCGCCTTCTTGATCACCTGCTGCACCTGCAGACTGGGTTTTTGTGACTCGTGCACAAGGACGCCCAGGTCCCTCTGCACCGTAGCATGCTGCAGCTTTTCGCCTTTTAAATAATAATCCCTCCTACTATTATTTCTGCCAAAGTGGATAACCTCACACTTGCTAACATTATACTCCATCTGCCAGGTCCTCGCCCACTCGCTCAGCCTATCCAGATCTCTCTGCAGACTTTCCACACCCTCCACGCAATTTGCTTTTCCACTCATCTTTGTACAAAGAACAAAGAACAGTACAGCACAGGAACAGGCTCTTCAGCCTTCCAAGCCAGCAGCGATCATGATGTCTGCCTAAACTAAAATGGTGCACTTACAGAGTCCATATCCTTCCATTCCCATCCTATTTATGTATTTGTCTAGTTGCCGCTTAAAGGCCACTATCGTACCTGCTCCCACCATCTCCCCGGGCAGCGCGTTCCAGATATTCACCACCCTCTGCTTAAAAAATGTGTCTCGCACACCTCCTCTAAACTTTTCCCCATGCACCTTAAACCTACGTCCCCTAGTACTTGACTTTTCTACCCTAGGAAAGAATATCTGACTATCACTCTGTCCATGCCACTAGTAATCTTGTAACATCGCTTAGGTCACCCCTTAACCTCCATCATTCCAGTGAGAACAAACGGAGTTTATCCAACCTCTCCTTGTACTCTTCAGACCAACCAACATCCTGGTAAACCTCTTCTGTACCCTCGCCAAAGCATCCACGTCCTTCTGGTAATGTGGCAATCAGAATTGTACACAATATTCTGAATGGGGCCTAACCAAGGTTCTGTACAGCTGCAGCATGACCTGCTGAAATTTTCCAGCATTTTTCTATTTTTAATGCAAACAGATGTTTACCTCACACAAGTAAGTAGCAGTGGGGGACAGAACATACTTAGATTTGAAAAAGTTGTTCATAGTTCAAAGGAAGAGATGCAAGGTATGAAAGAAAGGTGTGAAGCAAGGTTGACAAAGTGAGTGTACTTTGCTTTTACACCCCGAAAGCAAAGAAATTAAGGTAATTACATCTGAATTATGAAACAATTAGGTCAGTTAAGGGAAGATTAGTGGAAAAATGTAGGAGATAATTAAACCTTTTTAGGGAGCTATTTTTGACTGAGCCAGCAGGAAGAATAATGCTTTAACCCACCATTAAGAAGTGTCTGAAGAAAGCATGAAAAAACAAGCCCAAAGAGATGTAACTGGCTGGTGTGATAACTGTAACTGCAATTTTTTAAAACAAGTTTTAAAATCTGTACGCTATTGCGGAACAATGTGGGGAGAGTTTGCTCTGAAAGTAAAGTTAAGATTGGTTGGAATGGTTTAAGTTAGTGATACTGGCTGTATGAAGATTTGTGGAGAACATGCTCCTGTCTGCATCAGTGGGGACGAAGTAGAAAGGGTCAAAAGCCTAAGTTCATAGGTGTCCAGATCATCAACAATTGTCCTAGCTTCCCCCTACCGACACAGTAGTTAAGAAAGCCCACTTATGCCTCTACTTTCTCAGATGACTAAGGAAACTTGGCATGTCCGCTACAATTCTCACCAATTTTTACAGATGCACCATAGAAACCATGATTGTATCACAGCTTGAAATGACTCCTGCTCTGCCCAAGACTGGAAGAAACGACAAAGGGTTGTGAATGAAGCCCAGTCCGTCATGCAAACCAGCCTCCCAACCATTGACTCTGTTTACACTTCCTGCTGCCTTGGAAAAACAACCTGCATAATTAAGGACCCTCCACACTCTGGACATTCCCTCTTCCACCTTCTTCCATTGGGAAAAAGATACAAAGTCTGAGGCCATGTACCAACTGATTCAAGAACAGCATCTTCTCTGCTGCCATCAGACTTTTGATGGACTTACCTCACACTAAGCCACATCGTCACAATGACTGTAACACTACATTGTGCACTCTCTCATTTCCTTCTCTATGAATGGTATGCATGGTACATATAGCGTGCAAGAGAAATATTTTTTACTGTATACTTATACATGTGACAACAAAAAATCAAATCAAAATCTCAAGTACTTTTGCATCCATATTTGCCACAAGTGTGGGAGTCAGAAAATGAGAATCTTGCCAACGAGATTAAAAATGGCATTCCGAACTCAAGTTCCTGGCGTTGCCAGTGTTTTCTGGCCTCACCCTACCAATGACAGTGTGGGCCATGCCAACAGATTTTTTTTCTGCACAGAGGGCCTCACAATGTGGCCTGAGCTGTATGTTGGTTTCCTTACCTCAGCCAGCATACATTCTGTCCAAAAAAATGAACAACTCAACCCATGGTGGATCGTCCTTGTCTTAGTTAGGTGTAGTTCTAGTTTACTTTATTGTTGTCTATCTTCATTCTTAATGAACAATTATTTTATTTTAAATCATCACAAAGCATCTAGGAAATCATTCTCTGGATTTCAAATCTTTCCTCACATTACATCAAATCCCAAAATACAGTTGAAGGCTATAGTTTCACGATTCCCTTCTAGGATTTGGAACAGCTCGGCATTTACTATCAGCTTGGTCCTTAACAAGTGTGAAGATGGATAAACAATAATTTATTCAACAAAACAAGGGTCAAATCTTGCTGGAGCAGTACTAGATTTTACACTTAGCAATGAAAAAAACACTCACTACTGACCTTGACAAAAGCAACCTACAAAGACCTAAAGATCTCTGTTGCCTGGTTTCCCCTTTCCTCAAAAACAGTTTAAATCTGATATTAAGTCAAGGGGATCTTAAAGCTTCAACTGTCAGTGAGCAGGGAAGCAGCCAGTCATACTGAAGTTTTAAAACAGAAAGCAATCCTGGAAGTTAAAATGCTGAAACCCTTCACTTTTAATTCAAAACATAACAGATAATGAAGTAAAGGATTAATATTGGATTAAAATAGAACTAAAATAGTTGGAAGTTTTTTCAAAATAATTAAAAATTGTGGAATTTGGAGAAAGTTGAACTTCCACAAATATAACATTCGCTTTTCAGGACCAGTGAGCTAGTTTAATCGCAAGGTAGGAGTCTTCAGTTACTGCACTGTTAAAAACTGTGTTGCATTTCATTCAACAAGTTGAAACTTTTTCAAGGGTTTTTGAGGTTAACAGCGCAAGAAAGGAAGTTCCTGTCATTTCATAAGGCAGAATCTTTCAGATTGTGCGGTTTCCCACCTATCACCTGGAAGAATTAGCAGATAATGGATCTGGGAGAAAGCACTGCCTCAGAGAGCTGCTCTCCAAATGGTCACCAGCAGCTCTGTAGTCCCAAATGTAGTTCCCGCTGCCTTGGCAAAGCAGCCAGCATAATTAAGTACCCCTGCACCCCAGACATTGTTTCTTCCACCTTCTTCCTTTGGGAAAAAAGATACAAAAGTCTGAGGTCACGTACCCCAGCTGACTCAAGAACAGCTTCTTCCCTGCTGCTGTCAGATTTTGAATGGATTTACCTTGCATTAACTTGGTCTTTATCTACACCTTAGCTATGACTGTAACAATACATTCTGCACTTTCTCATTTCCTTCTCTATGAACGGTATGCTTTGTCTGTATAGCATGCAAGAAACAATACTTTTCACTGTAGATTAATATGTGACAATAATAAATCAGATCAAATCAACAGTGCCAACTTTGAGTGGTAGCCACAGCTAGAACTACAGGTAGTCCCCAAAAAAGAGGAGCTAAATGATGCTGGAGTGAAGGTAGTTCCTGAGTATTGGTGGAGCCTGGCTGACAGGTGCAAGTGGTGAGATAAAGGGGACTAGATTTGAGAAATGGAAGAGGGAGAGTTAAACAGGGATATGGCCTTGAGGGGGTGCCTCTGAAGGACACAGGGAATGCCCCCAAAGGAAGTACCCACATTTGGCTGACACCAGTTATTAAATCTGCTGGGCTACCTGCACTCAGTTCTAGGTGGCTCACCCTCGCCTGGTCAAGCGCAATTAGAAACGACCAATAAATGTTGGCCTTGCCCCGTGACTCCCATCCCAAGAAAGAATAAAAAGTGACAGAGGGTCAGAAATCAACTAGCAGTCCTGAAAATCTTCAGATCACAGCATACTTTTTCAACAAGTCCCAGTCTATAATGTAAATACAGATCTTTGCTTTTGCCAGGAGAAAGGGTAACAGATAATGGCTGCTGAACAAATGTGTATAGCCTTCTTGATGAACTTTTGCAATGGTGATTTGATTTGATTTATTATTGTCACATGCATTAGTATACCATGAAAAGTATTGTTCCATGCACACTACAAAGTATACCATACATAGGAAGAAAAGGAGACAGTGCAGAATGTAATGTTACAATCATGGCCAGGGTGTAGAGAAAGATCAATTTAATGCGAGGTAGGTCCATTCAAAAGTCTGATGGCAGCAGGGAAGAAGCTGTTCTTGAGCTAGTTGGTACTTGACCTCAGGCTTTTGTATCTTTTTCCTGACAAAACAAAGGTGGAAGAAGGAATGTCTGGCATGTGTGGGGTCCTTGATTATGCTGGTTGCTTTTCTGAGGGAGTGGGAAGTGTAGAGAGAGTCAATAGAAAGGAGGCTGGTTTCTGTGACAGACTGGGCTTCTTTTCTAGTTTCTTGCAGACTTGGACAGAGCAGGAGCCATACCAAGCTGTGACACAATCAGAAAAAATGCTTTCTTTGGTGCATCTGTAATAGTTGGTGAGAGTTGTAGTGGACATGCCAAATTTTCTTAACTTCCTGAGAAAGTAGAAGCATTGGTGGGCTTTCTTAACTACAGTGTCAGTGTGGAGAGATTAGGAGAGGTTGTTGGTGATTTGGACACATAGAAACCTGAAACTCTTGACCATTTCAACTTCATCCCCATTGATGTAGACAGGGACATGTCCTCTACCACGTTTCTTGAAGTCGGTGACTACCTCCTTTGTTTTGTTGACACTTAGAGAGAGATTATTGTCATTGCACCAGTTCACCAGATTTTCTATCTCTTTCCTGTACTGGTGACGATGTAACTGCAATACTGTCTAGTACAAAGATTCGAGAGATTTTCACCCAGTGTGAAGGAAAGGCAAGATATGGTCAAACCTAGATGATATGGCATTTGAAGGGGGTTTAGAGGTGATGATGTTCTCATGCATCTACGATCTTTGACCACGAGATTGGGAGTTTGGAAATTTGCTAATATATTCAGGATGCAGAAAATAACATTGTATTCGACTAAAAAAAATTCTGATGTAAAACTAAAGGGAAAAGCTTTTGATCCGAATCTTAAAATAATAAGTTTTCCTTTATTTAGCTCTGGAGAGTTTAAGAGTTATGACTTTGGTGCTTATAATTTGAACAAACCTTTGCAGCTAATTAAGAAATTGGAGAAGCTAATACTAGATATGCAAATACAACATTTTCTCTAATTAACACCATTGCGGTTTTTCATTTCCTATTTCTCCTGAAATTTTTATATAAAGATATATTTATGTTAACCCTTAAAAAACTGTCATCACAAGTGTGATTGTATTTTGCTTCTTTATTTTAATTGGAGTCTATTTCCACTTTTGCCTATTATATTTTATGCATTAATTTACATAATTCTTCAGATTGCCAGGGTTTGTCAACTGTTGTTAGTTTTGACTTCCTACATACTGATTTCTTGCTCTTTTAAAATCTGCTACTGTTTAACCTCTTCCAATTTGTTTCCCTCATTAATATCTATACCTTAAAGTCAATTACACTGCTGATTGTAACAGGAGGATTTTCCATCTAGGAGTTGGAAACAATATCAACACTGTTTCCTGATCTTAATCCCAGTCCCGGGCAGGAGCTGATTAGGTGCATTGACCTAAGCAGGTGCCAGAGTGTGGCAACAATGGAAATTTCACAGTAACTTCATTGCAGTGTTAATGTAAACCTTACTTGTGACTAATAAATTAACTTTAAAGAAAAACTTTAAGCAATCGCAGCCTCCAATTTTAATGGGAGTGGTCTGGTAATTGGCTGGAAGACTTGTTGTTGGCCAGTTAGTAGTTGTGGAGCTGGGATGTTTTTTCATAGATTCATAGAATCCTACAGTTCAGAAGGATGCCATTCGGCCCATCAAGTATGCATCAATCATGATCCTATCTAGGCTTTATCCCCATAACCCTATGCATTATCTGTAGCTAGTGCCCCTGACACTAAGCAGCAATTTAGCATGGCCAATCCACCTAACCTGCACATCTTTGGGCTGTAGGAGGAAACCAGAGCACCTGGAAGAAACCCACACAGACCCTGGGAGAAAGTGCAGACTCTGCACAGACAGTTACCCAAAACAGGAATCAAACCCAGGTCCCTGGCACTGTGAGGCAGCAGTGCTCACCACTATGCCACCATACCACCCATTCATTCGTGGAACATGGGCATCGCTGACTAGCCAGCATTTATTGCCTATCCCTAATTGCCCTTATTCAGAAGGCAGTTGGAAGCCAACTATATTACTGGAGTCACACGGAGGTCAAACAAGGTAAGGAAAGTTTCCTCCTCTAAAGGACATTAGTGAACCAGATGGGTTTTTCTGATAATTGACAATGGTTTTATGGTTATCAGTTAATTCTTAATTCCAGATTTTTAAAAATTGAATTTAAATTCTACCATCAGCCTGGCAGGATTCAAACCCAGAACATTAGCTGAGTTTCTGGACTAATAGTCTAGCGATAATACCACTAGGTCATCACTTCCGCAGTTGTAGGGAAGACTGAAAGAGAGCTGCCCAATTTAAATCCAGTAATATTGTGGCTGATGGAGCAACAGGGACAGAGGGCTGAGACTTGAGACAGGACTGCCTCTTGCTTTGCAGGTGTGGTCTCGAAGTCCTCTTTGAGGCAGTGAGGGAGCTTCTGTTTCCAGCAAAAGGGACTACATTCAGGTGACAGAGACAGTGAGCAAATGAAGCAGAACGAGTCCAGGGCAGGTTAGTATGATGGTGAATACTCAGGGCAAACGTTTAGATATTAAGCTCCAGCAGACACATCACCTGAGGAGCCTGAAGGCACAAACTGGTGATGGGACCACTTTATGAGAAAAGACTGAGATTAGGCCTACTTATTGTAGTTTAGAATAATGAGAGGAGATCTTACTGAAACTTTTGAGGAATTCAAAAAGATGGATGCTGAGAGGATGTTCTCCTTTGATGGGGGATCTAGAACAAGGGGGCACAATTTAAAAATTACGAGGCTCCCATTTAAAACGGACATGAGAAGAAATTTATTTTTGGAATTTCTTTCTCACAAATTTTTGGAATTCTGTTACTCAGTATGCTGTGGAGGCTGGGTGATTGAATATATTCAAGGTTGAACTAGTCCTGTCTTTGATTGGCAAGGTAGTCAAGGGTTATGGGGGATAGGTAGGGCAATGGAGTTAAGGTCATAATCAGACCAGCCATAATGGAGCAAGCTCAATGGGCTCCTATTACTTATGATCTTATGCTCCAAGGTATCAAATTGTCCCTCAGCTCAGAGCCCATTGCACTATTGAGCATCTACCTGCATTAATATGTACAGCCTCTTATATGTGTGAGCTATTGGTAATTTTCATAGGCAGCAGCAGATCTTTTTCTTCCTCTTTTTTGTCCTTGCAGGAGAAACAGGCACAAAATGCCCATGAGAGGGACCAGACAGGAGGAGGGATTGCCTCATTACATATCATCATCACCATGATGGAAGATCATTATTGACCATGGAGACTGCCAGGGTTGTTGCCACTGAGAGCATCAGGAAAGCAAGCGGGGCATTCCTGATGGAGAATCCGGAAGGAAAAGGGACTTGTTGCATTCCAACCCCAAAAAAATGCTGAAGACTCAGCTGCATTAAGAAGAATCTGGGGTTTCTGCTCTCAAAGGCTCATTTCCATGATCCCTTTTCGTGTTTCCCACATGTTCAAACATTGAGGCCCAAAACCTGATTCCTGTACCACCACTGGCCAAGCACTAATAGAGCAGATGTCAGAGCAGTAACATTTACAACTTATTGGTGAATCTTACACCAGCTCAGATTCAGTCATCTCTGTGGGTTTTGGGCGTGATTAGAAAGGGTGGCATTGGGTAATAAACATAGGGGAGCAGGAGGAGGTAACAGAGGCAAAGGCAGCTGTGGACAGTCCTCCTTTGGAGGGTGGAGGACAGACACAGCCTTGCTCAACTGGGTGCAGATGCAGGGCTTCAGGAGCCACACTTAGATCAGCTACAACAGATGAGCCCCCACAGGTCAGAGTTCCCAGAGACAGTGCAAGGTCATGGACTGAGAATTGAGGAATCTAGTCATCGAATTTGTACCACTGTGGCTCAATATTTTGAACAGAGGCTACCTTCCAAAGACAGAGTGGTCAATCACATGGCCAGCCATAGAATCATAGAATCCCTACAGTGCACAAGGAGGCCATTCAGCCCATTAAGTGGCAGCCTGCAGGAACTGAACCCTGAAATCACAGGAAATATTTTACACTCTTGTCTTCATCGGTTGGTAGGCTGATAATGCAGATGTTTGAAGGAAATGGCAGTTCTGCCCTATCTGGAGGTCCCCTCCCACCATCTAGAATGACAGGCAAAGGCTGAGACAGAAACCGCGGAAGATGCGGGTGCCACCCCTCACAGGACATCACGTTGAACATCATCTCCTCGGCTGTTCTGGCTGAGGGAACATTTGTGCAGCAAGGCACAGTGCCAGGTGCAATGGCGTCAGTACAACAGCTCCCACGATGAGGCACGTGCATCTCAGTTACAAGCCAGGAAAGGTAAGCAAGCTACCTCCACCTCCCCAAGGCCACAAGCAACCATCGATGAGAGCGGAAATCACTTCATCAGGCGGAGAGTACTGAATAGATCATGTGGTTTATTTCACCTGAAACTTTAGTCCTTTTGAGAATCATGCAAATGTTGACACAAAAGGTCAGATATATGAATGTCTTTTTATTAATGGTGGGACTGAGGAAGTGGGATGAAGTGTTAAAAGGGACTGAGGGTCAATGAATAGTGAGAGTGAAAGTTCTGGGCAGATGTGCATCATTCATTGGTGGTAAGAGTGGATTAGTTCCAGGCTGCAGCTTCAGTTCTCACAGGCAGCTCAAGTGAGTTCCCCTTTCCTGGGGTAAAGAGCTCAGCTGAAATGTGTGTGGATTAGATGATTCCTCACTCTGATGGATCCTGATCAGACCCTCGAGTCCTGTGCCAACCCTGGCCAATTCCCTGCACAGTCAGGTCACCTGTGTGTTCTGCAACTTCCTTCACCTCCTCCTTGTCTTCCATTTTCTGTCCTTCTTCTTCCTCCAACGAACTTTCCCCTTCCAGTTCTTTACCAGCTTCCAGATCCACATCTCTCTGGAGAGCTATGCTACGGAAAGTGTAATGTGTGCTATCAGAGGATAAAGGAGTCATAGTAGATCCCAAGAAAGTGAGCTCACACACACAGAGGAAGCTCTTGTTGTGATTGCAAACAAGTTGAAAATTGAAGGAATGGAAGCCAATCCTGTGGATGAAGCTTGCTGACAAGGTACTAGTGCCTTGATAGTCACATGTGATGCCAACTGCCTTTTGTGCCTGTGAGGCCCCATCAGTCAGAAATTGAATGGAGTGTCCAGCTCTTTCAATTAAGACATCAGTGATCTGCAAGATGCAGTGATGTGTTGGTATTGATTGGACAGTACAATGGCCCACAGTTGACAATGGAAGCAACCAGAAGCAAAGAAGTTCATGTTTACAATGACTTTGACAATTACTGGCAGGACATAACAACTAATCCCAAGAGATGTGAGGTCCTCCATGATTAGGCCTTCTCTGTATGGAGGGTCACATTGTCCTGTGGTACTGGTTCTCCAAAATGTCTAGATAGTTCCATTTTCTGCAGTTCACCAATGCTGAGGGTATGGCCTCCATTGCCTTCTTGTGCTTCTTCTTTACCCTCCTCATCCCTGGACTCTGTTCTTCCTGTGAAGGACACTGCTCCCCGTTGCATTGAACCTAAAATCTGAGAGTTATTCTTGCATTGCTGGCTGGCATCACCTTGTGCACAAGTGGCTTCACATTGTGTTTTGCAGCTTTGCCCCCTCACATTGTGCCCCATGATACCAGGAGGGTGACGTCCTGCTGCACTGCCCAATTGCCAAATGTCCACTCTCTCCATAGGCAATGCTGAATGAGTGGCACTTGTGTGGTAATGGTCCAGTCACTTTCTGAGCCCTCCTTCCTTTTGTGGGCCCACCTAATTTGTTGGAGTGGCCATGACTGCCTCCCCATTTTCTTATCCCCTCCATGCATCTGGTTTGTCCCTGTGCCACCAAGCAGCCCTTGTGGCCCCACTAGAATCTTAACAAGTCCCTCACTAAACTCTTAATGAGCTCTCTAATGACTTTTAATTGCAGGTATCAATGGATTGTGAGGGTTCTTGGGGCACATTCCCTTGCACTGGCAAAACTGCTGGCAGTGGGAAAATTGACAAGGAACTGGTAAGCCGGTAATGCTGGTATTGTTATCCATGTCCACGATTGTTCCTGTCCCAGTGGGATCTAAAAATCCATTTTTGCTTCTTTCCTCTCTGAAAACATTAACATTTACTCAACAAATGTAATACAAAGATAACATGATTGTGCTGATCTATTCTAGAACATTTAATTCACTTCTAAAGATTAATTGACTTTAGTTTATTATATGAAATTGAATCTGAAAAACAATTTAAATTTTTTTGCACCATGTAAGTTGTTGTTTTATTGACCATTGTTGGGCCATGAACTGTGATTATAAAATTTGCCCACCAATGGGATATTGAAAATAGTCAAAGGATTAAATAGATTAAGGACTTGAATCCAAAATCATTTTCTTTGATTTGTATGGCCTGACTGAACTGTGAGAAATGTTATAGGACAAATTAAATCTACAGTGAATCCATTCAAGTTATTGCTAATTATGTGCATTTTAAAGAATAATTGATTTTCCTGTCGATATAGTCAGGGATGGGAGACAACTCACTGTTAGTTTACATTATGAGGAATATCAGACCAGAACAGCTGATACAGGAGTTGGAGCCACAGCCAATGTGGCGGAATATGTTGGGCTGGATTTCAGCCAACACAAGGAGCAGAACAGTAAAATATACATTTAGAAAATTTACGCCTTATGGGCTATGGGATTGGGTGAGGATCAATACCTCGAGGCTGAAGGTAGGGGATTTTAATGTTATAGAATCATAGAATCCCTAAATGCAGAAGGAGGCCATTTGGCCCATTGAGTTTGCACTGACCATACACCTAACCAGGCCCCATCCCCGTAACCCCATGCTTTTACCCCAGCTAGTTCCCCTGACACTAAGGGGCAATTTAGCATGGCTAATCCACCTAATCCATACACCTTTGTATTTCAATTTCATAATCAATCAATTTCATAATTTCTAACTATTAAAATAAAACAAGCAAACATTTTCCACCAGAGGTTGAAGAATTTCAACACAAGCCAATCAATTTGGCTGAAAACAAAGACTTGCTTTCCATGACCTTCCACGACCTCATAACATCCTAAAGCACTTTTACAGCCAATTACGTACTCCTGTTGTTTTTGGGACATGGCAATGCCTCATTTCACACATTACAATCTTGACTACACATGACTACGTATTTTGAAGTATCGTTAAGGTTGTAATGCATGAAATGTGACAGCGAATCCACACAATGTAACATCCTACAAATAGCAATGTGAATTAGCAGAAAATAATTCTTAGCTGTTGGCTGAGGGATAAGTATTTGTCGAGAAAATTTCCAGGCTTGTCTCTGAAATAATGCCTAGAGGTGAAATCTTTCAAGTTTCCAAGTCACAGGAAATGTGGTGGGTGAGGGAGGTTAATTTAGCAGGAGGCCAAAACTTAGTTTCCAAATGGTGGGATGAAGTTTTGTAATTAGGTTCGCGGGGTTTTAAAGAGTGAGGGTGAGAGGATGGGAAGCAGCTTCCACTATGAACAATGTCAACAGACTATTCTGCATGCATTAGTTTGTCATATGTGTTCATTAAAAGACTTGTTCGCCAAAATTAAGTTGCCCCTCCCCAGTCCTTCCAAAGCAATTTCCCACTTGTCAAAAATTAGAACATTCACATTTATGAAGGGATATAAGTGGTGTGCATCTGGCAGGAAGTTGAATGTGATAGGGTGGTAGGTCCAGGTGATAGAGATGGTGATAGGTGTAGGCACAGAGAGGAGAAAAGGCAAGTTGACTCAAGTGATGATTAGAAGTTCAAGACTAACTGGGGTAGGTTCAAGAGTTGCAGATGAGAGAGAAATGATTATACTGGGTGGGTCAACTGTGTGGATAGTGGGGGGTGGGGGGTGGGGGGTGGGGGGGTAGGTTGGTGGGTGTGGTGAGAAGGTGTTAAGGTATGTTTGAAATGTGAGTGCACTATTTTTCCTCAAAAAAACTGTCAGTCTGAAAGTGTGATCCTTCGAAGTGGGGCAGGGTCTGTTCGGGTGTGTGTAGTTCAAGATAAGCATAATTGCCAACTAAAGGGACATCCTAATAATTATGACACAACTGGATGTCAAATGTGCTCTGTTGTACCCTCTTCTCTATGGCGAAACCCACACAACAGCAGCAGGTTTGCTCGTGGGTCTCACAACATTGAGATCTCAGAAAGGTCAGGAGTTGAAAGATCTCACCTCATTGGGTAATCGACCAATCTCTGGAATAAGGCTGATGAATCTTGGTTGCAATCTCTTTATGTGAGTTCAATCCTTCCCTAGATGAGAAGAGGGACATGACAGACAATACACCAGGTGAGATCTCACTAAAGCTCGAGGCAAGTGCTGCCAGACCTCTTTAACCCTCCAATCTATCTGTTGCAGTTAAGGGCAACTTCACAGTTGCCTCCTTACATGATGGCTGCACCCATATGTTAGCTCACAGTTCCCTTTGAACAAGGAAAGCTAGCTCTATTTGGCTTCTCATTATCTCATCATCTAGGAGAAATTCTCTTTTGCAATTCATCAGATTACAGTGAGCAGAATGATATTTCTGACCCATCTGCTGTATTCCTAGGCACTGACTTAGCCTGAAGCATCTTTGCATCCTTAGAGTTTCCAGCAGGACATCACGAGGACACGCAATGAGGTGATTGCAAATTCTGCACAAACAGCATTCTAAGAGGTCTTAAAACTGAGTGAGCAATACTTACTGGGTTGTCTGGTATGTGCCTAGGCCGTACATTCATGATTGATGCCAAGGCTGAAATATACTCATGTCAGAATGATAATAAGACTGATGAGTGACACAATAAATAGCGCTTCATTAGAACCACAGCATTGGAAGTGCAATGCCTATAATTCACTATAACTATGGGCAGAATTTTCCCATCCTGCTCACTTAAGGAATTGTAGTGGATGAGATGGGGGCGGGGGAGGTGGGGGAGGGAGGGGGCGCGGGAGGAGGGGGGCGGTGGGTGGACCATGCAAAGGTCCGTTGACCTCGGGCGGGATTTTCTGGTTTTGAGGCGAGCATGGCTGGAAAATCCCACCCAATGGCAACAACCAGCACTATAATAAGGATATGGCAAACCTGAAGACAGTGCAATTAAACATACATTTACAAGTGCCTAAACTACATAGAGTGGTGACACCAATCACCTACACACCTTCAAAACTTCTTTGTCTTTCTTTCTCTAACACTGCTTCTGGATGCAGCCTCAATATCCACAGATAAGGTGGCGATAGCTTGCTAACTAATATTCCCTGTTGACTGTGATGACTTTGGCAGGTTCCTCTGGTGACCTGAGGTCTAGAGATTCCTGGCCTGCTAAGGGTCTTCTGCTCAGGTGCAAGACCTGCTGGAAGTGATGGTGTCACTGGCAGAGGGAAATAGAGTGATAGAGCAGACTTGGACTGTGCTGGGATGAAGTCTCTTTGGGGCCAGGCTGGCACTCCTCCTCCCTGTGGGTGCCTGACTCCTTGAGAATAAGGGCACCTGGAGGAAAATCAAGGTACTGTCCCTCTCTTGCCTAGCCACTGCTGCACTGTACCCATGGCTAGAGTGATAGAGTGCAGATCCAAGCACATATCCATCAATGACTGTGTGTTCTGCTGGACTTGGATCTCCAAGGCAGACTCACACTTTCCATAGAGGCAGCCAAGTGTTCACAAGCTAGAATCATAACGGCAGACAGAATGTGGACTTCCTCCAATCACTTGTCCAGTCTGTTCATGGTCTCTGGCAATTTTGCTTATGTTCCTCTGTCTGTTTCTGTATTTCCAACATGCCTCTGAGGACCAAGCGCAGAGGCTCATCATCTGCATGTGGCTGAGCAGGTGTTTGGTCTCCACAAGACCTTGGCTTGTCAATTCCTCCACCAGCTGAGGACCTGTGTCTATGATGTATTCACCAAGTTGTAATCCCAAGCCTACTCTAGAACTTGCAACTAGGTGAGTCTTTCTGTGTAGATGCAGAGTGCAGGTGAACACAATGAGACTTCTGAGGCATCCTCCTCAGAGGTGGGATTGGAAATGGAGCTGTGGCCGGTCTGAATGGTGCAAGATTGTATGGTTACGGTAATCCTGCTCTGAGCAGAAATCGCCCCCAAAACCAAATCTAGACTCTAGAATAGAATAATCCGACCATGAGATATTTTCCATTTACCCCAGAGGAGAGGTGAGCTTTCTATTTAACATCTCATTCAAAAGATAGCATCCACAACAGTGCAGCTCTCTTTCACTGGAGAACATGCCAAAATTTTTTGCTCAAGTTTCTGGAGTTGGATTTGTGTCCATAACATTCAGACTCAGCATCATGATTGTTCAAAATGCTAAGTAACGGGGAATTTATGGCACTGAGCATCTACATTCAATTGGCTAACAATGGAATGGGGTAGAGGGAGAAAAAAGGTTGAAAGGTGGTAAATACATGATCATAGAATAGAATCATAGGGGGAATTTTCTCATTCTGCCCACCATGGGAATCATAGTGGGCAAGGGGCAGACCATGCAAAGGTCCATTGACCTTGAGAGGGTTTTTTGGTTTTGGGGCAAACATGGCCAGAAACATTCATCCAAAGAATCCTTACAGCACGGAAGAGACAATTCAACCCTTTGTGTCTGCACTGACTCTCTGACTGAGTATCTTACCTAGGCCCTCTCCCCTGCCCCATCTTTGTAATCCCATGTATTTACCATGGCTAATCCATCCAATCTACACAAATTGGGGCATTAAGGAACAATTTAGCATGGCCAATCTACCTAATGTGTGCATTTTTGGACAGTGGGAGGAAACCGGAGCATCCAGAGGAAATCCATGTGGAAGAAATTTGCAAACTCCACACAGTCACCTGAGGCTAGAATTGAACCCTTGGCATTGTGAGGCAGCGATGCTAACAACTATGTCACCATGCCACGTTATAAAGTAAGTATAAATTTGAAATTAACATGCCAAAAGAAAGGGACTTAAAATTCAAAGCACTTCTGGTGCATTATACTCCTCACGTAACTCTGAACTTTACCATTACTCTTTATTTTTATTCATCTTGGAATGTGGATGTTGTTGGCTGGCCAATGTTTATTGCCCATCCCTAGATGCTGCAGGTCAGTTGAGAATCAACCACATTGCTGTGGCTGTGGAGTCACAGATAGGCCAGACTAGGTAAGGGCAGCAGATTTCCTTCCCTAAAGGACATTAGTGAACCAGATAGGTTTTTCCAACAATCAACAATGGTTTCATGGTTATCAGTAGATTCTTAATTCCAGATTTTTTTATTGAATTCAAATTCTACCATCTGTCATGGCAGATCCCCAAAACATTAGCTGAGTTTCTGGATTGGTGTCTAGCAATAATATCACTATGTCATCCTCTCCTTGCAAGCATCATTAGGATTCCAAAGTCTGTTAATAGTATTGGATAGGTCACAAGGACACCCAAATGAGGACTTTCTGCACCACAACTGTAAAGAAGCTCCATGTACGATCAGTGGCACAACAGGGCACCAAATCCCATATGTAGGCCCCACCTGAAGTCCAGGTCAGGTGTAGGACCTGAACTCCTAAATGAAAATTAAGAAATTTTATAAATGAAAAATGTTCATTTTATTTATTTAAATGAGAATTTTTATAAAGGAGACTACTGCAGGCGCTCCAAAATTCATTCCAAGGGGTCCACAACCTGTGCCCCCTGAATGAACTGGTTGAAGCCAGTTAAGATTGGGTCTCCACCAATAGCATATAATTGAAGACATCGCACCTCAGCATGTGAACTTTGCCAGCAGGTGCCTGGCACGTTTGCCTGAAAGCATCTTCCCTTTCAGCTCTAACATTTAAAAGGAAAACTCTTCTGAAGAGACACTAACACGGTGGACAGAACCTCTGAACGTTTACAAAAACTGCACAAAGCCATCTGTTACAAGGTATAACAGACCTTGATCAAGTATGCGAAAATAAAATCACGCACTGATAACTTTCTTGTGGGACCACCTGCTTTGAATCAAGCCTGTCCGTGCAATTTCCCACTTCAGTAAGAGTGTTTATATAAGTACTGTGTTTTAATGTATCTTAAGAGAGTAACTGGAGAGCCTCTCCTCCGCCATCTGTGCCCAGATCGTGCATAATGTACCATGCCAATGTGCTTCTGGATATTCCCTGATTGCACACCATCATAAAACATTGTCCATGATTTGCTTTAATCGTTTCATATACCCATCGACTAAAACTCTCAGATGTTGCTGAAACAATCTGGCATCTGTCTCATGTTTGCTGATGCAGAACCTTATGAATCTTTGGGATACATCAGGCTAGGGACCGGATGAGAAGCTCTCAAGGGAGTTTTCCTCTCCCTTGACAAAAGATTCTGGATTCCCTTTCCTGAATGTCTTCTGTTTAAGGGCAACGTGACATTCTGGTGCAAAGCAGGAAAACCAAAATCCTTAACACACATTTGGAATGTGGCAGTCTAGATTTTAGTAGAGAAATATAGCAGTGTTGCAAAGTAGCCAGGAAAGGGGTTAGTCCAGTCAAGGATAGTGGAGGGAATCTATGCATAGAACCTGAGGAAATGGGTGAGATATTAAATGAATACTTTGTCTCAGTATTCACCAAAGAGAAGGACTTGGTGGGTGAGGAAATTAGAGTAGGGTGTGTAGATTTCTGGGTCATGTCGATATCAAAAAGGCGTTTTAAAAAGCATTAAAGTAGATAAGTCCCCAATGCCTGATGGGATCGACCCCAGAATACTAAAGGAGATAATGTAGGAAATTGCTGAGGCCTTTACAGAAATCTTTGCAAGCCTACTTGTGGCACTAAAATATTTATAGGATCAAGAGAAATCAGAGTATAAGAACATAAGAAATAGGAGCAGGAGTAGGCCATCTAGCCCCTCGAGCCTGCCCCGCCATTCAATAAGATCATGGCTGATCTGTCGTGTCTCAGTTCCACATTCCCGCCCTCTCCCCATAACCCTTAATCCCCTTGCCTATCAAAAACCTATCTACCCGCGTCTTAAATATATTTAGTGAGGTAGCCTCCACCACTTCAACAGGCAGAGAATTCCAGAGATTCACCACCCTTTGAGTGAAGAAGTTCCTCCTCAACCCTGTTCTAAACTGCCCCGCCTTTATCTTGAGGTTGTGCCCTCTTGTTTGCTGGAGCAGACGAGAAGGAGCAGAGAGCCAGATAAGAAATTACCTGTTGAAAACCTGTTTAAATAAGTTTAAAGCACTTTGTAGTAAGAACTTACCTTGTAGAACTGTTTTAATCATTTAAAAGCATTTTTGCGGGCTCTTTGTATTTACCGCTTTAAGAATTCTGAGGGAGTGTTTAGAAGGGAGTTGTGCGCCAGCAGGCTTTAAAGCAGTGCCAGGTTTAAAAGGAGGCCTGGTATAGACAGCGGGCAGCGGAGTGAGAGGGCAGCAGAGTGAGAGGGCAGCAGAGTGAGCTACTAGGGCTTAAGATCAAAAGGGCTGGGGAGAAAAAGGGCCAGGTAAGTTCATGTGGAAATTTTCAATACTACTACAGTGAATAATGGAGGGGCATGTGATGTGTTGTTTCTGTATGATGTGGGAACTGGTGGACCCCAGGGTCCTCCCCAGTGACCATGTCTGCAGTAAGTGCAGGTTGCTGGAGGAGCTCCAGCTCAAGGTAGCTGAGCTGGCCTCTGAGCTACAGACACTGAGGCTCATCAGGGGGAGAGAGGGTGCCATTGTCAATGGGGTGCAAGTGACATCCACCCCCCCCCGGACTGGCTAACTCTAAGGGTCAGCAACAAGAGGGGGCTGCTGAGAGGAGGAAGGGGGGTGGGGAGAGGAGGAAGTGGGGTGGGGAGCAGAGGCCTCAGCCTCTCAATCTGCATAACAGGTTTGAGGTTCTTGCTTCCAGTCTGGACGAGAACGAGGGAGGTGAGGTCGGTGAGCAGACTGCACACAGTACAATGATGCAGCAGGACATAGGCATAGAGAAGGTGAAAAGGAACGTAGTTGTAATTGGGGATAGTGGGGTGAAGGGTATTGACACTGTTCTTTGTACCAATGACAAAGTGCACAGAAGGGTGTGCTGTCTGCCTGGTGCTCCGGTTCAGGATGTCGCATCTGGGCTGCAGAGGAACCTGGAGTGGGAGGGTGAGAATCCAGTCGTTGTTGTACATGTGGGTGCCAACAACGTAGGCAAAATGCAAACTGAGGATCTGGGGAGGGAGTATGAAAAGCTGGGAATGGAATTAAAAAGTAGAACCGACAAGGTGGTTATCTCCGGACTACTGCCTGAACCGAGTGCAGACGGGCATAAGGTTGATAGGATTAAGGAAGTAAATGGGTGGCTCAGGGATTGGTGTGGGAGGAATGGGTTTGCATTTATGGGGCATTGGCACCAGTATTGGGGTAGGTGGGACCTGTTCGGGCGGGATGGGGTTGGTCTGAACCGTGCTGGGACCAGAGTCCTGGCGAATCGTGTAAAGAGGACTGTAGACAGGGCTTTAAACTAATTAGCGGGGGGAGGGTGCGAAGGTAGGTGACATTACGGGGTCTAGAGTTAAGGAGAGGGTACAGGTAAGGGTAGAGGCTGAGGATGTCCCAATAATAAAGGGAGTAGGGGGCGTGAGTATGGTTGGTGGCGTTCCGGCAAATAGGGTCCAGGTGAAGGCTGGGATGAAGGCACTTTATCTGAATGCACGAAGCATTCGGAATAAAGTGGATGAGTTGGTGGCGCAGATCAGCACAAATGGATATGATCTGGTGGCCATTACAGAGACGTGGCTGCAAGGTGACAGGGACTGGGAGCTGAATGTCCAGGGGTATCAAGTGTTTAGGAAGGATAGGCGGGAGGAAAAAGTGGGGGGCGTAGCTCTGCTGATTAAGGATAGCATCAGGGTGGTAGCAAGGGATGATATAGGAACCAAAGAACAGAACATGGAATCGTTGTGGGTAGAGATTAGGAACAGCAAAGGGAGGAAGATGCTGGTGGGTGTCGTCTATAGGCCCCCGAATAATGATCTGGAGGTGGGGCGGGCTGTTAACGCGCAAATAAGTGCAGCGTGCAGGAATGGGACGGCCGTAATTATGGGGGATTTCAATCTGCATATTGATTGGTCGACCCATGTTGGACGCAGTGGGCTCGAGGAGGAGTTCTTGGAATGCTGCCGGGATAGTTTCCTTGAACAGTGTGTGTTGGAGCCGACGAGGGAGCGAGCTATCTTGGATCTGGTGTTATGTAATGAGGCAGGTAGAATTAGGGACCTTGCGGTGAAGGATCCTCTTGGGGAGAGTGATCATTGTATGGTGGAGTTTCTGCTGCAGATGGAGGAGGAGAAAGTGGGTTCCCGGACACGCGTCCTTTGTTTGAACAGAGGGGAGTGCGGTAGGATGAGGGAAGAATTGGCGAATGTGGACTGGGGGAGCTCGTTGGAAGGTAGGTCTGCTGAGGAGCAGTGGAGGATCTTTAAGGAGATCTTTCTTGGTGCTCAGTGGAAATTTATTGCGATGGTCAAAAAGGACCGTAGGAGGAGAGGTAATAAGCCGTAGATAACGAAGGAGGTGAAGGAAAGTGTTAAATTAAAAGCGGAGGTGTTTAGAGTAGCTAAGAGTAGTGGGCGAGAAGAGGATTGGGAGAGGTTTAAATGTCAACAAAGATTGACAAAGAAGTTGATAAAGAAGGGTAGGAGAAACTATGAAGCTGGGCTAGCGCTTAATATAAAAAAGGATAGCAAGAGTTTTTCTAAATATATAAAAAGGAAGAGGCTGGCTAGGGTGAACGTTGGACCCTTAGAGGATGAGAAGGGGGACTTAGTGGTAGGGGATGGGGATATGGCTGAGGTCTTGAGTAACTTTTTTGTTTTGGTCTTCACGGAGGAGGACGTGAATAATTTGCCGGGTGTTAGTGATGGAAAGGTGGTAGGACTGGAGGGTCTCAATGACATTACTGTTACTAGAGAGGCGGTGCTCGACAGACTGGAGGGGGCTGATTGTGGACAAGTCCCCAGGACCAGATGGAATGCATCCGAGGGTTCTGAAAGAAATGGCGGAGGTGATAGTGGATGCCTTGGTGGTTATTTTCCAGACATCGCTGGATTCCGGGGAAGTGCCGGAAGATTGGAAAATGGCTAGTGTTACGCCGTTGTTTAAGAAGGGTGCCAGGCAAAAGGCAGGGAATTATAGGCCGGTTAGTTTAACGTCTGTTGTAGGTAAAATGTTAGAATCCGTCATCAAGGAGGAAATAGCGAGGCATCTTGAGGGGAATTGCTTGATAGAGCAGACGCAGCACGGTTTCGTTAAAGGGAAGTCGTGTCTGACAAATTTACTGGAGTTCTATGAGGATGTGTCTAGGGCGGTGGATAGAGGAGAGCCGGTGGATGTGGTCTTTCTTGATTTTCAGAAGGCGTTTGACAAGGTACCTCACAAGAGGTTATTGCAGAAGGTCAGGGGACATGGAGTTGGGGGTAGGGTGTTAGCATGGATAGAGGATTGGTTGTCAAATAGGAGGCAGAGAGTGGGGGTCAATGGGTGCTATTCGGATTGGCGGTTGGTGACTAGTGGAGTGCCCCAGGGGTCGGTGCTGGGGCCTCAGCTATTTATCCTTTATATAGATGATCTGGAGGAGGGAACCAAGTGTATGTTGTCGAAATTTGCTGATGACACCAAGATTGGTAGAACGGCAAATTGTGCGGAGGGTGTGGAGAGTCTGCAGAAGGATCTAGATAGGCTGGGCGAATGGGCCAGGAAATGGCAAATGGAATTTAATGTTGGCAAGTGCGAGGTGGTCCACTTTGGTAGGAATAATGGTAGGAAGGACTATTACTTACGTGGCGAAAAACTGCAGCAGGCGACGGTGCAGAGGGACCTCGGGGTCCTTGTGCATGAGTCGCAAAAACCCAGCTTGCAGGTGCAGCAGGTGGTCAGGAAGGCGAATGGGATGCTGGCCTTCATAGCGAGGGGGATTGAATATAAAAGTAGGGAGGTCTTGCTGCAGCTGTATAGGGCATTGGTGAGGCCGCAGCTAGAGTACTATGTGCAGTTTTGGGCGCCATACTTACGCAAGGATATTTTGGCCTTGGAGGGAGTGCAGAGGAGGTTTACTAGGCTGATGCCGGAGTTGAGGGGGTTGAGCTATGAGGAGAGGCTGAATAAACTAGGCTTGTACTCGTTAGAGTTTAGAAGAATGAGGGGAGATCTCATTGAGACGTATAAGATGATGAATGGGATGGATAGGATAGAGATGGAGAGACTCTTCCCGCTCAGAAAGGACAGTAGGACTAGGGGGCACAGCCTCAAGATAAAGGGGGGGTGGTTTAGAACGGAGTTGAGGAAGAATTTCTTCACTCAAAGGGTGGTGAATCTCTGGAAGTCTCTGCCCGTTGAAGTGGTGGAGGCTGCCTCGCTAAATATTTTTAAGAAGCGAGTTGTTGGGTTTTTGATAAGAGAGGGGATTAAGGGTTATAGGGAGAGAGCGGGAATGTGGAACTGAGCCACGACAGATCAGCCATGATCTTATTGAATGGCGGGGCAGGCTCGAAGGGCTAGATGGCCTACTCCTGCTCCTATTTCTTATGTTCTTGTGTTCTTATGTTCTTATGTCCTACTGTCCTTTCTGAGCGGGAGGAGTCTCTCCACCTCTATCCTATCCATCCCATTCATCATCTTATATGTCTCAATGAGATCTCCCCTCATTCTTCTAAACTCTAACGAGTACAAGCCTAGTTTATTCAGCCTCTCCTCATAGTTCAACCCCCTCAACTCCGGTATCAGCCTAGTAAACCTCCTCTGCACTCCCTCCAAGGCCAAAATATCCTTGCGTAAGTGCAGCGACCAAAACTGCACACAGTACTCCAGCTGCAGCCTCACCAGTGCCCTGTACAGTTGCAGCAAGACCTCCCTACTTTTATATTCAATCCCCCTCACTATGAAGGCCAGCATCCCATTTGCCTTCCTGACCACCTGCTGCACCTGCAGGCTGGGTTTTTGCGACTCATGCACAAGGACCCCGAGGTCCCTCTGCACCGTTGCATGCTGCAGTTTTTAGCCATGTAAGCAATAGTGCTTCCTATCATTATTCCTACCAAAGTGGACAACTTCACACTTGCCAACATTAAATTCCATTTGCCAGTTCCTGGCCCATTTGCCCAGCCTATCTAGATCCTTCTGCAGACTGTCCACACCCTCCGCACAATTTGCCGTTCCACCAATCTTGGTGTCATCAGCAAATTTCGACACCCTACACTCGGTTCCCTCCTCCAGATCATCTATATAAATGGTAAATAGCTGAGGCCCCAACACCGACCCCTGGGGCACTCCACTAGTCACCAACCGCCAATCTGAATAGCACCCATTGACCCCCACTCTCTGCCTCCTATTTGACAACCAATCCTCTATCCACGCTAACACCCTACCCCCAACTCCATGCCCCCTGACCTTTTGTAATAACCTCTTGTGCGGCACCCTTTCAAACGCCTTCTGAAAATACTGATAAGACATCGCACCTCAGCATGTGAACTTTGCCAGATGTATAAGGTGTTGAGAAGTATAGATCGGGTGGATTCTCAGAGGTTTTTTCCCAGGGCTGGAGTGGTTACTATGAGAGGACAAAGGTTTAAGGTGCTGGGGAGTAGGTACAGAGGAGATATCAGGGTAAGTTTTTCACTCAGAGGGTAGTGGATGAGTGGAATCGACTGTTGTCGGTGATGGTAGAGGCAAATTTGATAGGGTCTTTTAAAAGACTTCTGGATGAGTACATGGGACTTAATAGAATTGAGGGTTATAGGTTAGTCGAGTAGGTAGGGATATCATCGGTGCACCTTGTGGGCTGAAGGGCCTGTTTGTGTTGTAGATTTTCTATGTTCTGTGTTCTGTCTTTGTATCCTCATTGGCTGCAGGTGAAGTTCCAGAGGATTGGAGAATAGTGAATGTTGTTCCATTGTTTAAGTAGGGCAGCAGGGATAATCCAAGTAATTACAGGCCGGTGAGCCTTACATCAGTGATAGGGAAATTATTGGAAAAAAATTGTAGGGACAGGCTTTACTCACATTTGGGAACAAATGGACTTATTTGTGATCGACAGCCTGGTTTTGTGAAGGAGAGGTCATGCCTCACTAACTTGATCAAGTTTTTCGAGAAAGTGATGAAGATGATAGATGAGGGAAAGGCAGCGGATGTTGTATGCCATGAACTTCAGAAAAGTCTTTTACAAGATACCTCATGGTAGATTGGTATGAGAAGTGAAGTCACATGGAATCAGAGGAGAGCTGGTAAGAATGGCTACAGACTGGCTTAGCCATAGAAGACAGAGGGTAGCTTAAGAGGGGTGTTTTTTCTGAATAGAAGGCTGTGACCAGTGGTGTTCCACAGAGAACAGTTCTGGGACCTTTGTTGTTTGTAATATACATAAATGATTTTGAGGAAAATGCAGTTGGTTTGATTAGTAGTTTGCAGACGACAAAAAATTGGTGGAGTTGCGGAAAGTGAAGGGGATTGTCAGAGGATATAGCAAGATATAGATCATTTGAAGACTTGGGCGGAGGAATTGCGGATGGAGTTTAATCTGGACAAATGTGAGGTAATGGATTTTGGAAGGTCCAATGCATGTAGAAATTATGCAATAAATGGTAGAATCCTTAGGAATATTGATAGGCAGGGAGGTCTGGGCGCACATGTCAATCGATGACTGAAGGTGGATAAGATAGTCAAGAAGGTATACAGCATGCTTACCTTCATCATTCGGGGCATTGATTATAAAAATTGGCAACTCATGCTGCAGCTATATAGAAACTTAATTAGGTCTCATTTGGAATATTGTGTACAAATCTTGTCACCCCACACTACTAGAAGGATGGTGGATGCTTTGGAGAGGGTACAGGAAATATTTACCAGGATGCCTGGTCTGGACGGCATTAGCCACGAGGGGAGGTTTGAAGAATTTGGTTTGTTCTTACTGGAATGATGGAGGTTGAGGGCTGACCTGATAGAGGTTTACGAGATTAATAGTGGCACGGACAGAGTGAATAGTCAGATGCTCTTTCCTAGGGTAAAAAAGTCAAGTACTAGGGGACATAGATTTAAGGTGCATGGGAAAAAGAGGAGATGTGTGAGGCAAGTTTTTAACACAGAGGATGCGGCCCAGGGAGGTGGTGTGAGCAGGTACGATAGCAGCATTTAAAGGGCATCTAGACAAGTACATGAACAGGATGGGAATGGAAGGACAAGGAATCCGTAAGTGCATATAGTTTTAGTTTTGGCAGACATCCTGATCAGTGGAGGCTTGGAGGGCCTGTTCCTGTTCTATGTTTCCAAGGGGTCACTGATGGGCCCCTGGAGCTCAATGACATTGAAAAAGTACGCAATATGATAAGTTATGCTTACCTTTTGAGAAGAATGATTGCATAGTATTGGCAAACCTATTACTGAGATATGTTTAAGCAGTTTGTGCATGTCATCTATTTTCTCAAACAAAATATCTCAGTTGCAATAGAGAAAGCTACAGATAAATGTGTACTTGCAATATCTTTCCAGTTTTGCAGCAGGAGACTTATGCACCACACTTATTGTTCTATCATATATTATTTTCTCCCTCAGTTCAATCTGTGAAATCCAGTCAATATGTAGCGTACCAAGCTAAAGGCAGGCCCAGGCCCCCATGGTCAATCTGCCTCGGATGAGTGCTTAAAACATGTGAAGGTTATTCATCCACAGAAATTGTGTTCAAATGCATTGTTGAACAAGACATTAACTGGGATTACTTCCAAGCCAACATTTTTGCATTCACAGTTCTTTCCTCCCTAAACTCTTCACCTCAACTGAACTATTGTTCTGTCATTTATTCTTACAGTTTGGTATTGTTCCTGGTTAAAGTTAACTAAGGTGAACACCTTCTCAAAGCCATACTGTCTTGTTTTAGTCATTGTGCCATTTTTAACTACTTCTTAAAGTTGTACCCCTAGGATGAGGATGTCCTGCCTTTGCCATTTTAAATGTACACCTATTTTTCCTCAAAACTCATGGAATCATAGAATCCTTGCAGTGCAGAAGGGGACCATTTGGTCCATTGAGTTTGCACCAATACTCTAACGGTATCTTACACAAACCCTCTCCTCCGCCTGATCTTCGCAACCCCATACATGGCTAATACATCTAACCGAGACATCCATGGACACTAAAGGACAATTTAGCATTGCCAATCCACCTAACCTGCACATCTGTGGACTGTGGTAGGAAGACAAGGCACTCGGAGGAAACCCATTCAGACACAGGGGAAAACGTGCAAACTCCACACAGACAGTCACCCAATGCCAGAATTGAACCCAGGCCCCTGTTGCTGCATGCCTTTGCCAGCTATTTTGAAAGGACAATTTAATTCATCCCACTCCCCTGCTCTTTCGCCATTGCTCGGCAATGTTTTTTTTCCATCAATCACTCATTCAAATCAGCTTTAGAGTTCAGATTGAGTCTGCTTCCACACCCCTTTGAATCAAGCACCCAGATCATCACCAATAACATTTCTCAACATTTTCTCTCTGGTCATATGAAGATGCTCGTTCACCAGTTTAGGGAAAACACAATTTGTTTATTTACAGGTTAAAACTACACAGAAGCTTGCAGCCTTGTGGCTGCAATCAGTTCCCAAGATGACTCTCTGTACAAAAGCGCACACATCCCAGGGTGATCCTCCACACTGCTCCTTGATTGGTTTCTTGGGTCACGTAACCCTGGCTCTGCAGATTGAGACAGTGAAAAGTCTGACAACACCAGGTTTTAGTCCAACCTATTTATTTGATAATATACTCACAAGCTTTCGGGGTTAGCCCCTTCGTCAGGTGAATGGAGAGTTCTGGCCTCAGACAGAACATATAAAGCACAGACAGTTTAGAAATTACTGATTAGAATGCGAATCCTTACACCTAACCTGCTGTTCAAGACCTGAAGTGGCTGATAATGTGAGTGGAAGGAGCACTGATCACAGTTTAAAGAGATGTGTATTGTCTCCAGACAGTACAGTAAGTGAGGTTTTGCAAACCCAGGCAAGTCACGGGGGTTACAGATAGTGCGACATGAACCCAAGATCCCTGTTGAGACCGTCCTCATGTGTGCGGAACTTGGCTATCAGTCTCTGTTCAGCGACTCTGCGCTGTCGTGTGGCGTGAAGGCCGCCTTGGAGAATGCTTACCCGAAGGTCAGAGGCTGAATGCCCGTGACCACTGAAGTGTTGGCCAACAGGAAGGGAACAGTCTTGCCTGGTGACTGTCGAGCGATGTTCATTCATCCGTTGTTGTAGCGTCTGCATGGTCTCCCCAATGTACCATGCTTCGGGACATCCTTTCTTGCAACGTATCAGGTAGACAATGTTGGCCGAGTTGCAAGAGTATTTACCATGTACCTGGTGGATGGTATTCTCACGTGTGATGATGGTATCCATGTCGATGATCCGGCATGTCTTGCAGAGGTTGCTGTGGCAGGGTTGTGTGGTATTGTGGTCACTGTTCTCCTGAAGGCTGGGTAGTTTGCTGCGAACAATGGTCTGTTTGAGGTTGTGTGGTTGTCTGAAAGCAAGAAGTGGGGGTGTGGGGATAGCCCTGGCGAGATGTTCGTCTTCATCAATGATATGTTGAAGACTCCGGAGAAGATGTCGTAGCTTCTCCGCTCCGGGGAAGTACTGGACGATGAAGGGTACTCTGTCCACTGTGTCCCGTGTTTGCCTTCTGAGGAGATCGGTGCGGTTTTTCGCTGTGGCGCATCGGAATTGCCGATCTATGAGTCGAGCACCATATCCTGTTCTTATAAGGGCATCTTTCAGGGTCTGGAGGTGTCTGTCACGATCCTCCTCATCTGAGCAAATCCTGTGTATACGGAGGGCTTGTCCATAGGGAATGGCTTCTTTAACATGTTTAGGGTGGAAACTGGAGAAGTGGAGCATTGTGAGATTGTCTGTGGGCTTGCGGTACAGTGAGGTGCTGAGGTGACCGTCCTTAATGGAGATGCGTGTGTCCAAGAATGCAACTGATTCTGGGGAATAGTCCATGGTGAGTCTGATGGTGGGGTGGAATTTGTTGATATCACCATATAGTTGTTTCAGTGATTGTTCACCATGAGGCCAAAGAAAGAAAATGTCATCGATGTATCTAGTGTACAGCATCGGTTGAAGATTCTGTGCAGTGAAGAAGGCAAACACGGGACACAGTGGACAGAGTACCCTTCGTCGTCCAGTACTTCCCCGGAGCGGAGAAGCTACGACATCTTCTCCGGAGTCTTCAACATATCATTGATGAAGACGAACATCTCGCCAGGGCTATCCCCACACCCCCACTTCTTGCTTTCAGACAACCACACAACCTCAAACAGACCATTGTTCGCAGCAAACTACCCAGCCTTCAGGAGAACAGTGACCACAATACCACACAACCCTGCCACAGCAACCTCTGCAAGACATGCCGGATCATCGACATGGATACCATCATCACACGTGAGAATACCATCCACCAGGTACATGGTAAATACTCTTGCAACTCGGCCAACATTGTCTACCTGATACGTTGCAAGAAAGGATGTCCCGAAGCATGGTACATTGGGGAGACCATGCAGACGCTACAACAACGGATGAATGAACATCGCTCGACAGTCACCAGGCAAGACTGTTCCCTTCCTGTTGGCCAACACTTCAGTGGTCATGGGCATTCAGCCTCTGACCTTCGGGTAAGCATTCTCCAAGGCGGCCTTCACGCCACACGACAGCGCAGAGTCGCTGAATAGAGACTGATAGCCAAGTTCCGCACACATGAGGACGGTCTCAACAGGGATCTTGGGTTCATGTCGCACTATCTGTAACACCCGTGACTTGCCTGGGTTTGCAAAACCTCACTTACTGTACTGTCTGGAGACAATACACATCTCTTTAAACTGTGATCAGTGCTCCTTCCACTCACATTATCAGCCACTTCAGGTCTTGAACAGCAGGTTAGGTGTAAGGATTCGCATTCTAATCAGTAATCTCTAAACTGTCTGTGCTTTATATGTTCTGTCTGAGGCCAGAACTCTCCATTCACCTGACGAAGGGGCTAACCCCGAAAGCTTGTGAGTATATTATCAAATAAATAGGTTGGACTAAAACCTGGTGTTGTCAGACTTTTCACTGTGTTTACGCCAGTCCAACGCCGGCATACCCACATCATGTCTGCAGATTGAGGACAATCACTACCGGTTATTTTGCCAATTACCCGCAATGCATATTCCCTGGTTATTAACTTTTTGTTCTTCTAAGTTTCCTTTTTCACATCCCAAATGACCATTCTATTTCCTTCAAAATTTATTTGAGTATATTTAGCTTTATTTTTGTTATATACCTTTCATTAATGGTGAAGTTTAGTCTTGATCACCTGGAATTTTCTCAGGGATACCCCCACTTGGTTGTCATAACTTCAGCTGAATATCAGTGAAAGTATTTTTTTTAAACTTTATTCCAATCCAATTAAGTCAAATTAAACCCAATTCAGAGTCCCAACAAGTTGGGACATTCCCGATCCAAGCTGACAAGACAGGGCTCTCACCTCCTGTCTTGGGCTTGATCTACATGATCCAAGCTGACTGGAGTAGGTGTAGCTCCTCCTCCAGGGCTTGATCTTATTTGCATCTTAGTCAAATGGCCAAGGTGCCGCTTTAAAAAATTGCTTCAAATGAAGCTGAAAAGTAACCTAATGACTTCAACCAAGTGCAGCATGTCGATACTACACTTGATCTTAGCCAAAAGGCCGAGAAGTGATATCAGTGAAAATATAGTCTACCTAGAAGAACACCCAAGAAAGTTTCTGGTTAACCTGGTTATGTATCTACAGGTCTCTAATCTAAGAAGTGCCTCCTTTTAGATATACTTGGCATTTTATCAATCTATAATTGAAGGTTTTCCACTGCTGACTTGTAAACCTGTTTGCTAACTTTTCTGCCCAGTTCACTTGCACCATATCCCTTCTCATTTTACCAAGCTTTTTCCTTTTCCAGTCTAGCATCCTAATCTGTGAATCTTTATTCATTTGCATTTCTGCATTGAACCTAATTGTGTTATAGCTACTAATTCCCAATTATTCTCTTGTTCTGCTAACTTTATCAGACAGAACTAAATTAAACGATGCTCATTTACTTGTTGGACTAGAAACACACTGACCTCGGGAGAAGCCCCAGTTACATTCAAAAACATTTCCAAGCTTTAATGCATTGTCTGTATCTTATTTTCGTATAGATGATTTCAGCCAATATTATCATAGAATTACAGAATCCCTATATTGCAGGATGAGGCTATTCAGACCTTCGAGTCTGCACCGACTCTCTGACAGAGTATCTTACCCAGGCCTCTCCCCTCCCTCTATCCTCATAACTGTAAACATGGCTTATCCATCTAACATAATAAGAACATAAGAACATAAGAAATAGGAGCAGGAGTAGGCCATCTAGCCCTTCGAGCCTGCCCCGCCATTCAATAAGATCATGGCTGATCTGTCGTGGCTCAGTTCCACATTCCCGTCCTCTCCCCATAACCCTTAATCCCCTTGCCTATCAAAAACCGATCAACCCGCGTCTTAAAAATATTGAGCGAGGCAGCCTCCACCACTTCAATGGGCAGAGAATTCCAGAGATTCATCACCCTTTGAGTGAAGAAGTTCCTCCTCAACTCCGTTCTAAACCGCGCCCCCCCCCCCCTTTATCCTGAGGCTGTGCCCTCTAGTCCTACTGTCCTTTCTGAGCAGGAAGAGCCTCTCCACCTCTATCCTTTCCATCCCTTTCAACATCTTATATGTCTCAATGAGATCTCCCCTCATTCTTCTAAACTCTAACGAGTACAAGCCTAGTTTATTCAGCAGTACAAGCCTAGTTTATTCAGCCTAGTTTATTAACCTAGACATCTGTGGACACTAAGGGGCAATTTAGCTTGGCCAATCCACCTAACCTGCACATTTTAGGACAGTGGGAAGAACTGGAGCACCTGGAGAAAACCCTACAAAGATGTGAGGACAATGTGCAAACTCCACACAGACAGTGACCCAAGGCCAGTATTGAACACAGATCTCTGGCACTGTGAGGCAGCAGTGCTAAACATTGTGCTACTGTGCTACCTGTTATTGGCCTGCTATTCTGATTTATCACCCTGAACTGTCATGAAACCTTTCTCCCACAGCACGGTTTGAAGAAAAATATGGAGATCTCCCAGTTTTTGCCAATATTCCTCCCAACTCCAAGTTACTCAGAGGCTATTTATGTTCAGCATCTGGTGCATTTGTTGGCAAAATATCAGAGACTGGGCTCCAAAATTAATTTGTGTGAAATATCCTGTGGATGTTTCTGTTACATACTTAAGTAGTTGCATGATTGCTTCAAGAGCAGGTCACATGATTTGATGGTGATGTCATTGGGGTGTTTCAGAGCCTCCCACTTTTATTTTCACTTTATACTCTGTACAGGTAAGAAAGCTCTTTCAATAAATCTGTTGTTATTAGTTTGAATCTATGAGCCCGATTTTACCATTGCGTTGTGCCCATTTTTGGGCACAAAAACATGGTAAAGTCAGGCATAAAGTGAATGGCATGATCCATACCTAACCCCACGCTGGTTCCCCCTTTACCAAGGCCCAAAAATGGCTGTGATTGGTTTGCATGCATTTAAATTGACTTAATGGGCTGCACGCCCAACTTTACCACCACTTCTCCCTTTATCATCATGTTTGCCCATCCAGAATTGGTGCAAAACAGACATGATCCACAAAAGTCCCATGTGGACACTCTTATCAGTGAGGGTTAGTGAGGAGGTAAGTGCTAAGCGTCCGACAGCTCTCTGCTTGAACTTGGCTGGGGGCATGAAAAGGGGGTCCACCGCCACTTTGTCTGTGATCAGTGCAGGGGGAGCAGAAGGGTGGAACACTCTGCCTGAGATCAGTTGAGCGAATGGGGGTCTGCTACCCCTCTGCCTGGTGGAAGGGGGGGAGAGCTGTGATCGGTCAGGTGGTAGGTGGTTTGGGGGAAAAGGGGGTCAGAAATGTTGGGGCAGCAGTGTCTGTGGGGGCCACTGGGAGGCATTATCCAGCCTGTGGCAGGGAGCAGCATTCTATCATTTTTTTCTGCACATGCGCAGTTGGGGGTCCTGATTGGAGATTTATGGTTTCGGGCGCGTTAAGCCCCACCTACAGGCTTGTGCAGCTTGAGTCAGACTTGCTGATACTTTAGCACCTGAGAACAGGTCTAAAAGTCAGAGCTGAAACACTCCCAGATTCAAATCTGCCTAAATAGGGTAAAATAGGGCCTATGAGCAGGAACCACATCTTTTTCTCTTTGTGTAAAACCCACAAGCCCTAACATAATTCGAACATTACAGAAAGAAAATTGGTGACAAGTTGGGATTTTGTTTCATTGAGAACATTGGCAAAAGTTTCTAAGTAGAAGAAAATAAAAATTGTGTATCCTGACACTTCTAGTATTGGAAGGCTGGAGAGCAGCAACAACAGGATTAAAGACGAAAGTTCTAATGCCAGGAAAACCAAGTAAGAGAAAAGCTCTTGTGTGGTTTTAAAAGAGGGATTTTCTCCTGATCAGACAAGGATGAGATTCCAGGCAGTATCAAGCATATTTGAAATGAGTGGATGCAATGCTGTATGGCTGGGGCTATTGGAACAAAAAAACCAAGTTAATAGTTCCAGGATTAAAAGGATAAAAAGCACTGAAAAGACATTACAACACAAAAAGAAATACTGAGCATTCTCAAACTGCTAGTATCTGCAAGCAAAATGGCAGATCAATTAGAATTCATGGGTCCTTTAATGAAGGAAATAGATCATGGATTTCCTATGCAAAGTGTTTTCAGTATTTTGTGCAGGAGAATAAAATTGTCAGAGTTGCTTTTACCACTTTTCTCAATACAATGGGAAGTAAAACCTTCAAATTGCTCTGTTCTTAGTTCATCCAATGAAGCCAGGATCCAAAACTTATGATAGCTTGCCAAAGATTCTTGAACAACATTATTCCCCAAACCACTGATCATTCCAGAATGGTTCAGATTCTACCAAAGGAATCAAATGGAAGGCAAAAGCATTGCTCATTTGTGGCAACCTTAAAAAGGCTGGCACAGCATTGTAAGATTGGTAAGATATTAGAAGATACTCTTCGACATTGTCTAATTTGTGGCCTCAAAAGTCAGGCTATCCAAAGAAGATTGCTTTGACTTTAAAGACAGCAGTAGAAATTGGATCTGGCTGATGAAGAGGCTTCACAATTTGGGCATGAATGAAGATCCCAAAAGCTGGGAACTGCCCATAAGAAGGCAAAACAGCAACAAGCATGTTACAGAGGTGCTGCCAAAATAGGCCATTCAGGGAATGAATGCCGGAGCAAGAATAATCAATGCAAGAAATCTGGCAAAGTTGCTAAAGCTTGTTAGGTTAGACCAGCTTCCCCTGAGAAGAACATTCAGAAGAATTTGGCTACATTTAAAAAAGAAAAATTTACAACATGGAAGAAAAGGATTATTAATGAAGAAGGGAATGACTAGACATAAGATGAAGAGCTCCAGCTGATCTTATTCATTCAGATTCTGGGTGATTATGAAGTTAAGTGGACAACCGATTACGTTGGAGATTGATAACAAGTGCTGTTGTATCTTCAATTCATGAGACTATTTATGAAAGAAAGCTGAAGCACGTACCTTTAAAATCAGCTGTTGTGATTTTAAGTATATACGTGGGAGAGTTTGTGCCATTAAAAGGCTACATCATGGTCAACATAGAGTTGACTGACAAAGAGCAGAGTTGCCTCTCCATGTTAATTTGTCAGCTCCATTCGGGAGATCATGGTTGGAGAAGACAAAACTTTACTGCATTGTTGTTAACAGACTGGTTAATGTCAAAACACACCTAGAGCACCTTCTAGATAAATACAAGAATGTATTTGAAGAAGACATCAGTCCAGTATTTGGGTTACATTACTTATAGTAAAGGCCTACATAAAGCACCAAAAAAGATGGATGCTATTTTAGAAGCACTGCATCTGACACAATTGAGGTCCTTCCTCGGATTAGTAAATTATGGCAGACTTCCTAACTTAGCTACATTATTGAAGCCATTACATAATTTATTATGTGTGAAACAGTCATAGACTGGACAACAGCATGTAAGAAAGCATACATAAGAAACATAAGAAACATAAGAAATAGGAGCAGGAGTAGGCCATCCAGCCCTTCGAGCCTGCCCCGCCATTCAATAAGATCATGGCTGATCCGTCGTGGCTCAGTTCCACTTTCCCGCCCTCTCCCCATAACCTTTAATCCCCTCTCCTATCAAAAACCCATCAACCCGCGTCTTAAAAATATTTAGCGAGGCAGCCTCCACCACTTCAACGGGCAGAGAATTCCAGAGATTCACCACCCTTTGAGTGAAGAAGTTCCTCCTCAACTCCGTTCTAAACTGCCCCCCTTTTATCTTGAGGCTGTGCCCCCTAGTCCTACTGTCTTTTTTGAGTGGGAAGAGTCTTTCCACCTCTATCCTATCCATCCCATTCATCATCTTATATGTCTCAATGAGATCTCCCCTCATTCTTCTAAACTCTAACGAGTACAAGCCCAGTTTATTCAGCCTCTCCTCATAGCTCAACCCCCTCAACTCTGGTATCAGCCTAGTAAACCTCCTCTGCACTCCCTCCAAGGCCAAAATATCTTTGCGCAGGTGCGGCGCCCAAAACTGCACACAGTACTCCAGCTGCGGCCTCACCAATGCCCTATACAGCTGCAGCAAGACCTCCCTACTTTTATATTCAACCCCCTTCGCTATGAAGGCCAGCATCCCATTTGCCTTCCTGACCACCTGCTGCACCTGCAAGCTGGGTTTTTGCGACTCATGCACAAGGACCCCGAGGTCCCTCTGCACCGTCGCCTGCTGCAGTTTTTCGCCCCATAAGTAATAGTCCTTCCTACCATTCTTCCTACCAAAGTGGACCACCTCACACTTGCCAACATTAAATTCCATTTGCCATTTCCTGGCCCATTCGCCCAGCCTATCTAGATCCTTCTGTAGACTCTCCACACCCTCCGCACAATTTGCCGTTCCCCCAATCTTGGTGTCATCAGCAAATTTCGACACCCTACACTTGGTTCCCTCCTCCAGATCATCTATATAAATGGTAAAAAGCTGAGGCCCCAGCACCGATCCCTGGGGCACTCCACTAGTCACCATCCGCCAATCCGAATAGCACCCGTTGACCCCCACTCTCTGCCTCCTATTTGACAACCAATCCTCTATCCACGCTAACACCCTACCCCCAACTCCATGTCCCTCGACCTTCTGCAATAACCTCTTGTGAGGTACTTTGTCAAACGCCTTCTGAAAATCCAGAAAGACCACATCCACCGGCTCTCCTCTATCCACTGCCCTAGACACATCCTCATAGAACTCCAGTAAATTTGTCAGACTCGACTTCCCTTTAATGAAACCGTGCTGCGTCTGCTCTATCAAGCAATTCCCTTCAAGATGCCTCGCAATTTCCTCCTTAATGACAGATTCTAACATTTTACCTACCACAGACGTTAAACTAACCGGCCTGTAATTCCCCGCCTTTTGCCTGGCACCCTGCTTAAACAACGGCGTAACATTAGCCGTTTTCCAATCATCCGGCACTTCCCCGGAATCCAGCGACGTTTGGAAAATAACCACCAAGGCATCCACTATCACCTCCGCCATTTCTTTCAGAACCCTCGGATGCATTCCATCCGGTCCTGGGGACTTGTCCACAATCAGCCCCTCCAGTCTGTCGAGCACCGCCTCTCTAGTAACAGTAATGTCATTAAGACACTCCAGTCCTACCACCTTTCCATCGCTAACACCCGGCAAATTATTCACGTCCTCCTCCGTGAAGACAGAAACAAAAAAGTTATTCAATACCTTAGCCATATCCCCATCCCCTACCACTAGGTCCCCTTTCTCATCCTCTAAAGGACCAACATTCACCCTAGCCAGCCTCTTCCTTTTTATATATTTATAAAAACTCTTGCTATCCTTTTTTATATTAAGCGCTAGCCCAGCTTCATACAAGGATGTCAAAGATGTTTTGTGAGAGTGTGAAGTATTGGTTCATTGTAATTCAAAGCTACTATTGCTGCTTGCTTGTGACACTTCACCGTATGGAGTAGGAGCAGTAGTTTCACATATTATACCTTCAGGAGAAAAACAACCAATAACTTTTATTTTGCATACTCTGACTAGTGCTGAATCTAACAATGCTTAGCTAGATAAGGAAGCATTGAATACGATTTTTTGGCATATGTAGGTTTTATAATTATTTACATGGTCATCATGTCATGTTATTGATATATCATTAATCTTTAACTACTATTTTTGGGACACATATAGGCATACCATTGTTAGCTGTTAGTTGATTGCAAAGATGGTCACTGATTATTTCTGCACATTCTAGCGATATAAAGTATCATTTATTAGAATGCCATGCCAAGACTGGTGCATTATCATGCTTATCTTCACCTATTGAGCTGATGTTATCAACCAGTTTTGCTAATATTTTTTATTTTTCATGGATCATGTGGCAGCTTCTCATGTTCAGAGACATATCAGAACCGATCCTGTGATGGGCAAGGTGGTGGATATGGTATCAAAAGGAATGATAGCTGGAATGCATCATACAGATCCTGATTTGAATCCATATGTGTCAAGAAAGCTTGGGTTGATCATCCAAGGTGGGTGGCCACTTTGGAGAACCTGAGAGATCTTTCTTCCTCAATTGCATGGAAGAATAACTACATGAAAGGCATCCTGGCATAGTTTGGATGAAGGAATTAACATATAGTGATTTTTAGTGGCTGGGTCTGGATGCTCAGATTGAATAGTGGACAGTGCCAAACCAGTGCATGAATAAGAATTAGACCATTGTTATTTCCTTTACACTCTTGGGAGAGGCCTAAAATGCCATCACAATGATTGCATGTCCAATTGTTTACATGGATGAAACTGAAGATGAACTTATTTCGGATGGCAGAGTGGCATAGTGGTTAGCCTAGTTGCCTCACAGCGCCAGGCACCCAGGTTCAATTCCCAGCTTGGGTCACTGTGTCTGTGGAATTTGCATGTTCTCCCCATGTCTGCATGGTTTTCTTTAGGGTGCTCTGGTTTCCTCCCAAGTCCAAAGATATGCAGGGTAGGTGCAGTGGCCATGCTAAATTATCCCTTTCTGTCCCGGGATGCATAGGTTAGAGAGATTAGTGAGGTGAATATGTGGGGTTACTGGGATAAGGCCTGGGTATGGTTGTTGTCAGTGCAGACTCAATAGGCCGAATGACCTCTTTCTGCACTGCAGGGATTCTATGATTCTATAATTTGGCTACACCATTCTGATCAATTGTTATCATTTCAAAATTATTTCTCAGAATCATCCCAGAAATACAAACCTCTTTAACCCCTAGTGTTGTGAATACTACTGTGGAAGACTTAATTGAATCTGAGTTGCCTGATGAGTATTTAGTTCCTATACTAAATGAGTATTTAGTTCCTATACTAAACTAGTATTTAGTCCCTATGCTAAATGAGAATGATGCAGAACTTATCCCAAGAGAATAAACATCTACTAAATTTCCAAATCACACTTCTTGGGTCCAGGACAGCCAAATTCCAGAATGCTCTATACAAGCAAAGAGAAATAGACGTCCTTTCGAATGACTTTCTTACGGACTATGCATAATGATTAATGGAATATAGTACCATGCCTCAGGTATTGCTGATCCTATGTATAACATCATAGTAATTTGTTGTCTTGACTACATAAGTAAAGGGGGAGGGATGTTATATATTTATGTAGTTGTATGATTGCTTTAAGAGCAGGTCACCTGATCTGATAGTGTTTCAGAGGCTCCTGCTTTGAGTTTCAGTTTGTACTCTGTATAGGCAAACCACTCTTTCAGTAAAACTGTTGCTGTTAGTTTGAATCTACATGCGCAACTCAAAAACAAAGAACATCACAGCACAGGAACAGGCCCTTCAGCCCTCTAAGCCTGCACTGACCATGCTGCCTGATTTAACTAAAAAACCCTGACCTTTCCAGGGCCCATATCCCTTCATTCCCATCCTCCTCATGTATTTGTTAAGACACTCCTTAAACGTCACTATTGTATCCATTTCCACTACCTCCCCCAGCAGTGAGTTCCCGGTACCCACCATCTTCTGTGTAAAAAAACTGCCTTCTACATCTCCTTTAAACCTATACTCCCTCGTAATTGATTCTTCCACCCTGGCAAAAAGCTTCCGATTATCCATTCTGTCCATGCCTCTCATAATCTTGCAGATTTCTATTAGGTCTCACCTCAACCTCTGTTGCTCCAATGAGAACAAATCAAGTTTCTCCAACTTCTCATAGCTAATACCCTCCATACAGGCAATATCCTGGTAAATCTTTTCTGTACCCTCTCCAAAGCCTCCACATCCTTCTGGTAGTGTAGCGACCAGAATTGAACACTATATTCCAAGTGTGGCCTAACAATTTTTAAACTCAATGCCCAGCCAATGAAGGCGAAAATACTGTATGCTTTCCTGACTACCTGCTCCACCTGCATTGCCACTTTCAGTGACTGTGTACCTGGACACCAGATCCCTCTGCCTATCAGTACTTTTAAGGGTTCTGCCATTTACTGCAGATTTCCTATTTGTATTAGACCTTCCAATTTGTCTGGATTAAACTCCAATTTCCATCTCTCCGCCCAAGTCTCCAACTGATCTATATCCTGCTCTATCCTCTGATGGTCTTCATCACTGTCCACAAATCCACCAATCTTTGTCATCTGCAAACTTACTAATCAAACCAGTTACGTTTTCCTCCAAACCATTTATATATATTACAAATAGCAAAGATCCCAGCACTGATCCCTGAGGAACATCTCTTGTCACAGTCCTCCATGCAGAAACACCCCCTTCCACTATTACCCTTTGTTTTCTATGACTGAGCCAGTTTTGTATCCACCTTGCCAGCTGACCTCTCACCCCATGCAACTTTATCTTCTGATTGGGGGAACGGCAAATTGTGCGGAGGGTGTGGAGAGTCTGCAGAAGGATCTAGATAGGCTGGGCGAATGGGCCAGGAAATGGCAAATGGAATTTAATGTTGGCAAGTGTGAGGTGGTCCACTTTGGTAGGAAGAATGGTAGGAAGGACTATTACTTACGTGGCGAAAAACTGCAGCAGGCGACGGTGCAGAGGGACCTCGGGGTCCTTGTGCATGAATCGCAAAAACCCAGCTTGCAGGTGCAGCAGGTGGTCAGGAAGGCGAATGGGATGCTGGCCTTCATAGCGAGGGGGATTGAATATAAAAGTAGGGAGGTCTTGCTGCAGCTGTATAGGGCATTGGTGAGGCCGCAGCTGGAGTACTGTGTGCAGTTTTGGGCGCCGCACCTGCGCAAGGATATTTTGGCCCTGGAGGGAGTGCAGAGGAGGTTTACTAGGCTGATACCGGAGTTGAGGGGATTGAGCTATGAGGAGAGGCTGAATAAACTAGGCTTGTACTCGTTAGAGTTTAGAAGAATGAGGGGAGATCTCATTGAGACGTATAAGATGATGAATGGGATGGATAGGATAGAGGTGGAGAGACTCTTCCCGCTCAAAAAAGACAGTAGGACTAGGGGGCACAGCCTCAAGATAAAGGGGAGGCGGTTTAGAACGGAGTTGAGGAGGAACTTCTTCACTCAAAGGGTGGTGAATCTCTGGAATTCTCTGCCCGTTGAAGTGGTGGAGGCTGCCTCGCTAAATATTTTTAAGAAGCGGGTTGATGGGTTTTTGATAAGAGAAGGGATTAAGGGTTATGGGGAGAGGGCGGGAAAGTGGAACTGAGCCACGACAGATCAGCCATGATCTTATTGAATGGCGGGGCAGGCTCGAAGGGCTAGATGGCCTACTCCTGCTCCTATTTCTTATGTTCTTATGTTTTTATGTACCAGTCTGCCATGAGGGACCTTGTCAAAGGCCTTACTGAAGTCCATGTAGACAACATCCACTGCCCTACCCTCATCAATCACACCTTCATCATTTCCTTGAAAGACTCAATCAAGTTCCTGAGACACAACCTTCCTTTTACAAAACCACACGACCTCTCTTCACAAAACTCACATCGTTTTCTGTATCATTAGGATGTGATTGTTTCTAAAAGGCATGATAAGGTATGATACAATGCAGGCCATATTGCCCTTTCTGTAGTTAAAGAAATTAGCGAGGTATTAAGTCTATAGTATAACAAAGTGAACCAGCAGTATTATCAGCTAACTTGCATTATCCCCTATATTGTGCATTGATCTTTACTCTCTAAGTTTCTAGACATGTTAGGTGCAACTTTCCCCTAAAAAAACTAAGTGTTCAATGGGTGTAAATATGGAAATTTTTTGGGTGAGTTGAGTGAAATGAATTTCCAGCACTCTGCAGCACAGTGGCCATCAGGGGATTCAAGTGGTGGGGGGGTAGGGGAGGTGTCTAATCCCATCTGAGAGGCCGGTATCAGACTGCAGAGAGGACTATTGCATTTGCACCAAGCTCCCAATACACTGGGTTGAAATCTGCCTCCAACACTGCCCCCCCAGCCCACTCCCATGCCAGCCTTCCGATTGTTGGTCTCTCAACTGCCAGCCTCCTGATCACCGGCTTCCACCACCCCCATCCATGGATTGCCAACCCTAATCTCTTCCTTCAATGGCTGGCCTCTTGATGGTCAGACCCGCCCTCCAATCCCTGACTACCCCTCCATCCCCAATTCCTAATGGCCAGCCTCCTGATGGCCACTCCCAGCCTCTGATCCTTGATTCCACCACCAGCTCCCACCCTCTATGCAGAATTACCCTCTTTCTCCCCCCTACTTGATCCCCCAACCCTGGTCTGGCTCTGCCCTCATCTGATCCCACCCCCTCAGGACCTGCCCCCTTTTGCACTGCCTCGTGTCAGCTGGGCACTGCTAGTGTGCCAGACTGGCAGTATTATGGTGCCAGATTGCCACTGCTAGAGTCACACCACCCAAGGGGCAACCCCACCCTCAGCCTCCCAGGGGGCCTTAATGGCCTCTGGTCTCACCAGCGAGGCCATCACACCTAGACCCCTTTGATGGGGACAATACATGTTCTTCACTGGTGTGGATCTCCACCGGCAGAGGACAGAAACTTTTGTGAGATCGAACAATGACATCCCAGACTTGCTAAATAGATGCAGAGCAGTTTCTACATATTGTATTTAGCCTTGCATTGTTCCCCAGTAGGGGCTGATTATGTCCAAAGAAATGCACAAGGAAAATTGTGACTAGTCACATGCTGGTTGCGAATCCTGCTTTTTCCCTCCTGCTGACATTTCCTGGCCCACTGCATTATTCAAGCAGTGTAGCGGGATAGGAAAATGGCACCCTTTGTCTCTCTAACCATTTGCACTGTCAGGCACTGATTCCCCTTCAGAAAATGCAGGTGACCTTTAAATGGCATCACTGCCATTTCCTAATTTCCTGGCTCTCCCCCATTCGACGAGCTTCCAATAGTGCTAATTACGCTTGCAGCTCGCAAATCTTAAATGAAACATATGCACCAATTTCCCAATGATGCCTTGGGCATGCAATTCATCCACTTCAGTCCATTTTGCACCTGAATTTCATGCAAGTTTTGCTTATTCCCTTTTAATTTTAAACAATATAGAACAATTTAGATCTGCATTTCAACACTTAATTGTAGAGCATCATTTTCAAGCCAGTAACTTTAAATGACATTACAAAAATTTGTAACTTTGAAATTGTAAATTAACTTATGTGTATGTGTTGATGGTTAACTTGTATTGGTGATGATATATTTCTTTGTGACGGTGCACTTGCTGACTTACACACCTGTGCATCTAACAGATCCACTTAACACGTGACATGGTCAACGCCACTTTATTTTTACAATTAATCATGGTTAAATTAAAAACAAATGTTTCACTTCAGTGCAGAACTAATGTGAGAGACATTAAACGTGAACGTGTTATTTGATAGATGCGGTGCCACCCCTGGAAATAAATAGAAAGATATGATTTAGTTTGGTATCTGAAATCACGTCAAATTGAAAAGTTAACAAGTCTTCAGCGGATGTCAAGGATGTCCAGGATCTGCCTTGGGTGAACAAAGAAGTAGATCGAATGAATGCTATAAAAGGTATCTTTTCAGCTTGCTGCTACAATAGAAACAGTTGGAGGGGATAGAATTAAAGAAAACTTTGCAAATATGATAAAACAACAGTGGCGTGTTGGATTTGGGTGCAGTTCTGTGATTCATTCACAACACATGGACTTAACATAACTGAGATTCAACATCACTAATTATAATCAAAACTGCACTGGATTAATGCACCATTATTAGTGAATTAAGCCTAGGATGAATTGAGGAAAATCAGGCATTGGAAATATCAGTAATGGTAAAGACATCGGAGCATATTATCTTTCACAGCAGTCCATTAGAAAGAAAATAAATAAGATTATGAAGGCAATCAAGGAGGTGATAGGCTGATTTGTGAGTAAAGAAGCACTTAGCACAGTTATGTAGACAATAAATACCTTTACTTGTCAGTGAGGCAGCAATTTTTGATACATTGAGCTTACTTTAACAACTGGAAGTAAATTAAGAAACCCAATTAGTCAGGATTATAATAATCACAGATAAGCATTGGAACATGCAGGGATGAAAGTGCTTGACCTCATGCACCACCGACAGGGAACTGATGTCAGCCGAACACATCAGAAAACAAAACACTAGAACATTCAATCGCAAGCTTTTGCTTACTGTGAGGGAGATAGTCATTTTCATTAGGGGGGGGCTAGTGGTGCGGGATGGCAGGGGCAGTAGGGCCAGTATTTTTTGGAACTGATTTCATAGTTCACACATTTCAAGGGAGATTTAATGACAGTTATGAGATTTTTAGATGTTAAAAAGTATGGTTGCCATTGTGAATACCAGGAATTAAGCTTTGTTTGCTTAATTGACTCAACGGGTTATATTTCCCCAGCATCCTAAAAATAGGTGGATAATGAACATTGATTTCCAGAGGTGAATAGGATAATTGACATCTGCTTCTAATGGTTGGATCTGAAATATCTCGCATCCATTTCTAGGAGCCTCTACTCCCTCACAGCGCCAGGAATCCGGGTTCGATTCCCGGTTTGGGTCACTGTCTGTGCGGAGTTTCACATTCTCCCTATGTCTGTGTGGGTTTCCTCCAGGTGGTCTATTTTCTTCCTCGGTCCAAAACAGATGTTGGTTCGGTGCATTGGCCATTCTAAATTCTCCCTCAGTGAACCCGAACAGGCACCAGAGTGTGGCAGCTATGGAATTTTCACAGTAACTTCATTGCACTGCAAATGTAAGCCTCCCTGTGACATAAATAAGTAAACTTAAACTTAATCTTTGTGTTTTCAACTAACATTTACTTCAGCTGGCATTTTGGAACCTTAAATGTACATTCTCTATTCCAAATGAAATGGCACGAATACAAATTCAGAGTGGATATTGAGAAGTCCTATCAGTGCAAATATTAAGGCTGATACCCTAGTGCAGTTCTGATGGAGTACTGCAATGTTGGAGGTGCTACCTGCTGATGCAGATGTTAAAAGAGGTGGACATAAAAGATCCCAGAGTACTATTACGAAGAGCATGGAGATAATTACTGGTGTCTGGCCCAATATCAATCTCTAAATTAACATTATAAAAGCAGAATGGTCATTTGGTAGTATAGAATTTGAATGCTGCTGGAAAAAGAGACATGCAATCGAAGATTTTTGTTTTGCACTCATCAGGACATTTTGCAAGAATACAATAAGCTCTCCCTCAATGTCAAGAAAACGAGGGAGATTGTCATCAATTTCAGGAAGCATAAAGGAGAACTGTCTATATCAATGGGGACGAAGTAGAAAGGGTCAGGAAGTTTAAGTTTTTAGGTGTCCACATCACCAACAACCTGTCCTGGTCCCCCCATGCCAACACTATAGTTAAGAAAGCCCATCAATGCCTCTACTTTCTCAGAAAACTAAGGAAATTTTGCATGTCAGCTACATCTCTCACCAACTTTTACAGATGTACCATAGAAAGCATTCTTTCTGGTTGTATCACAGCTTGGTATGACTCCTGCCATGCCCAAGAATTCAAGGAACTACAAAAGGTTGTGAATGTAGCCCAATCCATCACAAAAACCAGCCTCCCATCTATTTGATTCTGTCTACACTTCCCATTGCCTCGGCAAAGCAGCCAGATAATTAAGGTCCCCATGCACTCCAGACATTCTCTCTCCCACCTTCTTCCTTCGGGAAACAGATACAAAAGTCTGAGGTCACGTACCAGCTGACTCAAGAACAGCTTTTTCCCTGCTGCTGTCAGACTTTTGAATGGACTTTCTTTGCATTAAGTTGATCTTTTTCTGCATCCTAGCTATGACTGTAACACTACATTCTGCACTCTCTCATTTCCTTCTCTATGAACAGTATGTTTTGTCTGTATAGCATGCAAGAAACAATATTTTTAACTGTATGTTGATACGTGTGGTAATAATAAATCAAATCAAATCAATAATAAAAGGTCCAACAGTTCATACTTAATAATTACATCATAGAATCATGGAATCCCTACAATACAGAAAGAAGCCATTTGGTCCATTGAGTCTGGACTGACCACAATCCCAATCAGGCCCCATTCCCGGAACCTCACATTTTTACACTGCTAATTGCCCTGACACTAGATGCAAATCAGGCGTGATTTGTGATTGGATGCTTGTGAGACAATCCTGATTGTGCTAACGATTAGACTGAAAACCAATTCAAAATTATCAGTTGAACCCGCAGAGTGGCTTGCTTCGGCGCACTAGAAGCTACATATATTCACACACAGGGCCCTGTCCTTTGCAGACAGAAGGAGCGTGGCCATGTATTGCACCTTTTTTAACTAAACAAAAGCTGGCGGACAGCCATTGCCTGACCCAATCCTCATGACAATGCTTTGGTTTGAATATGACTAAAAGCTTGTAAGGTAACTGTTTCCTGGTGCATTCTCTATGGCAACACCTGTATCATAGAATCACAGAATCATAGAATCATACAGTACAGAAGAAGTCCTTCGGCCCTTCAAGTCCACACTGACACATTAGAAGCACTTGAACTCCCACCTAATTCCATCTGCCAGCACTTGGCCCGTAGCCCTAAATGTTATGATGTGCCACATGCTTACCCAGATACTTTTTAAAGAATGTGAGGCAACCAACTTCCACCAATCTCAGATAGCGCATTCCAGACCGTCACCATTCTCTGGGTAAAAAGGTTTTTCCTCAGATCCCTCCTAAACCTCCTGCCCCTCATCTTGAACCTATGTTCCTTCATAACTGACCCTTTAACTAAGGGGAACAGCTGTTCCTCATCTATTCTGTACATGTCTCTCATAATCTTGTACACCTTGATAAGGTTGCTCCTCAGACTCCTCTGCTCCAGTGAAAACAACCCAAGCTGACAGAACCTCTCTTCATAACTTAAAAGCTCCATTCCAGGCAACATCCTGGTGAATCTCCTCTGCACCCCCTCCAGTGCAATCACATCCTTCCTATAATGTGGCGACTAGAACTAAAGGATGATACAACTCCAACATGACTTCCCTGCTTTTATAATCTATGCCTCGATTGATAAAGGCAAATTTCCCAGATGCCTTTTTCATCCTACTAACATGTCCTTCTGCGTCAGAGATCTGTGGGCACCAAGTTCCTTTGTTCCAAAGAACTTCCTAATGCCCTACCATTCATTGAGTACTTTCTTGATAAATTACTCCTTCCACAGTTTATCACCTCACACTTTTCAGTGTCATCTGCCACTTTTCTGCCCATTTGACAATTCCTGTCTATCTCTTATCTCATAGAATACCTACATTGCAGAGGAGGCCATTTGGCCCATCGAATTAGCAACCACAATCCCATCCAGGACTTATTCCTGTAACTCCACATACTTACTCTGCGAATCCTGCTGACACTAGGGTCAATTTTGCATGGCCAATCAACCTAACCCGCACATCTTTGGACTGTAGGAGGAAACCAGAGCACTCAGAGTAAACCCAAGCAGGCACAGGGAGAATATGCAAACTCCACACAGATAGTGACCCGAGGCCAGAATCGAACCTGGGTCCCTGGCGCTGTGAGGCAGGAGTGCGAACCACTGTGCCACCGTGCCACCCCTTCTTGTAGTCCAAGGCACTTTGCCTCACTATTAATTACCTAGCCAATCTTTATGTCATTCACAAACTAACTAACCCTATCCCCCACATAGTCATCAATGTAATTTATATAAATGGCATGTAATAGGGAGCCCAACACAGATCCTTACAGTACGCCACTGGACACTGGCTTCCAGTCAATAAAGCAGCCTTCTATCATCACCCTCTATCTTCTACAGCTGAGCCAATTTTGAATCCACTTTATCAAATTACCCTGTCTCTCATGTGAATTTATTTTCTTTACTAGTTTCCCACGTGGAAACTTGTCAAAGGCTATACTGAAATCCATATAAACTACATTGACTGCACTACCCTCATCTACACACCAGGTTACCTGCTCAAAAAAATTCAATCAAATTTGTTAGGCACAACCTCCCTTTGACGAAGCCACACTGACTATCCCTGATCAAGCTTTGTCTCTCCAAGTATAGATATATGCTCTCCTTCAGAAGTTTCTCTGATAGTTTCCCTGGCAGTGACGTGAGTCTTACTGGTCTGTCATTCCCTGGCCTATCAAGTAGAGTTCACTTACCAACCAATAAGCACTCTCTTCTCATGCAGTATAAATACTTTGTTCCCTTTACAATTGTGATCCACCTTGATGAGTGGCAAAATGAAAAGTTTTGACAGATGTCGCTTTTTCAGCAAAACATATTAACTGTATTTTGTATTGTTCCTTTGAGTGTTTCCTGTGTGCATATTATTTATTTATCTATTTTTATTGCTACATAGATCAAAGCACATAGGCATAGTATTAAAAACAACAACAGCAACATCAGAAAATACATACATAGAAATCACACGATATTTCTGGCAAGTATTTTCTACATTACAACGGTGACTATGTTTAAAAAGTGTTTTATTGGCTTTTCTTTGGAATTTCTTTCCTTTCTGAATTTTCTTTTCTCCCTTCCCTTCCTTTTCTTTCTTTTCTTCCTTCATTCTCTTTCCTTTTCTCTCCTTCCTTAATTTTCTTACCCTTCCTCCCTTTCTTCCTGCTCCCATTTCCTTCTTTTCTCTCTACCGCCCTCTCTCCCTTCTTTCCTCCCTCGTAAAGGTGGTGCCATTTCCTTGTGGCTGCTGCAATGGCCTAGTGTAATTATCGCCAGACTGTTAATCCAAATACTCAGCTAATGTCTGGGGATCCTGGTTCGAATCCCACCATGGTAGATGGAGGAATTTGAATTCAATAAAATATATCAGGAATTAAGAATCTACTGATGACCATGAAACCATTGTTGATTATCTGAAAAACCCATAGGGTTCACTAATGTCCTTTGGAGAAGGAAATCTGCTGTCCTTACCTGGTCTGGCCTACATTAGACTTCAGAGCCACAGTGATGTGGTTGACTCTCAAATGCTCTCTCAAGGACACCTATGGATGGACAATAAATGCTGGCCTGCTGGCAACGCCCATGTCCCATGAATGAATAATAAAAAATAATAAGTAAAAATGCGATGCTACGCACATTAACCTTCTTCCTGAGGTCCTGAAATCTCTTTCTCCAAATTGGAGAGAGCACACTCTTGCTGTTAGCCTCCTCACAGGTTGCTTGGCTGTAGAATTTGTCCTCTTTCTCCAAATTTTCGGAGAGATGACCTCACTGCATTCTGTTCGGATCCTGCAGCAGGACCTCGAGGTAACACTGAGAGACCCAGGGAGCAGACTTTCTGGGTCTCCTGTCCATCCCTGTTGTTGCTGTAGCCTCAGGAATCCATATATTGTGCTTTTCAAACCCACGTTGTATCCCCTTTTGTTATTTTGACAGATCCAGCATGTCAGCCCACCCACCCTCCCTGACTGACTGGAGACAGGATGTTAATTTCAACGCTTGTTGAATGAGCCTTTGAAAAACCCTATCCTTCAACATTTGTACTTGCAATCTGCAAACTGTCCCAATTTTTGACCAGATTCCAAGTTGGGAAAATGTCACCCATTAACTCTGTTTCACTCGCTATTAATGCTGCCTGACCCACTGTGTATTTCTAGCACTTTCTGCATATATAAGTTGTTTTAATTTTTGATTCAGAGATAAATATTGACTAGGACACCGGGGAGAACTCATCCGGGTATACTTGGTCATGGAATCTTTTACGTCCTCTTTAGATAGCAGATACATCTGAAAGATGGTGCATATATCAATGCAGAATTCGCACTTCTCCATTGCAGTATTGCGCTTGATTATCTCCTCCAATACCATGCAAATGAGGGGTATCCAGCCCCATGCTGATTTGACTGAGGCATTCTCTCCCATAGTTGGCTTGCCCAGATATATTTTATTGTTCGACTGACTGGCCTCACCAACACCACTCCCCTCCCTCTCGCACACCTAGGGTGCTAGGGCCTTTCCAGCTCACACCCCCAAACCTGCAATCCCATTCCATAGACCTCCCCCCAACTCATCACTACTGACTCACCCTTGCCTCCAGTAAGCTGCCATTCCCTTGCTCCCCACTTTTGTGCGACAGAGGTCAACAAGAAAAACCACTGATTTCAGAAACAACTGCTCAAAGCCAACTGATACATGTCACCTTTAAATAAATGTGAATGGGGTGAGATTGTCTTATGCCACTGATTTCAGCCAGAATGTTGTGGCACAGCTGTGATGGGACCTGCCATAGGAGGGATGCAGCAAGTCAGCCAAAAGTCCATTAACCTTAGGCAGGGCTGGAAGATTCCAGCGGTGGACAGGGTTAGAAAATCCTGGCCTTTGTCTTGAACATGGCACTTTATTTAAAAATGATTACGCAATGAATTCTCAAGGCAAGCAAATTTGTTATGAGTTCTGACCCACCACAGGATGGGATGTGACTTGACACGATACAAACGTGCTGCTGACTTAAAATTGGCGTTTTAACCAACCATTGGGAAATCGAAATTTCGCCCTGCACCCTGCACGCCATATGCTGGATTTTCCAGCTGTATCATCCCAAAATCAGAAAATCCCACCCAAGGTCAGCAAATCTTTCCATGGTCCGCCCCTCGCTTGCTCTGATTCTGGAATGAGAAAATTTGCCCCAATATTTCCCATTCTTGCAGGCTCCATAAAATCCCTTGCTCCCTGCTAAAACATTTCTAGTACGGTAAACAAAAATGGTCCCACATAGATCGCATCATGCCATCACTTCTACTTTCTGACCATCAAACAAAGTTGCCTGAGTGCTCTTCACGTGGTAAAGGAGCAGAAATGATTACCGATTAAAATCTGTTTCATTTTGAATTCCACAAATTTGATTGTCCTACATCGTGAAAGTAATTTTCATAATTAAATTCAGAAAACTGTGTACCATATTGGCTCTGCTTTCAAAAATTCCATTTGTAAAACTATACACAAAATTGTAATTGGCTCATAGCATTATCGTGGCTCATTTTCAATAATAAAACTGTCAAACTTTGATTCACCATTCTGCCTATTAAGTTTTCAATTTAATATCAGGTTATTCATTAATATGCTTCAGCAATGCTTTCCATTTTTGGTATATTTCATTCAGTAAGTGCACAAAAGCAAATTGGAAATCTGTCCCCTGGAACATTCTAACCATTCATTTCTCATCAGCGCACAGATGGGATTGACACTTATCAATGAGAAATGATTTGTGCAGCTTCTGCTGATGTATAAAAAATATCTTTGAAAGCAAAATACCAATATAGACAAGATGCTACCCTAGATGCCTTCTTCTTAGGTCACATAACAAGGTAGAATCAGAGACTACTGCAGCAAGGACAAATGCCCATAAATTGTATTCTGCTGCTTAATGAGACGACAGAAAGCCTTGAAAAAATTGCACGAGTTTCACAATGAGCATGTCACAGTTTTCTTGTTGTCTAATGCATCCTATAATCGGGTTGGTGCAGTAAATAATTCTACATTTGAACCTACACTGCAGGCAAAGAGAGTTTTTCTGAGCCAAGGAGAAGCATTGTGTAAAAACTCCCCCTGTTGGTGTTTCCTGCTAATCTCTGGATTGCTAGTCAAATTAATCAGCTGATCAAGTCATGAGTGAGTGAATTACTTTTGGAATCGCTATGCCATTGTTTAAAACTCTGATGTACAGGCCTTTCAGTATCTAGGTCAACTTGAACCTTTTTGTGTTAAATTAGGTTTTCACAGTTCTGGCAGAGACGCTAAAGTTGTGTCTCCTAATCACTATTTTATTGGAAAGTGCAAATTCGAGAAGTCTAATATGAATTTGCCAATCTGCATGTGGGTAAGTGATTGAATCAATAAGAAAGCAATCCTTTCATCTATTTTATTTCTTGGCGATAATAAAATATTCCTTCAGCTGGTAAGGCCCCAAAAGTAAAAGAATCCTACACAGTTCACTCACTGGTAATATTGAAATGAACTGATAATTAATAAAGCATACTGGAGCAAAAACAGAGCATCACCAGCAAGATGCATTCCCTCAAAGATCTCCCAAATCTTCCCCAGAAAGGACTCTACCTCACTGATTTAATTTCTGGAGAAAAACATCTGCAAAGCTTTTCCCTGTTCTCTTTGAAGCTAAATCAAACAAAGTTCCAAAATACTTACTTTGATCCTATATTATGTGAAGGATCTTGTGTTCCCCTTGGTGGATAGGTGGCAGGGGAATATCTAATTCAGGGAACACGGCAGGTTGGAACACTGCCACCTTCCTGCCTCCACCAGAAAGGCACAATTAAGCCCACTTAAGGACCACATCCCATTTCTCCTGGTGGACAACACACTATGCAGGAAACATGACAAGCAAAACCTGCCATGATTGCTTGCGTGCTCCTGGGTGGACCTCTTTGGAAAGGCGTTCAGTGCCTGCTCAAGAGACCAAGCATCTGGAAGGCTAGGTGGGCGGGCACTGAGAGTCACCCCCCTTTATTTGTTACCAACACCCTCTCCCCTTCCTTGCATGCCTCACCCGCCTTCCTGCTATCACTTACCTGTTCCTAGGTCTCTTCAAGGCCTCAGGTAGATGTAGTACTGGCAGCAGCCACTGCCTACTCAGTGGAGCTCGTGACTATGAAAGAACTTCCACCCTCTGATTGTGCAGCAACTCTCGGCGGGCAGGAATTCTGTTCGGTCCTTGATCTCAGGGGAAGGCTTGCTGGTTCCCTTTCAAGTGCACAAGAATCTTGTGACTGGCACAAGATTCAATAGCCTTCTCAAATAGATAAAACATAGCAGTCTCATTAGCTCTCCACCCAGTGGCCGAGACTCCCGTCGCCTCCAAATGACTCCATCCATGTTGTAAATGAATTATCCACATTGACATTGCATCTCTATGATACCAGTAGCTCAAGAAACATGTCATTGGATTATTTCTGTTACATTATTATAAACTGAGAAGTCCCATTTTGTAATAAATTCGACATTCAGTCATGCTTTCTTTTCAAAGCTAATGAAAATTGCCAACGTTCATTGCTTTAAACAGAAGTCTAGGCCACGTATTCGCTATGCTGCACAGCAAAAAAACTTCCCATTTTCTTGAGATTTGTCACTATGATATCAATATACTCCTACTCTGCTTTTATAGTTCAAGTTAAGTGACTCTGTTTGTGTCTTTATCATCCATCACTTGCAACATTTTAAAACCTGGGTGATGCCTGTACCTGTGTACATGTGAATATTTCTTTATAATTTAGCGATGAGTCCTGAACTCATTCTTTTTGTTCTTTCTGATACTCTCTCAGCACCGTTGTGATCGAAAAGTCTTGTTCTCAAAACTACACAGCATAGTATAGAAATTCCCACTAGGTGCAACTTCAGCTGGAACATTTGACATGACAGATTCAAACAACATTTCTCACTTTGCTAATCTGATCCAACATTTCTGATAGTATTTATGAAGTAAACTGGAATGAGCACAAGTTTGCACAATTGAGAGGGTTGAGAAATTACTCGGACAACAGATGAGAATTTTGAACCATTGCTGATGGAGCCACTTCAAGTGTCTTATTCTGCACTAAACACCAAGTGGAAGAAAATTGAATCTGCACTTTTCCTCTAAAACAGACAGTTCTGAATCCTGCTCTGAATAAGCACCTGAAAATGTAATAGGCAGAATGGTGAATCAAAGTTGCATGGTGTGGGAGATAGAACCTGTCTGTTCTAAGATGATAACAGGCATCCTCTTTTCACTTGTGGTATAGTTCCTTGGCGACCTTGACCCTGATGATAAACAAGTTGTTTCACCTTCCTCTCTTATTGTAAAACCTGATCTTGTTGATTTTTCTTGACAATTGCTCTTGTCTTGGATGGTTTAAGCAAATCAGACCCTGTGCTTGGTTGACACTTAACTATGAGCAACACTGGAGAAACTTGGGTGGTTGAATGTGCAGTATTTCTGTACATCAGCAAGATTCAGCTCAACCATTTAGACGAAGAACAAAGAACAAAAAATAGTAACTCACAGTAAAGGCCTTTTGGCCCTCCAAGCCTGTGCTGATCATGATAACCTAACTATGTCCTCACTCGGTCCCTATCCCTCTATTCCCTCCCTATTCATGCACCCATCCAGATAGATGTCTCTTAAGTGTTGCTTTTGTGCCTGCTTCCACCACCTCCTGTGGCAGCGCATTCCAGGCACCTACCATTCTCTGCATGAAAAACTTCCCCTGCACATCTCTCTTAAACTTTTCCCTTTCACTTTGAACCTGTGCCCCTTTGTAATTGATACTTCCATCTTTGGAAAAATCCTCTGACTGTCCACCCTGTCTATGCCTCTCATTATTTTGTAGACTTCTATCAGGTCTCCCCTCAGCCTCCATCTTTCCAGTGAAAACAATCCAAGTTTATTCAGCCTCTCCTCATAGTCAACACTCTTGAGACCTGGCAGCAGCCTGGTGAACCTTCTTTGTACTCTCTCCAAAGCTTCCACATCCTTTCCCTAGTGTGACAATCAGAATCTGCTGCTGAGTGCCTGGCTTTTGCACACCAGTGGCAATACTGAGTCTGTGTCTGTGTTCGTTTTTCCGCCGACATGTTATGAGGTCCCAGAAGACTGGAGGGTAGCAAATGTGGTCCCGTTGTTCAAAAAAGGTAGTAGGGATAACCCTGGGAATTATAGACCGGTAAGTTTGACGTCGGTGGTAGGGAAGTTAATGGAAAAAATACTTAGGGGTAGGATGTATGAGCATTTGGAGCGTTGCGATCTGATTAGGGATACGCAACATGGCTTTGTTAGAGGGAGGTCTTGCCTTACGAATCTGGTGGAATTCTTTGAGGAGGTGACAAAAACGGTTGACGATGGGAGAGCCGTTGATGTCATCTATATGGATTTCAGTAAGGCGTTTGACAAAGTCCCTCACGGTAGGCTGGTAGAAAAGGTTAAGGCGCATGGGATACGAGGCCAGGTAGCTAGGTGGATTGAGAACTGGCTGGGAAATAGGAGACAGAGGGTAGTTGTGGAGGGGACCTTGTCGGGCTGGAGGCCAGTGACCAGTGGTGTGCCGCAGGGCTCAGTACTGGGACCTCTCCTCTTTGTAGTCTACTTAAATGACTTGGAAGAGGGCGTAGGTGGTGTGATCAGCAAGTTTGCTGATGACACCAAGATGGCAGGGTTGGCGGGTACAGAACTGGATTGTCAGGTGATACAACAGGATATAGATAGGTTGGTGCATTGGGCAGATAGGTGGCAGATGGCATTTAATCCTGACAAATGCGAGGTGATGCATTTTGGACGGAATAATGCAGAGAGGAGCTATGTGATAAAAGGTAGGCCGATTAGGAGTATAGACATACAGAGGGACCTGGGAGTGCAGGTTCACAAATCCATGAAGGTTGCGTCACAAGTGAAGAAGGTTGTTAGGAAGGCTTATGGGATGTTAGCCTTTATAGGAAGGGGCATAGAATATAAAAGCTGCCGTCTAATGCTTCAGTTGTACAGAACATTGGTTAGACCGCATTTGGAGTACTGCGTCCAGTTCTGGTCACCTTACTACCGGAAGGACGTGGAGTCTCTGGAAAGGGTGCAGAGGAGGTTTACCAGGATGTTGCCTGGCATGGGGGGACTGGGTTACGAGGAGAGGTTGAAGAAACTGGGACTATTCTCCTTGGAAAGACGGAGATTGAGAGGGGACATGATAGAAGTATATAAGATACTGAAGGGAATAGATAGAGTTAATAGTGAGAGACTGCTCCCTAGACTGGGTACGAACACGAGAGGTCATCATTTAAGGGTGAGGGGGGAGAGGTATAATTTGGAGGTGAGAAGAAGGTTCTTTACGCAGAGAGTTGTGGGGGTCTGGAACGTGCTACCGAGTAGGGTGGTGGAGGCAGGAACGTTGGACTCGTTTAAGATGCAGTTAGATAGGCACATGAGTGAAACGAGAATGGAGGGATATGGTAGGGGCTATTAAATAGGGTTAAACCTCGGGAGACACCGGAAAGGCAGGCTGTAAGATTAATATTTTTGTCTTTATTCCACAAGTGGAGGTCCACCTCGTGTCAAACGAGGGGCATGCACACGGCGGGTCGTGCGTGGGCTGCTCTTGGAAGTTCCAGGAGTGGCCTAGTACTTCATGTCGGTGTGTGTGCTTGATCCTGGACCGGTAGACGGGCACCGCAACAGCTCGGTGACTAGCACTGCTGGCTGTGAAGACACATGGATTTGGGCCTGTATCTGTGGGAGTTTGCGCATTCTCCCTGTGGTTGCGTGGGTTTCCTCCGGGCGCTCCGGTTTCCTCCCACACCCCAAAGATGTGCTCTTAGGCTAATCGGTTTTTACCAAATTGACACTATTTCTTCCCTGAATCTGACTGAGTAGGGTTCCATTCGTAGACATGCAGGGTAGAATAGGTGTAGGGTGATGCGGTGGCGCGGGCTCGTTGGGCCGAAGGGCCTGTTTCCCGTGCTGGGTTGTTCTTTGTTCTTTGTTCTTTGAATTCTTGTCCTTAAATTCAACTGTTGAGCTTCTCTGGCTACTTATTCCATTGATGCAGCAACTTCCAAAGCTTTCTTTAAGGTTCAGTTGCTTACTGTTAACAATTGCTTTTGTATAGCCTTGCTTCTGAAGCCACAGACTAATCTATGTCTAATGATGTCATTCAAGATTGAATTCACAGTGCACAGTTAGTCTCTTCAAAGTAGCTACAAATTGTGTGATCGATTTACTTTCTTGTTGGTTATGCTTATGAAACCTAAACCTTTCTGTGATGACTAAAGGTTTTGGTGAATAGTGACCTTGCAATATTTCCACGATTTCATTGTGGGTTTATGTGCCTGGTTTCTCTGGCTGTACCAGACTTTCCCAGAGATTAAATGATTCTTCTGCCACCTCCCCCCTCCCCCCCGTCATACTCAGGAAAGTTGGGACTACTACATCTGCCGTTATCTTGTTCCCTTGGACAAAATAGTCAAACGAATCTGTACCAAACTCCATCACTCTGTATTCTCATCAAAAGATCCCATGAGGCCAAAAATTTCCACCATTTTTACGATGGAAAGAGCCTGCATGAGCAAAGTGTGTGACATGATGTTTAGTAATATCTTGTTTCTTTACTCACCCAAACGAGGCAAACCTGGGCTCAGCCTGTTTCCTTTTGTGTTTTGCAACATCCCCAATTCTAAATTTGTTATTATAGGGTACTTGCTACTCACAGTGCTCCCATGCAGTTACAGATGTTTTTGCATGGGGCACATGGCGAACTTCTCTCCAAGTTTGCTTTTTTCCAGAATCTTCAATTGGTCTGTTGTAGGTAAAATGTTAGAATCCGTCATCAAGGAGGAAATAGCGAGGCATCTTGAGGGGAATTGCTTGATAGAGCAGACGCAGCACAGTTTCGTTAAGGGGAAGTCGTGTCTGACAAATTTATTGGAGTTCTATGAGGATGTGTCTAGGGCGGTGGATAGAGGAGAGCCGGTGGATGTGGTCTTTCTTGATTTTCAGAAGGCGTTTGACAGGGTACCTCACAAGAGGTTATTGCAGAAGGTCGAGGGACGTGGAGTTGGGGGTAGGGTGTTAGCGTGGATAGAGGATTGGTTGTCAAATAGGAGGCAGAGCGTGGGGGTCAACGGGTGCTATTCGGATTGGGGGTTGGTGACTAGTGGAGTGCCCCAGGGGTCGGTGCTGGGGCCTCAGCTATTTACCATTTATATAGATGATCTGGAGGAGGGAACCGAGTGTATGGTGTTGAAATTTGCTGATGACACCAAGATTGGGGGAACGGCAAAATGCGCGGAGGGTGTGGAGAGTCTACAGAAGGATCTAGGTAGGCTGGGCGAATGGGCCAGGAACTGGCAAATGGAATTTAATGTTGGCAAGTGCGAGGTGGTCCACTTTGGTAGGAATAATGGTAGGAAGGACTATTACTTACGTGGCGAAAAACTGCAGCAGGCGACGGTGCAGAGGGACCTCGGGGTCCTTGTGCATGAGTCGCAAAAACCCAGCTTGCAGTTGCAGCAGGTGGTCAGGAAGGCAAATGGGATGCTGGCCTTCATAGCGAGGGGGATTGAATATAAAAGTAGGGAGGTCTTGCTGCAGCTGTATAGGGCATTGGTGAGGCCGCAGCTGGAGTACTGTGCGCAGTTTTGGGTGCCGTACTTACGCAAGGATATTTTGGCCTTGGAGGGAGTACAGAGGAGGTTTACTAGGCTGATGCCGGAGTTGAGGGGGTTGAGCTACGAGGAGAGGCTGAATAAACTAGACTTGTACTCGTTAGAGTTTAGAAGAATGAGGGGAGATCTCATTGAGACATATAAGATGATGAATGGGATGGATAGGATAGAGGTGGAGAGACTCTTCCCGCTCAGAAAGGACAGTAGGACTAGGGGGCACCGCCTCAAGATAAAGGGGGGGTGGTTTAGAACGGAGTTGAGGAAGAACTTCTTCACTCAAAGGGTGGTGAATCTCTGGAATTCTCTGCCCGTTGAAGTGGTGGAGGCTGCCTCGCTAAATATATTTAAGAAGCAGGTTGATGGGTTTTTGATAAGCGAGGGGATTAAGGGTTATGGGGAGAGGGCGGGAATGTGGAACTGAGCCATGACAGATCAGCCATGATCTTATTGAATGGCGGGGCAGGCTCGAAGGGCTAGATGGCCTACTCCTGCTCCTATTTCTTATTACTTATTACTTATTATTACTTATTACTTATTATTACTTATTACTTATTATTTTTCTGTACTTATGGCTTCTATGACTATTTTTTGGCACCCCTCCACCACCAGCTTTCATGTGGTGACTACACGGGTATCTACAATGCTATCACTTTTTCTTTTGGAGTGGCCGCAAGTGTAGTCCTCAGAATTCTATGTGATAGTTTCAAAAGGTAGACTGCAGGCCTTGAAGGTTTTAATGATCGATGAGCTTAATTGAAAGGATCTTAATACTGCCCATAGACTACCTGTTTGCCTGCACAAATGGCCTAGGCGTCACATGATCAATCTCTTAAAGCACCTTGTTCTTGTGCGAAGTTACTAGTGAGGAAATTCTAGAAATAACGTGAATACACAATACACACAGCCTGTCCAAATCCTCTTGAAACCCCTTTGCATCATCCTCACAACTCATATTCCTACCAAGTATTGTGTCATCAGCAAACATGGAAATATTACAACTGATCCCCATATCTAAATCATTGACATGGATTGAAGTAGCTGTGGCCTAAGCACTGACCCTTGTAAACACCACTAGAAACAGCCTGTCATGCTAAGAATCATCCATTTATTTCTACTTTCTGTTTTATGTCTGTTAACCAATTCTCAATCCATACTATATTATTCCCCAATCGCACGTGCTCAAACTTTGTTTATCAAACTCCTGCATGGGACAAAAGCCTTTTGAAAATCCAAATGCACTACACCCACAGGTTCTCCTTTATTGATGCCACCACCATAAAACTCCAGTAGATTTGTCAATCGTGAGTTCCCTTTCATAAGTCAATGTTGACTCTGCTCAATCACATCAAGAATTTTCAAATGTCCAATTATCACGTCCTTTATTGGATTGTAACATTTTCCCTATTACAGATGTCAAACTAACAGCTTGGTAGTTCTCCATTTTCTTTCTTCCTCCCTTCTTAAATAGTGGGGTTACATTTTGCAACCTACAGGAACATTTCCAGACTCTGAACAATGCTGAAAGTTAACCACATCTGGCCACTTCTTTCAACATTCTGGAATGTACCTTATCAGGTTCAGGGGATTTATTAATCCTCAATCCAATAAATGTTTTGGGTGCTATGTTTTTATTATCAGTGATGTATTAATGAGTTACTCATTTTTACAAGTCCCTAATTCTGTTGCAATTCTCAAAGAATTTCAGTATCTTCCTCCGTGAAGACGGATACAAGGTAATTGTTTAGTTTCTCATTAATTCCCATATTCTCCATCATAAATTCACTTCCCTCCACCAGTAATGGATCCACATTTGTTCTTGATAATATTTTCCTTCTCACATACCTGAAGAAGATTGTATTCATAGTCCCTTTCCTCTTTCTTCATCAGTTCCTTTACCTCCTTTACTGGATTCTAAATTGCCCCCAAGCTTATCACTTTTTTCTGGCAACTTTGTAAGCCTCAACCTTTTGATGTAGTGGAAGATTTAGCTTCTTCAAAGAATGATAGAATCCTTATATTTCAGAAGGATGCCATTCAGCCGATCGAATTGGCATGGACAACAATCCCAGTCAGGCACTATTCCCTTTCTTAACCACATCTTCGACTTGCGAAGCCGATTTGAGAGTCCTGTGAACCCGGACCCCAAGATCCTTCTGATCTTCCACACTGCTAAGAGTCTAACCCTTAATATTATATTCCGACACCCCATCTGACCCTCCAAAATGTACCGCTACACATTTATCCAGGTTGAAGTCCATCTGCCACTTCTCCGCCCAGTCTTGCATCCTATCTATGTCACGCTGCAACTTCTGACATTCCTCCAAACTATCCACAACACCTCCAACCTCCGTGTCATCGGCAAACTTACCACCTATCCTTCCACTTCCTCATCTAGGTCATTTATAAAAATCACAAACAGCAAGGGTCCCAGAACAGATCCCTGGGGCACTCCACTGGTCGCCGACCTCCATGCAGAAAAAGACCCATCTACAACCACTCTCTACCTTCTGTGGGCAAACCAGTTCTGGATCCACAAAGCAACATCCCCTTGGATTCCATGCCTCCTCACTTTCTCGATAAGTCTTGCATGGGGGACCTTATCGAACACCTTGCTGAAGTCCATATAAACCATGTCTACCGCTCTTCCTTCGTCAATGTGTTTAGTCACATTTTCAAAAAACTCAACCAGGCTCATAAGGCACGATTTGCCTTTGACAAAGCCATGCTGACTACTTTTGATCAGACTATACTTCTCCAAATGTTCATAAATCCTGTCTCTCAGGATCTTTTCCATCAACTTACCAACCACTGAGGTTAGACTCACCGGTCGGTAATTTCCTGGGCTATCTCTATTCCCTTTCTTGAATATAGGAACCACATCCGCAATCCTCCAATCCTCCGGAACCTCTCCCGACCCCAATGATGATGCAAAGATCATCGCCAGAGGCCCTGCAATCTCTTCCCTTGCCTCCCACAGTAACCTGGGGTACATCCCATCCAGTCCCAGCAACTTAACTATCTTGATGCTATTCAAAAGCTCCAACACATTCTATTTCTTAATGTCAACATACTTGAGCTTTTCAGTCTGCCGCAAGCCTGCACTACAACCACCAAGATCCTTTTCCACTGTGAATACCGAAGTAAAGCATTCATTGAGCACCTCTGCTATTTCTACTGGTTCTATACAAACTTACCCACCGTCACATTTTATAGGTCCTATTCCTTCACAACTCCAGACAAACATTCCTTGAAAATCTGTCACCTTACTTTGGTACATTTCCCCAAGAAAACCTCCTTCCAATTTGTGCCTCTAAATTCCTGCCTGATGGCTTCATATTTTCCCTTCCTCCAGATAAGCACTTTCCTAGCTTGCCTGATCCTGTCTCTCTCCAATGCTAGTGTAGAGGAGATAGAATTATGATCACCATCCCCAAAATGCTCTCCCACTGAGAGAACTGACATCTGTCCAGGTTTATTACCCAATACCAGATTGAGTACAGCCTCTCCTCTCATAGGCTTATCCACATACTGTGTCAGGAAACCCTCCTTAACACACCTAACAAACTCCTCCCCATTCAAAACCCCTACCCTAGGGATATTCCAATAATTTGGGAAATTAAAGTCGCTCATCACAACAACTCTTATTATTACATCCCTATCTGCTCCACAACATCTCTGTTAATATTGGGTGGCCTATAGAAAACACCAAGTAAAGTTATTGACCCCTTCATGTTGCAAACTTCCACCCACAGAGACTCCGTAGGCCATCCCTCCATGGTGTCCATCTTCTCTACAGCCGTGACACTATCTCTGATCAACAGTGCCACTCCCCCACCTCTTTTGGCTCCCTCCCTGTCCCTCCTAAGACATCTGAAACCCGGCACTTAAAGTATCCAGTCCTGTCCCTGAGTCATCCAAGTCTCTGTAATGGCCACTACATCACATTTCCAAGCAGCGATCCACGCTCTAAGCTCATCCACTTTGTTCACAACACTCCTAACGTTAAAATAAACACATCTCAAACCTTCGGTCTGAGCGCTCCCCTTCTCCATCACCTGTCTATCCTTCCTCTCACACTGTCGACAACCTCTTTCTATTTGCAAGCTAACTTCCTTGCTCCCAGTCACTTCATTTTGATTCCCTCCCCCCAACCATTCTAGTTTAAAGTCTCCCCAGTAGCCTTAGCCAACCTTCCTGCCAGGATATTGGTCCCCCTGGGATTCAAATGTCACCCGTCCTATTTGTACAGGTCACACCTGCCCCTAAAGATGTCCCAATGATCCAGGAACCTGAATCCCTGCCCCCTGCTCCAATCCCTCAGCCACGCAATATGTCTTAGAATCATTTTCTGGAGCAATATGTCTTAGAATCATTGAGGGATAAGCTATTTTAAATCTAGTATAGTGCAATGAGACGGAGTAAATTAGTAATGTCATTGTAAAAGATCAAACTAGGAAATAGTAATCATAATGCAATTGAATTCAACTGTCAGTTTGAGTGCAACATACTCCAATCACATACATAAGAACATAAGAACGTAAGAAATGGGAGCAGGAGTAGGCCATCTAGCCCCCCGAGCCTGCCCCGCCATTCAATAAGATCATGGCTGATCTGTCGTGGCTCAGTTCCACATTCCCGCCCTCTCCCCATAACCCTTAATCCCCTTGCCTATCAAAAACCTATCAACCCACGTCTTAAAAATATTGAGCGAGGCAGCCTCCACCACTTCAACGGGCAGAGAATTCCAGAGATTCACCACTCTTTGAGTGAAGAAGTTCCTTCTCAACTCCGTTCTAAACCGCGCCACCCCCCTTTATCCTGAGGCTGTGCCCTCTAGTCCTACTGTCCTTTCTGAGCGGGAAGAGTCTCTCCACCTCTATCCTATCCATCCCATTCAACATCTTATACGTCTCAATGAGATCTCCAAGAATATTACAAAAAATCTTACTTTCAAATAAAGTAAATTACATAGGTATGAGAGATGAACTGGCTAAGGATGATTTGGCAATAAATTAAAATGTCTGGTAGTAAATAAATCATGGGAAATATTTCAAAAAATATTTCAAAGTATTCAATAAAAATGCATTCAATGAAAAAACAAACTTTCAGTGAGAAATATCCGTCCATGGTTCACTAAGGAGGTTAAGGATAGTATCAGATTAAAAGAGGCTTATAATGTTATAAGCAATAGTATATATGCTGCCCTCCATTTTGCCCTCCAGGAGAGATCTCTGTAGCTTTTCAGCTCTGATCAAATGGCCAAAGCACGGACATTTTCTTGTCTGGATTTCACTTTTTAAGAGTTTGATTCAGTCTTGTAATTACAAGCACCTGATCTGTTGTCCTGTGGTCTGCATACGGAATTTTTAGTATATGTCTTCTTATTTACATTTCAAAGGCTTCCATTTTCTTCTACTGATCTTTACTTACTGTCCAGGTCTATTGACCTTGGGCAGGATTTGCCGGTTTAGGGTGAATGCAGCCCGAAAATCCCAACCTATGTGTTTTTTCATTCTTACAAACTTGAGTTTTCTTGTTGTTAACACATCTTTCATTGTCACAAGATTATTTCTGGATATTTTATCCTTCTAACTTCTGCATTGCATTTATCATTATCTGTTATAATTTGCCTTAAATGGTCTTATCTAACTGTTCCAGTGTGACATCATTCATTCCATCTTCACTCTAGTTTCTTCTGATGTATTCCTTCCACTACCACTGTTTCTGTCTTTATGGCATTCACACTCAATGCAAATTCTCAACTTTGAGATTTTAGTTGATTCATGATATTTTGTTGGACTTCTGATTCTCATGTCGCACTATGTCATCAGTCCATTGCAACTATATTACGTTTTTGCCTCTAATTCTTATCCCAAGGAGTACAACTAATTCTCTGAATATTTGTGCAACACTACACAGTCTTGTCGTACTCCTCTCTTCACTTGAAACTTCCCTGATAGTCAATCCTTTAGCCTCATGTTCGCTATAGACTCTGGGAAAAAAAATTAACATCTTTACTGTCAATGTCACGGTTATAAACATGATAAAAAGCTTTTTGCATAGTTCATGAAACATATGTAAATATTCTTCATTATGTTTAGGACTTATTAAAGATTGTTCTTGGGCTAAATATTGCTTCCCTTGTTTCTCTTCCAGGTCTAAATCTAGACTGTATTTCATCAATTTCTGTTTCAAATGAGTTATTGTTTCTATTATGATTTTCAAGATCACTTTAATGAGATGACTCATTAAGCTTACAGTTCTAAAATTATTGCACTCCATTGCTTTGAGTTGCTTAAGTAATTTAATGAATAATGAATATTTCAAGTCCTCGGAAAGTATTATTTGGTATATATTTGATCGCAAATTTCTGTTATCACTTCTGCTTCTCCAAGAATTTTTAGATGTTCTATTGCTACTTAATCCATCCCTGGAGCTTTGCCTGTACTCAACAACTTTCAAGCATTCTTTACCCCTTTTATCATAATGTTTTACTTTATTGTTTTCTCTATATCTTGAGGACTTCCTTAATATGGATCATTGTATGATTCACTTATATATTCTGTCCTTCTTTTTGCTATTGAATCATTTTCAAACAATATTTTATCATTGTTGTCTTTTATGTGCCCACTATCTGAAGTTATCCCTTTCATTCTTTCTGTCAAAGATTTCATGTCATGGTGCATAACTCTCATTTTGTAATTTATTTCCAGCTCCAATACTTTCTCACATGTTTCACTATATCATTTCACTTTAGCCTGCCAACAAGCATTCTTCATTTGCGTTTCAATTTCCCCATTCTCAGCTTCGTTTCTTCTCTTTCTCCCTTTTATTATCATTGCTGGTATCATCAGTTATCTGCTCCTTGTCTCTTTTCCTTTTTGTATCTTTGTAATACTTTCTTTGTGGCATGTTGTATATTCTCTTTCATGTTATTTTCCATTTACTTTCTCTTTCTTGTTTTGTGGCCCCTGCCTGTTCTGATTCCACAATCCTGAGGCATTCACATTTGTTTTTATTTTAAAAACGAATGTCTTTCTGATGTTCCCATTCTTTGACATGCCAAGGTCGAAATAATTGCACATCTTCTTTGGTGTTTTCAATTTCAAATTAATTATTGCCACAAGGAGGCAATGATTTGACCTCCGGGATATGTATGAATGATCTGAGTACTAAAGTTGGTCCTTTAGTGAAATTATTATGGGGAGTGAAGAAATGGCAGTGACACTGAACAAATGTTTTGTGTCTGTTTTCCCAGTAGAAGACACAAATTATATACTGGAAATAGAGTAAATAGGGGCTCACAATTGTGAAAAAAATTAGTACCAGCAGAGGAAAAAGTACTGGAGAAAGGAAGAGACTAAAATCTGACAAATCAACAGGACTTGACATCCTCAGGTTCTAAAAGAGATAGATGCGGAGTTGATGGCTTATCAAATTTACCAAGATTCTGGACTGGTGGCAGCAGATTGGAAGTTACCCAATTTAACAGCATTTCAAGAAAGGAGTGAGAAAGGATAAGAACTACAAGCCAGTTAACCTGACACCAGCCATCGGGAAAATGTTGGGTATCTATTATTAAGGAAGCCTTAGAAATGCACTTAAAAATATAATATGATTTGAACAAGTCAAATGGGGGGCGATTTTGAATCCACACGATCTATCTGTGGGTGATGGCGGCATACGCACAAAATCCAGAAAGTGCGATTCGGGCCAGCAAGTTTGTCCTGCAGTGAACACAGACAAAGAGAGTTTGGGTGGGAGTGCTGACATTTGATGGTGATGAGGTGTGGCAGTCATGAAGTTGAATAGCAGCTAAAGTGTAAGGAGCATTCCAGCTACTGAAGGAACATTGTGATTGTTGTAGAGATGGAGAGTGGAATCTGGTGCCTGGTGTTTGCGAAGGGAAGGTGGCTGAGTGAAAGAAAGGGTTGGGGGTGCGAGGTGTGTGGAGGGGGGTCGAGTGGGAGACTGTGAATGGTTCACTTACACTGGCTGAGCGAGGAAGAAAACTAATTTTCTTCCAACACTGCCCCATCCTCTTTTGCAATTTGCTTTCACTAACCAGGGCTGTCACTGCATCTCAGGTAGGGATGGTGACCCTGCTGGAAGGTTGTCTCCTGGAGTGGGGGTAAAGTGTTTTCTGCCTTTACTCCACTCCATCTAGTCTCCTGGTGAGGGTCCCCTTGGAAAAGAACAGTGTTGCTGTTTGGCCTGCCATAACTTGTGTTCATTGTGGATCAAGTGCTGGAGAGTCATTGATATGGAGCTCTCCAATGCTTGCAGCAATTAAGTTGTTGCAGTGCAAGCAAATCAGGTGGAACACACAAGTGCGGCATGATACTCATGGGCATAAAAATTAATACTAATGTGGCACAAGATTCAATCCAAAAACACACAACGCCATTGGCCAGAAACACTCTGTTTTTCATGCCAGAACCAACACTCTGCCATGTTTTGGTAAGACTTCATCCTTGGTCAAATGAAATTGAAATCCTGTTTGACAAATTTATTCGGGTTTTTTGAGGATGTAACCATAAAGGTAGATAAAGGAGAACCAGTTGATGTAGTATATTTAGATTTCCAATGTCATTCAGTAAGGTGCCACACAGAAGACTAATACACAAAATAAGAGGTTCAGGGGTAGACCTTCTGCTTGGGGGTGATAGATTAACATGACAAGAGGATTTTTTTTTCATTTATTCTTTCATAGGATGTGAGCATCACAGGCAAGTTTAGGGTTTGTAACCCATTCCTCAATTGGTCTTGAACTGAATCATCTGCTAGACCATTTCAGAGTCATCCATATTGTTGCTGGTCTGGAGTTACATGTTAGAATTATAGTCATAGAAACATAGAAACAGAATCACAGAAAAAGACCCCTCAGCCCATTACTTCTGTGCTGATCAAAGACAAACCACCCCACTATTTTAATGCCATTTTCTAGCACTTGGCCCATATCCTGCAAGCATTGGCATCATAAATGCACATCAAAACACTTCTTAAGTGTTATGAGGACCCTCTCCTGTGGCCAAAGAGGAATTGAAAATTATTGCCAGTGCCCCTGCCATTTCCTCCCTTGCCTCACTGAACAGTCTGGGATACATTTCATCCGGTCCTGGAGTTTTATCTATCTTTAAGCCAAACCTCTCAGAACCTCCCCTTGGTCCATGTTAACCAGATTAGGCAGTGAAGACAGGGTTCCTTACAAAAGGACATTATTGAATCAGATGGGTTTTTGCAACAATCAATGAGAGTTGCCATGGTCTCCAATGCTGAGTTTTCACTTCCAGAATTTTAATTGAATTTCAATTCTACCAGTTGCCAAAAGTGGGATTTCAACCATGTTCCAGAGCCTGGGCTTCTGGAATAATAGTAAAAAGTCTCACAACACCAGGTTAAAGTCCAACCAGTTTATTTGGTAGTAAACCCACAAGTTTTCAGAAATACTGTTCCTTTGTCAGGTGTGTGAAAGGTTCTGATCAGAGAAGGGCATATAGAGGCCACACAGTTTACAGAATACTGATTAGAATGTGAGTCTTTACAGATAACATGCTATTCATGTCTTAAAAATGCAGACAATGTGAGTGGAGATAGCATTAGCATAGGTTAAAGAGATGTGTATTGTCTCCAGAGAGCACAGTAAGTGAGATGTTGCAATTTCAGGCAAGTCATGGGGGTTACAGATAGTGTGACATGAACCCAAGATCCAGGTTGAGGCCGTCCTCATGTGTGCGGAACTTGGCTATCAATCTTTGCTCAGTGACTCTGCGCTGTCGTGTGTCGTGAAGGCCGCCTTGGAGAATGCTTACCTGAAGATCAGAGGCCGAATGCCCGTGACCGCTGAAGTGTTTGTCAACAGGAACAGTCTTGCCTGGTGATTGTCAAGCATTGTTCATTCATCCTTTGTCGTAGTGTCTGCACGGTCTCCCCAATGTACCTTGCTTCAGGACATCCTTTCCTGCAGCATATTTGGTAGACAATAGCAAGAGTGTGTGCCATCAACCGATGTTATATACCAGATACATCGATGACATTTTCTTCCTTTGGACTTGTAGGGAACAATCACCGAAACAACTATATGATGACATCAACAAGTTCCACCCCACCATCAGACTCACTATGGACTATTCTCCGGAATCAGTTGCATTCTTGGACACACGCATCTCCATCAAGGATGGTCACCTCAGCACCTCACTGTACCGCAAGCCCACAGACAACCTCACGATGCTCCACTTCTCCAGCTTCCACCCTAAACACGTTAAAGAAGCCATCCTCGACGGACAAACCCTCCATATACACAGGATCTGTTCAGATGAAGAGGATCGCGACAGCCACTTCCAGATGTTGAATGATGCCCTCGTAAGAACAGGATATAGTGCTCATCTCATCGATTGAAAGCTCTGATGTGCCACAGTGAAAAACTGTACCGACCCCCTCAGAAGACAAACATGGGACATGGTGAACAGAGAACTCTTCGTCGTCCAGTACCTCCCTGGAGCGGAGAAGCTACGACATCTTCTCCAGAGTCTTCAACATATCATTGCTGAAGACAAACTTCTCGCCAGGGCCATCCTCACACCCCCACTTCTTGCCTTCAAACAACCACACAACCTCAAACAGACCATTCTTCGCAGCAAACTACCCAGCCTTCAGGAGAACAGTGAGAACACCATACAATCCTGCCACAGAAACCTCTGCAAGACATGCTGGATCATCGACATGGATGACATCATCTCACGTAAGAACACCATCTACCAGGTACACGGCACATAGTCTTGCAACTGGCCAATGTTATCTACCTAATACGATGCAGGAAAGGTTGTCCCGAAGTATGGTATACTGGGGAGACCATACAGACGCTACGACAGTGGATGAATGAACATCGCGTGACAATCACCAGGCAAGACTGCTCCCTTCCTGTTGGCAAACACTTCAGTGGTCATGGGCATTCGGCCTCTGATCTCAGGGTAAGCATTCTCCAAGGCGGCCTTCACGACACATGACAGCGCAGATTCGCTGAGCAGAGGCTTATAGCCAAGTTCCGCACACATGAGGACGGCCTCAACAGGGATCTTGGGTTCATGTCACATTATCTGTAACCCCCATGACTTGTGGCATCTTCACATCATGACTTCTGGAATGTGGCCAGTGACATTGCCACGAAGCTACCATCTCCCTATGAATGAAGTTAATAGTCACAAAGCTGAGAGTAAAATTAAATGGGGCTATTTCAAGTTGGCTAGTGACTAGTGGAATTCCACAAGGAACAGGGATGAGATAACATTTCTTCACACAAAGGATTGGAAACAATTGGAATTCTGTACCACAAAGGGTTGTGCATGTGCCATTATTAAATATATTTAAGGCTGAGATAGACAAATATTTAATCTCTCAGCGAATCAAAGGGTATTAGGGATAAGCAGGAAAGCTTAGTCACAATTGTACTGATTGGCAGAGTAAGCTCATTGGGCCTCATGGCCTTCTCCTATTCTTATTCCTTATATTCTAATGCCAGGTCACCATTGTGGCAGGGGGCCCAGGACACACTACAGGATAAGAACATAAGAACATAAGAAATAGGAGCAGGAGTAGGCCATCTAGCCCTTTGAGCCCGCCCCGCCATTCAATAAGATCATGGCTGATCTGTCGTGGCTCAGTTCCACATTCCCGCCCTCTCCCCATAACCCTTAATCCCCTCTCTTATCAAAAACCCATCAACCCGCGTCTTAAATACCTGTGACCACAATTGTGATTTTGTGGTAGAAGCAGCTCTAGGGATGGGGCATGGATAGATAAATAAGGAAGGTCTCTCTAGCCTCTAACCTGTCCCAGAGAGCCACCTTTTGGGACCCACTGGTGCGAGCCCTGTCTGCACTGCTCATAAGACCCTGGTGGTCTCCCCAGGCTGACTCCAACTTGCCTGTTAACTATTACCACTTGGTTTTCCGCTGCTGCCAGGTGACTTTCTGGATTTCTATCCATGTTCTGCTTTTGTTGAATCTCCGTGGGTTTGATATGACTCTGCCCCATGTCTCGTTAGATTATAGTCACTCTTGACATTAAGAGCCATCTGTTTAAACTTGCATAGTCCATAAAGCTACTTAGAAACTGCCAGAGTGTGAGATGAAATCTTTGCTCATAAGCATGGTCTTTCTGTAAATATTTTATCAGTTTGAGTCACAGCTTATTGCTATAGACAGCGACTAGATATTGATGTTATTACACACCCAGACAATTTAACAGAACTTGACATATGCTCCCTGATAACTTACATCTTGTTAGGTGTAAAATCTAATTTAATTTACCAACCATAATATATGCTTCAATTCTGAGCATCAGATTACCCGAAATAGCTATCCATGGTGTGGAAAGTGTGTTTCCTTCGACATAAATGTCATTGCTACTTTAAGTGAGTTTGCTAAATGTTTCTCTTTACTGAATGATCAGTTTTACCCTGATTATTGATTTTGAATGGTCGGTTTTTTTCATCTGAATACTGCCCCAAGGGGCATCATCCATAACCATTGGGTTCGCTTCCAAATATCTACTAATGACTCCCAGCTCCCTCAATCTTTTCACAGCCTGTCTGTTCTCAGATACATTAGGTCTTTGATGTACTTTAATTCCACCGGTTAACCCTTGGTAAGGCTGGAGCTGTTGTCTTTTGTCCCTGTCACAAACACTGAAGTTGAGTCACCCATCCAGGCCATTCTCTCAGATGGTTTGAAAACTTGATGCCCTGTACAATCCTGAACTGAGTTTCTAACCCGATATGCTCTTCAGCATAAAGACCACATAACCCCAACTCCATAATTCACCAGCTTCCACTTCTCAATCCAGTCTATCTGCTGCTGAAACCTTCCTTCATATCTTTGCCTTAGCTAGCTCATTTAATATAGGAAAATACCCTTGAAATCTGAAATAAAAATCAAAAATGCTGGAAATACTCAGCTGGCCTGGCAGCATCTGTGGAGACAAAATGAATATTTTGAGTCCAATATAACTCATCTTCAGAACTGTTGTAAATAGTGAGTTGGCCACTGATGGCACCAGGCCAGATTCTAATTATATCAGCCTGCTCCTGCCCCATGGGACTTATTTCTTCCTATCGTGACTCAATCCTCTCTTCCTTCGTCCAGTTTCTTCCCAGCTCCATTCATGACACACACACACACACACACACACACACGTAACCAGCCCTTCCCCTTACACACATATACACATTAATTAGCTCCTCCCTTCTCGGGGCAGAAGCCTGGGCATTAGAACATTCCACATGATTTGCAATGACCTACTGTGTCTTAGATATCTTAGATAAGATAGAAGCAGGGAAGTTGTTTCCACTGGCGGGTGAAACTAGAACTAGAGAGCATAGCCTCAAAATAAAGGGAAACAGATTTAGGATTGAGGAGGAACTACTTCACACAAAGGATTGTGAACCTGTGGAATTCCCTGTGGAAGAGAGTGAAGCAGCTGAGGCTACCTCATTGAGTGTTTTTAAGGCAAGGACAGATAAATCTTTGAACAGTAAAGGAATTAAGAAATTAAGAATTATAGTGAGCAGGTGGATAAGTGGAGCTGAGTCCACAAAAAGATCAACTATTATCTTATTCAATGTTGGAGCAGGCTCGAAGGGTCAAATGGCCTACTCCTGCTCCTAGTTCTTATTCTTATGTTCTTATGTATCCTCCATAACTGTGCAGTCTTGACAGTGCAGATCCGGCTACCATACTTTCAGCAACCATCTTAGAAAGAGGAGAAGGAAGAGGAGGAAGGAAGGTGGGACCTCTGCACAAAAGCTTCATCAGTTCCCCCAGATAATTCCCCACATCACAAACTGCCCGAGAGTATGAGCGAAGCAGGTTCGATCAAAACATTCAAAAGGGAATTACACAGTTATCTGAAAATGAAGAATATGCAGGAATACAGGGAGAAAGAAGGAGAACAACATTAAGTGAAGTGCTTATTCAAAGAGGTAGTGCAGAAATGATGGGCTGAATGGCCTTTCCTGCAGTGTAACAATACTGTGATTCGGTGATCATTGTTGCTTCACACTTCCACATCTTTTCATTTCTCTGTCCTCTTGGTTACATTTCTGAGACAAAAGAGCACACAAAACAAACATTTCATACCAACCTCATCCAACTTCACTTCTAATAGTACATATAAAATTCAGCTACTTGTCCTTGTGCATTCCCAAAGTGCCCGTCCTGAGGGTTGCCTTCCCTATCCAAATACTCCTACGAAGTGCGGTTCCAGTGGCTACATGGCTAATAAAAGTTTAATGATTTACAATGAGGGAAAGAGCAGGTACCCTTGCAGAATGCCCGCCAGAGGGCTTTGAGGACTGGCATTACCTCGGCATGGGCATTGGCATTCTGGGCGAGCTGGAAAGTGACTGTATGGACATCGGCAGAGTGGCATTGGTAGGAAACTGGATGTTGTTGTCTGAAGAGGACAAATTTGTGCACCATTCTGCCATTGTCAATCATCCAGGCAGTGCCTCGACAATCCGCGTAATGTGCAAGAGTACAGATTGCAGAAAAGCTGTGAGAGCCTACAAGCCCCTATCTGAGTTTTCACTGAAGTTTTCTGGAATTGGTTGGACACTACCTGTATTCCAATGGAAGCTTATTCTTGCAGCGCCTCTGGGACTGCACGTTTTCTCATGGTGTTGATTAGACTTGCACATTGGAAAAGACAGGGTCCAAACATTTTGTAAGACCCAAGTTCAATGCTCCTTGATAATAACAGCAGGTTCTATGGGAGCCTACCACTGCACTGATCTTCTCTGTATACTTTCCCATCAAACATTTCCTGTACCTCATCTCCTTGAAATCCTTATCTGAATCCCCTTCTGTCCAGGGCTGTTGCCTGTGCCCTGAGATTTTCTTCTCTTCCATCACTCTTGCCCCAAAATTCCCCTGTCTCCCTTCGCTCTGGCACCATTGCCTATAGCCCAAGATCCCCTTTCCCCTCTTTTCCCTGTGACCATTGCCTGTGCCTCAGCACCACAAGCCAGCCACAAATAAGCTGCTGTGAGACTTGCCTGTGAATCCACAAAGCTGCTTCCTTATATTATAATCCTCACAAGTGCTAATCTAACAGTAATCTTTGTTTCCTCATTAGCCACAGGTAAGGTCCCAGAGGACTGGAGGATAACCAATGTTGTCCCGTTATTTAAGAAGGGTAGCAAGGACAACCTGCGGCATGGTGGCACAGTGGTTAGCACTGCTGCCTCACAGAGCCAGGGACCCAGCTCGATTCCCGGCTTGAGTCACTGTCTGTGCGGAGTCTGCACATTCTCCCTGTATCTGCATGTGTTTCCTCTGGGTGCTTTGGTTTCCTCTCTCATTCCAAAACTGTGTGGTTAGGTGGATTGGCCATGCTAAATTGTCTCTTAGTGACAGGGTGTATAGTAGGATAAATATGTGGGGTTATGGAGATAAGGCCTGGGTGGGATTGTGGTGCAAACTCGATGGGTCAAATGGCCTCGATCTAGACTGTAGCAATTCCATGAACCTGGGTAATTATAGGCCAGTGATCTTGACATCAGTGATAGTGAAATTGTTGGAGAAGATTCTTAGGGATAGGATCAATACACATTTGGGACTGGATAGTTTTATTAGTGCAAACAGCATTGTTTTGTATGAGGGTGGTCATGTCTCACTAACTTGATTGAGTGTTTTGAGGAGGTGACGAAAATGATTGATGAGGGAAGGGCTGTGGATGTTGTCCACATAAACTTCAGTAAAACATTTGACAAGGTCCCTCATGGCAGGCTGTAGCAAAAGGTTAACTCACACGGGATCAAGGGTGAACTAGCTAGATGGATTCAGAACTAGCTTGGCCATAGAGATTGAGGGGATGGAAGGGTATTTTTCTGAATGAAGATCTGAAACTATGGTGCTCCACAGAGTGCTGGGACCTCTGTTGTTTGTAATATATATAAATAATTTGGAAGAAAATGTAGCTGGTCTGATTAGCAAGTTTATGGATGATACCATGTGTGTTGGAGTTGTGGATGGTGATGAAGATTGTCAGAGAATACAGCAGGATACAGATAGGCTGGAAAATTGGGCAGAGGAATGTTAGGTGGAATTTAATCTGGACAAATGTGAGGTGATGCATTTTAGTAGACCCAATTCAATTGGGAGCTATAAAATAAATGGCAGGATCATCAAGAGGATAGACATACAGTGAGATCTGGGAGAACAGGTCCACAGATCCTTAAAAGAGGCAGCACAGGTGCAAAAGGCAGTGAAGAAAACATACGACATGCTTGCTTCACCAGCTGGGGTATTGAGTATAAAACTTGACAAATTATGTTACAGTTATATAAAATGTTGGTTAGGCCACATTTGGAAAGACATATCAGAAGGACATGGAGGCATTGGAGGGAGTATAGAAAGGGTTTACCAGGATGTTGCCTGGCATGGAGGGTATTAACCAAGAGGAGAGATTGAATAATCTAAGATTGTTCTCCCTGGAAAGACGAGGCTGAGGGCAACCTGATAAAAGTTTATAAAATTATGAAGGACATCGATAAGGTAAAGAGTTGGAAGCTTTTTTCCAGAGCAGAAATGACAAATATGAGGGGGCACAAGTTCAAAGTAAGGGGGGAAATGTTCAGTTGAGATGTGTGGGAGAAGTTTTTGACACAGAGGGTGGTGGGGACCTGCTTCAACCACCTCACTGTGAAATGAGGTGGTTGAGGCAGACATGTTAGCGACATTTAAGACTTATCTGGATAGACACATGAACAGGTGGGGAATAGGGAGATAGGGGTGGTTGGTCCAGATAAGACAACGTGATCAGCGCAGGCTTGGTGGGCCAAAGGGCCTGTTCCTGTGCTGTACTGTTCTTTGTTCTTAAATTGTGCGCACTCATGATCTGTTTTGTCTTTTTAATGATCCAGGAGAATGCTAAATAAGAGACAGGCTAGAATTATAATCTCCAAACTGTCATAATTGTTTTTGAAAAAGGGTAAATAATGTGAAAAAAATACAAGAGAAATGAAAGCAGGCAAGGAGTCTCACAGCCTGTTACCCATCAAGGACCCCAGTAACAACAGCTGGTCTGGAGCTCACATGATCCTAGCACCATTCACAATCCTGATCCGAGATGAAGTCCAACTTACTCAGTTTGAAGTCCCCCTTTTTTAGTGTAGCACAAACAACTTCTGTGTGGGGCTTGGTATAAACATACAGGCTTGGAAAAAATGTACAAAGATAACAGTAGCCTATCAATTTGACTTGTGATTACAGTGATACTATCATCTGATGCAAAGCACAATTGCAATTTTTAAGTTCTCACAAATTGAATATTGCTGAGTTGACTGGCAAATATCTTAACTCTTTACTTTCTATACAACACAGTTCAGGTCACCAGGTGCATGCCTTTTAAAAGCAGTTGTAAATCATGTTATTCGAAAGTCATGCCAACATGGAATTTAAATCCGACTTGGCATCATGATATTGGCACATGGGCACAATAATGAGATGCAGATTTATTAAAATTAAGCTTCCAAAGTTTGACCGTGAGAAATGCAGCCACCATTTACAGGGCGGGGGGGATAGCCGCTTCCTGAATTTATATCACCTGGAAACACGTGTAGGACCCCCTCATGAGATTTTCCAATCTCGCCACTGAACACGCTCACCCCAATGTGGCATGAAAAGTCTTGGTCTGATAGTTTTACTGAGGACTGGGGCATTACAGCTGAGTGTGAAGGTATAGCTGAACAAATCAATAGCTGCAGAAATGCCGTTTTGATCAAAAGGAGAAACTATTATTATGTGCTCAGTTATATTATCATATCATTGAATAGAGAATTATGGCTCGTGGTCTGACTAAGTTATAAGAGTGCATGTGTGAGTACCCACTGTACCCAAGATAATATCCAAGGAATATTCCTAAATTTGTCACAGTGTGAAATTTACAGATGGATGAAATGTCAACATCAATAAGAACAATGGCACTAAACTTGAAATGCAGACATTCACTCAAAGGGTGGTGAATCTCTGGAATTCTCTGCCCGTTGAAGTGGTGGAGGCTGCCTCGCTAAATATTTTTAAGACGCGGGTTGATGGGTTTTTGATAAGAGAGGGGATTAAGGGTTATGGGGAGAGGGCGGGAAAGTGGAACTGAGCAGCGACAGATCAGCCATGATCTTATTGAATGGCGGGGCAGGCTCGAAGGGCTAGATGGCCTACTCCTGCTCCTATTTCTTATGTTCTTATGACTTCTAGGGAATGATGTCAGACAATTCCCAGATTAACTCTTCCAGATTGAGTGTTCCCTTGATAGTCACAAGCCTCTAAGATCTGCCAAGCATGAAAATGTGTTATCTTTTGATAGTGGTACACTAAAGAATTCCCTCAAGATAACCAAGTATCCAAGGGGCAGCATGGTGGCACAGTGGTTAGAACTGCTGCCTCACAGCACCAGGGACTCCAGTTCGATTCCAGCCTTGGGTGACTGTCTATGTGCCACAGTTTACACATTCTCCCTGTGTCTGAGTGTGTTTCCTCCCACAGTCCAAAGATGTGCGGATTAGATGGATTGGCTGTGGTAAATTGTCCCTTACCATCCACAGATGTCTAGGTTAGATGGATTAGCTATGTTTAGAATTATGAAGATGGGGTGGGGAGAGGACTTGGTTAAGATATTCTGTGATTCAGTGAAATGGGTTAAATGGCCTCTCCTGAGTGGATTCTATGTGATTATGCGTCTCATGGAAATGGAAGTAACTATCGCTGTCACGCCACATCAGAACACTTCAAAGAAGACTTTAACTTCCACCATCAAACTCCTTCATGATGGTGAACTTTTATTGCAGCAGGCACCACATTCAATCTGTTCTGCCTTATCACCCAAGAAATCCAGCTGTCATTGTACCAATCTAGGCCATAAAGAAAAATGCTCCTTTGACTTACGCTTCTGAATGTTTCATCTAGGACTATGTCAGAAACGGAAAGAGTTCTCCATGTTTACTGGACTGTTGCACATTCCACAGCCGTCCTGAAAGATCCAGCTAAAAAGAATGATTAAATAGTAAACTTTTGATCAGAACAGGAGATGCAGCAATCCATCTTTTAGCCCGCTGGATTGGATCCACCCGTCTGGCCCACCACCACCACCCCCATCTCCCTCTCGGACCCCATGCCTTCAGCAAACAGCTTGATCGGTATTGGCAGCTTGCAAGAAAACACACAATCTGGAGGAATTATCATAATTATGGAATTAAGCAATATCAGAAAATATAAACAAATTCACCAAGTCCAACAAACAGCAATAAGATAAATGACCAATCAATCTAATTTTAATGGTTCTGATTGAGGGATAAATATTAACGTTGTTCTTTGGAAGTTGCTATGGAATTTTGTACAAGCTTCTGAGAGGGCAGATAGACCTTAGATTAAAGTTGCATCCAAAAGACAGTAGCAATGTCATTATGGGTACAGTCATCAACTTCTGTACTGGAACGCGCTGCAGAGGTGATGATGGAGGTGGATACAATATGGGTGTTTAAGGGGCTTTTAGATAAGCACATGAATGCAAGGAACAGAGGGATATGTACCAAGGGCAGGTAAAAGGGATTAGTTTAATTTGGCATCATGTTTGGCACAATGTCAAGGGCTGAAGGGCCTATTTATGTGCTGTACTGTTCTATTTTTCTCTATGTTCAGATGCTTCCGAAAAGATGCCTCCAGTATTTCCAACAAACAACAATTATTGGCAAGTGTGATGTTTTCCCTGTTTCTAAGGTGACTTCCTTCTGAAAGTTTATGGTACTTCAGTTTTTGCTGATCAGTTAGAGAAATTGAATAGATTATTGGATTCTGCAACTGTGTCAATAATGAAAATATTGGAAAATACATTATATCTAGTTTAATTAATTCTTCTCCGTGGAGAATAGAAGGAATAATCAGCTCTATACAGGTTTCAATAAAGGGAGAAACCTAAACAACTTGAAGGAGTAATGCTACCCAATCTATTGTAGTTACTCTCTTGAAACCAATTTTTTCCATGTGATTTCCCTTCCAGATTGATTAAATGCCAATATGTTCCAATTGGAGAATCACTGAACATTCCTTAGTAATTGTATGGTTAACTGATCTCTCTTTTTGTGGACATGCTGAAAAAACCATTAGGTTACCACCTTGTTTGTTGACCTGTGCACCCAGGGAGAGGTACAACAGTATGTTACTTCTTAATGGACAAAGTGTATCTCAATTCAATATTAGATGTGGACAGTTTTTGGCCACATGTTCAAATGCTAACAATCAAGTGACCTAGCTGGGGGTCTTGAAACGAAATACTGGTTCACCACTATACAGTATCCTGGTAAACAAGTTGAAGTCTGCATTCTGATTGGTGCCTCAAGGCTTGTTATGGAGCTGATCATTCTGTTATCACAAAAATTGCTGGAGCACGTCAGCATTTGTAGAGGGAGAATAGAGCCAATGTTTTGAGTCTTGATGACCCTTTGTCAGAGCTGAAGGCTAGGAAAATAGGAAAAGATTTATAAAAACAAAAGAACATAAGAACTAGGAGCAGGCCTAGGCCATCTGGCCCTCGAACCTGGTCTGCCATTCAATAAGACCATGGCTGATCTTTTCATGGACTCAGCTCTACTTACCTGCCCACCCACTATAATCCTGCATTCCTTTACTGTTCAAAAATGTATCTATCCTTGCCTTAAAAAAATCAATGAGGTAGCCTCAATTGCTTCACTGGGCAGGGGATTCCACAGATTTACAACCCTTTGGGTAAAGGAGTTCCTCCTCAGCTCAGTCTGAAATCTGCTTCCCCTTATTTTGAGGCCATTCACCTCGTTCTAATTTCACCCTTCCGTGGAAACAACCTCTCTGCTTCTATCTTGTCTATTCCTATAAGTTTCTATAAGATCTCCCCTCCTTCTTCTGAGTATAGTCCCTGTCTACTCAGTCTCTCTTCATAAGCCAACCCTATACTGTGAGGGTGAAGGAGGGTGCTGAAATTGATAGGAATGGTGTAGACAAAAAGACAAAGGGAATGTAAATGTGGATGACAAAGGCTAGGAATGGTACTAAGAGCATCCATTAAGAGATCAGAATATGTAAATGGTAGAACAAAGATGTGGAGTATAGGAAAGTGACAGATGGACCTGCTGAGATTTTCCAGCATTTTCTGATTTTGTTTCAGATTCTAGCATCCGCAGCATTTTGCACTTAACTCTTATCACCATTGTGGGTCTTAGATAACTTTGTTCATGATTTTAATTTGCAGATACTGCTGCAAGCAAAGTTGTTGGTAAATTCTACCTTTCATTAAACATTATACTAACCGTGTTTAATACAGATTTAGCACAAATCTCTTCGGACTACCTCTCTCCATGCTCTGTTGCTATGCGATCCTATGTCACTATTGATGATGACGATATATTCACATATTTAATATTAACCCATTACACTGCACCTCCCCCAAGTCTCTGACTCCCATAAATACATTATTTACAACATCCCACTCCTCCTTGCAAAGTCTCTGCCTTCATCTTTGGTTCACAGAGATAAGCACTGTTGTAGATTTCACTATTTCCCTGACCTTGTGCTCAGATCTCAGAGGTTGTGTAGGGTCCAAATTCTCCACGTCTCTCTCAAACACTGCAGAGTTATAAATGAATCATCAGAGACTATTAGTTCTCTGTTCAGATTGTCTTCCTGATCATAAGGGTAATTAGTCCATTTGATTAATGATCTTCTAGATATAAGTGTGCTCCTGTTTTTTCTCATTTTCATACTTCGAGTCTCTATATGATAAATGGAGGACAAGGAATTTTCTGGGGCTGCTAACCCCAGCCAGGTATCACAATGGCGCAGAGTGGGTGAAAACCTGATTACTACTACTTTAAATATAACTCTGGGCTTGAGGTCAGATGCTCGAGCCTCCTTATATGTTCCTGCACCGCCTCCCCTTCCCCCCATCTGTGGGCAGTTCAGCTGGCACCTGACAAGGCGCCATGGGTGCTAAAGGGGGGCAAGGAGCTGCCAATTGTGCCAATTGGTCCCTCTGTAACTGTCAGGCTGCAGAGGGGGAGTCCCTCAAGGGACCTGGAGGTCGGAGGGCTTGAGCTGGGGGGAAGACGTTGACCACAGGGCTCTTGCCCGGAGTTAGGAGTCTCTTGGCTGCTCTTCTTCTTCCAGCCCTAGGAAATATGAACATCACTATTAGGATAGTGATTTCAGGCAACTTTCTGATTAAAATTTTTATTATTGTCTGTGTTCTGTAAAACCTTTGATGTGGCCTGGTCACTTTAAAATCAAGGTACCCTGAACACCTGGAATCCTTCAAAATTACAGCAGACTTCATTCTCCTTGGTTGATTTCAAAAGCCCCGGATGTTACCAGACCTCTTTGAAGTACTTTGATAGGAGATGTCAGTTCCACTGGGCAGATCCCCTTGCTCTCTGTCAAATGCCCCAGGTGCTCTGAAAGCTCTTTGAAGCACTCTGATTGACAGAAACATTGAATTCTATTAGAGTGATTCCTTTTCTAGCTTGAACGAGCTCCGGCTACTGGAATTGGTCTTAGAACTGCTTTGCTTGACAGCTCCATAGCAGATCAAAAGGGAGACTAGCTGAGATTTGTTTACACAAAGAAATGATGTTCTATTAGCTACTTAAAGTTTTTCTGACTGACAGTCTAGGACAGATCAAACAATTCATTGTTGATACAATCATTTCAAGTTCCATTCAGCCTGAAGTGCTTTCTTTTCGAGCTGTTGTGGTTTCTGGCACTTCACTCTGAAATATTGGCATCCTTTAAAAAGTTTTTACAGAGCACAAACAATAATAATTTTACCAGAAAGCTGTCTGAAATGACCACGCTAAACGTGATTATCACATTTCCCAGGGCAACAAGGAGAGGTGCAGCCACAAGGGCCCCATCCCAAGGACAGGCCAATGTTAAGTCCTTTCCCACAGTCTGAGCCCACCCCACCCCCCCCTTCACCTGCAGGTCCCTTGAGAGTAGCCCCCCACCCCCACTGCAGCCTGGCAGTGGCAGAGAAATCCATTGGCACAGCTGAAGGCAGTACTTATATCCTTTGCTCCTCTCAGAGTCCATAGCACCTATTCACCATTTGTTAAAACCAGGGCTATTTAGTGCCTGTGGGACTTCCCACTGGGGGAGGGGAAAGAGGTGGGAGGGAGGAGTGGGAGTTATTTATACTATAGGGCGAGGGAATAAAACACATGAAGGGGGAGTGATTTTCTGCCCTTTGGAATTTTGTTTAACTCATTCATGGGATGTGGGCATCGCTGGCTGAGCCTGCATTTATTGCCCATCCCTAATAGCTCTTGAACTAAGTGGCTTGCTGGGCCATTTCAGAGGGAAGTTAAAAATCTTGCTGTGGATCTGGAGTTAGATGTAGGCCAGATCAGGTAAGGATGGCAGATAGAGTGAACCAGATGGGTCTTTACATCAAATGACAATGATTTTATGGCAACCATTAGACTTTCAATTCCAGATTTGTACTGAATTCAAATGTCACCATCTGCCATGGTGGGAGAGGATGAAATTCAATCTGGCTGCCAGGGATCTCAAAATCATGAGATGAAATTATTTCAAACTGCATTACCTGCCATTTCCATCACAAAGGGTGGAAAGAACCTCGGAGTGGACCTTTTGAAACAAAGGAGACATTCCTCATGGATGTTAATTATTACTCTGGATGGATTGAGGATAAAGATCTTCTTAGTACAACCTCAGCAGCAGTCATCAATTCAACAAAGTAATCTTTCTCACACATGGCAGTCCAGATCTTGTTATTTCAGACAATGGCCCATAGTTTGTGAATGAATAGTTCAAGAAATGTGTAGAAAACTCTGGATCTGTCCACACAATTGTTCACCCAGATACCCAAAAACAAATGAAAAACTGTGCAGTAATTTTCTGACCCCGCCATGCCTGGAGCAAATTGTGCTGATTCCGGAAAAAAGTGTACAGTTCCAGGCCCAGCTCTAAATTGCAATCATGCCAGTCCCTTTCTAATGATGTGAATTGGATCGCACCCAGAAAGGGCACGAGGCCAATTAGCAAATTAAAGTAACGTTTAAATTTGCATAGCCCATTCGACCGACACCCGGCTCTTGGGATCTTTCAATCCTTGGGTGTGGCGAGAGCCCAGCGAGAATCATTAGTCTTCACCAGCAGAGATCAGGTACAGTGGCCACATGGGGTGGGTGGGGGGGGAACGCGCTCAGAGGTCATTGTAACCTCAGGGTGGTCAGGGCATGGCTGGACAATGCCCTCTGGACAGTACTCACCTGGCAGTGGCTACCGGGCACCCCAGCAGTGGCAACTGGAGACTCTTGCGAAATGCACCGGAGCGTTCCCCCCTCCCTCCTTCCCTTCCCCCAGTAGTACTGATGCACAACTCACCAATCTCCCAGTAAATGACTGAGTGTGGAATGATTGCAGTGCAGAGTGCGCCTGAAAGACCAATGAGGATTGCTCCAGTATTTTCACTATTATGACACAGTGGAGGAAAAGCCTGCCTCAAAAGAGGTATAAGAGTTGTAAAAACTTTATGTAAAAAATGTCCTTGAGGTTGCAGAATCTTGTCCATTTGAACATTGTCTCATTTGATATTTCATTGGTTCTTAGAAGTTTCACAAAGTTAACTTTTGTTGGATCTGAAATTGATTTCAGAGTTTTGACAATACCACACTTAACAAGCATGCCAGATCCTACATGTGAAGATTGTCAATTAAAGCATTACTCTGTATCGATGTGAATTTGCTTTTCCCTCACCAATATTTGCCTTCTTAAGAATTGTTCATAATATTTCAATGTAGTTCATTGACACTCTGGGACATCATGATGTCATGATAAGATGCTACCCAAAAATGCTAGTCTTTTTATGATGGTTTTCTCATCATTTTTTGCATCCACAAGTGAGATGGTGGGCAGTTGGTCATTAGGAGTTATGCAACAGCTTGTTTTGGGGTAACTCTCCAATATTTGCTTTCCAATGATTCAATGAGATTGGAACCTCATGAGGTTTTATATGTGCTAGCCTGTATCGCTCCACTTTATTGTATACAAGCTCAAAACCCTACTGTAATATGCTTTTCCCTGATGCTCTTGCATAAGGTACAATTTCAAAACTACACCTCATTCTATTATCATTCTATTATCTATGAAAGATAGAATCTTTACAATGCAATTTGCAATTGTCAAAGGGAAAACTACAGGCTACAGGTTTGATTCACTTATGTAATATATTTAAAATGGACACCTAACTTGTCTTGTGATGAACTAAATGTTTGGGGAGCAGTTCAGTTCCAGGCCTCAATGCTTTTTTTCTGGGTTCTGGCTGTAGTAGAGACTGTCAGAGGTTAATCTACAGTTATAACTCAAAATGATTAGTCTCATCAAAGATCAAAATAAAATGCTTCCTGTATTTTCAGTTATTCTGAGAAAAGGAAAAGCTGGGAGTGTATTTGAATCTCAGCTGATAGCCAATTCGGGAGCCTCACACGTCTGGCATGTTTGGCCTGGCGTGATTCACATGGGAGCATTTTTTCAGTTTTAAATTGTTGATTCCCACCTCATAGAGCTGCCAGCGCGCCAGCAGGAAACACACCAATTTTCCTGCTGGCTTCAGTACTTAGATTTCATCTGGGAGAATCGCAGCCAGCATCTTTGCTAGCTTTGCTTGACTCTCATCCACAGATGTCACTGAATCATAGAATCATTGAATCCCTACAGTGCAGAAGAAGCCATTCAGCCCATCAAGACTGCACCGACTCTTTGACAGAGTTTCTCCCCTGCTCTATCCCTGTCACCCCGTACATTTCGTGGGTATGCCGGCGTTGGACTGGCGTAAACACAGTAAAAAGTCTGACAACACCAGGTTTTAGTCCAACCTATTTATTTGATAATATTCTCACAAGCTTTGGTTGTCATGGTTGTCGCACTATCTGTAACCCCCGTGACTTGCCTGGGTTTGCAAAACCTCACTTACTGTACTGTCTGGAGACAATACACATCTCTTTAAACTGTGATCAGTGCTCCTACCACTCACATTGTCAGCCACTTCAGGTCTTGAACAGCAGGTTAGGTGTAAGGATTCGCATTTTAATCAGTAATCTCTAAACTGTCTGTGCTTTATATGCTCTGTCTGAGGCCAGAACTCTCCATTCACCTGACGAAGAGGGTAACCCCTCGAAAGCTTGTGAGAATATTATCAAATAAATAGGTTGGACTAAAACCTGGTGTTGTCAGACTTTTTACTGTACTCCCCATACATTTACCATGGGTAATCCATCTAACCTACACATCTTGGGACACTAAGGGGCAATTTGTCATGGCAAATCCATCTGACTCACACATCTTTGGTCTATGGGAGAAAATCAGAGCAGTCAGAGGAAACCCTCACAGACACGCTGACATTGGATAGATTTTCCCCTTCCATTGCTTTGTTTAACTGTGCAGGTCGACACAGATTTGTACTGAACCATTCAATCTCAGTACTGGAACAATACCTGAACACCAATGTGTAAGGTTGGTGAGATGATTCTGTGATGCAATTTTGGTTCAATTTCTTATTTCACTGTCTGTAAAAAAAGGTGGGAAAGTTTCTCAGGGTGAACAAACACACTGGTTTTGCATCTAGTCTCAATGGATTGCAATAGGCTGTTTTCAGCTTCCCCACAGCTCTGAATAGTTTTGGAAATTTGGTCTGGAATTCTGTTGATTTCCTTGGGCTCACAATTTAAGATGAATTTTTTAACTGATCAGTGAGCATTCTGGGTCGTAGATAACTTACAAAGTTTTTATTATTTTTCTTCCTTTGTATCTGAATTTTGCAATCAACTGCTCTATGAGTTTCAGTTGAATGGACTGTAGAATGGTATGGTCGATAGCAATAAGAAGTCTTGTTTTAGCTACTGTTCTGTCTGAAAGAATTGAAGCTCTGCTCCCATGTCTAACTTGAGTGTCGTTTATATCCATTGACCATAATATCTGTGTTTAACAATTCCCATTTTGTCCTGTTATTCTCCCAGGGATGGCAATTCATTATCTTTTATCACTTCTTGAATGGTAAATGATCTTAGTTGTTTCTCCTTTAATTTTTGTGTTAGGAGCTTTTGACTGCAGCATACAATTTAAAATGGCCTCCCTTCTTGCATGAATGGAGTTCCACATTTTTTGCCACAGCATGCGTCATGTTGGTGCAGGACTATCCTGCCACAACATGAATACTGAATAACAGTGGCTACCACTTCTCCTCTTCCCATTTCAGTTTACTATTTCTGTATTCTAAAAATTGCACTGACCCAGCCAATTTTTCCACAAGATTTATCTTTTGCTTCGAAGAAAAGTGTGGTTTGCTTTCTGACTTCTGCCTACCTTTGATCTTCCCTCAACTGCAGAAAATCTATTAAATACCGGAAACCTTCCTCATCCGTGGCCGGAATTCTCCAGTGCTGCTACAGTGAATGGAGTTTGACTGCATGTCAAATTCACCATTCTCGCTAGCAGTGGGGCGTGAATGGACAAGATCAGGGAATTAATCCCAAACAGCAGGAACTTGAGCCTGCACTTTCCGTCCGTGAGATTTCGATCCACAATTTTCTCGCCCACAATGGGGTGAGAAGCTGATTTTCATATATTTAAATACATTTAAATCTAACTAAAGAACCATCTTGCTAGATTTTCAACTCTTGAGATTCTGTTATCGTACTGACACGATGTCACATCGGCAAGATTTGTGACAGTTCATCCAGACACAGACCTATCATTGAAGTTGCCCCCAGATCACAAAGATCATGATAGCCCTCTGGGGGAAAGGGGCATGGCCAGGCAGTACCCTAGCAATGCTGCCTGACACTGCTCCCTGGCACAGCCCCAGGCACTCCTCTGGCACAGGTTGACAGTGCCAGGTTGGCAGTGCCAATCTGACTGTGTTACCCTGTGCCAGGGCAATGTCAGAATTGGATCCTAGGGAGACTCTCACTTGCGGGGACTGATCTACTTATGCTGGGGAGGGGTAGCAGAGACAGAGACCAATGGGGATTGGCTGGTGATGATTTGGGGGGCAAAGTGGGGTAATGCTGCCTGTGATCGGCAGGGTGGGAGGCACAATGCCAGTGATAATCGTGGCAGGGGTGGGGCAATGCTAGTGATGATTGACTGGGGGGGAGGGAGGATGCAGGGAGGATTGAGGGAGGGTGTGGGTTGGGGGGGAATAGGGATGCTGGAGGTGATCATGGGGAGTAGAGGGAGACCACAGATGCCTCCGTGGTGGAAGAGAGAGGATGGGAGATTAATTTTTGTTTCATTGACTGGATGCTCTTTAAATGTGACATCCTGATCTGTTTCCCGGTTCTAAGAATCCTTACCCTATCAGATGGTCAGTGCAAACCACGTCCACTCTTTTTTTTGTCAGTTAAAGGGATAAGATCTGGAGAGAAAACTAACCAGAGGAACTGAGGAGTTCTATGCCGGTTTTTTCCCTAGAACTGACACTCTGCCAAATTCCCGTAAGATTCCACCCAAAGTCTCTTCTAAGACTCTTACAATATTGTTGTAAGAATTAATTTGCCTTTCAGGGCTCTGTGTTTATGATTCACAGGTAGTCAATATAAATCATTGATGAAGGAATCTATGCTCTCTCCAGGACTTTTGGTCTGCCTCTTGAACTTTGCCATCTCTATAATGATCTCTTCAAAGATTACAATACACATGAAAGTCTTTGATAATCTCTTCATTTTGCTGTCTGTTTACTTATGCCCCATCTAACCATTATGTCATCTGCACTATTGCCCATGGCATAGAATAAGGTACTGAGCTGTTCCTTCCTAGTCTTTTCTGCTTACTAAAACTATTCTTACCTGGTAAACCTGCGATGCCAATTACAGATATTGCTGGAGATAAGACTTTTGATGAACTCTACCTTTTATTGAACATTATACTAACTATGTACAATACAGACTTAGCACATAGAACTAAGTTTCGCCATGCTCTATTGTCATGTGATCCTATGTGACTGATGAAATAGACTATATATTTACATGTTTAACATTAACCCATTGCATTACCCAATTCCTTCCCACATCTCTGACTCCCATAAATACGCTATTTGTATTATACTAAAATTGCAACTAAAATTTTATCATCTAAGAGGCTGCAGAGCAACACTTGTCCTAACCACCGCCTCCCCCCCATTTCCCCTCCCCATTTACCCCCTCCCCAATTCCTAACAATGATGAGTTGTTTAAGACTAAGCATGGAATTGCCACTTATATACCACTTAAAAGGGTACCCAAATTTTTACTTTCACTTGCTACCGGAGCTGTGAAGAAACATTGGTAAACGCATTGGTAGACCTGCTGGGCTACTTTGCTAAGACTTCACCAACATTCAAGCAACATTTAATATGGAAATCTTCTAAGATTTTGCCTCAAAAGAGGGTGTGTTGGCTACTTCACAATGTTGGACACCCTATAGGAGCCACTGGGAAAAAGGGTTCCTTGTTCATGGGTATCTTGCTTAGATGCAAACTTGGTCTGGATGAGGAATGGGAGAGGGGCATGAAGCCAGATAGAACAATACCACCAGTTGTAGGAAAGAGACAGGCAGGTAAAGAGGGAGAGGTGACATCCTGCTGCTTGTGGTTCAGGACCTCCTCCAGCAGGACTTCCAATGCTGTGTTCGAGAACTTTGCTCTTCCTCACTCCCAGAACTATCCTACAATGTGCTGCTATGTGCCAGCCAGGGCAGCACACACCTTCAGTCAAAGTGGGTACAAAGAGTTCACATTAAACAGCTTCATGAAAATTGCATCTAATCAATATTTGAGTGTTAAATCTGCAGCTGTCTGGCTTAGCACTGCCAGACACATTCAAATTATGGTAATCAGCAATTAGGACCATAGTTTTGTGTTATGTCCAGACCTTCCAACAGGCATGTCTTATAAGCACAATGGCCATTTAGTGCCTGCTTTTATCCTTGAGCCAAAATAACTCCTGATATGCTTTTGGGAGAAATCATTTGATCGTTTTTAATGCAAACATAAATTATATAATTGCACAGTTTTGAACATGTAATTAAAAGTTTCCATAATAAAATTGCTGGGATGAATGTCACCTCCATTAAATATTTTAAAACCACCAGGAGTTTAGAAGCTTCTAAAATATATTTCTTTTCAGTAAACTGTGTGAACTTTCAGACAAATGCTGCTTAATAAAATATGAACCTGTGTGTCTGGTCAAAGATGCAGGATCTGCAAAGCCTGGCGAGAAGTATGATTGGGTTTGAATTACTCCAATCCAAAATTCTAGAGACAGAATAGTATGCTGCATGCTGTAGTCACGTGACTTTATGTTGTAATATGTCATCGACATACTTGATGTATATGCACTGTGTCAGTAGTTACTTTTCTCCATATATTTAAAGAATATCGTCACTTAAAAGCTTTGGAAATAAAGTATGCAACACTCTGGTAAATAAAACAAGAACTCACTTTGATTGGTCATCAGGTTTGGTGCTGGAAGCATACTCAGCTTTGATTTACTACCCTTGAGTCAAGGTCTGTTTCCAGCTCAACAATTTTTAGCAGCCAGGAAGATAATCTTACAATATTAGAAAAGAAATTCCCCCTGGAATGTGACCTTAAACACAATTAGACATTGGCTCCTGTGAACAATTTCTGTTATAATGTGAAACCAGATGCTTAAGTATACTGCAATCTGGAGCTCCGTATGGTTGGTGTATTGTGTCTCCTAGCTAAGGGAGTATTGCTAGTTTTCTTTATGAAATAATAAAAGCAGTCTATCTTTATACAATACTTTCCCTGAACTATTGCAACAATACAATATACTGTTGCAAATTTATTTCATGTTTCATTTAAAGGGAGAGATTGATAGGATATTAATGGTGATTTTATTGAACCTAATAGGACAGGAACCCATTTTTGCTTTACCCACTAACACCTGTCTTTTCCTACTAAACCGAGCACATCAGAGTAGCCATTTGAGGTTGCATATGGTTTGACATAAAGGTATACCAATATTTAGATACAAGTATAAGCACGTGGCCATCCTTCTATCTTTGATGACAAGAAGGCAATGGCAGATGAGGACCTAGAAACTATCATTATCATGAAAGAGATAGTGTTGGATAAGCTAATGGGGCAGCTGTATAAGGTGCTGGTGAGGCCACACCTGGAGTACTATGTCTAGTTTTGGTCTCCTTACTTGAGAAACAATAAACTGGCACTGGGCTTGGTGCAGAGGAGATTCACTAGTTTGATTCCAGAGTTGAGAGGTTGGCTAACTAGGAGAGACTGAGTAGACTTGGATTATAGTCATTGGAATTCAGAAAAATGAGGGGAGATCTTATAGAAACATATAAGATTATGAAGGAATAGATAAGATAGAATCAGGAAGGTAGTTTCCACTGGCAGGTGAAACTAGAGCTAGGAGGCACAGCCTCAAAATAACAGGGAGCAGATATAGGACTGAGCTGAGGGGGAACTTCTTCACCCAAAGGGTTATAAATCTGTAGAATTCCCTGCCTGGTGAAGCAGTTCAGGTATCTCATTGAATGTTTTTAAGGCAAGGATAGATAAATTTTTGAGCAGTAAAGGAATTAAGGACTGTGATGAGTGGGTGGGTAAGTGGAGCTGAGTCCATGAGAAGACCAACAATGACTTTACTGAATGGCAGAACAGGCTCAAAGGGCAAGGTGGCCTACTCCTGCTCCGAGTTTTTATGTTCTTATGTTCTTCTCTGACAGCTGTCTCCCTAGCGAAATGGCACTGCCCTCACCTGGTTCCACTCTTAGTGGTCCAGTTATGTCCAAAGAATCTTGTGCAATCGCTTCTCTTCTCACTCCTGCACTTTTACTTCTGGAGTCCTTCAAGAATCTTCATTATTACTTGTCCTCATGCTATCTCTCAGTGGCATCATGCTTGTGTAAAGAACAAAAGCTGGCATGGCCCTGTTGATATTATTGGTCTACTTCTGTGCAGTCAATGTTCTATAATACAGAGTAAACCACATGATGTCAGATTCCGCATGTTTGTCACCACCTCTCCTGACTCCTCCACAGACTTTGTGCAGCCAGAATGTTTGTTCAATATCCCGTTCTGGTATGCCACAATTTCCTCCAATTGAATATTGAGAGGGTTAAAACCATCATTGTTTAGCCCCCACGTCAAATTCTGTTCCTATAAAGCATTTCCATGCCCTTCCCTGGCCATTGTCTCAGGCCACAATCTTGGCATTCTATCTGACTCTGGGCTGAAGTCCCAATCCCATATTCTTTCCATCACTTCTGTCTGCATGACATTGATTGTCTCTGCCTCAGTTTATCTGCTGCTATTCTCTTAATAGTTCCAGAATCATGCCTATAACCTGAACTCAGATTCCTCCGGGTCCAAATGTCTATCACTTGTAACCAAGTATCTCTCAGCCACAGATTTTTCTCCACAAGGATCGGAACACTGGCTCTCGGTGTCCAACTTAAACATTGTGAAATGACCATTAACCAAAATATCCACAGTCCAGAATGAAAATCCCTGATCATTGACTTCACCCAGGAAACATTGTTGTGTTTTCTCTTGGTGTGGAATCTTGGCCTTGTGAATCATCTTTGAATTCTCCATATGGTTGTTTTAGCTTTGCGTTGCTTTCTGAAGAGATCTCTGCAGTTGAAATTCCAACACAATGCTGGGACTGCTGGACATTGAGGGGTCACTTGGCTCCACAGCATGGCATGATTGCTCAACCACTTGGGGTTGGTTAGAGTATTGCTTCCCTTTTTTAAAGTTTATTTGTGTCACAAGTAGACTTAATGTAATGAAGTTACTATGAAAATCCCCTTGTCGCTACACTCCGGCACCTGTTTGGGTACACTAAGGGAGAATTTAACATGGCCAATGTACCTAACCAGCGCATCTTTCAGACTATGGGAGGAAACCGGAGCACCTGAAAGAAATCCATGCAGAGACAGGGTGAACATGCAGATTTTGCACTGTGACCCAAGCCAGGAATGGAAATCGGGTCCCTGATGCTGTGAGGCAGCAGTGCCACCATTATTGGATGGGACTGTCCTGCTCTTCTGCTGCTTCACCAAATGGAGAGTGGGAGTTATTTTATACTTTGGCTTGCGTTCACCCTTTAAGATGGATCTGTGTGGTAAATGGATTTTGGATTGCCTGAGGATCTGAATAGCCTGCTCAGGATCAAATTTTCCTTAACTTTATGTATGTTTGAGAGTTCATCATCAGCCACTCCAACAACAGTTCTGCCCATGAGAAGCTCCAATTTCAGATTACCCGAGTCATAGCCTTCAACTATTGTGTATAGTTCACTAATGATGGAGTGAACAGGTCCTCCTGGCTGTTAGACATGTGTTGAATTTCTCTTTTTCAATGTTTTTGTCACTGTTCAAATGAAAACATATGTCAAATTATTTTAAAATTTTGGAAAATTTTACTGAAGTGTCATTGATCCTTGTCTAGCTATAATATCATAAGCTATTGGATCTATTGAATAAAGCAGTGTGTTAACTTGTTCAGCTTTTGTCTATTAGTCAAGACCTGAAGAAATCATGTATCTAATGAATCTCTTTCCCCAGCATCCCCAATGTTGTGGCTGGTCTGGGCCTTGGAAGAGTACAAACTCACCTGATTAGGTTGAATTTTGATCCATGATAATTTAAAACTAAATGTGAATATTGCTTTAAATGCTGTTGGGAAATACAAGATGGAGCCACCATACACTTCTTCACAGTAGGGTTTCCTTCTTGTCCATTTGGTGGAGTCCCTAATTAAAATCTTCCAAAGTTCACTTGATTCAGGAACTATTTCTTCAGATTGGAAAATTATGCATGTCACGGACTCTAAGGGTCCGTGTTTTAAGGAAGATGAGAAAGCGAAACCAGGGAATTACAATTAGTCTCAAGTCTGTTATCTTGAAGTTGCTAGATTATAAATAAGGATACAATAACCTTGAAATCTCCCATCGGATCAGAGTGGACCTGCACAGATTTGTAAAGGGAAAAGGTTATGCCTGACAACCCAAGTGAATTTTTGAAAAGGTGACTGAAGAAGTGGACAGAAGAATGGTCCATGAATAGTAAGCATAGACTTCCAAAAGGCATTTGATAATTAACCGTATAAAAGATTTTTACACTAAAATTGAAGCTCAGAAAATTGAAGGCGTAAGGCAGAATTTTCTAGCCTATTCTGCTGGTGGGATCTTCTGGTCCCACTGAAATCAACCCCTCATGGCAGGTTCCCAACAGCAGGACAGTTAAGCCATGCAACAGCCCATAGATTTTGGGAGAACGGGAAGATCCCTCCAGCAGCCAATATCCCACTGCATCTGCTGTGGGAAAACCCATCGCAGAAAATCCCAGTCTGCTGATCTTGTTATGAAATTGGTTGAACAGTAGGAGCCAGAGGTTAGTAACAATGGACAGGCAATCTAATTAGCAGAATGTGACGAGTGCTTCCCATAAGTAACTGTATTGACATCTCAGCTATTCTCTGTACTCATTGACAATTATACTCACCTATCATCCTTGTGTTCACTAAACTACACTGACACCTGGGTGAGTTACGCCTAAATTTCAAAGTTATCGTCCTTGTTTTCAAACCCGATTATGATCTGGCTACATCCTGCACTTCTTTACTTCTGGGCTCATGAGTATCCCCAATTTTAACTGTTCCATCACTGATGATCTTGCATTCAGACCCTTTATCTTTTCCCCTCCATGTATCACTTTCTTCTCTTAGGAAATTCCTTGAAACCTATTTGACCAAGATTTTGGTCACCTTCCTTAATATTTCCTTCTGTGGCACAGGGTCAGATTCTGATTTATAATGCTGTTGTGAAGTGCCATGGGACGCTTTATTACATTAAATGTACTATACAAATACAAGTTTTTGTTGGAAAAGATGGGAATGGATATGGAGGTCCCTGCCTCTGAATCAAAAACTCTGGGTTCAAATCCAACACCAAAACCTAATGGCCATGGAAAGGGCATTCATTGTGCAGTTCAATGGGCTGATAATCAGCTCGAGAATCCTTCCATAACTTCTTTACTATTCCCCAAAAGGAAAAACAATGGACCCGATTTTACCAAAAATTTGCGCCCGTTAAATTCGGGCGTCGAGCCTGTAACGCAATCTGTATCTGAAGCCGAACAGATCGCGCCTTTACCGACACCCGATTTGGGCGTGGATCCAGTCCGCGCCCCAATCGGGCAGCCTGATGATTTAAATGCACTAGCATACAATTAAATCGACTTAATGAACCGCGCACCCAACTCTACCGTTAAGTCCCATTTTACCATCTTCGGATCCATTCCAGATCTGCACTGTTATCAACCTGAAGAATAAAAATCCAAAGCGGATTCTTATTCTGCAGGGGAATCTCCGAAGCACATCCTCCTCGATCACCCTTCGCAGAACCCTTGCTAACCACCCCGGCAGACTCAACCCCCGTGATGTGACCCCCCCCCAGGAGAGAGACCCCACCCCCCAGGCAGACAACACCCCCCCTCCCACCTCCCCCCCACGGTCGGACCCCAATGGGGGGCAGGCCCCCCTTGGCAGAGCACACCACCCCCTGCGATCAAATCCCCCTGGGAAGCAGGCCCCCCCCACCCGCAATCAAAACCCCCCCAACCAGAGAGGATGGGGGGGGAGGATGGACTTGGGAGAATCTCCACCACCTCCCCCCAACCAGAGATCCATCTGAGCCCGTCCCCCCCGCTCCTCCGGCAGATACCCGCAGAAGACCAGAAGGGTACTGCAGGCTGTCCAATGAGTGCAGTAAGAAGTCTCATCCTTCTGACCTGCACTCGTTGATGTGGCGATGCCAGCGATGGACTGGGGTCAACACAGTAAGAAGTCTCACAACACCAGGTTAAAGTCCTTTTGGAAAGTCCTGTTAGACTTTAACCTGGTGTTGTGAGACTTCTTGCTGTGTTGACCCCAGTCCATCGCTGGCATCGCCACATCAACGAGTGCAGGTCAGAAGGATGATGGAAGGAGAGCGGCAATCGAGGTAAGTTGGGGGTGTGCTCTGCTGAGGGGGGGGGCCTTCCTCCCGATGGGGGGGAGGGCCTGCCTCCCAGGGGGACTGGATCACAGGGGGCTGCTTCCTGAAGGGGTCTGATCGGGGGGGGCTGCCTCCTAGGGGGGTTCTGATCGGCGGGGGGAGGCTGCTTCCAGGGGTGGGGTCTGCCAGGGGGGCCTGCCTCCCAGGAGTCCGATCGTGGCTCATCCTCCACCCCACCCCCCGGCTCTCTCTGCTGGTTTTCTCTTTCATGCCCGGGAGCGCTGTTTCAGGTTCTTTTCGAATTGCGCATGCACAGTTCAGAGCTCTGATTGTTCCAGCAGCGCTAAGCCCTGCCCACAGCACAAACTGGACTGGAGCTGCCAAGAAGCATATGGGTGTGCTGGAACGAGGATTCTGGGCTCAGATCCGTTTTATGTCCGGATCTGGTCCTTAGCCTCTGATTGATAAAAATCAGGCTGTGTGTGTGTGTGTGTGTGTGTGTGTGTGTGTGTGTGTGTGTGTGTGTGTGTGTGTGTGTGTGTGTGTGTGTGTGTGTGTGTGTGTGTATACAAATGGAAATTCACCATAGAATGATGCAAGGAAAATTAGAGGGGCAAGTTGACTCCCTTCTTTAAAGAAAGATGTAAGAACAATCCTAATTGCTACAGGCCAGTTAGTTTGACATCAGTAACGGGTAAAGTCTTATAAACAATAATGAAGGGAAAAAATCAAGCACTTGGACAGGTTTGAGTCAATTAAGGATAGACAGCTTCGGAAAGGCAGTTTTCACTTGTCTATCATCGAATTGAACTCATGGTTAAATAACAAAGAAGGTTGATGGAGGGAATGGAATGGATTGTATCAAATTGGTTTGCAAGAAACTGCTTAACAAAATGTCTCATAAAAGGTTAGTTAATAAAATTTTGGCTCTTGGAATAGGAGAGTCAGTACCAACTTAAATAAAAAAATTAGTTCAGGACAGAAAACATTGGGTCCTTGATATATACAATTGACCTGGATATTGGAATACAAATTTCAAAATTTGCTAATGATACTAAAAGTTGGATGTGTGACTTAAGGCCACAAGATGCAAATAGTCTAAAACAGAATGAGCTAGCAGAACGGGAAGACACGTGAGAGGTTAAAGTTAATAAAAAGAAGTGTGATATGAAGCATGTTTACAAAGCCTTCAGACCGCACAAATAGTAGAACATTAATTAAATCTGCAGATTTGGAGTCACTGTATTGGAATGTGCCCCCATATTCCTTGGAAATGGTAATCCCGGGAAAATGTTGATTAGAGAGGAAGCTAGTCTGATATGATAATCAGAATCTTACCCATCGAAACATATTCATATGTTAATGCACTATTCATGAACCAGGAAATGAGATTGCCACAGTGCTATAATATGTAAAACATATATATGGTGAGTGGTTTACAGCAATCAGTGCTACCAGTTAGATATTTTAGTGGTTTTAAGAATGGTGTGTTTACCAGTCAGATTGGGGGTTGTAGCAGACATCAGTAACAGCAGAACCAGACAGCAGTGGCAGCATTTCACACTATAGACTATCTCCAGAAGTTAGTTTAATAAGGAGATTGGAGTGGGAGATCTAAGCTAGAGGAACCGAAGAGCAACTTTTCAGAAGCAGCATTCAGTGGCTAGCAATGTGAATCCAGATCAAAGATTACAGAAGCAGTGTTTGCAAGTATGATCGTGATTTAACTTAAAAGGGGAGCAGGATAAAAATCTTCATAAGTTATTGATGGTAAACAACATTTGTAGCTTTGATCGAATTCAAATCAAGGGAAGAAAAGCACTGACAGTTGTAAGTTTATTGATGTTACAGTAAAACCGTTTGAAAGAAGAGATGTGAACATTGACTTCCCCACACACACCTGACACACAACCCCAACCTCTGCTGGCATGTTTTGCATTATAAAAAGTCTGACAACACCAGGTTTAAGTCCAACCGATTTATTTCATTTTTATTTTTATTCTGTTTACCCCTGTCCAACGCCGGCATCTCCACATCATGTTTTGCACTGGCAGAGTTGGTCCACAACTGGCTGGTGGTGGAAACTAACCACTGTGCTACCGTGCCGTTATTGAGGGATATGGGGCAAAGCAGTTAAATCACAGATAGGCCACTATCTCATCGAATGAGGAAACAGGATTGAAGGCATAAACGGCTTACTTCCGTTCCTACGTTTCCATGATGCAAAATATCCTGTGACATTAGTTCAAGATGGAGAGAGGATTTCATTTTGTCCTGAGGAACATTTGTTTCTAAACAAACACCTTGAAAACTAGCTGGTTATTTATTTTGTTGGTGTTTGTGATATCTTGCTGTGTATATTTGACTACTGCATTTCCCTATTTTATATTATTAATATTCAAATGTACTCCATTAAATCTTTGGGGTGTCTTGAGATTATTATGGGAAATATATAAATGCATGCCTGGTTGTAAATGATAACCTTGCATATTATAATTAGTTGTGTGCTATGGTATGTTGTTTACTTTAATCATGGGGAATATGAATAATTATTTGGTTTAGAGCTAATCGAATACTGCCATTAGTTTTTGCACTTCCTCCATTGTATGAGAATTTTCTAGCTGGTTCTGGTAAGAATCAAAGAACATTACTTTCACTTTCAGCTTCATTTTGTTAAAAAAAATCACTGTGGGTTTTGTTGTTCTGTGTGACAGTGTAATTGTTCCATTTGATGGAGCAATTTGCCTTACGATCTATTAGGGGATTGATTTGACCTTTAAATTACTCGTGATTGTAATTGCTAAATATTGGAAAGTCTAGAATTAAGGAAAATTGTTCATTACCTCTATGTGAAATTTGTCAACAACTGGTAGAAGTACTAATGATTATTGCTGTCAGTCGTTTTTGGAAGGTACCATTAACTAACTGCAGAGGCATCATAATGAAGTATATATCCCTTCCAAATCAGTTTGTATATATACAGATCTTGATACTGCTCTGCATATGTGGAAGACAATCCTAAATGATAAGAAATGTTGTGATAATGAGTGCTATTCCTCTTTGTCAAAGTGGTCGTAATGGGAAAGTATTAACACGCTCTGAACACTAGTTGGTATGATGAAGTCACACAGTTTTTACTGGTGAGATATGGTATTGAGTCAAAAAGTTGATGCAAGCTGTATTTCTTTGAGCATTATAGTATACTCATTATATTTTCCATGTTCTATTATTTTAAATTGACTACAATTTACATCTTGTAATAGTTACTTCAACGAGGAAATTATTTGCTTACTTACTTGTTCATTCTTCAAAGCAAAGATGACTAGATCCATCATCTGAGATGTTTTGTAGAGTACATGGCCAATCAGTGCCTGGAAGGTTCTGCTACAAATAGAACAGAATACCAAAGGCAATTGAAATTTGAATGAGTTGCTGGCTTAGGATTTCTCCTCCATGTGTTTTCCCTTTGCCTCTGATATGCACTAGCTTTCGAAGGAGGCTGTACCTTTTTTTATTTGGTTAGGACAATTGAAACACTCCTAGGCTAGCTTCTCCTAGGGGTGATCTTATAGAGGTCTGAGGGGTGATCTTATAGAGGTTTATAAAATAATGAGGGGCATAGATCAGTTAGATAGTCAATATCTTCTCCCAAGATATAGGTCAGAGAGTCTAAAACCGGAGAGCATAGGTTTAAGGTGAGAGAGGAGAAATACAAATGTGTACAGAGGGGCAATTTTTTCACACAGAGGATGGTGAATATCTGGAAAAGCTGCCAGAGATAGTAATAAAATTTGTCTTTCAGAAAGCTTTTGGACAGTTACATAGGTTTAAAAAAAAGAGTGGCATGGACAAGTTGGGCCGAAGGGCCTGTTTCCATGCTGTAAAACTCTATGATTCTATGACTTGAATTTGATATCAAAGCACCTAAGCGATGCCTTCAGAGTTCCCATGTAGTGCTTTCTTTGACCACCGTGCGAATGAAGCCCAGACTCAAATTCTGCATTGAAGATTCACTTTAGTTAGTGAATGTCAGGCATTCTGGATAAGTGACTGGCCTTACTCAGTTGTGACCATCTCGCTATGGTGTTGGTGCCAGGCAGCTAGCTCAGGTGAGCACCTCAGTCCCTGGTATTTTGTCCTGCTAGCTTATCTCCAGTTGCTTCAGAAGGCAGCTCAAGTGAAAGTGATTGGTCTTCTTGGCATGAGGCCGGTACAACTCCAAGTCTCACCATCTTTCATTTTTCTTCTTTTAATGAGCATACACAACAGTAGTAACAAAAAAGCTCTTTGGACTTTTTTGCTTAGTACGCTTGAAAAGACAAATGATTGTAGTTTATTTTAGATGTGTTGATCACTTTGTTGAAATAATAGGCAAATAAATTTCATAGTTACATAATTATAAATATCACCCAGAATAGTTTTATCCTACTTCAAAGCAAACATTGAAAAAGTGAGAGTTGACTTTGATTTGTAATTGATATTTTTGAAGTGTTCCCACACCACTGACACTGATAAGAAACGAATTTCTATCAATTAAATTCTGAAGCAAGTTGGGGGTTATGTGATGGTGAATTTCCATTTGGCTTTCATTCCATTCTTTTTTTCAACAAAAACTTGTATTTACTTAGCTCCTTTAATATAATGAAACATTCCAAGGCACTTCATAAAGACATTATTAAACAAACTATAATACTGAGCCACAAAAGAAAATATTACGGAAGATTACCAAAAGCTTGTTCAAAAGTGGTAAGTTGAAGAAGTGTCTTTAAGGAGGGAAGTGATGTAGGTGGAGAGGTTAAGAGAGTCAGAGGCAATGCCACCAGTGGTGGAGTGGTTAAAATTGGGAATACTCAAGTTATCAGAATTAGAGGGATGCAGCAGGAGGCTAGGCTTTGAAAACAAGGATGAGAATTTCAAAAGTAAGGCTGTATTGTTACACATCAGGAACAGTGAAGGTGTAAATTAACAAGGAAAAACTGTACAGAGGCATAAAGAGACCAGGTGAAAGAATGTGAATGTAACTCTCCATTCTAAACTAAAGTACACTGAAGCCTTAAAGCAGTGGACTATAACATGCCTACGTTCTGAAGACTAGTCAAGGTATAGGATGCTCAGTCTATTGATACATAGAAATGTAGAAACTAGAAGCAGAAGTAGGCTATTTGCCCTTTGAGCTGGCTCCGCTATTCATTTTGATCTTGGCTGATCATCGAATTCAATATTCTGATCCCCCCTTCCTCTCATGTCCCTTGATCCCTTTGTCCCAAGAGCTATATCTAATTTCTTCTTGACAACGCTTTGGCCTCAACTACATTCTGTTGCAGTGAATTCCACACATTCACCACCCTTTAAGTGAAAAAATTTCTCCTCACCTCAGTTCTAAAAGGTTTACTCCTTATCCTCAAACTATGACCCCTAGCTCTGGACTCCCCCAGCATTGGGTACATTCTTTCTGAATCTACCCTGTCAAACCACGTTAGAGTTTTAAAAGTTTCTATAAAATGCCCTCTCACTCTCCTGAACTCCAGTGAATAAAATCCTAACCGACTTAGTTTCTCTTCACATGAAAAACCTATCATTCCAGGAATCAGCCTGGTAAACCTATGCTGTACTCCTTCTATAGCAAGAACATCTTTTCTCAGATAAGGGTAGCAAAACTGTGCACAATACTCCAGGTGTGACCTCACCAACACCCAATACAATTTCACCCATTTTGCTTTCCTGCTGATGTTTACCTGCTACTCATGGATAGGGTTAAGCACAGCCTAGAACTGTTGCTTGTGGTTGGTAACGTCCACATATATGTTTGGTGTATGATAGCAAATGCAGTTCTGTGGAAAATCCACCATAATCTTTCATTCAGGATGGCCAATAAAAAGACATGACAAATGATGGACTGGTATCACAGAATTTTCTGATCTGTGCTTCCAATATGCAGTACTGTCACCGAAACAGAAAATGCACCCACAGGATTCAACAGAAAGAAAGAATTGTTTTTATTTTGCTATTTATTTCAGTAAAATGCCCCAAAGTGCTTCACAGTGAAGGAGATGCCAAGTGTCATCACTGCTGTTGTGCAGGCAAATGCAGTAGCCAATTTCCACACAACAAAGTCTCACAAACAATAATGAGATAAGCAACCAGCTGGATATTGAAAATCTGAGGATAAACGCATAAGAAGATGGAAATAATCAGCACATCAGGCAGCATCTGTGGTTGAAGAAACTAAATTAACTTTTCAAGTTGATGACCTCACATTAAATCTGGTTTCAAAATTATTACCTGATGAACAAAGGCTACCAGGGTACCAGGAACATTTCCCTGCTCTTTGTTTACAATGATCAAGTTTTCCCCTGCACAGATGTAGCTGGAGCAATCCCTGGCAGCGCCATTAAAAACTTCTAAATCCTGAGGGTCAAGGGCAAAGGCATCTCTGAAGTCAAAGGAAAAATCTGAGCAGCCTGTCCTACTTCTGCTATGATGTGGAGATACTGGCGTTGGATTGGGGTGGGCACAATAAGAAGCCTCACGACACCAAGTTAAAGACCAACAGGTATATTTGGATCATGAGCTTTTGGAGCGCTGCTCCTTCATCAAATGAGTGTATCACTCACCTGATGAGGGAGCAGTTCTCTGAAAGCTCGTGATTCCAAATAAACCTGTTGGACTTCAACCTGGTGATATGACACTTCTTACTATACCTCTGCACCAGTTAGTCTGTCAAGTATTGGCCGAGGTAGGTGCAAAAGGTTAGAGATGAAGTGCTTCAAGGGAACTTCATACTTTTATGGCCTTTCCCAGTATTTCTCCTGGATCAATAATATATTTCTCCTAATATTCCTATAAGACCAGCTTAACAGGTATAAATAATGTGTTGTAAATCCACAGATAAGCTATCTGTCTCCCTGTTTAAGGCAGCACTCATGTTGTTATCCAAAGTTTTCATAGTCATGATTATAATTTGCATGGACTTGTTGATAGTCATGGTTGAAGCTCAAAGCATAAATTGAAATAATTGTTAATCACCAAATATGTGCACATGAGCAATTGATATGTTGTTAAGTCTCCATTTTTAATCCCTCCAGATAAAGTTTATTGCTTATCACTATTTTCATGTCTTTCTCATTACTGCTTCCCATATCCTGCCATTCCAATCCTTTTATCATGAAAGTCAATACATGTCAGGACTGAGTTGGTGAATGCGCGATGTGCAGATCCATGGTTGAAGGATGGTTTCATGCAGGTTGGCAGGTGTTGGGGCTTGGTACTGGCCATTACTAGTGCAGCAATGCACATGGCTGTTCTGGTCATTTGATGCTTGTTCAAATATTCCTCTTCCTCCTCTTCAGTGTTTTCCTGATTTAAAGATGCCTGATGAATGTCTTTATCTTTGATCACCTGTAATCCTCTCTACAGCAGGTAAATGTTAATCACCATTATTCTGGACACCCTGACTTGTTAGTCCTAATGAGTATCTCTAAGTCTGTTTAGACATATGAAGAGCATCTTCAAAATGTCAAAAGCTTGGCCAGTGACATACATGCTGATGATTTGGCTCTTGTTGTGAGGCGCTCCAATTAATGTCAAGAGCCAAGTTTGAAGTGGCTATCCCCTATCTACTATGAGGCAGCCTTTATCCCAGAAGGACTGAGATGTTAGACTGTTATCATATGAAAACATCATGACAGCTCTGAGGAAATCTAATGCAGACCGACATGAACTCTGTCTTGTGGTTGACTTTGAGATACACATCGATGGAAGAATATCCTTTGTGGCTGATGAAAACTTCTCATTGCTGTCAAAATCCTCAGGTTACCATGTGTGTAAAACTGATGGCATCCAGTTCTTGAGGGAAGCCAGGCAGGGAGGTAAATGTGGGATGTTTCCTGCTCTTTTAGCTATTGTTATCAAGGGAAGGTAATTTATCTCCCAATCCAGTCCTGACACAAATCTATCCATCACCTGTCTCATGCATTTTTTTGTATAATAGACTACAAGCCCCTTGCTATGTCTCAAATCATACCCTATAGGCAACCAGAAGACAGTTGTGACATTCAAACCCAATGCTAATGCTTGGCTATCAGCTCACTAGGCAGTAGGTCTTCTTTTAGGAGGTTGCTGACACAAACATAGAAACAGGAATAGGCCATTCAGCCCATTGAGCACACTCTGTCATTCAACATGATTATTTAATTCAATGCCTTTTTCCCCTCACTATCCTCATATTCCTTTACGTCATTGGAATTTAGAAATCTGTCACTCTCTGTTTTCAACAAACTCAATGACTGACCTTCCACAGTCCTCTGTGGTATTGAATTTCAAAGATTTGCAATTCTCAGTGTAAAATAATTTTTCCTCATCTCGGTCCTCAGTGGCACCCCCCCTTATTTTGAAATTGTTTCCCTTGATAGAGGAGTTCTTGACTCCTCAATCAAGAGAAACATTTTACCTGCATCTTCCCTGTCTGTATCTAAGTATTTTGTAGGTTTCAGTGAGATCACCTGTCGTTTTTGGAAACGCTGGTGAATATAGACTCAGTTTTTCCAATCTCTCTTCATAAAACAGCCCCACCATCCTGGGAACAAGTCTGCTGAACTTTTGTTGCACTCTCTTTTTAGTAATAATATCCTTCCTAAAGGAAGGGGAACAAAATTGCAGACAGTACTCCTGGTGCAGACTAATCAATGTCTGCCACAACCTGACTAGACAATTGCAGCCTGCCCAAGCACTGTTCTCCCAAGAGATTAAGGAAGCTGAGTGCCTATCTATACATTTAACATACATGGATAATGTCTCATGTGGTCTTGTCAGTTTTGGTGATCTCCTCTCTCCTGTACTTTGCGCATTGCTGTTGTGCTGAGTAGTGATTATCAACTTCATTGGTGTCCCGCTTGGATCATTTGTGCCACTACTTAAGTTGCTTAAAAGCCGAAGTTGTTTAAAATTAAAAGCCGATGCGTACAGAGTGGCTAAAAATAGTGGGGAATTAGAAGATTGGGAAAGATTTAAAAAACAACAAAGAATGACTAAGAAAGCAATAAAGAAAGGAAAGATACAATATGAAGCTAAACTAGCTCTAAATATAAAAAAGATAGTAAAAGTTTTTACAAATATATAAAGAAGAGACTGGCTAGAGTGAATGTTGGACCCTTGGAGGACGAGAGGGGGGATTTAGCGGTGGGTAACGAGGAAATGGCTGAGACTTTAAGCTTTTGTGTCGGTCTTCACGGAGGAGGACACAAATAGCTTACTGAATATTAAAGATAGAAGGATGGTAGGAGATGAGGTCCTTAATACAATTACTGTCACTAGTGCTTGGTAGACTAATGGGACTGAAGGTAGACAAGTCCCCAGGACCAGATGGAATGCATCCCAGGGTTCTGAAAGAAATGGCAGAGGTGATAGTGGATGCCTTAGTAATTATTTATCAAAATTCGCTGGACTCTGGGGAAGTGCCAGAGGATTGGAAAACAGCTAATGTTATGCCGCTGTTTAAAAAAGATAGCAGACAAAAGGCAGGGAATTATAGGCTGGTTAGTTTAACGTCTGTAGTTGGAAAAATGCTAGAATCTATCATCAAAGAAGAAATAGCAAGACACCTAGAAAAGAACCAGACGCAGCACAGATTCGTGAAGGGGAAGTCGTGTTTAATGAATTTACTGGATTTCTATGAAGATGTGACTAGTGCAGTAGACAGAGGGGAACCGATGGATGTGGTGTTTTTAGATTTCCAGAAGGCATTTGATAAGGTGCCTCACAAAAGATTGCTGCAGAAGGTTAGGGTACACGGAGTTGGGGATAAAGTGTTAGCGTGGATTGAGGATTGGGTATCTAACAGGAAGGAGAGAGTTGCGGTTGTAAATGCGCCTAGTTTGGGGGCGTTTAAGAGATCTATGGATAGGTTTATGGACAAAAAGGGATTGGTTTAGATTAGTGGGTCAGTGTTTTTTTTTAAAAAAACCTGGTCGGCGCAACATCGTGGGCCGAAGGGCCTGTTCTGCGCTGTTATGTTCTATGTTCTATATGTTCTATGGAATCAATGGATGCTTCTCTGGTTGGCAGCTGGTGACTAGTTGAGTGCTGCAGGGATTGGTGCTGGGGTGTCTACTGTTTACCATTTACATAGACGATCTGGAGGAGGGGGCTGAGTGTAGGGTAACAAAATTTGCTGATGACACGAAGGTGAGTGGAAAAGCAAATTGCGTGGAGGACGCGGAAAGTCTGCAGAGGGATCTGGATAGGCTGAGTGAGTGGGCGAGGACCTGGCAGATGGATTATAATGTTAGCAAGTGTGAGGTTATCCACTTTGGCAGAAATAATAGTTGGAGGGATTATTATTTAAAAGGCGAAAAGCTGCAGCATGCTACGGTGCAGAGGGACCTGGGGGTCCTTGTGCACAAATCGCGAAACCTCAGTTTACAGGTGCAGCAGGTGATCAAGAAGGTGAATGGAATGTTGGCCTGACGCTACGAGGTCTAAAGTTAAGGATAGGGTACAGGTAAGGGAAGAGGCCGAGGATGTCCCAATTGGTGGCGTTACGGCAAATAGGGTCCAGGTGAAGGCTGGGATGAAAGCGCTTTATCTGAATGCACGAAGCATTCAGAATAAAGTGGATGAGCTGGTGGCGCAGATCGACACAAATGGATACGATCTGGTGGCCATCCATTACAGAGACGTGGCTGCAAGGTGACAGGGACTGGGAGATGAATGTACAGGGCTATCAAGTGTTTAGGAAGGATAGGCAGGAGGAAAGAGGGGGTGGCGTAGCTCTGCTGATTAAGGATAGTATCAAGGTGGTAGCAAGGGATGATATCGGAGCCAAAGAGCAGAACGTGGAATCGTTGTGGGTGGAGATTAGGAACAGCAAAGGGAGGAAGACGCTGGTGGGTGTCGTCTATAGGCCCCCGAATAATGATCTGGAGGTGGGGCGGGCTGTTAACGCGCAAATAAGTGCGGCGTGCAGGAATGGGACGGCAGTAGTTATGGGAGATTTCAATCTGCATATTGATTGGTCGACCCATGTTGGACGAGGTGGGCTCGAGGAGGAGTTCTTGGAATGCTGCCGGGATAATTTCCTTGAACAGTGTGTGTTGGAGCCGACGAGGGAGCGAGCTATCTTGGATCTGGTGCTATGTAATGAAGCGGGTAGAATTAGGGACCTTGCGGTGAAGGATCCTCTTGGGGAGAGTGATCATTGTATGGTGGAGTTTCTGGTGCAGATGGAGGAGGAGAAAGTGGGTTCCCGGACATGCGTCCTTTGTTTGAATAGAGGGGAGTATGGTAGGATGAGAGAAGAATTGGCGAATGTGGACTGGGGGAGTGCATTGGAAGGTAGGTCTGCTGAGGAGCAGTGGAGGATCTTTAAGGAGATCTTTCTTGGTGCTCAGCAGAAATTTATTCCGATGGTTAAAAAGGACCGTAGGAGGAGAGGTAATAAGCCGTGGATAACGAAGGAGGTGAAGGAAAGTGTTAAATTAAAAGCGGAGGAATTTAGAGTAGCTAAGAGCAGTGGGCGAGAAGAGGATTGGGAAAGGTTTAAATGTCAACAAAGATTGACAAAGAAGTTGATAAAGGAGGGTAGGAGAAGCTATGAGGCTGGGCTAGCACTTAATATAAAAAAGGATAGCAAGAGTTTTTATAAATATATAAAAAGGAAGAGGCTGGCTAGGGTGAACGTTGGTCCTTTAGAGGATGAGAAAGGGGAGCTAGTGGTAGGGGATGGGGATATGGCTAAGGTCTTGAATAACTTTTTTGTTTCTGTCTTCACGGAGGAGGACGTGAATAATTTGCCGGGTGTTAGCGATGGAAAGGTGGTAGGAATGGAGGGTCTTAATGACATTACTGTTACTAGAGAGGTGGTGCTCGACAGACTGGAGGGGCTGATTGTGGACAAGTCCCCAGGACCGGATGGAATGCATCCGAGGGTTCTGAAAGAAATGGCGGAGGTGATAGTGGATGCCTTGGTGGTTATTTTCCAGACGTCGCTGGATTCCGGGGAAGTGCCGGAAGATTGGAAAACGGCTAATGTTACGCCGTTGTTTAAGAAGGGTGCCAGGCAAAAGGCGGGGAATTATAGGCCGGTTAGTTTAACGTCTGTGGTAGGTAAAATGTTAGAATCCGTCATTAAGGAGGAAATTGCGAGGCATCTTGAAGGGAATTGCTTGATAGGGCGGACGCAACACGGTTTCATTAAAGGGAAGTCGTGTCTGACAAATTTACTGGAGTTCTATGAGGATGTGTCTAGGGCAGTGGATAGAGGAGAGCCGGTGGATGTGGTCTTTCTGGATTTTCAGAAGGCGTTTGACAAGGTACCTCACAAGAGGTTATTGCAGAAGGTCAGGGGACATGGAGTTGGGGGTAGGGTGTTAGCGTGGATAGAGGATTGGTTGTCAAATAGGAGGCAGAGAGTGGGGGTCAATGGGTGCTATTCGGATTGGCGGTTGGTGACTAGTGGGGTGCCCCAGGGGTCGGTGCTGGGGCCTCAGCTATTTACCATTTATATAGATGATCTGGAGGAGGGAACCGAGTGCAGGGTGTCGAAATTTGCTGATGACACCAAGATTGGGGGAAAGGCAAATTGTGCGGAGGGTGTGGAGAGTCTGCAGAAGGATCTAGATAGGCTGGGCGAATGGGCCAGGAAATGGCAAATGGAATTTAATGTTGGCAAGTGTGAGGTGGTCCACTTTGGTAGGAAGAATGGTAGGAAGGACTATTACTTACGTGGCGAAAAACTGCAGCAGGCGACGGTGCAGAGGGACCTCGGGGTCCTTGTGCATGAGTCGCAAAAACCCAGCTTGCAGGTGCAGCAGGTGGTCAGGAAGGCGAATGGGATGCTGGCCTTCATAGCGAGGGGGATTGAATATAAAAATAGGGAGGTCTTGCTGCAGCTGTATAGGGCATTGGTGAGGCTGCAGCTGGAGTACTGTGTGCAGTTTTGGGCGCTGCACCTGCGCAAGGATATTTTGGCCCTGGAGGGAGTGCAGAGGAGGTTTACTAGGCTGATACCGGAGTTGAGGGGATTGAGCTATGAGGAGAGGCTGAATAAACTAGGCTTGTACTCGTTAGAGTTTAGAAGAATGAGGGGAGATCTCATTGAGACGTATAAGATGATGAATGGGATGGATAGGATAGAGGTGGAGAGACTCTTCCCGCTCAAAAAAGACAGTAGGACTAGGGGGCACAGCCTCAAGATAAAGGGGAGGCGGTTTAGAACGGAGTTGAGGAAGAACTTCTTCACTCAAAGGGTGGTGAATCTCTGGAATTCTCTGCCCGTTGAAGTGGTGGAGGCTGCCTCGCTAAATATTTTTAAGAAGCGGGTTGATGGGTTCTTGATAAGAGAGGGGATTAAGGGTTATGGGGAGAGGGCGGGAAAGTGGAACTGAGCCACAACAGATCAGCCATGATCTTATTGAATGGCGGGGCAGGCTCGAAGGGCTAGATGGCCTACTCCTGCTCCTATTTCTTATGTTCTTATGTTCTTATAAAAGCAGGGAGGTCTTGCTGCAACTGTACAAGGCACTGGTGAGGCCGCAACTGGAGTACTGTGTGCAGTTTTGGTCCCCTTATTTGCGAAAGGGTATATTGGCCTTGGAGGGAGCACAGAGAAGGTTCACCAGGCTGATGCCAGAGATGAGGGGGTTAGCTTATGAAGAGAGATTGAATAGACTGGGCCTGTACTCGTTAGAGTGTAGAAGGCTGAGGGGGTAATCTTATAGACACTTACAAGATAATGAAGGGGCTAGATAGGGTAGAGGTAGAGAGATTCTTTCCACTTAGAAAGGAAAACAGAATTAGAGGGCACAGCTTCAAAATAAGGAGGGGGGGCAGTTTAGAACGGAGTTGAGGAGGAACTTCTTCACTCAAAGGGTGGTGAATCTCTGGAATTCTCTGCCCATTGAAGTGGTGGAAGCTACCTCGTTGAATGTATTTAAGTCACAGGTAGATAGATTTCTGATAGACAAGGGAATTAAGGGTTATGGGGAGAAAGCAGGAAAGTGGAACTGATCCACAACAGATCAGCCATGATGTTATTGAATGGTGGGGCAGGCTCGAAGGGCAAATGGCCTACTCCTGCTCTTATTTCTTATGTTCTTATGCTTGCAAGCAGACCATACACATTTCAATCAAATACAGAAGTTGCACATTGAAGTTGGGTTGCAATCCTTCATCTTTGTATTCATGACCTAACCAATCCCAACTACCCATTCTTCAATGGTTAAAACTCCCCCTGTCATGTTAGAAATTGAGGTGTGAATGAAGTGAATTAAATGGATAATACATGTTCTGATTCTGTCATCACAAAGGGGGACACAAGTAACATACCAGATAAGTTTGGGGAACACAGGGTTTATTGCGAGGGAGGAAATTCAGGAAAACAATATTAGTAGGGAAATGGTGTTGGGGAAATTGATTGGATTGAAGACCAATAAATGCTCATGGCCCGATAATCTACATCCCAGAGTACTTAAGTAAGTGGCCCTAGAAATAGTGGGTGCCTTGGTGGTCATTTTCCAAGATTCTAGAGACTCTGAAATAGTTTCTACAGATTGGAGGACAACTAATGTAACTCCACTATTTAAAATGGGGGTTAGAGAGAAAACAGGGAATTATAGACTACTCAGCCTGAAATAAGTAGTAGGGGAAAAGCTAGTGTCTATTATAAAAGATTTAATAGCAAAGAATTGGAAAACAGTGGCAGAATCAGACAGAGTCAATATGGATTTATGAAAGGAAGATCATGCTTGGTGAATTTACTGGAATTCTTTGAGGATGTAACTAATAGAGTTAAGGGGGCAGGGGGAGCCAGTGGTTGTGGTTCATTTGAACTTTCAGAAGAATTTCGACAAAATCCCACATAGGAGGTTAGCATGCATGAGATTGGAGGTAGTGCATTGAGACGAATAAAAAACTGGCTGACAGATAGGAAAAAAATTTGTAGGAATAAATGTGTTGTTTTTCAAGTAGCGGCAGTGACTAGTGGCTAGGACCCCAGGTTTTCACAATATATGTCAATAATTTAGATAAGGGAACTAAATATATCTCCAAATTTGCAAATTACACAAAGCTGGGTGAGATGGTGAGCTGTGAGGTGGATGCAGAGATCCTTCAGTGTGATTTGAAAAGTTAAGTGAGTGTGCATGGCAGATGTGGTAAAATGTGGACAAATGTGAGGTTAAAAACCAGAAGGCAGCTTAATTATCTGAATGTCTAAAGATTGAGGGAGGAGAACATGCAATGAGACCTGGATGTCCTTGTACAACAGTTGCTGAAAGTAGCATGCAGCTACAACAGGCAGTGAAGATTTCAATGTTTCTAATTCTGATGTGCTATTCTCATTCGTACTGAAGCAGGGGAGAAAGAGCCAAATGACCTTCTCCTTTGCTGAAATTTCTAAGTTTCACCCTGGCTTACCCACCTTTGACAATTCTATGTCCCTGTCATCAGTCTTCTGCTGAAACCTATTTGTATTAATTTTCTGTATTAATTTTGTTTGTTTACGATGAGAGATGTCATTGCTGAGGAATGAAATGCTTTCCACTTCACACATGCAGCATTAAATATTTACAAATCAGGTAAAGCACAATCCCTCTGTCGCAATATGCCTAAATTTTGTAACAGCGCTCCCTATGGCACCATTTTTGCGTTCCTCACACCAGCCATCCTTAGCAAGGTTGCCGATCAGCATAGAATCAGAAATAAATTGGGCTATCAGGTCTTAGATTGAGATTGCCTGACTTCATGTTACATAGGACGTTTAAGTGACAGGACAGAAGAAATTTTCATCCTTGCGGCTGGGTGGGATATAAACCCAGAGAAAAAAGATCTTTGTCTAATCCATTGTGTCATCAGATGTCTTTGAAATAAGTTATTTGGGTAATCCTAATACTTCCTGAATGAGCAAAGCTTTAGCTGCCTCCTTGGTTTCTGCATTCATCCTAAGAAAAACACACATGGAATGTTAATATTAGATTCTTGCATCAGTTGTATGCCATAATTATCCATAGAGGCATAATTTACATGGGGATGTTTATGAGGCAGTTCAGTGTTGCTGCAAAGTAATCTGTATTGGTTAATTACCTTTTATTGGGAAAATGTGAACATGATGAAGTTCTCAGCTACACTTGCATTTAAAGCATTTTAGACAAACATTTTGCTTTGTGTTTTCGTTCCTAAAGATAGTCAGGAAATACCAAACCAAACACAACAGAGTTAATCTTGGAATCTTTAGTTTCCAGTGTAGTATAAGAATTTGGTGATAAAATTAGAAAGTAAACTAGGTATTGATTTCAATGATAAGATGACCCATGTACCTTTATGGCCTTTACATAAATTATTTTATGATAGGAGCTTTATTCAGATATTTTGAAGATTTTATGATTTAATTCACGGTTTATTAGTTATAGTAACACTCTGAAGTATATTATAGTCTACCAGATCGATTTTATGAAGCTATGCATCAGGAGTGCCAACATGTAACACTTATCCATCTATGCAACTAAAAAATCTTTTACCAAACTGCCATTATAAACCTCCATAATTAACTCATTTTTCATCCGCCCTACACATACAGAATGTATATATCAACGTTGGACAAATAACATTCGTACTATTACTTCAGCATTCATTATAGACTACATTTATATATTACCTATTATTTTTTTCATTCATTCTTTGTATTATCTCAGTGAAGTGGGTTATGATCTCAAAATTACTCTTGCTGATTATCATGATTATACCTCATTGTGAAAGCACTTTGAGACATTTTCCTACATTGAAGGTGCTATGCTCAGAATTTGGATGATTACTATTGAATCTTCCTTTCTCCCTTTTTTGTGCTAAGAATAATCCTGACTTCTCTAAATGCTGCAGATAGCTGCAGTTTCTCATTCCTGGTTTGAAAAAGCTCCTCCGCACTATGTGTTCATCCTTGATATCTTTGTGGTGCCCAATGCTCCAGCTGAGGTCCAACCTGTGCTTTGTAACGTAATGGTCTTGCATAGCTTCCTTGCATTTGTATTCAGGGCTCTTATCTACAAAGCCAAGTATCTCATGAAGCTTTTTTAACAGCCTTATCAATGTGCTCTGCCACCTTCACAGATTTGTGAATGTGCATCCCAGTTCCCTGTGCTCTTAAACCTCTGCAAAATAGCACTAAAGCGCCAGGCTGGCACTGCCCCCCCTTAGCCTTGACCTCCTGGGGGGGGCCTCAATGGCCTCTCTTCCCTGCAGCAGGCTCACTCCACCTGTTCCTCGTTAGCGGGGAGCAGGAGTAAACCCCAATGGAGTGAACTACTTCTCGCTGGGACGGGGGGTAAGGGGTAAAACTAGTGGGTCCAGAAAATTCAGTCCAGGCCTAATGAAATATAAATGTGAATTTCAATATTGAAATTAGCTCCATGGTGATTTCTGGCACGGAGCTGATCATGCCAAAATTCTTGGTCGTGGAGACTCTTAGAGGCTGTGATGCCCAGTGGGAAGCCTACAAAACGGTCGCAGCTGATACCTCCCAGTTCTGTATCCTCCTATCTCTTACCTCCTACCTGTTAGCTAATTACATACCCAATTAACCAGTATCCCTTTAACCCTATATGCTTTTCTTTTCTGCATAACTGTGTAATGTGATTTTATTTATAAGTGCCTTTTGAAAGTCCATACATGCACTACCTGTGCTAGTTTCCCCCACATTAAACTGCACTTCTCCAAGTTTGATTTTGTCATTGACAATATTCCCTAATACCTTTCCAATACATATGTAGACGGATTTATCTATAGTCACCAGAATAATTACTCTCTCCTTATTGAACAGTGTTATAACATCTGTGATACTCTAAACTTCCAACAAGAATTTAAAGATGGTGGTCTGATTTTCTGCCAACTGCACTTTTACTTCTATCAGCAACCTAGGATGCATCCCTTCTCGATGAGGGTTACATATCAGGCTGGATTTTCATGTCTCAAGAAAGTCAAGCATGAATCTTGGAATCAACAAAACTGAAGCCACAGGATTGAAAGGAGTGCTGTCCTCAGTAAGAATATCGCTAACTTCACATAGGCAGGAAGTGTTTTGGATTCGGTTTGGATTGTGACACTTCATGCATAACATGTGCAATTGCTGTCATCGTTGATAGGCTGAGAGGAAATTTGTATTTTATGTCCTCTCTGTATTTTTGTCAGGTCAGGTGGGTTTTGGAAGTCCTTTGAAAATCTACCAGGTAAGAGAGTTTTGTGTTTTATCTTTGAAAGCAAAAAGCCTGCTGCCTTAACTTGGGAAGAAAAACGAACACGTCTGAAATTCTTTGAATAACAGGTCATTTGGTGAGTTTAGAAAACAATGTAGGTACCTGGTTTTTTTAGTTTCAGTTGGTTTCATTGCTTGGAGCTACAATGGATGGCTTTGACAGTTGAGCTCATTGCTAATGCTTGGCTAAGTTTCAAAAGCAGTAAAAGTACTTAGCTCAGCTGGTGGCTATGGACACAGTTTAATTGATCATTTTATGATGATATTAAAGGACTATCTGTCTTTAATATGGCTTCTGAATAGATGTTTGTTTATTTTTATAATTCAATGACCACTTGAGGGGATTTAACATTTTTCAGTGGGTTTGTTTTTTGCTTTCTTCTGCATGAATGGAGTTTGTTTAATTGACAGTTCTATTACATTTTTAGAGACATAGGGTGGTATTTTCCAACTGCACTGGCCCCGAAATCAGAAAATTCTGCCTGATGTCAATGGACATTAGATCTATCGCTCGCCTGCTATGATTCCTGTAGCGGGCAGAATGAGAAAATTGTCCCTTAATCTTTCGTCAATTTTAAAGACTTCAAATTGTTATTGCATGGCTTCTGAGGTCAGTTCATAGTGCGTACTCTGTGTATGGCTATGACAGATACATGGGGATTGGGGTGGGGGGAGCGAATTGCATGGAGAAGTTAGGGGGTATGGGGGGATCTGGAGAGGACATGGAGGATATGAAGGGTCATGGATAGAGCAGGGACAGGGCATACAAGTTGGGTGATGAGTTTGAAAGATATGATGGGGCATAAAAACAATATGGAGAGATGGGCTGATGTTTTCTAGAACCAAGGCAGGATTTTTATCCTGCCTGTCTGAGTGAAAGCAGGTCTGACCCACAGACCCACAACCTCCACCACAGGGAGTGCAAAGACAGAGAGGTCCTGAATCCAACCCAGCTGAAATGAGGATCGAACCCTGTGGTATTAGTACCAATCTGATCCACACTGCTCATCCAGTCAACTGAGGTAACCAGCTCCCAAGCAATTTGAGTTGCTATGACAATGTGCACTTGTCATGCTTGTTATAATCTGGAGCTATGGCTCGCAATGGTAGAAGCCCCGATTTTCTTTCTGTTACATGATTGTCCAGGAACCTCTCCCACTCTTACTGCTTGTTATCGGCATGTTTGGAAGGATCTATGATTCTCATGATGGTCACATTATGTACAAAGTTTCCTTGGTTGTTAGATCCTGGAGTTAGTGGGACTTGAACAGGAGCTTCTTGGCTCAGAGGCAGGGTGCCACGCATTGTGTGATAATACCTCTCCCTTCCAGTATTTTTTTTTCAATTTCTCCCTTGCCTGGTTTTCACTTGCATTCTACACCTGTCATAAACCTCTTGTAATGACTCAGGAAGCCCATCTGAAGAGGTACATAGTTTGTTACAGAATGCAAAGTAAAACCACTACCACTAGCCCTTGCCTGAAATGACAGCTCAGCAGGCCCAGGGCCTGCCTTAAAGGTTAAGATAATGAGTTCTAGCTAGGCAAGCCACAACCTGTTACCAGGGGAACTTGTACTCAATGAGTCCCACTAGGAGCTCAATTAGTGATTTCTCATGGATCTTGTGGGGTTATCCATTTTCTGTTTTATTTTAATCTCTATTTTCATTGTCATCAAGTGAGCTCTATATTTGGATGCTCTAAATCTCCTCTTAATGGGAATATGCTTGGTTACTTACATTGAATGCCTGCCATCGTTTACTGGCTGTTTTCTTGGCCAATCTTCATTTCCATCCCATCTGTGCTAAATTCCTTCTTAAATTACTGGCATTGAAACCAAGCTGTTCTGCAATAATTTAGCACTTCCATTTCTGGAAATCTTGGCAATTCAGAATAAACTTCAATTAGAATATTGGAAACTTTTATAACATTTCAGCTCCTTCTAAGTAAAAACTACTGGCTGTTTTGCAAAATGATTTGTGCTTTTTAGTTTCTTACCTTGAATAAAATATTTTGCAGGAGGGCTCAAGTGTTCTGCTGACTGGTCTTCACATCCCAGGGAGACAGACTTGTTGTGGATCTGCTCACAGCTTGTCTTTCTACCAAAACAATCTAAGCTAAAATCTGCCTTAAGTGAGCCTGTTACTCCGATCTAAAGGGAATCTAGAGGGCAAACTTCCATTAAAACATATGTTTACCATCCACAATGTGGGAAACAGGTGAATTAATGGTTACTGTTAAATCTCTTAGTATTGGGCTGTCTCCTCAAGAACTGCTCCACAGCCAGTCATCAGGGAACACAGATCTTTATTCACTCTACTCGCTACATGTTCCAAATGTTGACTGCCTATTCAGGGCAATTCCCAACCAGTTCATCACATGCCGCAGGCTACATGTCCGATTCCCTTAAAGGGGCTATGACTTAACAAACATAACAGTTACCTGTGACACTAGGTAAAGATTGCAAACCTATCAACATGCAGGGTTGTTGACGAAGCACTACCGGCCTGGTGTTAAAGGATGACATTCGTAGCCCTCTGCCAGGGACACCAAAAAGCCCCACTGCAAATGATGAGTGCCTTTGGAGACAGGGCTGTTCCCAAAGGCCTCCCAGTTTCAAAACTGCACATTGAAGGTGGATGGCTGATGGTCGCTGAGTTCTTGGATTTGCTACAGAAATACATCTCCAGCAGCATCCATGATTGAGCAGTCATTTTAGGGTCCCCTCTGTTCACCTCACTTGAAGAAGTCTCACAACACCAGATTAAAGTCCAACAGGTTTATCTGGTAGCAAAGGCCAGTACTTTCAGAGCGCTGCCTCTTCGTCAGGTGAGTCACTTGACAAAGTAGCAGTGCTCCGAAAGCTAGTGGCATTTGCTACCAAATAAACCTATTGGACTTTAACCTGGTGTTTTGAGACTTCTTACTATGTTTACCCCAGTCCAATTCTGGCATCTCCACATCATCACCTTACTTGAGGCAGGGGGTAGGAAAGCTGCCTCAAACCTAGGCTGCTCCAAACTACCCTGACTAGAAAGCTGCACCCAATCAGATCAAGACACTTGTAGTCAAAAACATATACAAGCAAAGTTGCATAAATTTTTGTGCTTGGAATGTGCACACCCATGTGGACAATCTAAACAGTGAAAGCTCTGAAAGGCTCTGTGTGGAGTTTGCACATTCTCCTTGTGTCTACGTGGATTTCCTCCAGGTGCTTTGATTTCCTCCCACAGTCCAAAGATGTTCAGGATATGTTGATTGGCCATGCTAAATTGCCCCTTAGTTTCAGGGAATTAGCAGAGTAAATATGTGGGGTTACGGGAAAAGGGCCTGTGCGGTCGGTTCAGACTTGATGGGCTGAATGGCCTCCTTCTGCTCTGTAGGAATTCTATGAGAACTGCCATGGTTTCTCAGAAGCTTGGGAGCTCACATTTGCTGTTGTACTCCTCCATCTTGGTCCCTGATTGGTTACTTGTGTCATGTGTGCCCTCTCGCCAGATTGGCTCAGGAAGGGGACAAACATCACACCCCTCTCCCTCTAAGTTCTTTTATAATAATTAAGTTATTTAGCCACCAATAGTTAGAACATTAAATATGTGCATCCATCACAAATTGAGTCTTTCTATTCCAATTTCCAATTTCTAGTAGAGAGACGTAACTCCTCTGTCGGGCATGTTGCCACTGGGGTGTTTTCTGCAGAAACCATTATACCAAGTATTTCCTCAGGTACTGGCAACCTCGCTTCATCCATTTCTATGGGGACAACTGGCTAACCTGTCACAGGCTGACTCAGTACTTCAGTGCTTGGCTAGTCAACAATGTATCTGCCCAAGAATGCCCCACATAATCAACTTGAACCCATGTTCAGCCTCGCCATTCCCAAGGCTGCACTGGGACTGTAGCAGGCAACCTTTGTTGCAATTGGTATTGTTCACAGTGCTGAACTAGACTCTCAATGTCAGCATTGATGCCAGGCTGCTATACATAATTCCTGGCAAACTTCTTCATCTGAGATACACCTGGAAGGTGAAGTAGGGAATGGGTTAATGAACGGAGATTTGTAAAAAAGTACTGTAAGACTTGTTTTCGTGAATCCCAGACAGACGTAAGACTTGTTTTCGTGTACCCCAGACAGATAAGAAAGTAGCTGTCCCTGCTGTTGTACACAAGTTTAAGATTTTCCCAGCTAATTGTGTACAGGAATGTAGCTGACCCAGGTTGTATATATTTTTGTGTCTTTAATATTATGGACTTCTGTCTAACATAGTGAAGCTTATATGCATGCCTTCATATATATTTGTTATGTACTATTTATGTATTATGTACCGATACATTATATACTATACAGGTACCTACGAACATAAAATTGTTATACTGGCCCCGTTACCTTGTATGCCAGTTAACTTGTTTGTGCCAGCCTGTATGTTAGCTAATAGCTAATCACACCAGAAATGTTGAGATTTGGCCAATTGAGGCTTTGAGATAACCTTGAAGAAACTGCCGAGGCAGCCATGTTCACACTGTTGGGAACAAGCCACAGCCTGGAACCTGCCAAGTATGGGAAAGTGTGTATGTGCTTGCGGGGGGGGGAGCGTTTGAGTAAACCTGCTGTACTTTGACTCACAACTGGTCTCAGAGGTATTATTTTATCTACAATAAAGGACACTGTGCACTTTGGCTGGCAGCAACTCCCTTCCTGGCACAGGGACCAACTACTCTGGGTGTCCAAAGTATGGTGCCGTCTTTGCAAGTTAATTCACTCTTTCGTATTTAATATGATTTCACCTCTTCAGAAACTGATTCACTGGCCCAATTTATTTGTATTCTGTAGCTCACTTTGGACAACAGCTGATCCCTGCTGGTCCAATACTTGATTTGCTGCACCACAACTGGCAACATGTCCAAGGAATTTAACAATTTTTTGGGGAGATGCTACACTCTCTGGTGAAGGCAGGTGACTAAGTTCATCTGCATTTGCAATAAGTGTTCCATGCCAGTACCTGAACATATATTTGTATATTTGCAGGGAGACAGAATTAACATCCTACGCTGAATTCTTGCCTATGTAATTGATAGAATAGCCTTCTCTTCCTTAAAAAGACCCAAGAGTGGCGAATGATCCATAACAATGGTAAAGTGCCTTCCATACACTTGCTGGTGGAACTTCTTTACCCTATATACTACTGGCAAGTCTTTTATTTCAATCAGACAGAAGCCTATTTCAGCCTCTGATAGTGTTCTCAAGACATAACCTATAAGTTTTGCAGATCTGTCGTCCAGCTTTTGGCATAGATTGCACCGAAGCCATTTATAGAGGCATCCCAGTTTGCCACAAATTCTTTAGATGGTTCAAAATGCATTAATAAACGAGATGAATGCAGCAATTGCTTTACTTTGTTAAAAGCTTCTCTCTGAGGCATCTTACAAAACAAAGCTGGATATTAGTCAAAAGAAGCAATTCTCCTTTACAGCATATGCAAGGGAGCCAAAAATGTTGATAAATGTGGTAGAAAACGCCCATTTTTAAGAATTACTTGAGCTCGGATGTATCTCTGAATTCTGGTTTCTCCTTCATTACTTTAACCTTGTCTTCCATGGGATGTAATCTACACGATACCCCAGATAGGTTACCTCAGTGGCTTTTCTTTCTTGAGATGAACTCCAGCCTCTTGAAATCTCTTTAGCACTTCCTGTAAGTTAGCTCAGTGATCAGTTTCTGTTGATCCAGTCATCAAAAAAATCATCCCTGCATACTATTACTCATGGCAGTCCTTGCAATAGACTTTCTATTGTTCTCTGGAAAATAACCCATGCCAATGACACACCAAAGGATAAATGCTTACACTGAAATAAAACTTTGTGCGTCTTTACTGCAACATAACCATAGGAAGCATTGTCTAATTCAAGTTGCTGATATGTTTGACTAATATCCAGCTTTGTATAAGACTGGCCTCCGGCCAGCTTTGCATATAAGTCTTCAATCTTTGGAATTGAACACTTATCTAACTTGGCAACCTGATTAACTGTAATTTGTAGTCTTCATGCATGTGTACAGTCTTGTCAGGCTTTATCATGGGGATTATGGTTGCTGCACACTCTGCAAATTGAACGAGCTAAATAAGAGCCAGCTCTTCCAATCTCTTCAATTCCATGCCCAGCCTTTCTCCAAAGGCATTCTTGCTCTAAATAAATGAGGGGCGTGTATGGGGTGTCAGGGAGGGTAGTACCTTTGGTGGGGGAACATGTCGCGTCCTGTCAGGGCGGTTTGTCCATCCTTTGTCCTCACCTGGCACTGAGCTCTCACCTGTGGCTCCCTGTAGCTGTTTGCATGCAACAGCGGCCACACCCCGAGCAATGGCCTCGACAAGCCGACTAAACCAGGTGAGGGTTGCCGATGGATCTCAACCCTCGGTGAGATAGGGAGATGTCTATCCCAGCATGTGAAGACAGAGTCTGGTGGATTGAACGGACGAGACCAATGGAAGGTCCAACAGTCAAGAAGGTGGTCTCTGCAAGCGTCGTGGAATGCAAAGAGCAGGACAAGACACAGAAGACATCCTGGTCATCCACAGCACCTAGTCCCACCTCCAGCCGTCTTGACTCTTGTATTGCCACTGGATCTAGATGGAAATTGGGAAGAGACAGTGACGCTGACGCTGCACAACTCTCCCTCACTTTAATCCAAATCAAACGCTAGTTTCGACACCATCATCATCATCATCATCATCAGTGTCCTGTTCAACCCTTGAAGTCCTGTAGCAATGGGCGAGCGACGAAGCAGCTGGAGTGGATATACTGGGAGCTGTAGTCACAGACCTGCCCACAGGCGGCTCAGGTCTAATGGTCGTTTTCCGCTGACTGAAGCAGCAGTGGAACTTGGCGCCTACCTGGGTGACTGAGCAGTCCTCATCAGGAACGCACTGCTCACCCTGGCCAGTTTACCGTGGCTGGCGGGGATCCCATCTTGCGGTCAAACAAACTAAATAAAACACAAGGTGACACCGCTTACCATTGGCACTTAGAACGTGTGCACACTTTTGGACAACCCTACAGCAGACTGACCAGAGAGAAGAACAGCCTTAGTTGCCAGAGAGCTTGCAAGATACAATATTGACATTGCAGCCCTGAGCGAAACTCGTCTTGCCAACATAGGTCAGTTGACTGAAACTGGAGGTGGATACACTTTTTTCTGGAGCGATTGTGGCAGCGATGAGAATCGTGATGCTGGAGTTGGATTTGCTGTCAGGAGTCACCTTGTTCGGAAACTTGATAGTCTACCCAAGGGTGTGAACGAGTGGCTTATGACATTACAGCTTCCGCTACAGAACAGAAGTCAAACCACCCTGATCAGCGCCTATGTCCCCACAATGAACAACCCGAACGAGATGAAAGACAAGTCCTAAGAAGAACCGGATGCCCTACTATCAGCAGTGTGCAGTACCGACAAGCTGATCTTGCTTGCTTGGCAATTTCAATGCAAGATACGGTGTGACTCTGCAATCTGGCAGGAAGTCATTGGGAGGCATGGAGTGGGCAAGTGTAACAGTAATAGCCTGCTCTTAATGTGCAGCACATGACCTCCTCATCACCAATACAACCTTCCGTCTGCCTACCCTGTAACAAGACCTCCTGGATGCACCCCTGCTCTAAGCATTGGCATCTTATCGACTATGTCATTGTCAGGAGAAAAGACAGGCAGGATGTCAGAGTAACCAAGACCATGTGTGGTGCTGACTGCTGGACAGATCACAGGCTCATTGTCTCCAAAATGAGGCTCCGCATCAGACCCAAGAGGCGACCACAAGGAAGCAAGGTTATGAAAAGAATCAATGCAGCCAAGCTAAAGAACCCCAGCATAGCTTCAGCACTGGCTGAAGACTTAGAAATCAAGCTTGCTGACCTACACCTCACAGGCAGCGCTGAGGATGACTGGGAACGCTTCAGGGATGCTATCCATACATCTGCGCTGAAAATGCTCGGGCCCTCTACCTGCAAGTGGCATGATTGGTATGATGAGAATGATGAGGAGATATAGGCTCTACTTGTTGAAAAGCACTGTCTTCATCAGGCCTGTCAGAACGACCCATCTTCAGCTGCCAAGAAAAATGCTTCTACCAGTGCTCGCAGGACAGTCCAGAATAAACAGTGTAAAATGCAGGATGCCTGGCTGAGCGCCTAGACAGATGAAATACAGGGATACGCTGACAGAAACGACTTGAAACGGTTCTATGAAGCCCTCAACACTCTCTATGGACCTCAATCTCTCCTGAGTACAGATGGTACAACTATCATTACAGAGAGGGCTCAGATCCTGCAGAGATGGGCTGAACACTTTGAAGCTGTCCTCAACCGATGGTCATCTATTAACGATGAGGCAACAGACAGGATTCCCCAGACTGATGTCAACCTCACCATGGATGACCCACTGGTAGTAGCCGAAGTCACAAAAACTGTCAGCCAGCTATCCAGTGGCAAAGCCCCAGGGGCAGATGCCATACCCGCAGAGATCTATAAAGCTGCTGGTCCTGTACTTATTGAGCAGCTTACCGAGTTGTTCCAGTCTTTTTGGAAGCAAGGATCCATTCCTCAGGAACTTAAAGATGCTTCCACTGTACACCTCTACAAGAGGAAGGGCAATCGGCAAGTATGCGACAACCACTGAGGAATCTCGCTGCTCTCCATCACAGGAAAAACCCTCGCAAGAGTCCTGCTAAATTGTCTGGTCACTCATCTGGAGATGGGCCTGCTTCCAGAGTCACAGTGTGGCTTCCGCAAAGGTTGTGGGACTACTGACATGATTTTTGCCAAGTGCCAACTTCAGGAGAAGCATCAGACCACCTGGGAAATGCTGGCACAAAACCACCCTACCTGGTGCTGCCTCATCCGCAAAGGCTGTCAAGCTCACGAAGCAAGGCGTATTGCTGAAGCACAACTTAAGCATGAGCTGCACAAGTCCAGAGCCACCAGTGAAACAACTACAGTGTCTACACAAGTCTGTCCAATATGTGCCAGGACATTCTGTGCCTGAATTGGCCTGATCAGTCATCTTCGGACACACTGCAACCAGCCTCAAAATGACTAATGATGTCAAGGTCCTCATCGATGATGATGGACGAACAACAACAAATGAGGGGCTGCCTCTGGACCTACACAGATTTTCACCTGGAGGCCCTTTATTTTATCTAACTCGTAGCAAAAAAATGTTCTCATACTTCTTCGTTAACTGAAGCCGTCCCCCTTCGCATACTTGGAAGATCTCCATCCAGTTTAACTTGATTACCTTGAGCAAATCATGGCGAAAAAGACTTGGCTCTTGGCCTGACACTTTTCAATGGAGTGGAGCAGATTGCTTGTGATAGCTTACAGGTGCTGTGGTGGTACCCTTTATCTTGGTGGTTTCTCCTGTATAAGTTGTTAGTTTATCTACAGTACCTCTCAAACTCATTGGCCGGCCTTCTTCTTGGAAGTATCAAAATGTGTGTTCCCCTATCACTATGCAAGATGCTTCCATATCAGCTTCTATCTTTAAGGGTCTTCTCTTTACCAAAGGCATCACTGTGATGGGAGGTGATTTGCCAGCTTTCACGCTAAACAATGAGTGAACATTGAACTCTTTAGTACACTCTTCATGTTATCCGCTTGCAATGTATTATTAACTCTGTTACCGGGTAAACTTGACTTACGTCGAGTTTGACCTTTTCTGTCAGGAAAAAAACAACATCTTTATACCAGTAGCTTCAGGAGAGTGATTACCCCTGCATTGGTAGCACTCTACTTCAAACCTAGTTGATTGATTGACTTTTTCAAATTTCATTGCTCTAATCATGGCTGCATTTATTTCCTAGTTTAAAATTACATCTTAATTTTTGACGTCACCGCTGACTGCAGATTCCCTGGTGGATCACACCATTTTGGGCACTCTGAACCTCCTGTGCTCTCTACCTAGCACTCTGCCTTCCCCAATGCTGGGAGCAATTCTTCCAGCCCACAGCACTGCTCTAGCAGCAGAGGCATCAGCAGAGGCCATGTAACAGACTTCCCACTGGGCACCATAGTACGTGTCAGGGGCCTGGATTTCTGGCATCATTAGATCTGTGCTGGAAATCAACGTGGAGCTGGTTTCCATATTTAAGTTCTGATTTTAATGTCATTAGTGGGCCTGGGACTGAAGGCTCTGGGCTCTCTAACCTTTCCCCCACATGACAGGAGTGGTTCACTCCAGGGGGGTTACAACAGCTCCTCACTAATGGGGCACTGATGGCCTAAGCCCACTGGAGTAAAGAAAGGCCATGGACACCCCTCCTAAGATTGGGGGTAAGGTGGGGTGTCCCCTGGGCATTGCTAGCCTGGCAACACCAGCCTGCCCCTTGGCATTGCCAAGGGGCACCTCAGCACTGCCCACCGGTTTTCAGGCAGTGCCAAGTCAGTGGGGCGAGAGGGGACGGGGCCTATTGGGGGCAGTATCTATGGGAGGGAAAAACAGTGGGGATGGAGGGTTCCATTGCCACTCTGCAGTCGGGTTCAGTGGCTTGTCCATAATGCCTTTTTTTTAGCACTAAGCCAGTCCTAATTGTCCGTGTTTGGCCCCTGTCCCTCTATATCCAGCTCACCTATTGTAATTGTCTAGCGCTTTTTAAAAGACAAGACAAGCATCCTTTCATATTTGACAAGGTGATTAAGATAGAATAAACATACCATATCTAGAAAGTTGTCCCTTACGCTTTTTAAAAATTATGTATTTATTTGTTTCAGGTATACAGATAACTAAAAATAAAAATATGATGTTTTATCTATCAGAGAAGGATGCAGGGTCAATGGAAAGACTGACAGCTGAATTAAAAGGTCTTTAAAATTAAGGATGCTTTGATTGAATAAAGATAGACATTGTGAACTGGATTTCCATTCCATGTCAACAACAGGTTTGGGAGTGGACATGCCAGCAATTTGCTACTGCTGGTTGGTTTGTCAGTGTGCCAACACACTCCTCTAGTCTACATCCAGTGAAGCTGCTTCTGGAGAGTGATGGTAGCCATTAAAAGCAATCAAAGTATCTACTGAGGAAACTCATCACACCTGATCAGGATGTTTCCCCACCGAGGCTGAAGTCCAGCAGATGGATAGAGGCAACCTCCAGTGTCAGACCAGGGGCCACTGATGTCTTCTGTAATTTCCATTGCCACCCCATCCCGCAATCTGGCACTGTACATGCCAGAGGGCCACAGGGATTCTTTCTCCACAATGATGTCCTGATACCTTGAACCACATTTTATTTTTACCTTTTCAAAAGTCTTCAAAGGGCACCTTCGAAAGGAGCTCCTTCTCCCATCTACATCAACAGTGGCCACCTTTTCCAGTAGATTAGCTAGCCACAAAGAGCCAAAGGGGTCCAATTTGGCTTGATCATTTCCTGAATATGCGTGTTGTTCTTAATTGGTTGCAACTCACAGAGGCAGCCTTTTCATTGGCTGCTCCATCCAAAATCTCCCAAGTTTGGGTTGGGGGGGCAGGGGGGGGAGGGGTGGCGGGGGCGGGGGGGCGGTGGTGATTTCACCACCGGCATTTTTGGGGTCTCAATTCACATTTCATCCAGGAACAAAATTCTAACCCTGTTTTTCCTCTGTGGAGAAGATCAGAATCAGAGGTCATTAGTATAGGATCATCATCAAGAAATCAATCGAGAATTCAGAAAAATATTTGTCCTCTGAGTATCATGAGAACGTGGAACTCAGTACCACAGGAAGCAGTTGAGGCGAAGAGGTCATTTAAAACATTACTGGGACATACGATAATGTAAACAGATTTTCATATTTCCTCTTGGGTTTCTTGTGGCAATGAATGCCCAGGGGACTCATTTTCAATACTGAGAAATTCCCAAATAATCCAGGATGGCTGGTAACCTTATCTCAGATAGACTTGAAATTTGTAAAAGTTACATTAAATATCAATCATTAACAGGACGATACTAAAGCCTCTGCTCATTATTCTGACAGAAGCATTTACGATTAATAAACCACAGAATCCACACTAGGTAATTAAATGACCTTAGTTTTGAAATTGCAGTTAAAGTTCGTTCCAAGTGCCTTTGGCAAGGTGCAGCTCTAATATTAAATCATCAAATACCTCCACAAGGTTTAGTAGCAGATTAAAAGCTTTAAGTTTTGGTTAAGATTTCAAACATGTATTTGGGGTCACAGAAGTGAGTTGAAGTGCAAGTTCACAAAGCAATGATTTGACGACAGTGACAAACTGCCAGCTGCAATGGAACATAAAAATTCAGTCTTAGGTTGGAAATAAATTAATAATATTTCTTATTATGATCATTGATTATTAATTTAGCCTTTTTCCAATAATTCTTATTCGGATTTTTTCCGTCATGAATTGTACCGAGCCAGGAGTTGAAAATACTGAGCTTTACGTGGTTAACTTCCTTTACATTAGGATGTGTGCTTTGGGTTGGAAACAGCAAAAAATATTAATACTGGAAATAGAATGCATTAATGAACCATCAGCCATTTCAGAACCAGTACCAAATCTACCTCAAGCTAATTCAAATTCCAGAGTTCTGATGGAAGGAAACAGGCCTGAAACATTGGGCTAGATTTAGATCATACAATCCTACAGTGCAGAAGGAAGCCATTCGGCCCATTGAGTCTGCACCAACCACAATCCAACCCAGCCCTATCCCTATTATCCCATGCATTTACCTTAGCTAGTCTCCCTGATGTTAAGGGGCAACTTAGCATGGCCAATCCACGTACCCAGCACATCTTTGGAATGTGGGGGGAAACCGGAGCATCTGGAGGAAACCCACACGGACACAGAAAGAATGTGCAAACTCCACACAGTGATCCAAACCAGGAATCAAACCTGGGTTCTCGGCACTGTGAGACAGCAGTGCTAACCACTGTGCCACCGTGCCACCCATAAATTTAGTCATCACAGTGGTGGGCCCTAAGGGATCTCCATTGCCACTAAAGTTTTACAACAGGACATGGAACAACTCTTTGCAAGACAAAATCTTTGTCAATTACATCCTGGTCTAGGGTTGTACAATGCAAAACAATGATCCTTGTCTTGATATAGTCCTCAACAGACTTAGATCTATACAACTAAAACTCAACTCTGCCAAATACAAACTCAGGGTCAACCAGCTTCCCTACATGGGTCAGTTGCTCACAGCTGATAGTGTGAAGCCAGATTCAGACAAGATGATGGCTATACGACAGATGTCCATTCCTCAGGATGAACACGCTTTGCAGCATTTCTTTCGTATGACAAATTAACTTTCCAAGTTCATTCCTTGCTACAGTGAGATTACTGGATCCCTAGTCAGCTCCACGACCGAGATGTCAATGGTGTTGGCAGGAGTATCACATTATTATTTTTAAAAAACCCAATTTAGGTGCTCTCAGCCCATCCGGTGCTCCAATACTTTGACATTCGAGCACCTGTACTCTGTCAGCAGATGGACTTTGCACAGTCTGCATCCAGAATGGCAAACCAATGGCCTTTATGTCAAGGGCTGTGACTGACACTGAGACTTGTTATGCCCAGGTCGTAAAGGAACTCCTTGCCCTAGTTTTGACTTGTCTGAAATTCCATGACTTCATAAATTGTCATCCTGTAAGTATTGCAAGTGATCATCAGCCACTCTTAAAAGACCCTTCATATTGTGTCTGCATGACTGCAGTGCGTGATGCTCAAGCTGAAAGACTACAACCTCAGCCAAGCATCTTGTTGATCCTGACACCCCTGGGGGAGGGGGAAGGATGGGCAGGGAGTACTGAAAAAGGCAATGATGGTCCCACGCTGTGTCTTTGTCTTTCGAGAGCTGCTCACAAACGGGGCTGGATCTTGTCTCCATTGGAAAATGGCTGTTAATTGGGTCTTCAAATAAGGCAGCTGTGTGTCCACCTTGTTGAAGTTGGCTGATTATCTTCCCATTCATCCCAGGAGGTGGAAATGCAGTGGAGAGTAGTCCACACAGCTTCCCCAGTGTTCCCATGCCTCGCACTGCTGCCCCAACTAAACTTCACGTGGGCAGGAAAATTCAACCCAATAGCTCTGTTTTTCTCTGCACAAGTACTGCCTGACCTGTTTTTCCAGTATTTTCTATCATTATTAGCTTGCAACAGAACTGTACCAGTTTGTGAGACCAGCTGCACACATGAGCCAAGGTTCCATGGTTCAGATGTGTTGTGACCTAATGAGCTGTGAGGGATTTTATTCACTTGCATTAATTTTTAATCATTTTTAACCTTATTTCACAGAACACTGGTTGGGAAGATCTTCTCTAAACTGGACGACTCATTAACTCTCCAAAACTATCATGTAAACAGGGAACATACCGTTTGTTATCCTTTCGTTCTGTCAATGCTTTTTCTTATTTCGTGGGACATGGGCATCACTTCAAGGTCATAATTTTATTGCCCATTCCTAACTGCCTTTGAGAAGGCAGTGGTGAGCCACATTCTTGAACCGCTGCAGTCCATGTGGTGTATGTGCATCCATGGTGCTGTTAAGCAGGGAGTTCCAGGAATTTGAATCAATGTCAGGGAAGGAATGGTGATTCATGTCCAAGTCAGGATGGTGCATAGCTTTAAGGAGAACTTGCAGTTAATAGTCTAGCCATGTGTCTGCTGTCCTTGTCCTTGAGATAATAGAGTTCACAGGTTTGGCAGGTGTTAAAGGTGGCTTAGCAAGTTTTGCAGAGCATCTTATGAATGGTACACACTGCAGCAATGGACATCAGTGGTGGAAGGGATGAATGTTAAGGTGACGGATTGGGTGCTAATCAAATGCTGCTTTGTCCTAAATGGTGCCAAGCATCTTGTCTGTAGATGGAGCTACACTCATTCAGGCAAGTGAGGAATATTCCATCATACTCCCGACTTGTGCTTTTGGGCAGGCTTTGGAAAGTCAAGAGACAGGTTATTCGCTATTGAATTTCCAGCTCACCTGCTCTTATAACCAAAGTATTCATCTGGCTGGTCTAGTTCAGTTTCTGGTCAATGATACCCTCCGGGATGTTGATTCAGCAACAGTAATGTAATTGAATGGAGTCTGGATCATTGATCTGCTGATCTGATGGCAGGCAGGTGAATCAGTGGAACCCACACCTGCATTTTATTTCTTCTAAGTGCCACACTATAAGGTGAAAAAAGCTGCCATTGCTGTTGACGGTCTCAAAACTGCTTCTCATGCCTGACTTAGATCATTGCCAATATTGAAGAAAATCTCACCCGGAGTGTTATAGATGCCACTTCAGGATTTGAGCACAAAATTGAGGTTGATTTTTCAGTGGAGTACAAAGGATTGCTACACTCTTGGAGGTGCCACCTTACAAATGAGACTTTTAACCAAGGCAGCTTCTGCCCTCTCAAGTGAATGTAAAAGATCCCATGGCACTGTTTCAAAGAACAGTTGGGGAGTTTCTCTGGTGTTTTGGTTAATATTTTCCCCTCAGTCAACATCACAAAAACAGTTTATTTGGTTATTATCACATTACTATCGGTGGCTACTTGCTATGGGAAAACTGACTGCAATATTTCCTATAATGCAACAGTCACAATACTTGAAAAAGTACTTTGTTGACCATAAAATACTTTGGGATGTATGATGTTGTGAATGTTATATAAATGTTTTTTCTTTATCCATCTGTCCAGAGATTGACTGCTTATGGAGGGAGTGTAGCAATTTCCCCTTTAAAGATCAATCTGCAGAGTAAGGGTCACATGAGCCAGGGAACCAGTCAAACCAAGATTGGGTGTGGGGGTGGGGTCACCCTGGTAAGCATGGACTTCTGGACTCAGAGTCATCTCAGGAGCTGATTGTAGCCATAATGGTACAGGCCACTGTATAATTTTAACCTGTAAATAAACAAGTTGTGTTTTCCCTAAACTGGTGAATGACCATCTTTACAGTATTCTGTATATGTAGTGAAATTGTATGAAGGAACTTTGGATTGTATCACAACAGAGTTACACTTACAGGTGCCATTTTAGTATATTACTTTGGTGCTAACCACAGAGGAACCCTGGCCCTCAAAGATGAAATCTTTGCTTGTTCCATCATAATTTCTTATTTTTCTTACTTGAAGAATCTCATCACGATCTGCTAATTTTCCCTAATGTTAAAAGGTGCACAATGTTCTGACTTGCAGAGACATGATTTCCAGCCATTTGGGTTTTGATTGAGTGTCTAATGTTTCTTGTACCCGTTTTCACTACTTACTTAATGTGCCAAACGTTTGTACATTTCTCATCAATTAAATCTGTCCCACAAATATCTCTTCTCTGCACGTGTGATATTTCTGCACATTCTGTGGGAGAGATAACATGAAGTGCAGATTGGAGCACGATCATTGTTCCCCAGGCCATTGGCAAGTATGCTTTCCTAATTATTAGAGTATCATACAGTTTGGCCTTTCACTTAGTAGTTGTGTGGTATTTATAGCCATCCAAAGTGGCCATACTCACACGATTAGGCATTTTATAAATCAACTGACAATGGCAAAGCATAGTGCTGAATTATATCAAAATTCGGCAGCATTGAATAAGAAGGGTGTATGTGACCTTTATCATGCACTTTAATGCAGAAAAAGTAATTAAATGCTGGCATTTAAATTAATTATTGTCAGTTAATTGTAGGTTTTGCTTTAGTCTGATTGCAAAAAAGAAAGGACATAAAGTGGTAACCTGGCTGCTTTATAGATTCTGATAGTCTTGCTCACTGCAGGAAACTGGCCGGCAAATATTTGTACACCTTGGATGAGATCTAGTAGATTGTTATGAATTGAATATTCTCCATTGAACTAGGATTGTAGATATGGGAAATATACCTTTGGGCACAAGCTAGTGAAGCACTCTATTTGTGCTGTATTGCATTTTTCACATTTGACTAGTTTTGCTGAATACTGCATCAAAAGTATGATTTGTATTTACTGGTCAGTGACCTGGGACATCTTTTGCATTTCTGCTTGAGTATTGGAGGAGGGGTATGTATGAGAACTTTATTTTGGACATTATTGCATGAAATTATTTAATTAATGACATTTAAAATCATTTTTTCCCAGGCAATTTCAGGGCCCTTGTGTGTAAGGTTGAAATTTTGGCCTCAATTTTCCCCAGCTCATGGCGGCGGGCAAGCTAGGAAGCTAATGGGCAACAAAGCAAGATACCTTCCTGATGCATTCCCATTGCCAGAGAAGCTCCCGGGTCAGTGAAGACTCACATTATTGGCTACTTGCTGAATGGTGGCCGGCAGCCGATTTAAGTTAGGCCCCAATTGGGAGTGATTTAAAGGGCCTGCAGGTATCTTAATATGCTGGGTGGCAGCTAGCCATTGTCTGTCCTCCCCACACCCTCCCCTACCCCAGGGAAATCACATGCTCAATGGGGGCAGCCACACTGCAAAAGGCTACTGGATCTGAAAACTGCATGCACCAAAGAAACTGCCAGGGACATGAAGACAAGTCTCTCTGCCACAGCTGTGCATCAACACAGATTGCCTCTCAGATGTGAGAGGCCTATACATTCCCCCTCTTCACCCTGATTTAATAGTTTACTTTTACTTCTACAATGACACCCCCATGTTGAGGCATCCTCAGTGTAACCTACTTGCCTCAGCAACACCTACCTCTATACTTGGTGGCCACCCACTTGGATTGTCCTTAATTGGTAGGGAAGGCAAGGGACTAGAAAAAGCATGTTCAGGCCTAATTCTTGTTTTTGTACTTCACTCCCATCTAGTTTACTATGGGAGCCTTCCCTACCAATTTTCATGAGACCTGTTTGCAATCAGACTAAGGCAAAACATGCAATTAACTGGCAATAAATAATTTAAATGCCAGCATTTCTTTACCTTTTCTGCACTAAAGTGCATGACAAAGGTCACATATACCCTTATTATTCATTGTTGCCAAATTATGATATATTTCAGCACCATGCTTTACCATGGTTGGTTCAGAAAATGCCGAATCATGTACATATGGTCGCCTTGGATGCCTATAAATGCCACACAACTACTGAGTGAAAGGTCAAGCTATGCGATACTCTAATAATCGTTACCTCTGTTCGCGAAGTGTTGTGAACCAGAATCTGGATGAAGGAATCTTTTGAAAGTTTGAAATTTTGAAATATTTTTACCAGAGTCCACCTGTTTTAACAGTTATGGCTCTCAGTCAAGAATACATAATGAGGAAAACATTGTTTGATTGACAGCACTTCTTCTCTGGTTTACTCTGTCTATTTCACAGTGTTTACCTATACAAGATAAAAAGGTTTCAAGTGCTTGCTCTGATGTTGATACTTTAAATGGTCTGGGTCATTTACATTTTTATAGGGATGAAGTTAAAGGCTTTTTTTTAAGCAGAGTGAAAAGTTATGAATCATTAAATGTTTTGTTAAAGTTATTTTAAGATGTGCTATTGTCATGATGGGATTTATTTGTTCTCCAGAGTGTATAGTGGGTGAGTGAACATGGATGTGCATTGCTTTTACATGGGAGGGGTTTTGGTGGGGTATAGCTTGACATGAAAGGTATGGGGGGGGGGGGTCACAGGACATGGGTGGGGCCATGGATGGGGCATGGGGAGTTTGTGCGGAGAGATTGTGAAAGATGAGGGCTACAGGACGTTCCAGTTTTTATCATAATTGGAACAAAGTCCCGTAGCACCAAGGCCAGCCTTTTAAACAGCACACCACAGCACCATGCAGCCTCTGTGGCTGCCTATGACCTAATTTCAGAGTCTGGTCTCCTGCTTACATTCACCTCCCCAAATCCAGCTCAATGTTCCTCACCTTGTCAAGCTAAAAAAAATTACCAAAGAAACAAATAAGCTACTTACATTTGACAACAGAAAAATAAGGAGAAAATAGTGATCAGGCATACAATCTTGTGCCTAATTTAGCCAGCTGTAAAAAAGAATTAGCATCACAATTCTTCAACCAATCCTTTATCCCCAGTCAATCCCTTGATACATAAAAAGTTTACTTATTGCAACAGGCTTTAATTTGTGATCAGAATGCTGAACTTTAAGCAGCATATTATTGTATTCATCATGGGCAAGATAGGTACATTCTGGGACCAAATATTCTATTCGATTGATTTACCATTGAGTTGGGAATCATGTGCTATGATTAACATTTTTATTGTACTCAGATGAACATGATGATTTCAATCTTGTTTAAAGGAGAAACCTGGTGCTAAACCATTATATGGACAGTGTAATATCAGGTTTTGTTTGCAATTGCATTTTTCACAACATTTCTTCATTCTACCAATTTTGGATGTTTATCAAATTTCAAGATTGCAAATTTTATTTTCTGAATATCTGTCCTGTCACTCATTCAATACTAGAAGTGTCTCTTTCAGTTAAAGTGTAACATTTGCATTTTATACTAAAATATTTAAATATATTGCAACCACTGGCACAGTGTGGCACTAAAGTCAGCATCTGATGAGAAGGAGTGATTTTCCAACAATGCTATTAATTCTAAAGCTATGCTTGATGATCCATTACATTAATCGGTTGACTTGCCTTTCTCCTTTACATGAACTAGGAAAATGGATTGAAGGAAAATGTTTTGAAAGAATAGCTTGGTGCAGAAGCATTATACCCACAACAGCATTTCTAGTGTATATACCTCCCCAATCCCATCTCTGTGAATGCTGGTAGAAAAATATACCTTTTTGCTTTGTTGCAGAACTGTTGGGCTGAATTTTCCCTGTCCTGATTATTTTGTGGTTGGAGGATTGGGAAAATGGTGGTGGAAAGAGATGGAAAGGGAGCCCAACATATTCCTGTTGCCAAGGCAGTGACAGGAACTGGCGTGGCCCTCTAGCTGATGTCCAGTTTAGGGCCACATCCCACTCCATTGACATTCTCCTTGTATTGGAAGTGCCTGTTGCCACATGGGGAGAATGGAGGGTAAACCCAGGTAGCCTCTCTGTGAGTTTCTAGAGTCACTGAGGCCCTTCTTTGTGGCCATTCATTATCCATGGAGGAGCCCCATGGCAACAATAGATGTTCCTGCTCAGCTGCCACCACTCAACACCCATTATGGCTGCTCTGACTGCAGGTGGGGGTGGGGGGGAGGTGGTGGATAGGAGATGTGTCATCCTCAATTTTGCTTACTAATTGGTGACTGTTTACAAAATGCCAACTACATCCCACCACCAACCACTGCGGGTTTTCCACTGCCATTTTCAGTCTCAGAGGTGGGACTTTTTATTCTTCCAAAAATTCAGCTTGTTAATATATGGATAAATAATATCACACATTGATTCCAGTTGCAGATTGGCTAATTAGTTGATATCACTGACAAAAATTTAATTGGAGATTAACGTGAATAATTTGGATTGTAATTAAAGTGGCTATTAAAATATAGCAGTAAGCAGTACGTTATAGTGAAGTGAATCAAATTGCACCAATAACTCGTACTAATAAGTGGCAACTATGGCAATTGCAAAATGCCAGAGTTATTTAAAATGGAATAATAAAGCTTCAACTATTGAAGCACTTCATTTCTAATTTAAGTGGGCAAATGATTAGTGCAAGACAAAAATGTTAATGTGGAAGCTTTATGCACCGTGATAATCTGGCTTATCATAACTAGGGCTGATAGCTCTTGAACAGGAAGACTTCAGCACTTCATAAGCAAAGCTGTATACTCAGTCAGTATGAAATCTTTTAGGTTGGATAGTTTGTAACCAGTATTTATGAATATGGAAGGATATAGAATGGGAGCCTTCTGATGACGAGAGGTGACTTTGTAGCTGATATCAACTAAATTGAGACCAAAAACTATGCAGATGATTTTACTTGGATAGTTTAGACACTGAAGAGTCTCTGAGGTGGCGATTGTGGACTTTGAACTGCCTGATCAGTTCACCTTGAGTATAAGATGCTATCTTGAGAAAGGGGTTGAAGTACATATTAGGATTGGCTGTCCTAAGGACCAGTAAGGCCACAATGACCATTTAAAGTAATTTCTAACACACGTTAAAGATGATATGGACCAGTTTTCTGGCTAGTGCTGCAAGTAACCTTCTCTCTGAGGTCTGGACTTTTACAGCCATGGAGACTCAGCAGCTTAGCCAAAATGGTCTTGAGTCCAGATTTCCTACCTCTTATTCAGCAGAAATTATTTTTGCCAATGATTCAGGCAGTTTTCAGCTGTTGAAAGCAGCAACATGTGATGGCATGAAGCACCACTGCATTATGCCATTAAAAAATTCTTCTTAAAACCCAGCAATCTGTAGTAACACCTGCATCAGTGTGGTCAGAATAAGGGTCACATGACCCAGCAACTAATTGGGAGGCAGGGTGATGGAATCACCCTGGTGTGTTGGGGTTCCTGTTCCAGAACCTTCTTGGGAGCTGCCTGCAGCCAGGAATCTGCAAGTTCTGGCATAGCCTTTACCTATTAAAAAATATGTTGCTTTTCCCTTAACTGGTGAACAAGAATGATCCCACAATCAACAAGTGTAAATAGAGGCAGGTAGGTTTGGCTTATATTTCCATGCAACTCTTTTTACCAGTTAAAGCTCTAAGTTAATCTCTGAGAAAATTGTCACTACATAAGTTGCAGTAAGCATTGTGAAAAATCGTTTTGAAAGTCCTACACTGTTCCTCAATTGTCCCACGAGAAAGTTTTTGCTCCCAGCCTACCTTAGCCAACTCCTTCCTCGTCCACTTGTAGTCACCTTTATGTAAGCACAAGACACTGGTATTGGGTTTTACCTTCTCATGCTCCATCTGTATTTTATATTCAACCTTACTGAGACAGCTTCTTCCAAGAGATCCCTGCAAGATCATTAATTATTCCTGTCTTATTACACAGGACCAGATCTAGGATAGCTTGCTGCCTTGTAGGTTCCATTACATACTGTTCAAGGAAAGTATCGCAGATACATTGTGTGAACCCATCCTCAAGGCCGCCTTGACCAACCTGCTTTGAGCAATTCATATGTAGATTAAAATCCCCCATGATAATTGCTGTACCATTTTTACATGCATCAGTTATTTCTTTGTTTATTTCTCACCCCTCCATAATGTCATTATTTGGTGGTCTATAGACCACACCTATGAGTGACTTTTTCTCCTTACTATTCCTAATTTCCAACCAAATGGATTCAACCTTTTTTCCCATAGAAGCTATATTATCTCTCACTACCAGCCTGATGTCATCCTTAAATATCAGAGCCATACCACCTCCCTTAGCTTCCTGTCGGTCCCTCCAAACAGTCTGATACCCCTGGATATTTAACTCCCAGTCATGACCGTCCTGCAACCATATCTCTGTAATGGCCACTAAATCATACTCATTCGCGATGATTTGTGCCGTCAACTCATCTATCTTGTTTTGAATGCTACAAACATTCAGATAACATGTCCTTATGCATATTCATAATATTCTTCAAACAAATGCTACTGCAACAACCCTATAAAAGCCTGGTTGGGTGCATGTGGGTTGGTGTGAACGGTATGAGGAGCTATTGAGGGTGGCTGGTGGGGCACCAGTTGGCATGGAGGGCAGGCTAAGACCCTTTGAAGTTATCTTTCAAAACGTTTTCATATCTGCACTCAGGTTCATGACTCCTCTGAGGGACTGAACCACTAGCCCTTGAGAAGCTGCCCAACTCCACAAAAATTGCAGGTCACTAGGAGATTTTATTATTCACTCGTGGGGCATGGGCATTGCTGGCTGGCCAGCATTTATTGCCCATTCTTAGTTGCCCTTGAGAAGGTGGTGATGAGCTGCCTTTTTGAATCATTGCAGTCCATGTTCTGTGGGTTGACCCACAATGCTGTTAGGGAGAGAATTCCAGGATTTTGACCCAGCGACTACGCAGGAACAGCGATATATTTCCAAGTCAAGATGGTGAGGGGCTTAGAAGGGAATTTGCAGGTGGTGGTGTTCCCATGTATCTGCTGTCCTTGTCCTTCTAGATGGAAGTGTCATGGGTTTGGTAGATGCTATCTAAGGATCTTTGGTGAATTACTGCAGTGCATCTTGTAGATGGTACACACTGCTGCTACTGAGCATCAGTGGTGGAGGGTTTGAATATTTGTGCTGTGGTGCTCATCAAGCGGACTCCTTTATCCTGGATGACGTCAAGCTTCTTGAGTGTTGTTGGAGCTGCACCCATCCAGGCAAGTGGGGAGTATTCCAATGCAGTCTGACTTCTGCTTGTAGGTAGTGGATAGGCTTTGGGGAGTCAGGATTTGAGTTACTTGCCGCTGTATTCCTAGCCTCTGATCTACTCTTGTAACCACTGTGTTTATGTGGTGAGTCCAGGTGAGTTTCTAGTCAATGGTAACCCCAAGGATGTTGATAGTGGGGGTTTCAGTGATGGTTACACCATTGAATGTTAAGAGGTGGTGGTTAGAGTGTCTCTTATTGGTGATGGTCAGTACCTGGCACTTGTATGGCATGAATGTTACTTGCCACTTGTCAGCCCAAGCCTGGATATTGAGCAGATCTTGTTGCATTTGAACATGGATTGCTTCAGCATCTGAGGAGTCATGAATGGCGCTGAACATTGTGAAATCATTGGCGAACATTCCCACTTCTGACCTTATGATGGAGGGATGGTCAATGATGCAGCAGCTGAAGATTGGTGGACCTAGGACGCTACCCTGAGGGACTCCTGCAAAGATGTCCGGGAGCTGAGATGACTGACCCTCCATAACCACAACCATCTTCCTATGTACCAGGTGTGATTCCAATCAGCAGAGGGTTTGCCCCCTGATAACCCATTGATTCCAGTTTCACTAGGGATCCTTGATGCCACACTCAGTCAAATGCAGCCTTGAGTCAAGGGCTGTCAGTTTCACCTCATCGCTGGAATTAAGCTCTTTCGTCCATGTTTGAACCAAAGCTGTAATGAGTCAGGGGCTGAGTCACCCTGGCAAAACCCAAACTGGGCATCACTGAGCAGGTTATGCGGAACAGGTTCTACTTGATAGCACTGTTGATTATTCCCTTCTATCACTTTACTGATGATCGAGAGTAGACTGATTGGGCGGTAATTGGCCAGGGTGGATTTGTCCTGCGTTTTGTGTACAGGACATATCTAGGCAATTTTCCACTTTATTGGGTAGATGCCAGTGTTGTAATTGTACTGGAAGAGCTTGGCTAGGGGAGCAGCAAGTTCTGGAGCACAAGTCTTCAGTACAATTGCTGGAATGCTACCAGGATCCATTGCCTTTGCAGCATCCAGTGCTTCCAATCATTTCTTGATATCACATGAAGTGAATCAAATTGGCTGGAGACTGGCATTTGAGATGCTGGGGATCACTGGAGGAGGCCAAGATGGATCATCCACTCGGCACTTCTGGCTGAAGATTGTTGCGAATACTTCAGCCTTCTCTTTTGCACTGATGTGCTGGGCTCCTCTATCATTTAGGATGGGGATATTTGTGGAGCCTCCTCCTCCAGTGAGTTGTTTAATTGTCCACCACCATTCATGACTGGATGTGGAAGGACTAGAGCTTAGATCTAATCCGTTGGTTGTGGGATCACTTAACTTTGTCTATCACTGGCTGTTCTTGCCATTTGTCATGCAAATAGTTCTGTTTTGTAGTTTCACCAGATTGACACCTCATTTTTAGGTATGCCTGGTGCTGCTCCTGGCATGCCCTCCTGCACTCTCCATTGAACCAGGGTTGATCCCCTGGTTTGAAAGTAATGGTTGAATGGGAGATATGCTGGACCATGAGGTTGCAGATTGTGCTGGAGTACAATTCCGCTGCTGTTGATGGCCCACAGTGCCTCATGGATGCCTAGCCTTGAGTTGCTAGATTGGTTCGAAGTTTGTCCCATTTAGCACAGTGATAATGCCACACCACACCATGGAGGTTATTCTCAATGTGAAGGCAAGACTTTGTCTCCACAAGGACTGTGTGGTGGTCACTCTTACCAATACTATCCTGGACGGATGCATCTGCAGCCAGCAGATTGGTAAGAATGAGGTCAAGGATTGCTGGTTCCTTCACCATCTGCTATAGACTCAGTCTAGCAGTTATACCCTTTAGGGCCCGACCAGCTCGATCAGTAGTGCTGCTACCAAGCCACTCTTGATGGTAGACATTGAATTCCCCCACCTAGAGTACATTTTGCACCCTTGCCACCCTGCAGATGCAAACTTCTTCAATGGAGCCAATCAGGCAGGGCATGCAGGGTGCAGGTTTGCTGCCTGCACCTTTTTCCGACACTAGTGAAAATTGGGTGCTCCAGAAATGGAAGCAGAAATCCCATACCCTGCAAAAATCAGGCCCTAAGAATTAGCTAAAATGTATTTTTGGACTAATAATAAAGAAACTGCAGATGAGAAAAGTCTAATTAAATATTTCACAGGTCATTTGGCTCATGGCTCTATCCAACCTATGTAAAAGAATTATGAAAATAATTCATTTGGTGCCACATTTGTATGAATTCTCATAACTATGCTTGTAAGGTATTATGCATTCAAACTTTTGCTTAAAATGCATCCTTAACATTATGTAATGCGTTGATTGGAAATTTATTTCAAAGCCTGATCTTACCTGGTGAGAATATCCTGATAATCCACAAATTTGAATTTATGCTAATATCCTTTTTTTTGTACTGATTGTAGTTCTTGTTAATGCATTGGTTATTAATGCAGAAGAAAGCCCTCACATTTCACACTATTCACCAAACTCACATAGGCGACTGCAATGCTCTCAAAGTCAATTTTATGAAACATATCACAACCAAGAGAAAGTGGGTAAGCGTGAAACTTAATGCAATGGTCAGACTTGTTCAGTCATATTCTATTCACATTATGCACAATACACAGATAATTTAGTTACCCTTTATCCATTCAAAGCATGCTGTCAACATTTTGCAGTGTTTACAATATCATTTATATGACAAGCTGTGGATGTGTTAAAATGAACCCAGTTGAATGTTGAGAGTAGAAGGGCTACAGTAGATGAACACAAGGTCACTCAGCAGGAATGATTGTTGCTGTCATTAACATCAAATGGTATTATAGCTTTCCAAATGACAGCAGCTTTCTTTCCCCTATTTCCTTCTGCTATGGCTTCAGAATGCATAAAACACTTCAAGCTGGACTAAAGCTAACACAATCTCAAAATTGCACTTTTTAATTATCCATGCTTTACTGCTTTCTTGTTTAGGTGTTGCAGATCCAGACTATCATGTGAACTCAGCAACAAACCTTATTGTTACTCCATATTTCATTGGGTAATAGCTAAAGCAGATTTTCTTCTATTCAATACCCTTGACTAATAATTTTATCGCATTGATTATCCTCCAGGTCTAAAGCAGGCAGAATTAGCGTCATGTTCAATAAAGTTATTACAAATTCAACTGTCAGCAAAACTAAGCTCCAATATTAAATATTTTTTTCAGTGAAACAAAAGTGGTACACCCTGAATTATTCTTCTTCATTGTAGTTCAGAATCAAATTCTCAGCACATTCAGCTTCTCGTTCTATTTTAAGAAAGAAAATAAAAGTATTGGAAATGTCTTTATAGCGTACTGTTTGACATGAAAGCAAAGGCAGAAATATCTCTCCTATGGGGTAATAATATTTTATAACTGATTTTTAATATAAATATTTATTAAGTATGTACAATTCGATTTCAGCGCATAAAGGTGATGATTGTGACCAGTAAAAATCAAGCTATTATTTTTAACATCTATGAAGTGTAATCAAGTAGGAAATGTGTATTCAGTTTGTAATCCTTCTACTAGTAAGTTAAAAAGAGAATTTTTGATATCTCTATTTCTTGAATAGCGAATCAAACAATTTGCAAGTGCTTACTGCTGCAATTACTGTTCTTGCGCACAGACATTTATTTCTCCCAATTGTCACACTTCCCAGATCAACTTTGTAAGGTACAATGGATACGACTTTTGCAGTAAAAGTATGGTAAGTTTTGTGGCGCAGTGATAGTGTCCCTATCTCTGCACCTGAAGATCAGAGTTCAAATCCCACTTCATAATGTGACCAAACAGGTCAGTTATCAGTATGTAAATCCTTCCAATACACATGATGGCAGCTTGTAAGAGTGGGAGGTTTCCTGGTCAGACATACTGCAGAAGACAATGGCAAATCACTGCCAATCACTGTACTTTGCCAAACATAATCATGGACTGATCCCATGGAAGTCCATGGTTGCCAATGCCCACTTAGGACATGGTACCTAATGGAGGAGGAAGAACAAAATTGCCCATGCAAATTCCTACTTCAATTATTAGCAGTGTTTAGATTAAATCATAGAATCCCCAAGGGTGCAGAAGGAGACCATTTGGCCCATCGAGTCTGCACTGATCACAATCCCGCCCAGGCCCTATTCCTGAATTCCCACATATTTACTAATCCACTTGACACTAGGGTCAATTTAGCATAACCAATCAACCCAACCAGCACATTTTTGGACTGTGGGAGGAAACCGAAGCACCGGAGGAAAGCCACGCAGACACAGGGAGAATGTGCAAACTCCACAGACAGTGACCCAAGGTCAGGATTGAACCTGGGTCCCTGACACTGTGAGGCAGCAGTGCTAACCACTGTGCTACCCTTTTGTAATTTAGGTCTGTTTGTCCTTCCCTCTATTACAGTATGTTTTTACAAAATGGTATGTTTTTCATAATCGGATCCCTTTAGTTCGCTACAATCATCATACAATATATGTTGCTGCTTTTGAAGAATTGCTTTCAAAAAGAGTGAAGAGCAGGTACTGCACCTCCTCCAACAGCAGCTGTTATTAGGCCCTCTCAAACTGATGCACTTTAAAGCATTTAGGTTTAGCAGAGTTGCAAAATAATTTGGAACCAGAGTCAATCTTCATCTTCATTTATGGCTGTGAAATTGACCATAACATCTATGTTGCAGCAACATTGATGTTTTCAACAGAATCAGCGACATACGTAACAGGTTGACGAAGAGAGCGTGGGTTGATACATGCAGCAGGTTATAGCTACTTTGGTGAAAAGAGCAAAGAGACATCTGCTCCTGTTTAAACAAAGAAAATAAAAAACACATTGATTTTTTTGGCTGCTTAAATAGTATACTTTTGTAAAGCTTGATTATCACTGGTTCATCCTGAGCTCTGGGTCTACATGGCGCTTCTTTAGGTCTGTTACCCTAATAATACTATCATAGATGGTTATTCATAATAAAATTATTGTTTATTTGGAGATCTATATCTTACTACTCTACACAAGTACTTTTGCTTTCCACCAGATTTCAGTCTCTTAGGCACCTGACATTGTCTTACAGTTACATCAGTAATTACATCAGTATCAGGTGTTCCTGATGTTAAACCTTTATACTATGTGAAGTATCTAAAGGAGATTAAACCTAATTAAATTATTGGTCAATTAACAGGCTGAATTGAAAGCAAGATTGGCAGTAGGAACAGGAAGATTCAATTAAATGAATGGAGGCAAGGAGCAAAGGGTTTCATCAGGTCCATTGTAGGTCCCTTTGCTATTCACATGCTATGCATCAATGATATTGAGAAGTGTACTTCAAGAAACAGTCTAAGATTTGCACATGACAGAGTAATGTAAGCAGATGACTAGTGTAATAAATCATTTAGCACTTTTAAAACTTTAGGCAAATTCAATCACTGGGCACAGAAAAAAATAATAAATTTAATGTGAGTAAAATGTAAGATGACCTCCACGAGAATAGAAAACATAAAGCTCAGTCTTCTGCCCATTCATAAGACTAGAATAATTATCCTAATACTGCAACGACAAAGAATTTCTTTAAAAGGGAAAGGAAAGGAAAAGGAAAGGAGCTATTGATTATTTGAATTAGATTATTTTGTACTTGTGTAACTTAATAAAAATGATTGATTAATATTGAGTTGAATTTTAAAGGGTGGGGGCTCCTGCTCCTGAAACAAATGTCAGTCTTTAGCCCACCAGCTTTAAACAAGCAGCCATGATGCACTTCCAGAGATCTTAAGTAATAGACAGGGTGACTTCACCTTTCAGTGTGAGGAAGTCCCACTCTCGAGGTCAATCTGGCCCCAGCAGCACCAGAACAAAGTGGCCAATGTGTTGGGACTGCAAATAGGCCTTTAATGAAAACAATATGGGGCAAAACATTAAGGCCCCTTCCGCTGATATGATCTTCTGGTCCCACCAAAATCAATGGGCTTTTAATTCCTCGCCACATTTTCCAGCCCAGCCTGCGCTGTGACAGGGTAGTAAAATTCAGACAATAGATCCCGGGGAGAAGGAAGTCTTTGGACAAGGAAGGATGAGGGAGTTTAATGAGGGGGGGGTGCTGGTGGGCAGGTTTGGCAGTTAGGTGGGAATTGACAAGGTGGAGGTGCTGCACCTTGGGAGGGTGACCTCATGCGCACAGGAAACTCTCTGAATGATGTAGCCCGCTCCCCACTTCATCCTTCTCACCTTTGGGCCAGTTTGGTTAGAAACTGGCATACCCACTCCTGTCCATTTGCCTACACCAACCATATTTAGCCATGGGCAATGTAATATTTGAGTGGATTGACTCATTAACTTTTTTTTAAATGGAAAGCGGGCAGCTCATTTTGGGCTTGCCTGCCTACCCTTTTACAAGGAACAAGTCAGGGGTGGGTGGGAAGACAGTGGCTTAGCAACCTGTCATATTGTATATACACCCCACTGAATTCACATCCAGTGGGATGTGATAAGATCAGCCCATTGTGTGAAATTTAAGGCAGTGACCTTTGGAAAGGATATTGACACGGTCAACAAAGTTCCAAGTAGATTTAAGATTAGCTGCTGGATTTAGAGTTCAAGATTACAAGGAAATTTAGAAATTGATAAGCTTCAAGGGGAGCATAGATGATTAAGTTTGGACATAATTTACACCTTTTCTATAATGGGGAATGTGAATATTTTCTATGCAAGCAGTTTATTTAGTTTGGAGGATTATCACAGAATTTACAAATTTGCAGCTATTCTGGTGTACTTCTGCTATAGCTTTGATGACATGTCACTGCAGCCAAAACCAAGCTTAGGATCATCCATTGGGTGCTACCTGCGCACAGAAGTATCCTGACCTGTTGGACATGAACTCCAAGTACTGCAGTTCCTGTGCCTAAAATTTCTGTGGAACATGGTCTGTAGTTTGCCAGTTGTGCCTCTTTCACACCTAGTAGCCCAGGCCAAGATTTTGGTCACTAACCTTGTAAATTTAAAAAAATTTACTTTATTTACGATGATTTTTAAAGCAGCCACATTACATTGACTGGAGGAAAGCAGAACTGACCGTTCTTTTCTCATCATTTCTACCTCACCGTACTGTACATTTACATCATGTAATATTATATTTATGTTATATGCTCCATATGTCTCTAGAAACTAGAAGCAGGAGTAGGCCTGCTCCGCCATTCATTATGGTCATGGCTGATCATCAAACTCAATTTCCTGATTCCTCCAAAGTGCTGTGGCTGCCAGATAATAGTGAGCCAATTAAGAAATCTCTCTCTAATGGTGCAGGATTTGTCAGGGTCAAGGATGATTATTCTCAGTGGATATAATCCTAATGCAGTTGCTGATCCAATGAATTTGGAGCCTTATTTCCAATTTTTTAAATGCGTCCATTATGGGCCCTGACACCATTGGCACTTTACTAAGGTCTTTCAGTTTAAAAATAGAGATTTAGATTGCATCTTGGATGTGTTCCCAAACAACAATGACTTTCATGTAGAAGATTTTGAAGAATTGTTTGCAACTTAACACTGTCCTTCAAGAGTAAATTAATTTTGTACGTGATTGAATAAACAGTATAACACTGTAATGGATAATATTGATAGGGCATTTACATTTGACATTGACAATAAACACTGACATTATTGACAATCAGAGCAATTTTAGAAATGTCAGTAAATCCTATCCCATTGCAAACTCTAATAAAAATTCACACTTCTTTGAGATAGCATTGAAACTGGTCTTTGGAACCTGAGCAAACATAATGCCATAATAAATTGGGCAAAGTGCTTTGTAAATCATTCTCAGGGCATGAGCAGCTTTGGAAAGGACAATATTTTTTGCTGCTACTTGTAAGTACAACTAGCAGATGACCTGCTGTCATGGCTTGGCATGTTCCTCTGGCTTGCGCCACCCTCACACAGCCACACTAATTCATTTGCTACCATTTTGTGACTTCCTCCATCCAACTACATCTTGGTTGACCTTGCTTTCTGCTGCCCTCCACTTTGCCCCCTAAAAGAGATTTCTTATAGCTTTTCAGCTCAAATATCCAACGCACTAACACTTTCTTTTTCTGAATGACAATTTTTAAAAATCTTTTCCCCCCTTGCTATCTCAAACATTTCTTAATTTGCCTTGTGGTCTGCATGTAGGATGTTTAGCATATGTCTAGCATCCATATTTCAAAGGTGTCTATTTCTTCCACAGATCTTTACTTATTGTCCAGGTTTTGGAGGCATACACGAAAGTGGGTGGAATGGAGCATATTATGACCTTTTTACTTTTACAAGTTTGAGTTCTCTTTTTGTTAACACATCAATCATCTTCACAGAATTACTTCTGGCTCTCACTATCGTTCTTCTCCCTCTGGAATTGCATCCACCATCTTCCGTTATCATTTGTCCTGAATAAACAAACATATCTACTTGTTCCTGTGTAATAACATCCACTTCAATCGTCACTCCAGTTTCTTCTGATGTATTCCTTCTAACTACCATGATTATTGTCTTTCTTTGCTTGTATTCAATCCGTACTCTAAATTTCCAGGTTTTACTTGCTGTATGATATTTTGTAGAGCTTCTTCTGATTCTGTAAGCATTGCTGTCATCAGCATGCCACAGCTTTGTTGAGTTTTTGCCTCTAATTCTTACCCCTCGAGTACGTTAAATTCTCCGAATATTCATCCATATACTAGCTGAATCGTTTTGGTGACAGAACATAGCCTTATACTCTTCTCTTCATTTTGAAACATGACTGATTATCCATCTCCTAGTTTGTGCTTGCTCCTTGGCCTCAGTATAAACTCTGGATAAATAGAAGTCACATTTAAGCAACACATCTATTAACTTTTGGTGAAAAACATGACTAAGTGCATTTTTCATTGACCCTGAAGCATACGTAACTATTCTTAAACTTCTAGGTACCAGGCAAAGATTGTTCTTAGTTAAATATTGTTCTTACTCCAAGTTGAACTCTCAACTCTGTTTCACCAACTTCTGCTTCAAATGAGTTATTGTTTCTATTATGATTTTCAAGATCTTTTTAATAAGATGACTCATTGAACTTGCAGTTCTAAAATGATGCACTCCATTGCTTTAGGTTTCTTAGGTGACTTGATGAATAATGAATGTTTCAAGTCGCTTGGAATATATATATTTGATCACTTCTACTTCTGTTTCTCTAAGAAATTTTAGATGTTCTGCTGTTACTTTATCTGTGCCTGGAGCTTTCCCTGTACTCAGCAATTTCCAAGTATTCTTTACTTCTGATATCATAATGTTTTACTTTATTGTTTTTGCTATTTCTTGAGGATTTCCTCAATATGGATCATTGTATGATTCACTTATATATTCTGTCCATCTGTTTGTTATTGCATCACTTTCAAACAATATTTTATCATCGTTGTCTTTTATGTGCCCACTATCTGTTTTTATCCCTTTCTTTCTTTCCGTCAATGATTTCACATCATGATACATAACCCTCATTTTTGTGATTTCTTTCCAACTCCAATACTTCATCACATATCTCATTATATTATTTCACTTCAGCCTGCCAACATGCATTCTTCATTTTCTTTTCAATTTCATCATACTCAGCTGTGTCTTTTTTTCTTTGCTCTTTCCACCATTGTTGCCAGTATCATCAGTCATCCACTCCTTGTCTCTTTTTCTTTTCCGTTTTGGTAATATTTCACATTTTTCCATTTGCTTTCTCTTTCTTGTTCTGAGGCCAATGCTTGTTCTGATTCCTCAATCTTGAGACATTCACAATTATTTTTACTTTAAAAGTGAATGCCTCATCCTTCAACATGTCAAGATCTAAATGGCCACACATCTTTTTTTTGGTATTTTCAGTTTCATCATAATTTTTGCCACAAGAAGACAATGATCTGAACTGATATCCATGCTGGGCTATGTACGAATGTTTTTTAGTCTGTTTCTAAAATGTTCCTTGGCCATCACAATCTACTTGCCTGGATTTTCTCAATCCAAGATCATATTGACCAACATGCATTCCTGATGGTCCTTCAGCGACTCTAGCATTTAAGTCACCCAATATGAATACTACATCAGATGATTTAACTTGATTATAACACTTAAGGATGTCACTTCCTGCTCACTGTGATCTTGTGTTGGAGCAGAAACTTGTGTGAGAACCAGGTCAAAAAGCTTTTGTTTGATATTAATCATGATCAGGCTTTCTGATATTGTCCAGTAACCTTGAAGTAGTCTTTTGTATCGTTGGTTTACTAGGATTCTGAAGCTAGTCTACTGCTAAGGGATTTTCACGGTAACTTCATTGCGTGTTAATGTAAGCCTACTCATGAGAAATAAAATAATATATAAACTAACCTGTTCCTATGTTTCTCATCTCTCAAAAAGTAAAGTACAATGGTCCTTTTTTTCCTATCTGACCAAATTCAAATCCTCTTACTTCTGCAGTCATAGTAAGTCAATGCAATGTCTACCGATTATCAAGTTCTCTTGCTTGGATACAAAATCTCTATATTCCACATTTTAATTCTCAGAAGTTACATTTTCCATTGAATGCTATAGGGTCATAAAATGACCTCTCTTATGAGTTTAGGTCAACTTTGTCAAAAATCTGTTGGTCACTGTGTTGGTCAAGGACTTCTTACCTATCACTACTTACAACAAAATTGGCTGCAGGGGATCCCAGCACATCTGCATTTCCCATTCTTCAACTATGACTTTCAGTGACTAACTGTAGGGCTGTTATGGTATGAGATCCCAGACTCTCCACAAATCACTGGCCACATGATTTTCTAAGTCACGACTGTACCTAATGTGTCAACACCTTGTTGGTCTCATTTTTCCACTTATTGTCCTACTAACTTACGGGAATCTTCCGCTTTTTCCAAAATTGCCATACTTTGGGCATATTAAAAGGTGTGATAACCCACACATCACCATTGCTGATGGGTTCCTCACTTATTTTTACGTGACTACCAAGTTGAGATCTTGGGGTATGGTCACTGGGTTCACAATTAGCTAATTGGAATCATAAGAGAATGTTGGAGAGCTGTTAGGCACAAGTTTCCCCTGCAGACATTCTTTTTGATGTTTTCTGGTGGCTTGGTAGCGCACCAAGGGTACTAACCTTTATTAACATCTCCCATGTACCAATATTTATTGCCAAATGTTAATTGTCCCAAGAATGTGATGGTGAATCTTTATCTTGAACTGGTGCTGTCCTTTACAAAGAATTATGTAATATGTGCAGCACAGAAGCAGGCCCAACCGGCCCATGCCAGAGTTTATACTCCACTTAAGGGTGGCATGGTACTGCTACCTCACAGTGCCACTCGGGTTCGACTCCAGCATTCAGTGACTGTCTGTGTGGAGTTTGCACATTCTCCCCATGTCTGCATGGTTTCCGCCCACTATCCAAAGATGTGCACATTAGGTGGATTGGCCATGTTAAATTGCCTTTCATGTGCCAAGATGAGTACGTTAGGGGGATTAGCGAATTGGATGCATGGGGCTGTGGGGATGGGGCAGTGGGGTGATGAGCCTGACTGGGGTGCTCTGGCAGGCTTTTGATGCTGATTTGCAGGCTGAATAGCCTCCTTCTACACTGTAGGAATTTTATGATTCCACATGAACCTCCCCTCACCCTCATCATCTAACACTATCTGCGTAACCTTATACTGATAATGTTCCTACAGTTGTGTTTGGGCGAGAATTCCAGAAATTAGTTGGGGTGAGCGGTGGTGTGCAGAGTGGAAGAGTGGGAATGAGCAGCAGGATGGCGTGGGAAGAATGCGGAGCTAAATTTTGTTTTGTTGTGCGTGGTGGTGGTGGAAGGGGCAACTGCAGCATCGGTGGCTCAATGGACCTTCATGGTGAAGGTCCTTGGCCAAAATGGTGCTGGAAGTTATATCATCCTCATTGTCACCCATCCCTGCTCTTTACTTGGAGGCCAGGGACCTGCTTAGTGGTGGTTGGGTCACAATGCTCAGATGTTGTGTAGGTGTCATTGTGGTTATGGATCAAATGTTGCTAACTGTAATGTTTGGGACAGTTTTCAGACTGAATTCGCTCTTTCTGAAGGTTGTTCATTCCTTGTATTTGGTTATGGGGTGTTATATAACGTTAGCTTTCCAGTGCCCTCTACAGGTGCAGTCATAATATCTCGTGCCACATTGATTTGCTACGGAAGTATCATTAGCTGTGAGTAAAACTTCAACGATATCAACAAGTTGCATAATTTACATACATTTTCCATTCATGTTTTTTCAGGCCACACTTAATATGAAATGATAAACCTTTGCATGAATAATGAATGAAATGCCTTATGTTGGATCCCGTTTCATTAGAATAATGCTATTTGAAAGTAACCAACTCAAAAAATATTGCATCCTATCTAGCAGTCTGAATCTGTTCCTGCTTTGAAAGGCTAGGAATCTGAGGGATTAGATTGCATGTTCTTGTTGCTGCATCAATAATGCATACCAAAGCAGGAAACAAAATGGAAAATCTTGGCACATTTAATATTATTCCAACAATAATTGACACGCAGAACTTGTCATTCTGCAAGAGATGGCATATGTTTGTTCATTCATTGGTTTGGAAGTTACATATTTCCGAACTATAACTGACATCAGAAGTTGATTGCAGAAGCTATTAAAATAGAAACAAACTTATTCTGAATTGAATTTATACAGTTAAATAAGGTATGTAGTTGGACTCTGCCATACTTAAAGGGACTATTGACCAATTATCCTGAAGACAGTTCAAAGCTGAGAATGAGACTAACAGCACATTAACACTGCATCTTACCCCTCAACTTGTCATTTAATAAGTGAGACCAATGGGAAAATATGTTTCCCATCCACTTCACTTAAGGGAATCTGTCATGCCAAAGCAATTAACGTTATATACTGTGCAGGCTGCTATCAAGCCACACATTATCATCCATCAAGATCATTTAATTTATAGGAAACATTTAATGTACAGAATGCAATAAATCATCAGCCATTGTTAAGCATGCTTTTATTTCATTTTGCCGTAGCATCACATAAACTAAATGTACTAGATGATATAAACAAATTCATTGCATGTTATAAATCAGTGGAATCTCTGCTTACTTACAAACTCCTTACATGTAAACTAACTACATTTTAGCCACCGAGCACTGGATTCAAGAATATTCTTTGTCTCGTTTAATGGGAACATTGTGAATTAATTCTTGTTTAGCGATGTATTAAAATTCTTGATGTGTGTATGTTCTTAAAATTAGCATTGTGAAGTGTCTGTCACGCATTCTATCATTAATATCTCACATCAATCAGGTAGTATGGGGATGATTTTAACCTTTCCTGCAACAGAAAGTTGATATCAGCCAATCTACTGCCGTGCTTCAGAGCTGCCAGAAACTCACCCTTTCAATTTTAACCTGCTCTACAAAACTAATAGAGTTCCTCCTCGTGTATGCACATTTGATTTCAAATGCATTATTTCGGACCTGAGGCAGCAATAATATATGAACGACACGGTGGTACAGTGGTTAACACTGCTGTCTCACAGCATCAGGGATTCGGGTTCAATTCCTGGCTTGGGTGACTATCTGGTGGAATCTGCACCTTCTCCCCCTGTCTGCATTAGTTTCCTCCAGGTGCTCTGATTTCTTCCCACAGTCCAAAGGACATGTGGTTAGGTCCATTAGCGATGTTAAATTCTCCTTTAGTGTACCTGAACAGGCACCAGAATGTAGTGACTAGAGGAGTTTCACAGTACTTTCATTGCAGTGTTAATGTAAGCCTATGTGTGACACTAATAAATAAACTAAACTAACAAACTAATATTATCTTCTAATAGAAGCCACTATGGTGAAGGCGATGGCAAGATGATTTTGGGCAGAAGAGGCACAAGATTCTCCTTCAAGTCCAATTAGGCAAACATATCCTTCTCCAGCCATAGATGTTCCCTTTCCATGAGACTTCCCATGTGACAGTCATTGGATGTAATCCCACCATTTACTATTTGTGTCCTTTGGGCTGCAGAACTTGCTATGATTTCCCAATGGATTCCATCTGATCCTGGGAGGTAGTTGTTTGAAAAGATTTAACTGAGATCTGTGTGCTCAAAGAAAAAATATTCCTGGTTTATTGAACAGCTAATGTGACTTCAACTCATTTTTCTAACTGCCAGCCCAGAGGTAAAATTGGGGCCAGTGTGTTTATTTTTGCCAGGAAAGAAAATAATTGAATTGTGCATATGCATGGCTCTTCTAACCCTATAGATCGGAAGATGGATCCAAAATGTTTTCATGGGTTATGTGAGGAATACGGTCAAATAGAAAACTTTAATCTGAAGTTCATGTTCATCAGATCACATGTCAATTGTCAACAATACATCAAAACTAAAATTGTTATAAGATCTCCATGAAAGAAAATTAAGGATAAAATTTACATCAGTTACAAAGTCCAACTATTCCAACATTTACAGTTCATAAAATTGTCACTAATCAATAAATGTGTTGCCACATGCTTTTCATGTTTAAAGGGTTAATTTCAGGAATGCTGCATAGTGATGTAATTACAAAAGTAACTGGTGTAATATCACATGCCTAAAAGTCTGACAGAAATACAACATAATGCAGATTACTGGGATATAGGTGTATTTTTAAATAACAGGAATGTATTTTATGGATACCAGTCTATAGTAGCATTCTTATGGTAACAGGCAAACTATAAAGAAACCCCATTTAGATGCTGAACCCAGGACAAAACTTAAAGGCAGGGAACATATGTGTAGAGCCAGAAAAGTTGCAAGTAGATGCAAGGACTCAGAGTCCAGACAGTAGTAAGGGCAGATAACAACCTACAAGCTAAAGTACTGAAGTAGCACAGCTTCGGATCAGCAAAGAATCTACATTACCCTCTCAGAACCATTCAGAAGCACCAAAAGCTCTGAACAACACTGGGACAGTTGGAAGAAGAGATCCTCCAGATACAGAACAGTTCCAGGATTGCATCAGAAGGCCCAGAATTATCTGGTCAGCATTTTACTTAATGCAGTAGGCATCAGAGCAGACAATGTTATTACAAGTCAGGGAATCAATGATAATTCAAGCTCATTTGAGGCAGTCCTCCAAGCATTCGATTTGCACTTCAGTGTCAAAGAAACTTGATCATTGAGCAAGCAAAATTTAATAAACAATGGGGAAAAAAACCTGGGTGAATGCATGGACCCATTTATAGTTGGCTTGGACAGACTTGCAGAGAATTGTGGATGTGGGTTCTTTAGAGGTTAATTAAAATGTGATCATATAGTGGTTTGGAACTTTTGCAAAAGAGGAAAGATTTAGAGATCACAAAGGCTATACAAATAATGGAACATCAAACTTAAGAAGCAAATCAAAACAGTTGTATATACAAAAAGTGAATTCCTTTGGAAAAAAATGTGTGCAAACCGTATCAGATAAAAAAGAGAGAGTGTAATGAAGCAAAAGTCTGCAAAATTGGGAAAACATGCAACAGCATCTTGAGATGCTCTTGGTGTGGTAAGAAATCCATACACAAGGGGAAAGAATGCCAGCAGGGGCATAGAGTTCTACAAGGGTGATAAGTTAGATATTTTGAAATTGCCTGAAGATCCAAAGTTTCTATAACTCAAAGAAAGAAAGAGATAAAACTGAACAAAGTAAAATTCAGAAAGTGGAAGAGCCACAGAAAAAACTTTCTTAGTAGAAGTTATCAAAACAGAAAATAACTATTGGAGCATTAAATTAGATGTTGATGGTCACTCCGCAGGAGTCAAACTAGATACTGACACAAGTGTTTCAGCATTATCTGATAAAGTAAAATAGCTTTAAAATATCATGTTACATCTACCTTACATCCAGTTGCAAGGAGAGACTATACCTTAAGTCATAGGCCAATATTTGGCAAGACTAAGTGGCAAGGATAAAGAAATTGTGGAACTCCTGTACACTATACAGAATGAGGAATCATCACTGAGCAAAAAAGCATGCTTTGCAGTTGAGGCTTATTTACTAAATTGATGAAATTGCTGTTGAGCAGTTCAGTGAGGTGGTTCAAAAATTAATTTTATTCTCAATTTTCAGGATTAGAACATTGAAAACAGAATGCCATGCAACCCTTAGGGCAGATGTTAAGCTTATATTTTTTTTACAGTGAGATAGGTCCCTCATCCACTTTAACACAAAATGAAGAGAGAGATTAAACAAGGGGTCACCTCTCTAGTAACCATACCAACAAAGTGATGTTTTGGAATGTTCATAGAATCAAAGTCTTTGATAGTAAGCGCTATACAGACAAAGCATACTGTTCATAGAGTACATAGGGAGAAGGAAAGGAGATGGTTGAGAATGTAGTGTTACAGTCATAGCTAGACTATAAAGAAAGATCAACATAATATGAGGTAGGTCCATTCAAATATCTGATGGCAGCAGGGAAGAAGCTGTTCTTGATTCAGTTGGTATGTGATCTCATAGTTTTGTATTTTTTTCCCAATGGAAGAAGCTGGAAGAGAGCATGTCCAGCATGGGATCCTTGATTATTCTGGCTGCATTTTCAAGGCAAACTAAAGATTCAATTATGCATGCACTTGGCTCAATAAAACAAGTAATTAGAGGACCGGATTCATCCAATTGCATCAGTGGATGAAAGTCTCACCAAATTAGCAAAAAGTATCTCCTGCACATAATTAGATGCTAACAGTGGGTTTTGGCAGTTGCCTCTGGACAAAGAATCCAGACTGCTAATTACTTTTATCACTCCATTTGATCATTACTGTTTTAATTTGGAATTGCTTCTGCATCTGAGATATAAAGAATGACAACTCAGACCTTAAAGACAAGGGGGAGTACATCCCTTTGGACAACATTCTCATACGTGCTTCACTGAGGGAAGAAGATGACCATTGAGTGTAAACAGTTCTCAAAGCAGGTTTGAAATTAAACAAAAAATGTGAATTTAGAAAACCTATGAAAAAATTGTTACAGAAATACAGAATAAAAATCACAGATGAATCCTTTGGATGGTCGATCATGTCGGAAAATTCCTACCAAATTCAGTAGAAATAATTCTAATTCTGAAACATTTTCTACCCCTGAGACATTTTGATGTGATATTCTCTGGAAAGTCCATCAAGAATACTTGGAGGTAATGTAATGATGAGCTACAGCCCAGCATCAGTCTGCTGGCCTGGCATCAATCATTCCATTGAAGAGTTGCAGCAACGTGAATCATTGGTGCCCTCCAATTTTCCTTCAGGACCATGGCAGTGCCTGGGAATAGAGCTATTTGCAATTAAAGGAAAGGATTTCATCATCATTATTAATTACTGCTCCAAATGGTTTGAGGTGAGTAGACAATACAGCACCATGATGGAGGAAGTCGTTACATCACTAAGAAGACATGGCATCTCAGACATTATGGAGTTTGCTAATGAAATGTTGTACAACTTGGTGCAGGAATACGCTTTCATGTATCTAGTTCAATGAGCTATCCTCAGTCAAATGGAGAAGTAGAAAGAAGAGTTGAACAAGCAAGGGATTGATGAAAAGGAACAAAGGTATTAACTCAGCCTTCCTCAACTACAGAATCTCACCAGTGCTAAATGGCTTCCATCCATCAGAACTATTGATGGGAAGACGGCTGCGAACACAGCTTCTAGTTCCACAACAAACCTAACATTATTACCTCAAATGATTGGAAGGAAATTACAAACGGTCAAACTCATTATTTCAACTTCAGGCACAAAGACCTAAAAGTGCCCAGGAGGAGTGTGTGGATACTTGAACAACAGAAAGAAAGCATTCTTATAGAAAGAGCTCCACAGACAACATCTAATAAAATTGAGGCAGACCAAGAAAACACCGGAGGAACCGAAAAGCCTTGATATTATTGGGAAGGAAATAACGGAAACTTAGTCACATTGGCCGGAACTTTACCCTTCCCACCCACCACACGAATCGGAGTGGATGAGGGATGGACCATGGAAAGGACCGTTGACTTTGGGCAGGATTTTACAGTTTTGGGATGAACAAGGCCATAAAATCCTGCCCATTATTTAGATTTGGATGGAGACCAGAAATAAGTAGAAACATTAGAAACATTACAATCACCCAGGTGTAAGATATTCCAATCAAATGATGAGACAGTATCATTCTTCCTCAACTTCAAAAACCCAAATCAGGAATGGTGGCACAGTGGCTAGCATTGCTACCTCACAGCGCCAGTGGCACATTTTCGGTTCCAGCCTTGGCTGACTGTCCCTGTGGAGATTGCACATCCTCCCCATGTCTGCATGGGTTTCCTCTGGGAGCTCTGATTCCCTCCCACGTTCCAAAGATGTGCAGGTTAGGTGCATTGACCATGCTAAGTTGTCCCTTAGTGGCCAAAAATGTGTAAGTTAGTTGAATTAGCCATGGTAAAAAATGTGTGGGGTTACGGGGATACGGTGGAGAGAAGGGCTTGGATGGGATGCTGTTTTGGAGATTAGGTGTAGACGCAATGGGCCAAATGGCCTCTTCTTGCACTGTGTGGGTTCTATTTTACAAAGCATAAAAGAGACAAATCCTGTGAGGTGTGTGATTTTGATGGATGATATCCAGGGATATATTGAATTGGGATAAAGAACTTGGGGAAATTGTAGAGCAAAAGGAACACCTGATACTGATGTAACTACTCAGTACACTGATGTATATAGGTCTATAAATAAACAAGAATGTTTCTGTGGATAACAGTCTATGATAGCATTCTCGCAGTAAACCTTAAAGAAACCCTATCTAGACCTTGGACCCAAGACAAAACATGCGCTGTTCTATTAACTTGCTTGATAGATGGCAGTTTTCTTTTTCATGATGCTGATGGGAGTCTTTTCCTTTTGCAGTTCCAGTTGTATACATTCATTGTTTTGTTGTTTGCCAGTCAGTTTTTTTGCAGAATCCCTACAGTGCAGTAGGAGGCCATTTGGCCCATTGAGCCTGCACTGACAGCAATCCCACCCAGGCCCATATATTTACCCTGCTAATCCCCCTGACATTAAGGGTCAATTTAGCATGGCCAATCAATCTAACTTGCACATCTTTGGAGTGTGGGAACAAATCGAAGCACCCGGAGGAAGCCCACGCAGACATAGGGAAAATGTGCAAACTCCATACAGACAGCCACCCAAGGCCGGAAGTGAAACTATGTCTCTGGAATGTGAGGCAGCAATGCTAACCACTGTGCCACTGTCTTTTTGCTCTGTTATTGTGCCTATGGGTTACTTTGATTATGAAGACAGAAAAATCTGCACTTATACAACATCAATCACATCCATGGGATGCCTGAGAATGCTTCACAGATAATTAATACTTTTCCAAGTGTAGTCACAGTTGTTCTGTAGTGAGCTCAGCAGCAGATTTGTACATTGCAGGACTCCACAAACAGTGACTGGTTAATTTGTTTTTGATGGTGTTGCTTGAAGGATGAATATAATTGGCCTAGCTAGCGGGAGAACACCTTGCTCTTCTTTGTAGCATTTTGCGGCATCATTGACATTCATCTGAACAGGTAGACATTGAAAGAACTCATCAACAAGTCGTATCTCCATAAATTCCTCGCAGTTGTTGACAGATGGATGGACTGCACACCCAAATTCCTGCTGTGTGATTTTGACTCCAAAGAAACAAAAGGAGAAAATGTTTATAAAGAATAATTAGCACAAAGAAACAGTATGTTGTTTAATCCTACCTTATTTGGAGACTAGACCTGAATGTTTATTTTCTGTGCGCAATGTAGATTGTTGAAGGATTCAAATGACCTGTATTGACAGTGAGTTTTATTTGAAGAAAATATTTGTCATGGCATTCTCAGTGCAGTAAATATTGACCATATGTTATGCTGTTGTGTGATAGAGGATTTGGAAAGGAGCCTGTCCAAGTTTATTTAAATAACTTGGGCGAAGTCTGATCAAGAAAACGGCAGTTTGTTTTGGCATGAAAAATGGAGCGATTCCCACTGACAGCACCGGCATGTTTCAGGGCATATCAGACGCAACTTCAGTAATAATATTTCTGCTCACAAGTATCACACCGCTCCTGCGGCACATTGCCTCTGATTTGCCCGTCCACAACGGCTTAACTGCTGCAAGAAATTGTTCCCCAGTACTTGTTCCACAATGACTGCAGGTGATCACAGGCAAGAAGGCTTCATTGAGCTTTTCAGAAGGGACCCTCACCAGGAGGCTGGATGGAGTGGAGCAAAGGCAGGATGTACTCTAAACCCGCTCCAAGAGATGACCTTTCTGCAGGATGCAGTGGCATCCTGATCAGTGCAAGTGGGTGGCACATTGGCACAGTGGTTAGCACTGCTACCTCATGGGGCCAGGGACCTGGCTTCAATTCCTGGCTTGGGTCACAATCTGTCTGGCGTTTGCACATTCTCCATGTGTCTACATGGGTTTCCTCCGGGTGCTCCAATTTTCTCCCACAGTCCAAATGTTGTGCTGGTTAAATGCATTGGTTATGCTAAATTCCCCTCCAGTGTATCCAACAGGCACTGGAGTGTGGCAATTAGGAGATTTTCACAGTAACTTCATTGCCGTATTAATGTAAGCCTACTTATGACTAATACATAAATAAACTAAATAAAAACTGCATTGCAGAAGAGGGTGGGAGAGCAGTGTCAGAAGAAGATGAATGACCTTTTTGGCTCAGCCAGGGTAAATGAACCATCCCCCGCCTCCCTCTGGACATCCTTGTACTCCCGACCCTTCCTCTCACTCAGCATCTTCTGGTGCCAACATCAGGCACCAGATTGCACCCTTCCTCTGACAACCACTGCATTCCCCCATAGTGGACATGCTCTTCACACTGCAGTTCCCACCCAAGCCCACACCAGCCAAAGCTCACCACCATCTTAAATGTCAACATTCCCTCCCTCACTCTCCGTCTCTGTGTCATTGAAGGACAAACTCAACCACAACAAGTGTGAGCAGGTGCAGCCAGATGGGGTCATCCCCGTGCTGAGGACCTCATGCATTTAGTAGAGTGAGCCCTCAAGCTGGCCGGGGAGGAGGGAGAGTGTGCCTGCGTTGCTGGTGAGGTGGGAGCGGCAAGAAAATGTGAGAATCCTCAAAACACTTACTGGGCATTAATTCAAGTCTTGAGTGAGTAACCAATGTTCCCTCCGTAATCCCTGTAGGATCATAGAATCCCTACAGAGGAGGCCATTCAGCCCATTGAGTCACTGCCAACAACAATCCCACCCAGGCCCTAATCCAGTGACCCCACATATTTATCCCTGATACTAAGCGGCAATTTTAGCATGGCCAATCAACTTCACCCGCATATCTTTGGAATGCACCAATGCCATGTCCCTTCTCTACAGACCAACCATTGGTACAGGTCAAACCATCCTCATGCCCTCTAGACTCGCTGGACATCAGCAGCTCAGTGGAGCCTTCTCCAACCCCACCGATGAAGAGATGTCACAGCTATTACCCACAGCTGGCACCAGTGTAGATACTCACAGCTTGGCGGCTGCAATAAGTAGGCAGGCTTCTGGGTCACTCACTGGTGAGCGCCTCACGACTGAAGATCCACGGCAGGTAGAGACAGGGATGTCCCAGGGAACCAGCACTCACAGGGGATTCTGGAGCCTGGGATTTTGCTAAGCCCAGGCCAATGATGTGTCCCTGGGTCCGGACATTCCACAGCTGCTGAAGCAGCAAAGGCCAAGTCAAGAGTATCAGAAAGGGATGATAGCATCCCTTCTGCAAGGCTGTCTGAAGGAGTCCCATCACCTACTATCCAAGAAAGTGGTGCCATCACTGCAGCATACTGAGGCCAAAGGGCTGGCAAGGTTGATGTCCACAGTAAGAAGTCTGACAACACCAGGTTTAAGTCCAACCTATTGGACTTAAACGATCGGTTGGACTTAAACCTGGTGTTGTCAGACTTCTTACTGTGTTTACCCCAGTCCAACGCCAGCATCTCCATATCAAGGTTGGTGTCCGCAGTGGTGACCTTGGTGCAGGACATGCATTCCATGGCAGAAGATGTCCGCACCATGGAGTGTACGTCCAACTATAAGAAACATATTCATACATATAATTTATCTTCCAGAGGTGACACAGATTTTAGAGCAAAGATCAATTGGTACCGATGTGAATGTTAATTCAAGCTGCAAGAGCTGATGAAACAGATTCCTATAGAGAGGCCAAATGCTCCATGATAGACTGCAGACAACTGCAGCCACTGGCCAGAATACCACACATGCTAGAATTGTCCTTCTCCCTAGCCTCATATATGCTGCAACAATTATTGCATAGACTCTCCAATTCCCTTAATAATCCTGGTGAACTTTAAGCAGTCTCCATTGATGGATGGGCCTCTAATGTCTGCATCTCTATCCTCCACAGCACAGCGAGGATAAGGGCTTCCCTTTCCATGGCCTTCTGCTGTGGCTCATTTGTGCTATCATCTGATGCACAATGCTCCTGGAATAACAACAACTTATATTTATCTATCTTAACTAGTTTGGAAATTTCTGTGCTTGTGGCTGAGAAAGACTGAAAACGCAAGAACATTGGAACAGGAATGAAGCATTCAGTCCTTCAAACCTGCTCTGCCCTTCAATTAGATCAAATCCACTTATCTAACCTTGCTTCATAATCTCTTTATACCCTGACCTAACAGAAATATATCAATCTCAGTCTTGAAAATTGTAATTAACTCAGCATCCAGAAGGATGTGATGACCTTTGACCTGGAAACAGTGACAATAAGAAAAATGTGTTATGTCTTTATCAAGTTTATGGGGAGGCGATGGCCTCGTGGTATTATTGCTAGGCTATTAATCCAGAAACTCAGCTTATTTTCTGGGGAACCAGCTCGAATCTTGCCACGGCAGATGGTGGAATTCAAATTCAATTAAAAAAATTTGGAATTAAGAATCTACTGATGACCATGACCATTGTTGATTGTTGGAAAAACCCATCTGGTTTATTAATGCCCTTTAGGGAAGGAAATCTGCCATCCTTACCCAGTCTGGCCGACTAAGTAAAGTAAAGGAGAGGGTATGTGTGCAGGTTAACGTTGAGGATGTTCCACTAATTAAAGGAGTAGGGGGCATGAGAGAGGTTAGTAGCATTTCTATAAATAAGGTCCAGATAAAGGCTGGTATAAAGACACTTTACCTGAATGCATGAAGTATTCGGAACAAAGTGAATGATCTGATGGCACAAATCTGCACAAATGAGTATGATTTAGTGGCCATTACGGAAACGTGGTTGCAGGGTGACTGGGACTGGGAACTGAATATCCAGGGGTATCAGGCGTTTAGGAAAGATAGACAGGAGGAAAAAGGAGGTGGGGTAGCTCTGTTAGTAAAGGATAATATCAGGGTGGTAGTAAGAGCAAAACGTGGAATCGTTGTGGATGGAGATAAGGAATAGTAAGGGGAGAAGGATGCTGGTGGGTGTGGTCTATAGGCCCCCAAATAATAACATTGAGGTGGGGCGGGCTATAAACAAACGAATAATTGATGTGTGCAGAAACGGAACGGCAATAATTATGGGGAATTTTAATCTGCATATTGATTGGATGACCCAAGTCAGACGTGGTGGGCTTGAGGAAGAGTTCTTGGAATGCTGTCGGGATAGTTTCCTTGAACAGTATGTAATGGAACCTATAAGGGAGCAAGCTATCTTAGATCTGGTACTGTGTAACAAGGCAGGTAGAATTAGGGATCTTCTTGTGAGGGATCCTCTTGGGACGAGTGATCATAGTATGGTTGAATTTCTGATGCAGATGGAGAATGAGAAAGTAGGGTCCTGAACCTGTGTCCTCTGTTTGAACAGAGGGGAGTATGATAGGATGAGGGCGGAACTGGCGAATGTAGATTGGGGGCGCAGATTGGTTGGTATGACGGCTGAGGAACAGTGGAGGATTTTTAAGGAGATCTTTTTTGGTACTCAGCAGAAATATATTCCAATGGTAAAGAAGGAATGTAGGAGAAGAGATAACCAGCCGTGGTTATCGAAGGAAATAAAGGAGAGTATTAAATTAAAAGCTGATGCGTACAGAGCGGCTAAAAATAGTGGGCGATTAGAAGATTGAGAAAGATTTAAAGAACAACAAAGAATGACTAAGAAAGCAATAAAGAAAGAAAAGATAAAGTATGAAGCTAAACTAGCTCTAAATATAAAAAATGATAGTAAAAGTTTTTACAAATATATGAAGAAGAAGAGACTGGCTAGAGTGAATGTTGGACCCTTGGAGGAAGAGAGGGGGGATTTAGCGGTGGGTGACGAGGAAATGGCTGAGGCTTTAAATAAGTTTTTTGTGTCGGTCTTCATGGAGGAGAACACAAATAGCTTGCCGAATATTAAAGATAGAAGGATGGTAGGAGATGAGGTCCTTAATGCAATTACTGTCACTAGAGAGGTAATGCTTGGTAGACTAATGGGAAGAAGATAGACAAGTCCCAAGGACCAGATGGAATGCATCCCAGGGTTCTGAAAGAAATGGCAGAGGTGATAGTGGATGCCTTAGTAATTATTTATCAAAATTCACTGAACTCTGGGGAAGTGTCGGAAGATTGGAAAATGGCTAATGTTACGCCGCTGTTTAAAAAAGGTAGCAGACAAAAGGTAGCAGGGAATTATAAGAACATAAGAACATAAGAAATAGGAGCAGGAGTAGGCCATCTAGCCCTTCGAGCCTGCCCCGCCATTCAATAAGATCATGGCTGATCTGTTGTGGCTCAGTTCCACTTTCCCGCCCTCTCCCCATAACCCTTAATCCCCTCTCTTATCAAGAACCCATCAACCCGCTTCTTAAAAATATTTAGCGAGGCAGCCTCCACCACTTCAACGGGCAGAGAATTCCAGAGATTCACCACCCTTTGAGTGAAGAAGTTCCTCCTCAACTCCGTTCTAAACCGCCTCCCCTTTATCTTGAGGCTGTGCCCCCTAGTCCTACTGTCTTTTTTGAGCGGGAAGAGTCTCTCCACCTCTATCCTATCCATCCCATTCATCATCTTATACGTCTCAATGAGATCTCCCCTCATTCTTCTAAACTCTAACGAGTACAAGCCTAGTTTATTCAGCCTCTCCTCATAGCTCAATCCCCTCAACTCCGGTATCAGCCTAGTAAACCTCCTCTGCACTCCCTCCAGGGCCAAAAAATCCTTGCGCAGGTGCGGCGCCCAAAACTGCACACAGTACTCCAGCTGCGGCCTCACCAATGCCCTATACAGCTGCAGCAAGACCTCCCCACTTTTATATTCAATCCCCCTCGCTATGAAGGCCAGCATCCCATTTGCCTTCCTGACCACCTGCTGCACCTGCAAGCTGGGTAACATCCGTAGTTGGAAAAATGCTAGAATCTGTCATCAAAGAAGAAATAGCAAGACACCTAGAAAAGAATGGTTTGATCAAGCAGACGCAGCATGGATTCATTAAGGGGAAGTCGTGTTTAACAAATTTATTGGATTTCTATGAGGATGTGACTAGTGCGGTAGACAGAAGGGAACCTGTGGATGTGGTGTTTTTAGATTTCCAAAAGGTGTTTGATAAGGTGCCTCACAAAAGGTTGCTGCAAAAGGTTAGGGTGCATGGAGTTGGGGGTAAGGTGTTAGCATGGATAGAGGATTGGTTGTCTAGTAGGAGGCAGAGAGTTGGAATCAATGGGTGGTATTCTGATTGGCAGTTGGTGACTAGTGGAGCGCTGCAGGTATCGGTGCTGGGGTTTCAACTGTTTACCATTTACATAGACGATCTGGAGGAGAGTGCTGAGTGTAGGGTAACGAAATTTGCTGATGACGCAAAGATGAGTGGAAAAGCAAATTGCATGGAAGGCTCGGAAATTCTGCAGAGAGATCTGGATAGGCTGAGTGAATGGGTGGGGACCTGGCAGACGGAGTATAATGTTAGCAAGTGTGAGGTTATCCACTTTGGTAGAAATAATAGTGGGAGGGATTATTATTTAAAGGGCGAAAAGCTGCAGCGTGCTATGGTGCAGAGAGACCTGGGGGTCCTTGTGCAGGAATTGCAAAAACCCAGTCTGCAGGTGCAGCAGGTGATCAAGAAGGCGACTGGAATGTTGGCCTTTATAGGGGGATAGAATATAAAAGCAGGGAGGTCTTGCTGCAACTGTACAGGCACTGGTGAGGCCGCAACTGGAGTACTGTGTGCAGTTTTGGTCGCCGCATTTGCGAAAGGGTATATTGGCCTTGGAGGGAGTGCAGAGAAGGTTCACTAGGCTGATACCGGAGATGAGGGTGTTAGCCTATGAGGAGAGATTGAATAGACTGGGTCTGTACTCGTTGGAGTTTAGAAGACTGAGGGGGGATCTTATAGAGACATATAAGATAATGAAGGGGCTAGATAGGGTAGAGGTAGAGAGATTAGAAAGGATAGCAGAACTAGAGGGCGCAGCCTCAAAATGGGGGGGGCAGTTTAGATCAGAGTTGAGGAGGAACTTCTTCACTCAAAGGGTGGTGAGTCTCTGGAATTCTTTGCCCATTGAAGTGGTGGAGGCTACCTCGCTGAATATATTTAAGTCACGGGTAGATAGGTTTCTGATAGACAAGGGAATTAAGGGTTATGGGGAGAAAGCGGGAAAGTGGAACTGATCTACTTCAGATCAGCCATAATCTTATTGAATGGTGGGGCAGGCTCGAAGGGCTGGATGGCCTACTCCTGCTCCTATTTCTTATGTTCTTATGTACATGTGACTCCAGAGCCACAACAATGTTCTTAACTGCCCTCCAAGGGTGTCTAGAGATGGGCAATAAATGCTGGCCAGCTAACGACACCCATGTCCAATGAATGAATTAAGTGCTTTGATAGGCAAGCCTTTGGACGTGTGCTCACCTCATTCAGCAGTGCACTCATGTGATTACAAGAAAGTAAAGGCTACTATATACTAAGCTTACAAGTTTCTGCCAGAGGACTACAGGCAGCAATTCAGAAATTTGAGAAAGAAAATGGGTCAGTGCTTTATAAATCTACCAGGGAAAAGGAAACAATATTTGATAGATGGTGTAGGTCGACTATGGCAGAACAGAATTTCAATAAGCTAAGGGAAACTAGGTTGATGGAGGGATTCAAAAACAGCCTCCCTTTGGCATTGAAGACTCATCAGAACCAAGTTCCAAAGAGGAGTTATATTAGACTCAAAACTTGAACTCTGTTTCTCTCTCCAGTTTACCCAGCACTTTCTGTTTTTATGCTTCAAAGGAGAGTGGAAAAGTTAAATCCAGTGCTGACACATTAGAGCTGTGAGGAAAGATATATGTTCTTGAAGACAAGTCAAAACTTTCAAATGAAGAAATCATCGATCTTGCTCGAACGGAATTGATCAAAGCTTCAACACGAGAGAATGAAAAGCAAAAAGAAGTGAAGAGAATTTTTGAGTTAAATAAAGAGGAATATCAGGTTTTCTCTGCTGAACATCAACATAACCTTAACAAAGTCATTAAAGCAGCTGAACAGGATTTTACTCAACAGAAAAGCGACCTGCTTACAGAAAAAGAGGCAGCGTCACTTAGAAAAGAAAACAGAAATATTGGGTGGAATTCTCTGGCCATGCTGGTCTAAAAGCCAAAAATTCCTACCCCTCTGTCAATGGAGTTTCGCATTGTCCGCACCACGCCCACTAAAATTCCAGTGGCGGGTGGGGTGGGAGAATTCTAGTCATTAACTCCTGGAAGATAACAACATTAAAAATTATCCTGACTTTAAGCAGGTTAAGGTGAATTCAATTGTTACGAAGGGAAATTTGGATGTTTGGCTGGTTAAAACTGTTTTTCCGAGACTTGGACATTTAAAAAAATGCAGTCACTGAAGGAAATGGAGATCAGGAGTTAAAAACTGAACAGAGTGGCTCAACACCAGTTTCAAACAGTGCATGCCAATTTACAGTCCAGCTTTAAAAAAGAACAAACAAAACTGTTAAATTCAAAGAGTAAGAAGTGCTATGACAGGGGATTCCTCCTTGGATTCCAGTTCACAGCTGTCAGTATCTAGAAGGAAGATAAGATTGCCAGCAGTCAGCAATATTATTCTAGACAAAGCTAACCAAACCTAACTAATAGTAAAACTTTGATCCCATCATGAAAACTATTCCAGGGTCCAGGCTATATATAATTCAATTTGAAAAAGCAATAGGAAGAATGCAAAACTAAGGTATAATCTTTTAACCAAGAATCTAAGGCTGTTTTGATGCTACAACATTCACATTAAAACACAATGAGTATGTTGCCTGTCAGAACAATGTGATTTTGGATGCTCTGTTGAGAATTTATAGAAACGGGAATTGTAAAAATGTCTTCACACGAGGCGAACATATCGCATTTATGGGACTACAGAATAAAACTGTAAGTTTGTAATGAAGCTTGTTTTGTAAAATACAATATATCATTGTTATTATCTGTGTAACATATAGTACACTATTTGTTAAAGTGCTCATGGTATTGAGAATGTGCTGTATCCTGAACACAGTCCTAAATAAAAGTTTACTACAGTGAAGCTTTAGTTTTACCAGGGATGGGAAGGAGTGTGAGAACATTTGATCTGGAAGTAAAAGTAGTAAGGAAAACTTGTTATTTTTAAAACACACCTAGGGAATCTGCAATTGTTTTGAAGAATGTTTGAAAATGACTTTTAAGAGTTTGGATCAATTTTAAAGGGATCAATGTGAGGTCATCCATTTTGATAGGAATAACAGCAAAATGGACTATTATTTAAATGGTAAAAACATGCAGCACATGCTGCTGTGCAGAGGGACCTGGGTGTCCTTGTGCAAGAATCACAGGGAGTTGGTTTGCAGGTGCAGCAGTTAATTAAAAGGCAAATGGAATTTTGTCCTTCATTGCTAGAGGGATGGTGTTTAAAAACAGCAAGATCATGTTGCAGTTGTATAAGGTGCTGGTGAGGCCACAGCTGGAGTACTGTGTACAGTTTTGGTCTCCTTTCTTGAGAAAGGATATACTGGCACTGGTGGGGGTACAGAGGAGATTCACTAGGTTGATTCCGGAGTTGAGAGCATTGGCTTATGAGGAGTGACTGAGTAGACTGGGACTATATTCCCAGAAGAATGAGGGGAGATCTTGTAGAAACATATAAGATTATGAAGAAATAGATAAGATAGAAGGAAGAAAGTTGTTTCCACTGGCAGGTGAAACTAGTACTAGGGGGCATGGCCTCAAAATAAGATTTAGGACAGAGTTGAGGAGGAACTCCTTCATACGAGGGAATGTGAACCTGTTGAATTCCCTGCCCAGTGAAGCAGTTGAGGCAACCTCATTGAATGTTTTTAAGGCAAGGATAGGTAAATTTTTGAACTGTAAAGGAATTAAGGGTTATGGTGAGTGGGCAGGTAAGTGGAGCTGAGTCCATGAAAAGATCAGCCATGATCTTATTGAATGGCAGAGCAGGCTCAAGGGATCAGATAACCTTCCTCTGCTCCTAGTTCTTATATTCTTATGTTTCAATTGCAATTTTCTTGGATAATAGGAAATACTGTTCCATGTGGCCTGTTGATATTTGACCTGAAAGAAGTACCAATAGGAAAGACATTAAGATACAGAAGTGGTGTGACTGGCATGCACAAGGAAGAGTTACAAGACAAAGGAGAGCTGGAGGCAGAAGGCAATCGACTCAAGGATGCAGACACAAGCAGAAAGCAGACACAGACAGAAAGTGGAATGCAGAATTTGTATGAGGAGACACCAGCAAAGTTTTCTATTCAAAGGTCAGTTCTGAAGAAGAAATATAGAGTTTCAGAAACTCTTGGGGAAGTGATACATGAGACAGCTAAAAGAGATTGAATTCTAAAGAATGATACAAAAAGTTTAGACATACGAAAGAGATGAGAATTTGCAATAAAAGACCAGATCATGAATTGGTGTTTGTTGGTCAGTTGAAAAGGAATTTTGGAAAGAAAAGCCATCAAGACTACTTGAGCCAAGTGAGATAGGGTTCATAGATATGCATGATGTGAGTGTTAACCATATCCATGGACCCCAAAGAGAATACCCGTCCTGATGAATGCAACTAGAGGGTCAAGATGATTTATTTGGAAAGCTACCGCATATGGTACCACATTTGTGTAGAAAGTAATGTGGATGCTTGTGGTTAAGTATCTTTGTTGTATTGGTTATTTTTATTTGATGTATCATTTGCCTGTTAATTCATATTTAATTTGTATTTGTTTTAACCTATTCTAAAGTAAAAAATATAAAAAATGAAATTTTGTTGTCAATTTCTTCAGCTGAGGTTTATTTGGTAAATTTGGTTATTTTGATGTACGGTTTCCTGCATTGTAATTCAGAGCAAGGTCCAAATTTCCACAATCCATTGTGTGAAAAAGATCTCCAAACTTAATTTTAAAATTATGCCTCCTTGTTGTGGATTCCTCTACCAAGGGGAATAGTTTCTCTGTACCTGTCCTTATTGAATCTATTTTTCAGCTTAAATACTCTGATACTGGACACAGAGTAAGATCACCCTTCTCAGGCTATAACAGAAGATCTTTCCTCAAACTTCAAAAGAGAGCGGTTCAAGAGAGCAGTTCACCACCACCTTCTCAAGGACAATTAGGGATGAACAATAAATGCTGGCCAAGCCAGTGATGTCTACATCCATAAGTGAAGAAAAAATGGTTACCCAAAGAAAAATGCTCTGAAACTGAGTGCCATCATGCTAATGATGGGGAACTAAATGTCAACAATAGGGAATGGCCCAAAACACAAAAGCAGAGGGACGCAAAAAGGAAAAAACATTCACTGTATGTTCTATGTCACTGAAATGAACGGCCCTCCTGTCTTGGGATGAACAGGTATGAAGAACTACAGCTGATCTCCGTAAAGCACAAGATGAAGGAGGCATCACTGAAGGTTGAATATAGTACACCCATTGATATATGCCCTCCAATTAGATGCAAGAAAGTTCAGATCAAAATGTGTCCAGAGTGTTTTGATGAGATGGGTTGGATGCTTTGAAGACCATAAACGATCCAGAGAAGAAATCAATGATTCAAAATGAAATGGACAATTCACACTCAATATAGAAATACCAGAGGGGAAATGATTAAACTAATCAAAAAAAGTGAGGAAGGGCCATGAAAAGAGACTAGCAGCTAACATGAAAAGGAATCCCAAAGTTTTCTATAAGTATGTAAATAATAAAAAGGTGGTTAAAAAAAAAGAACAAGATCGATTCAGGATAGAAAGGAAACCTGCATATGGACACAGGAAAAGCAGTAGAGGTATTAACTGAATACTTTGCATCTGTTTTTACAAAGAAAGAGGATGCTACTCAGGCCAAGGTGAAAGAGAAGGCAATAAGTAGACTCAAGGAATTTACAATTGAGAAGGAGGAGACGTTCAAAAGATTATTTTTACTTACAATTGATAAAGCATCAAAACCTGATGAGATATACCCAAGGGAGGTCAGAGTGAAAATTTCAGGGGCACTGGTGATGATGTCTTCCTTTGGCATAAGGGCAATGCTGGAGGACTGAAGAACTTTGAATGCTACATCCTCATTCTGAAAGGGATACAAGGATAATTCTTGCAACAAAGACTAATCAGTTTGGTTTTAGTGGGAGGAAAACTTCTGGGAACTGTTGCTCATGACAAAATCAAGTCACTTAAACAAGTACAGGTTAACTAAGGAAAGTCAGCATGGATACATTTTGGGAAAACCATGTTTAACTAACTTGCTGGAGTTTTTGTAGAGGTAACAGAAAACGTTGATAAGGACTATGCTGTTGATGTGCTGTATATGGATTTTCAAAAGGCATTTGATAGAGTGCCACATAACAGATATGTGAGAAAAGTTCCAGCTCGTGGAATTAAAGGAAAAGCAAGTACTTGGATAAGAAACTGGCTGAGTGGCAGGAAACAAAGAGCAGTCGTTGTTTTTCAGATCAGAGGAAGGTTTGTCATGGAATTCCCCAACGGTCAATGTTGGGACTCTCGCTCTTCCTAATATATATTAATGACTGACACTGTAGTGTACAGGGCATTTCAAAATTTGCAGATGATATGAAGATTGAAAGCATTGTCAACCATGATAAGGATACTCTTGAACTTCAAAAGGACATGGATACCTTGGTGCAATCGGCAGACAAATGGCAGATGAAGTTCAATGCAGAAAAGTGTGAAGTGATTCATTTAGGCAGGTAGAAGATGGAAACAAAATAAATGGAAAAACTCCTAAGGAGGTGGAAGAACAGAGGGATCTAGGTGTATATGTACATAAGTCATATATACAAAGCATATGGTTTGCTAGGTTTTACTGGCTTTCATCGCGAGGGGGATTGAATATAAAAGTAGGGAGGTCTTGCTGCGGCTGTATAGGGCATTGGTGAGGCCGCAGCTGGAGTACTGTGTGCAGTTTTGGGCGCCGTACTTACACAAGGATATTTTAGCCTTGGAGGGAGTGCAGAGGAGGTTTACTAGGCTGATTCCGGAGTTGAGGAGGTTGAGCTATGAGGAGAGGCTGAATAGATTAGGCTTGTACTCGTTAGAGTTTAGAAGAATGAGGGGAGATCTCATTGAGATGTATAAGATGATGAATGGGATGGATAGGATAGAGGTGGAGAGACTCTTCCCGCTCAGAAAGGATAGTAGGACTAGGGGGCATAGCCTCAAGATAAAGGGGGGGCGGTTTAGAACAGAGTTGAGGAGGAACTTCTTCACTCAAAGGGTGGTGAATCTCTGGAATTCTCTGCCCGTTGAAGTGGTGGAGGCTGCCTCGCTAAATATTTTTAAGACGCGGGTTGATGGGTTTTTGATAAGCGAGGGGATTAAGGGTTATGGGGAGAGGGCGGGAATGTGGAACTGAGCCATGACAGATCAGCCATGATCTTATTGAACGGCGGGGCAGGCTCAAAGGGCTAGTTGGCCTACTCCTGCTCCTATTTCTTATGTTCTTATGTTCTTATTAATAAGCGCAGAGACTACAAGAGTAAGGAAGTCATGTTGAACGTGTACAAAATATTAGACCTCATCTAGAGTACTGTATCCAGTTCTAGGTATTATGCTTGAGAAAGGATGTGAACGCATTGGAGAAAGTGCAGAGGAGATTCAAAAGAAGGATTCCAGGATTAACGAAACTACAGCTGTGAGGCTAGATTGGAGAGGTTGGTTTTCCTTGGTGAAAATAAAGCTGCATGGAGACTTGGTAGAGGCCATTTTCAAATACCTGAACTGGAATTAAGATTAATACCAAGATGCAACTCAATGAGAAAAAAGCTGCCCAATATCTTTAAAAGATGCATTCTCAGTTTAAATATTTCACAGTGTAGATGGAAATCCCACTATGCCTGGGACTGGGAGATGTCCTAATGCCTAGGCATCTTGACCAATTGAGCAAATAAGGCCTGACCATCAAGATCAGCCCATTTGATTGGGCTGGAGAATTAAAAACAGCAACTTGTTTGATAGTTTGAACAGTGATTTATTTCTGTGCTGTACAAATCTCTGTCGCTGTGGGCATTGGACCATGCCTTCTGAGCACTCAAAATCTGCCTACAGGGAAAGTCGATCCTTACATGTATACATGACATTTTCACAAACGTTTTGTTAACTACAGGTACTGAATATTGAATGTAAAGTATAATGTGAATTAGAGGAACCTGCTGACACAGGATTTTTTGGCTCCCCTTCCCCCATCCGTGTGGTGTGTTTTCCAGTGACAGGGGATGGCTTGTCATTGACTGCTGGTGGGTCTTCCAGTCCTACCATTGTCAATGACCATTTGCATTTCTCGTCGGCCATGCTGCCAAGGATAACTGGGGTTCCCTTCAGCGGGACTGGAAGTTCCCACTGGTGGAAAAGTTCAGAGAATCCCTATCAAAAAATCTCCATCAAATAAACGTTTCTACAATAAATTAAGAAGGTTGATAAATTCAATCCAACTCTGACAAAGCAAACTGCGGTGAAATTTTCCAGCTGTTTAGACCGGTGGGATCTTCAGTCCCATGATCATATATCCCCCCCACTGCAGGTCTCCCAGCACTGAGAGGTGCATTCGACAAATGGCGGGACCAGGAGGTCCACTGCCAGCCAATGGCAGGCTGCCTTGTTGTCATGCAACGCACAGCAAGTTGCATGGGAAATCCCTCCATACATTTTAATTTTCTTGTCTATGAAATTGACTTAGTAACATGATTCAATGAAGTTTACAGTAGCTTGGATTTGTATGTATGCTTTCAGTTCCTCAGAAGTTAGAAACATGAACAAGAGTTGAGAATGGAATTATCATGGTGAAAGATTACTCCCTGCAAACAAAAAGACAGCATATTGTTAATTGTACCATTCACTTCCACTTTAGCATTAACAAATCCTTCTCAAAAATACAATCCATTGGTGGCAACCTGAAGAGGAAATGTCCCACTAGTATATCCCACAGTAAACTAAGGTTTATAGAACATTAGTGAAGCCACACTTGGAATATAGTGTTCAATTCTGATCGCCACACTACCAGAAGATGGGGAGGCTTTAGAGAGGGTACAGAAAAGATTTACCAGGATTCCGTATTAGCCATGAGGAGAGGTTGGAGAAATTTTGTTTGTTCTCAGTGCAACAACGAAGGTTGAGGGATGACCTGATAGAAGTCTACAAGATTATGAGGGGCATGGACAGAGTGGATAGTCAGAAGTTTTTTCCCAGGGTGGAAGAGTCAAGTTCTAGGGGGGTATGTTTAAGGCATGAGGGGCAAAGTTTGAAGGAGATGTACAAAGCAAGTTTTTTACACAGAGGGTGGTGGGTGCCAGGAACCTGCTGCGGGGAGAGGTAGTAGAAGCGGATACAATAATGACTTTTAAGGGACATCTGGACAAATAGATGAATAGGGTGGGAATAGAGGGATATGGTCCCCAGAGTGGTAGGGTCTTTTAAGAAACTTTTGGATAAGTACATGGGACTTAGTAAGATAGAGGGTTATAGATAAGACTAGTAAGTTGGGACACGTTCGGCGTAACTTGTGAGTCAAAGGGCCTGTTTGTGCTGTGCTTTTTCTATGTTCTATGTTCTAGAAGGGCTGGGGGTTTTAGTTCACACGGGAAGAATGGCCGGTGCAGGTTTGGAGGGCCAAAAAGCCTGCTCCTTTGTTCTTTGTTCTAGTCTGTTTCTTTTATATCTATAGACATTTTTTCTGTAACTCCCTTCCCAAATTCACAAGTATATTGTTTTCTCTCAGACAGCCTAACAATTGAACATAGATGAGGGAAGACTAGCAAAGACAACTGCAGAATCCTCTGACCCTACAAATCACTTGTCATATATAAAAGTTGTGTCTAGTTGGCTTCAGGCAAGCAACATGCTTCCTACGGACTAGTGTATACTCTCGATGTTTGAACCATATGCACAATATTCTTGGCATTGCATTAAATGGGGGAGTCCAGAACAGGGGTCACAATCTGAGGATTCAGGGTAGACCATTTAGGACGGAGGTGAGGAAGTGAGCCTATGGAATTCATTACAATAGGAAGTAGTTGATGGCAAAATATTGAATGTATTCAAGAGGCGGCTGAATATAACTCTTGGGGTGCATGTGATCATAGGTTATGGGGGAAAAGCAGGATTAGGCTATTGAGTTGGATGATCAGCCATGATCGTAATGAATGGCAGAGCAGGCTCAAAGGGCCAAATGGCTTCCCCATGCTCCTAACTTCTATGCTTCCATGTCTATGTAAATTTCTCACCAATACTGAGCAAAATCATTCTTTATGAAGCTCTGTATCATCCTAACTTAATAGTTTAACAACTGGAAGTGAACTATTTGACATTTCTTAATGAGTTTTGGAACAGCACAGCAGTAAAAAAGCAGAATGGCATTTCTAAAATTGCATTTTAGGAAGGGATTAAAAACTGCAAACGTTTCTGAAAAAAATCCTTAAATGGATGAATGCCTTGAACAATGTTGTAAAATTTCCAACATCTTCTGAGAGTTGAAAAGCTTAATGTAATATAAATCAAAGTTATCTCAGCACTGGTGACCATGACAACCATCGTAAATTGTTTCAAAAACCCATCTGTTTCATTAATATCCTTTAGGGAAGGAAATCTGCCATTCTTACTTGGTCCAGAATACATGTGATCCTGGACCCACAGAATTGTTCACTTTCAATTGCCCTGTGAAATGCCTGGCAAGCCATGCTGTTCCAAGGGCAGTTAGGAATGGGAAGCAAATGCTGGTGTTTCCAGAAACGTCCATATCGTGTGAAGAATAGAGGAAAATAAAGTCATTCATCAGCAACTTTAAAGTTATGCTGTGCATTACTATCATTTAAATTAGCAGGGAGCATAATGTTTGCATTTTGCCTGCACTAAAAGGATTAGACGCAGGTTAATTTTGCATCAACATCCCTGCACTTGTGTTCATATCTATTGAGTTTTGCTCCCCTTACATTTTTTTCTGTGCATCGAAGATAACTTGTATTATTTAGAGTGCTGAAGATTACAGCACAGGTTGGGTAGGAAGGAGGAGTGGAATATTTGTGGTTTCTGATGTCGCCAGCTCATTCCTTTGCCATGCATTAGAATTTTACACATTAGAATATTATTCTAAGTCACCCATAAATTTGTTTTTTATTCCTTCATGGGACATGGATGTTGCTGGCTGGCAAGCATTTATTGCCCATCCCTAGTTGCCCGAGGGCTGTTGAGAGTCAACCATATTGCTGTGGCTCTGGAGTCACATGTAGGCCAGGCCAGATAAGGACTGCAGATTTCCATCCTTAAAGGACATTAGTGAACCTGATCGGTTTTTCCAGCAGTCAGCAATGGTTTCATGGCCATTACTAAATTCTTAATTCCAGAATTTTTTATTCAATTCAAATTCTACCATCTGCCATGGCGGGATTTGAACCCGGATCACCATTAGCTGAATTTTTGGATTAATAGTCTGTCAATAATACCACGAGGCCATCGCCTCCTCTATAATCATAGTCATTTTTTATAATCATAGATCTTTCTTTTGCTTATGAAGAATGAAATAAAGGCAGGCAACTTAAAAAAAATCACATCTTCTTTGAGTTACTGCCCAAAGGCAGGAGTAGCTATTAGTACTGAGATTTCCACCATGGGTAGGACAAGAAGGCAATTCACCGAATCCACCCCAGCCGGGGATCAAATGCTGTGCTGTTGGCACCGATTTGATCTATAGTGGCCATCCAACCAACTGAGCTAACTATCCCTCCAAGGAGTCCCAGTGGTGCCAGCATATGCTTTTACATGAATGTTTCACTTGCAGCTGTGGATAGTGATGTTTGAGTCTTTAATTTCTTTCCAACACAGTGATGCTACCCTACGGTGCCACAAGACCTTCTATAAACAACTTAATGATATGGTGACTGAGAGAAAAAAAAGTTATCAAATTGATTCAGCCATTTTGTTCACTGGGGCAATCTTATTGATTGCCTATCCCCTGCCGGTTTGGTGCTGCTTCCTGTGATATGCCACATTGTCTTGCAAGCAAGAAGGAAAAATATCAATGATTGTAATGGAATGCGTTTTGTTGATATGCCTGTCACAGGTGAATGGATTCAGTATATGCAATTTATGCAAGAGTTGATGCAAGAGTTTTTTTATTTGACTGAAAACTCTGCATCAACTCTTTTTATTTACTGTTTCCAGTTTTATTTGAAGAAAATATATTGGATTGCCAAAAGTGTGACTGTGAGGTGATGCCATGAATGTTAGGGGAAAGTCACAGTTGAGAGGGATTGTTGGTAAGTGAGTGATGGACATGTGGTAATTGGAGCTGCGTCTGAGACTAGTTGTTCAGTTGTAAAGATATGACATTAGAGGATGAATTTACTTGACCTTGACCACTTGCGTGACTTCATTAAACTTCTTCCAACAATGCATACCAGTTGTCAGATTACGCTGCCTGCATTCACAGTGATGGCTATTTGCTTGCACCACATTTGCAACGTGTGATTACAAAATTGTATAGTTTTTAAATTGAACATATGAATTAAAAAGGGTTAAATAGCTGCAGTTTCAATTTTGTGCATGAGCCTTGGTGCCTAAAATTCTGTGTGGACATGTGGCTGAAAGGACAGCATTTTTGCTTTGTATATGATTATTTTTAAAACCCTGAAGTTAAGGAGATGGGTTAAAAAGGAGTTAACTGTTTAGAAATTTTGGGGAAAAAGAAACAAAGTAGAAAAAATTGAGCTGTTGCTGAGTGATTATGGTCAAGTGTTATAGAGGATGAGAGGGAAGAGATTAGACATTGAAGATAGGGATTTTTCAGCTCTCTAAGAAGAGAAAAATACAAAGCTAGTAATATATTAGTTAACTGAAAAGTCAAATACAGGACTCAATAACACCTTCAGTTTAGAGATGTTGCTTCTGAAACAGTGAGTTTAAAGTGTGGCTACTCTTGGATGTCTCAGGAAGAGATAAAAGTTGGGTGAAAAGCATAAAATAAATGCTCAAGAATTCACTGGGGAAAAAAAACTGTTTGCACATGGAACAGTTCCAAACAAGGAGCCTTTATGTCAAGCTAGTGGTAACACTTCACTGGTTTATGTGCCTGTAAAGATATTGCTGGGTAACAGAATATTGGAAAATTGAATCATCTTCATGCGTTTGTACTGAGATCTTTCCAATCTTTTGTCTGGTGTAAGATTATTTATTTTTCTTTTCTTGTCTAATAAATGTTTTATTCTTTTGTTAAAAGTTTATCAGCTGATTCCTGTGAATTTGCTTAGTAACTTACCTCCATGGTTTCTAAATACAAAATAAAAGTTAGTACCTGCCAAGCCAGGTTTCATTCTGGGATTTGACTTGTCCAATGGTAGCATCAGCTGGGATCATTGCAAAGTGGGGGCTTATCCAGGATCAAAACTCCTTGAATTTTGGTAGGATCTATGAATCCTTAAAGAAACCAACAGGGGGAATTTTACCATCCTGTCCGCCATGAAAATCAATGGGGCCAAGGGGCAGATCATGGAAAGGTCCATTGACTTTGAGCGGGATTGTCCAATTTTGGGGTGAGGGAGGCCAGAAAATCCTATCCAATATGTAGAGGCAATGGGCATCGGAACAGGGTTTGCTGTGAAGTATGTTACAGTGGTTGGGACTCAAAAATGTCTTTTGATTTTTGTAACAGTGGATAATTTGAAATCTAGGGCCTGGAAGAGATCTTTCCATGGAAGCTGGGGTTGGAGGGATGGGACTTGTTGCGCCTATCAGCACAGCATTATTGCATCATCACTGTGGGAGCACTTTGTGCTGCCATTCTCTCACTGAGCAGGGAAGAGTTTGTGCATGGATTTGTGGAGTATGGCACCATGAGTATGGCACCATGAGTATGGCACCAATTCTCTGCCTGTTGAAGTGGTGGAGGCTGCCTCGCTAAATATTTTTAAGAAGCGGGTTGATGGGTTTTTGATAAGAGAGGGGATTAAGGGTTATGGGGAGAGGGCGGGAAAGTGGAACTGAGCCACGACAGATCAGCCATGATCTTATTGAATGGCGGGGCAGGCTCGAAGGGCCAGATGGCCTACTCCTGCTCCTATTTCTTATGTTCTTATGACATCATGGAGGATTTGTATGGGTGATCAATGTGATGTTTAATTCAAGCTAGTTATTACAATGATGATTTATCTCTATTAGCGACTAGGTTCACCCGTGCCTACTAGGTGCCTTTTCCCATCCTGCCACAATGCCGAGATGTATTTCCAGAATTCAGAGCTGAGGTTGAGTTGGCCTATAGAATTCCACACCCTGTTGCCTGAGATTTTGATAGATATTCCTTGAGGGGCCAGGATCTTGAGGGTCCGGGTCTGATTTCAGACAGCCTCTTGATTCCTCTATTCTCCAGATGCTCTTTAAAATCTATCTGTTTGGCCAAGCGTGCCCAAACACCTTTTGATGTGGTTCAGTGTCAGATTTTGTTTGATTAAACTCATGTGAGAACCCCTGGGCGGAATTTCCTGGCTGCACTCACCAAAAAACCGAAGATTCCTGCCTGACTTCGATGGACCTTTACGTGGTCCATCCCCCCACCTGCCAGAATTCCAATGGTGGACAGGATGGGAGAATTCTGGCCACTATGTTTTGCTATATTAAGAAGAACTTATAAATATTTTCTTGTTGTTAATTACTAAAGCAGTAGTTTAATGACCTGTTGGTTCACTTGTGCACAGCAAACTGACTGAGATTGTGGATAAAAATAGAAGCAGTTTGGAAACTTCCAAAGGCATCATTTTGAGCCACAGTGACCATCAACTGTCACAAGCAGATTAAGGCTTCAATTCTTAACTCTCGCTGAGAAGTAGGCACCTGGCACGCAGTTATTCTTTGAGGTTTAGGTCTGATGTTGGGTTTCTGAAAGGCCATGTGCTGCAAGGCATCCCCCGCCCATACCTTCTTCAATCTTTTCTTGCAGCCTGTGGAAGTCTTTACTGCCTTCATTGCCCAATAGCCTCCTCATGTTTAACATTTGAGAGCTAGCAAAGCTTGTGAAAATGATTCTGCCCATGACAAACTGAGGTGAATTTTTACCCTAACTCCACTTGGGGCTATCCCAGCTCAGGAACACTCATTCCTCTAATAAGTGCATTCAATCAAGTTTAAATTGGTCACCTCCTGCAGATATTTTGGATCTTTTAGGTGTTTTGGATCTAAGCAAGTGAACCATTTCTCCCCTAAGGAACATAACCATCAGGAGATAGCCTTTCTAATTAGTTATCAGCTAGGCTACAGTTACTTGGCTTTTATAAGGGTCTCTTCAATAAATAACAGTCGGGATTTAGTGGACCCATTCGCCACAGGTTAAATTCCACCATTGCTGCTAAATCTCACGAGAGGGACATAACGGGAATTGTGTCGATGAGATTTCAGTTGGAGACTTTCCCCAACTCCCACCCCTCACTCTCGCCACTGACGTAATCAGGATCAGACTTGTGAAAATTAAAATAAATATGAACAGTTTTACACCATGGTGTCCAGCTCCATGGAATGTTTTCTTGCTAGCGGTTTGACATCATGCCAGCGCAATTCAATACTGGTTTTCGAAAATGAAGCCCTGTGGTGGTGACCACACCGAGGCTTCAGGTTTTCACTGCTCTTGGCTGGAGCGCTGAGGTGGGCATTGCTGGGGGAGTTAACCTCCTCCATTGCAGGGGGGAGAAGGTTTCCCCTTATATATGTTGGGGGTCAGGGGGTTAGTGGTATGTGCCAATGACAGCATGGGTGGCGGGGGGAGATTGAGTGCCCCCTGCTGCTTTTGTGGTGGGGAAGGGTTGCCCAAAAGCTTATGGGTGGGGTGCTCCGTGGCCATAGATGGATGAGACAGTTTTTTTTATCTCAGATAGGGGCACCCTTTAAAGATGACACCCTGATCTCAGTGGAGCTGGCATTGGTGGCTCGATCAGGCCCCACCCTGCCATGGCGCAAACCATGCCCCTTGAGTTTTTTTTGATAATGTCAAAAGATCTGGTGAAAAAAGCTAACTGCGTTTCTGTGGCTCTGGGCTGGCACGGTGACACAGTGGTTGGCAGTGTTGCCTCACAGCGCCAGAGATCTGGGTTTGATTCTTGGATTGGGTCATTGTGTGGAGTTTGCACATTCTCCCTGTTTTCTCTGGGTGCTCCGGATTTCTCCCACAGTCCAAAGATGTGTAGGTTAGGTGGATTGGCCGTGATAAATTGCCCCTTAGTGTCAGGGGTATTAGCTTGGGTAAATGCATGGACCTACATGGTATTGTGGGTGGTACAGATTCAATGGGTCAAATAGCCTTCTTCTGCACTATAGGGATTCTATAGAGTCAGAACCTAACATTTTGATTTGATTTTTATTGTCACATGTATTAACATACAGTGAAAAGCCTCCTTCTGCACTGTAGGGATTCTATAAAGTCAGAACCTAACATTTTGATTTGATTTATTATTGTCACATGTATTAACATACAGTGAAAAGTATTATTTCTTGTGTGCTGTACAGGCAAAACATACCATTCAGAGAAGGAAACGAGACAATGCAGAACATAGTGTTACAATTATAGCTAGGGTGTAGAGAAAGTTCAACTTAATGCAAGGTAAGTCCATTCAAAAGTCTGACAGCAGCAGGGAAGAAACTGTTCTTGAGTAGGTTGGTTTCGACTCAAGAACTTTTCTATCTTTTTCCCGAAAGAAGAAGGTGGAAGGGAGAATGTCCAGGGCGAGTGGGGTGCTTAATTATACTGGCTGCTTTCACGAGGCAGCGGGAAGTGTAGACCGAGTCAATAGATGGGAGGCTGGTTTATGTGATGGATTGGGCTACATTCACAATCTTTTGTAATTCCTTGTGGTCTTAGGCAGAGCAGGAGCATACTAAGGCGTGAAACAACCAAAAAGAATGCTTTCTGTGGTGCATCTGTAAAAGTAGTGAGAGTTATAGCCGACATGCCAAATTTCTTCTGAGAATTTTTAAAAATGCCACCAAGTTATATTTTACTAACTGATTTAAAAGTTTATTTAAGAACAGTAACATACAATACACCTCAAAGTAGAGTAAAAATAAAACACATTGCAACATTAATGACTATGGAATGACAGGAAACATAATTTTAGGTCTAATATAGTATCTGGAATTTAAAATATCCATCAAATATTTAAAGCAAATTGTTACCAAAAATCCTGAAGTAACTTAACTGTCTGACCAATCACACAACATGAGAACATAAGGACTAGGAGCAGGAGAAGACCATCTGGCCCCTCAAGCCTGCTCCGCCATTCAACAAGATCGTGGCTGATCTTTTCATGGACTCAGCTCCACTTACCCGCCCGTTCACCATAACCTTTAATTCCTGTACTGTTCAAAAATTTATCTATCATTGCATTAAAAACATTCAATCAGGTAGCCACAACTGCTTCATCGGCTAGAGAATTCCACAGGTTCACAACCCTTTGTATGAAGAAGTTCCTCCTCAACTCAATCCTAAATCTGCTCCCCCTTACTTTGAGACCAACTTCTGGTTTCACCTGCCAGTGGAAACAACTTCCCTGCTTCTATCTTATCTATTCCCTTCACAAACTTTTTTGTTTTTATAAGATCTCCCCTCATTCTTCTGAATTCCAATGAGTATAGCCAGTCTCTTCTCATAAGCCAACACCAGAATCAGCCTCGTGAATCTCCTCTGCACCCCCTCCAGTGCCAGTATATCCTTTCTCAAATAAAGAGACCAAAACTGTACACAGTACTCCAGGTGCAGCCACACCACCACCTTATACAGCTGCGACAAAACCTTGCTGTTTTTAAACTCCATCCCTCTAGCAATGAAGGACAAAATTCCATTTGCTTTCTTATTACTGTTGCATCTACAAACCAACTCCTTGCACAAGGACACCTAGATCCCTCTGCATAGCAGCATGCTGCAATTTTTTACCATTTAAATAATAGTCCATTTTGCTGTTATTCTTACCAAAATGGATGACCTCACATTTACCATCTGGCAGACCCTCGCCCACTCACTTAGACTATATCCTTTTGCAGACTTTCAGCATCCTCTGCACACGTTGCTCTGCCACTCATCTGCAAATTTTGACACACTAACAACAAACTCTTCAACTGAGGTATGCAGCTGCTCAGTCAACCTGCAAAGTACTGATTTTAGATTTCTTTTCAATGCTTCTGAGTTTCTGTGAAGAAAGCCCCTACCTTTATACCCCACTGAACTAAATTACATCATCCTTAGCAGCTATGTGTGTTGCCACTTCGTTCAAGCTCTTTCCTTTTAATTATCCTTTATCATTCACTATTATTGATCATTATTTAATTGTTGAAGATTACCTTATTATGCAAACATAAGTCAATCAATGTTTTGAACATCAACCAAATTAATTTCATTTTTCTCTGTATTTTCATGGTGATTTTTAAACTGAAACGCAGAAGTAGTTATTTCAAAGGGTTTTTTTAATGAGATAATTTGAAGACGACAGTCCTTTGTAAAAGGTGTTTAGTAACATTGTAATTCTGACTGTTCGAAGCCCATTTATCTTTCATGGTAGCTTGAACCATGGATAATGACACCAGGCTGAACTATCATTATTCGACGTCGCCACCTTTTTAACATTCCATTGGTTAGGAATAAAGCATTCAAATCATAAAAAGATAATCCCTTATTGTATCCATGTCCAAAACAGAGGGCTTTCAAAAATTCCAGTGAATTCTATGAACATTAAATAATGCCTTTAATTAAGTTCCGAGCTGTCCCTGTTTGTGTGTAAAAGGCTTTTGGATAAAGACCATTTTTCTGCAATTTATTCAGTTCGTAAAAGTAATATCCTAATTATTTGTGAATTCTATCTAACTATATTCTATCTAAATATCTCTAAATTCTGTGACAAAACTCACTCTGTAAATATATTTGACAGATTGCTTGTCAAAGCAGCTCGAAACCAGGTTCCAAAGTACCGAAGGTTCATTAACATGGTGGTTGTGTTTCAAATCTAATAATCCAGAGGCCTGGAGTAATGACCCAGGGATGCAAGTTTACATTCTCCCATGGCAGCTGGGAATTTAAATTTGGTTAATTAAATCAAAATCTGGAATAAAAGACTCAAATTAGTAATGATGGCCATGAAATTACCAGATTGTCATAAAAACCCATCTGGTTCATTAATGCCCTTCAGGGAAGAAAATCTGCTGCCCTGACTTACTGTGGCTAATACGTGACTCCCGACCCAATGCAGTTGACTTTTAACTGTCCTCTGAAATGGCAAACGAGACACTCGTTAAACGGCTATTTAACATATAATAACAGCAACACTAGATAGACTACCTAGCATCAGCCCAGACATCAGACATGACACAGGTACTTGGGAGAAATGTTGCAAAATCCGGCTCACCGACATCTAGGGACTGATGCAAAGGTTGATGCAGTTGTCCAACTGCATTATGTTCATTGAATTGTCCCGTGTAGCCAATTTCCATACTCGTTGCTTTCAGGGTACGCCCTGCACCCTGGTAGGACAGATCCACCAGGGTGGCAAAATAATGGTATGCAGTTGGGAGGGAGCTTTATTTTTCATTCTTTTGGAGTTATTGGGCATCGCTGGCAAGGTCTGCATTCATTACCCATCCCTGATTGCCATTGAGAATGTGGTGTTGAGCTGCTTTCTTAAACTGCTTCAGTCTATATGGTGTAGATACACCATATATCCTTCAGGACTCAGTCAGTAATGTGCCATTGAATCAGTCTTGGCGATTTGCATTGATGTATTCAACCTAGAATACACTCGGTGCCCTTGATACCCTCAGTGCTTCTTCCAAGTGGTGTTCAACAGGAAGAGTACTGATCCATCAGCTAAGGGAGTATGGGTAGGTGCTAATTATTGTGGTCGTAAGTGATCTGATGCCAAGAGAATTCATGAAGACTGGAGTCAATTTTGAGGACTCTCAGGATTACATTCATCCCACACAAGTGCCAAGCAATGACCATCTTCAACAAGAGAGAATCGAACCATTGCCCCTTGACATATGGTGTTGTTAAGGAAGGAGTTCCAGGATTTTGTCTCAGTGACAGTTGAAGGAACGGCAATATACCAATTACCACTCCATCAGTCTACTCTCAATCATTAGTAAAGTAATGGAAAGGACCATTAACAGTGCTATCAAGCAGAGGGGACATTCCAGGTGATGGTGTTCTCATGTATCTACTGCTTGCCCTTCTCAATGGTCATGATTTTGGGTTTGGAAGATGCTGTCTCCTGTAGATGGTACACATTGTGGATGTTCCTGTAGATGGTACACACCACTACTACTGAGCATCGGTGGTGGAATGAGTGAATATTTGTCGATGTGGTGCCAATCAAACAGGCTATTTTGTCCTCATAAAGAACAAAGAACAGTATACACAGGAACAGGCCCTTCAGCCTACCAAGTCTGTGCTGACACAGATGCCTCTCTAGTCTAATATTTTCGTGTCTCTATGTGATCCATATCCCTCTATTCCCTGCCTATTCATGTATCTAACCAGATACCTCTTGAACATTGTTGCAGAATCTGCTTCCACCACCGCTTCAGGCAGTGCATTCCAGGCATTCACCATCCTCTGTGTGAACAATTTGTCCCTTTTCTCTTTGAAACTTTCTCCCTCTCACTTTCAACCTATGCCCCCGAGTAATTGACCCTTTTACCCTGGGAAAAAGACTCTGGCTATCCACTCTTTCCAAGCCAGTCATCATCTTGTAAACCTCTAACAGGTGCACCGCCCCCCCCTCATCCTCTGTGCTCCAATGAAAACAATCCAAGTTTGTTTAACCTTTCTTCATAGTCCATATACTCCAAACCAGGCAACATCCTGGTAAATCTCTTCTGCACCCTTTCCAATGCATCAACATCCTTCTGGTAGTGTGGCTACCAGAATTGTACACAATATTCCAAATGAGGCCTAACCAAAGTCTTATACAGCTGTAACATAATTTTCCAATTCCTATACTCAATGCCCTGACTGATGAAGGCCAGCATGCCATGTGACTTCTTAACCACTTTGTCCACCTGAGTTGCCATCTTCAGGAATTGTGGATCTACATACATAAATCCCTTTGTATGCTAATATTTCAAAGGACTCTACCATTTACCGCATACTTTCCTTCGGCAGTAGATGATGTCAAACTTCTTGAGTGTTGTTGGAGCTGCGCTCATCCGAAAAAACTGAGTATATTCCATCACACTCATGACTTGTGCTTTGTAGATGGTGAACTGGCTTTGGGAAATCACGAGATGAATAATACTCAGCACAGGACTCCGATCTTCTGACCTGCTGTTGTAGCCATAGTATTTATGCTGGTCCAGTTGAGTTTCTGGTCAGTGGTAACCTCAGGATATTGATTGTGGGGGATTCAGTAATGGTAATGCCACTGGATGTCAAGGGGCAATGGTTCGATTCTCTCTTGTTGAAGATGGTCATTGCTTGGCACTTGTGTGGGATGAATGTAATCCTGAGAGTCCTCAAAATTGACTCCAGTCTTCATGAATTCTCTTGGCATCAGATCACTTATGACCACAATAATTAGCACCCACCCATACTCCCTTAGCTGATGGATCAGTACTCTTCCTGTTGAACACCACTTGGAAGAAGCACTGAGGGTATCAAGGGCACCGAGTGTATTCTAGGTTGAACACATCAATGCAAATCGCCAAGACTGATTCAATGGCACATTACTGACTGAGTCCTGAAGGACATGTGCGTGAGACTGAGGCTGTAGCAGATAGTGAGAAAGTCAGCGGCATGGTAGCACAGTGGTTAGCACTGCTGCTTCACAGCTCCAGGGACCTGGGTTCGATTCCCAGCTTGGGTCACTGTCTGTGTGCAGTTTGCACATTCCCCTCGTGTCTGCATGGGTTTTATTTGGGTGCTCCGGTTTCCTCCCACAGTCTAAAGATATGCGGGTTAGGCTGATTGGCCATGCTAAAATTGCTCCTTAGTGTCCTGAGATGCGTAGGTTCGAGGGAGTAGTGGGTAAAATATGTCGGGATATGGGGGTAGGGCCTGGGTGGGATTGTGGTTGATGCAGACTCGATAGGCCGAATGGCCTCTTTCTGTACTGTAGGGTTTCTATGTTTCAATGATTCAACAAGAGGAAAAGACCAGCTCGACCTCACCCTCACCAATCTACCTGCTCCAGATGCATCTGTCTACGAAAGTATTGATAGGACGGACCAACTTGCAGTTCTTGTGGGGGCCAAGTCCCACCATCAGTGAGAACACTATCAATCAAATTGTGTGGCACTACTACCATGTTAAATGGGATAGATTCAAAACCAATATAGCAACTGAAAACTGAACATCCATGAGGAACTATGGGTCATTGGCAGCAGAACTGTATTCAGAGTTGTCAGAAAATTGTAGTTAGCTGCATGGCCCTGTATATCCCTCACTTCACCATTACCATCAGCCAAGAGATCAGTCTTGCTTTGATGATTAATATAGAAGAATATGCCAGGAATAGCACCAAGAAAAACTAAAAAATAATATGCTACTTGAAGCTACAAACAAGGCTGTGTCCATGCTAAATAATGGAAACGGTGTATGATGGTGTTGAATTAATAATTTATTTGGCCTCTGCTGAGGTCCCCACTAGTAAAGATGCCAGTCTTCAGCCAATTTGATTAATTCCAAATGATATCAACAAATGACTGTACCTCTGGCAATATTCTCACTGTAGTATTGAAGACTGCACCCATATTTGAGCTGTTCCAGTGTAACAATGGCACTTATGTACAGCGGGCTTTGGCCCAAAACATGGATAAAAGATTTGAATTCCAGAGATGAGGTAAGAGTCCTCTTGCTATCAAGGCAGCATTTGACTCTGCGCGGAACAAACAGCTCTAGCACAATTCAAGTCAGTAGGAATCAAAGGGAAAACTCTGCATGGGTTGGAATTACACCTAGCAGTAAGGAAGATGGTTGCCATTGAGAAGGCCAATCATCGCAGCCCCAGGGCTTCACTGCAGGAATCCCTCAGGATGGTGAACGAGGCATCCTCAGCTGCTTACATACAAACATATAAATTAGGAGCAGGAGTAGGCCACTTGGCCCTTTGAACCTGCTCTGCCTTTCTAGAAGATCTGGGCTAATGTAATTGTAATCTCAACCCCACATTCCTACTTGCTCCTAATAACCTTAACCCCTTGTTTATCAAGAATCTTGTTAGATATGCCCTAAAAAGATTCAAAGATTCTGTTTCCACTTTTGAGGAAGAGAGTTCCAGAGACTCTCAATCGTCTGAGGGAAAAAAATTATCTTCATCTCCTTCTTAAATTAGCAACCCCTCATTATGAAACAGTGACTCCCGAGTTCAAGGTTCTCCCACAAGAGGAAACATCTGTTCCACATCCACCCTTTAATACCTCACACGTTTTTAAAAGCTTTGATACTCCTCTAAGCTCCAGTCAATACAATTCTAGCCTCTCCAATATTTCCTCTAAAGACAACTCTCTCAATCTTGGTATTACTCTAGTAAATTCTCTCTGAACTGCTTATAATGCATTTACATTTTTTCTCAGATAAAGAGACCAGTACTGTATATAATACTCCAATGCCCTGTATAACAGAAGCAAAAGCTTCACATTTTTATAATCAATTCTCCTCCCAATAAAGAACATTTTATAAGCTTTCCTAATGACTTGCTTTGCCTATATATTAATCTTCTGTGATTTATGTGCTCAGACACCCAGATTCTCTCTGCACATCAGAGCTCTGCAATCTCTCACCATTTAGATAGTAAGTTTCGTATTCTTCCTGCTGAAATGGACAATTTCACGTTTGCCCATATTATACTCAATTTGCCAGATTTTTGGCCATTCACTTAACCTAACTAAGTTCCTATGTAGCCTCTTTACTATGACTATGTAGTCTTCTTCACAATTTACCTTCCTACACATCATTGTGTCTTCAGCAAATGTAACTACCAAAACTTGAGACTCTTCACCCACATCATTCATATAATTTGTAAAACGTTGAGGCCTAGCACTGTTCCCTGTGGCACATCACTCATCACGTCAATAACCTTCCCTTCATCTTAAGGTCAGAAATGGAGATCTTCCCTGATGATTCCATAATTCAGTTCCATTTACAAATACTCAGATATTGAAGTCAAATATGTCCCCATGCAGCAGGACCTTGATAACATTCAGGCTTGCATTGATAAGTAGCAAGAAATATTCACACCACTCAAGTATCAAACAATGACCATCTCCAGCTCGAGAAAATCTAGTTTGACATTCAGTGGCTTTACCATAACTGAATGCCCCACTATCAACATTCTGGCTGTCAACTTGGACCATAAATACTCTGGCTATAAGAGCAGATCAGAGATATTTTTTGATAAGTAACTCACCTTCTGACACGATCCTTGAGTATGCTGACTGTTTTTCCGAGGTAGCCAGAAACGTAGACAGAGTCAATGGGTGGGAGGTTGGGTTGCATGATGGATTGGGCTACATTCACAACCTTTTGTAGTTCCTTATGGTCTTGGTCAGAGCAGGAGCCATACCAAGGAGTGATACAACCGGAAAGAATGCTCAGTGTGAAAGTGATTTTTCAGGCACGTATGGACATTAACTTCACAAAAGGGTTCTGATTGAAACACCGGGCCCGCAGTAAAATATTAAATGAGAAGTGTATTTGTTTTCAATTCCTTTGGAGGACCCAGAACAGTTTGGCTTTGGACATACTTCCAGTGCCATTTCAGCGAATTGCATTGCACTGCAGAATTCGGTTTTGTAGTCATAGAGATCATAGAAACTCTACAGTGCAGAAAGAGGCCATTTGGCCCATCGAGTCTGCACTGACCACAATCCCACCCAGGCTCTACCCCCTTATCTCTACATATTTACCTGCTAATCCCTCTAACCTATGTATAGCAGGACACTAAAGGGCAATTTTAGCATGGCCAATCAACCTAACTCACACATTCTTGGACTGTGGGAGGAAACTGGAGCACCCGGAGGAAACCCACGCAGACATGAGGAAAATGTGCAAATTCTACACAGACAGTGACACAAGCAGAGAATCCATTCCTGGTCCCTGGAGCTGTGAAGCAGCAGTGTTAACCACTGTGCTACCGTATGTAATTTTATTTTGAGCATGGGAAACATGCAAAATGCATATCAATTTCTAATCCAGTAGAAATTTCTGCAGGTTTTTTTAAAGCATCGTAGAATATGATAGCTGTTGTTTAGCTGCCACAGATTTCTATGATAGTGGATAAAAATATCCTGTCTTCATTAATAAAGGTGATTTAAGGACGAGTCAATGGACACTCTTTCAGTGGTCATTGTTGCCTCTTCATCTGGGCTGTGAATAAAATGAAAAGATTGCCTTCAGCCTGAGAGACATTAAATTCTGTACAATAGAACATTTTAACAGCCATCTGTCAGGCTTTTCTGCTTATTCATGAAATCTGTCTCTTCTTCTCTCATACCCTGCAAGAAACTCAGATGTAATTAGGCTACGAAGAATAAAAATCATCGACATTTGTTAGGCATTAGAAGTGTTCTTATTTAACAGAAAAAAATCAATATTGTTTGAAAATTTGAGATACAAGGTATGTCTTAGACATTAACCAGTTTATCATTCTTGGATGATCTAGGGAGCAAGTACGGTTATTTGATTGACTTACCATTCAGTTGTCATCACCCTGATTAACTGAGATAATATACCCCGAGTGAGGTAAGAAGTGGCAAACTAGGATGTAAAAAAGAGCAATAATCAGACATAGCTATCATTTATTCTGTAGAAAAGAAAATACATGAATTAAAGTCTGGTGAGGCGTCACATAAATCACTAAAGGTTATGCAATGGGACATTTTGTAAAAAGCTGTAATATTTTTGAGCAATTTCTTTGCACTGTCAAATGAAATTTGTGGTTGATATTTGTGGCAGTGATTCACCAGGGTGAGGAGTAAGAGCATCGACAGCTAAACAGCGTCACCAGTAAAACTCTTTCAGTAGGACTAGGGGGCACAGCCTCAAGATAAAGGGGAGGCGGTTTAGAACGGAGTTGAGGAGGAACTTCTTCACTCAAAGGGTGGTGAATCTCTGGAATTCTCTGCCCGTTGAAGTGGTGGAGGCTGCCTCGCTAAATATTTTTAAGAAGCGGGTTGATGGGTTCTTGATAAGAGAGGGGATTAAGGGTTATGGGGAGAGGGCGGGAAAGTGGAACTGAGCCACAACAGATCAGCCATGATCTTATTGAATGGCGGGGCAGGCTCGAAGGGCTAGATGGCCTACTCCTGCTCCTATTTCTTATGTTCTTATGTTCTTATGTTCTATGGAACTTTTAGTCGTTCATTCATTTATTCAAGGGGTGTGAGCTTCACTGGCTAGGCCAACATTCATTGCACATCCCTAATTGCCTTTGAGAAAGTGGTGCTGACTTGCCTTTTTGAACCACTGCAGAAGTCAGAAAATCAACTTATACAAAAAGACAGATAACCTTAAAAGGTACGGAAGGGATTTTTGAATTGACAGTGTTTCCTGCCCATATCCCAAAGAGCATATACTGACCAATTCTGACTGCCTGTAACCAGTTAATGTCAGGCAAGTGTTAATTGGCTTAGGGCATGGCTTCTGCCTCTGTCTGAGGAGGAAGTCCTGTCTTAGAGAGCTGCTGGCTGACAGCTCTGTAGTCCCAGCAGCATCAGATTCGAGTCGTGGCCACTGCTGGGACTACAGCCTGTCCACGAAGAAGAGGAGATAATGGAGGTTGCACTGAAGGGAACTCTAGGGGATCAATGGGACCTAACTGACTGGCCCCAACAGGGAGAGTGAAGAATTGGGAGATTGGATTTGAAAGGCCAAGAGAAATGTTTAAAACTATCATATTCTATGATGCTTTAAAATATTTAATGGGGGTGTTATGCCTTGGGGAGGTGTGAATTTGCTGGGCACAGTTGTCTCATCAATGATGCTGCCTCATTGCTGGCCCACATGGCTAAAGCCTCCAGGCTATTAACTTTGCATGTGTCTCTCTGTGCCATGGATAAAATAGCAATGAGTTAGTACAAGGTATTTACGTATCTATTAATTTGCCCCTTATTGATCCAAAGGTGACCTGATGCCTCCATAGCCGTATAAAGTAGCAGATAGTTTGGAGCAAGTGGGTAGGTGGTAGGCAGGCCACGTGCTATATTATTCAAGCCTCTTGCCATATATTGAGCTACACCATATATTCAAACTGCGCTGATGGCTCACCCAGATGTGACCTTGTCGTGGGGATCTCCCCAGGGACAAAAGGTGAATGTAACTCCCGGGGGAGAAGGACAAGGTCAGGCTCTGATCAGCAGAGAAGGGAGGGATGGAGCCGATAGATGGGGTGAATGCTGGTTCCAATTGAGGGGAGTGGGGGTGGAGTGGGTAGATGGGATGAATACTGGCTCTGGTCTTGGGGGTGGGTGATGTTGGATAACCCCTGAGACCTCCGTGCTGGGCTAGGGTCGAGGTTTATTCATGTTCTTATTGGAATGCCCTTCAAACATAGTACCTCAGTCTTAGTGTTGCCAAGCTTTGCTGGTGTGTTGAGACCCCTACCTCTGCATGATAATGTGAAACACACCCAGCTGCTTTTTTGAGGCAGTGTGTGTTTTTTTCTCACTGGAATCAACACTTTGCCAGTTTTTGATAAGATTCCCCTAAATATGTCTGGAAGCACAACAATAAAGGATTGATATGGGTGGATTTTTTTAAAAAGGCTAATTCAGTTCTCTTAAATTTTCCTAAAGTGTTTTGAAAGCTGCAAGAGAGTGAAACAAGCTGACATTGATGGAAAATGTCAGAGTTTGCTTCCTTTTGAAATGCAGTGGAACCATAAGACATGATTAGCTTATATACTTTATCAGATAAATTATGGGCACAATCTTACCAAAAAAACTCTGAGTGCCACACTACTGTGAAAAAATGAGAAATTTGCATGAGCTAAAAATGGAATCTTACTTCAATCCATCAAAAAAAATGAAGCCAAGTCTGTTTCTCGCCAGCAGGGAAGGGAGTGGGGCCTAAGCTGACCAAAGGCTGGCAAATAGCAGCAGAGGGTGCTACTGTGCATGATCACGAGATCTGTGAGCACAGAGGTCTGTCATTTACAGCCTCCCTAGCTATAGCTGGCCTTCATGGCTGATACACACACACTTGCCCCCCCAACCACCTGGACTAATCACCATCACCACATGGGCCATCCAATGCCACCACCCCCCAACACAAGCCTTCCAGCCCCACCATCACCACCTGGGGTTCCATCCCTCCCTCACTTGTAATATTTAAATTCTATTTTCAATGGAATTTAAATGTTGAGATCAGCCTCGCACCTCACTGATCTCGCCAGATATCTGGTGCTGGTAAATCGCAAGAATCAGAAAACAAAGCATAAATATCGACACAAAAAGTGATTTGATGCTTTATCTGGTCAGCTTGGTCTGCTGCTAGAACGTATAACCAGCACAGGTTGGCTGCTTATTGGGTGATTGTATGTATGATTTCTTGTAACGTCTTTGTTGACACAGCAGTACAATGGTTAGCATTGCTAACTCACTGCATCAGTGACCTAGATTTCATTCCGGCCTTGCATAACTGTACAATGTTTGCACATTCTCCTGGTGTGGGTTTCCTTGGGTGCTCTGGTGTCCCACACAGTCCAAAAATGTGCAGGTTAGGTGGATTGGCCAAAGTAAATTGCTCCTTGCTGTCCCAAGATGCGTACGTTAAATGGATTCACCATGATAAATGTGCAGGGTCATGGGGATAGCGCAGAGGAACGGGCCTGGGTAGGATATTCTTCTGGTGAGTTGATGCAGACTTGATGGGTCAGATCACCTCTTTCTGCACTGTAGAATTCTATGGTTCCATTCGTGACTAACAGATGCATCTTTATTGGGTATGTTTTAATGAATGTATTGCATTGTCCAAACACAGTAATGATATCTGTATTTAATTTGAGCTTTTGAGTGTTGTCCCATTAATTCTTGTAATTCTGTTGAGTAACCTGTTAGGAGTAGAAGGTTGCATCATACACTCTATTGTGTTACATCTTTAAAATATTCAGTTAGAATGTCACTTATAAATGAATTATTTTGATTTCTCTTGCTATTTTTGCAAATGTTTGTTTATCATTAAGTAGATGTTTAGCTCATTAAAGCTTCTACAGTTTGTAAAGAACGTAGCATATTCTTAGGTGGGTCATAAGGCAGGAAAGGTTCGAGATTACACTATAAAAAGTCAATACAAAGCTTGAGGAGTTTGTCAGATTTATCTTCAAGCTGTGTTACTACCTTAGAGTTTTTTAACCTGTATAATGCATATAAACCTGAGCATTTTTAACTGTTTGTCAAGGATGCTTTACTTGTTTTCATTTTATGCTTTTAGAAGCAAGGGTATTGGACGTTGGTCTCATTTGTCTACCTGACACAGATGCATTTGGTCAAGATAATATTGAAAGGAGTGACAAATTCACAGTCCTCAAGAAGACAAATTCCACCTTCACACTGAAGGATACCCTCCATTGTGTTATGAGACACTACCACCATCCCCATACTAAATGGGATAGAATCAGTATAGATCTAGCAGCTCAAAACTGGGCATCCATTAGGTGCTGTGGGCCGCCAGCAGTGGCAGAGTTGTATTCAACCACAATCAGTAACTTCATGGCCTAGCATATCACCCAATCTACAATTACCACCAAAGGAATGGTTGAATGGAGACTGCAGGAGGTCATACCATACCAGGCATATCTAAAAATGAGGTGTCACTTTGGTGAAGTTACCACACAGGTCTACTTAGAGTCATAGAGGTTTACAGCATGGAAACAGACCCTTCGGCCCAACTTGTCCATGCCACCCTTTTTTTTAAACCCCTAAACTAATCCCAATTGCCCACATTTGGCCCATATCTCTCTTTACCCATCTTACCCATGTAACTGTCTAAATGCTTTTCAAGAGACACCTCAAATACTACCTCTGGCAGCCTGTTCCTGACACTCACCATCCTCTGTGTGAAAAAATTGCCCCTTTAGACACTTTTGCATCTCTCACTCTTCATCTTAAACCTATGCCCTCTAGTTTTAGATTCCCCTACTTTGGGAAAAGATATTGACTATTAAGCTGATCTGTGTCCTTCATTATTTCATAGTTTTCTAAAAGATCACCCCTTAGCTTCCTATGCTCCAGAGGAAAAAGTCCCAGTCTATCCAGCCTCTCCTTATAACTCAAATCATCAAGTCCGTGAAGCACCCTAGTAAATTTTTTCTGCACTCTTTCCAGTTTAATAATATCCTTTCTATAATAGGGTGACCAGAACCGTACACAGTATTCTAAGTGTGGCTTTACCAATGTCTTGTACAACTTCAACAACATGTCCCAACTCCTGTATTCAATGTTCTGACTGATGAAACCAAGCATGTTGAAGGTCCTCTTCACCACTCTGTCCAACTGTGGCTCCACTTCCAAGGATTTATGAACATGTACCCTTAGATCTCTTTGTTCTGTAACTCTCTCCAATGCCCTACTATTAACTGAATAAGTCCTGTCCTGGTTCAATCTACCAAAATGCATCACCTCGCATTTATCTAAATTAAACTCCATCTGCCATTTGTTAGCCCACTGGCCCAATTGATCAAGATCCTGTTGCAATCGGAGATAACTTTCTTCACTGTCCACTATGCCACCAATCTTGGTATCAGCAGCAAACTTAGTAACCATGCCTCCTATATTCTCATCCAAATCATTAATATAAATGACAAATAACAGAGGACCCAGCACTGATCCCTGAGGCACGCTGCTGGTCACAGGCCTCTAGTTTGAAAAACAACCTTCTGGCTTCTGTCAAGAAGCCAATTTTGTATCCATTTAGATACTTCAGCCTGGATCCCATGAGATTTAATCTTATGCAACAACCTGCCATGCGGTGCCTTGCTAAAGTCCATGTAGACAACATCAACTGCACTGCCCTAATCTATCTTCTTGGTTACCCTTCAAATAACTCAATCAAATTTGTGATACTTGCATGACCAACAATGGAAACAGCACGCAGTAGATAGAACTAAGCAAGTTCACAACCAATTGATCAGATAAAGCTCTGTTGTCCTGCCATATCAAGTCATTAAATAACTCACTGGAGGAGGAGCCCCACAAATATCCCCATCTGCAATGATGGGAGTGCCCAACACGTCATTGCAAAATATAAGGCTGAAGCATTTGTAACCATCTTGGCCTTCTTCTGAGGTACCAAACATCACAGATGTCCATCTTCAGTCAATCTAATTCACTCCATGTATTATTGAGAAAAGTCTGTATGACTCTATGACTGATATCTATATGATGTTTGCCCAGATATGTCCTATCACAAAAAGCAAAGGAAATACAACCTAGCCAATTACCATTCCTTCTGTCTTCGGTTGACCTCTGTAAAATGATGGAAAGAGTCATCAGCAGTGCTATCAAGAGGCATGTATTGAGCCATAATCTGCTCACTGACACTCAGTTTTGTTTTGCCAAGGCCATTGACTTTTGACTTCATTACAGCCTTAGACTAATAATGAACACAAGAGCTGAAGTCAAGGGGGGAGGTGGGCATCACTGCCCTTGACATCAAACCAATATTAAACTTCATGTGGTATCAAGGAGCCCAAGCAATACTGACATCAATGAAAATTGAGGGAAAGCATTCCACTGGCTGGTGTCATATCTAGCACAAAGGAAAATGGTTGTGGTTATTGGTGTACAATCACCTCAGTCCGTGGCCATTGCTTCAAGAGTTCCTTAGGATAATAATGTTCTGGATCTTACCAGAACATTTCACGTGTTTCATCAATGACCTTCCCCCCTATCATTATGTCAGAAGTGGGAATGTTAGCAGATGATTACAGTGTTTTACAGCTTCTCAGACGTTGAAGGAATCAAAAAGACCTGGACAACATTCAGGCTTGGGCTGATAAGTGGAAAAGTCACAGAATTTAGAATTATTACAACACCAAAGTGATGTCACTAGACTAGTAATCCAGAGACCCAGGCTTATGCTCTGGGGAAATAGGTTCAAATCCCATCTCAGTAGCTGGGGGAGTTTGCGTTCAACTATTAAATCTGGAATAGAAAGCAAGTCTCAGTGTTGGTAACGATGAGACCCATCATTGATTGTCATAAAATGTCATCCAGTTCATTAATGTCCTTTAAGGAAGGAAATCTACCATCCTTACCTGGCTGGCCTTAATGTGACTTGAAATCCATTGTCATGCAATTAATTCTTAACTGAGATTTGAAAAGGCCTAGCTTTGAAATGGGTAGGACTCTTAGCAGTGTTGAGGAGCAGAAGGACCTTGGGGTCCGGGTCCATAGGACTCTTAAATCGGCCTCGCAGGTGGAGGATGTGGTCAAGAAAGCGTATGGTGTACTGGCCCTCATTAATCGAGGGATTGAGTTGAGGAGTCGGGAGGTAATTCTGCAACTTTATAAGACCCTTGTCAGACCCCGCTTGGAGTACTGTGCGCAGTTCTGGTTGCCTCACTATAGGAAGGATGTGGAAGCTATTGAGAGGGTGCAGAGGAGATTTACAAGGAAGTTGCCTGGATTGGGAGGCATGCCTTATGAAGATAGGGTGAGGGAGATACGACTCTTCTCCCTGGAGAGACGAAGATTGCGAGGTGATCTGATAGAGGTTTATAAGATGTTGAGAGGAATAGATAAGGTGGATTCTCGGAGGCTATTTCCCAGGGCTGAAATGGTCGCTACGAGACGACACAGCTTTAAGGTGCTGGGGAGCAGGTACAGAGGAGATGTCAGAGGGTGGCAAGTGAGTGGGATAGGCTGCCGTTGGTGGTGGTAGAGGTGAACTCGCTGGGGTCTTTTAAGAGACTTCTGGACGAGTACATGGGATTTAATGGGATGGAGAGTTATAGATAGGCCTGGTAGATATGGATATGATCGGCACAACTTGTGGGCCGAAGGGCCTGTTTGTGCTGTAGTGTTCTATGTTCGATGTTCTAAAACACTCAGTTCAAGGGCAATTAGGAATGGGCAACAAATGCTGGCCTTGCCAACAATGCCCATATCTCAGAGAAGAATAAAGAAAATAAATTTGACCAATCATGTCTGCATGAGCTCTCTAATTCACCTGTGCCATCTATGCCATTGTCCTGTTTTCTACCATTGCTCAGCACGTTCTTCCTTTTCATAAAACCATCTAATTTCCTTTCAAAAACTTTGATTGCTTCCACCAAACTCTCAGGCAGGTATTACCGACCTTGGCCACTCATTGTGCTAAAATATTTTCTCTCACTTTTGCCAATTACTTTAAATCTGTGCCCTCTTGCTCTCGATACTTAAATGAATGGGAACAATTTCTCCCTATCGACTCTGTCCAGACCCTTCGTGATTTTGAATATCTCCATCAACTCTAGCACTCATGCCACAAAAGTGCCGGGCAATAACCATCACCAACAAGAATGATAACCATCTCTCCCAAGAGATTATCATTCTGAATCCTCTACAATCAATGCCCTGGGGGTTATGCTGTTAGCCAGAAACTGAACTGGACAAGTCATGTAAATACTACAAGAGAAATTCAGAGGCTTTAAATTTTGCAGAGAGTAACTCACTTCCCAATTCCCAAAAATCTGTCCATCATCTGCAAGGCACAAATGTGATGCCTGGATGAGTGCAGCTCCCACAACACTTCAGAGACTTGACACCTTCCAGGACAAAGGAGGTTGCATCATTTGCACCCCCTCACTAATTTAAATGTTAATTCACTCCACCACCAAGGCACACTGGCAGCAGTGTGTACAATAGATAAAACATACAGCAGCAACTTGCTAATATTCTTTCGACAGCACCTCCCGAACTTGCCACCTCTTCTGCCTCCCAAATAAGGGCAACAGAGGCATGGAAGCACCTTTGCTTGCACCTTCTCCCCCTAGCCAGGAAAAACCCTTGAAACTAAATCACTGTTCCTTCATTGTCATTGGGTCAAAATCTTGGACCTCCCTTCCTTACAGCACTGTGGGAGTTCCTGCACCAGATGGACTGTAGTGGCTCAAGAAGGCAGTTCAGCACCAGCTTTTCAAGGGCATTTAGGAATGAGCAATAAATGATTTGCCTGCAATACCCACATCCCGTGATAAAATAAATGAGGACAAGTGGTACAGAGATAGAAAAGGAGAAAGGCAGATTTCTGGATTCAAGTAACAAGCTAACAAGCAATGATCCCAAAGAATATCATGTTCTACAAATCTCAAAATGGTGTGGCAGGTATTACGCATCAAAGCATCTGGAGAGAAGTATATTCCTCAAATTTCCTCATTTTCCAATTGATACAACAACAAAAATAATCTGCGTGTGCCTGCTTTTAATCTTCTGCTCAGGGTTTGATTTACCAGAGTCGATGTCATTACATTCATTCTGTTCAGTTATCACACCATTAAAATATCATTTGATATGCCTATATCTGAGTTTCAGAACTCAATTTCCAATTCAGTGAGAATCTCAGAAGAGCCCTAACCTCATTTAGGGTTCCTGTCCTTGAGTGTCAGTTAAAGTCAAGACAGAAATTCCAATACTGGTTGATACAGAAATAATGTCCATAGTAACAGGTGGCACCAGTAATGCCACATCAGTTTTGACTATTACCAAAAAAGGCTTTTTCAGATTGGTTTGTTACTGTAACAATCTCTCTTTATTTGCAGAAGACTAATTTCATATATTGTTTATCCACAATAATAAATGATGAAGCAGTCAGCATAATTAAGGACGCCACGCACCCCAGACATTCTCTCTTCCACTTTCTTCCTTCGGGAAAAAGACACAGAAGTCTGAGGTCATGTACTAACTGATTCAAGAACAGCTTCTTCTCTGCTGCTGTCAGACTTTTGAATGGGCATATCTTGCATAAAGTTGATCTTTCTCTGCACCCTAGCTATGACTGAAACATTACGTCCTGCACTCTCTCGTTTCCTTCTCTACGAACGGTATGTTTTGTCTGTATAGCACGCAAGAAACAATACTTTACACTCTATGTTAATACATGTGACAATAATAAATCAAATCAAATCAAATCAAAGAGTTTCTATGAGGTAGCCAAGAAATTAAACTAGTATGGAGGATATAAACATAGGAGAAATGATGTTTGACAGTAGCTCTGTAGTAAAACAGGAGGAAAATATTTGGCAGATCCTGCTTCAATTAGTCTTTTTAATGTCAGTTGGTAAATGTTTGTGTTGGTGGAATGCTCTCCCTTCGTTTTTGTTCTTCGCTCTTCAGTCAAGCTGAAAAATCGGGAGACTTGAAAGCATTTGGGAATTGAATTTGTGTGGCATTCTACAGCATTCACAGTTGGCTGAAAGAAGAGGTTCAAGCAACAATCACCTGTGCAAACACTCTATGAATAAAGCTCCCAGAGCAGCTTAAGGCTGCTTCCATTCTGGCTGCAATGAACAATGCCATAATTTGGAGTTAAGGGAGCAAATAATATGATCTCTTTAATTATTGACAGCGTAACTGCAACACACTACGAATTGTTGTTTCCAATCCTTGTTGGTGTCCTTCAATGACAGAAATGTCCTGAGGATTCACAACACTAAACACTAAGGAAGTCAATTTTGGAGTGATTGATTTTTTTTAAAAACAAAGAAACATAGAAACTGGAAGCAGGATTAGGCCATTCAGCCCTTTGAACCTGTTCTGCCATTCATTTTGATCATGACTGATCATCTAATTCAATATCCTGATTCCCCCTGCCCCCCAGATCCCTGAATCCCTTTAGCCCCAAGAGTTATATCTAATTTCTTCTTGAAATCAGACAACGTTTTGGTCACAACTACTTTCTGTGGTACTGAATTCCACTCATTCACGCCTCTCTGGATAAAGAAATTTCTCTTCACCTCAGTTCTAAAATATTTACCCCTTATCCTCAAACTATGACCCCTAGTTTTGGATCCTCCCACCATTGGGTACATTCTTTCTGAAACTACCTGTTCTAACCCTGTTAGATTTTTTAAAATTTCTATGAGATCCCCCCTCACTCTTCAAAACTCCAGTGAATATAATCCTAATGACTTAGCCTCTCCTCATATGACAGATCTGTCATTTCAGGAATCAGCCTGGTAAACCTTTGCTGTACTTTCTCTATAGCAAGAACATCCTTCCTCTAATAAGGACATTAAAACTGCACCCAACACTCCAGATGTGGCCTCACCAACATTTTAAACAATTGCAGCAAAACATCCCTATTCCTATACTCAAATCCTCTTGCTATGAAGGCCAACATATCATTTGCCTTCTTTACTGCCTGCTGTACCTGCGCACTTACTTTCAATGACTGATGCACAAGGACACCAAGGTCTCGTTGAGTATCCACCTCTCTCAATTTACACCCATTTAGGTAATAACCTATCTTCCTATTATTACTAACAAAGTGGAGAATTTCACATTTATCCATATTGTACTGCATCTTCTATGCATATGCCCACACAGTCAGCCTATCCAAATCATGCCGAAACATCTCTGCATCCTCCTTACAGCTCACCCTCCCCCCCAACTTTGTATTTATTTTTGAAAGACAGTTGTGATTTGTTTTCAGAGCTACATTGAGACATCATAAAGGATGATTATTTTGACTTGCTATGGAGCAATCCACCAGTAGACAGTCGTGTTGCCACAGCAGCTGTACATTCAAGGAAATTCAAGGACACCAAGATTGGTGGAACGGCAAATTGTGCGGAGGGTGCGGAGAGTCTGCAGAAGGATCTAGATAGGCTGGGCGAATGGGCCAGGAAATGGCAAATGGAATTTAATGTTGGCAAGTGCGAGGTGGTCCACTTTGGTAGGAAGAATGGTAGGAAGGGTTATTACTTAAGTGGCGAAAAACTGCAGCAGGCGACGGTGCAGAGGGACCTCGGGGTCCTTGTGCATGAGTTGCAAAAACCCAGCTTGCAGGTGCAGCAGGTGGTCAGGAAGGTGAATGGGATGCTGGCCTTCATAGCGAGGGGGATTGAATATAAAAGTAGGGAGGTCTTGCTGCGGCTGTATAGGGCATTGGTGAGGCCGCAGCTGGAGTACTGTGTGCAGTTTTGGTCGCCGTACTTACGCAAAGATATTTTAGAACATAGAACAAGAACATTACAGCGCGGAACAGGCCCTTCGGCCCACAATGTTGCGCCGACCAGTCTTATTTTTAAAAAAAAACATTGACCCACTAATCTAAACCAATCCCTTTTCGTCCATAAACCTATCCACCAATCTCTTAAACGCCCCCAAACTAGGTGCATTTACAACTGCAGCAGGCAGGGCATTCCAGTCCCTCACCACCCTCTGTGTAAAGAACCTGCCCCTGACATCCGTCCTATAACTACCCCCCCTTAATTTAAAGCCATGCCCCCTTGTGCTAGATTTCTCCATCCGAGGAAACAGGCTATCACCATCCACCCTATCTAAACCTCTAATCATCTTATATGTTTCTATAAGATCCCCTCTTAGCCGCCTTCTTTCCAGTGAAAACAACCCCAAATCCCTCAGTCTCTCCTCATAGGACCTCCCCTGCATACCAGGCAACATCCTGGTAAACCTCCTCTGCACCCTCTCCAAAGCCTCCACATCCTTCCTGTAATGTGGGGACCAGAACTGCACACAGTACTCCAAGTGCGGCCGCACCAGAGTTGTGTACAGTTGCAACATGACGCTGCGACTCCTAAATTCAATCCCCCTACCAATAAACGCCAAGACACCGTACGCCTTCTTAACAACCTTATCTACTTGATTCCCAACTTTCAGGGATCTATGTACACATACACCTAGATCCCTCTGCTCCTCCACTCTATTCAAAGTCCTCCCGTTAGCCCTATACTCAACACATCTGTTATTCCTACCGAAATGGATTACCTCACACTTCTCCGCATTAAACTCCATCCGCCACCTCGCGGCCCAGCTCTGCAACCTGTCCAAGTCACCCTGCAAACTTCGACACCCTTCCTCACAATCTACCACACCTCCGACTTTGGTGTCATCAGCAAACTTACTAATCCACCCAACTATACCCTCATCCAGATCATTAATAAAGATTACAAACAGCAGTGGCCCCAAAACAGATCCCTGAGGCACACCACTCATAACCGCACTCCATGATGAATAATTACCATCAACCACCACCCTCTGTCTCCTATCTGCTAACCAATTCCTGATCCAAGTACCTAAATTACCACCAATCCCATACATCTGCATTTTCTGCAGAAGCATACCATGGTGAACCTTATCAAACGCCTTACTAAAATCCATATATACGACATCTACTGCCTTACCCCTATCCACCTCTTTGGTCACCTTCTCAAAGAACTCAATAAGGTTAGTAAGGCACGACCTTCCCGCTACAAAACCATGCTGACTATCTCTAATCAATTCATTACTCTCCAAATAACTATAAATCCTATCCCTAATAATTCTTTCTAAAACCTTGCCCACTACAGAAGTAAGACTCACTGGTCTGTAATTCCCAGGGGAGTCTCTGCTCCCCTTCTTAAACAATGGGACAACATTCGCTGTCCTCCAATCTTCCGGTACTATACCAGAGACCAACGACGACCTGAAGATCAGAGCCAGTGGCTCTGCAATCACCTCTCTTGCCTCCCAGAGAATCCTAGGGTAAATCCCGTCCGGACCAGGGGACTTATCTATTTTCAACCCATCTAGAATATCCAAAACATCCTCTGTATCAACTACAATACTTTCTATTTTACACCCCTTCACCCCAGTGACCTCCTCAGCTACATTCATATCATCCTGCGTGAACACCGAAGAGAAATAATGGTTCAATGCCTCTCCAATCTCTTCCGGTTCCACACACAACTTCCCCCTACTGTCTGTAACTGGCCCTAATCTTGCCCTAACCAACCTTCTGTTCTTGACATACCTATAGAACGCCTTAGGATTCTCCTTAATCCTATCAGCCAAAGTCATCTCATGCCCTCTTCTAGCCCTTCTTAACTCCCTCTTCAACTCCCTCCTAGCCAATCTAAAGCTTTCTACTGCACTACCCGAGCCCTCAAGCCTCATCCGAACATAGGCCTCCTTCTTCTTCCTAACCAACAAATCAACTTTTTTTGTGCACCACGGTTCCCTAGCCCTACCAATTCCTCCTTGCCTGACAGGGACATACCTATCACAGACCCACAGTAGCTGCTCCTTGAAAAAACTCCACATTTCAGACGTTCCTAGTCCCTGTAATCTCCTAGTCCAATCAATGCTTCCTAATTCTCTCCTAATGGCCTCATAATTACCCTTCCCCCAGCTAAAACTACTGACCCGAGGTTCATGCCTATCCCTTTCCATCACTAAGGTGAACGTAACCGAATTGTGGTCACTATCACCAAAAAGCACACCAACTTCCAAGTCTAGCACCTGGTCCGGCTCATTTCCCAGCACCAAGTCCAATATAGCCTCACCTCTAGTTGGCCTATCTACATATTGAGTCAAAAAACCTTCCTGCACACTCTGAACAAAAACTGACCCCTCTATCGAGCTAGAGCTATAACAATTCCAATCAATGTTAGTAAAGTTAAAATCCCCCATAACAATTACCCTATTACTTTCACTCCTAACCAGGATTGTCTCTGCAATCCTTTCCTCAACCTCTCTAGAACTTTTTGGAGGTCTATAAAAGACTCCCAACAGGGTGACCTCTCCTCTCCTATTTCTAATTTCTGCCCATACTACCTCAACAGACAAGTCCTCATTAAACTTCCTCTCTGACACTTTGGCCTTGGAGGGAGTGCAGAGGAGGTTTACTAGGCTGATGCCGGAGTTGAGGGGGTTGAGCTATGAGGAGAGGCTGAATAAACTAGGCTTGTACTCGTTAGAGTTTAGAAGAATGAGGGGAGATCTCATTGAGACGTATAAGATGATGAATGGGATGGATAGGATAGAGGTGGAGAGACTCTTCCCGCTCAGAAAGGATAGTAGGACTAGGGGGCACAGCCTCAAGATAAAGGGGGGTGCGGTTTAGAACGGAGTTGAGGAGGAACTTCTTCACTCAAAGGGTGGTGAATCTCTGGAATTCTCTGCCCGTTGAAGTGGTGGAGACTGCCTCGCTAAATATTTTTAAGACGCGGGTTGATGGGTTTTTGATAAGAGAGGGGATTAAGGGTTATGGGGAGAGGGCGGGAATGTGGAACTGAGCCACGACAGATCAGCCATGATCTTATTGAATGGTGGGGCAGGCTCAAAGGGCTAGATGGCCTACTCCTGCTCCTATTTCTTCTGTTCTTACGTTCTTAAATGGCAGTGGCGGCACAGTGGCACAGTGGTTAGCACTGCTGCCTCACAGCATCAGGGACACGGGTTCAATTCTGGGTTCAGGTCACTGTCTGTATGGCGTTTGCACATTCTCCCCATGTCTATGTGGGTTTTCTCCGGGTGCTCTGGTTTCCTCCCACAGTCTAAAAATGTGTGGGTTAGGTTGATTGGTCATGCTAAATTAACCTAGTGTCAGGGGGATTAGCAGAGTAAATATTTGGGGTTATGGGAATAAGGCCTGGGTGGGATTGTGGTTGGTGCAGACTTGATGGGCTGAATGGCCTCTTTCCACACTTAGGGATCCTATGATTCCATGAATCGCTGAGAAAACAATATCAATTTTTTCATGTACTCTGGTGACATGCAGCTCTACTGCATGACCCCTCTGATAGCTCTAAATTATCAGACTGTTTGTCCAACGTCCACTGTTGAATGATTTTGTTCATCTGCCCTCCTGTGGCTCAGTGTCATATTTAGTTTCATAATCTCTTTGTGAAGCACCTTATTTCATTTCATGGTGTTAGAGGTATTATTATATTGTACAGTTCTCTGAAATACAATGCAGAAGAGCACAATGACAAAGAGACATTGATAAAATTGCTGCACCATGAAAAGCACCAAGACTTTCTATCATTGAGGTATAGCTGATGGCCTGGTTATCTCTTATGTTATCAGTAATAACTGCCGTTTGTAAACAAACAGAACACACACAATGAAAAGCATATTATTTGACAATACATGACTATTATATTGAATCCAAGAGTTGCTTTAAAGTGTATCTTATTATAGACAATTGGATATCAGCTTGTTTTTGAAAGGTAGCCCTTTGATTGCATAGGTTGTCATGGAGTGACTGACTGGCTGTGTCTAGGGAAGTTACAATCATATTTTTAGCATATCAGCAATGTCTTTGAGAATCTCAGAATAAAAGTTTTTCTTTGTAAAATAGAATGAAAAATTACATTTGAATATGCCGGGGGCATAATTGGATAAGGCTCTTTTCCAGGCACATGGATTGCAATGTGTGATTCCTCCCCATGTGATCCCATTGAGGCAGGTAGCACGCAAATTTCAAGCAGCCTGCCATCTGGATTATTTTAGCATGCAGCCCAGTGTGGAGTGTACTGCTGACTGGCTGCATGCTCCACCAGAAGTCCAGAAGTGTGCAGGCTAGTATGACACAGAACTAACCTGGATCCCTCAAAATGCAATCTGCCTCCCTTAAAGGGGGACTGCGCTCGTACTACTGGAGCCACTGTAGCTGTCATTGTAAATGCCTGTTTGGAAAGAGAGGCACAGCAAATAGAACAATAGGCAAAAGAGAGGGATTCTAGGTTTTCAGCTGCAGCTCCTGAGTTATTTGTGATAAAGGTGAAAAGAAGGGCCAGAAGGGCTTCAGGATACACCCTGAGAAGGGAATGGGGGCAGGTCATCAGGGGATCAATTTCGAGAGTCTGGTCTCCAGAATCTGGCTTTGCTGCAGAAAGTTCAAAGGTTTCACAAGGCTGGTCAAAGTCAGTCAATGAATTATAACAAAATAACATCACCTCTACAACATAGAACATAGAACATTACAGCACAAACAGGCCCTTCGGCCCACAAGTTGCGCTGATCATATCCATACCTACCAGGCCATATAAGAACATAAGAAATAGGAGCAGGAGTAGGCCATCTAGCCCTTCGAGCCTGCCCCGCCATTCAATAAGATCATGGCTGATCTGTCGTGGCTCAGTTCCACTTTCCCGCTTTCTCCCCATAACCCTTAATCCCCTCTCTTATCAAAAACCCATCAACCCACGTCTTAAAAATATTTAGCGAGGCAGCCTCCACCACTTCAACGGGCAGAGAATTCCAGAGATTCACCACCCTTTGAGTGAAGAAGTTCCTCCTCAACTCCGTTCTAAACCGCCCCCCCTTTATCTTGAGGCTGTGCCCCCTAGTCCTACTGTCTTTTTTGAGCGGGAAGAGTCTCTCCACCTCTATCCTATCCATCCCATTCATCATCTTATACGTCTCAATGAGATCTCCCCTCATTCTTCTAAACTCTAACGAGTACAAGCCCAGTTTATTCAGCCTCTCCTCATAGCTCAACCCCCTCAACTCCGGTATCAGCCTAGTAAACCTCCTCTGCACTCCCTCCAAGGCCAAAATATCTTTGCGCAGGTGCGGCGACCAAAACTGCACACAGTACTCCAGCTGCGGCCTCACCAATGCCCTATACAGCTGCAGCAAGACCTCCCTACTTTTATATTCAATCCCCCTCGCTATGAAGGCCAGCATCCCATTTGCCTTCCTGACCACCTGCTGCACCTGCAAGCTGGGTTTTTGCGACTCATGCACAAGGACCCCGAGGTCCCTCTGCACCGTCGCCTGCTGCAGTTTTTCGCCCCATAAGTAATAGTCCTTCCTACCATTCTTCCTACCAAAGTGGACCACCTCACACTTGCCAACATTAAATTCCATTTGCCATTTCCTGGCCCATTCGCCCAGCCTATCTAGATCCTTCTGCAGACTCTCCACACCCTCCGCACAATTTGCCGTTCCCCCAATCTTGGTGTCATCAGCAAATTTCGACACCCTACACTTGGTTCCCTCCTCCAGATCATCTATATAAATGGTAAAAAGCTGAGGCCCCAGCACCGACCCCTGGGGCACTCCACTAGTCACCATCCGCCAATCCGAATAGCACCCGTTGACCCCCACTCTCTGCCTCCTATTTGACAACCAATCCTCTATCCACGCTAACACCCTACCCCCAACTCCATGTCCCTCGACCTTCTGCAATAACCTCTTGTGAAGAACTACCTGTAACTCCCAATCCCATGAAATCCCATGTACTCATCCAGAAGTCTCTTAAAAGACCCCAGCGAGTTCGCCTCTACCACCACCGACGGCAGCCGATTCCACTCACTCACCACCCTCTGAGTGAAAAACTTACCCCTAACATCTCCTCTGTACTTGCTCCCCAGCACCTTAAACCTGTGTCCTCTCATAGCGACCATTTCAGCCCTGGGAAATAGCCTCCGAGAATCCACCCTATCTATCCCTCTCAACATTTTATAAACCTCTATCAGGTCACCTCTCAACCTTCGTCTCTCCAGGGAGAAGAGACCTAGCTCCCTCAACCTATCTTCGTAAGGCATGCCTCCCAATCCAGGCAACATCCTTGTAAATCTCCTCTGCACACTCTCAATAGCTTCCACATTCTTCCTGTAGTGAGGCGACCAGAACTGCGCACAGTACTCCAAGTGGGGTCTGACAAGGGTCTTATAAAGTTGCAGCATTACCTCCCGACTCCTAAACTCATTCCCTCGATTAGTGAAGCCCAGCACACCATACGCCTTCTTGACCACATCCTCCACCTGCGAGGCTGATTTAAGAGTCCTATAGACCCGGACCCCAAGGTCCTTCTGCTCCTCAACACTGCTAAGACTCCTACCCTTGATATTATACTCCTTCATCCCATTGGGCCTGCCAAAATGGACCACTACACATTTATCCACGTTGAAGTCCATCAGCCACTTCTCCGCCCAGTCTTGCATCCTATCTATGTCACACTGCAACTTCTGACATCCCTCCAGACTATCCACAACACCACCAACCTTTGTGACATCGATGAACTTACTAACCCATCCCTCCACTTCCTCATCCGGGTCATTTATGAAAATGACAAACAGCAAGGGTCCCAGAACAGATCCCTGGGGCACTCCACTGATGACCGACCTCCATGCAGAAAAAGACCCATCCACAGCCACTCTCTGCCTTCTGCAGGCAAGCCAGTTCTGGATCCACAAGGCCAAAGCCCCTTGGATCCCATGCCCTCTCACCTTCTCAAGTCTTGCATGGGGGACCTTATCAAGCACCTTGCTGAAGTCCATGTAAACAATTGGGACTCATGTCTAAAGAATCAAATACTCCACCTCACCCTCACAGTGTACCAATTTTGTAGACTTATATCCGCATCTTGTGCTTTCATATCTCTAACTATTCAGCTGTGGCAGTCACATCACTCAAAAGTATCAGATATGCTCAATGACTTTCTTCCCCCGTTCTTACAGGCCAATGTGGGCCTGCAAGGGCGAGGGAAGAAAGTAGGGGGCAGCAGAGAACTAGCTGGAGACAGACATGTCTGCGTTGACTGAACCCTCTGGAGGAGACAGTACTTTGCATAATGGGAGCAGCTGTTACTGGAGCTGCTGGCTCCAACATCACCAAGAACAGGATGTTGGTATGTTCCTGCTTTATGCCCTTTCTCAAATTCCTCCTTCCTCTCACCCTATTCTCCGCCATGAAATACAAGGAATAGATGGACATTTTGTTTTCAACGCCAGCACCTTATTCCGCATTCCAACCCTCCCCTTCTGCAATTCAGCTTTCAGATACCTGAGAAGTCCCACCTATCCAGTCTGTGGAGTCTTGGCATGGATGGTAATACTCGCACCAGGAGTGACGATACTATGCTAATTTGATATTTTTATGTTTAAGGTGGGGCTGCTTTAAGAGGAAATGTTTTGTTACAAGAATTGATTTGACTGGTAAACATGTCACAGATGCTAAGAATGCAAACTAGTAACTGATTTTAACTAGGAATGTGTTATTTTGTTGCGTTAATAGACCTTCAGTTTATTTAGGCTCTCCTGGGATTTTAGACAAGATAGATTGACAGAGATAGTCATGTAATTAATGGGAGGAGATAAACTTGCAGAAAAGAGTTTCAGATTCATTTTAATGTACAAGCAGTTGCTGCCAGGGCTGCCAGAAGAAAGCAATGTCTTTCTCTCTCTCTCTTCCCCTCTCAAAAGGCTCTCTAATGGCTCCAGGCCTGATAACAAAATCACAGCAAGTGTGCCTGTGTTTTGCTAACTAATTTTAAAGAACAGGTTTAAGTCCATAAGAAGAATATTGCTTGAATTGTAACTCATAGTGATAGGTTAATAGTTAAAAATTGTATCTTGTCATGTTTATGCATTGTTCAATTGTTAAAAGTTAAACTAATTCATTTGTATTAATTAAATTGTGTTATTAAATAAAGTTTGTTTTGTTAAAAGTTTCCTAGTTTGTCAGTTGAATCACACATGAAATGAAGCATCTCATCTTCACACTAATGCCAAAATGGAAAATTGTTGGGCCTAGTCTGGCTTCATAATATTCCTTGGCGTTTCTGATCTCGTACACTAACACAGGTCTCTGAGGAAGAAGCACCCTCTCTCCACATGCCACTCGAACGACCAGCTCGGATAATGGCAATACTTGTACTTTAAAAGATAATATAGAACTTGAATCAGGTGAGTCAATGGCCTGTGGCAGAGGAGGGGGACAGGATAGTTTGTGTGCTATGCCACAGGACACAGGAGTTGCACACAAGTTCTGTTGCAGCAAACTCAAAGGAGGACTTCGAAGAAAGGTACACTGGAGAATGTTGACGCACGTTGAGACATTTGATGCATTGGTTAGCCAGCCGCAGTCTCTTATTGTCGAGCAGCACGGAGGAATAAGGTTTCAACTTGGGCACACAGCTTTGTGCAGGGATTGGAATGCATCCTCCCTTAGATGGGTGAAGGATATTTTTGATCTGAAGTGTTAATTCTGTTTCTCCTCACAGATGCTGTCTGACCTACTGAGTACTTCCAGCATTTGTACTTCCACCACTGCCATTGTGTCAACTCCCTTGTCTGTCAGCCAGCAAGGTGTGACCACTGCTCAGTCTGCTGAGGTGATGCAGCCCAAAAGACTAGGCCCACAAGACCGACAGCCGCTCAAGGTCATCCCACCATCAGCAGCTTGCCAAAGCCACTCTGCAGCCACTGAGGTAGCATTGTATAGGAGCACTAGGACAGGAAAATGCAGCGATAAAGTGATGAGCTGTTCTTTGTTGTTAATTTTTATTTCAAGATTTTGGCCATGGAATTCAGGATTCAGTACATGGGCTGAAAGGTTGGGAATTAACTATGATAGAGGAGTAATATCTCAGGAGAACCACAATCAATCTGTTCACAGGTAGGCTGTCTGTAATCAAGGAGTCTGGTTGACTCCTGACTTCCTCCTGTTTCTACTTCTTTTCCTGAGGTGGCCAGTGGGTGCTTGGTAATGAAAACTGTACTCTCTTGATAGTAAGATTATAAAGAACGCACAGATCACAATGAACATGGAACCACTGCCAGTGACATATAGATCTTTATTGCAAAAGGGCTGGAGGACAAGAACAAAGAAGGCCTGTTACAATTGTACAGAGTTTTGGTGAGACCACACTCTGTAGGCAGCACAGTGAAGGTCACCAAATTGGTTTCTGGACAAAGTGGTTGTCCTATGATATGTGAATTAGTTGGGTCTATACTCTCTGGAGTTCAGGAGAATGAGAGGTAATCTCATTAAAGTATCCCCAAGGTACTTCAAGGGGTTTTACACAGAAGACGCTGAAAGCTTGTTTCCCCTGGTTGAGGAGTGCAGAACATATGGGCACAGCCTCACAATAAGGGCTTGATCATTCAGGGCTAAGATCATGAGAAATTTCTTCGCTCAAAAGATTGTGAATCTTTGAAATTTCCTAGTCCAGAGGGCTGTAGATGCACCATCATCAATTCTATTTAAGGCTGAGATGGACAGATTTTTGATCTCTCAGGGAAGGAATATGGGGAATTGAAGCAGATGTATTGAATGGTGGAGTGTGCTCAGGGGGCTCTAACCTACTTCTGCTTCAATTTCTTATCTTCTTTGATCAGTGAAGAGATCACGAAGTCTTATTTCCATCTCCACAGGGCCTCTGTTACCTTCCTGATGAAGCAATGAAGAGCAAACTATGAGATGTTGCTAATATTACATGATCCCACTTAGAAGATTCACTGTTGTGAAAAGTTAGGATAGTGATGGCTTTGATAGCCACTGACAGCACTGATTGGCCCTGCTGTGAGGCTAAAGGTTGGATATTAGAATGGTGCAGGTCAGTGATCACCTCTTGGTAAAAGGTAAGCATCTCACAAACTGCTCCTGGCTGAGGTAGAGATAGATGTGTTTCATAAAGTTGGATGTGTCTTTCTACTAGCACCCATTTTCCTCCCTATGTGCATTTCTTCTCTTCCCTGGATAATGCTTAAGCGTAAGAGGGACCGCAGAAATAGCCTCGACTAATCACACTTTCTCCTGTCAAGCCCATCAGCTCCTTCGCTATCCTTGTCAAGATTCAACACCAGACTCTTGAAAATCCAAAAACGTTTGCAAAACTCTCCCAGTAATACGAACTCCCAGGAATTTACATCAGCAAAATTAAGTCAAGAATATCTGAGCTGCAAGTTGGATGGTCAGCCTTTTAAATAACATTAATGGGCATGCCTTAGAGTAGCTAAATGTATGTTCCCATGATACTAACACTGTCAGTCATGGTACACTGCACAGGACATGTGGAAACTGCTAGCATTTTGACCAATGTCCACATCACTGGAGCCTGTGGTGCTGCGAAATCCAGTTTCATGACCATGATATCTGCAGTTTTTCTGTTAATGCAAAGCACATAGATGTTGAAATTACACCATGAAGTTTGAAAAGGTGACACAATCTCTTGTCCATGATTTTATTGGAGATGCTTATCCATTTCAAACAAACAGATTGAAGCCTTTATTAAAATATGCTCAGACTTCTCACACAGCATAGTGTCAAGGCCAGAGCATTTACCAGCAGTTTGATTTTTCTCATTTGCCTCCAATATTTATCATTCAAATTAGACTCACAAAATAATTGGGCTAGGACTTCCACAGTCCACAACATCCAGGTGCGAATCACGTTCATCATTTAAATATGGAGCGGCAATGAGGCAGTGTAAATCCAACCAGCAGGTTCATCAGAGATGGCAATGGGTAGAAAAGCTTCTGCAGGAGTTAATTAAAGAATAGGCTCTGAGTGGCTCAGAAAAGAGAGGGGAAGAAACTAGAGTGAAAAAATGTGGAGAACAGTGCAACAGTGGGATGTGGGCGGCACGGCGGCACAGTGGTTAGCATTCCTGCCTCACAGGACCAGGGACCTGAGTTCGATTCCCGGATTGGGTCACTGCCTGTGTTGAGTTTGCACATTCTCCCCATGTTTCATGGGTTTCCTCTGGGTGTTCCAGTTTCCCTCTGGGTGCTCCAGTTTCCTCCCGCAGTCCAAAAGACATGCCCGTTAGGTGCATTGGGCATGCTAAATTCTCCCTCAGTGTACCCAAACAGGCACCGGAGTGTGGCAATTAGAGGATTTTCACAATAAATTCATTGGTGTTGATGTAAACCTACTTGTGACAGTAATAAATAAACTTTAAAACTACATAGCAGCAAACCTTCCCAATGCAAGCAAAATGCCGTAGGAACAGGAATTGGCCATTTAAGTGGCTCATGCATTCTTGTCTTTGAACTTTACTGTCACCGACAAAATGGCATGGTGGCAGGAAGAGATTGGGTACTCCTCTTTTACTTCTTCCTGAGCCATTTTTCCAGCCTTCGTGCATCCCAGCCCATCACTAAAGGCCAGATAATATTCCAACAATTCACTCTGATGCTCTAATAATTATCTTAAAGAATGAAATATCTTGTATAAAAATGGATAAATGAAATAGATTGGGTGTTACATTGAAAATCAGCACTACAAATGCTACAAATCAATTCTAAGGTTTAATTTCAATAATCATATTACAAGGTTCAGGCAAGATTTAAAACAATCATTAAAAGAAAAATTATGGGCACATTCTAATTTCAGGAATTGTAATGACACTACATGATTGTTCTTCTTCATTGATTTAAACAGTCAATAAATTCCTCAACCATGATATTGGGTCTGGGCTTCCTTCATGAGATAGATTCATCCAAATTACATTCTCTTTCAGGTTTTGACTACCTTTAAAATGTTTGTACAGATCTCTGGCTGGCATCTATATAGATCCATTCAAAACCAATGGAAGCCATTTATTCTATCAACTTTCGTCTGAATTTCTGTGCTGGTGCCATAGAGGTAATCTCTCATTTCTTGCTCAAATGTCTTTCAGATGATTTCTCAGACAACTTTTACTGCAGTTTGGTCTTCTTCACTTCATCTCTTCTTTTTTTTGCTTGTTCCTCAGCTTGATTTCTGAAGGATTATTTTATGAATTTATGCTCTGGTTTAGAGTGTTGCCTGGAACACACATCAAGAATTCAGGTGAGTTGGCTGCACTAGAATTTCCACCAACTCCTGTGTGTGATTATTTTTGCTGCCTCTGGCCTAATTCCAGGCCTATGTCTTCAGCAAGTGGAACTCTGTACCTTGAGACAAAGCTCAAAATACTTTGGTGTTAGTATAGATAGTGACTTCTTGTTGTCTGAACCAAGTAGATTATTCAGAACAGATCAGAAATTCTTTTCTGGAAAAATAAAATAAACTTGTCCAGGAAACACTTCTAAATTTCCTGCCTTTCCCCCACTCTTTGCTTTTTTGATTTGATTTATTATAGTCACATGTATTGATATACAATGAAAAGTATTGTTTCTTGTGCACTATACAGACAAAGCATACCATTCACACAATACATGGAGAAGGAAAAAGAAAGGGTGCAGAAAATAGTGTTGCAGTTGCAGGTATGGTGATGAGAAATCAACTTAATAGATGACAGGACATCTCGGGAGCTGATTGTAGCCATGAGGCTGCAAGCCTCTGTATAGTTTTAATTTGTTGTGTTTTAACGAGTTGTGTATTCTCTAAACTGGTGAACAAGCACCTTTACATTTGGTGATAAAGAGAAAAAAAATCCTCAGACTGAGTATCGAGTTCACATTGAAGTTGGGGAAGTTGAGAAGAGAGAAGGGTACTTAGCAAGATGCCTGTCTTTGGTCATTTGACTCCTCCATGGAGGACTGGACACATATGTAGGGCACTTGGGTATTATTTCCAAATGAATGAAATAGGGGAGGGGGCAAAGCACAAGGCAATTCTCCCGAGTACATGTGGAACCCAAATGTGTAATCTGATTCTCAGTCTCACAACCCACCCTTCATTTTACTTTATGTTATGTTCGTCTCAGCAAGGTTAAGATGGTTCACAGCCTGGAGTGTGGCATCTGAAACCAGCAAAGCTGGTTCAAGTCGGCATTGCACATTGATTGCTCTGCATGCTGTCACTGTCTTTGGGGACAGAAATTTTTGGTCCGCAAGGGGCACATGGGGAGGGGGGAGGGATGGGGGAGGGGATCCATGTTGAAGTAAATACTGGCACCAGCTGGCATTCTAGGTTCCTGTTTCCAGTCCTGCTGCCAGTGAATTTTATCAGGCAGGGGTACTGCCAGCCAAGAAAACCTGACTGATCCATTAATAAATATAATCAATGTTATTAAAGAGTTCTTTGAGAGCTTGTTGATATTTTAATTGAAGTGCAATGGCTGCATGCTGGTTCATGGACAGACCACATGCATGAATGCAGATACACAGAGGAGTGCCAATCATGGTCACCCCAAGAAATTAGTGGGTGCATAAAAGAGAGGAAGGTTGAGAGGAACAGCCAGTTTTGGCACATGGGTGCCATGGGGTCAGTGTGGGTTGCAGGGAGGTTGGATGTAAGTGCACATGCAGCACAGGATATTGTCGCATTCCTGGCATCACATGGGCATAAGAGGAGAGGACAATAGAGAAATAAATTAGAAACTCGAGAAGTTGAGCCAAAGTCTCTTACATTGCATTTGTCATTGGCTTGAATTTTGTGGTCATCAAGGTAAGGATGACATTTGCCATTCATCACCTCTGGTGCTCCTTGTGATGAAAACTCAGTAAAGATGGTGAACAAGACTGTGCAACATTCCTAGCATATTTGACACATCAGATCACATGAGATATTCCAGATAAGGCACACCCAAAATCACTCAAAATTGACAGGTGAGTAAGACCCACTCATTAATCCAGCCAGAACTAATATGAAGGCAAGATGCGAACCTAACGGCAATCACAAAACACAGGAGCGAAAAGAAGAAGTTGAAGGTGGATGTCTAACTTACAAACAATAAATCGTCTCAGACAGACGAGTCACTTTTAATTATCCTCTGAAACAATATTCAATTTCAGAAAAACTTTTAGCAGCTTTCAGTAAAATGGCAAAGTAAAGAGAACAGTTTGTAAAAGCTGATCAAAATAGACGTAGAGGTTTTTCAAAAGATGTGCAAAATAATACACAGTTCTGTGAAAATTCATGCATGTATCTGCAGAAAAATAATAGCAAACCAAAAGAAAGATGAGAAGTACCATCACAACCTGAGTGATGAACACCTCAACACATTGCTTAATAAGGTGGATCCATGTGGTGACTCGGAGAAATGTGAAGTGTCGAGCATGTCGAGCATAAAGATAGCATATTGGAATGGAAGTAAGTGGCGCAGACTCTGAGCGCTAACTGTACCAGTGCAAAACAATGTTGGAAATTGATTTAATGCAATCAGGTGAGATTTGTACAGTAATTTGACATTAATTAAGATTCCTTTCTAACATTACTGATGCACTAAATAACGAAGAGCATGTTTATTGATGAGGCAGCCAGGTTCGATCTAAACCAGTCATAACATTCAATTGTCATTGGAGGTGGGACTCAGTGTTTCAAAACTCTTAGGCATAAAAGTTGGATGCATAATGCCTGTATTTTCAGTGTGAGTGCTGCTTTGTTTCAAACATTGCGTCCACAGCACAAATGCATACTACTGGTGCTAGCCATGCTGGATGCCAGTTTGTGTACGGCATTCATTCATAGTGAGCATGTGTTGGACGTATGCAGAAAAGGCAGTTTGTGCAATGTTGGTTGGATTCCAGTGCAGCCAATTTAATGTGGTGGCTAATGCCCTCTTTTAAACATGTTTAGCTAAACATTTTGTTATGACCGGGTGAGACAGGATGAACTGGCCCCCCTCTATTCAATTTCCTTGTTTGGTCACAACAAAGATTTACTTTTCTTTCTCACAAGTATATGCCTTTTCTAAATCAGTAGGTATATGAATATTTATGCTGTGAGCCATAAGGAGCCAATCAAACAAAGTTGTCCTGTGTTAAAGAAAGTGCTAATTTATTTATCACTAAACCCCAGGGAAGTGAAAACAAAAACACAACAGCATACACAGAGACAGATGTCAGAAATATGGGAAGTTAGAGTCCAATAGAAAAATGTTAAAAGAATTTATAGTTAAGAGTCCTTTGTTTGTTCTGGAAGCATAGATTTATACACAGTGTGACCAACTTGCATTAGCTGGTTTTGTGGTTGCGATCAGATGTCAATGATATTGCAATTATTATGAGATCTCGGTTCACTGGTAAATTTCTAGTAAAGTTGTCCTTCAAGCTGGGTAATACAAATGTTCCAAAAGAGAGAGAGAACAGAGCCCAACTTTCAATGTTTCCTCTGTGCAGAAGGAGGCCATTTGGCCCATCAAGCCCGCACTGACAACAATCCCACCCATGCTCCATTCCCATAACCTCATGTATTCACCCTGCTAATCCCTCTGATGCTAAGAGGTAATTTAGCTTGGCCAATCAACCAAACCCACACATCTGTCAAATGTGGGAGGAAATCGGAGAACCTGGAAGAAATGCATACAGACACAGGAGAAAGTGCAAACTCCATACAGACAATGACTCCAGGTTGGAATTGAACACAAGTCCCTACCACTGTGAGGCAGCAGTGCTAACCACTGTGCCACCATGCTATCTTTTCTTTGCAACCTCCTATTATAGTTAATGCAATATGTATTTGCTAAGGGTTTTGGGTGTGTCTGCTTGTGGCTGCCATTTTTTCAATATGTGGAGATGTCAGCGTTGGACTGGTGTCAACACAGTAAGAAGTCTCACACCACCAGGTTAAAGTCCAACAGGTCAATTTACAGAATAATGATTGGAATCTAATTCTTTACAGCTAATCAAGTCTTAAAGGTAAAGGTACAGACAATGTGAGCGGAGAGAGCATTAAGCACAGGTTAACTAGATGTGTATTGTCTCTAGCCAGGACAGTTAGTGAGATTTTGCACATGACAGTGCAGAGTTGCTGAGCAGAAACTGATAGCCAAGTTCCGCACACATGAGGACGGCCTCACATGAGGCTCTTGGGTTCATATCACACTATCTGTAACCCCCATAACTTGCCTGGACTTGCAAAATCTCACTAACTGTCCTGTCTGGAGACAATACATATTTCTTTAACTTGTGCTTAACGCTCGCTCCACTCACATTGTCTGTACCTTTAAAACTTGATTAGCTGTAAAGAATCGCAATGGCTGTATGCGCATGTCAGGACTTCTCAGGGTAGTGATGCACACAAACAACTTAAATTCAATGCATCTCCTCTCCCAAAATCAAAAGATCTGGCCTAATGTGTTATCCAATCAAATGGATATTTTTGTACAACTCCAATTTTTTTCTCTCCCTTTTTCTAAGCCCCCTGTGCTGTGGCTTCAGCAAAGCTAGAGGTAGGCTGCTCGCATCCCTCTGCTGATTGCTTAGATGCTCGTGGCCAACATCTTCTGGATTTAGGAGGCTGGGAGAATCCTGCTAAAGACTGCTCCACCTGAACCTGCGTGGGGATAGACTCAGCCATTGAGATAGTGAACAAAATCAGGACTATGAATGAGTGGAGGGCAAAGGGTCAGAAATGGAAGCATTTTGAGCAGAGTCCCCAGTTCTGTGTCACTTTCTCCATCTTCCCTGTCATGGACACCTGCACATCCCTTGCTGGAGAGCTCTTCCTTAAACTTCAATCCCCTATTCTCTGTTACCCCTGCCAGTCTGTTCTCTCTTCTCCTGCAGTGAGAGAAAGGTGAGATTTATAATCATGAGAAGTAAAGTATTTTGAGAAGATGAGGGATGGATGTGACATGACAATAAGATGAGGGTGGTGTCAATGGTGGCTACTCAGGTGGAGATGTAAGTAAGAGCTCTAGTAGAGAAGCATGGACGCTCCTGCAAGATTTGTCACTTTTAGGAGTGATGTACGGGAAAAGGCTGGCAAAGACAAAGTCGGGGGTTTATATTTGAATATGCCATGCCACCCACCTTTCCTGTGTTGGTTAGGTCATTGAAATTCACGTGGCACTATATCCCGGAGTGAGGCGTCATACCAACCTCCTTTGCCACTTCTAAACATGCCTACTTGTTTCTGATGGCCACATTCTTCCTCCCATTTGCAGAGAACAAAATCTCTGCAGGCACTGACAACCAGCACGATCATTCTTAGAGACGTAAAGCTGGGGAATGGTGCTGCTTCCATTTTTACAGGCATTGGCTCTGACTACACAAATCTATGATGCAGAAAGTCTGATGTTCACAGGCCCCTTTAAGTAATAGAGGTGAAAGAGAGAGAGAGACTCACACATGAGAGTTGGCATCATGTCCTTCCACTCTAATTAGACAGGAGACTCAGAAGTCAGATGTATATGTGGTAGCTGGATTAGAAATCCACTGACAAACGTGCTGCTGAAACTACAGTTCCTGGTGTGTTGCCAGTCTCTCCCACTACAAGTGGGTCTGCAATTTACAGTACATAGAAATATAAAATCAAAGTGTATGTAACATTTAGTCAAACTCCTTTTGGGAGCCCAGATACACCATAGCAATTGCACTATCCTCATCGACCTTCTGTATTACCTCACCATAAACCTCAATCAAGTTAGTTAAATGTGAAATGGCTGCAAGAAATCCGTGTTGGTTTTCTTTAATTATTCCACACACATGTCCAAGTGGATGCAAACTTTGCCCTGGATTATTGTTTCTAAGCTTCCTCACCACTGAGATTGAACTGACTGACCATGAGTTCTGCATTTATCCTTGTACACTTTTTGAGCAAGGGTGTAACATTTGCAATCTGCACTCTTTTATCTAAGGAAGATAGGAATATTATGGACAGTATCTTCACATTTTCCATCCTTAGTGCCCCAAAATCCTTGGATGCTTAGCTGGACCTGGAAGCTTATTTATTTTGCAGTGACTTCTCATGGTTTCTATATTTCTATGTTCCTTTATCAATTTTTAACCATTCCATAATCTCAGCTGCCTACTCTTTTATTGTGACTTTGACAGCATTGTCTTTTACTATCTCTTCACACACGGCCCCTCTGACACGATCTCAAAAGACAGGCCAGCTACTCCCTTTATCCTCTGGGATGGTTAGAAGTTCCTCTTCATCAGCCTGAGGGCACAGTGCCTGATTCTCCTTTAATGTTCTCTGTGGACCCATTATATACAAAACATACTACACTGGAGCTATAAGTAGATCAGACATTTTCTCCCCATCTATTATTCACTGCTTTCATCTTTAAGTAGCACCAGGACATACGTTACATAATTGTAAAAAGATATGTTAGACTTGAGTCTCACATTCTGTTTGTAAGATTCTGCCGTAGAAAAATCTCTTTCCAGTTTCATGAAATAAATGCAAATTTAAATGATGACAAGTTCTATTCTATGATGAAGACCAAAGTTTTTCATGTCCTCAGACAAGGAGCAACACTTGCTACTTTTTTAATATTTGGAACAAGTGGGCAATTAGCCCAAGTTCATGCTAATGTATTGATCTCTGTGGTACTTTTGTCAATGAGGACAGCATTGGTGCCCTCGGACAAAGCGGGATCCCTGACAGCTATTTACAGATATTCATGTTTAACTATGTATGTACAGCCACCAAAGGTTGCCCTCGGTCTTACACAGTGACCAGAATTTTATCATTCCACACGCCATAGGAATCAGAGTGACCGAGGGGATTCCCGGGGAAAGGTCTATTGACCTTGCGTGGAATTTTACACTTTTGGAACAAGCGAGGCCATACAATCTTGCCCAGTTTTTCAGCAAAAGCTAATTTTCGTCATCAATCCAACCACAAAATTCGAGCCAACTCGAGTCACATAACCATTAAAGGAAACCATTAGGCCCATCGACTCTTGCCTGCTCTCTGCTGAGCAATCCAATCAGCCTCCTGCTCTGGTTTGGCACACAACCTGCCATTCTGGAGCATACAAGTCTGTTAACATCCTTTCTTAAACACAAACTACTAGCTGACTTCCATATCCAAACTTCAGGTTTGTACTATCAGTAGACTTTCAATACTAGGAGAAAATTTATAAAATTTGCCTTGCGTATTTTTGGTGATATATTAGATTCAGTTCCAGGGTGGATTATTGAAGATGGAGTAGAAGTCATCTTTGTTAATATAGATGAAAAGTTAAATAAGTGTTTCCATGCACTCTTATTAAACCTCTTCATTGCCACCTTGTTCTCTTACTTTTAGACTGTCCTTTAAGCCTGCCTTCTTGATTAAACTTTAGATTAACCCTCCTAAAATCTCCTTCTTCATTGGTGCGATAAAGTTATGTCATTGGGTCAATGATGTCTTCTAGGAAGTATCAATTATCTGTATTCCATTAAAAGATCTTCACTGCCCTCAATTGTTATGTAACCACATCAGAGACCCAAAATGGAGATTACAAGCCATCCACGGATGCATTAGGACACCACTGAAGATTTCCTTTGCCAGACCTACAGGTACACATGGTTTAGCAATGATTAGCTTTTGCAAAAGGAAAGGCAGATTCAGTTTTACCACAGTGCTAACATTTGCATTATGTCAGATATCATTGGTTGTATGTATGTGTCCATCTGTAATCATGAAAAATGCTTTTATTACTCAGAAATATGGCCTCTGTGACTGCAACTCTCTCATTTATACCAATGTATGATGCAGTGAACAAATCTTTCATCTTTTTTCTGGAGGCAGCGCTACTCGATATTACAACCCCAGGAAAGTCAGCAGGGGCAGTTGGCACGCAGAGCTAGTACATTGAAGCTTAACATCTCTCAGCACCCAGCAATTCTTCTTTAACGTTGTCAGTAGTGGTCTGTGTTACATTACCCAAATTGCAATATTGATTTCATCAGGATGTCTGTATCTGAGCTGGTGATTAAACTGAGGACTGATGGGTGCTAATGTGCTGCTGCTGGGTGCTGGAGATAATTTGATTCTCCTCACTCTATGAAGTAAGCAAGAGGGATATTTTGAGAATAGAATCTTTTGAATTATCACATCATTATAGTATGGACAATTGAATAGTTTTGCATAGTGTTCGTATTGATTCCTCAATCATTTGCTCAAATACATTAACCATATGCACAGCATAGATTTGATCTGATTTATTATTATCACATGTACAGTGAAAAGCATTGTTTCCTGCATGCTATATAGACAAAGAGAGTACACAGAGGAGGAGGAAAGGAGAGGGGGCGGAATGTAGTGTTGCAGCTTTGGCTTGAGTTAGCAGTATAGCTGCAGACCACATTCAGTGATCCAAAAATCTTGTTGTTTTTCTCAGGAGACAATAAAATGGGCACAATAAACTCTCTAGTTATAATTAATTTCATTGAAAGAGATCCTATGACAAATCCCATGGATGAATATTTTGATTGCCCCAAAAACGGATGAGGAGTGCATGCAAATTTAAATGATGGTGGCGTGGAACACAACATTAAAAATGAGTTGAGTGGTTAAACCCCTCAGGACTTGGTGCAAGTTTGTGGGAGGCTTAACCACTCAATGCTAGCATCCACTGTTTAATTTCAGTCTGCATTGATCTGGCTGCAGCAGGTGCTGGAAGTCATTGTAAATGAATATCTAATTCACAGGATGAGTGAAGATGGTGTCACATGACAATGATTTTCTGGTAGAATATTCAAGGTACTCAAAAAGGTGGTCAGGAGGAAAGATGCCCAAGATCCACATCACTGTGGCTATGAGGGATGGGGAAGGTGATGGGAGACTAGAAGACCCTTCAGACAACACCTAGAAAGGAACAGAAGCTGATAATTTCAGAGCTCAATGGGAACAGTGTCACCCTGAATGCAGTATCACAAGATGTTGTTTGACCTCACATGAATGGTCAAGGTCAGGAGTTCATCTTTAAATGCCATATCCTTATAGTTGAACCACCCACTAACCTCACTCACTCCTCAATTCATCATACTTCTTCGCTTACCTACCAACATTCTTTACCATATTTGACTCTTACCTCACATTCATAGCTCTGCCTCACCCTCACACACTTAGCAATTTTGTAAGCCTCACACCTACACCTCACAGCTTGTACAGACTGCCATCTATTCAACTCTGATAGCCACATTATCTGAACACATTGCACCACATGCACTAGCATATTTTCCTCTCCGGCAAGATAAGGTGACACACAACTTGAGGCAACAATACATAGCCACTGGGAGAATAAATGTAGCTCATGTCCTCATCCCTATGGAAGAGATGATGCCCTCTATAACTGAAATGCCCGTCACTGAGACTGTGGTCAATGGAAGTACTGAGACTAATAGGAAGACTGGTTCATACTGTATGTATATGTCACAGCTTGGCCATTCCTCCTAATCCACCTTCTCACATCCCACTTCCTCTTGGCCATTCCTCCTAATCCACCTTCTCACATCCCACTTCCTCATAGCTTCCCCATCCCTCATAGAAGGTGAAGCCTTCCATTGTTTGCTGGAGCAGACGAGTGAAGGAGCAGAGAGACAGCTAAGATTTTACCTGTTAAAAACCAGTTTAAAATAAGTTTAAAGCACTTTGTTCTTTGTAGAACTGTTTAAAGCATTTATTTATTGTATTTACTGCTTTAAGAATTCTGAGGGAGTGGTTAGCAGGCAGTTGTGGGCCATCAGATTTAAATCAGCGCCAGGTTTAAAAGGAGGCCTGGCGTAGACAGCGGGCAGCGTCTGAGCGGGCAGCGGAGTGAGAGGGAAGCAGAGTGAGCTACTAGGGCTTAATATCAAAAAGGGCTTGAGGGAAAAAAGGCCAGGTGAGTTCGTTTGAAAAACAAAAAAAACAAAAAAAAACAAAAAAATTTTTTCAAAACTACTACAGTAAATAATGGAGGGGCATGTGATGTGTGGTTTCTGTATGATGTGGGAACTGGTGGACCCTAGGGTTCATCCCAGTGACCATGTCTGCAGTAAGTGCAGGTTGCTGGAGGAGCTCCAGCTCAGGGTAAATGAGCTGGCCTCTGAGCTACAGACACTGAGGCTCATCAAGGGGAGAGAGGGTGCCATTGTCAATGAGGTGCAAGTGACATCCACCCCCCCTAGACTGGCTAACTCTAAGGGTCAGGGACAAGAGGGGGCTACTGGGAAGAGGAAGGGGGGTGAGGAGCGGAGGCCTCAGCCTCTTAATCTGCATAACAGGTTTGAGGTTCTTGCTTCCAAGTTGGACGAGAACGAGGCAGGTGAGGTTGGTGAGCAAGCTGCACAGGGTACAGTGCTGCAGCAGGACATAGGCAAAGAGAAAAGGAAAAGGAACGTAGTAGTTATTGGGGATAGTGGGGTGAAGGGTATTGACACTGTCCTTTGTCACAATGACAAAGTGCACAGAAGGGTGTGTTGTCTGCCTGGTGCTAGGGTACGGGATGTCGCAGCTGGGCTGCAGAGGAACCTGGAGTGGGAGGGTGAGAATCCGGTCGTTGTGGTACATGTGGGTGCCGGCGACGTAAGCAAAATGCAGACTGAGGATCTGGGGAGGGAGTATGAAAAGCTTGGAATGGAATTAAAAAGTAGAACCGACAAGGTGGTTATCTCTGGGCTACTGCCTGAACCGTGTGCAGATGGGCGTAGGGTTGACAGGATTAAGGAAGTGAATGGGTGGCTCAGGGATTGGTGTGGGAGGAATGGGTTTGAATTTATGGGGCATTGGCACCAGTATTGGGGTAGGTGGGACCTGTTCGGGAGGGATGGGGTTGGTCTGAATCATGCTGGGACCAGAGTGCTGGCGAATCGAGTAAAGAGGACTGTAGACAGGGCTTTAAACTAATTATGGGGGGGGAGGGTGTGAGGGTAGGTGACCTTACGGGGTCTAAAGTTAAGGAGAGTGTACATGTAAGGGAAGAGGCCGAGGATGTCCCAATAATAGAGGGAGTAGGGGGCGTGAGTATAGTTGATGGCGTTGTGGCAAATAGGGTCCAGGTGAAGGCTGGGATGAAAGCACTTTATCTGAATGCACGAAGCATTCGGAATAAAGTGGATGAGCTGATGGCGCAGATCGACACAAATGGATACGATCTGGTGGCCATTACAGAGACGTGGCTGCAGGGTGACAGGGACTGGGAGCTAAATGTACAGGGCTATCAAGTGTTTAGGAAGGATAGACAGGAGGGAAAAGGGGGGGGCGTAGCACTGCTGATTAAGGATAGCATCACGGTGGTAGCAAGGGATGATATTGGAGCCAAGGAGCAGAGGGTGGAATCGTTGTGGGTGGAGATTAGGAACAGCAAAGGGAGGAAGACGCTGGTGGGTGTCGTCTATAGGCCCCCGAATAATGATCTGGAGATGGGGCGGGCTGTTAACGCGCAAATAAGTGCGGCGTGCAGGAATGGGACGGCCGTAGTTATGGGGGATTTCAATCTGCATATTGATTGGTCGACCCATGTTGGACGTGGGGGGCTCGAGGAAGAGTTCTTGGAATGCTGCCGGGATAGTTTCCTCGAACAGTGTGTGTTGGAGCCGACGAGGGAGCGAGCTATCTTGGATCTGGTGCTATGTAATGAAGCGGGTAGAATTAGGGACCTTGTGGTGAAGGATCCTCTTGGGGAGAGTGATCATTGTGTGGTGGAGTTTCTGGTGCAGATGGAGGAGGAGAAAGTGGGTTCCCGGACACGCGTCCTTTGTTTGAATAGAGGGAAATACGGTAGGATGAGAGAAGAATTGGCGAATGTGGACTGGGAGAGCGCGTTGGAGGGAGGGTCTGTTAAGGAGCAGTGGAGGATCTTTAAGGAGATCTTTCTTGGTGCTCAACGGAAATTTATTCCGATGGTCAAAAAGGATAGTAGGAGGAGAGGTAATAAGCCGTGGATAACGAAGGAGGTGAAGGAAAGTGCTAAACTAAAAGCGGAGGAATTTAGAGTAGCTAAGAGTAGTGGGCGAGAAGAGGATTGGGAGAGGTTTAAATGTCAACAAAGATTGACAAAGAAGTTGATAAGGAAGGGTAGGAGAAACTATGAAGCTGGGCTAGCGCTTAATATAAAAAAGGATAGCAAGAGTTTTTATAAATATATAAAAAGAAAGAGGCTGGCTAGGGTGAATGTTGGTCCTTTAGAGGATGAGAAAGGGGACCTAGTGGTAGGGGATGGGGATATGGCTAAGGTATTGAATAACTTTTTTGTTTCTGTCTTCACGGAGGAGGACGTGAATAATTTGCCGGGTGTTAGCGATAGAAAGGTGGTAGGACTGGAGGGTCTTAATGACATTACTGTTACTAGAAAGGCGGTGCTCGACAGACTGGAGGGGCTGATTGTGGACAAGTCCCCAGGACCGGATGGAATGCATCCGAGGGTTCTGAAAGAAATGGCGGAGGTGATAGTGGATGCCTTGGTGGTTATTTTCCAAACGTCGCTGGATTCCGGGGAAGTGCCGGATGATTGGAAAACGGCTAATGTTACGCCGTTGTTTAAGAAGGGTGCCAGGCAAAAGGCGGGGAATTATAGGCCGGTTAGTTTAACGTCTGTGGTAGGTAAAATGTTAGAATCTGTCATTAAGGAGGAAATTGCGAGGCATCTTGAAGGGAATTGCTTGATAGAGCAGACGCAGCACGGTTTCATTAAAGGGAAGTCGTGTCTGACAAATTTACTGGAGTTCTATGAGGATGTGTCTAGGGCGGTGGATAGAGGAGAGCCGGTGGATGTGGTCTTTCTAGATTTTCAGAAAGCGTTTGACAAAGTGCCTCACAAGAGGTTATTGCAGAAGGTCGAGGGACATGGAGTTGGGGGTAGGGTGTTAGCGTGGATAGAGGATTGGTTGTCAAATAGGAGGCAGAGAGTGGGGGTCAACGGGTGCTATTCGGAATGGCGGATGGTGACTAGTGGAGTGCCCCAGGGGTCGGTGCTGGGGCCTCAGCTTTTTACCATTTATATAGATGATCTGGAGGAGGGAACCGAGTGTAGAGTGTCGAAATTTGCTGATGACACCAAGATTGGGGGAACGGCAAATTGTGCGGAGGGTGTGGAGAGTCTGCAGAAGGATCTAGATAGGCTGGGCGAATGGGCCAGGAAATGGCAAATGGAATTTAATGTTGGCAAGTGTGAGGTGGTCCACTTTGGTAGGAAAAATGGTAGGAAGGACTATTACTTACGAGGCGAAAAACTGCAGCAGGCGACGGTGCAGAGGGACCTCGGGGTCCTTGTGCATGAGTCGCAAAAACCCAGCTTGCAGGTGCAGCAGGTGGTCAGGAAGGCGAATGGGATGCTGGCCTTCATAGTGAAGGGGATTGAATATAAAAGTAGGGAGGTCTTGCTGCAGCTGTATAGGGCATTGGTGAGGCCGCAACTGGAGTACTGTGTGCATTTTTGGGTGCCGCACCTGCGCAAAGATATTTTGGCCTTGGAGGGAGTGCAGAGGAGGTTTACTAGGCTGATACCGGAGTTGAGGGGGTTGAGCTATGAGGAGAGGCTGAATAAACTGGGCTTGTACTCGTTAGAGTTTAGAAGAATGAGAGGAGATCTCATTGAGACGTATAAGATGATGAATGGGATGGATAGGATAGAGGTGGAAAGACTCTTCCCGCTCAAAAAAGACAATAGGACTAGGGGGCACAGCCTCAAGATAAAAGGGGGGCAGTTTAGAACGGAGTTGAGGAGGAACTTCTTCACTCAAAGGGTGGTGAATCTCTGGAATTCTCTGCCCGTTGAAGTGGTGGAGGCTGCCTCGCTAAATATTTTTAAGACGCGGGTTGATGGGTTTTTGATAGGAGAGGGGATTAAGGGTTATGGGGAGAGGGCGGGAAAGTGGAACTGAGCAGCGACAGATCAGCCATGATCTTATTGAATGGCGGGGCAGGCTCGAAGGGCTGGATGGCCTACTCCTGCTCCTATTTCTTATGTTCTTATGTTCTTATGTTCTCTTTATCCCACAATACCTTCTGAATATGGAAATGGAAAATGGCATTAAAATACATATCTGATTTTCCTTCCCCATCAACCCCTTTCCAAAGCTCTACATTTCTGCCTTTTTCTTTTTTAGACACCCAAGAACCACCATCTCCGCAGGCAGTGTGGAAGAAGTAAAAAGGCCAAGGGGAAAAGAACACTGATGATGAGAACATCAGCGTTCAATCTCATAACATGGAGCCACTAGCTCAGGTATACTTTATGTTGGCTTGGAGACAGGATCTGTATGTGGTGAACCGCTGGGCATGGGTGATCTACAGCTCAGGCAGGGGAGAAGAATAACTTGGGTGCCAGCTCACTGAAGGCCAAGGTCACAAATTAATGTTGCTGCAGAGGATTCAGATGTTGATTTTTATTTAGTGGCATATGGTAAAAGGCTGCTGAACATGCACAAGGAAATGTCTAATGCATTGGCTGGTCTGCCAGAAGGTTCACTACTGTCAAGAAGACTGGAGGAGTCTCGTCCCAGTTTGATACAGAACTTTCCACAGTGCTTGGAACACATCCTTTCCTGTGTGGAAGTGGTGACCAACTTCATGAGAATGCTTGATATGGCATTAGATGGTAAATGACTCAGTGTCCATTTCAGCATGAGCAGAAGCCACCCATCAGAAAGCCACAGTGGAAGCTCAGATTGGGGTGTTGTAAACTAAGCTTGTTACCATGTGGGCCACCATCATTGTTGCAAATTCCAGTGCTTGGAGGAGCTGAGACCTTAGCAGCAGTTCATCAATCAGTTCTGCAGCAGCCTACTCAGGTTTCTGAGGATCTATGGATATGCTAGTGATTTGGAGAATACAAACCTGCTGTCCGCTCGCAGCGATGTCAACATTTGTTCTCATGCCATAGCCATCCAGGAGTGCGCCTGATGTTCTTTTTCAGTCAGCTAGACTGCCACAACTGCCACACATACATACAGTATGAATCAGTCCTTCTAGGCCCAGAGCTGGTTGAAGATGGCCTGCAGCCCCCTCCTGAAGTTTATTTATTACTGTCACAAATAGGCTTACATTAACACAGCAAGTTACTGTGAAAATCTTCGAGTTGTCACACTCCAGCGCTTGTTTGGATACACTGAGGGAGAATTTAGCATGCCCAGTGCACCTAACCAGCTCGTCTTTTGGATTGTGAGAGGAAACTGGAGCACCTGGGGGAAAACTACACAGACACATGGGAGAACGTGCAGACTCCACACAGGCAATGCCCCAAGTCGGGAATTGAACACGGGTCCCTGGCGCTGTGAGTCAGCAGTGTTAACCATTGTGCCACCATGCCTCTGGAAGTCAGCAGGCTTCCGCCACCCATGCTGCTATTAATGGGACAATACTGCAAAGGAGAACTGTAACAAAGAACAAAGAACAGCACGGCACAGGAAACAAGCCCTTCGGCCCAACAATCTCACGCCGCCCATTTTAACACTCAGTGAGTGCCTTATTCAAGTCTTTCTTCTACCGACGACTTTTGTCTACCTCTAGTGGACTCCACAATAAAGGGGTGCAAACTTAGGGAATTATACGTGCGCCAGATTAAGGGAGATCCAATTTAGGGACAATTTATTGACCCCAATCAGCCTAAAAAGCATGTTTTTGGGGTGTGGGAGGAAACCGGAGCACCCGGAGAAAACCCACGCAAGCACAGGGAGAATGTGCAAACTCCCACAGACATTGACCCAAGCCAGAGATCCGACCCAGGTCCCTGTACCTGCACAGCAAACAGTGATAGTCACTGAGCTGTCGTGTTGCCCGTCAATTAGTCCAGTTTAAGCATACACTAACGGACATGAAGCACTAGGCAACTCTCGAAGCAACATCCAAGACCAGCACTCCCACAACCCACCGCGTGTATGCACCTTGTTGGCCAACAAGGCGGACCGAATCGCCTGTAGATGTAAAAAGGAGACGTCAATAAACATACAACAGGCTATATAGGCAAAGGCAATTCAAGAGGCACTAAGGGAAAGCACAAGGGGAACTAGTTGTTGTATATGGAATATTACATATTTTGTTGGAAAAAGTTGGCATGCAATGTTTGATTTCTAGTGGTTTATATTTCAGACTTGTGGCCAAGAGGATGCCTAATGACCAGTAATAGATTAATGGTAGACATGTTGAAGAGTGTGGGCCTGGGGTTATGTTCACAGCAATCAGAGTTGAATTAGGCACTCATTGACCAGAATGTGGATGAGTCATTTGACTCCTCCATTGCTCTGCTTCCTCCTCCTGATGTGCTCACCATTTCCTCGGTGGTAAGGGCTGTGTCCTCTTGCTGATGAGTTACGCAGCATTCAGGAGACCACCATAAATTAGGATTGGTCTTCTGGTGGTACTGGGGGGGGATCCTCCACAGTGCTGGAAGCAATGGTACCGTTATATCAACATGCCAATGACCCACTCAATCATAGAATCCCTACAGTGCAGAAGGAGACCATTTGGCCTTGAGTCTGCACTGACTCTCTGAAACAGAAATCTTATCCAGGCCCATCCCATATCACCATGCTGCCCTTTAAGAAGCACCTTGAAAGAGAAAAGTTTGGCAGAAAGCTAATGAGATTTAGGGAGGATATTCCAGAGATTTGAACTATGGTAGCTCAAGGCACAGTTACCAACTGTGGAGCAATTTAATCAAGAGATGCTCAAGATGCCAGAATTAGATGGGCATAGATATATCAGAGGGTGGTGGGACTGGAAAAGATTACAGAGATAGGGAGGGACAAGACCATGGAAAGATTTGAAAATAATGACAATATACATGCACTTCTTTGAGGAATGGTACATAAGGAGACTACATTTCACCCAGGAGACTGTCATAGTTTTAACTCACCTCCTGTAACAGAATCTGCAGACTGTCAGGGAAGTAAATTTCAACATAGCAACTAATGAAGAACAAAAGAACAGGGTATTATTTAAATGGAGAGAAACTGCAGAAAGCTGCAACACAAAGGGACTTAGAGGTACTTGTGCACAAGGGAGATAATATCGGTAAGGAGGACGATGACAAATTTACAAATTTAGAGATGGCATTGATAAACTTGCAGAATGGGCTAATAATTGGCAAATGAAATTCAACACAAACATATATGAAATAGTACATTTTCATAGGAATATTTGGGAGGTCACTTACTATTTGCAAGTGGCAAGCTGAGGTAGGGTAGAGGAATGAAGTGACCTCAGAGTACAAATATATAATTCACTGAAAGATGCACCAAAAGAAACAAAGCATTGAACTTTATTTCTAGAGGGATATAATGGAAGTGTAAGAAAGCTATGCTTAACATATATCAAGCCTTGCTTAGACTGTACTTTACAGTATTGTGTGCAGTTCTGACTGCCATATTATAAAATGGATATAGAGGCATTGGAGATGGGGCAGTGAAGATTTACAAGGATGATACTTAGAATAAATGGATATACACCTCAGTAAAGGATTGAGAGACTGGGCCTCTCAAAGCAGACCGAGGATTGATTTAATAGCGGTCTTTAAAATTCTGAAAGATTTTGATTGAGTAGATATACAGAACATGTTTCCTCTTATGTGGGAGCATATAACTAGAGGCTGTCAATATAAGATAATCACCAGGAAATCCAATGGGGAATTCAGAAAAAAACTTCATCATCTGTTCCATTACAAACCTCACACGTCCTGACTTGGGAAATCAAAAGGTGTTAATAACTTCACGTGATATAATGTAATGAGATATGATCAGTTAAATATATTTTAATGTGGTGATCCATGACTGAGTTTTGTTCTTAAACGGAAAGTGACCATAAAATTGACCAGCAATTTGAGGGTGAAAGAAGTGTTCAGATGCAATACAATAGATAAATGTTCTTCTGCATTTAACACTAATGATACTCAGATTTGACTATGTCAATTGTTCTATATGCTTTTATCTTTTCATTGAATGATAGCTCAGATAACAGTCCACTGCTTTAAAGTTTAAACAGAAGGCTGAGCTCTTTCAATGACTTAAAGGCATTAAAATATTCAACCCTGGAGGTTTTTAAAACAGCTGTGCAATAGAATCTCATTTTGAATGCATGGCTGAGTTCCAAACCTGATTAATGGATTCAGCTCAGCAGGTTTTCTTGACAGAGTTGTCATGAGGATTCTGAGTTTGATTATCTTGACAGTTTCATGACCACTTAATTAGATTTTCTTTTTAAAATAGTTTTTGAATGATTGTTTATCTTGTCAGTTTTATGGGATCACAAAGAATTTCCAATGTTATTACAGAGCTCACACTGGACACTGAATAAGTGGGAGTGGGGTGAGGGGTATGGAATTAGGTCAGTGGACATGGGGGTATGAGGGATGAGGAAAGCATGAGGGTCAGGGTATGATGGGGAATGGAAGTGTGGGGGGTGGGTGAGGACGTGATGGTTAGGGGGCCTCACATGCACTGACAGAAGTGGGTCAATGACTTAATGACCAGCTTTCTAGCCAACTGCCTCTGCATCCACCCAGCTCTGTTTCTGACTCCCTAGCTTTGGGATGTGCAGGCTCAATTCCAGCTTTCCCCTGACTACTCAACGGGCAGGCACAACCAGTCAGGACAAGGGATCACATTGTTGGGGAATGGCTTAACTCCAGATGCTCACCTCGAAGAGGAAAATCATGCCAATGGGTCAGGTTTGACCATTCAGCAGATTTTCTAATGAAAGGTCAGAACCTATAATGTTTTTCTATCCACAAATGCTGAGATTTGCAAAGCATTTTCTGCATTTTCTATTTTGAATCTCAAGTTTTCAATATCTGCTATAGTTTGCTGTTGGATTTGTGAATCCAAACATACAATATGTTTGTATTTGAATTGTACGGCTTGGCTCCTCCTTAAAGCAAACTGCCTAGTGACCAATCGAATAGCCATTGCATTGTTGTATTGAGTTAAACTGGGAAGTGATACTTAGAAATACAGAAAAATGAGCAGGAGTAAACCACTCAGCCCTTCAAGTCTGAACTACCATTCGGTATGATTACGGCTGATCTTCTATCTCAATGTCATACTCCATATCCATATACAGCAAGAGCTAGACAAAATTTGGCTGGGAAGCAGCAAGTGTCAAGGCAATTGTCCTCTCCAACAGGAGAATATCTAACCATTTCCGTTTCACATTCAATAACGTTACCAAAGCTGAATCCTCTACTATAAACATCCTACGGGTTTTCATTAACCAGAAACTGAACTGGGCTCACCATATAAATATTGTGGCTACAAGAACAGGTCCACAGAGGCTGGGAATTCTGTAGTCGAAAACCCACCTCCTGATTTTCCAAAATCTGACCATCATCTACAGCGTAAGTGATGGAATACTCTTCATTTGTTCCGTGACAAAGCATCTCACTGGATTGGCAACAGATCATTTACGCTTGCTAGAAGTGACATTCATTCACACACAGGGACCCAATCTTTGCAAAGAACAGGAATATATTCAAGCGTTGCACTTTATCTGAATTTTGTAATCGATCAGGGAGCCTATAGTTCCCTGTTGCTTTCCCCTTGCTAATTCTGTCTACACTTCCCGCTGCCTCGGAAAAGCAGCCAACACAATTAAGGACCCCATGCACCCTGAACATTCTCTTGTCCACCCTCTTCCTTGAGAAAAAATGCAAAAGTCTGAGGTCATTTAGGGCAGCATGGTGGTACAGTGGTTAGCATTGTTGCCTCACAGTGCCAGGGACCTGGATTTGATTACCAGCTTGGGTCACTGTCTGTGCAGAGTCTGCACGTTCTCCCTGTGTCTGCATAGGTTTCCTCTAGGTGCTCTGGTTTCTTCCCACAGTCTGAAAGATGTGCTGGTTAGGTGGATTAGCCATGCTAAATTATCCCTCAGTGCACCCAAACAAGCACCAGAGTGTAGTAACTTTAACATAAGCCTACTTGTGACACTAATAAATAAACTTTAAACCAACCAGCTCAAGAACAGGTTCTTCCCTGTTGCCTTCAGACTTTTGAAAGGACCTATCTTGCATTAAGTTGATCTTTCTCTGTACCCTAGCTATGATTGTAACACTGCATTCTGCACTCTTTTCTTTCCTTCTCTATGAACGGTATCTTTGTCTGTATAACATGCAAGAAATAATACTTTTCACTGTATGTTAATACATGTAACAATAATAAATCAAATCAAATCAAATCAAAATTCCTCAGCCAGTCACAGTCAACATGCCAACCAATTAGCACCTTTACCTCCTGTCACCAAAATTGTTGGTGATTATTTGAAATTCTTGTGTTTGTTCTACGTATAAAAACATTGGAGCATTGAATTGGGAACTGGAGCAGGTATTCGGCCCCTTGAGCCTGCTCTGCCATTCAACTAAATCATAGCTGATTTTCAACCTCAATGCCACCTTCCCCTATTATCTCCGTATCCCTTAATGCAATTGGTGCCCAGAAATCTATCAGCCTTTACTTCTAACTACTCAACGACTGAGCCTCCACTGCCCTCTGGGAGTTTTAAAGATCTACTTGCCCTCTGACTGAAGAAATTGAGTGAAAGTCAAAAAGCTTCAGAAACACATCTCTCTCTTCAGCAAAATTCAATTTCAGTACTACTGTGCGACTAAGGAAATAAAATATTTTTTTCCCAAATATTTTACTCTGTCTCATAGCATAGAATCAATAATTTCACATGTAGTGTATCCTTTCCATGCATGGTACAAGAGACACAGTGTGATAACAAAAACACCTGTGTCAAACTCCTACTTACTGACTACAGCTCAGCCTTCAACACTATTCCTACAAAACTCATCTGCTGCCATCAAACTTTTGAATACCACGCATTAAGTTGATCTTTCTCTACAGCCTAGCTATGACTGTAACACTACATTCTGCACTCTCTCATTTCCTTCTCTGAATGGTATGCTTTGTCTGTACAGCGTGCAAGAAACAATACTTTTCACTTTATACCAATAAAAGTGACAATAAATCAAATGATAATCAAATCTAGTGTGTTCAGCATATTTGCAATGGTGCTTCTCCATCCTCTTAGAATGATGTATTATGATACGTCTGTCACTAGGGATGGTGAGGTTAAATGTCATCATGTATAATGCCAGTAAAATAAAACTGTAACTACAGATAGCATTAAGACTGATGCAGTGACTAAGATGTGCCACATCTGCAGTCCTTTAACTGAGATAACTGGATGTTTTGAATTCGGCTTTGCACTGAAAGACATCTCAATTACAAATGCCAACTCCTACTATTTCCCTTGATCCATCAGCATCCCTCTGTGATACAGCAGATTGCTGGGTGGCAAACCTTCACAATACCTTATTCTCCAGCAAGCTGAACGCAGACAAAGGCAGACATCTGTATATTGGAAGCTAAAGTCACATTAATTTAAGCACCTTGAACCCAGGGCACTGGCCAAGAGAAGCGCTTAGAAGTCCATGCTTTCAATGCTGGTCTGCAGCGGAGTCAGGCAGACATGTAAAACTATGCAGGTATGTGTTCTAATGCCTGCCATAAATGCATCATAGCTGTGCAGATTTCTTGGCACACTCTCAAGAAACTGCATGAAATGGTGCTGATGGGCCTGAGAGTGAGTTTTATAATTTATCATCTGCTGTCTGAGAAAGAGATCCAATAAAATGATTCTTGGGAACTTTGGGGGTTAAGGAACTGCCAGGAAAAAGGTTTTCACCACTTCAGCTTGCTTCTGGAATGGTTCCAGCTCAGCAGTAGCACAATCATAAAATAAGTTCTTTTTCAAATTGAGAAAAAGTGATGGCAAAATAATGGTGATATTGATAATAACTTAGGGAGACTCCCAGATAAAGCAGTTAACATTAACCTGCTTACAATTTGGTGAGCACATGGTTTTCTCTGAGAAAGTATAAACGTTTTTGTGGAAATCCGGTAGCTGACAGGGGGATTCTCCGGTCCGCTAGCTCCCAGCGAGTATCATGATAGCCCAGAGAATCAGGAGTGGCAGAAAAATGGGTTCCATCTGTGTGCAGTTCTGGTCACCGCACTTGCACAAGGATATTTTGGCCTTGGAGGGAGTGCAGAGGAGGTTCACCAGGCTGATACTGGAGATGAGGGGGTTGAACTATAAAGAGAGGCTGAATAGACTGGGCTTGTACTCGTCGGAGTTCAGAAGGATGAGGGGGGATCTTATAGAGACGTATAAGATGATGAAGGGGATGGATAGGGTAGAGGTGGAGAGGCTCTTCCTGCTCAGAAAGGACAGCGGGACAAAAGGGCACAGCCTCAAGATAAGGAGGGGGCAGTTTAGAACGGAGTTGAGGAGGAACTTCTTCACTCAAAGGGTGGTGAATCTCTGGAATTCTCTGCCCATTGAAGTGGTGGAGGCTACCTCACTAAATATATTTAAGACGCGGGTAGATAGGTTTTTGGTAGGCAAAGGAATCAAGGGTTGTGGGGAGAAAGCGGGAAAGTGGAACTGAGCCACTTCAGATCAGCCATGATCTTATTGAATGGTGGGGCAGGCTCAAATGGCTCGATGGCCTACTCCTGCTCCTACTTCTTATGTTCTTATGTTCATCTGGTCGCCAAACCCTCTGAGACCCATCAACACTGCGTTGCCAGCCTAATTGGTTTCCTGCCCACTTGCACAACCTTAAACATAATTTTATATAGATCGTCATTTCCTGAAGGTTGAGGAAGCACCACCAACCTCTCAGCAACGAGAGGCGTCCTCCCACCCAAGAAACCCCCCAGCCCCCACACATCATGCAGGCATGAGGTTTATCTGATCCAACCCCTCCACCACTCAAACCTCCACCCTCCCCCAGATCCCTTACACAGCCCCTCTTCACCTTCAGACCCGCCACTCAGTCTCCTTCAGGCCACATGCCTTGGCAGTGCCAACAGTGCACTGCACCCTGGCACTGACACTCTGGCCTGGCCTCCCCTGAATCTGCACAGCGAACAGGTAGGAATGCAGATGTTGATCACAGAGCTGCCTGATATCGCCATGCCAAGGGTGATCTTTGCCTGGGCTAGAAAGACAGTCCAGGCAGGACACCTACATCTTGGCAGAGAGTGTGAGGTCAACCCCTTGCCCCCTGCCCAAGTCCATCGGTCCCCCAGAACCCTTGAGGGGCCAGTCTTTCACAGCCTGGCAACAGCAGAGGGGCAAATAACCACTGGACCTACCTCCGTGAGCCCCCTGAGGGCCCAAGGCACCAATTTGGTGTCAGGGCAATGCACTGTTGGCACTGCAGAAGTGTGTGGCCTGAAGGGGCCTGAGTGGAAGGGACCTGAGATGGAAGAGGGGGGCTGAATGGAGGATCTGAGGGGAGAGAGGGCTGAATGTTGGGTATGAGGGGGAGGAGGATGAGTGGGGGCTCTTAGGGGGAAGAGTGGAGAATAGGGTAGGGTCAGGTCACTCTCATGCCTGCATGGTGTGAGGAGGTGTTACTCATCATTTGTGGGTGGGAGGGGGAGGATGCCCCTCTTTGGCAAGGGGTTGGTGATGCTGTCTGGCCAATGTGAGGAACATTATTTATGTTTTTGCGGGAAGGGAGCCTGCCTTCAAGAGTGGAGGTCAGGCTGTAATTTGTAACTGTCTCAGAACAGCAGGGCTGGCCAGCGAGTTGTCTACTATGAATAAATTAGCTTCTATCCAAAGGGAGACATCTACCTAATAGATGCTGCTAACACTAGCAGGAAACCCTCCAGTCTTAAATCGGTTGAATTGTGGCCATAGGTATATCGGGGGCTCAGGTGCAGTGAATTCAGTGGCTTCTTCGTACAATGAGCCACAAAAATGCTTGAGCAGACACTTAACCACAGCACTTCCCACAAGGAATATTTAGTTTGGACAATTGCACTTGGTGAGCTCCAGGGAGATTCACATTTCATTGCTTCCATATGATAGTGATTGATTAGTATTGTGCTGTGTAATGGAAAGTTTAAACAATCTATCTCATCTGTAATTGTTAAAGGGAACAAAAACAATCAAGAATAAAATTAGATTTTATTCTTCAAATTAAAGACACAATCCAGGACAGAACAGTAGTCCTTGAGGCTCCCTCAGATTGAAGAAGGATACATCTTCCTTTTTAGAGCACTAGCTGTCATAAACTAGTTAAAGGTCCCAATAAAATTGAAATTGACAGGACATGGAGAAAGTAAGTATCCAAAGGTAAATGAGGATTCAGGGATAGGGAGATCTGAGGTTGGGAGGGAGTGGAAAGATTAGACGTCGGGGGAGTGGTGATTGGAGGACCGGGGTTGGGTAGTGCGTTGGGGATCAACAGTATTGGTAGAATAGGAGATAGGTCTTTGGGGGGAGAGTAGGGGTTGAACACCATGGGGAAATAGGGATGTGGAACCTTGGAGTGGTGATCGGGGGTGGGACATTTGCACTTCTGGGTAAAGTCGGGTACCCAGTTGGGTAAACCTTTACCTGGGAAGTTCTAAGGTACCCTCCAAATTCAAAGTTATGGTTATCTTTCAGTTCACTAAAATGCAGAGTGACAACTGTATTGTATCACTAATTAGAATGTACATGGGTGACAGAAATTCTTAGTTTCTTAACAGTTTTGAACACTCAAGTTGCATAATGGACAGAGAGCACGTGGCAGAGTAGATGGCTGTTACTATAATTTTACCTTTCGAAACTGAATTTGAAGGCAGCGTGTAAGGAGCAGAATCTTAATGTCTTAGTTTTAAATGCAGGCTGGAGCCATTTCCAGGTTTTGGTCCCAGTGGTATTATCTTTGGAAATTTAACTGTCTCCAAGAACCACATCCAATTAAGAACAGGAAATATATTTTGCAGGTGAACCAGATGAAGTGACTGAGGCTGTGGGCGGCTAGAGCTTCACTTGTAGAAGTATGCACTTCAGATGTCAGTGTGCAACTGCTAAAGTGCCTCAAGGTAGAGGCACCCGCTAAAGGCTTCAAAAATCAGCATATGTACGTCACAGTCGATAGGCCATTGTTGTGGAGGAGAAACTGATCTACAGAACAGCTTGAGACCGCAGTTGTAACCCTTGTAGCAGCAGCTACAGGACATGTCAGATTAAATTGTGGCTCAATGACCTGCAGACAAACACCAAGAGGTAACCTCCAGGTACCTATCATGCTACCCATTCAACAAGAAGGCATGTTTGCTGCTGTTTTATTCTGGGGGGGGGGAGGTGTCTCACCAATTTAACCTTAAGTGGAGACTTAATTGCTGATGATGAGTCACTTGCCACTGCCAGGCTGGTAGCCAACTTTATCAACCCTGTTTATCTCCATGTACTTTCTGACTTGCTGAGTATTTCCAATGTTTTCTGTTTTTATTTCAGCACCTGCAGTTTTTTGCTTTGGTGCCAAAATAAAAAAAGTTCTAAGTCTTCAGAAATGCTTTGCGCATTGAAACCCATTTGAAAGCAATTGCTGTCCTGATCTTGAAAAATTGCAGCTGTAAAATTGTGTATTAATACAATTGACAATTTGGACCCAAGATTTGAGTACTTTCTAAATGAAGCTATGAACTGTGGCAAAGCAGAAACGATTAAGAATGGATATTACAGAAATATCTAAAAATGAGTAAATAGATAGGAAAAAGAATTAAAAAGGGCAATGGAGTGTTTACTTTACATTGAATCCCTACAGTACTGAAGGCCACCGTGTCTGCACCAACTCTCAATAGAGCATCTTACCAAGATCTTACCAAGGACAGCACGGTAGCACAGTGGTTAGCACTGCAGCTTCACAGCTCTAGGGACCTGGATTCAACTCCCAGCTTGGGTCACTGTCTGCGTGGGTTTCTTCTGGGTGCTCCAGTTTCCTCCCACAGTCCAAAGATGTGCGGGTTAGGTTGATTGGCCATGCTAAAAAACATTGTCCTTGGTGTCCTGGGAGACGTGGGTTGGAGGGATTAGCGGGTAAATATGTGGGGGTAGGGTCTGGGTGGGATTGTAGTCAGTGCAGACTCGATGGGCCGAATGGCCTCTTTCAGTGCTGTAGGGTTTCTATGATGATCCTGCCCCTGTCATATGTTAATGGTTTTTGACCATGGGAAGTGGTGTCTCCATCATCAACATGAATAGAAAATTGATTGTTTTCCATTGTATATCAATAGCCATCAATCACATGACTGAAATACTTTGGCTGAGTGAGGCTGTAAAATCCTGCCCAACAATTTTTGAAAGCTGTTTATAACAAGCCTTGGTTGCTTTTTGCAGCAAGCCACAGACTGCAGGATGCAGGAGAAATGTCAGAAGGAACATCATTGTTGAAATCAGGGTAGAACATCTAGTCTTCTACCAAGCTACAAGGCTTAAAGTTTTATCGGCTCTTTTCCAAAGTCCCCTGGTTTGCCTGGAAAAGAGAAAATGGTCCTCTGGCTACAAGTGTAATCAAGGCTGTCAACTCTGTTTGCTGCACATTTCTTATCCTGAAGGAACACCATGAAATCTATCTTCAGCTATCCGGACTTTCCTGAACTTCAGCTCCTGAGTGGCAATGCCCCTCTCACTGGACTCCTCAAACATATGAAATTTATTCTATTTGATTTTATATTGGTAGAAATAAAACTCCTTTCTTTCACTGAAACTTTTTTCTGTGTATGTGATATGTGTGAAGTAGCAATAAACCTTTCAGGAAAAGAGCATGGAAATAAATCATAGAATCATAGAACACCTACAGTGCAGAAGGAAGCCATTCATCAAGTTTGCACCGACCATAATCCCACCCAGGCCTTATCCCCACACCCCACATATTTATCCTGCTAATCCCCCTGACACTAGGGTTGATTTAGTCAGGCCAAGCAACCTAACCTGCACATCTTTGGACTGTGGGAGGAAACCGGAGCACCTGGAGGGAATTCACGCAGACATGGGGAGAATGTGCAAACTCCATACAGACAGTGATCTAAGGCCGGAATTGAATCCGGGTCCCTGGTGCACTGAGGCTGCAGTGCTAACCACTGCTAACCAAGTAATGCTCCTGGTTTAAAAATCCATGGAAGTCTCCTTCTAGTGACAGAAAGGTAGAAGTTTCAGTTAGCCTCTCTCCCCTGTCTGTGATTTAGTGATTTAAAAAATTCAAATCTTAGATTAATTGTTTTCTGTTAAGTAAGGGTATTGACCAAAGCAAGTAGTTTAGTTATGATGCAAATGGCCTAAATGACTCCTGGAATTCCCAACTCCAGCTTTTTATTTTTGCATCCTTATCAAGTCAGGAAATCAACCCCAGTTCAATTGGAGTATAGGAATTCTGCTGGAAAAAGAACCAGCTAGCAACATAGTGAAACTATATTTCATGGCCAGCTTTGAAAGTAAAAGCTATTAAGCTATAGACAGATCCAAACAGCCCCATAACAAATAAATCAAAAACAGGCAGAGTAGCTCCACTGTCATCACAACTAGTCAGCTAACAGGAGCAGGCAGCTTCATGAACATCCTCATCTGTAGACATAGTGCAGCACAGCATACGAATGTAAGACAAAACTGAAATGTTTGCAAGAACCTTTAACTAAAACCAAGGAGTGGATAATCATGACTGACCTCCTGAAAAGATATTTATAAGCTTAAATGTCAAAGTCCAACCAACTTGTTTCTAACCATATGGCATTAAGAAATAACATAGAGCATAGAACATTACAGCGCAGAACAGGCCCTTCGGCCCACGATGTTGCGCCGAACAGTTAAAAAAAAATGACCCACTAATCTAAACCAATCCCTTTTCGTCCATAAACCTATCCACGGATCTCTTAAACGCCCCCAAACTAGGTGCATTTACAACTGCAGCAGGCAGGGCATTCCAATCCCTCACCAGCCTCTGGGTAAAGAACCTACCCCTGACATCCGTCCTATAACTACCCCCCCTTAATTTAAAGCCATGCCCCCTTGTGCTAGCTTTCTCCATCCGAGGAAAAAGGCTATCACTGTCCACCCTATCTAAACCTCTAATCATCTTATATGTTTCAATAAGATCCCCTCTTAGCTGCCTTCTTTCTAGCAAAAACAACCCCAAATCCCTCAGTCTCTCCTCATAGGACCTCCCCTCCATACCAGGCAACATCCTGGTAAACCTCCTCTGCACCCTCTCCAAAGCCTCCACATCCTTCCTGTAATGTGGGGACCAGAACTGCACACAGAACTCCAAGTGCGGCCGCACCAGAGTTGTGTACAGTTGCAACATGACGCTGCGACTCCTAAATTCAATCCCCCTACCAATAAACGCCAAGACACCGTATGCCTTCTTAACAACCTTATCTACTTGATTCCCAACTTTCAGGGATCTATGTACACATACATCTAGATCCCTCTGTTCATCCACACTATTCAAAGTCCTCCCGTCAGCCCTTTACTCAACACATCTGTTATTCCTACCAAAGTGAATCACCTCACACTTCTCCGCATTAAACTCCATCCGCCACCTCTCGGCCCAGCTCTGCAACCTGTCTAAGTCTCCCTGCAAACTATGACACCCTTCCTCACAATCTACCACACCTCCGACTTTGGTGTCATCAGCAAATTTACTAATCCACCCAACTATACCCTCATCATTAATAAAAATTACAAACAGCAGTGGCCCCAAAACAGATCCCTGAGGCACACCACTCGTAACCGAACTCCATGACGAATATTTACCATCAACCACCACCCTCTGTCTCCTATCTGCTAGCCAATTCCTGATCCAATTTCCTAGACTACCCTCAATCCCATACATCTGCATTTTCTGCAGAAGCCTACCATGGTGAACCTTATCAAACGCCTTACTAAAATCCATATATACCACGTCAACTGCCTTACCCCCATCCACCTCTTTGGTCACTTTCTCAAAAAACTCAATAAGGTTCGTAAGGCACGACCTACCCGCTACAAAACCATGCTGACTATCTCCAATCAATTCATTACTCTCCAAATAACTATAAATCCTATCCCTAATAATTTTTTCTAAAACCTTGCCCACAACAGAAGTAAGACTCACCAGTCTATAATTCCCGGGGAAGTCTCTGTTCCCCTTCTTAAACAATGGGACAACATTCGCTATCCTCCAATCTTCCGGTACTATACCAGAGACCAACGACGACCTGAAGATCAGAGCCAGAGGCTCTGCAATCACCTCTCTAGCCTCCCAGAGAATCCTAGGGTAAATTCCATCCGGACCAGGGGACTTATCTATTTTCAAACCCTCTAGAATATCCAGCACATCCCCCTTATCAACTGCAATACTGTCTATTTTACACCCCTGCAACCCAGTGTCCTCCTCAGCTATATTCATGTTCCCCTGCGTGAACACCGAAGAGAAATATTGGTTCAATGCCTCACCAATCTCTTCCGGTTCCACACACAACTTCCCTCTACTGTCTGTAACTGGCCCTAATCTTACCCTAACCAACCTTCTGTTCTTGACATACCTATAGAACGCCTTAGGATTCTCCTTAATCCTATCAGCCAAAGTCTTCTGATGTCCTCTTTTAGCCCTTCTTAACTCACTCTTCAACTCCCTCCTAGCCAATCTAAAGCTTTCTAATGCACTACCTGAGCCCTCAAGCCTCATCCGAACATAAGCCGCCTTTTTCTTTTTAACCAACGAATCAACTTTTTTAGTGCACCACGGTTCCCTAGCCCTACCAAATCCTCCTTGCCTGACAGGGACATACTTATCTCGGACTCGCAGTAGCTGCTCCTTGAAAAAACTCCACATTTCGGACGTTCCCAGTCCCTGTAATCTCCTAGTCCAACCTATGCTTCCTAATTCTCTCCTAATAGCGTCATAATTACCCTTCCCCCAGCTAAAACTACTGATCCGAGGTTCATGCCTATCCCTTTCCATTACTAAGGTGAACGTAACCGAATTGTGGTCACTATCACCAAAATGCACACCAACTTCCAAGTCTAGCACCTGGTCTGGCTCATTTCCCAGCACCAAATCCAATATAGCCTCACCTCTAGTTGGCCTATCTACATACTGAGTCAAAAAACCTTCCTGCACGCTTTGTACAAAAACTGACCCCTCTAACGAGCTAGAGCTATAGCAATTCCAATCAATATTAGTAAAGTTAAAGTCCCCCATAACAATTACCCTATTACTTTCACTCCTAACCAGGATCGTCTCCGCAATCCTTTCCTCAACCTCTCTAGAACTTTTAGGAGGTCTATAAAAGACTCCCAACAGGGTGACCTCTCCTCTCCTATTTCTAATCTCCGCCCATACTACCTCAACAGACAAGTCCTCATCAAACTTCCTCTCTGACACTGTGATACAGTCCTTGACCAATAATGCTACCCCTCCCCCCTTCTACCTCCTTCTCTACTCCGACTAAAGCATTTGAACCCCGGAACCTGCAACAACCATTCCTGACCCTGCTCTATCCATGTCTCTGAAATGGCCACAACATCAAAGTCCCAGGTACTGATCCACGCTGCAAGTTCATCCACTTTATTGCGAATACTCCTCGCATTAAAGTATACGCATTTCAAACCCTGCTCCACCCCAGCCCCATGCCGCCGTGCATTGCAGTCCCCATCTATGCCCCCCTCACTTTCACCCCCTCTACTCAGGATCCCACGTGCATCAGTCACTTTGTAGTACAGAACTTAAATGTTACTGAAAAGTGAAACATTCTGCCAAAGCTTTTCATCTTATACTCATCAAGACAAACACAAGAATGCTAAATTTCAAGATGATCACAAGAATTTATAAGGCAGGAGAAAAGCCGGTGAAATGGTTTGCTGAGATATTGCCATGACGAAACTGGGAATTATAGGCTCTCCAAGATCCCAGGAAACGTAAAACAGGCACAACGAACAAAGAAAATTACAGCACAGGAACAGGCCCTTCAGCTCTCCAAGCCTGCACTGACCACGCTGCCCAACTGAGTTAAAACATTCTACTCTTCCGGGGACCACATCACTCTATTCCTGTCCTATTCATATAATTGTCAATGTGCCCTTTAAAAGTCACTACCGTATCCGCTTCCACTAAATTCACACAGACATGGGGAGAATGTGCAAACTCCACATGGACAGTGGAAGCTTTGGAGAGAGTACAGAAATGATTTACCAGGATGATGCCTGCTATGGAGGGCATTAGCTATGAGGAGAAGCTGAAGAAACTTTGTTTGTTCTTACTGGAATGATGGAGTTTAAGGGGCGACCAGACAGTCCATCACCCTCTGTGTAAAAAATCTGCCTTGTACATCTCCTTTAAACCTTGCCCCACGCACATCAAACCTGTGCCCCCTCACAATTGACTCTTCCACCCTGGCAGAAAGCTTTTGGCTATCCATTCTGTCAATGCCTCTCCTAATCTTGTAGACTTCTATCAGGTCACCCCTCAACCTCCGTCATTCCAGTAAGAACAAACAAAGTTTCTTCAACCTCTCCTCATAGCTAATGCCCTCAATAACAGGCATCATCCTGGTAAATCTTTCTTCTACCCTCTCCAAAGCTTCCACATCCTTCTGGTAGTGTGGCGACCAAAATTGAACACTATATTCCAAGTGAGGCCTAATTAAGGTTCTATAAAGCTGCAACATGACTTGCCAATTTTTAAACTCAGTGCCTCAGCTGATGAAGGCAAGCATGCCATATGTCTTCTTGGCTGCCTTCTCCACCTGCATTGCCACTTTCAGTGACCTGTGTACCTGTACACCCAGATCCCTTTGCCTATCAAAAATCTTAAGGTTCTGCCATTGACTGTATATTTCCTATCTGTATTAGACCTTCCAAAATGCAATACATCACTTTTGTCCAGATTAAACTCCATCTGCCATCTCTCCGCCCAAGTCTCTAACTAATCTATATTCTGTGATATCCGCATTGCTATCCGCAAATCCATCAACCTTTGTGTCATCCGCAAACTTACTAATCAGATTAGTTACATTTTTCTCCAAATCATTTAAATATATTACAAATAGCAAAGGTCCCAGTATGATCCCTTAGGAATGCCACTTATCATACCCCTCCATTCAGAAACACACCTTTCCACTGCTCTCCTCTGTCTTCTTTGACCAAGCTAGTTTTGTGTCCACCTTGCCAGCTCACCTCTGATCCCATGCGACTTTACCTTCTGCACCAGTCTGCCATGAGGAACCTTGTTAAAGATCTTACTGAAGTTCATGTAGACAACATCCACTGCCCTACCCTCATCAATCATCTTCGTCACTTCCTCAAAAAACTCAATAAAGTTTATCAGACATGTAAATTTAAACATATTCCTTTTGTTTGCAGAAAATGGGCCTTGCAGAAGAATGTATGTCACTTCTAACAAGAATAAATGAACTGCATTATGAGCTTGACTGATTGGGCAAAATCTTCCATCCTCATTTATGGCTGGGCTTTTCTGTTGCCATTGAAAATGATTGGAGCTTTGGCTGGAATGCCAAATTCTTCATTTTTATTCGGAATGCACCCCACCACACACAAGATCAGGGAATCCCACTGTTATCTTAAACTGGTTGTTAATGTAGCTATTAACACACTCAGGATTGTTCAACAAGTGCTGCCCAATCATGGAATCACATCTAACAGTAGACATTTTGTTTTGGTTTTGTAAAGCCAGGCTGGTTAAGTACAGTCCATACTCTGCCGATGACAAGCAATTGAAAGGATATATAGTTTAATTTAATCAGCTAATCGCTAGGATCTGCAGTCTATATATCTAACATTGCACCAACACTGAAATTCATACACAACATAGTTTAATTGTGTTGTAGGCAGAAGGTCCCTTTGGACTGAGAATTGCATGCCACTGGAGATGGCAACACTGATAGACATCAAAAATATCCCAGCTGCAGTGTTTATCATCTAAATTATCAGTATAAATTTCTCTGATCAAGCTGTTGCAATGTAGCTATGATGCTAGCAATTCAGAGACTCAAGCTCAATTCTCATCTTGGATCACTATCTGTGCCGTGTTGGCACATTCTCACTGTGTCTGCGTGGGTTTCCTCCAGGTGCTCCAGTTTTCTCCCACAGCCCAAAAGACGTATTTGTTAGGTGCACTGGCCTTGCTAAATTCTCCCTCAATGTACCCGAACAGGAGCTGGAGTGTGAAGATTAGGGGATGTTCACAGTAACTTCATTGCCGTTAGTGTAACCCGACTTGTGAGCCTAATAAATAAACTTTACAAAAAAATCACCCAGGGATGTTTTCTGCATGAGAAGATAACTTAATCTAGCCTGGCAATAGCCACCTAAATCGCATCCTCTTAATCATCAATAAAGTGATGGAAGTAGTTGTTGATACTACCATCTGGGGAGAACTCTTCAATGATCACCAACATACAGTTTGAGTTCTGCCAAAAGCATTTCGCTCCAGATTTCATCCAGCCTTGAGCCAAATAGGGCTGAGCAACTGAATTTTAGGAGTGAGATTAGAGTATTTGGCTTCATCTTCAGGGCAGTATGTGCCACCAAGGAGCCTGTTAAAAATTTTCCTTCAGATCAGCCTCTTCAGCTGATTCAGTCCTCCTCATATCTTCTTTTTTGCTTCAGGATACAGTTTTATGTAAAACGTTTTCGGATATTTTTCTGTTTTATTTCTTGTTGTTGGTGATGCTTTAGTTGCTGTTTTCTTGCTCAACATCAAGTTCACTTGCAGGACTCAAAGGAGAAACCGGTCATTATTTTGGCTTACCCGTAATATTGCATGATCTTTCTTGGCTCAGTAAAGTTTCAGAATAAAAGTTTTATTGGACAATGGTTTAGGTAATAAACTGTCAAACAGATTTATTAAGCGGCAAGTTGATTAAGTCCGTAGGAGCAATGACACACTACAGATTTACAGTACTTTCTGACTTAAAATTCTTTCCTTATAAAAATAAGCAAAATACTGCGGGCATGCTGGTATCTGAAAGAACAATGGAAGCTAGAAAAATGAAGCAGGCCAACCAGCATCTCTTTTTTTATTCATTTGTGAGAGTTGGGCGTCGCTGGCTGGCCAGCATTTATAGTCCCTCCCTAGTTGCCCAAGGGCATTGAGAGACAACCACATTGCTGTTGCTCTGGAGTCACATGTCAGCCAGACTGGGTAAGGATGGCAGATTTCCTTCCCTAAAGGATATCAGTGAACCAGATGGGTTTTTCCAACAATCGATAATGGTTTCATGGTCATCAGTAGATTCTTAATTCCAGATATCTATTAGGAGCTAAGCACAGTTAACATTTCGACTCTCAACACTTCAGAAATGTAAAGAGGGACAATGCTGGAGCAAAAGAAGCTGCAACAAGAAGTAGCAAGTTCAAAAATAAATGACAAATGGCCAAATATGAGAAGGGGAGGAGGTGTTTTACACTGAGATAATACACGAATAGAATATAAAAAGAGCTTTTAATGTATGATCTCCTCCACTTGCTTAATTCAAATTATTCAATAATCTTTTTTGTACACAATTTTTTTTTGTGTACTTTGGTATATTAGGTCAATTTAGAATGAAGACAACTTTAATTATCATGAGTAGGCCAACTGCCTCTACTCTTTCCAAGGGTGTGAAGTGATTCTTCAAATAGCCTATTATATCTATTTAATAACAATCCTGTGCCTGCATATTGGCGTAGCTTCATTAAAGTGCAGTTGTTGGATAAGAAGAGACATACTCAAATGTTGCCCAGGGAGTAGGATTCACCTGCACCATTCAGTGTTGTTAGTGACTGTGGTGCTGGCGCTGTGGAAATCCTTGCAGTTCTTAAAAATATAACGTTAGAGATAGAGCTAATTGTTCAGTATGTCAATATCGCGGTGCTCTCTCATTCTGCTTCATGGTTTTATGTAGCGAAAAGGAAAAAGGTGAGCTACACCAAAGCTTGATGTATCCTTTCACTCAAGATTGACTGATGTTGCCGATGTCCCTTGAGGTGGCTTGGAGGTAGCTGGAGACATAGAAAATCCATGAGATGGAGATGCTGAATTCCATTGACAGTTTTTCATTCCGTTGTCAATGTTCTACAATTAAGGCAACATCATGACACCATAATTTGATCCCTGGTGAAGCACAATTTTTAATAGTGGAAACAGATACTGCTAGGTAGGTGCACAGCAATTGCACAAACTGGTACATGAATAAAGGTGAACATGTCCAGTCTACTGCTGAAGTAAGAGAACCTGACTTGCATCACTTCTTTCATTATCATTGCTTTCGTAGTGTTGGTCACAGAACATATCTGTAAAGGAAGTCTTTACAGTCTTCTGCATACTATCAGACGTCTTTATTCACTATCTGTAACTATTTATAACAGTAAAATGTACAGGCAAGAAGCTATCTCCATGTCTAGATCTTAGCATGTTTTTGGCCAACATTACACTAACCCTAGCTCTGACATCACAGACACCAGTCTTCAGACAATTTGATTCACTCCACATGATATCAAGAATCAGCTGAAGGCACTGATACTGCAAAGTCCCTGACAATATTCCAGCAAAGTACTGAAGCGCTGTGTTCCAGAATTTGCTTTGTTCATGGTCAAGCTATTCCAGTACAGCTACAATACTACACAACAATGTGTAACTATGTCTAGCGATGTCCAGGACACAAAAAGTAGGACAACTCCAATCTGGCCAATAACTGCCCAGCAGTTTACCCTCATTCATTATTAAAGAAGGGGATGTCAACATTGCAGTTTGGGGCATTTGCTTAGCAATAATCTGTTTACCTGTTCACTGATGCTCACTGTAAGTTCCACCAGAACCACTCAGCTCTTCACTTCATTACAGCCTTGGTTCAAACATGGACAAAATATCTAAACTCTGTACATGAGATGAGAGTGCCCTAAACATGAAGTCAACATTTGACAGCAAGGAGCCCTAGCAAATCAAATGGAATTTTGGCATTATATTTAAGGAATAGAATATAAAAATGAGGAGGTGTTATTGCAGGGCATTGATGAGACTGCATCTGGAATACTGTGTACAACTTTGGTTCCCTTATTTGAGGACGGACGTAGTGGCATTAGAGTCAGGTCAGAGGACATTCACTAGATTGATTCCAGAGATGAGGGGTTTGTCATATGAAAAGACATCGAGCAGTTTAGGCTTATAGGGCAGGATTATATGGCCTCGCTTGAGCGAGAACAGAAATTTCCACCGGAGCTCAACAGATGTTTCCATTATCCACCCCTTGCCTGCTCCGATTCCACGGCAAGTGGGGCAGTGCAATTCCGGTGATAGTCTCTTGATAAATGAGGGGAGATCTATCTTTATCATTGTGGAAAACTTCAAGATTACTTTGGAGCCCCTCACTGACAGTGCTTCAGCTGCATGATGGTTTGCTGAGTAGCAATAACTCCGCACCCTCCAAGCAGGTAGACTCCACACGTCTCAGTTCTACATGGCCTCGATATTGGTGTGAGACCCATGATTTGTTATTGCATTATCCAAATCAACGTAATGATGTTTCCTGTATGGACAAAGATGTGCAGGTTAGATGTACTGGCCATTTTAAATTACCCCTTAGTATCCAAAATGTGTAGGTTAGGTGGGTTAGCTATTACTTACGTGGCGAAAAACTGCAGCAGGCGACGGTGCAGAGGGACCTCGGGGTCCTTGTGCATGAGTCACAAAAACCCAGCTTGCAGGTGCAGCAGGTGGTCAGGAAGGCAAATGGGATGCTGGCCTTCATAGCGAGGGGGATTGAATATATATAAAAGTAGGGAGGTCTTGCTGCAGCTGTATAGGGCATTGGTGAGGCCTCAGCTGGAGCACTGTGTGCAGTTTTGGTAGCCGTACTTACGCAAGGATATTTTGGCCTTGGAGGGAGTGCAGAGGAGGTTTACTAGGCTGATACCGGAGTTGAAGGGGTTGAGCTATGAGGAGAGGCTGAATAAACTAGGCTTGTACTCGTTAGAGTTTAGAAGAATGAGGGGAGATCTCATTGAGACATATAAGATGATGAATGGGATGGCTAGGATAGAGGTGGAGAGACTCTTCCCGCTCAGAAAGGACAGTAGGACTAGGGGGCACAGCCTCAAGATAAAGGGGTTTAGAACGGAGTTGAGGAGGAACTTCTTCACTCAAAGGGTGGTGAATCTCTGGAATTCTCTGGCCGTTGAAGTGGTGGAGGCTGCCTCGCTAAATATTTTTAAGACGCGGGTTGATGGGTTTTTGATAAGCGAGGGGATTAAGGGTTATGGGGAGAGGGCGGGAATGTGGAACTGAGCCACGACAGATCAGCCATGATCTTATTGAATGGTGGGGCAGGCTCGAAGGGCTAGATGGCCTACTCCTGCTCCTATTTCTCATGTTCTTATGTTCTTAAATACACAGGTTTATAAGAATAGGGCTTGGGAGAGGCCTAGGTAAGATGCTGTTTTGGAGACTTGGTACAGATTTGATGGCCTCTTTCGGCACTATGGGTGTTCTATGCGTCTATGGACACTGCTGTTAAAGCGATTGATGCTTCGCATGGATAGCCTCACAGTCTTCAGCATAGTCCAGTACACAGGCCCATTCTGCTCTCTCTCACCTCATGGACCCAATTAGGCCTGATGCGCTTTGGTTGCAAATTCTTTATGTGAGGCCTTGATTAGGTGACGCGCGGGCCAAACAAATCTCCACGTGAGTTCTGACAAAGACTTCAATCAACTGCACACACACACCTTCAATCCTACACTTTGTCCCTCTTCCAGTTACGACCCCCTTGCAGCCTTCACCTGCATGTTAGTTCAAAATAACAAATCAACAAGGAAGGCCATTAAAGATTGGACATATCGACCAGAGCTTTCTCCAAACATGTAGAGAAGCCTGTAGTCTTTTATACTGATAAGCAGATATTATAGAGCTTCACTCTTTCAACAAAGAAACTACACTTACAGTGTTCCTTCCTACTCACAGAGCATGTTCAACTCCCCCTGAGCACTCATTGTAACCGCCCACATTGCTTATCAGGGCAACAGTAGCACGGGCTGCAATTATCCTCGCTGAACATATTTTTAAAGGTCATAAGACATCGGTGCGGAAGTAGGCCATTTGACCCATCAATTCTGCTCTGCCTTTCAATGAGATCATGACTGATCTGATGTGACAACCATGAAGTCCATTTCCTCGCCTTAATTCCCTTACTGATTCAAAATCAGTCTATCTTAGCCAGGTGAATACACCTGGCTAGCTAAAATCTAAAAATCTCTGAATTAAAATAATGAACTGAACTAGCACTTATTGACATTTGTAGGAGAAACCTCCACACTTTTATCACCTTTTGCCCATAAATGTATTTCCAAGTATCTCTCCTGAAAAGCTTGGCTCTGATTTTAATGTATGTCGCCTTCTTTTAGACTCTCTCACCCATGGAAAAAATATCTCCATCTGTCCTACAAGCTTGGGCAACACGCCTGCACAATGGTTAGCGCTGCTGCTTCATAGCACCACGGACCTGGGTTCGATTCTGGCCTTGGATGACTGTGTAAAGTTCTCTCCATGTCTGCATGGGTTTCCTCCTGGTGTTCTGGTTTCCTCTACAGTCCAAAGATGTGCAGGTTGGATGAGTTGGCCATGCTAAATTGCCCTTTGGTGTCCAAAGCTATGCAGGTTAGATGGATCAATTATGTTAAATTACCCTTAGTGTCCAAAGCTGTAGAGGTTGGGCAGTTTAGCTATGGTTAGGGGGATAGGGCCCAGGGGAGAGCTTGGGTGGGACACTCTTCAAAGTGACTCAATGGGCTGAATGGCCTCCCTCTGCACTGTAGGGACTCCATGATTCTATGGATTCTATGGTTCCTTTCAAAATCATAGTGACCTCAACTAAATCATCTCTCAACCTTCTAATTTATCGAATCTCATCTCTTAATTAAACTGCTGAATCCCTTTAATTTCCAAGTGAATCCATCCAAGGGCAGTATATTCTTCCAAAGTGGTTTGCTCAAAACTGTACACAGCACTCTAGATGTAATCTAATCAGAGCTTTGTGTAGCTGTCACAAAGCCTCCTCCGCTGTGTCATTTAGCCCCCTTGATATAAAAGCAAATATTCCATTAGCCATTTAACTACTTTAGTTCAGTCAGAAGTAAAAGACAGCGAATGCCAGAAATCTAAAATAAAAACTGAAAATGTTGAACACGGAAGGTGGGGCAGTATCAATTGATTGAGAAAGAAAGTTACTGGGAGGAATTCCATAGCCATTTACATCAACAGGATTCTCCTGTCCTGCTGCAGCGCACCCCTTCACATGGGTTTCACTGCAGCATTGGGTGCCATCAATGGGAAATCCCATTGACAGCGCCAGGACCAGAGAATCCCACTGCCAATGAACAGTGCGCCACCTCCCGCTGCTGAGAAACACACAGCTGGGAGGCTGGAGAATTCTCCCCAAGTTTCCAGTCAGTAGGAAATTATCTAAAGCTGTGCTAAACTCTGCCTGGCGATAAGCCCATGTGTTCTGGTTGCCAGTGGTGACATGGTGCACTGGTCAAAACTTATTCAAAACCAGATGTGACCTTTAACATCTGGGCAAAAAAGAAAAGGCTTCTGGCCTTACTGCTGCAGACTTACAAACTCTCAGGGAAGAATCTAGTCAAAAGTCCTGACAATGGAACCAGAATGTGTGAGACTTTATTTTGGAAGTGAGTTGATTGGCTATGTGCAGTCATGCAATGACCTGACAATTAGCTATGCATAATTGAACAGCGCTGCCAATTTTGTGTTGGGAGAAGACAGAGAATTGACAACCTCGTTATTACCTCAGGAGGTCAGAGGTGCAGGCCTCATATTGAAAAGGCACCCAGATAAACATCCATTTCTTGCACAAAAACAGAAAATGCTGGAAAATCTCCAACAGGTCTGACAGCATCTGTGGGGAGGGAATAGAGCTAACATTTCAAGTCTAGATGACCCTTCATCCAGTGCTGTTAGATCTGCTGAGATTTTCCAGCATTTTCTCTTTTTGTTTCAGATTCCAGCACCTGTGGTATTTTGCTTTTATCCACTTCCTGCAGTGCAGCAGTATCAGTCAGGCTGTGTGTGTGGATATTTTAAAACCTGAACTGCTGCCACAAACAGCTGATCTGGCTCTTCCCGGAAATCTGCAACTAATGCTACAACCACGATAAGATAAGTTCATAAGTTCATAAGATGTAGGAACAGAATTAGGCCATTTGGCCCACTGAGTCCTCTCCGCCACTCAATCATAAGGTGATATGCTCCTCATCCCCATTTTCCTGCCCTTCTCCCATAACCCTTCAACCCATTAAAAATCTGTCTAATTCCCCCTTAAATGTACTCACTGTCTCAGCTTCCACCAAAATGAAATAAAACAAAATTAATGAAAATGGGGTGAAGGTGGAGAAGGGAGTTCATGTCTAAATTTGTTGAACTTATGTCTCGAAAGCTGCACTGTGCCTAATCAGAAGGTAAGGTGTTGCTCCTCCAGGCTTCACTATTCAGATTCCGCAAGTGCTGGAATCTGAAACAAAAAGAGAAAATGCTGGAAAATCTCAGCAGATCTGACAGCACTGGATGAAGGGTCATCTAGACTTGAAATGTTAGCTCTATTCCCTCCCCACAGATGCTGTCAGACCTGTTGGAGATTTTCCAGCATTTCTGTTTTTGTGCAAGAAGTGGATGTTTATCTGGGTGCCTTTTCAATAGTGAAAAATCCCATTCACCTGACGAAGGGGGTAACCTCGAAAGCTAGTGAGTTTACTATCAAATAAATCGGTTGGACTTAAATCTGGTGTTGTCAGACTTTTTACTGTGTTTACCCTAGTCCAACGCCGGCATATCCACATCATTGCTGAATTGGCAGGAAGGTCTGGGTCCTGCTTGTGGATGGACCAAAGATGTTCAGCAAAACGGTCACCCAACCTGCGTTTGGTCTCTCTTATGTAGAGTAGACCACATTGGGAGCAGCGAATGCAATAGATTAAAGGAAGTACATGTGAAGCCCTTGGGTGGTGAGCAGGAGGGATGCAAAAGGACAGGTGTTGCATCTTCTACGATTGCATGGGAAGGTGCCATGAGAAAGCAGTGAAGTGTTGGGTGTGATGGAGGAGTGGACCAGGGTGTCCCGGATGGAACAGGTCCCTGTAGAATGATGACAGAAGGAGTGAGAAGAATGTGTGGAGCGGCTCCATATCCCGAGGCTTTTTATGTCTATATATGGAGGAAGAGAGTCGCTAAGGAAAAGGTAGGTCCACTCAAGGGCAGTGGAGGGAATTTTTGTGTGGAACCAGATGAGGTGGGTAAGGTCTTTAATGAGTACTTAGCATCAGTATTCACAAAGAAGTAGGGTGTGATGGATGGTAAGTGTAGAAAGGGGGATGTCGGCATTCTAGGACATCTTGAGATAAAAAGGGAGGAGGTATAGAAGGTTTTGAAAAACATTAAGTTGGACAAGTCCCCAGGGCCAGATAAGTTCTATCCTAGAATACCGAGGGGGGTAAGGGAAGAAATTGCTGAGGCTTGGCCAAAATCTTTGTATACTCCTTAGCCACAAGTGAGGTACCAGAGGATTGGAGAGTAGCTAACGTTGTTCCTCTATATAAAAAGATCAGAAGAGACGATCTGGGAAATTACAGGCCTGTGAGTCTTACACCAGCGGTAGGGAAACTGTTGGAGAAGATTCTTAGGGGCAAAGTGTACTCACATCTGGAAGAGAATAGGCTTATTAGTGATAGGCAGCATGGTTTTGTGAAGGGGAGTCATGCCTCACAAACTTGATTGAATTCTTTGAGGAAATGACAAGAAAAAATGATCAGGGCAGAGCAGTGGATGTTGCATACATGGGCTTTATTAAAACATTAGCTAAGGTTCCTCATGGCAGGCTGATACAGAAGGTGAGAAACTTAGTTTGTTGTTACTGGAATGAGGTTGAGAGGTGACTTGATACAAATCTATAACATTACAACGGGCATGGACAGGGTGGATAGTCAGAAGCTTTTTCCCAAGGTGGAAAAGTTAGTTACGAGGGGGCATAGGTTTAAGATATGAGAAGCAAGGTTTAAAGGAGATGTATGAGGCAAGTTTTTTACACAGAGGATGGTGGGTGCCTGGAACTTGCTGCCGGGAGAGGCAATGGAAGCAGATACGATAATGACTTTTAAGGGACATATTGACAAATACATGAATAGGATGGAAGTAAAGTGATATGGTCCCTGGAAGGGTAGGGGGTTTTAGTTCAGACAGGCAGCATGGGTTGGTTGGTGCAGGTTTGGAGGGCCAAAGGCCCCGTTCCTGAGCTGTAATTTTTTTTTGTTCTTTGTGAGCTGGTAAGATGGATACAAAACCGGCTTGGTCATTAAAAAGTAGAGAGTAGCAGGAGAAGATCTACGACCAGCGGTGTTCCATAAGGATCAGTGTTGGGGCCTCTACTATTTGCAGTACATACAAAAAATTTGGAGGAAAATGTGGGTGGTCTGATTAGTAAATTTGTAGATAATACAAAAATTGGGGGAGTAGCAGATACTGAGGAGGATTGCCAGAAGATACAGCAAGATATAAATCGGCTGGTGACCTGGGCCAAAAGATGGCAGATAGAATTTAATCCAGACAAATATGAGGTGACGCAGTTTGAAAGGTCCACTGCAGAAGGAAAGTGTACAGTAAATGGTGAGGGATCTAGGCATGCAGATCCACAGTTCCCTGAAAGTGGCAACTCAAGTGGACAAGATAGTTAAGAAGGTGTGTAGCATGCTGGCCTTCATCGGTTGGGGCATTGAGTATCGGAACTGGAAAATTATGCTGCAGCTGTATAAGATTTTGGTTACACTGCATTTGGAATATTGTGTACAATTCTGGTTGCCACACTACCGGAAGGATGTTAATGCATTGGAAAGTGTGCAGAAGAGATTTACCAGGATGTTGCATGGTTTGGAGGATTTGGACAATGGAGAAAGGTTGAACAAACTTGGATTGTTTTCATTGGAGCATTGGAGGATGAGGGGGAACCTGATAGAGGTTTACAAGATTATGGCAGGCTTGGATAGCGTGGCTAATCAGAGTCTTTTTCCCAGGGTCAAACAGTCAATTATTCAGGGGCATAGGTTGAAAGTGAGAGGATGAAAGTTTAAAAGAGATGTAAGTGTCAAGTTTTTCACACAGAGGGTGGTAAATGTCCTCCACTGCTGGAGGAGATGGTGGAAGCAGATTCTATAACAAAGTTCAAGAAGCAAGTGGATAGATACATGAATAGGCAAGGAACAAAGGGATATGGACCATGTATAGGCAAGAAAACATTAGATTAGAGGGTCATTTGTGTTGGCACAGACTTGGTGGGCTAAAGGGCCTGTTCCTGTGCTGTACTGTTCTTTGTTTTTCATTCTTTGTTGGTGGTATCATGCTGGAATTGGTGGAAATGGTGGAGGATGACCTTTTGAATGTGCAGGCTAGTGGGGTGAAAAGTGAGGAAAAGGGGGACTCTTCTGGTTGTGGGTTGGAAAGGTGAGAGCAGTGGCATGAGAGATGGTGAGTCACCAGGTGAGTTACTCACCAAGTGAGAGGAGTAACTCATTGCAGGATTCCCAGCCTCTGATCTGCTCTTGTAACCATAGTATTTAAATGGCTGCTTCAGTTCAGTTTCAGGTCAATTGTAAACCCCAAGATATTGATTGTGGGAGGTTTAGTAATGGTAATGCCATTGAATTTCAAGGGGAGATTAATTGATTCTTATTTGTTGGTGATGGTTAGTCTCCGGCATGTGTGTGACATGACTGTTACTTGCCACTTGTCAGCCCAAACCTGAATGTTATCTAAATCTTGCTGCATATAGACAATGACTGCTTCAGTATCTGAGGAATCACAAATGATGCAGAATATGGTGCAATCATCAATGAACATCTCCACCTCTGACCTTAGGGTGAGGGTAGGTCGTTGATGAAGCAGCTGAAGATAGTTACACTTAGGTTGCTACCCTGAGGACCCTCTGAAACGAGATGATTGACCTTCAACAATCATAACCTTTCTGCTAGTTACGAAGCCAACCAGTGAAGAGTTTTCCCCCTAATTCCCATTGACTTCAGCTTCTTGATGCCACATTTGGTCAAATGCTGCCTTTATGTCAAGGACAGTCACTCTCACCTCACCTCTGGAGTGCAGCTCTTCTGTCTGTTTGTATTAAAGCTGTAATGATTTCAGAAGCTGAGTGGCCCTGACAGAACCCAAACTGAACATCATTGAGCAGGTTATTGCTCAGCCAGTATTGCTTGTTCGGATGTTGATGGCGCTTTCCATCACTTTGCTGGTGATTGAGAAGAGACTGATGGAGCAGTCATTAGCTCAGTTGAATTTGTTCTGTTTTCTGGGATCTGGACATATCTGGGCAATTTATGACAATGCAGGGAAGAGGCTAGAATTGTAGCTGGACTGGAACAACATGGCTGAGGGTATGGATAGTACAAACCGTTCTACTGGGCTACACTTATTCTTGTCTGTACTTTGCATTTCTGTTCCCTTTATGTTGGCCTGTTTTGTGACAATGAAGTTCCATCTTGATAATAAGGATAAATACTCCATCTTGTACAACACAACCATCATGGTAAATGGAATTGATTCAGAAATAAATCTTCTCACTCAGAACTGGGAATCCATGACTCACAGATTTATATTCAACCACAATTTATAACCTCATGATCCAGCATATCCCTCACATGATAAATAGAGGCAGCAGCATGCATTGGACCAAACCAAGAGATCCAAGCAATTGGTCAGATCAAAGTTCTCCAGTCCAGTCACAAACAGTCATGACTGGTGCTGGACAATTAAACAAGTAACAAGATTGATTTCGATTGATTTGATTTATTATTGTCATATGTATTATCATACATGAAAAGTATTGTTTCTTGCTCACTATTAGGTCAAAGCAGACCGTTCATAGAGAAGGAAATGAGAAAGTGCAGAATGCAGTGTTACAGTCATAGCTGTATGTAGCTAGGAGAGGGGGGCTCCGCAAATATCTTTATCTTCAATCCTGGAGGAAGTCAGCACATTAGTGCAAAAGACAAAGCTGAAACATTCACAACCATCTTCAGCCAGAAGTGCCAACTAGGTGATTCAACTTTCTCTCCTCCTTAGGTTCCCAGCATCAAAGATACTAGACCTCAGCCAATTTGATTCACTCCACTTGATATCAAGAAACAGATGAAGGCATTGGATTGAAGTTGCAAAGACTTTGGACCCTAACAACATCACAATTGTAGTATTGAGGAATTGTGCTCCAGAAGTAGCTGCATTCCTACCCAAGCAGCACAAATCCAACTACAACACTGGTGTCTATCTAACAGTGTGGAAAATTGCTCAGCTATGTCCTGTTCTCAAAAGGCAGGGCAATCCAATCCAGCCAATTACTGCCCCCATCATTCTACTCTCAATCATCAGCAAAGTGATTGAAAGTGTCATTGACAGTGATATCAAGTGGCACTTGCTCAGTAATAACCCGCTCAGTTTGGATTCTGACAGGGACATTCAACTCCAGAACTCATTACATTCTTGACCAAAGATGGACAAAAGAACTGAATTCCAGAGGTGAGGTGATCTTAATATCAAGGCAGCATTTGTCTGAGTGTGACATCAAGCTGCCCTAGCAAAATTGAAGCCAATTGAAATCAAGGGGAAAACTCTCTACTTGGAGTCATGCCTATCAAAAAGGAAAATTGCTCAAATTGTCAGAGACCAATATTTCAGCAGCAGAGCAAGTTATAGATTTCCTAGCTTAGATACAAAAAAAAGCACCATTTTCTGAAGGTGAAACAAAAATAAAAATAAAAAGCAGTATCTCCTTCTGCATCATTTGCAACAAATTCCTGCGTTTAGCATGCTGTTCACAAAGCACTCTGCTTGATGTTACTCTGTCTTTCACACTGAATGCAGCAGAAAACACCATCCACTTGTTTAGAGAGCCTGTGGCCTAAATTTTCTCAGATTCTGGGATTCCCATGTTCATTGCTATTTTCATCAATCTGAATTCCATCAATCAAACTGGCATGGGATAAGAGTGCTGACAGCCTCCATGAATGCAACACTTATGTCATTGCTGGCTATATTGTAGGGTGGGCAGTTTAACGCCACTCCCACCCTCGTCCCCCCCACCATCCGCAACAACTTCAGTGGAAGTCACGCCCCTTCACTTTAATCTTTGATTTTGATTTGATTTATTGTCACACGTGATGGGATACAGTGAAAAGTGTTGTTTCTTGCATGCTTTACAGACAAAGCATATCATTCATAAAGTACATAGAAAAAAAGGAAAGGAGATGGTGCAGAATATAGTCTTACAGTTAAAGTCAGAGTGTAGAAAAAGATTAATTTAAAACGAGGTAGGTCCATTCAAAAATCTGATGGCAGCAGGGAAGAGCTGGTTGGTATGTGACACTTTTATATCTTTTTCCTGATGGAAAAAAGTGGAAGAAAGAACGTCCAGGCTGCTTGGGGTCCTTGATTATGCTGGCTGCTTTTCCGAGGCAGCAGGAAGAGCAGATGGAGTTAATGGATGGGAGGCCGGTCTGCGTGATGGATTGGGGTATGTTCATAACCCTTTGTAGTTTCTTGCGGTCTTGCTCAGTACATAAACATGATTCATGGCCTCTCATAGGAGGTGTGAACAGCCAGAAATCCTTGATAGATGTTATATTGTAAGTTAGATGTCTTTTTAAGGCAGTGAGCGCTTTTGGAACTCTCTCCTGCAAAAGTAAATTGACCATTATATTTTAAAGTATAAGTTAATTTACTAGTCACAAGTAAGGATTACGTTAACACTGCAATGAAGTTACTGTGCAATTCCCCTAGCCGTCACAGTCTGGTGCCTGTTCAGGTCAATGCGCCTAACCAGCACATCTTTCAAAACGTGAGAGGAAATCAGAGCACCCGGAGGAAACCACACAGACACGGGGAGAACGTGCAAACTCTACACAGACAGTGACCCAAGCCGGGAATCAAACCCAGGTCCCTGGTGCTGTGAAGCAGCAGGGCTAACCATCGTGCTACCCCTTTCTTTATTCTTTCACAGGATGTCATTGGCAAGATCAGTATTTGTTGCCCATCCCTAATTGCCCTTGTACTGAGTGGCTGGCTCAACCATTTCAGGGGCATTTTAAGAGTCAACCACAATGTTGTGGATCTGGAGTCACATGAACCAACCTGACCAAGTACGCCGCTACAGAAACCGTCTTTATTCGTAAGTGTGTAGAAGACTGTGTGCCAAAGAAGTAAATCTGTGTATTTCTCAACTGGAAACAGATTGAACAGGGACATCCACTGCCAACTGAAGCCTAGGTCTGAGGCCTTCAAGTCAGGTGACCCAGACCCATACAAGAAAGCCATCAAAGATGCCAAAAGACAGCACCAGACCAAGCTAGAATCCTAGCCACACAATCTCCTGCCGACGAAGGCAAGATCTGCAAGACATAACAGACTCTAAGATGAAGGCATATAAAATCGGCAACACCAATGCCCCCCTCCACGATGAGCTCAATGCATTCTATGCCCATTTTGAGCAAGAGGTCAGTGAGAGCACAGCCTCCACCCTGGAAGCCTCAGCCAAACTGATATCCAAGATCACCATTGCAGACATCATATCTTGAAAGCCAACCCATGGGAAGCAACTAGCCCGGATGGGATACCCAAGTGAGCACTCGGATCCTGCACAGATCAGCTGGTGGGGGTAATCGCAAACATCTTTAATCTCTCCTTACACAAATCCGAGGTCCCTATCTGTTTCAAGAAGGCAACCATCATCCCAGTACCAAAAAAAAGCCAGAGAGTATGTCTTAATGGTTATCATCCAGTGGCTCCGACACCCATCATTATGAAATGTTTCAAAAGGTTAGTCATGGCACGAATCAGTTCCAGCCTCCTAGGCTGCCTGGATCCACTATAGTTTGCCTAATGCCGCAATAGTCCACAGCAGACGCCACCTCCCTGACTCTGCACTCAACCATGAAACACCTAGATTACAAAAACACCTATATCAGACTCCTATTTATTGACTAAGCTCAGCCGTCAACACCATTATTCCGACAAAAGTCATCTTCAAACTGCATGACCTGAGCTCGGCTCCTCCCTCTGGACTGGATCCTAGACTTCTTAATCTACAGACCACAATCAGTAAGGATGGGGAACTGGAGCGACAATAATCTTTTCCTCAACGTCAGTAAAATGAAGGAGGTAGTGACTTCAAAAAGCATAGTAGAGGACATGCCCCTGTCTACAGTATTGGGGATGAAGTGGAAATGTTCAAGAATTCAAGTTTCTTGATGTCCAGATCACTAATAACCTATCCGAATCCAACCATGCCAATACTATAGTTAAGAAAGCCCACCAATGCCTCTAGTTTCTCGGGAGGCTAAGGAAATTTGGCGCATCTGCTACGACACTCACCAACTTTTACATATGTACCATAGAATGTATTCTTTCTGGCTGTATCACAGCTTGGTATGGCTCCTGCTCTGCCCAAGACCACAAGAAACCACATAGGGTCATGAACAAAGCCCAGTCCATCACGCAAACCAACCTCCCATCCATTGACTCTGTCTACACTTCCCAGAAACAACACCTTTCACTGTACAAGGATACATGTGACAATAATTAATCAAATCGAAACGTAGGCCATTCTGGCTAAAGATGAAAGATTTCCTTTTCTAAATGACATTTGTGAACCAGATGAGTTTTTACAACAATTGATGAGAGTTGTCATGGTCGCCATTACTCAGATTAGCTTTATCATAGAACCCTACAGTGCAGAAAGAGGCCCTTTGGCCCATCGAGTCTGCACCGAACACAATTCCACCCAGGCCCTACCCCATGTCCCTATATATTATACCCACTAATTCCTCTAACCTACACATCCCTAGACACTAAGGGGAAATTTCTTAGTATGGCCAATCAACCTAACCCACACATTTTTGGACTGTGGGAGGAAACTGGAGTACCCGGAGGAAACCCACACAGACACAAGGAGAATGTGCAAACTCTACACAGACAGTGACCTGAGCCGGGAATCGAACCCAGGACCCTGGAGCTGTGAAGCAGCAGTGCTAACCACTGTGCTACCGTGCCACCCCAGATTTATATTCCAGATTTATTAATTGAATTTAAATTCCACCAGCTGCCATGGTGGGATTTGAACCCATATTTGGCCTCAGTAGTTAATAGTCCAGTGACATTATCACTATCTCCCCACATTGATCAACGATGTGTCAGTATAGATCCCTGGAATCCCTACAGTACAGAAAGAGGCCATTTAACTCATCAAGTCTGCACCAACTCTTCAAAAAACATCTCACCCAGGCCCTCCCCTCTGTCTTATCCCCATAACCCCCAGGCATTTACCATGGATAATCCACCTAAACCTACACATCTTTGGACACTAAAGGGCAATTCAGCATGGTCAAACCTCTTAACCGTCACATCTTTGGACTATGTGAAGCAACTGGAGCACCCAAAGGAAACCCATACAGACACAGGGAGAATCTGCAAACTCCAAACAGACAATCACCCAAGGCAAGAATCAAGCCCGGGTCCTGGTGTTGTCAGGCAGCAGTACTTGCCACTGTGCCATCGTAACCACTGTGCTGCCAAGATGCCGTAACCCCTATGCCACAATGCTGCCCTAATCACTGTGCCACCATGCTACCCTAGATGCAAAGATACAAAATTAAACATGCAAGACACTTTTAAAATGAAAATAAAATCTCAACAGCTTTTACTTTGAGAGAAAAACATCAATCTGTTCCTGAACATCTTTGATTAACTATATTGCCTTTTTGGTAGTCTCATTGTTCACGTTTCTAAGAGTTGTTATTACAAGTTAATCTATTATGAGCTATTATGAGTGATTGAGTTCCAAAAGTTGAGGAACGTCATCAGGGGGTATGTTCACATTTTGACTGATGGTTTTAGGATTATTAAGGGATTATCTGGTTTAATGTGCTAAGTTAAACAGAGAGACTCTGGGTGGCACAGTGGTGCAGTGATTAGCGCTGCTGCCTTACAGGACAAGGGACACAGGTTCAATTCTGGTCTCAGGTCACTGTCTGTATGGTGTTTGCATGTTCTCTCTATATTGGTGTGGGTTTCCTCTGGATGCTCTGGTTTCCTCCCAAAGTACAAAGATGTGTGGGTTAGATGGATTGGCCATGCTAAATTGCCCCTCAGTGTCAGGGAGATTAGCAGGGTAAAGATATGGGCATAGGGCCTTGGTGGAATTGTGGTCAGTGCAGAGTTATTGGGCCGAATGGCCTCCTTCTGCATTGTAGGAATTCTATGTAACATTTATTTACTTTTACAACAGATAAGTCCATTGACAGGATTTAAGTTTTTAATCAATTTTATATATGGGAGATTTTTTTAGTATACAGTATCTTTGACTGAGAGTCCTGTTTGATTGTTTGATGTTTACCTTTTTATCTCCATTTCAAAAGTCTAGCTCTTAGTCCATAGTGTGATGCTGGGTGAGCAGCTCTGGTGGTTGCAAGCTGGGCATGCAGGGGATATGGAGAATGAGGAATCATGGGGCATAAAGCGAATCATGTAGGGGCATGGAACATAAAGGGTAAATCAAGAGGACCTGGTGCAAAATGGGTGTTTGAAAGGGCAGTATTGAATGGGGTGGCATGAAAATGGCCTGGAATGGAATAGACATAAGGAACACAGAGAATATGATGGGCCATGAAGAGGGAATGTGGAGTGGGTGAAAGATTGAGTGCCTGATATCCATCCTTAAAACTGGGCCAATATTCCAGTAAATGCAGGCAAGCATCCTAGCCAGCCAGCCTGGCCATCTGCCTGCTTCTGTTGCAAACTCAGGCCTACTCCATAGGCGGTCACCCGACTCTATCCTGTCCCCACCTTCCTAGGATGAATATATGGTAGGTGGGAATTTTTTTTAAAAGGGAGACGAGTGTGCCAGTTGGAAAGACCAAACCTGATCTAGCTGCCTCCCCCACAAAACTCCGGTCCTTATCTTGAACACACGTTTCAGTTTCTAAGTCAGCTTCCAGCTACAGCAATTAACATTTATTCAGAAATTCCTTTGAGCTGATTGTTGATTCATTACCAATGTTATTGACAGGAGTTTTCTACAGACTAAGCACCTCAACTCGATTGCAGTTTCTTTCACAGATTTAATGTTTTAACTCAAATTCCAAATGTTAAATTACAGATTGAAGAATACTTACCAGAGAGATCCCACTTAAATCAAATTCCCAATTTTAACACTCAGTTCTCCGATTATGCTGTGCTTCACATTTCCCTATTCATTGGTTCCCTGCTAATTCCATCTGCAAATATCTTTAACAGATTTGTCAAACACAATTTCCCTTTCATGAATTTGTGTTAACTCTGTCCAATTATTGTATAATTTCCTATGTGCCCTGCAGTTGCTGCATCCTTAATAAAATTCTTGCATTGGCTGATCACTAATCTCAGGGCTGCAGGCCTGCATTCACTGATACCTTTCTCCTTCCTTTCTTGAAGAGCCAAAATTATGCTTTTTTCACTTTTCAATCTACAGAAACTATTCTAGAGTTTAGGGAATTCTGGAGGATCAAAATTAATGCACCTACTCCCTGTTCTAAAACCCTTCAAAAAAAGTCATCAGGCTTGGGGACTTTGACAGTGTTTTATCTCATTAATTTCCACTATCCTTTACTAATACTAAATTCTAAATTCATTTATTTTCACTTCGGTTCTCTGCTGTTTCCATTATTTTTGTGTGTCTTCTACCAGAGAGAGACAGATACAAAGTATTCACCAACATGAACTCTGGGCATAGTTCCACATAAACAAGATGTTACTGTAATGGTAGCTCTTCAGATTCCATTAGATCTTCCTGTTAACATGTGGGGTTGGAGAATCATATACACCCAGTACCTTTGGGAATCCTATTAGCCTGACAAAGTAATGTGCTCTTTCTCCTCCTCCTGCACAGTGAGAAGAGAAGGCCTCTGTTACCTTTCCAATTTATAGCCTCACCAAGGAATGTAGGTGCTGTTGAAAGGCTTTGGAGACCTCAACAGCATATCAACATGGAGCTGTGGACTCCACGGGATAGAGGGGAAGCCCCTCCATATTGGTGCTGCAGGGACTGCTATTCCTGCCCGTGGCCCCCTTCTTGATTATTCTAATTCCTATGGCCCATGAACCCCACCTATCCCCCAACTGACTGGGAAGCTGGCTCCATGAAGTTGGTGGTCTTGCCATGTGGCAGGAGGCCATCCTGTTATTATCAAGATAACGGATACTACTTAAAATAGCCCCTAATTGTGGCCTCCATGAAGCAGGCAGGCAATCTACTTCACAGCTCGCCTTCTATCCACCGTTGGAAAACTGAACAAGTGGTCGTGATGTTTGGAGAGAATTCCAAAGCGAGTTCCTTGAATATGGAGCTTGGAAATCCTAATAAAAAGGACAGAGGACGGAATATTCCTGTTCTGCATCATAGCGGACAGGACAGGATCATACAATGGTTCATTGACCTTAGATGGGATTTTCCGGTCTTAGGGCAAGCGTGGCCAGAAAATTCTGTCCAGAGTTTCATTGATAACAAGCATCTAGTTGGATTGCTGAGAAAAGATGCATTGAATCTACTTTAGTTTCATCTGTCATTTACTTTGGATTGTGATGTGTCTGAACATAGTTTGCCAGTTGGTTCACATTTACTGCATACTTAGCCAGAATATTAGAGCATAAGATAGATATTGTAAATCGTTTCATCTTTCTGAATGTATCTGTAATGATATAGCTGATTTTGGTTTGATTTCATTTATTATTGTCACACGTATTAATATATAGTAAAAATTATTGTTTCTTACGCACTATACAGCCAAAACATCATAGAGAAGGAAAGGAAATGGTGCAAGATATAGTATTACAGTCATGTCTAGGGTGCTGAGAAAGATCAACTTAATGTGAGGTTTGTCCATTCAAAAGTCTGATGGTAGCAGGGAAGAAGCTGACCTTGAGTCGGTTGGTACGTGTCCTTTGACTTTTATATCCTTTTCCCAATGGAAGAAGTTGGAAGAGAGTATGTCTGAGGTGCGTTGGGTTCTTAATTATGCTGGCTGCTTTTTCAAGGCAGCGGGAAGTGTAGACAGAATCAATGGGTGGGAGTTTGGTTTGCATGATGGGTTTTGATCACAACCCTTTGTAGTTTCTTGCAGTCTTGGATAAAACTGCGATACAACCAGAAAAAGTGCTTTCTATAGTACATCTGTAAAGGTTGGTGAGAACCGTAGTGGACATACCAAATTTCCTTAGACTCCTGAGAAAGTAGAGGCATTGGTGGGCTTTCTCAGTTATAGCTTTTATATGGAGGGACCAGGACAGGTTGTTGGTGATCTGGACATATAAAAATTTGAAGCTCTTGACCATTTCTACTTTGTTCCTATTGAGACATACAAGGCCATGATCTCCGCTATGCTTCCTGAAGCCGAGTACCAGTTCACCAGATTCTCTATCTTAATACCTATTGCAGTGGTCACAGTTCTGCTCCCTTCCACCACCGTGGTGTTGCCTCTGTACAGCTGGGATGGAGGAATAATGAATATTCAAAATTTTTTTTCTACTTGTACTGAGATCTTTCCAATTTTTTGTCTGGTGTAATTTTCCTTGTTTCATAAATGTTGGGTGGTATTTTACCATTTTTAGTCTAAGTGCCAGGTGGGCGTGAAACTGGGAGAGTTCCAGATCCATTTTTTGGGCATGTTTTTAGGAAACTCCCCCTCCATATGCACTCTGGCTGCAAAATTCTGAGTGAGCCTATTGTTCGCTGCGAAAGTCTGCGGGCACGGCTTAACGCACCCGAAAGTCTGCAGAGGTAGGTAGTGCACATGTGCAGGCCTCTAATGCTACACATGCACATTAGCAGTAGCAGGGGTCTGACAGACAAAAGTAGAACTGTCAGGCCCCTGCTACTGTAATTGTAGGGGCCTGCTGCTGTAGATGCAATCCCCCTGCTGAACCCTCTACCTCGCCCACCGATTGCAGCCCTGCTGCCCGCCCCTCACTGATCGCTGCAGTGTGGCAGCGGGCCCCCTCTCTCTCCCTTCCCTCACTCACCACTGCCCTCTTGCCTATCCCTCACTGATCGCTGCAGAGTGGCAGCGGGCCCCTTTCACCATTAGCCCTGCCCCCATTGGCTCCACCCCCATTTAACCTGCCCCCACTGTCCCCTCCCATTGGGCTCCTGGCACTGTCCAATGGGCATTGCCCAGGTGCTAGTCTGGCACTGCCCAAGGGGCACACCCTCTTGTCCTAAGCCTCCCCAGGGGGGCCGGCCCTCAATGGCCTCTGGTTCCACCGGCGAAGCCAAGTCAATTGATCTCTTCATGGAGAGCATGTCTATTTCTCACAGGCAGAACTTTTCCCGGCGAGGTCATAAAGACAGGCTAGCCCGGACGATTGAGCGCCGGGCTCATTGATGACATTGAAATGCTTATTTAAATAAATTTCAATAAATTAACCTGCCTCTCTCCCATTTCAGGCGAAAGGCTGACCGCACTATCAATCCTATTGTTGTAAAATGATGCCGCTTGTGAAAACCTGCACCAATTGCACTCATCGCTTTACACCCCAATTTACAACCATCTCATGCCTGAAAACGGGTGGAACACAATGGTAAAATCCCTACCATTGTATTCTTTATATACAATGTTAATCACCTCAGTCCTCTGGATTTGTTCGCTGAATCTCCTCCGCGGTTCCTAAAACAGAATGAAAGATAAGATCCTTCGCTTTGGAATCTGAGTTGCCCAGTCATCAGCTGAGATCACAACAAAGTCCAGTTTAAGAGTGGATTTAAAACCTCAGCATGTTGTTCATTTGCCCCCATAGATGCAACAGTTAACCATTTCTGGAATGTTTTGTTATATGTGGCACTCATTTATCTTGTGGCATCTGCTGTCTTAATATATTCACACCGAGGGCGCCTTCATATCTGACAGTTGAAATACAGAAATGTTTCACTTTGTACGCTCACTACAGTAAAATGAGATAAAAATAATTAGTGTTAATGAACATTTACACAAATATTTTATTCACTGTCAAATGTTTAAAAAATTATTTGAATCATATTATTCTATTTCTGACAACAAAGCCCATTTCACACGTGGTTCATGACACCAGGGAGCAGATCAATTTACTGTTACGATTACACTGCATAACTTCATATAATTAGATCTGCCTGCTTTAATTGGCACATTTAGTCATTTTAATCAAGAATACAAAAATATTTGCAGAATTAAATTCGATAGCCTCTAAAATTGGGCACTCTGATTTGTGATGAACCCGCACCTATTTTAAATAATATCGGCAACACTGAAACTATATGCAGACTGCTAATTATAATGATTATGGTGTTCAACCCACTGCTGATTGTGATATTGAGTGGCAGCACTCTTCGCAGGAGGCCCAAGTTTACGTGAGGCTAGCACTACTTAACGCTATATTGCATCTCCTAAAGACCTAGGTACATTCTGACTGCAACGGGAGAGATGTTGAAAGGGGAGTTAATGAACAGGCGAAATCTAAGAAAATGGTACAACACGTCTGACTCACGTAGTTGGTTCAAACTGGCTTATTTACATTATATACGAGCTGTAAGGTAGGCACATCTATCTTACGCACAGGCTATTCCATCTCTCGCACATAACTGTTGATGTGACTGATAAACATAACCGTTCTACTAACCCATTACACTACACTTCCTTCCAATATACTAATTATTCTTTAATAATAATGTTAAACTATTTTAAAAATATTTACACTGCATTTGCCCTACCCCAAAATCCATCAATCACAGGTTAAATCTTCTGGTGCCTTCACAACTTTTCTTGATGTGTTGTGACTGCTGAGTGGGATAGTGATTGTTCAATAGGATCATTGGGTGGGTCAACATTCTATAAATTGCTTGGTGTATTCTTGAGACCGTCATCCCAAACTGTGTGACAATTAAAGATTTGAAGTCATGTAGGTTCCCATGAAAGCAGAGTTCTCCTGTTGCATCTGAAGGTCTCAGATATTTTTTGTCCAGATAGAAACACAGATGCATCATTATTTGAAGGACAACACCATCAGATTTGCAATCCCAAATCCAAACTCCCAGGCCAGCGTTAAGGGCACTAGAATCATCACCATATTTCTGCAGTTGTACCTCTGCTTCTGCTTCTTATGTAGGCCAGTCTCCGTGTTGTTCACCCTTTTGTGGTCAGCTGCTGTAATATTAGGTTGGAATTTCTGTAGCAGTAGACAGAGTTGTGTCTTCAGCCATCGATCCATGAGCACTTCCACTGGTGAAAAACCATTGGTTAAAGGTGTGGCGCTGTGAAGTAGCATAGCTGAATTCCAGTCAGAATTCTTGATCATGAACATTTTGATGGTTCTCTGTCAGCCTCTCCATTGGTCTATCGATGGAGAGGAGAACTGGTGACATGGGTGATTCCAGTTATTGGTAAACTTTCTAAAGAAGTCATTGATGAATTGTGGCCCATTACCCAAGACAGTATGTGGAATGTTCTACGTTCATGTGGCTTAGTCGTTGTGGTGTGGTGTGGAGACTAGCGCCTTCCCACCACCTGGAACAGTAGGCAGCAACAATGTGGTTTGCTTTGCCTCAAAAATTGGACAGTGCAATTTCAAGTCTCTACCAAGCTGAATCTGAGCTTCTGCAGATAGCTGGTTATTAGTTTTCCAGACCAGAAGATCATCCACTGTCATTAGATAGCTGCGTCATTCATATATTTGCAGAGGAGCTGGTCAGTTGGCATTTGGACCAACCGATGTGGCAAAGTTCTCGGACTTCTTTTCTTCCAGCATCATGCAGCTTTCTGGCAAAGACTGGCAGGAAATTCGTTATAGTTGACCAGAAAGCTTCCACCTCAGAAATAAATGTGAATCTCTGGGTAACAGCTTGGTCCGCTGTAGCTCTGGATAAGGCATCAGCTGTGGTCTGTGACTCACCTGGCATAGGCACAGCTCTGTGATGGTAACACATCAATGAAATCCTGAACTTTGACTGCTTCAGGGACATTTTGACAATTTCTGTGAAATTTTCATCAGTCCACAAGGTAAGCCCACTAAGCCTCTCTACTACCCATGTCATTGCCAGTTCTTCTTTCTCCATTGTAAAGAAATATACTTTCCTAATATCTGTGTGGTATGCAGTGAAATACATTTATATGGTGTGACTGATCTAATTAAACTGAAGACAGTTAAGCTGCAAGGTTAAAATCATGAAAAGGAGGTAGATGTGAAAGCCAGCATGTTGAAGTGGTGATGAGCAAAGCTAAGATGGGATACCAATAAGCAGCATGAATAGAAATTTGCATTGGAAGGTAAGAGGGTGAATTGAAGTTGTATTTCAAAAGAATAATGCACAACGGGCAAAGATCATAAATAAGTAAAACAAACTATTAAGTTTATTTTTATCCAAAGGTTGGATCCATACAAACAGCATGAAAGATTTTTATATTCTGAGAAGGGGACTTCCACAGAAACTTAATAAGAATAGATCCAAACATAAAAGAGAAAAACATATTTAAAAAGAGATTGGAAGCTGTATAATATCCTGAAGAATGTGCTGTGCTTAGAGAAAGCTGTGAAAGACGCAGACTGAACTTTAACTATTCTCGCAGAGAAAAGCCTGTGAGGCTTTGATACCAGTCCTGGAATTCCATTATCAAGCGAGAGAAAGAAGTCTTGAGAAATAATTTCCCCTGCAGCAAAAGTTGGATGCCTTGTGGTAATCACACTGAGTATTTTGTACCTTAACAATCCTTAGAGACTATTACTTGAAGAAGAATGTTTAACTCTGAGTCTGACCAAGCAGAATTCCTTTGGGAAACGTTCGCAGAACTGCTTTTGACTATGCAAATGTACTCGTGTTTGTTTAAGTTTTCTTTTGTTTCTTAACAGGTGTTTTAATTTAATATTTAAAATCTCCAGAAGTGATTTTTGAATTTTTACTCCTGGCTTTAGTGCAAATTGCAAATCATTGACAGTTTGTGGAAGTTTCACTTTGGGATTTGGACAGCCCACAATTACCACCTGCCATATCATAACACTGTTGTTGCATGGCATTGCTCCATTCCTGTCAACACTCTGGAGGCAAAGTATGCAGGTTTTCTGTTGCCATTCTTCTGGACTTAATAAGTACAGCTCTAAGGCCTGTGAAGGATGCATCAACAACCAGTGCAGTGGGCAATGTTGGAGTGTAATGTGCCAGCAATTCTAAAAAGACAAACCTTTCCCTGGTAGATTAAAAGGCATGGATTTGTTCAATGCACCAGAACCATGCACCAGAAGCCCACAGGGCCAGTGGGCTGACAAATGGCAAATGGAGTTTAATTTAGATAAACATGAGGTGATGCATTTTGGTAGAATTAATCAGGGCAGGACTTGCTCAGTTAATGGTAGGGCACTGGGGAGAGTTACACAACAAAGAGATCTCGGGGTACAGGTTCTTAGCTCCTTGAAAGTGGAGTCACAGGTAGACAGACCGGTGAAGAAGGCATTCAGCATGCTTGTTTTTATTGGGCAGAATATTGAATACAGGAGTTGGGATATCTTGTTGGAGTTGTACAAAACATTGGTAAGGCCACATTTGGAGTAGTGTGTATAGTTCTGGTCACCCGTTAAACTAGAAAGAGTGCAGAAAAGATTTACTAGGGTGTTAGCAGGACTTGATGGTTTGAGTTATAAGGAGAGGCTGGATAGACTGGGACTTTTTTCTCCGGAGCTTAGAAGGCTGAGGGATGATCTTATAGAGGTCTATAAAATAATGAGGGGCACAGATCAGCTAGATATTCAATATCTTTTCCCAAAGGTAGGGGAGTCTAAAACTAGAGGGCATAGGTTTAAGGTGAGAGGGGAGAGATACAAAAGTGTCCAGAGGGGCATTTTTTTTACACAGAGGGTGATGAGTATCTGGAACAAGCTGCCAGAAATTGTAGTAGAGGCGGGTACAATTTTGTCTTCTAAAAAGAATTTAGATAGTTACATGGGTAAGAAGGGTATTGAGAGAGATAAGCCAAATGTGAGTAATTGGGACTAGCTTCAGGGTTTACCAAAAAAGGGTGGCATTGACAAGTTGGACTGAAGGGCCTGTTTCCATACTGTTAATCTCTATGACTCTAACCATTGTTGGCCCTTTAGTCAAAGTTTTCTTAAAGGTTCAATAATGGTGGCTGGATTCAGGATATATTTGCAAAGTTGATTAACCATTCCAAAGTATCCCTGGACATCAGTAAAATACTTCAGTTGTGGAAAGTTGTTGATGGCTTTCATTTTTGGGGAGGGAGGGCACCATAATATCCTGACTTTGAATAATGTACTGCAGAAATGTGAAGATAGTTTTGGCAAATTCATATTTCTCATTTAAGATGAGACCTTCTACTTGAAGGGCTTTGAGAATCTTCCAAGCCCTGTGGTCTTGTGCCCCATGAGTAAGGATGTCATCCATGTGACAAATGAGTCCTTATTTACCTTCTAGAATACTTGACATGATTTGCTGGAATACCTCTGGATCTGATGTTATCACAAATGGAAATAAATTTTAAAAAAGCGTCCAAATCATGTAATAAATGTTGATAACAACCTGGACTCCTGGTCAAGGGGTATTTACTGAAACCAACTATTGAAGTCAAGTTTAGTGAAGAGGATGCTGTTGGCAAGTTTTGTCAAGCTGCCATCTGCTGAATATGTTTCTTTCTGGACTCATTGATTAATTACTTGAAGTCAACATGAAACCTGACCTGATCATTCTGTTTGGGAATGGTTACAAACCCTAAACACAGTACCATGATAGGTGACATGACTCCTCTGTGTCGCATTCTTTCATGTTCCTCTTTGACTTATACAAAAATGGATGACATACTCTCCTGGGGATAAATAAGCACACAGCGTAACACCTGGACGCAATGAAATAAGGTGTTTGTGTTTGAGATTATCAAGACTCTGGAAGAGCTGTGGAACCTCTTGGCAGAATTCAATCCTGTTGTCTGGTTGTAGGACTTTGTCTACTTTTTGAAGAATGCCAGTTGTATACATGCACTTCTGCTGAGTTAAGTGATGTTTTGACTGCATGAGATCTCAAGGGTGTTTGCGATCTGTTGCCCCTTGTGCTGAAGAATAGTTGTGATCTGACATTTCACCTGGACCAAGAAATTTGAAGTTTGATGACTGGACAGCATGCTAAATGAGGAGCCACTATTCGAACCCCAGTTCCTGCAATAAGCTTAAAGTTGGTTTGAAAACATTTCACTTCCAAAATAATCAACCAGAAATCTTGTTCATGGTCTTTGTCCTCCCAGGAAATCTGTGGTGGCATTTGTTTGTCTATGGTCAATTATTGGAGGGACCTGTGTGCTGTATTTGTTTTGATGGTTACTTCCCTTCATGGAGTTACTAAATTTGTAGATGCACTTGAAGTGTTCTGTCTCCCCAGATCAGAAACATTCAGCACCTCCTGCTGGGCTCCTTCTTGGCACCACAACCTAAGCAATTCAAATGGTAGCTGTAGGGTTTCCTGTCCTTTTGGCCATTTTGGTAAGCTTTTGAGTGGTGGAGGGCAATAGAGTCTGCTGCCACCTTTGGGCCTAAGCAGTTATCAACAGGTCAGACACCTTGGTATTGTGGATGAGAGATCAATTTTGTTTTCTAAGTTTGGCCTGGCTAGCCAACTACGATAGAAACATAGAAACTAAAAGCAGGAATAGACCATTTGACCCTTCACTCCTGCTCTCCCATTCATTATGATCATAGCTGATCATGAAATTCAAAGTCCTGATCCCTCCTTCCCCCATATTCCTTGATCCTTTTAGTCCCAAGAACTATATCTAATTTGTTCTTGAAATCACACAATGTTTTGACTTCAATTATTTTCTCTGACAGTGAATTCCACACATTCACCACCTCTGGGTGAAGAAATTTCTCCTCACCTCAGTTCTAACAGTTCATCCCTTAACCTCAAATATGACCCCTGGTTCTGGACTTCCCCATCATCAGGAACAATCTTTCTGAATCTGCCCCGTCTAACCCTGTTAGAATTTTATAAGTTTGGATGTGATCCCTTCTCATTCTTCTAAACTCCAGTGAGTATAATCCTAACTGACTTATTTCAATAGATTCGCCAAGCATGATTTCCCCTTTGTAAATCCATTCTGACTTTATCTGATTATACCACTGCCTTCCAAATGCTGAGTTATGAAATTCTAGATAATGGACTCAAAACATGCTTGATGAATCCATTGGAATTCTTTGAAGATGTAACTAGTACAGTTGACCAAAGAGAGCCAGTGGATGTGGTTTATTTAGACTTCCAGTAGGCTTTCAGCAAGGTACCACATAACTGTAAGGAGACTGCTATATGAAGTTACAGCACGTGGAATTTGTAGATAATGTCTTGAGATCACAGAGTCATGGAATCATAGAGTGCAGAAGAGGCCTTTCAGCCCATCAAGTCTGTACCAGTACACGAGAAACACCTGAACTCCCATTTACCAGCACTTGGCCCAGAGCCTTGAATATTATGACATGCTAAGAAGACTCTTCTCCAGTCCCAGTGTTAGGCTCACTGGTCTATAGTTCCCTGTTTTGTTTCTACCTCCCTTTTTGAGTAGCAGGCTTATATTAGTGACCCCCAACCTGTAGAAATCAACCCAGAGTCCAAAACATTTTCCAAATACTATTAATAATATTATTTTTAAGGCTACTTCCGTAAGTACTCTGGGATGAAGAGAGTATTTGTTTTTTTTAAGAGTGACGTCTTAGAACTTTATTTTATCCCAGCATGGATCTTGAGGTCTGCCTATGGTGGATACTGGGTGAGTTAGTTGGGTAGGTGGTTGGTATTAATTGTTTGAGTTTGAAATAGGATAGTATGGGAATTATCAAGGGCTATGGTGTTGGGCAGAACAGTAACTTCATTGCAGTGTTAATGTAAACCTACTTGTGACACTAATAAATAAACTTTAAAACTTTAAACTTTAGCATGGAGGGTATGAGGGGCCCTGGAAGCTGGGTGGTGGGGTATGAGGTCATAGGGATAAGCGTAAAGAGTTTGTGGGGGGGTGGGGGTGAGGGGTGTAAGGAGTGAGGACTGATGGGCTGATTCTTTTTTTTACAACTGTAACCAAGTCCTGGAAAACCAAAGCAAGATATACAGACAGCCTGCCTCTACTCCCAGCTGCTGCTGATCTCTTTGTGGGGGTACTGACCTCAACTCCTGTTAACAACCTCTTCAACAGGGATAATTTACTGTTGAAGAAATGTGTTTCTTTGAAATAAACTGGAGCACACTGTCAGAAGCAAAATATTTTGGTTAACAAATTGTCACCATCCTTTGAGACTATGAAAGCTAGGCATAAAGTCCACTTTTGGTGGTATCAATGCCAGTTATATATTCAAATCAAGATTAACATGAGAGTATATACAGTAGGGTTGCTTTGTGGAATAGCTGAATTGAAAACCCTTTTGAAGCTGTTCTGGATTTGGAAGTGAGTGTGTTAGTCTCAATTACTGACAGTTTAATGCCTCAAAGCTATTTAAAAAAATGTTTTATTTTGTTGATGTTGCAAATGATTTGTATAATGTGGTGAATATGGCAATCAGATTGCCACAAATTTGGATGAACAGTGAAATCCTTTTGAACAACAATGTCGTAGAGGACAGTGTGACCAATAATAAGAGGCAGTAATATCTATCTAGAAGGGGGCAAGCATATCTGAAAGTCCTTTCCCCCATGGGGTTTCGTACCCATGATTTGGGGAAAGTGGTGTGCCCAGTCATAACAAAAGACTTCTCCACATACAGCACCACTTGCTATAGATTTCATCAACAAAAAACAGCACTACCATAAAGAGCCAGTAGCAATAACTGACTTGCAAGTTGGTAATGATCTCTTTAAATACTGCCAATGTTAGAAAAGCTCTTTCCTGCTATTGAACACATGTTCAGCTGAGCATGTTTTAAAGACTGCACTAAGTAGGGCAGCAAGGTCCAAAAAGGAGGTGCAGATATCACATCAGCATTTGATCCTGGCTAATGTCTCATTCTACCTGCTCCATGTAATTCTGGAGCACAGTCCTAACACCACGCTAACATTGTCAGCCAAGATGGCAATCAGCATGGATCATGTCAGAAGGGAACACAAATGATGCAATGCAACTTTAATATTAAAATGGCACCCATAGCACCAAATCTACCAGCATCACAGCCAAATATTGTGGCCTCCCTCCCATATTAATCTTAATTGGAATATATACATAGCATTTGTATCTAAAAGTGGACTCAATGTCTACCTTTCATTTTCCACCTGGTAGAAAATCAATGAATGTAGAATGTGAGTGACTTGACAATTAAGATGACGTTGGTTCCATATGATTTCCTGGGCTGATTTTGATCTACCGAGGGGGATTCGAGAAGAATTTCCAAGAGCAATTTCTCCTTACTTGTTCTGTTCCTGTTGTTCCTTTCTCTTTCCTCTCCAAGGAGATTACATGACTGCAGGAATAGGAAATTGCGGCGGGTGGGAAGTATTGTTGAGCTGAGATGATCTAGACATCGTGGCAGGGAGCAGGCTTACTGGGTGAGCTGGTATTTTCCTACTTATCAATTTTGTGTGTAGAGCAAAAGGAAATACGGTCAATCCAAATGTGGCCTCTAATAACTTCAATATTGCCTTAAAAAAGCAGTGGGACTATGTCTGACCTTTATTCAACCACTAACATTTTTAGACTCAATGTTTTAGAGTTAAAAACAAGAATGTATCAGCCTTTAATTGTCTCAAGCACATTGACTGTAACCTACAGTTCTTTTCAGCGATCATAAAAATTTGCACATAATTTATTTTCATCAGGTTCAATGAGTTGTTGAATTGTTTTTGCAAAACAGGTGAATACATTATGCAAAGGCCTTCTGTGACTATATGATTTGAAATATAGCAATTTAAAATTAAATTGAAGCAATATCCCGAAAGAATGTTTGGCCACAGACAAAGTAGTGATTATAATGTAACTTAACCCACAGTTGAATTGTTCAGATTCTCTCCCCAAGGGGTTATAAACATTTTCAAGAATATTAATTGGAATCTGAATTGAAGACATTCATAACACAATTGGCATTACACCAATAGAATTGCAGTGCCAAAGCTTTACATTCAATAATTCCTAAATATTTGGAAGGAAAATCATTTTTAAAAAACCTACAGTGGCCTTAATCTCGAGTGTTATTTTGAGTGTTATTTTTAAAATGTTGTTTTCAATGTTTTTAAAGCCTCAGCTGAGCATGATATGATTAGCCTCATCATACTTGACGCTCTCTGAAATTAAGGCATAAAACTCAACATTCTGATGCAATTCTCTTCAAGCCCAAGAAGGCATGGCTTTCTTTTATTTCAATGAAAAGCTACCTTATCAGATTTCCTCCACTCTAATTCACAATAACAGTGAACAAAGAACAAAAAAAATTATCACACAGGAACAGGCCCTTTGGCCTTCCAAGCCTGCACTGATCATGCTGCCTGGCCTAGTCAAAGCTGAAACTAAACTGAACAAAAACCCCTTACGTTCCTGGGGACCATATCCCTCTATTCCCATTCTTTCATGTATTTGTCAAAACGCCCCTTAAAAGTCACTATCATACCTGCTTTCATTACCTACCCCGGCAATTAGTTCCAGGCACCCTCTACCCTCTGTGTAAAACAAACTTGCCTCATTCTTCCCCTTTAAACCTTGTCCCTAGCATCTTAAACTTACGCCCCCTAGTAATTGACTTTTCCGTCCTGGGAAAAGGTGCAGAGGAAAGATTGACTCAGTGGATCAAGAATGCATCAACTCTTAATTGTCTCAAGATCATTGCCAATATCACAATTGAGATGGCCACTCATAAAAGAAAGGAAAAACTTGCATTTATAGAGCACCGTTCATGATTTCAAGCAGTTGCAAAGTGCTTCACAGTCAATATAGGGAATGTGGAAGTCATCTTATGCGCAGCATTCACCACAGTTCAATAGGCTGATAATCAGCTTGGAGATCCTTCCACTGCTTCCCCCACTGTTCTCCAACGGGTGTGAAGACATGCAAGAGAGAGAGAGAGATTGATTCAGAATATGTATTCATAACTCTGGCATGGATTTTCAACCCACAGCCTGCTGATCTCAGAGTAAAATGCTCTGCCTCTAATCAAAGTTGAAATCTGGTGAGCCTTTGAAAGCAGCCCCTGCTAATGTATCCTCTAATTTGTCCTCTATCTAAAGAGAGAGCTCTCCTTTGCTCTGCAAGATCCTGAGCACTATCTTTTTTTGCATTCATTCATGACATAACAGCAATATTTATTGTCCATTCCGAGTTACCGTTGAGAAGATTATGGTGAGCCACTTTCTTGAACTGCTGCAAAGTTATGATGTAGATGCAGCCATAGTGCTGTTAGGGGGAGAGTTCAGAAAGGAACAATGATATGCTTTCAAGTCAGAATGGCGTGTAACTTGGAGGGGAAGGACATGGTTATGGTATTCCCACGTGCGTGCTATCCTGCTCCTCTAGGTAGGTTTGGAAGACATTGTCAAAGAAAGCTTGACGTGTTGCCTCAATGTATCTTGCAGATGGTACAAGGTGGCATGGTGGCACAGTGGTTAGCATTGCTGCCTCACAGTGTCAGGTTTGATTCCTAGCTGTGCGGAGTCACCACATTCTCCTTATGTGTACATGGGTTTCCTCCGGGTGCTCCGGTTTCCTCCCACGTTCCGAAAGACATGCTGGTTAGGCCATGCTAAATTCTACCTCAGTGGACCCGAACAGGTGCCAGAATGTGGTGACTTGGGGATTTTCACAGTAATTTCACTGCAGTGTTAATGTAAGCCAACTTGTGACACTAATAAAGTACTGCTGCTGTTATGTACCAATGGAGGAGGGAGTGAACATTTTAGTTGGTGGTGGGCGTCTGTTTTAAGTTGGATACTGTTGTTATAGTCTGGCCAATGTTGTAAACAAACATGCAATTTTATGCCTGTCTTATCTCCAATGTCTAGCACCGTCAATCTTTTTAAAAATTGAGTACATATTTTCATTTCTGAAATAAATACACAAGGAAAAGATTATTCTGACATATTTCTTTTAATAACACACAGAATTTAGTTATAATGCAAGTTAAAAACAGTCAGAGGTGAATTTCACAGGTATTGGGATTTGGAATGGTGCATGGTGCATTGGGATTTCTTTGATTTCTGTTCAAATGTTTTGTAGCCAGGTTTGTTCTTATTATTTTGTGATTATGTGAGGGATTGACACCACATGCTGTTTTTTTCAATAAAACATAGAAGTTTGCTCATTGCCATCTCTAAAGATTTCAGACTAGACTAAGACTTAAGATGGTGGAATCTATGACTGTCTGTGATCCTGAACAAACAGAATTACCTGGCAGTAGTGAAGGATCTCACAGATCGCTATCCCTGAAGAGCCACCAACAACACTTCCCTGGGCTGCTCTGACCAAATTTAAAGAGAGCTAAACAAAAGTCATCTGAATTTCATAACCCAGGCTGGTCAACAGGAGTCTGCTTGTTTGCAGACTCATAACCTACCTTTCAATTCTCAGCGATTGAGACATTTAAGAATCTTGGAGACAAAGATGAGGGGTACACGTTGTTTCTCAAAGACAGTGTGGAGGGTGGGAACCATGTGACATGGGTCTATGGCTTGTGGAACCAGTAATATTGCATTACTGAACTGCAAAGTCTCAATCTGTGTTTTAATCATCTGATTAGCAGCCTCACAGATAAGAGTTCTGAGCCAGGTTGGACACTTGGCTGCATCAAAAGTGCATCTGCTGGTAATTCTGTACCATAACTTAGAAGACTGAAACCTCATTGGACCCACATAAAACATTGGACGGGATTTTTCTCCCATTTCATGGCATGTTTGTTTGAGGCAGGAGGCAGCATGCCGCTTGCATGCGGCAGGATCTTATGATCCAGCTGTTGTCAATGCGGATTCACGTTGAGCACACTCCTCGCAGTCAGGAAACCTGCAGTGGGTGTACGCAGTCTTACGGTCCCTCTGGTGTGAACAGCAGCAAGATTTTGGTGAATATTTATTTTCTCAATGGTCTTTGCACCTTAGGCAGCACCTTCCAAACCCATGACCACTGACATCGAGAAGTACAAGAGCAGCAGATTTCCTGGGAACACCACCACCTAGAGGTTCCCTTCCAAGTCACTCAGCATCCTGACTTGTAAATGTATCAGGTTAAAGTCCAACAGGTTTATTTGGAATCAGGAGCTTTCGGAGTGCTGCTCGTTCATCAGGTAAGCCAGTGTCTGTGAGCTGAGCCGATGTCCGGGGGCATCCTCCACTCATCCTTCTTCATCCCTCCACTTACCTGATGAAGGAGCAGTGCTCTGAAAGCTTGTGTTTCTAAATAAACCTGTTGGACTTTCACCTGATGTTGTGAGTCTTCTTACTGTGCCCACCCCAGTACAATGCCTGGCATCTCCACATCATAGAAATATATCATCTTTCCTTCACTGTTGCTGGGCCAAAATTCTGGAATTCCCTCCCTAACAGCATTGCGTGTCTACCAGTACCTCGGTAACTGCAGGGCTTCAAGATGGCAGTTCACCACTATCTTGTCAAGGGCAACAAGCGAAGAGCACTAAATGCTGGCCTACCTATCAAAGCCCAAATCGATATATTAATAAAAAAACTTTCTTTCCTCTGTACCTCTTTTTACTTTCTCAGTGTGGAGGCAACATGGCAACCCTCTGTTTGCATTTTGCGTGTGTGCCAATAAACGAAACCTTTGACTTCATCCTATCTCGAGTTTGCTGTGGGGCTTTTAATAGAAAATTGGATGACACAAAAACCAAGGGGTTGTGAAATACACCACTGCTGATAAAGAGCGAAACAAATCAAAAGTGGATGGGTGGTGAGAGGAGAAATTAGTACTGTTTAAATTAATCCCCTTTGTTGCACAACACGAATATGTTGTTGCAATTGAAATATCTTGTTGTGGCTAATCAAAGAAAGCTTTGAAGTTGTATGTTGCTTGGCTTTGAAGGGTTAAGTCCGAGTAATTAAAGAGTTTAAAGCCTGACGTTTGTGCTTCGAAGGCCCCCTATATTAATAAGCAGATGGTTTTTGAGTGTTGGGGAGTGAAATTGTGTGGGTGAACCTCAGAATTCAAATCAGTATGTCTGAATCTTTGAATTTATTGATGCAATAAATTTTGACTTTGGGGTTTCATGTCTCCAATGTGTGCAGTGGGTGTGATACACATTCACATGACAGGATCACAATTCTATTTAAAAGGATGAGGCACAAAAGGGAACTTGGAGATATCAGAAGATGTTCAGAATGGATGTACAGAGAGCAAGGACAGCACCCAGGTTTAATGATGCATCCCTGGAATTGTTTCTGGGTACAGTTACGAGGAGGTCATACCTTTCACCTGCATATGTCACCAAGAAGGTACGGCAATGAACAGTAGTAGTATTGTGCCCAGGTCTTGAATATTATGTAGGAAGCAATTTAATGACTTAACCAAGTCAGAATCTCCCTTTAAGTGAAGAAATTCCTCCTCATCTTCGTCCTAAATAGCCTACCTCTTATTCTGAGAGTGTGTCCCTAGTTGTAGACAAATAGCACACCCGCACCCACACCCATCTCGATCTACCCTGTTGAGCTCTGTAATACTTTGTGTGCTTCACCTCTCATTCTTCTAAACTGTAGAGAATACAGTTCTCTACAGTTTCTCTTCTCATAGGACTATCCCATTATCCCAGAAATCAGGTTGATGAACTTTTTGTTACACTCTAATGACAAGATTTTTTTTCCTTAGGTAAGGAGACAAAAACTACACCTAATACTCCAGGTAAGTCACCAAGGCTGTCAACATCTGCAACTACATCTTCACTCCTATACTCAAATCCTCTTGCAATAAAGGCCAACATACCATTGTCCTTCCTAATTGTTCGTTGCAACTGCTTGCTAACTTTCAGTGAGTTATGAACAAGGACATTCAGGACTCTTTTGACATCAACACTTCACAATTCCTACCATTTAAGAAATGTTATGCTTTTCTGTTTCTCCTAAAAGTGAATGACTTGATACTTTCCACATCATGTTCCATTGCAATGTTATTGCCCACTCACTTAACCTGACTAAATACCCTTCAATTTTTTCACTTGTGGGAGATTCTGCGTTTGTTAAATCATTACATCACTTCCAAAAAGTGGCTTTCAAGATCTGGGCACAGTACTCTGTGCATCCTCCTCACAATTTACATTCGCACCAAGTTTTGTGCCATCAACAGACTTGGTAATCACTGCTATCAATTGTGAATAGCTGGGACTGAAGCACTGATGCTTTTGATACCCTACTAGTCACAGCTTGCCAACCTGAAAAAGACATGTTGACTCTGAAGTCTGTTTTATGTCCATTAACCAATTTTCAATCCATTTTCAAATCTTCAAAAATCACACTGCCATCATGTTGCATTCTTCCATTTGTTGCAAACATACGTATCACACAACAAGGATTGTCAAACAACAATGTGGATTCTTTAGTTGAAGATAAGTCTCTATACATACAATGTTAACTGGAAGGCTATGTAGACATGTCAAACCATTATAACTACTGCAGTATTCCATGTGCAGAGTCATGGAGTTACACATCACATCCTGTGTTGAGGTGAGCAGTGATTGGCAGAAGTTTAACGTACGCTGCCTTAAAATTACATGTACATCAAACCACCTATCTGAGCACACCATCCACCTCCAATGCATCACGTTCCTTGGTCAAATCTGTGGGATTACCCTTGTATAGTTCCACACTCACTTATACAAATCAATCTGTTGGTATGTTTTGCCATTTTCAAAGACTCTTGTATGTGTACCCCAGTTTCCCTATTCCTGTATCCCCTTTAAAATTGTACAATTTAGCTTCTATCACCTTCATTCATTCTTTCTGCCAAAGTGCATTGTTTTAAGTTTATTTGTTAGCGTCCCAAGTAGACTCACATTAACACTGCAATGAAGTTACTGTGAAAATCTCCTCGTCAACACACTCCAGCACCTGTTTGGGTACACTGAGGGGGAATTTAGCATGGCCAATGCACCTAACCAGCATGTCGTTCGGACTGTGGAAGGAAACCAGAACATCTGGAGGAAACCCATGCAGACACAGGGAGAATGTGCAGACTCCATACGGACAGTGACCCAAGCCAGGAATCAAACCCAGGTTCCTGGCACTGTGTGGCAGCAATGCTAACCACTATGCCACTGTGCCACCCATGTGAAATACACATTTATACTTCTCTGCATTAAATTTCAAATCTGCCAAGTCTCTACCCATTTCACAAGGGTGTCAAGAGGAACTATTGCTGGAAGTACTTTGACTACATTTTGATTGATGAAATGGGGTGGGTGGGTTGTGCCATAGCTGAGAAAGGAAACAATTTATAATGTCAGCTAGCATAAAGAATAAGAGTAGTAGTTATATGATCAGTGGTTTAGTACAACTGGAGACAAGGGGAAAGGAGGCAAGTGTCATACATGAGATGAGCTTAGCAGGATATGAGGGAAGATGTGTGAGAAATTAGAAAAAAATGCAAGAAAAGGGTTACTAAAAGTCTTGCATGTATATCATGTTTTTCAATGAAGTTATTTTGAAGTGTAATTTTTGTTTTAGTTTAGGGAACATAGTAGCCAGTTTACACAAAGCAGTTTCCATAAACAGTAATGTGGAACTGAATTTTCCATTCCCTCCACAGCATGTTATGTGGTGGTGAGGGCAGCCTGTCATTTACTGGTGGCAGTGCAGTGTTTCCTCAGCACTGCACTGGAATATCAGCCTAGATTGTTGAACTCAAGAACAAGAATGGGATTTCCCGACCCTTCCCATCGGTGGGACCTTCTGGTCACACCAAAGGTGGCCACCCCAGTACGGTGTGTTCTGGGGGCCTTCTGGTCCTACCAAATGTGGACGCCCCTGTATGGTGTGTTCTGGGGACCTTCTGGTCCCACCAAATGTGGCCACCCCACTATGGTGTGTCCTGGGGGCCTTCTGGTCCCACCAAATGGGGACACCCCACTATGGTGTGTTCCCTGGCAGCAGGATAGGCAAGTCACGCAAAACACCATAGACATTGGTGGGACCAGAAGTTTCCACTGGTAGCCAATAATGAGTCATCTCCACAGCGGAAAATCCTGCCCCTAGAGTCCAACCTTATGATTCAGGAACAGTAGTGCTACCAACTGAACAACAATTGCAGGAAAATCTTTTAGAGAGTTTAACTGGTGGAAGGTGTTTGGAAAGGAATGGAGGACAGTAAGTTCAGGGGAGAGAGGCAAACAGTATTAAGATAAAGAATGAAGAGTCAGCATTAACATTGTATAAAGTGACAAAGATCTCTTTCGCAAGTTAATAGATACCCTGTAATTAAATATGGGAAGGGGGCAATTGGCAGAGTCAAAGGGGACTGTGGTAGATGGCTTAAGTGGAATGTTGAGTTTATCAATTTAGTGTAATGGGCAGAATTTTTAATTTTTTGACCAAAGTGGAAGTCCATTTTAACCTAAATTATTCTTTGGAAATTGCAAATTGTTTATTATCACTTTCAAGAATTTTAAACTGACTGTATACTTCTCTGAAGTTTGCAAATTGACATATTGCCTACTTCATAAAAGAAGGCATGCCAGGGTAATCGAAACTCAGTGTTGTCTGATTGACTGCAAAACTCATAAGCCAGCAACCACTTTTGCAGAGCCAGCATGCCATCTTCCAGGACCTATATTCTCAGAATCTGGGTAGGCAGGTGGGCAGCTGCAGATCAGTGCTATTTTCTACAAGAAATGTCTAACATGGAGCAGAGGCCTAGCACATGCTGAGAAAGTAACCTTGATGCCGTGGTTGCTGAGCTTAAAATGTTTCCAATTACAGACAATCAGACACCTGTTATGCTTCAGACATGAAAATGGTTGTGATGAAATAAGCCTCATGATTGTATTGGAGGATATTTTGTTGCAGAGAAAGGATTCCTTAATTTCAGTTTGAAAAGAAAATTGACCAAGTTAAGTCCAATTGAAGCCAATTTAAAACAGTTCCAATTTCAACTTTAAACTGATCCGAGAGTTTAAGTGCTGGTTGGGATGCTGCAGTTCATTGAGACTTGGACACATATATTTAGTAAAATATATAGATCAGACACATCTGCTAATTGAACTTTCATGAATTTGTCAACCTGAACAGAGTGGGGATAACAAAGCCCACATTCAAATAGTAAATATTCCTTTTTGTGCCAGTTAAAAATATCCCTTGTAATGATCTTGAGATCTTTGAAGAAGGATTGACATTTATGGAGGAATTGATAAGCAATATTTAAATGATTTTCTCAGTTCAACTCTACTTTTAGTGGCTGGTTGATATAATTTGCACCATGATGCACATCGCTGTTTGTTTCTGTTTCTAGTCATCAAAACAATCCATGCAAAATATTTTGATGAGTGAAAAAAAACTCACCATGCACCGAGATAAACTTATTTTTTCTTACAGAAACTAATTATAAGAGCAAACTATTTTGCACTTTACACACATCCAGCAGTAATGGAAATTGTGATAAAATAAGACGTTTTGATTTGCCAAAGGTGGATATCTTCATTTTGCATGTCACAGTTTTAATTTTTGCTTCACAGTTTGCAAAATCGGAATATTTGTGAAGTTAAAAACCAGACTGATCATGATCTCAAGGAGAGGCAAGTGGCCTTCCTGGAGCAGCAGTGAATATAAAATTATCTTCCCATTGCATTACCAGCTCGGATGTATCTTCACCTCTTATGCTGTGCAGATCATCCATTTCAAACACAACAATAAATCCTCAGGGAATAGAATCAGCGACACCATCCCCACCCCCACCGCCCCCCCCCCCCCGACCCAATAATATCAATGAGCAGAGAAAAGCCAAAGGCAAAATAGATCATCAGGTGCAGACATCATCCTTACAGTACTACCCACACTCAACTTCACAAAACAAAAATCTCCATTAATTGATGTGGTTTCAGTGAGAGGAATCATTTATTCCTCTAGTTAGTGGGTTGAAAATAAGCAAAACATTGAGTTGAGGGTGCAAAATACTGATTTATGAGGATTTGAAAAAGGATTTATTTAGTACCACATGATTAGCATGGTTGAGAGCTTCAAGTTTTGAGGTGTCCAAATCATCAACAACTTGTCCTGGTCGCTCCACGCTGATGTTACAGATAAGACAGTCCACCAAGGCCTCTACCTTCTCAGGAGGCTAAGGAAATTTGGCATGTCTGTTACGATTGTCATCAACTCATACAGATGTACTATAGAAAGCATCCTTTCTGGACATATCACAACTTGGTATGGCTCCTACTCCTGCAAGAAACTACAAAGGGTCGTGAACATAGCCCAGTGCATCACGTAAACCAGCCTCCCACCCATTGACTCTGTCTACACTTTCCACTGCCTCAGAAAATTGTTTGATCAAGCAGACGCAGCACGATTCGTTAAGGGGAAGTCGTGTTTAACAAATTTATTGGATTTCTATGAGGATGTGACTAGTGCGGTAGACAGAGGTGAACCGGTGGATGTGGTGTTTTTAGATTTCCAGAAGGCACTTGATAAGGTGCCTCACAAAAGGTTGCTGCAAAAGGTTAGGGTGCACAGAGTTGGGGATAAGGTGTTAGCATGGGTAGAGGATTGGTTGTCTAATAGGAGGCAGAGAGTTGGAATCAATGGGTGCTATTCTGGTTGGCAGTTGGTGACTAGTGGAATGCCACAGGGTTCGGTGCTGGGGCCTCAACTGTTTACTATTTACATAGATGATCTGGAGGAGGGGACTGAGTGTAGGATAACGAAATTTGCTGATGACTCAAAGATGAGTGGAAAAGCAAATTGCGTGGAAGGCACGGAAAGTCTGCAGAGAGATCTGGATAGGCTGAGTGAGTGGGCGAGGACCTGGCAGATGGAGTACAATGTTAGCAAATGTGAGGTTATCCACTATGGTAGAAATAATAGTAGGAGGGATTATTACTTAAAAGGCGAAAAGCTGCAGCATGCTACAGTGAAGAGGGACCTGGGGTCCTTGTGCACAAATCACAAAAACCCAGTCTGCAGGTGCAGCAGGTGATCAAGAAGGCGAATGGAATGTTGGCTTTTATAGCGAGGGGGATAGAATATAAAAGCAGGGAGGTCTTGCTGCAACTGGTGAGGCCACAACTGGAGTACTGTGTGCAGTTTTGGTCACCGCATTTGAGGAAGGATGTATCGGCCTTGGAGGGAGTGCAGGGAAGGTTCACTAGGCTGATACTGGAGATGAGGGGGTTAGCCTATGAGGAATGATTGAATAGACTGGGTCTGTACTCATTGAAGTTTAGAAGGCTGACAGGGGGATCTTATAGAGACATATAAGATAATGAAGGGGCTAGATAGGGTAGAGGTAGAGAGATTCTTCCTGCTTAGAAAGGATAGCAGAACTAGAGGGCACAGCCTCAAAATAAAGGGGGGGGGGGCAGTTTAGATCAGAGTTGAGGAGGAACTTCTTCACTCAAAGGGTGGTGAGTCTCTGGAATTCTTTGCCCATTGAGGTGGTGGAGGCTACCTCACTGAATATATTTAAGTCACGGGTAAATAGGTTTCTGGTAGACAAGGGAATTAAGGGTTATGGGGAGAAAGCAGGAAAGTGGAACTGATCCACTTCAGATCAGCCATGATCTTGTTGAATGGCGGGGCAGGCTCGAAGGGCTAGATGGCCTACTCCTGCTCCTATTTCTTATGTTCTTATGAAAAGCAGCCAGCATGATCAAGAACGCCGGATATACTCTTTTTCACCTTCTTCCATCAGGAAAAAGATACAAAAGTCTAACCAACCAATTTAAGAACTGTTCCTTCCCTGCTACCATTAGACGTTGTAATGGACCTACCTTATATTAAGTTAATCTTCTTCTACACCCTAGCTATGACTCTGCACCCCCTCCTTTCCTTTTCCCCTTTGTGCTCTATGAATAGTAGTCTTTGTCTTTTTAGCACACAAGAAGCAATACTTTTCACTGTATACCAATGTGTATGACAATAATAGATCAAATCAAACTAAATCAAACTCTAGCATCAGGAAAGTGAAAAATTATAATTTTTTTTGGTAATAGCGCTGTCATACTTTTTATATACTAAAAAGCAAGCTGGTTTGGATATGATTAGTGTAACTGAATTAAGAGACAGAACAACTACAAAGGTCTAAACATCAGTTAAAATGTGAGAAAATAATGGTTTTGATATATTACAAGGGAACCAAGAGAAACTTAAATAAAAATTTACATAAGGTAATCAAAGAAGTCGTTTTGAAGTGGATTGTTTTAGCTTAATGGGGAACGTATATGGGTTGTAAAATTGTAAGTAAGTGAGGCAAAGATCAGAGACTGTATGAAACAATAGAGTGTGGAGAGATTAAAAAGGAGGAACGCATATAAAAAAAACACTGAAGCCTGTGTGAAGGGGTAGCTGCTTATATCTCCCAGAAGTTAGCATGGTAACAGGACAGTTGGCCCAGAAGATGGTGTGGAAGCTGGTAATAGCTTAATGCCGAAAGTGTGATAGCTGGTAATAAATAAACGAAGGCATGTGGACTAGATCTGAAAAACCAGTTTGCTGTCACCATCAGAGAACACCCCAAAAGCAACAAGGTAGTTTGTGATAAAGTTAATGGAATTCTATAGATTTAAAGATCTACAACAACAATTCAAGAACAACTTTTCATTTCTGCTTCTATATGTTGTGCAAATTAAAGTGGCTGTTACATCACGTGACATTTCACCACTTGCTGTGATGACATTTATTTACATTATGTATTTGAATGAATATATTTTACATGTTAACAAACACACTGTCAATACAGCCTCCTGGGGGTATGACAAATGTAATTTCAAGAATAAAATCTTTCCAAAAAAAACATCTTTAGCAAAGCGGGTCAACCAAAAAAAGAACCAGACTGATCACCAGTGACATCAATGGTATGATTTATCATGAAGAATGAGAGCCCGAAAACAAGTATATGCTTACATATAAATATAAGTTTTTTAAGAAAACTTACTTTTAGGAAAGGAGAGCTCAAGTGGAAGGTTGAACCAATATGGTGCCCCTGCCTCCCAGATCTGTTAGACAGTTGATCGGCGGCACAGATTGCTCTCCTGCCACATTTAAATATGGTAAGGAGAACAACAGGTCCAAGGAGTCTGATAACCAATCTGTGGAATAGAAATCAATGTTGCTATATTTTCAACTCATTTCATCTTTCCATCTTCTTGGCAACTGTTTACAGAGTCTAGCACAGTATTAGCAGCTGATCAAACTGTGTTCTGTCACCAGAGGTTCAAATCAGTCTCACAAAATTCAGGTAGCTATGAAAGTTGATTTTTTTTTGAAGAGTGAGCCTGGAGCTTAGATGCATATGATATATGGTGACCCATCTGACCAAGCCCGCAAGAAACTACAAAGGGTTTTGAACATAGCCCAGTCCATCATGCAAACGAGCCTCCCATCCTTTGATTCTGTCTAAACTTCCAGCTGCCTCGGAAAAGCAACCAGCATTATTAAGGACCCCATACACACTGGACGTATTCTCTCCCACCTTCTTCTGTCGGGAAAAAGATATAAAAGTCTGAGATCACATATATATAAGAACATAAGAATTAGGAGCAGGAGTAGGCCATCTGGCCCACAAGCCTGCTCCGCCATTCAATATGATCATAGCCGACCTTTTCATAGACTCAGCTCCACTTACCCACTCACCATAACCCTTAATTCCTTTACTGTTCGAAAATTTATCTATTCTTGCCTTAGAAGATAGAAGATAGCCTCAACTTCTTCACAGGGCAGGGAATTTCACAGATGCACAACCCTTTGGGTGAAGGGGTTCCTCCTCAACTCAATCCTAAATCTGATTTTGAGGCTATGTCTGCTAGTCTAGTTTCACCCACCAGTGGAAAATATGTCCCTGCTTCTATCTTACCTATTCATAATTTTATATGTTTCTATAAGATTCCTTTCATTCTTCTAAATTCTAATGAGTATAGCCCCAGTCTACTCAGTCTCTCCTCATAAGCCAACCCTCTCAATTCCAGAATCAACCTAGTGAATCTCCTCTGCACCCCCTCCAGTGCCAGTATATCCTTTCTGAAGTAAGGAGACCAAAACCGTACACAGTACACCACGTGTGGCCTCAACAGCACTTCATACAGCTGCAACATAAACTCCCTGTTTTTAAACTCCATCCCTCTAGCAATGAAAGACAAAATTCCATTTGCCTTCTTAATTACCTGTTGTACCTGCAAACCAACTTTTTGCAATTCAACTGACTCAAGAATAGCTTCTTCCCTGCTGCCATCAGACTTTTGAATGGACCTACTTTATATTCAGTTGATCTTTCTCTGCACCTAAGCTATGACTATAACATTGTATTCTGCACCCTTTCCTTTCCTTCTCCCTTATGTACTCTATGAACGGTGTTTTTTATCTGTATAGCATGCAAAAAACAACACTTTTCAATGTATCCCAATACATGTGACAATAATAAATCAAATCAAAATCAAATATTGTTGGCAGAAAAGGGAAGGTTAGCTCTAAGTATAGTTTAAGCTAATATCTTCTTGAAATAATTTTGAAGTGCTATTAACTGTGTGAACCTATTCTTGTGTTTAAGTGCAATTTATTTTTATTTTCTTTATTTTCGTCAATATTTGCTTTAATATAAAAGCATCACAATTGGTCAGAGAAGTAACTTCCTGATTTTAGAAAACTTCCTCGTAATACACAAGCTGCAATTTTATTTTGGCAGCGGTTTCAAGTTTCCCATTGGGTTTTGGGCACCTTAGCATTTATCATCAGTCGTGCCTGAACAATTGTAGCAGTTTCAAGCAGGGGAAGACTATTGCTTCATCTAGCTCACTTATGTACAGTGCATTTCTAATAGCCATGAAACTCAAATCAATGTTACACAATAAACTCAAACATAAATTAATTGGTCAAAATCTTCTCTAAATTGAACATTTTATAATATCATACAAATCTCAGGGAAGAGAGTAAAGGGAATTTTCCATCAAAAAGTTAAGGGCTCGACTCTATTAACTTTAAATTAATCCACTCTAACACTCATATTCAATATCTCCTGCCACATGTAATTGTGGTATGCAGCAAAGAATGGTGAGTGAATAACACTAATTCAAATCCAAGTGTCACCAATTACATTAGGCAATGTACAATAAAATGCAGGACATACAGAGAAATGGTGTCAACAATGCTGAATACATTATGAATACCACTGGGAAAAAAATAATCTTTATGAGTATAAGTGGTGATTGATGTTGTGAGTAGACCTTGTCATCCTAGATTCTGTTTATACCATTGTAAGTAAAGCTTTTTAAAAATTTGTTGCTAGGATTTAAGTATTGCAGGCAAAGCCAGCATTTTGCCCATCCTTAGTTTCCACTGAAGTGGCTTTCTGAGACAACTGCAGCCCATGCGGTGTGAGAAAACTCACAGTGCTATTAGAAAGGGAGTTCCAGGATTTTGACCCAGTGACAGTGAAGAAACAATTGAGTTAGTTTACTGCTGATGTTTAAAAGCGTGTTTTTATAGTGTTTCCTTTGTTGATTGTTTCTAATGCACTTGGAAATGATTAATGTTCTGAGCACTTTGATTTATTGTGTATGAATTCCCCACTTCATGCTCATGCTCTATTTTCATTAAAACAACAATGTCTCTTGTAGCGGAACATAAGTGTATAATGTTAATACTGTTTACATCTTCTTGGCCGAATATACAGGTTGTGAGTTTAGAATGTTTATGTTATGAAAATATGGTTTTAGAATACTACTATTGTAAGTATTCACTTATTCTATTGTTAAAGAATATGGATTTAGAAAGTTCATAGTGTGAACATTTTCTTATTCTATTATTAAAGAATATGGATTTAGAATGTTCATACTGTAAACATTCTCTTATTCTATTGTTAAAGAATGTGGATTTAGAATGTTCATAATGTAAACATTCTCTTATTCTATGGTTAAGGAATAAGGATTTAGAATGTTCATACTGTAAACATTCTCTTATTCTATTGTTAAAGAATATGGATTTAGAATGTTCATACTGTAAACATTCTCTTATTCTATTGTTAAGGAATAAGGTTTCAGAATGTTCACATTGTAAACATTCCCTTATTTTATTGTTAAGGAATAAAAGTTTAAAAGATTTGAAGACTTAAATCTGAATGAGTACACCACTACAGTAACTGACTTCATTAGTAAGTGTTTAGAAGACTGTGTGTGAAAGAAGCAAATCTGTGTGTTTCCCAACCAGAAACCATTGGCGAACAGGGATGTCCACTGCTTGCTGAAGTCTAGGTCTGAGGCGCTCAAGTCAGGTAACCCTGACCTATACAAGAAAGCCAGATACAATCTAAAGAGATCCATCAAAGATGCCAAAAGACAATACTGGATCAAGCTAGACTCCCAGGCTAGCCACATAGATCCCTGCCGTTTGCAAGCCATAACAGGCTACAACATGAAGGCATGTAAAATTGCTGACTCCAACGCACCCCTCCCTGATGAGCTCAATGCATTCTATGCCTGTTTTGAGCAAGAGGTCAACAAGTGCATGCCCTCCACCCTGGAAACCTTGGATGAATCTATATCTGAGGTCACCATTGCAGATGTCAGAGCAGCTTTCTTGAAGGTCAGCCCATGGAAAGCGACTGACCCGGATGGGATAACCGGGTGAACACTCAGATCCTGCATGGATCAGCTGGCGGGAATATTCGCAGACATCTTTGACCTCTCTTTAAAACTGGGATGACCATCATCCTAGTACCAAAGAAAAGCCAGGCTTATTGACTATCGTCCGGTGGCTCTGGCATGCATGATTATGAAGTGCTTCGAAAGGCTCATCATGACATGAATCAATTCCAGCCTCCCGGACTGTGTGGATCCACTACAGGTTGCCTGCCGCTGCAACAGCAGACCCAATCCCCCTAACCCTGCACTCAACCCTGGAACACATAGATAACAAAAACACCCATGTCAGATCCTATTTATTTAATACAGCTCAACCTTCAACGCCATCATTCCCATGAAACTCGTCTCCAAACTTTGTGGCCTGGGACTCGGCTCGTTCCTCTGCGATTGGATCCTGAACTCCTAACCCACAATCAGTAAGGATAGGTAACAACACCTCCTCCACGATTATCCTTTGTATTGGATGTAATGTGACCAATGGGAACAAGATGTAAGGGTCAGCTGACCCAGTAAACCATGAAACCAATTACAAAGTGATGTAATAGTCAGCTGACCAGCTTATTCAGTATGAATAAGGAACTATGTAGAATTATGGAGAGCTTGGAGAGGACACAGTAAGAAGTCTCACAACACCAGGTTAAAGTCGGACAGGTTTATTTGGTAGCAAGTGCCATTAGCTTTCAGAGCGCTTGCTGGTCCTTCATCAGGTGATTGGGAGATCTTTTCATAAACAGGGCATGTAAAGGCACAAACTCAATTTACAGAATAATGATTGAAATGTAAGTCTCTACAGCTAAACAAGTCTTAAAGGTACAGACAATGTAAGTGAAGAGAGCATTAAGAACAAGTTAAAGAGATATGTATTGTCTCCAGACAGGACAGTCAGTAAGATTTTGCAAGTCCAGGCAAGTCACGGGGGGTTACAGATAGTGTGACATGAACCCAAAGTCCTGGATGAGGCCGTCCTCATGTGTGCAGAAGTTGGCTATCAGTCTTTGCTCAGTGATTCTGCACTGTCGTGTGTTGTGAAGGCCGCCTTGGAGAACGCTTACCTGAAGATCAGAGGCCAAATGCCTGTGACCGCTGAAATGTTCCCCAACAATAAGAGAACAGTCTTGCCTGGTGACTGTTGAGCGGTGTTCATTCATCTGTTGTCGTAGCGTCTGCAAGGTCTCCTCAAAGTACCATACCCCAGGACATCCTTTCCTGCAGCATATCAGGTAGACAACTCTGGCCTAATTGCAAGAGTATGTATTACGTACCTGGTGGATGGTGTTCTCACTTATGATGATGGCATCCATGAGAAACCAAAGCAGCAGGTATACGGTACATACTCTTGCAACTTGGCTGACGTTGTCTACCTAACACACTGCAGGAAAGGATGGCCTGAGACATGTTACACCAGGGAGACCATGCAGACGCTACGACACCAGATGAATGAACACCATTCGACAATCACTAGGCAAGACTGTTCTCTCCCTGTTGGTGAACATTTCAGTGGTCATGGGCATTCGGCCTCTGATCTTCGGGTAAGTGTTCTCCAAGGTGGCCTTCACGACACATGACAGCGCAGAGTCACTGAGCAAAGACTGATAGCCAAGTTCCCCACACATGAATACGGCCTCATCTTGGATTCATGTCACACTATCTGTAACCACCATGACTTGCCTGGACTTGCAAAATCTTACTGACTGTCCTGTCTGGAGACAATGTATATCTCTTTAACCTGTGCTTAATGCTCTCTCCAGTTACATTGTCTGTACCTTTAAGACTTGATTAGCTGTAAAGACTCACATTAAAATCATTATTCCGTAAATTGAGTTTGTGCCTTTATATGCCCTGTTAGTGAAAAGATCTCCCAATCACCTGACAAAGGAGCAGCAAGCGCTCTGAAAGCTAGTGATGTTTGCTACCAGATAGACCTGTTGGACTTTAACCTGACGTTGTAAGACTTCTTACTGTGTTTACCTCAGTCGAACACTGGCATCTCCACATCATGAGCTTGGAGTGGCCCAGGGCAAGGCCCCAGGTTTGGAGTAATGATGTTTCTTTATTAAACCCTTTCTTTGAGTTATAAGTTGGAGTAAGTTTTGTTGTATTTTCATTAACTGCACTTTGAAGAGTTCTTTCTGAAGAAACACTCAACACCAGTGCCCCACAAGGCTGTGTTCACAGCCCACTACTATACTCTTTATATACCCATGACTGTGTGGCCAAATTCCCCTCCAACTCTGTTTTCAGGTTTGCTGAACAGTACCGTAATGGGTCAGATCTCAAACAATGACGAGACAGAGGAATGAGATAGAGAATCTGGTGAACTGGTACGGTGACAATAATCTTTCCCTCAATGTCAACAGAAGGAAGGAGATTGTCATTGACTTCAGGCTGTGCAGAAGAGAACATGCATCTGTCTAAGTAGAAAGGGTCCAGAGCTTCAGGTTTTTAGGTGTCATTCACTAACACCATCATGCTGACACCATAATTAAGAAAGCCCACCAATGTCTCTACTTTCTCAGAAGACTAAGGAAATTTGGGATGTCAGCTACGACTCTCATCAACTTTTAAAGAAAGCATTCTTTCTGATTGTATCACAGCTTGGTATGTCTCCTGCTCTGCCCAAGACTGCAAGAAACTACAAAAGGATGTGAATGTAGCCCAATCCATCATACAAACCAGCCTCCCATCCATTGACTCTGTCTACACTTTCTGCTTTCTTGGAGAAGCAGCCAGCATAATTAAGGACCCCACACACCCCAGATATACTCTCATCCACCTTCTTCCATTGGGATAAAGATACAAAAGTCTGAGGGCAAGAACAGCTTCTTCCTTGCTGCTGTGAGACTTTTGAATAGGACTACCTTGTATTAAGTTGATCTTTCTCTACATGCTAGTTATGACTGTGACACTACATTTGCACTCCCTTGCTTCCTTCTCTATGAACGGTATGTTTTGGCTGTATAGCACGCAAGAAACAATACTTTTCACTGTATGCTAATACATGTGACAATAAATCAAATCAAATCAAAAGTTTAGAATGTTCATATTGTAAACATTCTTATTCTATTGTGAAGGAATAAGGATTTAGAATGTTAAACATTTCCTTGTTCCATTATTGTAGAAATGACTTAGGACACGCTCATTGTTTCCAGAGGAGCAGTTGGAATGGAGATTCAGTGCAGAGAGCTTGTAGGTAAGAGGGATTTTTACCTTACTTTTTTCTGAGGTTTTTTTTTCTAAACTGGGAAGTAGGCCCCAGAGACACCTGGGAAGGTTTGATTTCCCTGATACATTTAAACAGGGAGGAAACCCGAGACTCTACACTTGTAGAGTCTCTCACCCTCCCCCCTACTCTTACCTAAAAAAAAGGCTTGGAGTGAGAGCAGGTAAGCTTTCTTCTTTTTTCTTTTTTCACTTATTCCTCTAATCTAAGGGAGTGAAGAAACATCAGGCAAGATCTATCTTTCTTTTTATCTAGAGGGAATGGCAGTGAAAGCAGTGCAATGTTCCTCCTGCAGGATGTTCGAGGTGAGGAATGCCATTAGCGTCCTCACTGACTTCACCTGTGGGAAGTGCACCCATTTCCAGCTCCTCAAAAACCGCATTAGGGAACTGGAGCTGGAGCTGGATGAACTTCGGATTATTCAGGAGGCAGAGGTGATCATAGATAAAAGCTTCAGGGATTTGGAGACTCTGAAAAATGAAAATAGATGGGTGATGGTGAGAGGGGCTGGAGGAAGCAGCCAGTGCGGGGATCCCCTGTGGCTGTTCCCCTCAGCAACAAGTATTCTGTATTGGATACTGTTGAAGGGGATGACCTACCAGTGATAAGACAGAGTGACCGGACTTCGAGCACTGAGTCCATCCCTGTGCCTCAGAAGGGAAGAGAGGAGAGTAGGAGAGCATTAGTAATTGGGGACACGATGGTTAGAGGGACAGATAGGAGGTTCTGCGGCAGCAAAAGAGACTCAAGATGGTATGTTGCCTCCCGGGTGCAAGAGTCCGTGATGTCTCCGACTGTGTTTTCAAAATCCTTAAAGGGAGGAGGATCAGTCGCAGGTCGTGGTGCACATTGGTACCAACGATGTAGGTAGAAGGGATGGGGATTTGAAACAGGACCTTAGAGAGCTAGGCTGGAAGCTGAAAGCTAGGACAAAGCATGTTGTCATCTCTGTTTTGTTGCCAGTGCCGTATGCTAGTGAGTTGAGGAACGGGGAGAGAGTGCAGATTGACATGTGGCTGCAGGGATGGTGTAGGAGAGAGGGTTTCATTTATCTGGAAAATTGGAGCATATCCAGGTGAAGGTGGGACCTGTACAAACAGGACAGTTTGCACCTGAACCAGAGGGGCACTAATATCCTGGGAGGGAAATTTGCATCTGTTCTTCGGGGGAGTTTAAACTAATTTGTCAGGGGGATGAGAAAATGAGATGTAGTCCAAAAGCCAGTGTTGAGGGTCACAAGGTACTGAGGAAGGTACCAAGGCCGCAGGAGTGTACAGGCAGACAGGATGGTGGGTTGAAGTGTATCTACTTCAATGCAAGGAGCGTCAGGAATAGGGTAGGTGAACTTGGAGTGTGGATTGGTATTTGGGACTATGATGTTGTGGCCATTACAGAGACATGGTTAGAACAGGGTCAGGAATGGTTGTTGGCAGTTCCGGGGTATAAATGTTTCAGTAAGAGTAGGGAAGGTGGTAAAAGAGGTAGAGGAGTAGCATTGTTAATCAAGTATAGTTTAACCGCTGCTGAAAGGCATTTCGAGGGGGATCTGAGGTAATATGGGCTGAAGTTAGAAATAGGAAAGGATCGATCACGTTGTTAGACTGTTTCTATAGGCCCCCAAATAGTAATAGAGATGTGGAGGAGGAAATGACAAAGCAGATTATGGATAGGTGTGGAGGTCACGGGGGGTAGTTATCATGGGTGACTTTAACTTTCCAAATATTGATTGGAACCTTTATAGGTCGAATAGGTTGGATGGGATACTTTTTGTACAGTGTGTACAGGAAAGTTTCCTGACACAATACGTGGATAAGCTGATAAGAGGTGGGGCCACATTGGACTTGGTACTGGGTAATGAACTGGGGCCAAGTGTTAGATTTGTTTGTGGGAGAGCACTTTGGAGATAGTGACCACAATTCGGTGTCCTTCATTATTGCAATGGAGAGGGATAGGTTACAAGGCAGGGCAAGGTTTATAATTGGGGCAGGGATAATTATGATGCGATTAGGCAAGAATTAGGGAGCATAAGATGGGAGCAGAAACTGTCAGGTATGGGCACAAATGAAAAGTGGAGCTTTTTCAAGGAACAAATACTGCGTATCCTTGATAGGTATGTCCCTGGCAGGCAGAGAAGAAATGGCCGAGTGAGGAAACCATGGTTCCCAAAGGCAGTTGAATGTCTTGTTAAGAGGAAAAAGGAAACGTATGTAAGGATGAAAAAACAAGGTTCAGTTGGGTCGCTTGAGTGTTACAAGGTAGCTAGAAATGAGTTAAAGAAAGGGCTTAGGAGAGCTAGGAGGGGGCATCAGAAATCCTTGGCGGGTTGAATAAAAGAAAACCCCAAGGCTTTTTACTCTCGTGTGAGAAATAAAAGAATGACCAGGGTGAGGTTAGGGCCTGTCAAGAATAGTAGTGGGAACTTGTGCAAGGAGTCAAAAGAGATAGGTGAGGCGTTAAATACTTTTCTTCAATGTTCACCAAGGAGAGGGGCTATGCTTTTGAGGATGAGTGCGTGATACAGGCTGATAGGATGGAGGAGGTAGATGTTCTAAGGGAAGATGTATTAGCAATTTTGAAAAATCTGAGGGTCGATAAGTCCCCTAGGCCAAATGAAATACATCCTAGGATACTTTGGGAGGCAAGGGATGAGATTGTGGAGCCTTTAGCTTTGATCTTTGGGTCCTCACTGTCCACAGGGATTGTGCCAGAGGACTGGAGGGGGGGCGAATATTGTTCCTCTCTTCAAGAAAGGAAATAGGAATGACCCTGGTAATTATAGGCCAGTTAATCTCACTTCAGGGTCGATAAATTAATGGAAAGGATCCTGAGAGATAGGAATTATGACCATTTGGAAAGATGCAGTTTAATCAGGGATGGTCAGCATGGTTTCGTGAGGGGTAAGTCCTGCCTCACAAATTTGATTGAATTCTTTGAGGAGGTAACTAAGTGTGTGGACGAAGGTAGAACAGTTGATTCATATACTTGGATTTTAGTGAGGCGTTTGATAAGGTTCCCCATGGTAGGCTTATGAAGAAGATAAGAATGTGTGGGATAGAAGGAAACTTGGCTGATTGGATAAGTAACTGGCTGTATCATAGAAGACAGAGGGTGGTGGGAGGGAAAGTTTTCAGACTGGAGGCCAGTTACCAGTGGTGTACCACAGGGGTCAGTGCTGGGTCTTCTGCTATTTGTGACTTTTATCAATGACTTGGAAGAGGGGACTGAAGGGTGGGTTAGTAAATTTGCTGATGACACCAAGATTGGTGGAGTAGTGGATGAGGTGGAGGGCTCTTTAAGGCTGCAAAGAGACATTGATAGGATGCAAAGCTGGTCCGAAAAGTGGTAGATGGAGTTTAACCCTGATAAGTGTGAGGTAATTCATTTTGTTAGGACAAACTTGAATGCAGATTACAGGGTCAATAGCAGGGTTCTGAGGAATGTGGAGGAACAGAGAGATCTTGGGGTTCATATCCACAGATCTCTGAAGGTTGCCACTCAAGTGGATAGAATCATGAAGAAGGCTTATAGTGTGTAAGCGTTTATTAACAAGGGGTTTGAGTTTAAAGCTGTGGGGTTATACTGCAACTATACTGGACATTGGTAAGACGACATTTGGAATATTGTGTTCAGTTCTGGTCACCTCACTATAAGAAGGATGTGGAAGCATTGGAGAGAGTGCAGAGGCGATTTACCAGGATGCTGCCTGGTTTGGAGGATAGGCCTTATGAGGGAAGGTTGAGGGAGCTGGGGCTTTTCTCTTTGGATCGGAGGAGGATGAGAGGTGACTTAATAGAGGTTTATAAGATGATGAGAGGGATTGATCGAGTGGACGTGCAGAGACTATTTCCTCAGGTGGATTCAGCTGTTACTCGGGGGCATAACTATAAGGCTCGTGGTGGGAGATATGGGAGGGATGTCCGAGGTAGATTCTTCACTCAGAGAGTGGTTGGGGTGTGGAATGCACAGCCTGCTGTGATAGTGGAGTCGGATACTTTAGGAACTTTCAAGTAGTTATTGGATAGGCACATGGAGCACTCCAGAATTATAGGGAGTGGGATAGCTTGATCTTGGGATTGGACATAGCTCAGCAAAACATTGAGGGCCAAAGGGCCTGTACTGTGCTGTAATGTTCTATGTTTCTGTGTAATATTTATTTTCTGAACATTCTCTCCTCTGGGATACCCTTCCATGGGTGAAGGATAGCCCAAAAAGAAGGGGTCCCTGGAGCCACTAAGAAAGCAGGATATTTCACTGGATGTTCTCCCAATACAATAGCAGCTTCCTCTGACATCGGTAAATTGTCCACGGAGGCCCATTGTTGGCCACTTAAATGATTCTTTTGGGTTCCCAATGGCTGGCCAATTTGTCAGCTTTTCTATCACTGACAAGCTGGCATCCTCTCTCTCATATATTCCAAAGCCATTTTTGCAAGCCTTCCCATCTAGGTGCCGGCAAAATTCCAGCCATTATTTCAGCAGATTAGCTTTTCATTTTCCCCCTTTCAAGCATGGACAAAGTCCTCTGGTTCTACTGTTCTCAACAAGGTGAAATAGCTTGTCATGATCTACATTGTCAAGCCTGTTCAGAATCCTGAAAGCACAAATCATATATCACCTCTTAACATTCTCATTTCTCAGGGAGAACCTACCCAATTTACAGAATTGCTCACATAATCCAATCCCTCCATCACCTCAATCATTCTTGTTGCTTTCTTTTGTAGCATTTCAATAGCTTCAATATCCTTTTTGTATTGTGGTGGCCAAAACTGTGCATAGTTCTACTTCATCAGTGCAAAAGAATAATGGAAACAGGTTCTAGTGCTAAAATGATTATTTGGTGTCACAGAACAGTGCTCTTCACAGTCAAATAAAATAGATCAATTTATGTTTCAACATATTGAAATACATCACGTGCAGTGATAGATGAAACACAATTTAAAGAAAGAAAAATCAGCCCATAAGGTTTAATTTGCTTTTTTATTTCAGTATACTTTTGTTAGCATTTTCAGAACGGTGTGGATCTGGAATAAGAGTTTTAGTCAGTGCAATGTAGTAACCGAGGGTTAGCGGAATGTAACCCCAAAGGTTTAATGCAAGCTAGTATTTGGATGCAATGTCTGAATTCATTATAAGCTCTGTAGCGGACAAGTGTTTTCCAATACCTGGTTAGTTTTGAGATTGGTTTTGAGATTCAGAAAACAAATGAAAGGGTTTCTGTAGCATTTGTGGAAGCAGTCTGTGCATACAAAAAGTTTTAAAGCTGGCATTTCTATTTTCACTTTTTAGCCAACTTATCACACTAAATTTCTTACTGGAGTATTGTACTTGCATTTCTAAAAACATCAATGTTGTAGCATGGTCCCTTTTGAAGGGAGGGGTGGGAGGTTAGAAATCATAGAAACCCTACAGTACAGAAAGAGGCCATTTGGCCCATTGAGTCTGCAATGCCCACAATCCCACCCAGGCCTTACCTCCATATCCGTACATATTTTACCCACTAATCCTCTAACCTATGCATCTATGGTCAATTTAGCATTGCCAATCAACCCAACCCACACATCTTTGGACTGTGGGAGGAAACCAGAGCAGACCCACATAGTCACAAGGAGAATGTGCAAACTCCACACAGACAGTGACCCAAGCCAGGAATTGAACCCAGGTCCCTGGAGCTGTGAAGCAGCAGTGCTAACCACTGTGCTACCATGCTGCCCCAGGGTTGCCTGAGTGCCACATAGACCAGGCCATATGGAGTGTCAATACAGAAAACTGAGTCAATCAAATGCAAGGGTGTATATGCCAGAATGGGAAGGATTGGCAGTTGGAGCCAAGGAGTAGTAGTGTGCAGTTGCATTGTTATTCTGTCAGACACTATTTATATATATAGTTAATCATTGCTTTAGCAATAAAGCTTTTTTTGTTCTAAAGCTTCATCGAATCACCCTCAACTTTGTACACTGGTGATGAGGAAAAACTTTCCAAGTTCCTTGGGGATTGCAGGACACAGTGAGAGGGCAAAGAAGCTGGAATATCAAAGATATGAAAAAGCAAAGTGAGGGTGCATGTTAAAATGCCTTTGTTAGGGAAATTAGAACATTTCGACCCTGAAGTAGAAAAGCGAGACCAGTATATTGACAGGCTGGTGGCGATTCTCCCAAGAAAATACTAAGTGTCAAATTCACATAAAAACGGGAGTAAATCCCACTGGTTTGTTCAATGAAAGTTTCAAAATGAATCTCCCACACTCTTGGCACTACAGAGTGTGTTAGAGAGATTCACGCTGAAAATCAGTGGGCAGGGCTTATTCTTGCTGGAGAAGCCGGCAGCATAGCGCTGCACAAGCCTCTGTGCATGCACCAATCTGTCAGTACTGAGATCAGTGCATGCACAGTCACTCGCCAGTTCAATCGCCCCGTGACCACCACATCACGGGCCTCTGACCCTCCATCACCTGACTGCTGTCTTTCTGAACCTGTCCAGGCCAGTATCAATCCCCTCCCGCTCCCGGCCTGCCTCAATGTCTATCTACCCTCCCCCACACCAACAGCTCCCCCCCCACTGCAGTTCCAACCCCACCCCTTGCAAACCCCAACAGCCTGATTTCCTCCCCCCCACCCCCGATATCCCGATGGCCAACCTTAATCGCTGGCTTCTCTCCTTCTGTCACACAGCCTGAGTGCAGAGTGACCTCCTCATCACCACCAATCACCCTGAGAGGCCTGACCCATCAGACCCCGTCCCCATTAATCCCCACCCCCATGGCACTGCACTATGCTTGGTTGGCAGTGCCAGTATGACCCCTGGGCATTGGCACTTTACCTCTTGGGCAGTGCAAGAAGTAAACACGGTAAAAAGTCTGACAACACCAGGTTTAAGTCCAACCGATTTATTTGATAGTAAACTCACAAGCTTTCGGGGTTTGTGAATCACCTGACGAAGGGACAAACCCCGAAAGCTTGTGAGTTTACTATCAAATAAATCGGTTGGACTTAAACCTGGTATTGTCAGACTTTTTACTGTGTTTACCCCAGTCCAACGCCAGCATATCCACATCATTGCAAGAAGCCCAGGCTGGCACCGCAAAAGTGACAATCCCACCTTTTTTGTTCTGAAGTCTGATCGAATCACTCTTGATTTCTTAGAACTTCAGCAATCTAAAAGGTCCTGCATTATGTGCAAGAAAATGATTATTATTGCAACTATTCTAGAAACTGATTGGAAACACAGAAGCAAGAATAGAGCAATTAGCTCCTCAAGTCTGTTTCACTATTCATAGTCGATCTCTCTGTTGCAATAGAATTTGATCAGTGATGTTGGCTAAGCCATATAGTATAAGAACATAAGAACATAAGCAATAGGAGCAGGAGTAGGCCATCCAGCCCTTCGAGCCTGCCCCGCCATTCAATAAGATCATGGCTGATCTGTCGCGGCTCAGTTCCACATTCCCGCCCTCTCCCCATAACCCTTAATCCCCTCTCTTATCAAAACCCCATCAACCCGCGTCTTAAAAATATTTAGCGAGGCAGCCTCCACCACTTCAACGGGCAGAGAATTCCAGAGATTCACCACCCTTTGAGTGAAGAAGTTCCTCCTCAACTCCGTTCTAAACCGCCCCCCCCTTTATCTTGAGGCTGTGCTCCCTAGTCCTACTGTCTTTTTTGAGCGGGAAGAGTCTCTCCACCTCTATCCTATCCATCCCATTCATCATCTTATACGTCTCAATGAGATCTCCCCTCATTCTTCTAAACTCCAACGAGTACAAGCCTAGTTTATTCAGCCTCTCCTCATAGCTCAACCCCCTCAACTCCGGTATCAGCCTAGTAAACCTCCTCTGCACTCCCTCCAAGGCCAAAATATCCTTGCGTAAGTGCGGCGCCCAAAACTGCACACAGTACTCCAGCTGCGGCCTCACCAATGCCCTATACAGCTGCAGCAAGACCTCCCTACTTTTATATTCAATCTCCCTCGCTATGAAGGCCAGCATCCCATTCGCCTTCCTGACCACCTGCTGCACCTGCAAGCTGGGTTTTTGCGACTCATGCACAAGGACCCCGACGTCCCTCTGCACCGTCGCCTGCTGCAGTTTTTCGCTCCGTAAGTAATAGTCCTTCCTACCATTATTCCTACCAAAGTGGACCACCTCACACTTGCCAACATTAAATATGATTAAGGAGTGAACTCATTTTGATGCACATTGGTAGAAATGAAATGTGCTTTTTTGTTTTGTGTACATGTTATATTTATATATATGTATAAAAAGACCTATTTTTGACAGAAGATAATACTACTGATGAATTGTAATGCCACCTCAGTGCTCCAGAGGGCAGCTATAATCTCATTATCATTGATACAATAGTTCTGAATCGTGTTGTTTATAACAGAACAATAATTGTTGCTTTTCTACTTTCCTTATGAATATGACTGAATTTACAAAGTGTGCTGAATAAATTTGGTATTATGTGAGTGGGGTTTGACTTCAAATGTTCCATAATTTGTGAAGGAAAAAGAAGGATTCTCGTGACCACTGTTCAAAGCTCACTGCACTACCTTAAAAAGGCTGCAGTTTCTGTGGTATTGGCTATCAGCTACAGGGCCTTTTCATCAAAAACAGTGGTCAGAAAACAATTCCCAATTCTTCTCTTGCACAACTGCAAAGCTTACCTGTGTATGGATCCATTCCACCCAAGCTCTGCTGGTGCCTGCAGATCAAAGTGGGGCTGAACACAAAATCTTCCACCTTCTTCATCTGTGCACTCTTCCAATTTGGTGCCTGCTGTACCACTGGGAGAGAAAAATGAGCCAAAAGTTTTTTTCTGCCAAATGTGAATTGGATGCTCAAACCTCTTCCACAAACCCTCAAAATCACAGGGCAGTGAAAAGGAGAACGAGACCACCTCATTGGTCTCCATTTCTATTTGTTGTGCCTTGCACTCAGAAATTGTGGATCTATGGAGGAAAGTTCATCTTTGTATCATTGACTGTCTCTATGTTGTCTTCAGACTTTCAGCCTTAGAAGGCGATTATGTTTATATAAGCACGATCCTGATATATTTTATAATTAACCATCTCAACTTCACCTGTCATTCTCACAGTGTAACATTTCCTACCTTTGTATCTGGGGGAAGCAGTGGCATAGTTGTATTGTCAGTAGACTAGTAACCCAATGTAATGTTCTGGAGATTGGGTTCAAATCCCACCCTACCAACTGGTAAAATCTGAAAGTTAAAAATTGACTATGAAATAATTGTTGATTAGTTCACTGTGAGCCTCATTCACCTCCCCCACACACCGCTTTTGTTTTAATGATAGGTGCACATCAAGCAGATAGCCCAACAGTGTTTACTGTGTAAACTAATATTAGGCAACAGTAAAGAACACCCTTTAGGTGTTCTCTCTGTTCCTTCTGATAAGGTCATTATACCTCCTTCCTGCCACATACCCATCAGATACCCTAGACTGTGTGGTCTGGCCCCCTTTAATTCCTAATTTTCGGGACTGCCTGACACCTCAGCAACGGCCATCCTTCAAACCTGTTGTAGTTCCTCCATCATCATCGATGAGCACCTCGACACCATTAGTCACTTTGAGGCTGGTTGCGGTGTGTCTGAAGATGACTGATCAGGCCAATTCAGGCACAGAATGTCCTGGCACATATGGGACAGACTTGTGTAGACACTGTAGTTGTTGCACTGGTGGCTCTGGACTTGCGCAGCTCGCGCTTAAGTTGTGCTTCAGCAATGCACCTTGCTTCGTGAGCTTGACAGCCTTTGTGGATGAGGCAGCGCCAGGTAGGGCAGTTTTGTGTCAGCGTTTCCCAAGTGGTTGTGTCATTGTCAAGCGACTTCAGGGAGGCCTTGAGTGTGTCTTTGAAACGTTTCTTCTGCCCTCCATGCAAGTGTCTTCCAACAGAGAGTTCCCCAGAAAGGAGCTGCTTGGGTATGCGCTCGTCTGGCATACAAATGACATGACCTGCCCACCAGGTCTGCGCTGTCTTCAGCAGTGTGTGGACTGATGGTAGACTTGCTCGAGAGAGAACTTCAGTGTCTGGTACTTTGTCTTGCCAACGGATGCATAATATTCTGTGAAGACAAGTCATGTGGAAATGATTGAACTGTCTTGCATGCCTTCGATACACAGTCCACGTTTCACAGGCATACAGGAGGGTAGTGAGTACCGTGGCACCGTGGACCTTCAGTTTTGTTGCTGGGCTGAGTCCTCAACGTTCCCATATAGTGGAGAGCAGCCTACCGAAGCAGAACTTGCCTTTGCTATTCTGCAGTTAACTTCTGTATCAATAGTCACTGCCTGGGAGAAGGCGCTGCCAAGATAAGTGAACTGGTCCACTGCCTGTAGTTTCTGCCCTTTGATTGTGATTATGGGTTCTGTGTGAGGAGCAGGCTGGTGCATGACTTTAGTCTTTTTAATGTTGATGGTGAGTCCAAAGTTGTCACAAGCCATGGAAAATTTGTCCGTACTGACTTGCATCTCTGCCTCTGAGCCAGCATGATGTGGAGATGCTGGTGTTGGACTGGGGTAAACACAGTAAGAAGTCTGACAACACCAGGTTTAAATCCAACCGATTTATTTGATAGTAAACTCGCAAGCTTTCAGGGTTTGCCCTTTTGTCAGGCGAATGGAGGGTTCTGGCCTCGGACAGAGCATATAACAGCACAGACAGTTTACAGATTACTGATTAGAATGTGAGTCTTTACACTTAACCTGCTATTCAAGTCTTAAAGAGGCAACAATGTGAGTGGAAGGAGCACTGATCACAGGTTAAAGAGATGTGTATTGTCTCCAGACAGTACAGTAAGTGAGGTTTAGCAAACCCAGGCAAGTCATGGGGGTTACAGATAGTGCGACATGAACCCAAGATCCCTGTTAAGACCGTCCTCATGTGTGCGGAACTTGGCTATCAGTCTCTGCTCGGCAATTTTGCGCTGTCGTGTGTCGTGAAGGCCGCCTTGGAGAATGCTTACCCGAAGATCAGAGGCTGAATGCCCATGACCGCTGAAGTGTTCGCCAACAGGAAGGGAACAGTCTTGCCCGGTGATTGTTGCGCAATGTTCATTCATCCGTTGTCATAGCGTCTGTATGGTCTCCCCAATGTACCATGCTTCGGGACATCCTTCCTTGCAACGTATTAGGTAGACAACATTGGCCGAGTTGCAAGACTATGTACCGTGTACCTGGTGGATGGTATTCTCACGTGTGATAATATCATCCATGTCGATGATCCAGCATGTCTTGCAGAGGTTGCTGTGGCAGGGTTGTGTGGTGTTGTGGTCACCGTTCTCCTGAAGGCTGGGTAGTTTGCTGTAAACAGTGGTCTGTTTGAGGTTGCGTGGTTGTCTGAAGGCAAGAAGTGGGGGTGTGGGGATGGCCCTGGTGAGATGTTCGTCTTCATCAATGATATGTTGAAGACTCCGGAGAAAATGTTGTAGCTTCACCGCTCTGGGGAAGTACTGGATGACGAAGGGTACTCTGTCCACTGTGTCCCGTGTTTGTCTTCTGAGGAGGTTGGTGCAATTTTTCACTGTGGCGCATTGGAACTGTCGATCATTGAGTCGAGCACCATATCCTGTTCTTATGAGGGCATCTTTCAGTGTCTTGAGGTGTTGTCATGATCCTCCCCATCTGAGCAGATCCTGTCTATATGGAGGGCTTGTCTGTAGGGGACGGCTTCTTTAACATGTTTAGGGTGGAAGCCGGAGAAGTGGAGCATCATGAGGTTGTCTGTGGGCTTGCGGTACAGTGAGGTGCTGAGGTGACCGTCCTTGATGGAGATGCGTGTGTCCAAGAATGCAACTGATTCTGGAGAATAATCCATGGTGAGTCTGTTGGTGCGGTGGAATTTGTTGATATCATCATATAGTTGTTTCAGTGATTGTTCGCCATGAGTCCAAAGGAAGAAAATGTCATCGATGTATCTAGTGTATAGCATCGGTTGAAGATCCTGTGCAGTGAAGAAGTCTTGTTCGAACTTGTGCATGAAGATGTTGGCATATTGAGGTGTGAAGTTGGTCCCTATAGCTGTTCCGTGTGTTTGGATGAAGAACTGGATGTTGAAGGTGAAGACATTGTGGTCCAGGATAAAGCGGATGAGTTGTAAAATTGCATCTGGAAACTCTTTCTGAGGCCAGAACTCTCCGTTCACCTGACGAAGGGGCAAAACCCGAAAGCTTGCGAGTTTACTATCAAATAAATCGGTTGGACTTAAACCTGGTGTTGTCAGACTTCTTACTGTCTGAGCCAGCATACAGGGCGCAGTCATCAGCAAAGAGGAAATCTCTGTTTCACTTTGGTAATAGCTTGAAGTCTCCTCAGGTTGAAGAGCTTCCCATCCACTCTGTACTTGAGGCTGATTCCAGCAACACTATCCTGGAAGGCATCATTCAGCATGGCAGTAAGTATCATGCTGAACAGTGTGGGTGTGAGCACACAGCCCTGTTTGACGCCATTGGTGACTGGGAATGCCTCAGAGGATTTTCCGCCATCCAGTACTCTGGCCATCATGCCATCATGGAACTGGCGTACCATCTGAATGCTGAATGAATTTGGGAGGGCAGCCGAATTTTGACATGATTCTCCACAGGCCTTGTCGGCTTACAGTGTCGAAGGATTTCACAAGGTCAACAAAGGTTGTGTAGAGCTCGCGATTCTGCTCCTGACACTTCTCCTGAAGTTGGCACACAGCAAAAATCATGTCAGTAGTCCTACGACCTTTGCGGAAGACACACTGTGACTCTGGAAGCAGACCCAGCTCCAGATGAGTGACCAGACAATTTAGCAGGACTCTTGTGAGGGTTTTTCCTGTGGTGGAGAGCAGCGAGATTCCTCAGTGGTTGTCGCATACTTGCCAATTGCCCTTCCCCTTGTAGAGGTGTACGATGGAAGCATCTTTAAGTTCCTGAGGAATGGAGCTTCCAAAAGGACTGGAACAACTCGGTAAGCTTCTCCATACATTCAGGACCAGCAGCCTTATAGAGCTCTGCAGGTATGGCATCTGCCCCTGGGGCTTTACCACTGGATAGCTGGCTGACAGCTTTTGTGACTTCGGCTACTACCAGTGGGTCATCCATGGCGCTGTTGATATCAGTCATGATGTGGGTATGCCGGCGTTGGACTGGTGTAAACACAGTAAAAAGTCTGACAACACCAGGTTTTAGTCCAACCTATTTATTTGATAATATACTCGCAAGCTTTCGGGTTAGCCCCTTCGTCAGGTAAATAGGTTGGACTAAAACCTGGTGTTGTCAGACTTTTTACTGTTGATATCAACCAGAGGAATCCTGTCTGTTGCCTCATCGTTAATAGATGACAATCAGTTGAGGACGGCTTCAAAGTGTTCAGCCCATCTCTGCAGGATCTGAGCCTTCTCTGTAATGAGATTTGTACCATCTGTACTCAGGAAGGGGGAACTCCCGAGTGATTGAGGTCCATAGAGAGTGTTGAGGGCTTCATAGAACCATCTCAAGTCGTTTCTGTCAGCGTATCCCTGTATTTCATCTACCTTGGCGCTCAGCCAGGCATCCTGCATTTTACACAGTTTATTCTGGACTGTCCTGCGAGCACTGGTAAAAGCATTTTTCTTGGCAGCTGAAGATGGGTCGTTCTGACAGGCCTGATGAAGACAGTGCTTTTCAACAAGTAGAGCCTGTATCTCTTCATCATTCTCATCGTACCAATCATGCCACTTGCAGATAGAGGGCCCGAGCATTTTCAGCGCAGATGTATGGATAGCATCCCTGAAGTGTTCCCAGGCATCCTCAGCGCTGCCTGCGAGGTGTAGGTCAGCAAGCTTGATTTCTAAGTTTTCAGCCAGTGCTGAAGCTATGCTGGGGTTCTTTAGCATGGCTGCGTTGATTCTTTTCATAACCTTGCTTCCTTGTGGTCGCCTCTTGGGTCTGATGTGGAGCCTCATTTTGGAGACAATGAGCTAGTCCAGCAGTCAACACCACACATGGTCTTGGTCACTCCGACATCCTGCCTGCCTTTTCTCCTGACAATGACATAGTCAATAAGATGCCAATGCTTAGAGAGGGTTGCATCCAGGAGGTCTTGTTAAGGGGTAGGCAGATGGGAGGTTGTATTGGTGATGAGGAGGTCTTCAGTAAGAGCAGGCTATTCCTGTTACACTTGCCCACTCCATGCCTCCCAATGACTCCCTGCCAGATTGCAGAGTCACACCCTACTCTTGCATTGAAATCGCCAAGCAAGATCAGCTTGTCGGTACTGCTCACTGCTGATAGTAGGGCGTCTAGTTCTTCATAGAACTTGCCTTTCATCTCGTCCAGGTTGTTCATTGTGGGGACATAGGCACTGATCAGGGTGGCTTGACTTCTGTTCTGTAGGGGAAGCTGCAATGTCATGCCAGCCATTCACACCCTTGGGTAGACTATCAAGTTTCCGAACAAGGTGACTCCTGACGGCGAATCCAACTCCAGCATCACAACGCTCATCGCTGCCTCGACCGCTCCAGAAAAAAGTGTATCCACCTCCAGTTTCAGTCAACTGACCAACATTAGCAAGACAAGTTTCACTCAGGGCTGCAATGTCAATGTTGTATCTTGCAAGCTGTCTGGCAACTAAGGCTGTTCTTCTCTCCGGTCTGTCTGCTGTAGGGTTCTCCAAAAGCGTGCGCACATTCCAAGTGCCAATGGTGAGTGCTGTCACCTTATGTTTTATTTTGTTTGTTCAACCGCAAGATGGGATCCCCGCCAGCCACGGTAAACTGGCCAGGGTGAGCAGTGCGTTCCTGATGAGGACTGCTCAGTCACCCAGGTAGGCGCCAAGTTCCACTGCTGCTTCAGTCAGCGGAAAACGACCATTAGACCTGAGCCGCCTGTGGGCAGGTCCATGACTACAGCTCCCTGTGTATCCACACCAGCTGCTTCGTCACTCGCCCATTACCACAGGACTTCAAGGGTTGAACAGGACACTGATGATGATAATGATGATGGTGTCGAAACTAGCGCTTGATTTGGATTAAAGTAAGGGAGAGTTGCGCGGCATCAGTCTCATTCTCTTTTCCCAATTCCCATCTAGGTCCAGTGGCAAGACAACAGCCAAGACAGCTGGAGGTGGGACTAGGCGCAGAGGATGACAAGCATGTCTTCTGCGTCTTGTCCTACTCTTCGCATTCCACAGCGCTCGCAGAGACCGCCTTCTTGACCGTTGGACCTTCCATTGGGCTTGTCTGTTCAATCCGTTGGACTCTGTCTTCACATGGTGGGATAGACATCTCCCTATCTCACCGAGGGTTGAGACCTGACAGCCACCCTCACCTGGTTTAGCCGGCTTGTCGAGGTCGTTGCCTGGGGTGTGGCCGCTGTTGCATGCAAACACGCCCTTCAAACCTAGCACTGCTGAGATTACGGATTGGCCACATCTCTCTAAGGCAGGGCGTCACGTGGAAGAGGAAGTCTCACACTTCACCAATTAACATCCTGCTGAGCATTAAGTGGGCGAAGAGCAGTCAGTATCGATGGGGATGGGTTCCCTGTTGACTCTTTGGGTGGCAAGGCAGGAAACCAACCAAACAATCCTGCCACATATTTTGAATTTTGTCTTACAGCATTTGTAAATTTTTTTTATAAATTGCCAAACTGCAAACAACAGACAACATCCTGAAGCAATTTGTATAAATAATGTGTGTATCATTTCTGACATATTCCCAATTTCCAGGGAGAGGTTTTGTTTTCAGTTTTTGTGGCAGGTTCAATTCATTTGCATTCCTGGGTCTGTTGAGACAGGTTGTTTCCATGTTACTTTGTGGATCTGATCAACAGTGGCAAAAACCGCTTTTGGTGAGCAATGAAGGATGACGGATGGTGTAACTAATGTGTAATGTTGCAGTTGTTTAAGTAATGTTGTATTTGTTCCTGTGGCAAGTAATTTTAAACAGAAACAAGGATACCGAAAATTGAGAAAGAAAACGAAAGAAAAAAAGGCTGGAAATACAAAGCAGCTCAGTGAAGAAGGAAACCTGTGGTATGTGTATCTAGGCCCACTGATTGCTGTCCTGAAATGTAATAACACATATTCAAAGGTGCTTTGCACTGCTAGCCAGTTTGAGATATGGAAATTAATTTTCATTTGCTTTTTCATCGCTACACCTTCATTTAATGTCTCGGCAGTTCCCCAAAGTAATGTAGAATACACTAGAAATACAACAGAAGCAATGTTAAACCATTAACAGCCCCCACTCTATAGTGCTGCATATCAGTACTTCAACTTTCTGCGCCATTGTGACTTCTAAAATATCCTCAGCGAAAAACAAAATTACGTAATGAAAGGAGCTTAAATGTTCTGAAGCAACATTTTTAAACCATTTCAAAAGCAGATTGCAAACTTTCAGGAAGCTAGCTTATAATGACATATGGTAATCATTAAAAATCAGTGCATTAAAAAAATTTTAAAGAAATTCTTATGTCATATATGTTTTAATGTTTTGTACAAGTTTTTGTACTTGAAGGTAAATTTTTCATGCTTGGTCCCCAAAGTCAAGGCATAATCCAGTTTAATTTCTGATTATCTCAATGACTGTTACTTTGAACCTTCTCAAGTTGAACATTCGGAGTTTGAAACAATTTGAGAGTTACAGGTAGCTCAACATTTCAAACATATTTTGTCTGCAATGTTCACTTATTAAATTTGCATTTGCTTTCTTGCTGTTGTCAAAGCATTTTCATTCTAGCTGAAGTTTGATGTCTCCACCTTCTTTCAGTGCTCTGAAATTTCAATACTGATGGGCCACTGAACAGCTCTGTTATGGTACTTGCAGAAAGCAATAAACATTTCACAAAATTAATGTGACAAGTATGTCAAAGCATTTTGTGCAATCTGTAGAGATGTTTGAAATGTGCATTATGTGCTGAATTTAAGTTGTTCTATTACCTCATGATAATTGCAGTCATCCAAGATTCAATGGGTTGTTGGACAGGGGTTGGACGGCACAAAAAAAGCAGCCATTTGATGGTCACTCCATTGAAATAAGTAAGGTAATAGTGATTGAAGACATTGGTCAGAAGTTTCCTTGGATCTCCTTGCACTCCAGCACAATGCAATTATGGAAAAATGGAGGAAACTTCAATTTTTGATTTGATTTATTATTGTCACATGTATTAGCATATAATGAAAATTATTGTTTCTTGCGCGCTATACAGACAAAACAGTGTTCATAGAGAAGGAAAGGAGCAAGTGCAGAATGTAGTGTTACAGTCATAGCTAGGGTGTAGAAAAATATCAACTTAGCACGAGGTAGATTCATTCAAAAGTCTGATGGCGGCAGCAAGAAGCTGTTCTTGAGCCAGTTGGTACTTGACCTCACACTTTTGTATCTTTTTCCCGATGGAAGAAGGTGGAAAAGAGTACGTCCGGGGTGTATGGGGTCCTAAATTATGCTGGCTGATTTTCTCAGGCGGTGGTAAGTGTAGACAAAATCAATGGATAGGAGGCTGGTTTGCGTGATGGACTGGGCTTCATTCATGACCCTTTGTAGTTCCTTGCGGTTTTGCGCAGAGCAGAAGTCATACTAAACTGTGATACAACCAGAAAGAAAGCTTTCTATGGTGTATCTGTTGGTGAGAGTTGTAGCTGACATGCCAAATTTTCTTAGTCTTCTGAGAAAGTAGAGGAATTCTGGGCTTTCTTAATTACAGTGTCGGCAAGGGGTGACCAGGACAGGCTGTTGGTGATCTGGACATCTAAAAACCTGAAGTTCTCAATCATTTCTATTTCTTCCCCATTGATGTAGACAGGGGCATGTTCTCCACTATGCTTCTTCAAGTCGATAACTGTCTCCTTCATTTGTGGACAGTTGATCTAGTTCACTGGATTCTTTATCTTATTCCTGTACTCCGTCTCATCATTGTTTGAGATTTGACCTACTATGGTGGTGTCATCAGCAAACTTGAAAATTGAATTGGAGGGGAATTTGGCCACACAGTCATAGATGTATCAGGAATATAGTAGAGGCCTGAGGACACAGCCTTGTGGAACATCAGTGTTGAGGATGATACACATGTTGCATGAGTATATCAGCTTCCTGTCATACATCCAGGTATAGTGATAAAAACAGGAGCAATTCAGAAGACAGATGGCAAGTTTTCTTTATTACCTCTAGTTTTTGGAAGCAGAGCAAGGATAATTTGCTGTCACCAAAATGAACCAAGCTATTTCCCATTGCAAATACATTACATATTCATGATGTAGAGCACCTACTTTGCCTATCTCAGCTGTTGAGTAAAGAGAAAGCTTGGAACCATTTAATACCTTCCATCTTCCAAAGATATTGAAAAGTGCTTCACAATCATTTAAGTAATTTTGAAGTGTACTCACTGCTAAATACAGCAGTTTATGCTTAGCAAGGCCCCACAGACAGCAATGAAAATGGTGACCAGATATTCTATTTTAGTAATGTCGGTTAAGGGACAAATGTTAACCAAGACACCAGAAGAAATCTTTCGCTTCCTTCAAATAGTATCAAGGAATCTTTAAGTCTCCCTGACATGTAAAAAAAACAACATCTCTTACAGAGCAGCACAACCTCAACGCAGAGCTAAAGTGTCAACCTAGCTTACCTGGTTGCATTTGAAATGTAGATAAATCTTCCTAGTATCCTTGGAATTCAACAAATTTAAAAAAACATTACTAGATAGCTACCAGGTGCTCCTGGGAGATATGTGTCTCTTTCTGTCTTGAAGATTAGAGATGCTGTTACCTAATGTTGGCATTTTGGCATCATAGATTGTACAGTGCTGCTTCCAGATACCTCGAAGAAATCCACAGCTAAAAACTGATTCTTATAGTTCCATTCATTGAAATATTAATATTACAATTAGTGGTGGAAGTTTGAAGTATTTGTCAAATATATTGCAAATATTAATGAAGCCATGCATCACTGGTGAGATAAAACCACTTCGCAAATAACTGTTTGGCCAAAGCCAAATAACTTTCTTTGGTCAGTAATTGCTCTTCTCAGATTCACTTTCTAAGGCTACGTTCTCATTCACTTCTCTCTCTTCTCCATAATGCACATCAAGACCATCCAAAGCATATAAGCATATCCAAGAAAGCAGCTTACCACTACCTTCTCAAGGGCAGCTAGGGATGGCAATAAATGTTAGCCAGTCATCGACGCCCATGTTCCAGTAATGAATAAAAAAGTATATACTGCATTCAATGGTTGCAAATGTGGCGTATAGTGGGGATGCCCATCACTGTACCTGAACAACAACATCTGCAGGGTACTTATTGAGTTTTGGTGGCTAGATCTTACTTGGAAAAATATTCAAGTTGCCTGCAGTAATTGCGCTGCTTATAGGTAACCCACCATTACTCTTGCAGTTTATCATTTTGGAGGCTGAAAAATTCAGTTTGACACCTAAGGGGGAGTTGCATTGTTCAGTGCTTCATTGAAGTTAACCTTGACACCCCAATTTTCAGACGCAGCAATGGACGGCCTTGTGGAGTAATTTTCAGTAAGAAATACAAGGCACAGCTGTTTCCTGGACATGCTGAGGCAGCCAGATTGTTGCAAAGTTTAAGTAGCGATTACTGTAGCTCAGAACGTTATTTTTCATTTTCAGCCTACACAGCCTGGGACTTGATTCTGACTGTCTCTGGGAGTGTAAGACCAGCAGGAGATTTTGATGCCTCATCCTCCCTCACCCCCACCCACTGTTCATGTCAACGGCACTCTGTGTGCTTACAGCTTTCAATGAGCTTATCACGGAGGATGAGGAGGAGCAGCAGAGGATGGAAGAAAGCTGGATGAGGCAACATTTAAAGAGGAAGTGCCCAACCCATATTGTTCTCTCCTAAAGAATATACGTGTATGGCTGGGTCTATTAGGACCTAAAGTGAAGAGACGTGTATCAGAAAGGTGTGTTGTACCAAAGAAAAAAATTTTAAAAACCTGCCATCTTCTGTACGAAAATCAGCAGATGACCCAGTCAAAATACTCTTGCAGCCTCCATAAATTCAGTCAGGACCATGGCTACTCTGGCTCCCTCCTCCTCCAAACATGGGAGCTTAGCTAAATGGACTACCTTCTTTGACCTAGAGGTTGGATGGACCCTCTTAATATCTCAGGAGGCCTGAAGCTGCTGGGCTGGCCTGCGGCACTCAAGCTTAAACTGCAGCCAATCACACTGATCCAAACAAAATTAAAACACCCTCCAGCTGTGACAACAGGGCCTCCTGTCAGCTAATAGCCAGAAGGCTGCTTTGTGGAGGCGGGGTAGGGGGTGGAAGAGATATTCACCCTAGCGTCTTATTGCTCTTTGAAAGTTGTATTCAGTTTTACATTCTACAGCTTGTTTCTGATTATTGATTCTTTCCTGACAATCTTGTTCACTACAATAAATCCTGACCACATTCATTTTTCCACAAACAGTGAGTATATCGGTGCCCTTCCTTCTGTGTTGATCAAGATGCAGCTGATTCCGTGAAAGTTTTTTTTAAACAAGACATTTGACAAGAATGATAAATTTGAACTGACCTCAACATCGTGATCATTTGTCTTTTGGGAGTCTGTTACGTGGCTCGATTGCTATTTGTTGTCAAATTTAGTGCATTTGTTGACATCCCTTAGTATACTTTACAATCTATGAAGGGCCTTATTGAGGTGGTAGATTGGAATATTTGTAACTAGCTTTTCATTTGGCATTGCAATGGAACCTCCTGTGGTAATTTAAGACATTGATTTGCAGTCATTGCTGCCTTACAGCTGAGTTGTAACAACAACCATTTACCACCATAGAAGGTAGCCGAAGAGTTTTAACACTTTCAACTCAGATTATCATCACCAATTATTTTAATTGTGTTAATATTTCAAATTCTTCACAGTGACATTAGTCTGACACAAATATGCACGGCAATCTGTTTCATTTGTTCCAATCTGTTTGTTATGTTCACGCAGCTTTTTTTAATTCTTTCACTCTGGTGATTGCTTTGTTTGTCAGGCAAACAGTTTGAAATCATTTTGGTAATATCCTGACTCTGTGTCAGAATACTGTTGTGCATTCATGCAGACAAACAAAAGGTGATTGCTGTCACACTACATTCCAGCTCTCATCTGGCTTACTGGTTTCATTGTTATCACCGTTTTCAATTTCTTTCACTATCAATATTGTTGAGTCATTATTCACTGATTTAAGTGGTATTCCATGTACTAGATTTGTTACCCTGACCAGGCGGTCTTATTAAAGGGCCCAAAAATGGTGGGCAACCCCAAGTCACAGGTCTATTGATCCAAAGTCACATCTTGTCAGCCAGGCCAATTCATTGGTTAGCATCAGGTGGCGGCCCAATCTGAAGAGTTACCAGCCAATTGGAAATCAGCAGCACCATTGGGGGTGGTGGGCATTGCTGGGATTGAATATAGAAGAATAGGACACAGTGGATGGAAAGCACCTTCACAACTAGGTAAGTGGGGTCTTCAGGCATGATCAAGTTGAATGCAGGAGCTGGCCCGAAAGGGCGACTGCCTACTCTGGTTTCTATTTTCAATGTATGTTTCTCTGTAAGCCAGTGGGGTCCTTTTGAAAATATGTGAATTGTGCTTTAGTGCTGTTTAACCAGAAGACTAACAGTTTCCTCGGTGTTGTGGAGAATCTCCCACAGCCTAGCAGCAACCGGCAGACAGGCCACTTAAATTGCTCAATTGACTTCTGGGCACAAGGGCCATCTGCCACTTTCTCTATTGTTAGTAAGATGGCATAGAGACAGGAAGGTGATGGGCATTCAATCCCTACCTTCTCTCATCATTTTACCATCCCTCCCAACTCCCAACCCATCCCCCAGATGCCCAGTAAAATTCTGTTCCAAATTGTAGAACTGTGTATGGCAATGCAACAAATAATGCCACTTAAATTGTCTCTGCCATTTCTTTTGTTGACTCTGTACCTCACTGTGCAGGGCTCATGGTGGCAGCCATCTTGTGGCCAGAGGGAATGATGTGAATGTAAAATTTCCAGGCCTCATTTGCCACCCCAATTCAGTGGGCCACAGAGTAAGATATCAGGCAACATGATAAAGCCATCAAGGAATTGAAAGAAAGATCCCTAATGCTCAAGTAAGTGGTTGTAAAGTGGATGAAGAATGCTTTGGGTGGATGAAAGCGAAGGGAAGCCAGAGGCAGGGGAGGCTCAAGGTTTCCATTTTGGCCTTGGAAGGGCATTTCTGCTTCTGTCAACTCAGAAAGAAACTTTTAAAAAAAACATAACTTCCCAGGCTTCTTTTGGTCCTAGCTCCATTAGCTTCCAGGCTTCTCTGCTCAGGCCTTCGGTTAAAAAAGCATAATTCACATATTTTCAAAAGGGCCCCACAGGCTTACATAGAAACATATATCAAAGCTAGAAGCAAGAGTAGGCCAATCGGCTCTTCAAACCAGCTCTCCATTCATTATAGTCATGGCTGATCATCAAATTCAGTATCCTGATCCCACCTTCCCCCCATATCCTAAGAGCTGTATTTAACTCCTTCTTGAAATCACACAACATTTTGGCATCAACTACTTTCTGTGATAGTGAATTCCACAGATTCACCACCCTCTGGGTGAAGAAATTTCTCCTCGCCTCAATCCTAAATGCTTTACCCCTTATTCTCAAACTATGACCTGTAGTTCTGGATTCCCCCACCATCGGAAACACTATTTCTGAATCTATCCTGCCTAATTCTGTTAGAATTTTTTATGTTTCTATGACATTCCCTCTCACTCTTCTAAACTTCAATGAATGTAATTCTAACCAAGTTAGTCTCTCCTCATATAACAGACCTCCATCCCAGGAATCAACCTGGCAAATCTTTGTTTTGCTCCCTCCATAGCAAGAACATTCTTCCTCAGATAAGGATACCAAAACTCCAGGTGTGGCCTCACTAACACCCTATACAATTGTAGTAAAACATGCCTATTCCTATATTCAAATCCACTCGCTATGAAGGCCAACATTTGCCTTCTTTACTGTCTGCTGTACCTGCGTGCTTACTTTCAGTGACTGATACACAAGGAACACCAATGTTTCGTTGAGTATTCAACCTCTCTCAATTTACATCCATTCAAATAATAATTTGCCTTCCTTTTTTGCTACCGATGTGGCCAGTCTCACATTTATCCACATTATACTACATCAGCCATGCAGATGCCCACACACCCAGCCTGTCCAAATCATCATGAAGCATCTCTTCATCTTCCTCACAGCTCACCCTCCCACCCAACTTTGTATCATCTACAAATTTGGAGAAAATACATTTAGTTTTCTTGTCCAAATCATCAATATATGATGTGAACAGTTGGGGTCCTCACATAGATCCCTGCAGAACCCCACTAGTCACTGCCTGTCAATTAAAAAAAGACCCATTTATTCTAACACTTTGCTTCCTGTCCGCTAGCCACCTTCTATGGGTGGCATGATAACATAATGGTTAGCACTGCTGCCTCAATGCACCAGGAACCCAGGTTTGATTCCCGGCTTTGGTCATGTCTCTCTGGAATCTGCAAGTTTTCCTTGTGCCTGTGTGGATTTCCTCAGGGTGCTCCAGTTTTCTCCCACAATCCAAAAGACACGCTGGTTAAGTGCATTGGCGATGCTAAATTCTCTTCAGTATACCCAAACAGCACTGGAGTGTGGCAACTAGGGGGTTTTCACAGTAACTTCATTGCAGTGTTAGTGTAAGCCTATTTGTGGCATTAATAAACATCCTAAACTTTAAACTTCTATCCATTTCAAGATATCACCTGCAATCCCTTCTACAGGCACGCCAACTTTTTCCTTTTCAGAGCAGGCTAAGATTGTAATCCACAGGAAACAGTAATATCAGTGTGTGTGAGTTGCACAGGCCTGTCCATCTAGTTGTTGCTGTTTGGACAGTTTTAAAAGTGGCCCTAACTGCTCACTATACAATGTTGGAACTAATTTAGTTTAGCATTCCCTGTGATTGTAGATCTAAGGAAAATGAAGCTGTCGATTTGCTCCAGTCAACTATCTACTACAGTAATTATTACCAAAGCTACATTATATACCTTGTCAACTGTGTTCAATTTGAACCTCTCCTTAAACCCTCTGGGAGCAACCTATCAACTTAAGTTATACTCAGCATTTGATACTGTTCGTGATGCTATTATCATCTGAAAATTTCCAATTTGTGAGACAACATAAAAGACTATCTTTTGTTGACTTTCATAAGGAAACACTTAACATATGTTTGATACTTATAGATCAATGACCCCCCCAAAATAACTTCAACTCAAAAATACTTTAATGTAAAAAGAAATAGAGTTGTAGGTATGGTCAATATTTTGTCATTCATTTGGAGAAAATAAACCTAATGGACGTAAAACTCTGAAGGCAATAATAGTGTTAATTTTGAGCTTTATTTAGATTACTTTTAAAAGCCTGTTTATTTCACATTTGGTGGATTTTTAATCTGATAAGTAAATCAGATTTAGATATTCAGCACTTCAACCAAACCATTAATTCTCCAAAAACTGTCTCAGCAATCACTCTCTCTTTCATATAAGTCCTATGGTAGGAACAGTGACGGGAAGTGTTTCCTGCTGAGGAGGCCGGCGATAGACCATGGAATACAATCCATCCATGGCGTAATTAATTCTTCATCTGGGGGTTTTGTGTCACCTTCCCTGATGAGATGGACTTGCTAACATGTGACCTGCCTTCATGCCCAGGTGCCATACTGAAAGTGCATCTGACAACACTGACCCACCATTGAAGGAAGAAGATGGACCATCTGAAGAAACAGAGGGACACCTTTGAAGATACTTGATAGATGATCCTTCCACCCACTGCTGTGGTGTTTCTACATGGCCTGAGCTCCAAAAGCAGCCCCAGGTCTTCTTCAGGTATTCCCAAATTTTGCACAACACTTTGGCCCAGATGTGTTCTGCACTGATGAGTTTTCCCGCTGTCATCGTGGAGAATTGGGCATTGGGGCACATTCAGCCTGGGCCTCAGTTTGTATTTCATTAGCAGGATGCAAATTGGTTTCATGCTGGTCTCCTAATCCTCCATGGTGGGCAGCATCAGAAGATCCTACTGTAAATTTGATTTTTTCAACCTCCCACTGAGTTCCCCACCCTCCTCTGCAGCCTGCCATTGAGCCAGCAGGTCGTGGAAGAATTCCAACCATTAACTCTGTTTCCCTCTCCACAAATGTGGCCCAACTTCCGTTTCCAGTTGTACTTTTTTATCTCTGTTCTTAATTCCCACTTCACTCTGAGCACTGAGGTTCTTCCCCAGTCTGATCACTCCCAGCTCGCAGTTCTTCAACAACATTCTTGGCTTCTGCCCATCACTGACTCAATGTTATGCCTGGACAGCCCTTCACTGCTCAGCTTTACCCAGTCAGGAGGTTTGTCGCTCATTAGAGAATACCCACCTTTTCAATTTATTGAGTTGCTCTTGTAGCCATAATATTTATATGGCTGTTAAGTTTCTGGTTAATGGTGACTCCCAGAATACTGATGCTGGGACATTTAACCATGGCCATCAAGAAGAGGTGGTTAGACTCTGCCCTGTTGGAGATGGATATTGCCCCACTTCTGATTTTATGACAGATGGAAGGTCATTAATGAATTGGCTGAAGGTTGTTAGGCCTAGAACAGTTCCCTGAGGAATCCCTGCAGCAAAGTTCTGGTGGACAAAATATGTTATCTTTGTTATCACTTTTCATGGAAGTTATTTTAGATTGCAATGTGTTTATCAGTAGATCCCTTGATAAGTCTCTTTGTCTGTGAACATCTGTTTTCCCAGGAAGAATAAGGAATCTTATTATTCCATAACTAGGGCATCACAAATGTACCAAAGTTTATCATATCTTATCCTATGGCTTTTGAGTATTAAGGAAATGTCATTTGAATTATACTATTCTTCATAGTAATTGGAACTTTTGTCTGAACATATTGTTCCTGTTTTAGTGTTGTCCTTAGAGATGTCAAGCGAGGCTAAACTGTTCTAAATGGCTAAGACTGATCATCTGATTAGGGTCTTCTTATTACATGTTTCAATCATTTTTAGAAGTTTCTAATTTAAATGCTCCAATAGTATCAGTTCTTTGACTCTGTTCTCTATTTGACCAGGTATGTTGATTAACTGTCAATGCATGTAGTCTACATGGTTTCAAGTCATGCCCTAACTTACATTTAATGTACTATTTTCAATCACTAGATTTGTGATGCTGCAACAGATAGATCTGGAACACATTGAGGCTGGAAGATGCACCTCCTCAGTGACACCAAGTCTAAAAGATCCACCCAATAAATGGTCTCCCCGCCCAATGCTGTGGTGCTCCAGGGTCACTGCCAACTTCCATCTCAAACTCCGGTGACAGTGCCAGACTTGCCTCAGGTAAGTTCTGACTTTGGCATGCCACTTTGGCCCACTCTGTGTCAGTGTGGTTTCCTGCTGATATTGTAGAGATTTGGGCATAGGGGAGAGAATTCCAGTCAAGCTTTCATTAGCATTCCATTAGTGGGATGCAAATCGGTTTCATACCAGCCTCCAGCGAGATTCCCAATCTGCCGGAATGAGCAGGCTCGAAAGATCCTGCTCTAATTTCATGCTGGGGTGACTGGTTTCTTGGCCTCTTGGTGAATTTTGACAATTGACCTTGGGGAATTCCACCCCATATCATCAACTAAATAACTGGGATTCGAATGTCAAGTAATGTTGAAGTTATGGGGTCAATTTAATGAAACACTGGGAATTAACCCATTTGGAGTATGTGGGATATATGGAATCAGGCAGTGACCCTAATCATACTCAATTCATGATTTGGCATTTTTCAGGCCATATTAAGTGCCTTTGCAATCTTCTTAAAACCACATAAAATATTTAAATTAATGATAGTATGTAGCGCAGCAAATTCCTTGGGCTCTTTTGCAATGTAGTGTGGGATTAAATACCCTAGAAGTGGGTCCTGAGTTGAGCGGTGGGGTGCGTTTGATCAGTGGGAGGGTGCGGGTTGGAAATTCTTCTGTCTTCCTGACTCCTACCAATCAAGCTTCATTGGGAACAACGGTGGACAGCTTCCTGCCTAGAGCCATTTAAGTGCCATATGAGGGCAAATGGTGAATGCAAAAATTAATTTACACCCATAGTTTCTCACTTGCTAGTAAAATGGATGCTTGTGGACCTACATGCAGTTCACTGAAAAGCTGTCTGATTTAAAGCTGGACTACCTAATTAATGGCACTTGAATTTTTCCACTTGTTCTAGCTTCTGATTGCATGTCAACCATATTGGTAGCATTCTTACCTTTGAGTCAGAAGGGTGTGTGTTGAAGTCCCTCTCCAGAAAATGTGGACTGGCACTTCAGTGCTGCAGTGTCATTGATGCCTTCTTTCTAGATAAGATATCAAGCTAAGGCCCCATCTTCCCTTTTAGGTGGATATATAGAAGATCCCATTGTATTTTTGAGGTAGACTGGGGTTTATCCTTCATGTCCAAGCCAATATTTATCCTTCAATCAATATTACAAATGCAGATTATCTGTTCATTATCACATTATTGTTTGTGGGAGCTTGTTGTGTGAAAATTGGCTCCTATGTAATAATAGTGAACACATTACAAAAATACCTCATTGGCTAAAATGCACTTTGATCATCATGAAAGGTGATACATAAATAAAAGTCTTTCCTTACTGAACTATACTTGTGCATTGGAGATTTTCAATAATTTTCCATCCTCATACTCTTATTTTTCTGCAACTCAGTATCACTTCGTGGACACTGATACACAGAATGTTTGTGCGGCCATCAGATGTCAAGTTCTGAGATTGGACATTCTATGACTGTCCTGGATTTTGATAAGAAGTGTTCTGGGGAAGAGAGGAGGAACGAAAGTACTTGCATTTGAAGTATCTAAAACTCATCCACAGAATTACACCATTCAATCAAATACAACACTTTGATTATGTCTGAAAACTTGATCTAAGCTGTGCCATCTACTACGTCCTGACCTGTTGATAAACCACAGCTAACAGATAGTATTGTCCACTTGGATGAAAGTCCAAATCACATTCAATTTTTATGTCAATAGCTCATTTCCCAATCTGAAGATATTATCTAGATTACACAGACAATGGTCCATCAATGCACCAAGTTGCAACTGAACCGCAGAAAGGAGGCAGCAGCTAGAGAGGATGCAGGATTAATGGCTGGGTTTCCTGGAGTGTAAAACATTAATAGGGTGTTGGGCTCTAGCTGCACATATTCCTGGATCCTCATGCTGCAACACTCAGTCCCAAGCCGATTGGGAAACAAAGAGAATCTTTATTTCCTGGATGGATGATTCTTGACAAGGTCAGTTTTTTCTTTCCTAACTCTTGCAGCATTTTTATGATTAACAAATAAAAAGGTTTTTTTTTTATTAATGTCCCTGTGATTTTCTTCGGTGTTGCTCCCAGCAGTGTTTGGAGGGTTAGTCTTCAATTCCTGAAGGACAATCGGTAACATATTTGCTTCCACCATTTCCAGGTACATGGCTGTGCCAGTGAGCAGTCCAGGAGGCATCACAGCCCATTTAAATGACCTAAACCTTGAAGTTATTGTAGACAGACTAATGTTTTGTTAAATTTTGCCTGGCTGGTGCTTGTGCAGAGCCCAGAGGAAAAAGGGCTTATTTCCTTCTTTTGATTAATGTTAGTTTTGTCTCCATGAAAGTGCTCTCGCAATGGAGTCAATATTTGGTTCTAGCCAGATACAGAGACTTGAGCACATAAAGCAGGCTGTCATTTCAGTGCTGCACTGAGGGAGTATTGCACGATTAAAGATGCCATCTTTTCGACAAAACAGTAAACCAAGGAGCTGACTCTTCTCTCAGCTGGGTGTAAAAGACCCCATGGTACTGCTCAAAGAAGAGCAGAGATTTCTCCAAATGTCCTGGCTGGCATTTATCCATATCGCAACACGAGGTTAAAATCCAACAGGTTTATTTGGTAGCACAAGCCACAAGCTTTCGGAGCACTGCCCCTTCATCAGGTGAGTGAAGAGGCAGTGCTCCAAAAGCTTGTGGTTTGTCCTACCAAATGAACCTGTTGGACTTTAACCTTGTGTTGCGATATGGATAAATGCCAGCCAGGACATTCGGAGAAATCTCTAATCTTCTTTGAGCAGTACCATGGGCTGTTGTGAGGCTTCTGACTGTGCTTTCCCTAGTTCAATGCTGGCATCTCCACATCATATTTATTCATATCAACATTACTAAAACAGGTTATCTATTCATTATCTTATCCTCATATGTGGCATCTTGCTATGCCCAAATTGGTTGCTGCCATCCTCTACATAGCTACACTTCAAAAATACTTAATTGGCTGTAATATGCTGTGGGAGGTCCTGTGATCAAGTAAGTTGCTCAAGCAATATAAATCTTTTCCTTTCTTTACATATTAGTGATAAAGTTGACAGTCATACAAAGTAGACTTTGCTATCATTATGAAGCGGAAGGGTTACTATCAACAGATTCAAATTACACATTGTATACCTTGCAGAACAATGCTGGGCTTAGTTTATTTTTATTGTATCTTATTTTTTCATCAAACTGTTAATAGTGGAAAATGTGATTAAATTATCCCTTTTCTGTTGCTAAAATAACCCTACATAACCGCATTGCAGTGCTTGCATTGTCATAGAAATAGTAAATCTGTGAACAGGTTTCAAAACACTGAAGCATCAAAGAACAGTAGATGTTTTATAATTGGGTGAAATTAGGCATTCAGTTGGTACAGAAAAATAAAATCATTAATATGTTGGCCACACTCATTTGCTTATTCGGAATAATAAAATGATTGAGGGTTATTGAAGTGGATTTTTCCAGTTCCCTCTCAAATGCACAAAATAATACAGTATTACCAAAATGTCACAGCTGCAGCATGTCATTAGCAAGAAGAGGCCTTAAATAACAGGAGGTGAATTGAAATGGTAGATCTCTGAATTTAAGAATTGTAGCTTCAGGATGCATAAAACTAATATTATAAAAGAATATAGTTAAATAAATTGATTGAAGTATTTGATTCTGAAGCTGATCAAAAGCGTAAGTGGGCTTGCGTTCCAAATCATAACTTTAGAATTAAAGGAATGCCTATTTTGTTTTTGCAGACCCCAAGCTCAGTTTGCACTGATTGCTCACTTCTGATCTTTCATTACTATCCACAGCTAAAATAAAATGCTTTAAACTCTCCAGGTGACTCAGCTGATTGCGGCAGTGGGTGGCTAAGCTCTGCAGATCAGGAAGATTGCAGGTTTTATTTCCCTGATCTGCTTTGAATTAGCCAGTCTCCGCTGCGATGAAGGGTGGTGTGATAATTGTCCCTCTGTTGGGAAGGAGAAAATTGAACACGGTTCTCAATTTTTGAGCACTGTGCAACAAAAACGTTCTTGTGCACCACCCATGCAAGTATAATAAAATAGAAAACATTTGAAATACTGAACAGATCAGCCATCATCCATGGAGAGAAAAAAAGTTAACTTTTTAGGTCGATGAGAGGCATACTTGATTACAAGAACAGGTTATTTGATACCTTCAAGTATCCACCCTAGCACACCAAAGTTAAAGGAGGGGAGAAAAGTAGCGGCAAGAGAAAAAGGGAAAATAATGCTTGAAAACTGGAACAATGCCCAGTTGTAAGCTTGAAGTAGCTTCCAAGTAAAATTATTTTGCCATAGTGGCACAGTGGTTAGCACTGCTGACTCACAGCACCAAAGACCCAGGTTCAATTCCTGACTTGGATCACTGTCTATGCGGAGTCTGCACGTGCACCCCATGTCTGCATGGGTTCTTCCTGATGCTCTGGTTTCCTCCCACAGTCTGAAAGATATGCTGGTTAGGTGCATTGGCCATGCTGGATTCTTCCTCCATACCTGAGCATTGTGGCAACTAGAGGATTTTCACATTATCTTCATTACAGTGTTAATGTAAGCCTACTTGAGAAACAAATAAATAAACTTTAATCTAGTTATAATACAGCATACAGAGGAGACTTAAGAGAGAGTTTTATTAATTTGCATGATTTGTAATTTGGGTGCCAAAAGTCCCTGTTAGAAATCCAGGTGCAGAAGCCAATATGCCTTGTGGGATTTTATGTCTGTTTTTTGGTTGGAATGTAAATTCACTAAAAAATCTAATTTTTGCCATTAACTCTAAATTCACATGGGAGCAAACAAGATCTTGATATTGTCATTATGATATTAAAGAAAAGAATAGTTAAATATCATTGCAATAAAATATTGCAACAATAAAATCACATTAATATGTATAACAAGAGCCAAACTCCAGAATTAGATGACATTGCTTTCATTTTGAACATCATTAGCCTAAGGTAGAAAAATATAACCTTTGAAATTAAAATAGCATTGTGATAAGCCATTAAGCTATCAATATTAACTCCAAAAGTTAAATAGCATTATAGGGAAGACATACAACCCTTTCAATCTGTTGACAGATAAATGATGTGCAGCAATAATTCAGTTATAGCCCCAGCTTCTAGTGATAATGATGAACAATTGATTGAATCTTTGATTCGACGTGCTGAAATAAAAGATCTTTGAAATAGTTAAGAAGATCCAAATATACTTTGATGACAGCCTAAAATTTGCTTTTGTTTCTTTAGGAGATTGTGTGAACAGTTTTAAGCCGTGATTTTAAATTAAGGTTACAGAGAGTTGAAGCAACTGGCAAACTATATAATCTGGAATGTGAACCCAGGCCTGGACTATTTGCATCAACACCAACGCCCAAGCAAAACCAATGAGAATGACATGCTGCCAATGGGCAGTTGTCAAGTCAGGTTGCTGCCAGAATCCATTGGGATGATTCTTGGCAAGGTATCAAAGGAACTTATTCTCATTTGAATTTATTCACGCCATCAAATGGGAGGAGGTGGGAAACGAGGAAGGTAGGCCCAAGGTAGCCTTTTGGAAGATGCTGGCTCCTCCTAATCGATAAGGCCTTTAAAAATTCACAAAGATCTCACTTGTCTGATTCCTCTGACCTGGCTGCTATCAGTTTCTGCTGGCAGGCTTGGGACAGTGCAAACCTTTGTGGGGCATTGGGAGAAAATCTTTCCTTTGAAATTGTGGTGTATTTTCTATATTTCAACCAAAAATTAAAATTTTGGGTCTGGAGGGATAAAGGAGTTAACTAAAAATGGAACTCATTCCTTCTCCAATCATCCGAAGCCTGCCCTGGCACCATTCCCACTGCTTGGAGAACAGGAGTTAAAATTCCCCTTACATTTTCTCCTACTGAGCTGTTCGAACATGATCTTATGAATTCATCACAATCAATTAGCTCTTTCAAACTAACCCCGTTTTCAAGACCCTTTCACCAATGCCTGAGAGAAACTCATTTCTCAGTACTTTAAAACAACTTAGGGGATTTGTTTCCCCTTAGGGAATGGAGGTCTGTTACTGTACCAGGAAATTGAAACTTTTTAATTGTGGACATTCAGCACCAATGTCAAGGTCGTTCAAATTAGCTTCAATATTAAAAACTGTATCTAGTGCCTGATATTCAACCAGAACACAATGCTCATTGATCCAGGCTTCATAAGCTTTATAGATGATTCATAGCAAGGACCTGTGCTCAAAAGTTTATGGGTCAAAAAGTTGCATGGTCAACTCTGAGTGTGGGGCCAAATTTTCACCTGGGTGCAGAAGCACATTTTGGCGAGTGTGATGGCTACACTTGGATTTCCTCTGAAGGAAATCAATTTTCCTCTGCATTCCCAACCCCATCCTATTTTCCTCTGGCCTCTTCGTACGTTGCGAATGTTCAGTGTGCAAAGCACACATTCTCACCCCCACAACAGACATTGGATTCCTGTTTTAAATGGGAGATAAATATTGGATTTTTATCACACACCAGTTTCATCTAGCAGTGTGGGATTTTAATTCAATAAAATCATGTTTCTGAGTTTGCAAAGGAAATGGAAAGATTGCTGAGTGTCATGATTATAACTGTATGTGTCTGTGTACCTGAGTATTAGATACCATGGACCTGGACTATCCATGGACCTGGGCAGTTGGAGTTCATATAGCACGTTAGGGAGTTAGCCAGCATAGCAGACTAAATGATATTGTTCTTACAGTTAAAGCTGTAACTTTGAACGTTCTGTCAGCTTGAGATGTAACATTGGAGACGAGGATAAATATGGCGACATTTAGGATTGTGTCATGACATTTACTGGAGCTGATATGACTGAAGTCTGGGGAATTGAACTGTTTGATGTGACTGATAATGACAGTACTGACAGGGTGAAATGGAAAGTGTGGCTGGAGGTGTTCGAAGCATATGCTGAAGGTCGTGGTCTGTTTTTGGACAGGACAACAGTGGTGCATGAAACAATGACGGGCCTTATTGTTTGTGGGTGCTTCAGTGAGGATGATTTTCAAGACATTGCCTGACACAGGGGAAGAGGCGGATTGTGAATAATTATGGGTAATTGAAAGTTTTGAGGGACCATTATGTGGTGATATCAAATGCCACATTCCAAACACACAGGGCAGGATTTTTCGGCTGTGCTCATCCTAAGACCAAAAAATCCCACCTGAAGTCAATGGACGTTTGCATAGTCCTGACTCACCCACTACAATTCCTGTGGTGGGCGGGATGGGAAAACTCCGTTCACAATTTCTGCGACAGAAAGAGGAAGATCTGTGATTGCTCAATTTGTGACTTGTTTGAGGCAGTTGTTAGGTACGTGCAATCATGTTGTGATGGATCTGAATAACCAGATAATGGATCAGTGATCCAACATTGCAAGCCTGATATATTGAGGCATGGTGACTTAACATTGGATGACATGTTGAAAATAGCAGCTGCGTTTGAAACAATGGATGGACAGGTCCACAATATGAAACTTTCACCATTGGCATGACAAAAGTTGAGTTTAAGTGAATGGCACAAACAGAATCTAGATTTTGTGCAAATATAGACAGACAAAGTTTCAGAGAGAATATTTCAGATATGGCAACTTGAGGCACCGTGGAAGAAATGTCTGCTGCCCTGACAAGGAAATGATATGCAGAAAATGTGGGAGTAAAGACCATTTTGCCAAGAAGTATAGAAACAAAGCGGAACAGAGAGGGACCCTTTTGTACCTCTCCCCTCTCACTTTAAACATATGCCCTCTAGTTTTAGACTCCCCTACCTTTAGAATAAGATGTTGACTATCTCCTTATCTATGACCCTCTTTATTTTATAGACATCAATAATATAACCCCTGAGCCTCCTACACTCCAGGGAAAATGTCCAGTCGATCCAGCCTCTCCTTATAACTCAAACCATCAAGTCCTGGTAGCATCCTAGTAAATCTTACCTGCACACTTTCTAGTTTAATATTATCCTTTCTATGATAGGGTAACCAGAACACCACACAATATTCCAAGTTTGGCATTACCAATGTCGCAACTCGAATATTTAATGTTCTGACTGATGAGACCAAGCATGCCGAATGCCTTCTTCACCACTCTATCCACCTGTGATTCCACTTTCAAAGAACTATGAATTTGTACCCCTAGATCTCTTTGTTCTGAACTCTCCCCAACACTTTACCATTAACTGAGTAGGGCCTGCTCAATTTGATCTACCAAAATGCATCACCTCACATTTATCTAAATTAAACTCCATCGGCCATTCATCGGTCCGCTGGTCCAATTGACCTAGATCCCATTGAAATCTTAGATAACCTTCTTCACTGTCCACTATGTCATTAATCTTTGCGTCATCTGCAATCTTACTTACCATGCCTCCTAAATTCTCGTCCAAATGATTAATATAAATAACAAATAACAGTGGGCCCAGCAGAGATCCCTGAGACACACTGCTGGTCACAGGCCTCCAGTTTGAAAAACAACACTCTACAACAACCATCTTTTTTCTGTCGTTAAGCCAATTTTGTATCCAATTGGCTACATCACTCTGGATCCTGTGAGATTTAACCATATGCAACAGCCTACCATGCGGTACTTTGTCAAAAGCCTTGCTAAAGTCCATGTAGATGACATTGACTGCACTACCCTCATCTATATTCTTAGTTACCCCTTCAAAGACTCAATCAAGTTTGTGAGATATGATTTTTCACTCACAAAGCCATGCTGACTGTCCCTAATCAGTCCTTGCCTCTCTAAATACCTGTAGATCCTGTCCCTCAGAATACCTTCTGACAACTGACCCACTGTTAGGCTCACCGGCCTGTAGTTCCCAGGCTTTTCCCTGCAGCCCTTCTTAAACAAAGGCACAACATTTGCCACCCTCCAATCTTCAGGCACCTCACTTGTGACTGCCGATGATTCAAATATCTCAGCTAGGTGACCTACAATTTTCTTCCTAACCTCCCACAACATCCAGGGATACATTCCATCAGGACCCAGGGATTTATCTATCTTGATGCACTTTAAGTCTTCCAGCACCTTCTCCTCTGTAATACACTCCTCAAAACATCACTATTTCCCCAAGTTCCCTAACATCCATGCCTTTCTCTACAGTAAATTCGGAAGTTATGATCTCACCCATCTCTTAACTCATTGATCCTTAAGAGGCTCTACTCTGTCCCTAGTTACTCTTTTGCCTTTTATGGTATCTGTAGAAATTCTTTGGATTCTCCTTTGCCTCACCTGCCAAAGCAATCTCATATACCCTTTTTGCCTTCCTGATTTCTCTCTGAACTCTACTCTGACAACATCTATACTCTGCAAGGGATCCACTTGATTCCAGCTGGCTATGCATGTCATATGCCTCCTTTTTCTTTTTGACCAATAACCCAAATCATCCAGGGTTCAGTACTTCTACCAGCCTGGCCTTTCACTCTAAAAGGAATGTACTTACCCTGAATACTGGATGCCACACTTTTGAAAGCTTCCCAATTAGCAGCCATGCCTTTGCCGGCCAACATTCTCCCCCAATTAACTTTTTAAAGTCCATGTCTAATACCATCAAAATTGGTCTTGCCCAAATTTAGAATTTTAATTTTTGGGCAAACTAACTAATGGACTTATGGTCACTGGTCCCAAGTGATCCCTCACTAACACTTCTGTCATCTGCCCTTCCTTATTTCCAAAGAGGAAGTCAAATTTTGCCTCCTCTTTAGTTGGGCCATCCACATACTGAATGAGAAATTCCTGCTGAATACATTCAACAAATTTCTCTCCATCCAAGCTCCTAATGCTATGGCTGTCCCAATCAATGTTGCAAAAGGCAAAGTCTCCTCCTATTACCACCCCATTTTTCTTGGGGATATCTGTAATCTCCTCACATGTTTGCCCTCAATTTTCCGCTGACTATTTGGGGGGCCATCAAAGCCTATCAAAGTGATCTCTCCCTTCTTATTTCTCAGTTCTACCCATATAGACTCAGTGGGTGAACCCTCACGTATATTCCCTCTCACTACTACCATGATGTTCTTCCTAATCAAAAATGCAACTCCCCCTCCCTTCCTACCTCTTGTTGTTTCTTTCCTATGGCATGTGTACCCTGGAACATTGAGCTGCCAGTCCTGCCCCACCCTTAGCCATGTTTCAATAATAACCATAATATCCCAGTCCTTTGTACTCATCTATGCCCTGAGTACATTTGCCTTGCCCATTAAGCCTCTTGCATTGAAATAAATGCAGTTTAATCTAGATTTCCCTTGCTCTCTGCCTTGCTTTTTCAGACCATCTGTCCAAATCTGTCTGGTTATCTTTGTACACTCTCCCTGTGTTTTATTTCTCTGAGCCTTACTGGACCCATTCACTGAGCTCTCCATAGTCTCTTGTGCTCTGTACTGTGGCCTTTTTGATTTTTGACTTTGGTGTCTCTGCCTTTCACTATTTCCCTTACTGCCTTGTTTAGTCTTGAGTTAAATTAGTGGCAGATCACATGCCATTAGAGAATATTTGTTCTCCCAGAGACATGAACAGAATTGAAAGATGGGCTTTGAGACACCAACACCACAAGTACAAAAAAAGGTGAAAATTGCTGACCCTCTGTCATGACTACTGAGAGATAATCAAGCACACATACCTTCACTAGAGAGGGAAGCTGAATTGTTTGTGCAGTTTGAGGCAGTTCATGCTACACTCAGAGCAGTAACAATGGAAGAGAATGAATGAGAGTTGCACAAAAATCCAAAATTGGAGGATATCAGACAGAGAATCCATGCTAGAATCTGAGAGAATTACTCATTCAGAGATGAATGTCGCGATACAAAATGAACTGTGCACAATTGTGAAGTGTGTTCTCAGGGGCAGCACACCTGTCGTGCTATAAATGCTTGGGCCTAGACAGGTGACAGTAACTCCTGAGGGTCAATTGGGAGTGGTTGGTACTAAGCAAAACATATGAACCAAATTATGGTGGCAAGGGATGGAGAAACAGTTTGTCAAAACATGTCATGGATGTCAACTTGTCAGCAGAACCAATCAATCAGAATTAGAACATAGCACACGTTTGCCATGTGGACAATAGGAGGATGTAGCAGTTACCTTCTTAGCCCCACTCCCATGAGGAGATTCTATACTAGCGGTGATTGACTACTACAGTCATTTCTGATTATGCTGGGATGAAGTCTACAACGGCAGATAAAATGGTGTCTGCAGTGACTGAAATATTTGCAAGGCACTCTGAAATCAGAAAATGGGCCACAATTCATTTCGCAGACCTTTGCAGATTGCATGCAAGTCAGACAGGCACCGTCACCGAGTGACCCATAAACAGCCGCAGGCAAATGGAAAAATGGAACAATCAAACCAATCCTTAGAGAAATGAATGAGGATGGCTCAGGCTGAGGGCAAAGATTGGAAAGAGGCATCCTTGTTCAACGTAACTATTTATAGAGCAACTCCACACACTAAGAGAGGAAAGAGGCCTGCTGAGCTGTTACTTCATTGCAAAATATGCACCAAGATGTCAGAGCTGAGGGACATCAGTGTTGATTGAAGTTCGAGATCATAATGCAGAGAAAGAGGGTGCTACAATTTTAGGCAGACCACAAACTGTGAGCTAGATAGTCTGCTGTGATACCAAATGATTAAGTACTCCTAGGACAGGAGAATCTGAATAAATTGCATACACAACTTTACCCTAAGTTGAACGCTGTCAACACCAAGAAGGGAAACAGTGTGGCTGGGTTGTTGCCAGAAGGGATACTATATGACAAAAATTTTTCACATGTCAAAAATCATCATGATGACATAGCACAGCAGCGGATGAACGAGATGTAGGCACAGCTGACATCCAGGATTCTAGAAGTCCAAACCAGCACTGCTGATGGCAGGCAGTCAGCTTGCTATCCAGGGGGAGACATATTGGTTCCTGAGGGGAGACTGACACTTCCTAACACTGACACGATGACCACAGTTCCTCAGGCAGCAAGGAGACCAGAGCATGAGCAAAGACCACCAAAGCAATGTGAAGATTTTGTATGATTTAGCAACAGGACTTGAAACTGAAATCAGTAGCAAATATTCGTGATTTAAAACAACATGATTTTCATTTGAAAACCTTGACACAAAACATGCGCCTAGATGTGAGGCTTTAAGGCCATGATTTTCCAGCCAAGTCACACCTGGTGTAGAATGAGTTGGAGTGGAGCGAGGCTGGAGAATCACGGGTGAGTGCTTTAGCATGTGCTGTGCTGATGTCAAACCTAGTCAGTATCTTCCCACGCACCACTCCCAGACATAATCTGGTTCCTGCCCAATAAGGGCAGGAAGAAGATCAGCATATTTGAATGAGTATTTCAATATGTTGAGTGCATTCGAGGCCAGGTCTCCCCTGCTCCTGAGATTTTCCAACCCTTAGTTGCACTAGGGCTCTAGTATGAATCACTACTGGTATCTGCAAATGGAGGTCAGGCATGATAGCCAGGCTAAGGAGGGGGTAAGGGGCTCAGAAGCCATCGATGTCCCCAGTGGTTAAGGATATAGCTGACCATTGCCTGCCTGGCAGTGCTAACAATGCCAGGTGGGCACTGCCAGGGAACTGGGACAGTACCAAGGAGGATGGAACATGACAGGAGTGGATCCTGAGGGATGTGGAGTCCAAGGGCATTGGAACCTGAAGAGGTTGGAGGCTGAGGGCGCCTGGGGCTTGAAGGAGATCATAAAAGGCGTGGAATCATGAAAGGGGGTCATGATGGGGTGGGGGGGCGTTAAGACATCATCGAGATGCATGACAACTCTTCTGATCCCTTGCAGAAGACTTTCCATGGTGCATTGAAAGATAGTGCAGCTGTTGAAATACCAAAAGGTGACCTTGTACATTGGAATAAGCCTTTGTCTCTATTAACGGTGACAAATTTCCTCGAGTCCCTCCAACTCAGGCTGCTGGAATCCATGACTTAAGCTCGATTTTGTATAGCTGTTAGTTTTGCATAAAGGTCTCCTATCCTAGGGATAGGACATCCATCTATTTGGGCAGCCTTGTTAATGGTCAATTTGTAATCAACATAAATCCTCACTGTGTGGTCTGGTTTTAATGCTGGGACTATCAGCACAATCCATTTTGTTTAATTACCCCTCGGTCTGACGTGTGGCTTGTTGGAAGTTTACAAAATTAAGGGAGGCATGGATAGAATGGATTGTTGGAGTTTTTTTTCCCAGGGTAGAAATGTCAATTACGAGGAGACATAGGTTTAAGTTAAAAGGGGGAAAGTTTAAAGGAGATGTGAGAGGTATGCTTTTTACACAGAGGGTGGTAAATGCCTGGAATGGGCTGCCAGAGGAGGTAGTAGAAGCGGATACAATAGCAATGTTTAAAAGGCACCTTGACAGATACATGAATAGGCAGGAATAGAAGGATACAGACTGTGTAGGTGCAAAAGATCTTTAAAAAGGCATTATTTGTCAGTGCAGACTTGGTGGGCCAAAGGGCCTGTTCCTGTGCTGTGTTGTGCTTTGTTCTTTGTTCAGCTTCAACTTTTTGATATCAGGCATAAGAGATAGACTGGGCTCGAAATGAATTTGGTGCTGATCCAGGGCTCACATAAATTTTGGCCTTATGCACCTCAGTTCTCTCTGAAAGACTTCTTGATACTTGCACAAGTATCCAGAGCTCCTGGATATTCAAATTATTAATATCACAGACCAAACAGTCATGTGACATATCACTTCGAGAAGGGCCAAAATCACAGTGTTCGGCCATTTTGCAAAACCTGGCGACAAACATAGAAACTGTCTCCCCTGGATCCCTAATGGCTGAATGGAACTTATACCGCTGCATTATAATGGAGGGTTAGGGATTGTTGTGCTCCTTCACTGGTGCCACCAGTGGAAGATTTTATACCCTGTGCCTCTGGAGATGTTAGCCTTCTTATGAGGTTATACATTTGTGGGCTGTTAACTATGAGTAAGATAATTTTCTGCTTTTCTTCGCAAGTTATTTCATTGGCAGCAAAAAAACCAAAGCCTCACAATGTATTGGCCCCAGTTTTCAACCTCTGGATCAAACGGATTGATGTTCCTGAATAATAGCGTTGCTATTCGACTATGGTTGGTACAGGTGACTTCTTACCTTCCTTGAAGGCTTTCAGGAGCTCACCTTCTCCCCCTCCAGCTGTTGATTTTTTACAACTGTGGGCCAACTCTTGTGCCAATATTGTAGCACGAGATAAAATGATGAGGAAGCTTTAAATCACAACGGCAATAACTATATACAGACAAGCTCAGCATAGATATAGGTCTAGTCCTGCTGACTCCTGGGCTCACAGTGCAGGTTCCGCATACCAGGGCCAAGCTCTAAAGCTCGATGGGCCGAGGTTTGCATGCTGCGTTCCAACAGGTTCTGGGAATGTCATGTAAGCTACGAACGATTACTAATGGGCCACACTATCACACCCTTACTGGGCATGAACCAGATTACGTCAGAGCACTGGGATGGGGAGAATTCCAAAGGGGGTTCCCCCCAGCACTAAACATGTTATGGCTCCACCCCTGTGATTCTCTGGCCCTGCACAGCCCCAACGCTATCTGCGCATGAGAGCACAGGGCCGAGTAATCGTGCCTCTGGTGTTCGTGATTGAAAAAAATTAATTTATTCAGTGATTTAGGGAAATAATAATTTTTAAGATTTCTTTTAACAACATTTATTGTAGTAGGTTTTGTTAGTGATGCAGTCTAAGCTACATAGACCAAACAGAAAAACTATGGACATATTTTAATCTGAAGAGGGAGATAAGTCATGATGGAAGCTGATTGTGTGGACTTGAGTATTAGATACTAAACGTCGCTTGGATAAGATACTGTAAGGTGCATTATGTTTTACTAATGGGATCACCTGACCTGGGGGAGGTGAAGTTAGCACACATAGGGATTTAGTTAGCATGGCAGATGAAATTGTGTTGTTTTTACAGTTACATATGTGACTTTTAGCGTTGTTCTTTCAGCCTGAGCTGCGACACTGGGAAGTTGGAAACGTTCCGAAAGATAAGTGTAAAATGTTTTCACACCTTCAAATGTCACGAGGTGCTGTATTTAATTGAGATGTTTCTTTAATGCAATGATTCATCCTGCAAAGGTAAATTGACCCTTATACTGACCCAGCTCATGTAATTGCTCACAAACGTTATAATACCTTTTGAAGGGAGAAAATGCCGTAATGCAGTGAAAAATATTACAAACTATTCTATAAAGTTAGGAATAAAAAGGCGTGAAGCTCAACATGAAGGCACAAGATTCGGTCATATCACAAATGAGTCAGATGCACATTAAATAAGTGAATATTGAGACTTATAAAGATTTGGAGACATAAAAAAGATGGTGGGAGATATAATGGTTGTATTTAAAGCGCAATGCCTCAGACAAATGAGAGATTTATTCAGCCTTGAGCATTAGAGATAAAACCACTGTCGGTGGTCAGGAAAAAGGGACACCAGCAAGCTTTTTGTTACGTAGTGACACTCCAGATGTCATCAATGCAATTCAGGCTTTGTTAGGAACAAAAGGTATTTATTAAATAAGGGAAACTATATCCAGGGGTTTGCAACCCTAGGCTGCCATGGAGTAGCATACCTTCCAGGTGTATTCTGTCCCAGCTAGGACTTCATCCCCTGGAGTGATCACTCACTTTTAATTCTCACTTGTCTCTCAATCCAGGTGACCCTCTTCTGCTGTGCTGTCCAAGACAGACACCACTACTACTCCACTATTAATCATAGAATGATTACAGCATAGAATGAGGCCATTTGGCCTAATGAGCCAGTGTTGCCTTTCAGCAAGAGTAATTTAACTTGTTGTACTCCACCATCCATTTCCTAAAGCCCTGCAAGTTCTTCTTTTCCTTCAGCTGCTTATCCAGTTCCCCTTTCAAAGTCATGTCTGAGTTGGCTCTCCTCAGGCAGTGCACACCAGGTATTAACCACTCACTGTGAAAACAAAAATGTCCGTCTTGTCACCTTCAATGCTTTCCCCTCTGCTTTTAATCTGCATCATCTCATTCTTGACACTTTCGCCAATGAGAACTGTTTCTCCCGGTCTAACTCACTATTGATTTTGAACAGTAAAAACAAGTTATACTTTGAACATAATAAAAGGCATCCCGAAGCATTTCATGGGGGCATTTTTAAACAAAGTATGATACCGAGACACATAAGGAGATGTTAGGTGAGAATGTTAGATTTGGAGGACTGCCCTCCAGAGAAAAGCTGAGAATACATACCAACTGACTCAAGAACAACTTCTTCTTCCCTGCTGCCATCAGATTTTTGAAAGGACCTATCATACATTAAGCTGATCTTTCTCTGCACCCCATCTGTAACTGTAACTATGTGCTAACCACTGCACTACCATGCTACCCAATGCCATGGAATAATTTGAAAACAATGATGAGAGTATTAAAATCAAAATATTGCTTGACTGATACTTACTGCAAGCAAAGAGCAGAGAGTGGAATGGGACTTTTTGGTATGTTAAGACATCTAGAGCGGTGTTTTGGATTATCTCAAGTTTACAGAGAGTGGAGACCAAACAGGAGTGCATTGGAATAGTTAGGTTGAGAATGAACAGAGGCATGAACGAATGTTTCGGCAGCAGTTGAGCTGGATAATGTTAAGAAAGTGGACAAGGGCTTTCTTAATGATGAACGAATATGATGGAAGGTCATGTCGGGATCAAATGTGATCAGATTTCTTTAATCTCAGGCTTGTTGGCAGGGAGAGGGATGGAGTCAGTAGCTATGGGTTGGAATCTGGAGTGGGGACTTGTAACAGTAGCTTCAGTCTTTCCAAAAATTAATTGGAGGAAATTCCTGCTCATCCAATACTGGATGTCAGATAACAATCTGATAATTTAGCAATAGTGGAGGATAGTGGAGGAGTCAGGGGAGGTGGTGCTGAGGAACATTTTTATGAAACCTCCTCTCAGTCTTTTCTTCTCTAAACCAAGCATCTCCAATCTGTCCCTCAAATCCTCAAAGCTCTTCGCTTCTCCCTCGAACAGAGGTCTGAGCAATCTCCATCCACCGTCACACTCCTCCATCTGGCTGAACTGGTTCTCTCACTCAACATTTTCTCCTTTAACTTGTTTCTCTTCCTCCAAATTAAAGGTGTGGCTATGGACACCCACATGGATCCCAGTTATGTCTGTCTCTTTATGGGTTATGCAGAGCATTCTGTGTTCTGGTCCTACTCTGGCTCCTTCCCACAACTCCTTTATCAATAACTATTTTGGTGCCACTTCATGCCCTCATTGGGACCTTGAAAAATTTATCAGTTTTGCTTCCAATTTCCACCCCTCTATCACCTTCACATGGTCCAACTCTGACACTTCTCTTCCTTGACCTCTCTGTCTCCATTTCTGGTGATAATCTGATCATTTGTATCCATTAGAAGCCCACCGACTCCCACAACCACCTTGACTACAGCTCTTCATATCCCACATCCTGTAAAGATTACGTCCCATTTTGCCAGTTCCCTTGCCTTCACCGCTTCTGTTCTGATGAAGCTACTTTCCAAATTAGTGCTGCCAGTATGTTTTCCTTCTTCCTCAATTGTGGTTTTTCACTCACTCTGGTTGACAGAGCTTTCAACATGTCCAATCCATCCCCTGGATCACCATCCTCACCCCCCACCCCCTCCCAGAACCAGGATACGGTCCCCCTTATCCTTACTTTTCATCGCACCAGTCTCTGCATTTGAAAGAACATCCCCTGCCATTTCTGCCAATTCCAGCATGATTCCATTACTCCACACATCTTCCCCTCCCCCACCCCTTGCCCTCCCATCAGCATTCCGCAGGGATCATTCTCTCAAACTCTGGTCCGCTCTTCCATTGTACCCAACACCTTACCCCTTGCCCACAGCACCTTCCCATGCAATCGTAGAAGGTGCAACACACCTGCCCCTATACCTCTTCCCTGCTCACTGTCCTGGGTCCTAAACACACGTTTCAGGTGAAGCAGTGCTTAATGTTCACCTCCTCCAATCTGGTCTATTGCATTCGCTGCTCCCAATGTGGTCTATTCTACTTTGAAAAGACTAAACACAGACTGGATGAAGGCTTTGCTGGACACCTTTGGTGTGCAAGCAGGACTCAAAGCTTCTTGTCGTTTGCCACTTTAACACACCATCCAGCTCTCTTGTCCACATGTCCATCCTTGGCCTTTTGCAATACTCTAGAGAACACCAACACAAACTGGAGGAACAGCACCTCATCTTCTTTACAGCCTTGTGGACTGAACAATGAGTTCAACAACTTTAGAGCATGAACTCTCCCCTCCACTTTCAGCCCATTTCCATTTATTTTAATTCATTTCGTTTCATCTCATTCATCCATTTTAGTATCTTTCTTTTTCACATCTATTTTTTCACTTCTCAATTCCAGCTTTCCTTCTTGCCCTCTCCTTCCCTTCAGAGCAACTACCACAGTCCTTAGGCAGTCCTTTAACAATCTGTACCTCTGTTCTGCCATTCATGCATTCTTATCACTTAATGAGCACTTTTAGCATCAATTCAGTCTTCTGCATCCTCGTTTACATTCCCTTTGTCCGATTCCACCCCCCTCCCATAGTATAAATCCCTGCTGATTCTCTTTGTTCTCAGCTCTGATGAAGGGTCGTCTAGGCTCGAAATGTTGACCCTATTCTTTCTCCACAGATGCAGTCTGACTTGTTGAGATTTTCCAGCATTTTCTGTTTTTATCTCCAATTTATCAATAGGGAAGAGAGATGCTGGGATAATTTTCCACTTTCTCCTCACCTCTTTGTCTGCAACAAGATGTGTTTTATAGAAAGTATCTTAAATCTTTTGAGTGTTGGTATTAAAGATAAATCAGGCTTCTGGATAACTTTGAATCAGAAGAGAGATAAAGTTTATTTACCCTAAACTGTAAACACTCAAAGCATGCTCAATCCCTCAGGTATACAGACAGATTGCAAATGTAAAGATGGATTTTATAGACAAAACATGTGTTAGGTTATTAACAGAAATACAGAAGTAAATCATAAAGTCAAATATCATTCCATCAAGATCTATACGTTGCAAGGTTGTATGTGTTCCCTTTTATGGCTGTTTGGATGAATAGAAGTTGAAAGTCTCTAGGTTTGCAGATAATGTTGAGTCCAATTCTATGTGGGGACAAATTGCTGCAGATTAAGAAAAGTTAGCCATCCACTCCCCCATCCCCAACCCCACCCCCCATTCTCCCTTACGGCTGATTGTCCAACAGGGTAAAATTATTAATGTTGGAGGAATTCTCATGACCTGTTGGTTTCAGACTGACTAATCTCTTGCTGGTTTTTGGAGTAACAAAATTTATATCTAAACTAGTTTATATCATGTGACCAGAGAAATTGAGACTGGGGGCTCTATTGAGTCTGAGCTTCTGCTCATGGTAAGTAGTCTCACAACACCAAGTTAAAGTCCAACAGGTTTATTTGGTAGCAAAATCCACTAGCTTTTGTAATGCTGTCCCTTTGTCAGGTGAGTGGGAGTTCTGTTCACAAACAGGGCATATAAAGACACAAATTCAATTTACAAACTAATTGGAATGCCAGTCTTTACAGGTAATTAAAAGTGCAGACAACATGAGTGGAGAGAGCGTTAAGCACAGGTTAAAGAGATGTATATTGTCTCCAGACAGGACAGTTAGTGAGATTTTGCAAGCCCAGGCAAGTGTGGGGGTTACAGATAGTGTGACATGGACCCAAGATCCCGGTTGAGGCTGTTCTCACGTGTGCAGAACTTGGCTATCAGTCTCTGTTCAGTGACCCTGCATTGCCGTGTGTCATGAGGCTGCCTTAGAGAATGCTTATCCGAAGATCAGAGGCCGAATGCCTGTGACCGCTGAAGTGTTCACCAACAGGAAGAGAACTGTTTTGCCTGGTGATTGTCGAGCAGTGTTCATTCACCTGTTGTCGTAGCGTATCCATGGTCTCCCCAATGTACCATGCTTCGGGACATCCTTTCCTGCAGTGTATCAGGTAGACAACGTTGGTCGAGTTGCAAAAGTATGTACTGTGTACCTGGTGGATGGTGTGGCATCCGTATCGATGATCCGGCACGTCTTGCAGAGGTTGCTGTGGCAGGGTTGTGTGGTGTTGTGGTTACTGTTCTCCTGAAGGCTGGGTAGTTTGCTGCGGACAATGGTCTGTTTGAAGTTGTGCGGTTGTTTGAAGGCAAGAAGTGGGGGTGTGGGGATGGCCTTGGCGAGATGTTCATCTTCATCGATAACATGTTGAAGGCTCTGGAGAAGATGTCGTAGCTTCTCCACTCTGGGGAAGTACTGGACGACGAAAGGTACTCTGTCAACCATGTCCCGTGTTTGTCCTCTGAGGAGGTCGGTGCGGTTTTTCACTGTGGCTCGTCGGAACTGTCGATCGATGAGTCAAGCGCCATATCCTGCTCTTATGAGTGCATCTTTCAGTGTCTGGAGGTGTCTGTTGCGATCCTCCTCATCTGAGCAGATCCTGTGTATATGGAGGGCTTGTCTGTAGGGGATGGCTTCCTTAACATGTTTAGGGTGGAAGCTGGAGAAGTGGAGCATCATGAGATTATCCGTGGGCTTGCGATACAGTGAAGTGCTGAGGTGACCATCCTTGATGGAGATGCGTGTGTCCAAAAATGCAACTGATTCTGGAGAGTAGTCCATGGTGAGTCTGATGGTGGGATGGAACTTGTTGATGTCATCATATAGTTGTTTCAGTGATTGTCAACCAAGAGTCCAAACAAAGAAAATGTCATTGATGTATCTAGTGTATAAAATCAGTTGAAGGTCCTGTGCAGTGAAGAGGTTGTGTTCGAACCTGTACATGAAGATGTTGGCATATTGAGGTGCGAATTTGCTCCCCATGGATGTTCGTGGTCTGGATGAAGACTTCACCTTCAACAGCCAGTTTTTCACCCAGATACACGGAACAGCCATCGGGATCATCAATCGACAGTTCCGACGCACCACAACGAAAAACCACACCGATCTCCTCAGAAGACAAACACAGGACATGATGGACAGAGTACCCTTCGTCATCCAGTACTTCCCCAGAGTGGAGAAGCTACGACATCTTCTCCAGAGCCTTCAATTGTCATTGATGAAGATGAACATCTCATCAAGGCCATTCCCACACCCCCACTTCTTGCCTTCAAACAACTGCACAACCTCAAACAGACCATTGCACGCAGCAAACTATCCAGCCTTCAGGAGAACAGTGGCCACAACACCACACAACCCTGCCACAGCAACCTTGCAAGATGTGCCAGATCTTCGACATGGATGCCATCATCTCACGTGAGAACACCATCCACCAGGTACACGGTACATACTCTTGCAACTTGGCCAATGTTGTCTACCTGATACACTGCAGGAAAAGATGTCCCGAGGCATGGTTCATTGGGGAGACCATGCATATGCTACGACAACGGATGAATGAACACCGCCCGACAATCACCAGGCAAGACTGTTCTCTTCCTGTTGGCGAACACTTCAGCAGTCACAGGCATTCGGCCTCCGATCTTCTGGTAAGCGTTCTCCAAGGTGGCCTTCACGGCACATGACAATGCGGAGCTGCTGAGTGGAGACTGATAGTCAAGTTCTGCATACACGAGGACAGTCTCAACCGGGGTCTTGGGTTCATATCACACTATCTGTAACCCCCACACTTGCCTGGACTTGCAAAATCTCACTAACTGTCCTGTCTGGAGACAATGCACATCTCTTTAACCTGTGCTTAATGCTCTCCCTGCTCACATTGTCTGTACCTTTAAGGCTTGATTACCTGTAAAGACTCGCATTCCAATCATTATTTTGTAAATTGAGTTTGTATCTTTATATGCTCTGTTTGTGAATAGAAGTCCCACTCACATGACCAAGGTGCAGCACTCCGAAAGCTAGTTTATTTTGTTACCAAATAAACTTGTTGGACTTTAACCTGGTGTCGTGAGACTTCTTACTGTGTTTATCCCAGTCCAACGCTGGCATCTGTACATCATTTCTGCTCATACTCAGATAATGGGGCTATAAATTCCACAAGCGTTTTTTGCATTTTGAATGTATTTTCAAGGGCCTTCCCCATGGATATTTACATTTTAATGCCTTTCTGAAGCATGACTTCATCCTTTATCTATGCAGGTGTCACAGGTCACCTGATGCACATTGTCAACTTTCTAAAGTCAATTTTTATAGAGTCAGTTGTAATTTGTTATCATAAACCTTTATGTAGACTTTTTTGAAGCTTTTACTGAAAGTTCATATTTCTTATTGGGTGAAATCCTTATAAAGGGAAGCAAAAAATAAAACAGAGTTGATGATTTAAAAAAGAGAAAAGGTATCATAGCACATTTTTCCCCCAAGACACTCTCAAACTCTGTTAAAATATTGTTAGCTCCTCACAATTGGCCCTAAGACTGTACATGGGGGCAGTAATGATCGCCTGGGATTGAATATTTTCTTAAAGTTTAAGTTTTTTTATTAGTATCACAGGTAGGCTGACATTAACACCGCAATGAAGTTACTGCGAAAATCCCCTAGTTGCCACACTCCAGCGCCTGTTCGGGTACGCTGAGGAAGAATTTAGCCATAGCGAATGCACCTAGCCAGCACATCTTCTGGATTGTGCGAGGAAATCAAAACACCTGGAGGAAACCCATGCAGACACGAGGAAAACGTGAAGACTCCACACAGACCCAAGGATCCACACAGTGACCCAAGCCAGAAATTGAAACAGGATCCCTGATGCTATGAGGCAGTTAACCACTGTGCCGGCCTTTTTTCTTTGATTATTAAAAGTGGAAACCTTATGTTTATCTATCATGTACTAAACAATGGTGAGTTTTTTTTAACTCAAAGGTATGGGCGTGGACTGGTTTGCAGACAGGCCAGTGCTTGCTGTGCGTGTGGGTGCCTGCGGAGGGCGCTGTCTGGGAGCGGGAGGAAGCGGCGACGGGGACAGGCGGCGAGGCAGGCAGCCAGGAGCAGAGTGAGTACCACAAACCGGGCCTCGGCGGCAAACCCGCGTTCCGTGGGCCTGGGGAGGATGTGTGGCTGTGAAGTTTCCACCGAGTTTGTCCTTTTATTGTTACGGAAAAATCGCTCCCAAAAGTCGGCCTTTTTGTTTTTGCAGCGTCCAAACTGAGATAGGCCCCGGCGCCGGGGCTTGTTCAGAATGGACAATCCCTGAGGAATTATCACATTCCTACTGCAGACATCCTGCCTCTGAGAGGCCAGGCTTTTCTCTCCTCCGTGTGAATCACTTCAAACATGTTACACCTGCTTTGCACTCCCTCTCCTGTTCCTCTGCTGTACACCTGCTTGTTAACTTTAATACTCTTTCACAAAACACGTCCACTGCACCTTCATTCCTCTGTTGATGTTTTTACAAATGTTGTCCTTTCTTAATTTGTGCAGGTATTTGTGAGTCAGGACACTGGGGATAGTTCCACTTTCCTCCCAAATAACGCCATGGGATTCAATCCACCGCAGATGGGATGTCAGTTTAATGTCTCATTCACGTGTAGTGCTTCCTCTTTACTGCACTGGGGTGTCAGCTTGAACCTGGAACCTTTGTGATCCAGAGCCGAGAGAAACTACTGACTTGACCACGGCTGACGTGTTTTTGACCAAATGGTTCTCAGAACCTTTTTGTTTGAACTTCTTGGGCATTTCTCATCTACATGCTGCCCCTCGGTGAGAGAACAGCGTCAGGTTTCACTTGCATGTTGATGACACCCACATATGCTTCACCACCATATAGAATCCCTACAGTGCAAAAGGGGGCCATTTGGCCCATCGAGCCTGTACTCACTGTCCAAAACAAATCTTACCCAGGCCCATCCCCTGACCAAACCAGTAACCATGTTCATTTACTATTACCGATACAGTTTTGCTACTACTAAAGTATAAGATTGTTTAGCCAACATCCAGTACTAAACAAGCAAACATTATCTCCAATTAAACATTGCCAAGGCTGAAGTCATTATCTTCAGTCCTTGCAATTATCGATGTCATTCCTCTTCCTGACTACAGTCTGAAAGTAACCTTAACCTATTTCCAACCTTGATGTCATATTTGATCTTGATTATTTCAGTTTAAGTAGCATATTGTACCAAAATATTTCTTTTAAGAAATTCCCCTCCCTTGGACAAGCCTCACTCATTCAATTACAAATCAACCAGTTTTCTAGAAATGTTAAAATTATTGCCTTATTGTTTGGTCCTGACTTGCATCTCCACTCAGCTCTGTCTCACTTCTTAACTGAAGGATGGCTACTTGTGCACTTTAACTCCCTGACTTGGGTCAATCTTGGAAATTCTCTGGATCAGTTCCTCCTTCAGCTCTGTCTGCTTTGTTTTTCTTTATTGTCCAGCTCTTTTCACACATTAAATTTTGAAACAAGTTTGATCATATGTTGTTATTGACATAATTTCACCTTTATTTCTTGGCATTGGCTACTTTTTAGTTCCAACTATAGCATGAGTACGATGGCAATTGTGAATACTTGGCTATTTTGATGGAAAAAAGCAGTTGCAACTGAATTAATATGTTCATAATCTACACAGATAAAAGAAGTGATTCATTGTTCAATACTTTTTCAAAAATTTAAAAAAAATGCAGATTTTGGAATATGGTTATCTAGAAAATATTTTTAAATAATTGATAAAAGTAAGTGCCGTATGGTATCTATGCATCATATAAATTTCTATTAGTTCCTTTCGTTACACTGCTTTTGTTCCGAATTCTCATACCGAACTTAATCCCCTTGCTGTCATTGATAATAATGAGAAACTGACATGACTTTTTCTTCACCGGAGGTGCCTTGTTTTAGACATTAGGATTTTCGTTCAAGTGAATTATGAATAGAGCACAAGAAATAGAAGTTGTATCTTATATAGTCCCTCGAACCTGATCTGCCATTCAATTAGGATCATGGCTAAACGACAATAACTCCATTGTCCTGCCCTACCCCCATATACCTTGCATATTCTTAGTGCCCAAAAATCTATTACTCTGTCTTTCGTACACTCCTAATACGCTGAGTATCTACAACGCCCTAGGATAGAGAATCCAAAGATTCATAACTGTCTTGAGCCAAAGGACTTCTCATCTCAGTCCTAAATGGCTGATCCTTATGCTGAGATGATGACCTCCAATTCTTGACTCCCCAGCCGAGAGAAAATACCTCTCTGCACCAACTCTGCATGTTTCAATGTGATAGCTTTCATCCTTCTAAGCTCCGGGGAGTATCTAAGCTACTCAATCTAGTGACATTGATTAATTCCTGGGATGAGAGGGGAGATGGCCTAAGATTGAAAACACCTGTAAAGCTGGTATATCCATAGTATAGGAGACCAAAACATTTTTATGCTCCGGAGGTGATCTCACTACAGCCATATTAAATTGCCACAATGTGGACATGCCGGCGTTGGATTGGGGTGGGCACAGTAAAAAGTCTCACAACCTCAGGTTAAAGCCCATCAATAAATCTGTTGGACTTTAACCTGGTGTGACTTACTATATTAAGTTGCAACATGACTTCCATTATTCTTGTATTGTAATCCATCTTGCAACAAAGGTTAACATAGTATTTGCCTTTCTGATTACGTGCTGTAATTGCATGTAAACTTTTTGATTCATATACAAGGATAATTAAATCCTTCTGAATCAACATTTACTGGTGTCTCAGTTTTTAAAAAATTCTGATTTTCTGTTCTTCCTTCGCCACAGTAGAAACACCAACACACTGTTTGATATGTAGTTTTAAGGATAGGCCGCTCCATGGTTATTTGAAATGCACGAATGATCTAGTCATTCAGGGGTAATTTATTTCTTTTCAAGACGGCAGCGTTTGGAAATGCTATGAATGACAATTTTCTGCTTTAGCTTTATTCAGAATTTTAACTTGATTCAGGAGTGGGAGGACAGTAAATGTGTTGGGTCTCCTCTTACTGAATATATGCTGATTCTATTCTGGATTCTGGCCTGAGGTTTACCTGTAATAAGTACTCATTGAGCCGTTTAGTTCAATGATGCAGTACTAGTAAATCATGTCTGCAAGCTTCTGTGACAGATCCAGCATGTGATTTTTAAGTGATACGGTTCATTTTACTGTAAGTGTTGCCTTGTTACCAAGGTCATGAGAGAGATTTTGAATCTCAGAATATTTTAACACCCCTGTTAAGAAAGTCTGATACTATATGCTTAGGAGTGGAATTTAACAGCCAGCATGTCACGATCTTTGGAATCAGTGAACCCATTTACCTTTCAACTGCGCGCTCAGAAACAGGTTTTTGTCTTGTGTGTGGTTATTTCCCTGCTTGATTTGTGCCAGATTAACCAGTTAGCTGTTGGACTCCTTCTTTGAAACAACCATTCATGAAGATATGAATGATGCCAATCAGCATGCACAGAATAAATGGATATACTTTCATTTTTCAGGGCTTTGGAATAGCTTAGGCAGCAGACATGCCTGACGCTGAAGGGAAGATGTGCTGCCTTATGCTGTTCACTGTTTGCAAATAATAGTTATTTTGAGGTTCAAAGCTTTCATTCTTTCATAGGATGTGGGTGCCGCTGGCAAGGTCAGCATTTGTTGCACCATCCCTAATTGCTCTTGAACTGAGTGGCTTGCTAGGGCAGTTAAGAGTCAGCCACATTGCCCTGGGTCTGGCATCATATAGGTCAGACCACGTAAGGACTGCAGATTTCTTTCTTTAAAGGACATTCATGAATTTGATGGGTTTTTATGTGAACTAACAATGGTTTCATGGTCACTGTTACTAAAACAGTCTTATAAATTCCAGATTTTATTAGCTCACTTAAATTGCACCAGCTGCCACGGTGGGATTTGAATAACAAATATAGGTATAGTGCAGGAAAATGGTGTTGAAGTGGACGTTCAGCCATGATCATGGTAAATGGTGAAGCAGATTTGAAGGGCTGAATAGCCTACCCCTGTTCCTATTCATATGTTCATCTCCCCTTGAATATGTTTGCATGAGAACGTATGAAAACAGAATTTTTATTTTATAGCAATTTTGCTGCATCCTTTAATGGTGTTGTATCCTCATCTGACAAGGATTTGAAGGCACTGAAACTACTATGATTTTCTTTTTCTGCAGAGAGAACTTAGTTCCCTCCTTGGGCACGGCAGAAAATTGGAAGAGGCAGACTGCAACTAATCAGATGGGATGATAGTGGGTCAGAAGTTGATGACTTGTTGCTGGAGCAGTGTCTGCACAGGCGAAAGAAGTCTATAACATTAATCTTCTCAATTCTGGGTACAATTACCATAAATCTATGTATCTTCATATGCATCTTTGAGAAATGCACAATCTGTTTTTGGAGAGCCATTCACGGACCAACAATGGAATAAAGGTTTTCAGAGGAAATGACAAACATTTGAATTTATCATCTCCATGTATGCCCTAGATCACGTATAAGTAACTCCCAAGTTTTGACACTAAATGCATGTTTAGGCTTAAACTCACCATGTAAGTCGACTCCCCCTACCAAGAAATAAATGCATATTTAGTGCATTACTCATGTTAAGAGCTGGTCTCAATTTTTCAGCTCATATTTTGGGTTATACATGCTTTATGAGATGGTGCTTGGGATCAAGTAGGTGATAGAGGCCATGTTGTCAAGATGATGTGTGGGAGTTTTTTAAAAAGTACACCCACGTACATCAGCCCGCACATGGTGACAGTTGAACAGAAACATTTTCATGTTTCAAAATGGCAACCACCTGCATCGAACGCAGCGGCTCACATTTTATATTCTGCCCTTGATTCAACCCCTGTTTTTGGAGGGATATTTTTGAAGCTTCAAAGGTCGGCTTATATGTCACGATCTACAGTAATGCTTCTTCGTTCAGCTGAAAGATCAATGGCCCCAAGTGTAACGTTATGAATTCCCCCTAATCAGCACATCAATCGCCACTAGGTGTTTGGAATTCTCTGCCTTAGGGCTGTGGAGACTCAAATTGTTGAGTGTGTTCAAAATTGAGATCGATAGATTAACATTAATGGATACAGGGATAGCACAGGAAAATGGTGTTGAAGTGGAAGCTCAGCAATCATCTCGTTGAATAGTGAAGCAGGCTCGAAAGGTGGAATGCCTACTCCTATTTCTTGTGTTCACACCCTTCCCACCCTCCACCCAAACACACACACACACACACACACACACACACACACAGGCTTTCCTGCCTCAAACGATGTCGTTTGGCCTCATTCAGGTGAAGAATTATGGGAAAAGATAGGCGTGGTAATTAGAAAGGATAGATGAGCCAAAAATTGACTTGGTTTTGAAAGGAAGAGGACATTTGCAGTTTGTATGGACGGATTGGCGATTATCTGTGCATGATTGAAGAAAAAAGTTTGAAGAAATTTTTAATGTTGCATTAGTAAAAATGGGATTATTTATTTGGATTGTGCAGCTGGAACCTTATTCTTTCATGGAGTGTGGGTATTACTGGCAAAGCCTGCATTTGATGCCTAATTACCCTGGAACTGAACATTTCAAAGGACAGTTGAGACCAACTGCATTGCTGTGGGTCTGGTGTCACAAGTAGGCCAGACCTGGCAAGGACAGCAGATTTCCAGATGGGCTTATGTGGCAATCGATGATAGTTTCATGGGTCGCCATTACTGAGATGAATAATATATAAAATCAGATAAATTAATGGAATTCAAATTCCACCCATGTTTCCAGAGCATTAGCCCAGGCCTCTGGATTACTAGTACGGTGACAATATTATTATGTCACTATCTCCCCAGTGGCTACCATTTTGTCTTGGGCTGTCTTAATTCTTGTTTCTTGAGGATTGCTTTATTCAGAGATTGTAGTTTCCATTTGTTTGTATGGATCATTAAGGGCCGCAAGTGGCAATACATCTACTTTGGAATGTTGAAACTAGAAGAACCTTGTTATTAAAATCACTTTTGAATTTCAACTAAAGCATGATAAAGATCGGATGTCAGAGACCACCTTTATTTTATTCAAATACCAAACGTATACCCACAAATTAAAAGCGGAGGAATTTAGAGTAGCTAAGAGCAGTGGGCGAGAAGAGGATTGGGAAAGGTTTAAATGTCAACAAAGATTGACAAAGAAGTTGATAAAGGAGGGTAGGAGAAGCTATGAAGCTGGGCTAGCACTTAATATAAAAAAGGATAGCAAGAGTTTTTATAAATATATAAAAAGGAAGAGGCTGGCTAGGGTGAACGTTGGTCCTTTAGAGGATGAGAAAGGGGACCTAGTGGTAGGGGATGGGGATATGGCTAAGGTCTTGAATAACTTTTTTGTTTCTGTCTTCACGGAGGAGGACGTGAATAATTTGCCGGGTGTTAGCGATGGAAAGGTGGTAGGACTGGAGGGTCTTAATGACATTACTGTTACTAGAGAGGTGGTGCTCGACAGACTGGAGGGGCTGATTGTGGACAAGTCTCTAGGACTGGATGGAATGCATCCGAGGCTTCTGAAAGAAATGGCGGAGGTGATAGTGGATGCCTTGGTGGTTATTTTCCAGACGTCGCTGGATTCCGGGGAAGTGCCGGAAGATTGGAAAACAGCTAATGTTACGCCGTTGTTTAAGAAGGGTGCCAGGCAAAAGGCGGGGAATTATAGGCCGGTTAGTTTAACGTCTGTGGTAGGTAAAATGTTAGAATCTGTCATTAAGGAGGAAATTGCGAGGCATCTTGAAGGGAATTGCTTGATAGGGCAGACGCAACACGGTTTCATTAAAGGGAAGTCGTGTCTGACAAATTTACTGGAGTTCTATGAGGATGTGTCTAGGGCAGTGGATAGAGGAGAGCCGGTGGATGTGGTCTTTCTGGATTTTCAGAAGGCGTTTGACAAGGTACCTCACAAGAGGTTATTGCAGAAGGTCAGGGGACATGGAGTTGGGGGTAGGGTGTTAGCGTGGATAGAGGATTGGTTGTCAAATAGGAGACAGAGAGTGGGGGTCAATGGGTGCTATTCGGATTGGCGGTTGGTGACTAGTGGGGTGCCCCAGGGGTCGGTGCTGGGGCCTCAGCTGACACCAAGATTGGGGGAAAGGCAAATTGTGTGGAGGGTGTGGAGAGTCTGCAGAAGGATCTAGATAGGCTGGGCGAATGGGCCAGGAAATGGCAAATGGAATTTAATGTTGGCAAGTGTGAGGTGGTCCACTTTGGTAGGAAGAATGGTAGGAAGGACTATTACTTACGTGGCGAAAAACTGCAGCAGGCGACGGTGCAGAGGGACCTCGGGGTCCTTGTGCATGAGTCGCAAAAACCCAGCTTGCAGGTGCAGCAGGTGGTCAGGAAGGCGAATGGGATGCTGGCCTTCATAGTGCGGGGGATTGAATATAAAAGTAGGGAGGTCTTGCTGCAGCTGTATAGGGCATTGGTGAGGCCACAGCTGGAGTACTGTGTGCAGTTTTGGGCGCTGCACCTGCGCAAGGATATTTTGGCCTTGGAGGGAGTGCAGAGGAGATTTACTAGGCTGATACCGGAGTTGAGGGGGTTGAGCTATGAGGAGAGGCTGAATAAACTAGGCTTGTACTCGTTGGAGTTTAGAAGAATGAGGGGAGATCTCATTGAGACGTATAAGATGATGATTGGGATGGATAGGATAGAGGTGGAGAGACTCTTCCCGCTCAAAAAAGACAGTAGGACTAGGGGGCACAGCCTCAAGATAAAGGGGAGGCGGTTTAGCATGGAGTTGAGGAGGAACTTCTTCACTCAAAGGGTGGTGAATCTCTGGAATTCTCTGGCCGTTGAAGTGGTGGAGGCTGCCTCGCTAAATATTTTTAAGACGCGGGTTGATGGGTTTTTGATAAGCGAGGGGATTAAGGGTTATGGGGAGAGGGCGGGAAAGTGGAACTGAGCCATGACAGATCAGCCATGATCTTATTGAATGGCGGGGCAGGCTCGAAGGGCTAGATGGCCTACTCCTGCTCCTATTTCTTATGTTCTTATGTTCTAATGTTCTAATGGAAATAAGTGTACTTGAGTTAGTATACTTTTGGGGTGGCACGGTAGCACAGTGCCAGGGACCCAGGTTTGATTTCCCAGTTTGGGTCACTGTCTGCGGGGAATTTGCATGTTCTCCCCACGTCTGCATGGGTTTCCTCCCACATTCTGAAAGACGTACTGGTTAAGTGTATTGACCCGAACAGACGCCAGGACTGTGGTGACTTGGGGAATTTCACAGTAACTTCATTGCAATGTTAGTATAAGCCTTAATTGTGACTAATAGACTTTAAAAAAATGTGGATGTAATATCCAGTTTAAGAATATTTAGTAAACCATACTAATATAATTAGCTGGACCCAGTTTCCTTTATTTCAACTTGTGGGTGTATGCACACTGATTGTAATGGTTATTTTCGTATTCTACGTTACATTAGAACCAGAAACCATTGTAGTTCACATAGTACATCAAAAGCATTTACAAAGGAGTTTAGTTTTTTGGAATTATTAGTATTCCACTTTCAGTATAGACACTAAGGGCTCCACAGATAATGTAATTTCAATAGTATAGCTCTATTTGTATCATTGTAATATATGGTAAATATATACTATTGTAGTATATCCAATAAAATGTAAAACTTCATTAAAATAACATAATATATTTGAAGCAAATTTTGAGGGGAAAAAACATCATTATACAAAGCCTAATTTAAGCATCTGAAATCTACATAGCAAACAGAATCAGAAACTTAAGAAATAAAATATCCAGTTGGATATGTTTGACCACTAAAGACACAAGCTTGATGGACAGGAATGATCTTACTTTATTTTGACCTTTTCTGTGTTCTGAGGATCAAGGCAGGTGCTGGTGCACCAAGTGATTGTGTGAATTGTTTATAAATGATGCTGCCAGCTTACTAACAGATTTAAATGCCATGTTTTGCACCACTGTGAGGTTGCACGTCAGCAGTATGGGTAGAGTAGGGGGAACAAGATCAAGTGTAAATGATCCGCATATATGCTGGGTGAGGATCTCCAGAATAAGGCAGAATAGCTATAATATATTTCTTTACAATATTTTTGTTTACAAGGGGAGTTGGTAGCATACACACAAACAAAAAAATCTTCAAAGTTGCTCGGATTTTTCAAGGTTTTTGTGTGATTAAAAATGAGTGTTATCCATAGATCTTAAAGGCTCTGCACGTGTTTCTCTTTTTTAAAATGAAACCAGAGCCATTTTGTGATGTCTAGGGAGAAGCCAGTATTATCTATGTTACAGAAGCAGGGTTGCTGATTTCTGATCAGGAAAAGCAGTTAGGCCAAAGATGCTTTTAACCACATGTCAATAGAATTTGTGCAACATAAGAAATAGGAGCAGGAGTAGGCCATCTAGCCCTTCAAGCCTGCCCTGCCATTCAACAAGATCATGGCTGATCTGAAGTGAATCAGTTCCACTTTCCCGCTTTCTCCCCATAACCCCTAATTCCCTTGTCTATCAGAAATCTATCAACCCGTGACTTAAATATATTCAGCAAGGAAGCCTCCACCACTTCAATGGGCAGAGAATTCCAGAGACTCACTACCCCCCTCCCCCCACCCCCCACCCCCTTATTTTGAGGCTGTGCCCTCTAGTTCTGCTATCCTTTCTAAGCAGGAAGAATCTCTCTACCTCTACCCTATCTAGCCCCTTCATTATCTTATATGTCTCTATAAGATCCCCCCTCAGCCTTCTAAACTCCAATGAGTACAGACCCAGTCTATTCAACCTCTCGTCATAGGCTAGCCCCCTCATCTCTGGTATCAGCCTAGTGAACTTCTCTGTACTCCCCCCAAGGCCAATATATCCTTTCGCAAATGCGGCCAGCAAAACTGCACACAGCACTCCAGTTGCGCCTCACCAGTGCCCTGTACAGTTGCAGCAAGACCTCCTTGCTTTTATATTCTATCAAGGACCAACATTTATTGAGAGTTGAATTTGCTAGATAACATACAGGTGTGATCCTCATTACCACCCCCTCCAGTTATCTTTGTAGATTTGTGTTTGTATGTTGTAAAAAGTATCAGCTGTCTTGGGGGATCCAGCAACTTAAGTTCAAATCTTACCATGACAGCTGGGGAATTTAAATAAACACATTTATAATAGCTTGTTTGAGTAATGGTGATGAAAATACCTGAATGTTACAAAAAAACTATCTGGTTCACTAATTATCCATAGGAAAATACCTATAAGTGTCACCTATATGTGACTTCAGATTCACAGGAAATAAGTAACTTGTAACTGCCTTGAGAAATGGCCTAGCAGATGAATAGATTTTATTCAAGAAGGTGATATTATAAGGCTTGGGCAACAAATGCGAGCTTTGTCCACACTCCATGAATGAATAAAGGGTAAAAGAAAAATGGGACAATAGACAGTTCTTTTGAACTTTGACAGGAACTGAATGTCACAATTACAAGTATTGGCAGTACATATTGTCTTCCTGTGGCATGAGGGTTAAATTATATATATGTAATTTATAAAAAAAAGCTGCATTTTGTTCTCATTCAAGAGTACTACTGTGGTTCTTAAGCAAAACTTCAAATCCAGAATTTAAAAGGGTTTATCTGACTAGTTGTTAACCATTGCTCAGTTAGCTGTGCTCCTGCCTGAGTCAAGTTGTGGATTTGAGGCCAAAAATCAAAGCTGACATTATTGAGGCTGTGCTGCAATGTTGGTGGTGCTGTTCTTTAGAGGAGACATCTGCGTTCTATTGGATGTTTAAGATCCCATTGTACTCTTTGACAGCGTTTATGCTGACAGGATTTTTCCTCTCCTCAGTGAAATCTAGGACTACTGATAAACAGGTTTCAAAGTAAGGAGTTTCCCGTTTGAGACATACAGAATTTCTTCTTTTGAGATTTCTTTGTTCATGTTTGGAATTCTCTTTCCCAGCGAACAGTGGAGGTTGGTCCATTCAATACATTCAAGGTTGAGTTAGACAGAATTTTGATTGACTTGGGAGACTAGGCAAATTGAGGGAATCCAAGAAAATGGAGTGAAGACCAAAATCTGATGAACATGATCTTATTGAAGCAGAGCAGGCTCAAGCAACCAAATGGCCAACCTGCCTAATTCTTGTTTCTTGCATTCTTGTTTCGAAGAAGAGTAGGGAAGTTACCCTTGTGTCCTCGTCTATGTTTAGCCCTCGATGAACATCATAAGAGCACTTTATCCAACTATTGTCACATTTGCTGCTTGTCGAAGTCTGCTTTATGCAAATTGTCTGCCACATCTTTTACAACAAATGATGACACTCAAAAATTGCTTCACTGGAACTGTAAAGCACTTTAGAATGTCCTATGATTCTATGCAAATACGAGTCTCTTTTTAGTTTGTTTGATTAACTTGCAAATTGGTTGCACATCCAGAAAATCATCAACAATGTTGCATGCTTCTGTAAATTTTATTTGTGAACAAACTTGTTCAATAAATTATTTTGTTTGAAACTAATCTGGAATGTCTGATGTCTTTTGAAGTGACCTGATATATTGTGGAATTTCCATGTTATTCAGTCACTAGTTTCCAGTGAGCAAGATAGTTTACCTGGGCATATGTTGTTTCCAGTATTCCAAATGCACACCATAGGAATAGGAACAGGAGCAGGCCATTTAGTCGCTCAAGTCCACAATTAAATGAGATCACGACTGATCTCTAATCTGGCCTTTAATACTGCTGGTTAACAAAAATCCATCAATCTGTTTTAGAATTAATAGTTGGTCTAACATAACTGCCATTTGTGGCAGACTTCAAAACTTTTACCACGTTTGCACATAGAAATGTTTCGTAATCGTATTCATGAAAAGTCTTGCTCTAATTGTTAATTTATGCTTCTTAATCCTAGACTCTGCAACCATTGGAAACTTATTTCTATGTATCCTATCGGTTTTCCTGAATATCTAAAAAAAACTTGGATCAAAATATCCTTAACTCTCTAAATTCTAGAGAAGCCAGGTGTAGTTTGTGTAATCTGCCTTCCATAATTTACATCATTGTAGTAAATGTAATAATTCTGGTACAAATACATTGTACTTCAGGATCAGAGTTTCTATCCCATAATGTGGTACCCAGAACTGCTGACGGTACTACAGAGGTAATCTAATTAGGGCTTTGTATCTCTGAAGTTTTAAGTCTCCAGGTATAGTGGGTATAGGCTTGCCTTTGGAATTTGTCTTCTGCAGGATGAATGAATAGAACAGTATTGCCTGCTGTAAGAAAGCACAAAATGCTGGAAGCATTCAGCAGGTCAGAATTTTTTAGGAGAACAGTTAACATTTCAGGTGTGAATTCACGTGAGTTGCTGTTGTCAGGTTATATCGTAGTGTACCTTTTTTTAAAAGTTGAGGATATCCAACATGGATAGCAAGTAATTGTATTTCTGATCAATCGAGTGGAAATGTCAGAAAATCTTGTAATCTAAACTACAATGACTAATATGCTTAAAAATGTTGGCAGTGCTGTTTTGAAATAAAGTAGCTTAATTGAAAGTTGAATTGTAGGCCTCAAGCAAGATAGCTAAGCATACATTGGAAGATAACACATTTTTTAGGTTAAGTTTATTCATTAGTGTCACAAGTAAGCTTACATTAACACTGCAATGAAGTTGCTGTGAAAATTCCCTAGGCAGCGCACTCTGGCACCTGTTCAGGTACACTGAGGAAGAATTTAGCATAGCCAATGCACTTACCCAGCATGTCTTTTGGGGCATGGGAGGAAACCAGAGCACCCAGAGGAAACCCACACAGACACAAAATTAAACAGTTCATAGAAATATTACATATCTAACATTTCCTGGATTGCCAAGCTGTCAACTGAAGGGGCCTAATATACAGGCAGAAAAACCAAGCATCTTATCCAAAATGGTGACTGAATGTTGCTTCAATTGCGGAAATTGTAATGAATTCAGTGCCATCCAGTTGAGGTATTATAGTTTGGCGTAGTTTAGCAATGTTGGCTCCCTTTGCCTGCACTGTTAAATTTCTTGAATTTTGTATTGTAGGATGGATGGTCAAGAATAATCTCATCCTGACATGTAGGGAATGCTATTCCTTCCCTGTACAAGCTTCAGTTTCTCGTACCATATCAGAAGATTTGGAATTTTTTTCTTTATGTAATATCGTTGGAGATATGTTAACTGCTGTTTTACTTTGCAGTAATGTTCTTTAGTAAACACCGTAAGATGTTTCACAACACCAGGTTAAAGACCAACAGGTTTATTTGGAATCACAAGCTTTCGGAGTGCTGCTCCATTAGGTGAGTGGTGTTGGACTCCACTCACCTGATGAAGGAGTAGCGATCTGAAAGCTAGTCATTCCAAATCAACCTGTTGGACTTTAACCTGGTGTTGTGAGGTGTCCTACTGTGCCCACCCCAGTCCAATGCTGGCATCTCCACATCATTAGTAAACACCAACATTCTAAACTAATTTCTATATCTTAGAAATATAAAAATAAAGGACATACATTGAGAGAAGCACAATTTTTGAGGGAAGCCTGTGAGACTGGTGAGACGTTTGACAGTTTATTCTTTGCTTTATTATTGTCACATGTATTAGGATACAGTGAAAAGCATTATTTCCTGTGTGCTATATGGACAAAACATACCATTCATAGAGTAGATAGGGGAGATGGAAAAGAACATAAGAAATAGGAGCAGGAGCAGGCCATCCAGCCCTTTGAGCCTGCCCCGCCATTCAATAAGATCATGGCTGATCTGTCGTGGCTCAGTTCCACATTCCCGCCCTCTCCCCATAACCCTTAATCCCCTCGCTTATCAAAAACCCATCAACCCGCATTTTAAAAATGTTTAGCGAGGCAGCCTCCACCACTTCAACAGGCAGAGAATTCCAGAGATTCACCACCCTTTGAGTGAAGAAGTTCCTCCTCCTTTATCTTGAGGCTGTGCCCCCTAGTCCTACTATCCTTTCTGAGCGGGAAGAGTCTCTCCACCTCTATCCTATCCATCCCATTCATCATCTTATATGTCTCAATGAGATCGCCCCTCATTTTTCTAAACTCTAACGAGTACAAGCCTAGTTTATTCAGCCTCTCCTCATAGCTGGCAAGTGCGAGGTGGTCCACTTTGGTAGGAATAATGGTAGGAAGGACTATTACGTGGCGAAAAACTGCAGCAGGCGATGGTGCAGAGGGACCTCAGGGTCCTTGTGCATGAGTCGCAAAAACCTAGCCTGCAGATGCAGCAGGTAGTCAGGAAGGCTAATGGGATGCTGGCCTTCATAGCGAGGGGGATTGAATATAAAAGTAGGGAGGTCTTGCTGTAGCTGTATAGGGCATTGGTGAGGCCGCAGCTGGAGTACTGTGTGCAGTTTTGGTCGCCGCACTTACGCAAGGATATTTTGGCCTTGGAGGGAGTGCAGAGGAGGTTTACTAGGCTGATACCGGAGTTGAGGGGGTTGAGCTATGAGGTGAGGCTGAAAAGAGAGGGTGCAGAACATAGTGCTGCAGTTACAGATAAGGTATAGCGAAAAATCAACTTAATATGTGATAGGACCATTCAAAAGTCTGATGGCAGCAAGGAAAAGGCTATTCCTGAGTCAGTTGGTATGTGTTCTCAGGCTTTTGTATCTTTTTCCCAATGGAAGAAGGTGGAAGAGAAGATGTTTGGGGTGTGTAGGACTCTTGATTATGCTGGCTGTTAACTTATTCTTAGTTTACAAAGAACATAAGTTCTTGATTATCTTCTGCTTTGTTATATTTAGCCCCTTGTATTCAGAATACAAGTACAATCGGTTCAATTTATTGCAGGCAGTGCAGAGTTTTAATGGATAAAATTGGGTGTCTATACAAAACCTCATGAGGCATACATTGAAAGGTGCTTCTGGACTTAGAGTGAGTGTGTGCTTTGAACAGAGCAGTGGACAATCATTTGGTTTTGTGGAAATCTCGAAAATTGGTCACTTGTACCTGAATAACGGATCAGAGCTCACAGAATTCGTTCGCTAATCTTCATATGGCTAATTAATCTGAAGTGCAAACATGTTCCTGATGTTTGGGAATAAGCGGTAAACCATTCAGGACTGAGATGAAGAATGTTTTCACTCAGAGTTATAAACCTGTAGAACTCTCTACCACAGAAAGCTGTTGAGGCCAGTTCACTAGATACGTTCAAGAGGGAGCTGGACGTGGCCCTTGCAGCTAACAGGATCAAAGGGGTATGGAAAGAAAACAGGAGTAGGATGCTGAAAGTGCATGATCAGTTCCAATCATATTGAATGGTGGTGCAGATTCGAAGGGCCGAATGGCCGACTCCAGCATCTATTTCCTACGTTTCTAAACTTCATATTACATTCTGATTTGTATTCATTGCAACATTTAGCACTGATTTCCATGTGGTCTCTTGCAGCACAGTTAGCAAAGTTTTAGATTGACAGACTTTTGTTCTGTCAGAGAAAATGGTTTCAAAAGTCATTTTCAACTTTCCCAGTTTGACTTTGATCCTTAAAAGCTCCTAGTCCATGAAGAATTCAAGAGAAAGAAATAAGATTAATGCAGGATGTCAGATACACTTCTGCTTGGTATGGTTTTCATATTGGACACGCCTCAGCGAAGAACACGATAGTTAATTGATCCAACTGCATTAAAGGAGAGGGCAAGAAAATATGCCCTGTTTGAATATTATAAAAATGAGGGCCTCATGGTTATGAATTTTTGGAAGCAGCTACCATTTAGAAATTCATTAGTTCTTTAGTTTTGCCAGTAGCCCAGTGAAGAAATGATGGGGGTGAACCAAGTATATTTTTGATGATGTATAGAATGTCTCCAGTCAGCATTCCTGTCACTGCTGGATCACACTCCTCCTTTAGACATTATCACATTGAAATAACAGACACTTTTAAAGACAGTTTCTTACGGCTTGAACTTGGGAGTTTGGAAAATAACAATGGACGTCAATGTATTTTTCTCCATTGTCTGATGTGTTTGCAGAGGGGAATATTTTTAAAAATGAAAAGGGGTATTAAATCGCATTTATTATGAATTGAAGTTAGTTCTTGTAAGCTGTATATCTTGGTACATTACTATCAGGATTGGATATTGATGCACAAAATGCCTTTGTGGAATAGAGAAGATGCAAATCCTCAAAATGTGTTAGTTGCTACTGATGGTTTGTAAAGAAATGATGTCAGATTGTTTGGTTGTTTAATTGAACTGCGACACAGGCGCATGCTTTTAAATGCTGAGAGCAAGTGGGAGGAGTTAGAGGAGGACAATGAATCACACCTGTTTTTCGCAACGGGCCAAAATGAGGTGTGAAAGTGACATCCCATCAGGGATTCTTGATCTTTGCTCTTGATTTATTCCACTTTCACAGATCCCTGGGAGACAACAAAGTATGGCTCTTGTCAACTGGTTAAAAACAGCAATAAATATGCACAGAACAAGATCCCACAATAGCAAATCAGATGGGTCATCATATATCATCTAAGCTCCAGGCTCACTTTCCAAAAAAAAGTCAACTTTCATTACCACCTGAATTTTGTGAGTGGTAACATAGATTGGAACCCCTGGTGACAGTCTACAGTTTGATCAGCTGCTAATGTATACTTGTGTTCGCCTTCTCAAAGTACGTTTAAACAAGTGTGTGTGTGTATATGTATATACTTGATTGCAAGTCCTCATTCTCAATAATAACTCGTACAATTGTGTCACTGCTGGTGAGTCTCATTTCTTTTGCTCGAGTCTCCTGGCAAAAGGGGATTTTATAGAAAAATCTTATTTTTGAAATTGCCTCTTGAAAACTTCTTGCAAAGCTTCAGGAGGCTGTTTTGATAGTGTGCTTGCTAATATGCAGAGTATATTCATTCAAATACAATTCCGGCCTTGGGTGACTGTGTGAAGTTTGCACATGGGTTTCTTATGTGTGCTCCAGCTTCCTCCCACACTCCAATGATGGGCAGCTTGGGTTGACTGTCTATGCTAAATTGCCGCTTAGTGTCAGGGGGGTTAACAGGACAAATACGTCAGGTTACAGGGATAACCTGGTTGGGATTGTTGTTGGTGCAGGCTCGATGGGCCAAATGGACTCCTGCACTGTAGGGATTCTATGATGCTATGGCAGAAGTAGTGAGTCAACATTACAATGAAAACAATGAATTAAATCAGAAGTGCTATTTAATGCACTGCAGCTGGATTGTTGCTTTCACATTGGCGAACAGCAGCGTGAGTAGTTAAATTGAGCACATTCCCAGTTCTGCACTGTGCCAACAAAGTAAAAACAACTCTGATGAAGGGTCATCTAAACTTGAACCATCAGCTCTATTCTCTCTCCATAGATGCTGTCAGACCTGCTGAGATTTTCCAGCATTTTCTTTTATTGTCAATTATAGCATCTGCAGCAATTTGCTTTAATCAAAGTAAAAACAATTGCCACAGAGTTCAGTGTAGCATTATTTAAATATGGAAACCTTCACACCACTACATGTGTGTACCATTGGTCAGCTCCGATGACGGGGCCTCTCCTGGCTGCAAACTAAAAGTCTGTGCTGTACCAGGGACCTGGCTCTTGCAGCCATCACAGTTTCCTGCAAATGTTGCTCCTCAGAGAAAAGAACAAATTGTTGAGGCAATGGCATCAAGATTTCTAGAATGAGAATGGAAAGAAAAGTTCCAGAAAATGAAATTTGATGTCCTAGGAAAGTTCACCATTTATGTGGAGGGTTTGGATTAGCTTTTCAAGACCATGATTTTGTGGATGTGGAGGGATTAGAATTGCCATTGGAAATGAGTGTTTGCACAGATCTAATGCCTCTGGTTTGGCTGAGGATGACCAGAAAGATCCATCAGAGTTATGGTCAATATTGGAAAGTCAGCTTAAGGTTGCAGACAGAAAACCAGCGAATGCCTAGATAAAGTGTGTGCAGCTATGGTCACCTCACTGCAAAAAGGATGTGGTTTTGCTTCAGAGGGTGCATAGGCGATTCATTAGGATGTTGTCTTGGTTGGACGGAAACATAGAAAATAGGAGTACGAGGCCATTCAGCCTTTGAACCTTTCCACCATTCATTATGATCATGGCTGATCATCCAACTCAATAGCCTAATCCTGCATTCACCTCTTCGCACCCCCCCCCCCCCCCCCCCCACACCACCAATAACCAATGATTCCCTTCACTCCAAGAGTCATATTTAACTCCTTGATGAAAACATACAATGCTTTGGCCTCAACTATTTTGTGTTGGCAAATTCCACTGGTTCATCACTCTCCAGGTGAAGAAATTTCTACTTATCATGGTCCTAAAATTTTGCCCATATCCTTAGACTCTGACCCTGGTTCTGGGTACACCCACCATTGGGAACATCCTTGCTGCATCTACCCTGTGTAGTCCTGTGAGAATTTCTTTGAGAACCACCCTCATTCTTCTGAACTCCAGCGAATATAATCCTAACTGATTCAATCTCTCCTCATACTTCAGTCCTGCCATCCCAGGAATTAATCTGGTAAACCTTCACTGAGCTTCCTCTATAGCAAGAACATTCTTCCTCAGCTAAGAACTGCACACAATATTCCAGGTGTGGTCTCACCAAGGCCTTGTATAATTGCAGCAAGACTTTCCTTTTTCTGTACTCGATAGGGTTGTTTTTGTTAGAGCAGGGAAGGCCAAGGGGAGACATGATTAAGGTATATAGGATTATGAGACGTATGGACAGGGTGGATGGAAAGTGGCTGTTCCCCTTAGTTTAACAGTCAATATGAGAGGGCACAATTTTAAGGTGACAGGCAGGAGATTTAGGGAGGATTTTTGGAAACATTTTTTCACCCAGAGGATGGTGGGAGTCTAATGCACTGGCTGGGAAATCAGTGGAGGCAAGAAACTTCACAACTTCAAAAAATATGTGGATGAACAGTTGAACTGTCATAATATTCAAGGCTATGGGCTATGTGCTGAAAAGTGGGATTAGTGTAGATTTTTGTAGTTTTGTTGGAGCAGACTCGATGGGCTAAAGATCCTATTCTGTATTGTATGACTCTATGATTCTGTGACGACTTTGATAACCAATGCAGGGAGAAAGCACAAGACTGATTTAAATGATGCCAAACTCTCAGAATGATTATGGAATTGGTTATCACCTCCATGAGGCATTCTAAAAGGACAACCTGGAATATCTGAAAGAGTAAGATGTGGAGAACATATCACAGATTTTTAAATCCAGGCCAGCAGCTCCAAGGCGTGTTATGAAGGTAGCCTAGAATACGTTTTATATTTGATTTTGGCATGGTTGAGCATGGAGGGGGGGTGGGGGGGTCCCTACAAGTATGATTCAAGTGACCCAATAGGGAACTATTATCAAACAAAGTTTATTTAGGAACAGTTGAAATATGACAAAAAGATTTAGCATAACTTTTACCAATTGCAAGACTTGAGCATGACACAGTCTAATTCCTAACAGCTAGTTATCTCTGTTATTCCAAGTTAAACACCATCCCACAGACATACATAAGAACATAAGAAATAGGAGCAGGAGTAGGCCATCTAGCCCCTCGAGCCTGCCCTGCCATTCAATAAGATCATGGCTGATATGATAGTGGTTCAGTTCCACTTACCTGCCTGCTCCCCATAACCCTTCATTCCCTTATTGGTCAAAAATCTATCTGTGACTTAAACACATTTAACGAGGTAGCCTCCATTGCTTCAATTGGCAGACAATTCCAAAGATTCACTACCTTCTGGGAGAAGAAGTTCCTCCTCAACTCTGTTCTAAATTGACTCCCCCTTATTTTGAGGCTGTGCCCTCTAGTTCTTGTTTCCATTCTAAATGGAAATAATCTCTCTGCTTCTACCCTGTCTAGCCCCTTCATTATATTATATGTCTCTATAAGATCTCCCCTCAGCCTTCTAAACTCCAACGAGTACAGGCCCAGTCAACTCAATGTCTCTTCATAAGCTAACCCCCTCATCTCCAGAATCAACCTGGTGAACCTTCTCTGCATGCCCTCCAAAGCTCATATATCCTTTCTCAAATAAGGGAAAGGCAAATTGTGCGGAGGGTGTGGAGAGTCTGCAGAAGGATCTAGATAGGCTGGGTGAATGGGCCAGGAAATGGCAAATGGAATTTAATGTTGGCAAGTGTGAGGTGGTCCACTTTGGTAGGAAGAATGGTAGGAAGGACTATTACTTACGGGGCGAAAAACTGCAGCAGGCGACGGTGCAGAGGGACCTCGGGGTCCTTGTGCATGAGTCGCAAAAACCCAGCTTGCAGGTGCAGCAGGTGGTCAGGAAGGCGAATGGGATGCTGGCCTTCATAGCGAGGGGGATTGAATATAAAAGTAGGGAGGTCTTGCTGCAGCTGTATAGGGCATTGGTGAGGCCGCAGCTGGAGTACTGTGTGCAGTTTTGGGCGCCGCACCTGCGCAAGGATATTTTGGCCCTGGAGGGAGTGCAGAGGAGGTTTACTAGGCTGATACCGGAGTTGAGGGGATTGAGCTATGAGGAGAGGCTGAATAAACTAGGCTTGTACTCGTTAGAGTTTAGAAGAATGAGGGGAGATCTCATTGAGACGTATAAGATGATGAATGGGATGGATAGGATAGAGGTGGAGAGACTCTTCCCGCTCAAAAAAGACAGTAGGACTAGGGGGCACAGCCTCAAGATAAGGGGGAGGCGGTTTAGAACGGAGTTGAGGAGGAACTTCTTCACTCAAAGGGTGGTGAATCTCTGGAATTCTCTGCCCGTTGAAGTGGTGGAGGCTGCCTCGCTAAATATTTTTAAGAAGCGGGTTGATGGGTTATTGATAGGAGAGGGGATTAAGGGTTATGGGGAGAGGGCGGGAAAGTGGAACTGAGCCATGACAGATCAGCCATGATCTTATTGAATGGCGGGGCAGGCTCGAAGGGCTAGATGGCCTACTCCTGCTCCTATTTCTTATGTTCTTAAAATTGCACACAGTACTCTGGGTGCGGCCTCACCAATACCTTGTACAATTGCAGCAAGATCTCCCTGCTTTTATACTCCATCCCTCTCGTGATAAAGGCCAACATTCCATTTGCCTTCCTGATCACCTGCTGCACCTGCAAATTGAGTTTTTGTGAATAATGCACAAGAACCCCCAGGTCCCTCTGCACAGTAGCATGTTGCAATTTTTCACCATTTAAATAACAGTCCATTTTACTATTATTCCTTCCAAAGTGGATAACCTCACACTTGCCAACATTATACTCCATGTGCCAGATCTTTGCCCACTCACTTAGCCTATCCAAATCTCTGCAGGCTTTCTGTGTCCTCCACGCAATTTGCTTTCCCGCTCATCTTTGTGTCATCTACAAACTTTGTTACCCTGCACTTGGTCCCCTCCTCCAAACCGTCTATGCATATGGTAAACAGTTGAGGCCCCAGTACCAATCCCTGCAGCATACCACTAGTCACCAACTGCCAAATAGAAAAGCACCCATTTATTCCAACTCTCTGCTTTCTGTTAGATAGGCAATCCTCAATCCACACTAGCACTTTACCCCCAATTCCGTGTACCTTAATCTTATGCAGCAACCTTTTGTCAAATGCCTTCTGGAAATCTAAAAACACCACATCCACCAGTTCCCCTCTGTCAACCGCACTCGTTACATCTTCATAAAAATCCAGTAAATTCGTCAAACACGACTTTCCCTTCATGAATCCATGCTGTGTCTGCTTGATCGAACCATTCTTTTCCAGGTGTCCTGCTATTTCTTCCTTAATGATAGGTTCCAGCATTTTCCCAACTACGGATGTTAAGCTATGCCCTTCTTCAGACTTGGCACAAAAAGTAAGTACGCTCATGTGCTGAATTTGCACTTTTTCACACTGATGAAAATTGGTCCTGTGAATGTTGGATCAGATTTCCAACGCTCCTCAAACTTGGAATTTTCAGAAAACCTCTGGACAGAGAGACACTGCCTTCTTCTACAGCAACTGAAATGATCAAAATCTCGAGCATTTTCTGATATTTGGCAATATAGCAACATGGGTCATGACATTTGCCTTCCTGCTGCTAATGGCTAAAGAAAACACTTTGCAGCTATGAGAACGTTTTTCCAATGGCCATTGAAGGTGCTCCTTGGTATGGACTGCTATTATACCTTTGTCAATGTTGAGCAACTCTCTGATAAGGACCTGATGCAGCTATGTCTTCTACCTGTGTTCAAGAGGCCGATGTGATGTGTATAGTGTGAGGGTAAAGAGAGTTAATATGTTTTCCACTTGTTAATTTTCTTCTCATTTTTAGCTTACACTGCTGACTAGCAGCAAAGATCTAAGACTTTCCTTGTCGGTATACAACCTCTCCATTGGCAAGTCCTCAGCTGCATCTCCTCGTGATACATAAGAACTAGAACTGGGGTTGAAGTGTTAGCGTGGATTGAGGATTGGTTATCTAACAGGAAGCAGAGAGTTGGAATCAATGTGTGCTTTTCTGGTTGGCATTTGGTGACTCGTGGAGTGCCGCAGGGATTGGTGCTGGGGCCTCAACTATTTACCGTTTACATAGACGATCTGGAGGAGGGGGCTGAGTGTAGGGTAACAAAATTCGCTGATGACACGAAGATGAGTGGAAAAGCAAATTGCGTGGAGGGCACGGAAAGTCTGCAGAGAGACCTGGATAGGCTGAGTGAGTGGGCGAGGACCTGGCAGATGGAGTACAACGTTAGCAACTGTGAGGTTATCCACTTTGGTAGAAATAATAGTAGGAGGGATTATTATTTAAAAGGTGAAAAGCTGCAGCATGCTACGGTGCAGAGGGACGTGGGGGTCCTTGTGCACGAATCACAAAAACTCAGTCTGCAGGTGCAGCAGGTGATAAGAACATAAGAACATAAGAAATAGGAGCAGGAGTAGGCCATCTAGCCCTTCGAGCCTGCCCCGCCAGTCAATAAGATCATGGCTGATCTGTCGTGGCTCAGTTCCACATTCCCGCCCTCTCCCCATAACCCTTAATCCCCTCTCTTATCAAAAACCCATCAACCCGCGTCTTAAAAATATTTAGCGAGGTAGCCTCCACCACTTCAACGGGCAGAGAATTCCAGAGATTCACCAGCCTTTGAGTGAAGAAGTTCTTCCTCAACTCCATTCTAAACCGCCCCCCCTTTATCTTGAGGCTGTGCCCCCTAGTCCTACTGTCTTTTCTGAGCGGGAAGAGTCTCTCCACCTCTATCCTATCCATCCCATTCATCATCTTATACATCTCAATGAGGTCTCCCCTCATTCTTCTAAACTCTAACGAATACAAGCCTAGTTTATTCAGCCTCTCCTCTTGGGTTAACCCCTTTAACTCCGGCATCAGCCTAGTAAACCTCCTCTGCACTCCCTCCAAGGCCAAAATATCCTTGCGTAAGTACGGCGCCCAAAACTGCACACAGTACTCCAGCTGCGGCCTCACCAATGCCCTATATAGCCGCAGCAAGACCTCCCTACTTTTATATTCAATCCCCCTCGCTATGAAGGCCAGCATCCCATTCGCCTTCCTGACCACCTGCTGATCAAGAAGGCGAATAGAATGTTGGCCTTTATAGTGAGGGGGATAGAATATAAAAGTAGGGAGGTCTTACTGCAACTGTACAAGGCACTGGTGAGGCCGCAACTGGAGTACTGTGTGCAGTTTTGGTCCCCTTATTTGCGAAATGACATATTGGCCTTGAAGGGAGTACAGAGAAGATTCACCAGGCTGATACCGGAGATGAGGGGATTAGCTTACGAGGAGAGATTGAATAGACTGGGCTTGTATTCGTTAGAATTTAGAAGGCTGAGGGGGGATTTTATAGAGACTTACAAGATAATGAGGGGGCTAGATAGGGTAGAGGTAGAGAGATTCTTCCCGCTTAGAAAGGAAAACAGAACTAGAGGGCACAGCCTCAAAATAAGGGGGAGGGGCAGTTTAGAACAGAGTTGAGGAGGAGCTTCTTCACTCAAAGGGTGGTGAATCTTTGGAATTCTCTGCCCATTGAAGTGATGGAGGCTACCTTGTTGAATATATTTAAGTCACAGGTAGATAGATTTCTGATAGACAAGGGAATTAAGGGTGATGGGGAGAAAGCGGGAAAGTGGAACTGATCCACTTTAGATCAGCCATGATCTTATTGAATGGCGGGGCAGGCTCGAGGGGCTAGACGGCCTACTCCTGCTCCTAAGAACATAACATAAGAACGTAAGAAATAGGAGCAGGAGTAGGCCATCTAGCCCCTCGAGCCTGCCCCGCCATTCAATAAGATCATGGTTAATCTGAAGTGGATCAGTTCCACTTACCTGCCTGCTCCCCATAACCCTTAAGTCCCTTATCAATCAGAAATCTATCTACCTGTGACTTAAACATATTCAACGAGGTAGCCTCCTCCACTTCAGTGGGCAGAGAATTCCAGAGATTCACTACCCTCTGAGAGAAGAAGTTCCTCCTCAACTCTGTTCTAACCTGCCTCCCCCCCCCCCCCCCCCCCCCCCCCACTTCTTATTTTGAGGCTGTGCCCTCTAGTTCTGGTTTCCTTTCTAAGTGGAAAGAATCTCTCTACCTCTATCCTATCTAGCCCCTTCATTATCTTATATGTCTCTATAAGATCAACCCTCAGCCTGCTAAACTCCAATGAGTACAGACCCAATCTACTCAATCTCTCCTCATAAGCTAACTTCCTCATCTCCAGTATCACATGGAAATTAATTCCCTCGCAAGCCGTAGCTAAAACTTAGTGAGATCATAAGAAATAGGAGCTGGAGTAGGCCATTCGACCCATCCAACCTGGTTTACCATTCAATAAGATCATGGCTTACTCGATTGAGCCATTAACTCCAATTTCCTGCCTATCCCAATAACCCCCGATGCCCTTGTAGATCAAACATCTGTCCATCTTGGCCTTGAATACATTCAATGATCCAGCCTCCACATTGTCTCTGTGGAAGTGAATTCTAGCGATCCTCTAAAAGAAGAAATTCTTCCTTATTTTACTCTTAAATGGGGAAAACTTATTTTGCTTAGGTGGATGTAAAAATTTCATGACACAATTTTAGTGATGGATGAGGAGTTACAATCTCAAGGGACATAGCTGCTTACAGATGTGAGCATCCTTCAGGAAGTGGACTTCTGTTTCTTTCCTCACAAGGAAGGCAGCAGGAAACCACCTATGTGTTCTTTCTCCTACTCGTATTGCTCACTGAAATTTAATCTGCTGAATATTTCAATAATTACAAGATTTAAAGGTTTTAAGAGAGCACCTACAGAGTGCACCAATTATTAGAGTGTAGAGTGTTTTTCCCTTTTTAAATAATACACAAAATACAAACACTGCCAGACCAAAGGACTGATTTAGAGTCCAGTTATATGCAGCGCGAACAGTATAGAACAGTGAATCACACACTGTCCTCTTCCTAGATACATAAAATAATAAAATTCCATAAGTATTTTTTTCTCTGACTGGACTTTCAATAGAAGTTCACTTGCTGTCATGTCAGTCTGGCCTAGCTTTCTTGTTGAACTGGTACGGATATCAAAGTCTGGTTTTGAAGCTAACACTGACTGCAGGTTCTTTCCTCAGACGTGCTTATCCATGGATATGTGATTCAATTCCTTTTGAAGATGTACCAAAACAAAATCATAGTAGGGCAGGTCATTAAATTACATCAACAGCCGTTCATAGAAGGTTGTATTTCTCATATCAGTATTGAATGGACAGCCGATCTTTGCTGGCAAAGATGCCTGATTGAATCAATTGGCTTTAGCCATTTACTCAGTTCGCACCATAAGGCCCTTATTTGTATGTGTGAAGTCACTTTAGGGAACAATTTCTGTGCTGACAGATCTGGAGATACAAAGTTGAATCATTTGAAGATTTGAGACCATAGAGTCTGAACATGCATGTCTTAATGTTCTAGAAAGATGTTTGAGGAAGACAAAAGCAGGGCAGGAGTAAAGCCACCTAGTGGAATGACCAGCGTCACAGAAGCCAGTCTTTAGTCAATTCTATTCATTTCAAGTGATATCAAAGGGTGACTTAGCTTACTGAATGCACGAAAGGAAAGATGTAGGATCAGAAGTTGACCATTAGACCCATCGAGTTTACTCCACCATTCTTTTTTAAAAATTTATTCATGTGACATGAGTGTTGCTGGCTGGCCAGCATTTATTGCCCAACCCTAGTTGCCCTTGAGAAGGTGGTGGTGAGCTTGAATCGCTGCAGTCCATGTGCTGTGGGTTGACCCACAATACCATGAGGATGAGATGAGATCATGACTGATCTGATGTGCTATCCTCAATTCTACTTTCCTGCCTTATCCGCATAACTGTTGATCCCTTTATTGTTTATTTCAGCCTTGAATTTACTTAATGATCCTGCCTGTACAGCTCCCTGTGGTAAAGAATTCTACAGATTCACTACCCTCTGAGAGAAAAAATTCCTCCTCATCTCTCTTAAAAGATCCTTTATTCTGAGATTATGCCCTCTTATTATGTCCTAGATTCTCCCACAAGGGCAAACAATCTCTCAGCATCCACAAAGACTGAAGTACGGAGACTTGTGCTGCAAAGACAACTGTGCCCCCTAGCCAAGCTGCTCAAGTACAGCTCTACACTTGGCACCTACCATACAAAGTGGAAAACTAGCCAGTATGCATAGGCTGCATAGACAGCAGCAGAAATCCAATGCAACAGTTACTACACCATCAGTTTACTCTCAAATCATCAAAAAACATATTGCACGGAGTGGCAGACAGTGCTTTCAAGTTACACTTGCCAGTAACCAGTTCACTAGTATTCAGTTTCTAGTTTGCCACGCCCACACAGCTGCAGGTGACATTACAGCCTTGGTCAAAATGTAGTCACAAGCTATATTTTAGAGGTTAAGGTGAGTGTGACTGTCCTTGCCACCAAGGCAGTGTTGAACTAAGTATAGCATCAAGGAACCTGAGCAAAATAAGTCAGTGAGAACAAGTGAGAAGCTCTCCACTGCTCTGAATCATACCTGTCACAAAGGAAGATAATTATGGTTGTTGGAGCCTATATCCCAGGCATTGGTGCAAGAGTTCCACAGGGTAATGACCTAGGCTCAAACATCTTTAACTGCTTCGTTAATGACCTTATACCACGGTTATAAGATCAGACTGGAGATCAGCTGATGATTTCACATTGTTTATTACCACTTGCAATCCCTCAGACACTGAAGTAGTCAGTGCTTGGATGCAGGAAGACCTGGACAACATTCTGGCTTTGGCTGATTAGTCACAAGTAACATTCATGGCACATATTAGACAATGACTGTCTTCAACATGGACAATCTAGCCACATCCATTTATCATTCAATGGCATTATTATAATTGAATCCTCCACCAATAGCCCCTTGCTATTGACCAGGACTCTAACTGGGTAGGCCACATAAATACTGAGACTACAAGAGCAAGGCAGAGACAAGAAATTTTGCAATGAATAACTCCTCTCCTGACTTCTCAAAGCCTGTCCACTATTACCAAGATGCAAGTCAGTATGATGGAATACCCCTGAATGGATGCATCTGTGACAACACTGTAGAAGCTCAACACCACCCTGGACAAAGAAACTTGCTTGATTGGCAATCTATTCACCACCTTAAAAATTAACTCCCTCATTCAGAATTCAGAAACCTAAAGTTTGAAATACAGTGATGGATGTCTTCTTAAAGTCAATGATTAAGAAAGGTGGTAACAATGTTTAACTTATGTTTGTACTAGTCCTGAGATCTTTTGATTCTACAACATTGAATTTAGTTTAACTGCATGTCTTTTGAAAAAGGTTTTGCTACCAGACTAATCAGTCATCCTGTAGCTAGGCACAAGTTCAGAAAATCAGTTTGGGTGAGGGTGCCTTCTGTATTACAACAGTAACTAACTGGTAATTCAGCGGTTAATGATATGGCTTACAGGTCTTTGGCTTGTATGATGGATGAGGACATTGGGAATGTTCCACAGTCTGCGAAGGTGCATATAGCAGTGAAGGTGAGACCTAAGATATTGGGCCATTGACAGTGCACTGCATCCATCAAAGTCTTTCCTCGATTTTCATTGCAATTATATCAGGACCACTCTTAAGCAAGAATGTAGGTCTGTCGTTGACCACCTGCTTCTCCATTACATGCCAAGCAATTTTTCAACCTTTATATCGTCATGGAGTTCAGTTACGAGCGGTGTGCCTCAGGGATCTGTTTTGGGGCCACTGCTGTTTGTAATTTTTATTAATGATCTGGATGAGGGTATAGTTGGGTGGATTAGTAAATTTGCTGATGACACCAAAGTCGGAGGTGTGGTAGATTGTGAGGAAGGGTGTCATAGTTTGCAGGGAGACTTGGACAGGTTGCAGAGCTGGGCCGAGAGGTGGCGGATGGAGTTTAATGCGGAGAAGTGTGAGGTAATTCACTTTGGTAGGAATAACAGATGTGTCGAGTATAGGGCTAACGGGAGGACTCTGAATAGTGTGGATGAACAGAGGGATCTAGGTGTATGTGTACATAGATCCCTGAAAGTTGGGAATCAAGTAGATAAGGTTAAGAAGGCATACGGTGTCATGGCGTTTATTGGTAGGGGGATTGAATTTAGGAGTCGCAGCGTCGTGTTGCAACTGTACACAACTCTGGTGCGGCCGCACTTGGAGTATTGTGTGCAGTTCTGGTCCCCACATTACAGGAAGGATGTGGAGGCTTTGGAGAGGGTGCAGAGGAGGTTTACCAGGATGTTGCCTGGTATGGAGGGGAGGTCCTATGAGGAGAGACTGAGGGATTTGGGGTTGTTTTCGCTAGAAAGAAGGCGGCTAAGAGGGGATCTTATTGAAACATATAAGATGATTAGAGGTTTAGATAGGGTGGATAGTGATAGCCTTTTTCCTCGGATGGAGAAAGCTAGCACGAGGGGTCATGGCTTTAAATTAAGGGGGGGTAGTTATAGGACGGATGTCAGGGGTAGGTTCTTTACCCAGAGGGTGGTGAGGGATTGGAATGCCCTGCCTGCTGCAGTTGTAAATGCGCCTAGTTTGGGGGCGTTTAAGAGATCCATGGATAGGTTTATGGAGGAAAAGGGATTGGTTTAGGTTAGAGGGTCATTGTTTTTTAACTGGTCGGCGCAACATCGTGGGCCGAAGGGCCTGTTCTGCGCTGTAATGTTCTATGTTCTATATTTTCTTTGCAGTATGGTCATGTTGCTTCTGAATCATTTTATATGGAAGTTTTCCCAAATGTACTGCACATGTCTATCAACTGAGAAACCTGCGCTGAAATATTTTTGTTAATTAATGCGTGCTTTTTAAAGTACCATTTAATGCAAGAGTGCATCACTGAACTTTTGCTCCAAAGTGGAAGTGTGTTTCAGTGGAAGGATTTGGTGCCCCTGAAAAGTTGAATTGTTTGTTATCGGAACATTTCAGACTTCAAATTTTGAGGGTTTTTTAACTTTGCACTTTGGTCGTTTTTGATATATTTCTAATGCAGATTATTGTTGAATAAATATTTTTCACTAAGGCTCCAGAATATGTAAGACAATGTAGAAATATATGTTTTACTTTTAAAGCTATTACATCCCAACCAACAAAGAATAATTTGTTACTTATTGAACACCCAGTTTGTTTTTTCTCTAGTTCAGGTCAGCAATGTTGAGGAAGGCCAGTGTAGTGACTTCAATCAAGCCATTGAGGTTGGCCTATTGGGAAATGAACTCCCTGATTAAGGGTGCTCAGCTGAGGAATCCTGGCGGCGAACTGGCAGGAGTTGGAGACCAAAGTCACCACTCGCCTGTGTCGCTGGACAGGACTGCTCCAAGTGCTGTCTTACAGGATGTAAGTTCTCGTTATAAACCAGCTGATGGCCTCCATGCTGCAGTACCGGCTGGTCATTGTGACCCCTCCCCTTACCTTTGTCACAAACATCCAGAGAATCCATGTCTGGTTCTTCTGGGACAAAAGACTGCACTGGGTCTCTGCTGAGGTTCTGCACCTCCCGCTTGAGGAGGGTGGTCAGACGCTGGTGTGCCTTTGCTCCCAGGTGGTGACCTTCTGCCTCCAGACCCTGCAGAGATGCCTTTACATTGAACCTCCCCCTTGATGGTGTGCCCTGGTGATGTATTTCGTCCACCAGGTGCATGGCCTGAACTATGACATGAGCTCCTGTGCATAAATCTGGGGACTCTTCGGGCCTCCTTGCAGGCATTGCCCATCTTTTACCAGGACCTTCTCAAAGTCTGGAACACGGTCGCCTCGCACCAACGATCTCCTACGTCAGGAGTAGCAGCTAACGGATTCCTGAGCAGCTGCTACTCAGGAATTCGCTCCTCCAACCATATAACTTTAGGTGGCTGGTGGACAGGTGGGCCGTGGACGCCGGGCTGATCAAGATCAGGGACGTGCTGGGACATGGAGGAGTGGGCTAGATGAACTCCATGAGCTTGCTGAGCGCATAGGGTATGGCCGTCTGGCACATGGCCAAAGCGATCCAAGACCTTAGAATGGTCTTGCTTGGACCCAAGGGCTACATGGTCTCAAGGAGGCACAACTGTGCGGTGTGATCCCGCCCAAATGTACCCCTTCTCGGACGGAATTTCACATTGGCCCCAAGCTTACAGCTCCCCCTACCGGATCAGGTGCCCCACAGTTTGAGCTGCCTCGTGGAAATGCCCTCCATGCCCTTTGCTATTACATGGAGATGTTTCCTGTATGGGTTGCTGCTGCATATCTGCTACAATAATAAGAACATAAGAAATAGGAGCAGGAATAGGCTGTAGCCCTTCGAGCCTGCCCCGCCATTCAGTAAGATCATGGCTGATCTGAAGTGGATCAGTTCCACTTACCCGCTTTCTCCCCATAACCCTTAATTCCCTTGTCTATCAGAAATCTATTTACCTGTGACTTAAATATATTCAATGAGGTAGCCTTCACCACTTCAATGGGCAGAGAATTCCAGAGATTCACCACCCTTTGAGTGAAGAAGTTCCTCCTCAACTCTGTTCTACTATCATGTCCTCGTCCATTGCCTGGATACACCTTCGCAGGCCTTGTTGCAGCTGGTCGGCAGAGGTCCCCAGTGGAGGTTCCTCTACAGAGGGATCTTCCCCCACTATCTTGGTGACCTGGGGTGGAGGGTGCTGCATGGAGCAGTACCGTACAGTCATAGGTTATACCAGTTCAAGGGCACCCAAGAGTGCCCTTTTTTTGCAACCTTGTGGAGTTTGTGGACCATGTATATGTTCACTGTTATAGGCTGCACAACCTTTTCAGTTTCCTTAAAAACCTTTTGTTGATGTTTTGTTTGCACTTCAGTCCCATGCTCCTGATTTACAGATACCTGGTGTGGAGGGGAGGTGGGGAAAGAGGTGGACCTCATCGTGAACCTGCTCCTGGGCCTGGCAAGGCGTGCCATCTACAGGTTCAGGCAGCAGGCAACTGAGGGTGTCACCTGCCCCTTCAGCACGGCTATGTTCATGGCCGGGTTTCCCTGGGTAGGGAGCATGAGGTGTCTGAGGGCACCGCTAATGCCCTCTATGCCTGCTGGGCACAACAGGGACTGAGGTGTATTATTGACCTCTTTAATCACATTTTAATTTAAGTTTCCATTTTGATTTTTGTTTCAGGCGGCTCCCGTCCATTTAGAGAACTGCCCTTTTTAAGTTGTCCCTAAGTTAAGTTGATTTTGTTTATTGGTTGAATGCAAAAAGATGTCTCTGATTAAAGATCCAATTGATGGACCAATCTAGAAGTCTTTGCCTAGTAACCAGGAGTGTCAATTCCTCTGACACTGCCCCGCCCGGATGTAGACTGCTAATGGACCGCACTCTGTGTATTGCTGTTAGAGTTGTAAATAAAGGGATTTTGGTGAAGGGACTTCTGCCTCCGCAGACCTATTATAGCTAGTTATCTGAAACGGTTAAAGTGTGATGCTTAATTACACTGAGAGTGTGGATTTAGTCACTGTACTGGCTGAGGTGGTTCTTTGGGGCCGGCCTCCTCATATGTGTCCTTTTGTGATAACATGGCAAGATTGCACGGTATGGTGCTATGTGTAGAAGAACCTTCAGGCAATTGAGGATGATCTACATGAAGAGAGAGGGAAATGCTGAGGCTTAACATCTTTAAGCTATTCGGCGGAACATTTTTCTGCACTGAAACACCTCTGCTTCCTCATATTTTTAAAGTTGTCTCACATTTTTAGATGCCCCATGTTGATAACTCCTGCTTTTTCCACATTCTGATTATGGAAAACTAATACAGTACTGCAATCACTTGCTCAACAGCTTAAAATTAAAATAATTAAAAAAGGGTTGAGATGCTTATTTTAGTAGATTAAAGCTTCCTCCTCAGTGAAGGACTGGCCCCACAGGCTAGATCAGCTGTAAATTAGTTGGTGTAATATGGCCTTAATTTAAATGTTAATTTACTATTAGTGCTATTTGTTATTTTAGTACCCGAACAACATAAATGTAGTGCCCCACGAGGGACATTCTTCTTCAAAAGAAAACTTAATCCAGTGGGCTTTTAGTCAGAAACATTCCTCTAATTGGATTTAACAGATGATGCAAAAGTCCAGGGCTGCAGCCCTCTGGGAGAAGGGGAGAGAAAGAAAGATTTTCATTTAAGAACTTAAGAACTAGGAGCAGGAATAGGTAATTCAGCCTTTCAAACCTGTTTCGCCATTCAGTACAATCATGGCTGATCTCATTTCAGCCTCAACTCCATGTTCTTGTCCATTCTCTGTAACCCTTTAACACATTACTCATTAAAAACTGTCTATTTCCTCAAATGTACTCAATGTCCTGGCATCCACCTTACTTTGGATAGTGAATTCCATAGATTCACAACCCTCTGAGAGAAGTAATTTCTCTGTTTCCGTTTTGAATCTGCTACCCCTTATCCAAAAATGATGACCTCTCATTCTGGAATGCCCCACAAGAGGAAATATCCTCTCAACGTCCAATTTGTCAATCCCATTTATTATCTTATATGGCTCAATTAGATCTCCTCTTATTCTTCCAAACTCGAAAGGGTACAGCTAAACTGCTCAATTTCTCTTCATAAAACAACCCTCTTTTCTCTGGAATCAATCTAGTCACTAAACAGCTGCAGGACATTCTGAAGGAGGAGGACAAACAGACACAAATGGTGGGTACATATTGGTACCGATGCTATTGTAAAAAAAAGGGATGAGATCCTGCAAGCAGAATTTAGGGAGTTAGGAAGTAGATTAAAAAACATGTAGTAGTAGTCACTGAATTGCTTCCGATACCATGTGCTAGTGAGTTTCAAAATAGAAAGTTTGTCCAGATGAATGTGTGACTGGAGAAATGGTGCAGGAGAGAGGGCTTTAGATTTCTGGGACATAGGATCCATATCTGGGGATACTGGAACCTGTACAAGGGGATGGGATGCACCTGAACCAAAATGGAACTGGTGTCCTTGCAGGGAGGTTTGCTTGTGTTGTTGGGAAAGATTCAAATGAACTTAGCAGGGGGTTGGTATCCTGAGGGAGTGTTCCGCAGGGGAAGATTCACAGCCAAAATCGAAAGAGGCAACAAGTGAGTCAGGAGGACATAAAAGTTATTGGCCAATAAAGGCACAAGGAAGTTTGACAAGATTGAACATCATTAATTTTAATGCAAGGAGTCTGACAAGTCAGATAAGTTGAGGGCACAAATTAAAACATGGGGGTATGATGCGATTGCTGTCACTGAGAGATTGTTGAGAGAGGGTCAAGATTTGCATTCAACATTTCAATATTCAAGGATAAAGGATCCTCAGGCAACACAGGGAAAAAGGTAAAAGAGGAGGGGTTGTCACAATTTTGTTCAGGGAATCAACTGCAGCATTACGGAGGGACTAAATCTTAGAAATCTCTTCAAATGAAGCCATAACAGTAGAAAATATAATCCAAAATAAACAATCACTTTGCTGGGAGTGTTCTATAGGCCCCCTAACAGTATGGCAGAAATAGAAGAGCAGATACGTAGGCAAATGTCAAAGAAATGTAAAAATTATAGGGTAGTCATTGGGGAATTTCAACTTCCCCACTAATTGGAGTAGTCACAGTCTGAAAGGTTTTGAGGGAGCGGAATTCTTAATATGTCCAGGAGAACTTTATAAGCCAGTATGTAGAAGATTCTACAATTCAGGGGGTGATCCTGAACTTAATTTTAGATATCGAAGCCAGGTTAGTGGTTAAAATAGCAGTGGAAGAACATTTTGCAGACAGCAATCATAGCTCTGTTAGATTTAACATTGTTGCGAAAAAGGACAAGGGTGGGCTGATCTTAATAAGATCAGATATAATTTGGCCATAGTGGACTGAGAGCAGACTCTTTTATGTCCCAGAAACCTCCTTATTTCCAGAAAGGAAATAGGGAGAGTACAAGGTCAATACAGGGCCAATATGTTCCAATAAAGAAAAAGAATGGGACCAACAAATCCTGTGACCCCTGGATATTGAGAGTTATACAACATTGGATAAAGAGAAAAAGGGAGGCTTATGTCAGACATCGAGTGTTCAAACCAGCAGAAGCCCTACAGGACTAGAGAATGTACAAGAGGGAACTTTAAAAGGAAATTGAGAGCAAAAATGAAATGAAAGGATATCAGCAGATATAATAAAGGAAAATCATAGTGTTCTTTGATTTAGAAGTACATTAAGGGCAAAAGAATAATTAGGGAAACAATGGGACCCATTAGAGACCAGAGTGGTAATAGCCAGAGATGAAGACAGGCTTCTAAATGAATACTTTGTCTCTCTCACCAACGAACACCAACACAATGTAGATGTAGACATCAGGGAGAAGAGCTGTGATTCAATTGAAGAAATTAACACAGACAGAGAAAAGATTCTGAGTGACCTGGCAGGCTTAAAAGTAGATAAATTGCCAGGGTCAGATGAAATGTATTCCAGGGTGTTCAGTGAGGAATTCTAGGAAATAGTAGGAGCGCTGGCAATAATTTTCAATTCTTCTCTGGCCACTGGAGTGGTGCTGGAGGACTGGAGTACAGCCAGTGTGGTACCATTATTCAAGAAGGCAGGAAGAGATAGACCCAGATACTGCAGGCCAGTCAGTCTTAACTCTGTGGTGAGGAAATGGTGGGAAACAATTCTGAGAAATGGAATTAATCTGCATTTGGAAAGTCAGTGATTAATCAAGAACAGTCAGCACAGTTTTGTTAAGAGGAGGTCATGCCTGATTAACTTGATTGAATTTTTTGCAGAGGTGACCAGGTGTGCAGATGATAGCAATGCACTTGACATAGTCTACTTGGATATCAGCATAACTTTTGATAAGGTTCCGTGTGGGAGACTGACAGCAAAGGTATGAGCCCATGGTATCCAATGAAATTTGTCAAATTTGTTCCAGAATTGGCTGAATGGCAAGAAACAGAGGGTGATGGTTGGGGTGTTTTTCAGTCTAGAAGACTGTGTTCAGTGAGATCCTGCAGGAATGAGTGTTGGGGCCCTTGCTGTTTGTGGTTTATATTAATGATGTAGATTTGACTTGAATATAGCGGGTTGATCGGTATGTTGATGGGTGATACGAAAATTGGTAGGGTGGTAAGTAGTGAGGACGATAGCTTTAGATTACGGGAGGATATAAATGATCTGGTCAAATGGGCTGATCAGTGGCAAATGGAATTCAATCTGGATAAGTGTGAGGTGATGCATTGGCAGGATAAACAAGACAAAGGAATACATGATGAACAGCAGGACCTTGGAAAGCATCGAGGGTCAGAGGGATTTTGGTGTGTATGTACACCAATCCCTTAGATAGCAGGATAGATGGATAAAGTGGTTAAAAAGGCATATGGTATCCTTGCCTTTATTTGTCAAGGCATGGAATTTAAGAGCAGGGACTATATAAAATGTTGGTTAGGCCACAATTAGAGTATTGTGTGCAGTTCTGGAATCCACATTATAGGAGGGATGTGATAGCACTGGAAAGGGTGCAGAGGAGATTTACCAGGATGTTGCCTGGGCTGGAGAGTTTAGTTATGTAGCAGGATTGGATAGACTGGGCTTGTTTCCCTTGGAGCAGAGGAGGGTGAGGAAGGGACATGACTGAGATGTATAAAATTATGAGGTGCAAGATGGATTGACAGGAGGAAACATTTCCCCTTGATGGAGGGATCAACAACCGGGAGATAGATTTAAGCTAAAGGCAGGAGGTTGAAAGGGGATTGAGGAAAATCTTTTTCAACCGGAGGATGTGGAATTCAGGAATTCACTGTTTGAATGGGTGGTGGAGGCAGAGACCCTCAGAGAAATATTTAGATGTGCAGTTGCGATGCCAAGGCACAAAAGGCTCCCTCAGTGTACTTGAACAGGTGCAGGAGTATGGCAACTAGGGGATTTTCACAGTAACTTCATTGCAGTGTTAATGTAAAACCTACTTGTGACACTAATAAATAAACTTAAACTTAAGGCTATGGATGAGGTGCTGGAAAATGGGATTAGAGTTGTTGGATGTTTGTCTTTGACTGTCGCAGACTCAGTGGGCCCAAGGGCTACTTTCTATGTGGTAGACCTCTGTGACTCTATCTGACATTTGATAGGTATGTTGCTAGATAGGTAAGCATAGATTTGAGTTGTATTGATGATTGTTAACTATGCTTAGAAATTGAGGTGTGGGGAGTAATTTTCACATTGAATATAAAACTACACCCACTGCATAATTGAGATTGAGTCCAGCAGCATGAGTGCCAATCAAGTAACTATCCTTTTCTGGAGAATTTGAACTTTAATTGTTGCATTTGTACCTATCCTGATAGGAATTCCATTTTAATCTTTAACGCTATAGATTAATAATAGAGTTTTGATGGAGCAGTAGGTAAGCTATTTGTAGAGTACCCAACTTCTATGCTGCTTTTGTAGCTACATTGTACTTATCATGGGCCCAATTACGACTCCAGTCACTGTTTCCTAAGATGTTAATGGTTGTGGAGGAGCTGTTGGACCATCTGAAAAAAAAACATTTCTGACCTTATTGTAGAGGAAAAATATTTACTTGAATAAAATCATGCAGTACTGTCCTCAGGATCCAGTAATTGGCCTCAGACGTTCACAACCATCTTTCCGTTTTGGCTAAGATAGGGAATGTTGCAAACACTCAGCAGTGTCTGTGGAGACAGAAATTGAATTAATGTTTCTGGTTAACGATTTCCACCTGAGGTGGAAGATGAACAGCTTTCAAGCAGGCAGGGGAAGAACTTACTGTAAAATCTATAGTAGCATAGAAGGAGGTGTGATTAAATAACACAAGTGATAATGGGACAGGGATAGAAACAAAAGATGGTAATGTGCAGTTTTGCAAATTTAGGCATGAATAATGTTGAAATGAGGAAGAGAGAATGTCAAATATATTAATTGTGTGCGCAATTGCATTAATATTCAACTCTCATATCAGTGGCCTCAGCTGCATTTTTGTTTCAAACATTTCTTCTGTAAGTTATACCCATGAGATGATTACTCACTTTGGGATAGTAAACATCCCTTTTGTACCTTTTTAAGTTGACATTTTTCCTATGCTGGACTAGTTAGTAAATGATGGTTTCCAAGTTTCTGGAGTAGCTGTTATGGGATAAAATTTTGCCCAAAATTAATTTTTAGGTAAATTATAATTCTATAAAAACTGGTCAGAGAATCGCAAGATGACATTGAAACTTACTAAATAATGAAAAGGCTAGCTGCAGCTACTGTTTGCATTGATGATTCTATTGCAGTGGAGGTTAATATGTAATAAAGAGCTGTGATAAATTTGCTTTACTGCGCCGTGCTTGAAGATCTAACTATAACCATTAACTTCCCTAACTGGGCAACAAAATTCCTCTAGGAAATATATTGTTATGCCATGAAAAATGACTCGCTGCTGCTGCAGATGATCAATGTAGATATAATTCGATAGTCTTGATGAATTACGAGCTGCTGACATGATTCAATTACACATAAACTAATATCTATTTTTAGTTTTTATCTATTTAATTTAATGTAAATGTATTTGGGAGCATTTAGCAGCACACAAACAATTGCACCAAGGCACTCAAAGCGTAATTAGCCATTGAGCGATGCCAGCTTGTATTTTAGAATCAAACGAATATTTGGTTATGAAAATAATTGATTCAGACATCCTTTATGATAATCCAATGATGCACCACTATAAAATTGAGTAAAAGTTGAAATGTGTAGTTGCGTATATTATTTCATTATTAGTTTCATTTTTTTTGGCGCTTGCGATTTATCACTGGGCATGCTCACTGTGATGCATACATCTGCACCATACCCACAGCCAAGCTGAAGAACTTTGAATGTGCGGAATTCCAGCGGACTAGTAAATGGTTTTCACTTTCAGTGGATCATTGGATTTTAGCATGAAACAGATAATTGTTTGTTGAAGCAACAACACAAAATAATATCTTGAAGTTTTGTTTTACACAAGTTTTGGATTTATTTTTTTAAACGAATTTTGTGGGTAGGAAACATAACTGGATGGAGTAATGTCTCAGACACTGGGCTGTCACCTCATGCACCCAGGAATTTTACACGTCTGATCCTGTAATATAAAGAGTTTTAAATAGTCTTAATCTAGCTCCAAGTATCACTGGCCCACAGGATTGGATTGCACCTAATTTATTGTAAATTAGTGATTTTACTTGGAGAGCTGACAAGGGGACTGGAAGTGCCACACTAATACAGGAGGAATGCTCTTCTGAGCTGCATTGTATAAGGAGGAAGGGTATAGACAACTCTTCAGCCAACCACGCTGAAATGGGAAGCGCTCTATTCCTAAGTGATAACATACCTCACTTTGAGCTCAGCATGCCGCATTTCAGTTTTGAAGCTTGTGTAAATGAAATCCCTTCTTAACTGAGGCTAGATGCTAATCATATTTAGTGGTAGTGATATTATTTTAGCTTTCACTGTGGAAGGGATGGAATTAGTATGACAAATGTAGGAGTCATGAGTAAGCTTGTTCTCTAATTTATATAATACAAATTATTGCACCATGTCTCTAATCTTGACGTTCAAAGTTCATATTACTAAATTATGACTTAATTACTTTAAAAAAAGACACAGAGATAGGTTGTTGAGCCTAGACAGAGGTTGGAATTGGTGAATTCTTAGCAATTCCTGGTTAATGCTTAATGTGACCTGATAGTTATACCTGTTGTGATGGTTGACTCTCTTTTACCTGAGTGGAAGTTTTAACATTTTAAACCTTGGCATTTTTAAGATGTGTAAATAGATCTAAAATTTGTATATTTATGGACTTCCTTTTGTGTTTGACTGCAATTCTCTATGAAAATGCATTTATGCTAATTCTACACAGTTCAGATATAAGAGCCAACACCAAAAGCCCAAATACTTAGAGCATCATGACATGAGTAGTATTCTTCAGCCAAAACAAAGTAAACGCATTTTAAAACTCTGAAGTTTTTCATTGGTTGCAGGTTAAGTGCAGTAATTCTTTCAAAGTGCACTTTACTTTTTCCCTCTTGACAAATTAATATCTCTTCACTGTGGATGTCATTGGAAAGCATTTTTGCACTCTTATTGTCAAGTGCAGAATATTAACTGGCACTAGATAATGCTGGAAAACAGGATTATGTTTTGAGTTGTCAATAAAAAAAGTATAACGTGCAAGCTCATAAATATGTATAAAAAGCAATAGATATACTTGTATCTATGAATTTACGTTATTCAGTAAATGCATGTGCCAATAATTGCTTTGGAATAAGTAAAATATCTGTCATGGTAAGTGAATGTAAATCAGTCTACCATGAACAATAGAAAATAATGAAATTCAGATAATCTCAATGGAAAGGTTATAGAATAATAGAAAGATATTGTGCAAAAAGAGGCCATTTTGTCCAATGAATGTATGTTGTCTCTTTGAAGGAGTCAGCCAGTCAGTTATATGACTCAACTCTGTTGCCAAAGCCCTGCAGTTTTTTTCTCCTTAAAGTATTTATCAGTCATTTCACCTGTTCATCCAATTCTCTTTTGCAAGTTACTGTTGAATCTGCTTCCAACACCCTTTCAGGCAGTGTATTCCAGATCACAATAACGTGGTCCATATGTCATCATTTGGAGGAGTGGGATGGACTGTTGACTGCAGAGAACTGGCATGGACTTGATGGGATGAATGTCCTCCTTTTGTGCCATTAAACTACTAAGGATAGTTAATTTGCCTATTGCCTTAGATCTGTGTCCTCTGGTACAAACCTTCCTCCCCCAGAAAGCTTTTCCCTATTTACACTACCAAAATTTCTGTTAATCTTCTATGTTATACAGAGAATACTTCAATTCCTTAAGTCTATACACGTAACTGAAGTCCCTTGTCTCTAGCACCAATCTTCTAAACCCCTTCTTCATCTTTTCTAAGACCTTGAAATTCTTTGTAAAGTTTGATTCTACAATTAGACACAATAATCCCAGCTGAGATCTGACCAGTAATACATAGAATGATATATATAGAGAGCATGATTCCATGAAGTCTATTCTTCTATTAAGAACACCAAGGATCCCTATCCCTATTAATAGTCTTCTCAACTTGTCCTGCTACCTTCAAACACTTGTGTACATACACCTCCAGGTGCATCTCTGGTAATGCACCCCCTTTAAAATTTTATTATTTATATTATGATGTCTCTCTTCTTATCAAAGTGTCTCACTTCACAATTCTGTGTATTGCTGTAGTTGCTGAATGTAATCCTGCCAATTTTTGAATAGATATAGATAACATCCTCTATTCCTCTGGGAACATTCCTGTATCTAAGTAGAGTTATAGCCAGCAGCTTCTGCAATTTCCATTCACTCACAGTAATGTTGGACCAGGTGACATTTCCATTTTGAGTGTCACCAACTGTTTATAATTATCTAATATCACTACTACCTCCTCCTGTACTTCTACATTGACAACATCCTCTTCTCTTGTGAAGACAGATGCAAAATGCTCAGTTAGAACTTCTGCTTTCAAAAGGTCTTCTTGTGTTTATAACTTTTGAGTTTCCTTTTGTGTTAACTGTTGATCTCCTTAATTTTTCTTCCATAGAATTCCGACTGTGCCGAAGGAGCCACGTTGGCCTATCGAGTCTGCACTGACCACAATCCCACCCAGGCCCTATCCCTGTAACCCTACATATTTACCCTAGCTAGTCCCCCTGACACCAATGGTCAATTTAGCATGGCCATTCATAAGAACATAAGAAATAGGAGCAGGAGTAGGCCATCTGGCCCTTCGAGCCTGCCCCGCCATTCAATAAGATCATGGCTGATCTGTCGTGGCTCAGTTCCACTTTCCCGCCCTCTCCCCATAACCCTTAATCCCCTCTCTTATCAAAAACCCATCAACCCGCTTCTTGAAAATATTTAGCGAGGCAGCCTCCACCACTTCAATGGGTAGAGAATTCCAGAGATTCACCACCCTTTGAGTGAAGAAGTTCCTCCTCAACTCCGTTTTAAAACGCCCCCCCTTTATCTTGAGACTGTGCCCCCTAGTCCTACTGTCTTTTTTTAGTGGGAAGAGTCTCTCCACCTCTATCCTATCCATCCCATTCATCATCTTATACGTCTCAATGAGATCTCCCCTCATTCTTCTAAACTCCAATGAGTACAAGCCTAGTTTATTCAGCCTCTCCTCATAGTTCAACCCCCTCAACTCCGGTATCAGCCTAGTAAACCTCCTCTGCACTCCCTCCAAGGCCAAAATATCTTTGCGCAGGTGCGGCGCCCAAAACTGCACACAGTACTCCAGCTGCGGCCTCACCAATGCCCTATACAGCTGCAGCAAGACCTCCCTACTTTTATATTCAATCCCCTTCGCTATGAAGGCCAGCATCCCATTCGCCTTCCTGACCACCTGCCCCATTCCACCTACCCCGCACATCTTTGGAGTATGGGAGGAATTTGGAGCACCCAGAGGAAACCCACGCAGACAGAGGAAGACATGCAAACGTCACACACACACTGACCCGAGGCCGCATTTGAACCTAGGTCCCTGGAGCTGTGAAGCAGCAGTGCTAACCACTGTGCCACCATGCTGCCCCACTTCTTACTTTATAATTGGCTGTGCATTCATCATAAACCTCTTTTAATTAAATCCCTATAACTTTAGGAGCACTAGATTTGGAGGCACTTAGTTTCCCTGGACTTAGACCATAAGATATAGAAACAGAATTAGGCCATTCAGTCCATCAAGTCCACTCTGCCATTCAATCATGGCTGATATGATTCTCATCCCCATTCTCCTGCCTTCTCCCCATAACCCTTGATCCCCTTCTTATTAACAACATGTCTATCTCTGCCTTAAAGACACTCAATGACCTGGCCACCATAGCCCTCTGTGGCAATGAGTTCTGGCTGAAGAAACTCCTCCTCATCTCAGTTTTAAAGGAGCGTCCTTTCACTCTGAGGTTGTGCCCTCAACTTCTATCTCTCCCTCTAGTGGAAACATCCTCTCTATATCCACTCTATCTAGGCGTCTCAGTGTTCTGTGAGTTTCAGTTAGATCCCCCTCATCCTTCTGAACTCAATCGAGTATAGGTGTTCATTCTGTAAGAAAGACTTGCATTTGTGGAACACCTCAAGTCTGTACAATAGTGCTTTACACCATGGAGGCATTTTTGATGGCAGTTACTGTTGTAATGTAGGAAATGTGGCAGCCAATTTGCACACAGCAAGTTTCCACAAACAGCAATGTAGGAGAATGGAGCAGATAATCTGTTTTCGTGATGTATATTGAGGGACAAAAATTGGTTAGGACACTGGATAACTCCTTTACTTTGCAATGGTGCTGTGGAATCCTTTACATCCATCCCTAACAGAAACATTTGGCATCATTTTATGTTTAAACAATCCGTGACATCATTTGACATAAAAAGGTGTAATTTGGAATAGGTTTTTTATGGCAGAAATAATAATTATTTTCCAGCAACCACCCTCAATTTTCATTTTTTAAAAGTGTCATAATTTCTTTTGGTTGCTCCTGCTTATTTCAGGGGTTAAAGTGTTCAGAAACATTCAAAAGTCATCTTGGCTTTGACAAATTTGTGGATCGTTAGAGTTCAGACATGATCATTAGAGTTCGGACATGATCATTGGCATTTAAAAGAATTCATTTGCACTCAGAAACATTCACTAATGTTCAATGTGTAACTTTTAAGAGAAATTATTTTTAAGCAAATCAGATTTTCCTATTAAAACCAATGTAAAACTGCAATTAGAATCGGTAAGAACTTTCTCATTGAGGGAAAAAGTTAAAACATTATACCCTGTACAAGAAAATACTTTACTTTGTTAAATTCCTATATTGGTAAATGAAATGTATTTAAATTTAAAAATATAAAAGGAATATGGTAACTTTCTTCTTGCAGCACCTCCTGCTCATTGCTAAATCTGCTTGCCACTGATCTCGTTTCCCAAACCTCCTGCTTGTCATGCATCTTACTCCCTGACCGTCCTCCTTATTGTAACCATGTTGCTTGTGGCCTCAACCATTCCCTGGCCAACCTTCTAATTCTTGTATCCCTCTGGTCCCCTCCCTCCTTGAAACACCACTTTGTGATTCCTCAGGACCCACAGCCTTTCAAAGTGAGCACTGAAGAAGGGTCATAGGAGTTGCCCATGGTGCCAGGGAGCACAAGGCAACTAGGGTTCTATTTTTTTTAAATCCAGCTAGCCAATTTCAATCAATCTTCCAGGGAGCAGTGCTTTGGAATATTATAGGGGGCATTGGTGTGGACCAAGATCTCAGAATGATGGACTTCCTCGATAGACCAGGAGAAAGACTGCAATGTCTGGACGTTGGATGGTGATCCAGTCCACAGTTGTGCAGGTTAGGTGAATTGTCCATGCTAAATTGCCTCTGTGTGCCAGGGGATTGACAGGGTAAATACATGGTTTGATTTGATTTATTATTGTCGTATGTATTAACATAAAGTTAAAAGAATTGTTTCTTGCATGCTTTACGGACAAAACATATTGTTTATAGAGAAGGAAGTGAGAGAGTGCAGAATGTAGTGTCACGGTCATAGCTAGGGTGTAGAGAAAGACCAACTTAATGCAAGCTAAGTCCATTCAAAGGTCTGACAGCAGCAGGGAAGAAGCTGTTCTTGAATCGGTTGGTTCATGACTTCAGATTTTTATATCTTTTTCCCAACGGAAGAAGGTGGAAGAGAGAATATCCAGGGTGTGTGTGGTCCATAATTATGTTGGCTGCTTTGCCGAGGCAGTAGGAAGTGTTGACTAAGTCGATTGTTGGGGGTCTGGTTTGCATGGTGGATTGGGCTACATTCACGACCCTTTGTAGTTTTTTTGCAGTCTTTTGCAGGAACCATACCAAGCTGTGATACAGCCAGAAAGAATGCTTTCTATAGTGCATCTGTAAAATTTGGTGAGAGTTGTAGCTGACATGCTAAATTTCCTTAGTCTTCTGAGAAAGTAGAGGCATTAACTATAGTGTCAGCATGGAGGGACCAGGACAGGTTGTTGGTGATCTGGACACCTAAAATCTTGAAGCTCTCGACCCTTTCTGTTTCATCCCCATTGATGTAGACAGGGGCATGTTCTGCTTTATGCTTCCTGAATTGATGACGATCTCCCTTTATTGACATTGAGGGAGAGATTATTGTTGCCGCATCGGTTCACCAGATTCTCTATCTCATTCCTGTACTCTGTCTTGTCATTGTTTGAAATCTGACTCCCTACAGGTTCTGAGGATAGGGCCTGGATTGGAATGTTGTCAGGGCTCGATGGGCTGAATGGCCTCCTTCTGCACCATAGAGATTCTATGATTCTATTCTCTTGGAAGGAATTGAGGCGAGCCATAAATGAGTTTCAGGTGCGACTCCTGAAATTAAAAATCAGTGGCCTCATCCATCAGCTGTACACATGCAGTGAACATGAAAATCTTCAGAAAAGAAATGCCGGAGTGGTAATACGGTATGTTCTGGCAGCAGTATAGCCCTGAATGCTGTGAAAATCACACAATATTTGAAACCAAAAGCGCCAACAGTTTCCCACTGTGAATTTCCCATCACATGGCTGATGGTACAGCTGTTGATATTTTTACCATAACAGTGAGCCACAACTCCAAAATGCCTGCAAAAATATCAATAGAAGCTACTTGTGAATACCTTTACCTCACCCACTTAAATATGATCCATTAGCCAGACTTCATTTCTCAGAACCAAATCCAATATATCATTAATCAATTTATAATTGTGCATGTTCACTGATTCTCGCATTAGAATGTTAAAAGTTATTTTTGATTTATTGTACTTCAAGAATGTTTTCTGAACTTCATTTTATCCTGTGTGCAATGAAGTTCCTCAAAGGTAAATGTTGGGCCTTGCACTTTTCCTGATATATATTAATGATCTGGACCTTGGTGTAGAGAACAAAGTTTCAATGTTGTGGACAAAACAAAACTCCAAAGCATTGTGAACTGTGAGGAGGGTAGTGTAGAAATTCGAAAGGACATGGACAAATTGGTGGAATTGGGGGACAGGTGACAGACTGAGTTAATGCAGAGAAATGTGAAGTGATTAATTTTGGTAGGAAGAGCATGAAGAGTCAATATCAAACGAAGGGTCCAACTCTCAAGGGATTGTAGGAGCAGAAGGACCTGAAGGTATATGCACATAAGTCATTCAAGTTGACAGAACAGATTGAGAGACATTAGAGACGGTGTAGAAAAGATTAATGAGATTAGTTCCAGGGATGAGAAACTTCAGTTATGAAGATAGGTTCAAAAATTAGTCTTGTTTTCCTTCGAGATTGAAGGCTGAGAGGTGTCCAAAACCATGAAGGATCTGGACAGAGTGGATAGGGAGAAAGTATTTCCACTCATGAAAGAATTGAGAATGAGAAGACACATATTTAAAGTAAAAGCGATATGAGGAGAAGCTTTTTCACATAGCTTTTGGAGGATACTTAATAAAGAATTGAACAAATAAGGTTTTGAAACCAACAGCTTGGCTTATGCCTGATCCCCAACAGAGGGAATTCAGACCTGTAGTCTGGATAGACTTCCCTTTAAGGACATATTGAAATCTTCCCAAATTACCAAAATTCTCCACGTCCCAGGACAGGACAATGTCCTTGCTACTGCATTAACCCAGATTTCAAAGAAAGGGAACTGATATTGCCCCTGCTGGTTGCAAGTCTGAAATGCCAATGTGAATGAAAGAATGCATATGTACTACTTTACTTACTATTCTTCTTACATAAAACCATATAGAAAAAATAGGATTTATAATTTTCTTTGAGGCCTCAAGATCTATAACAGGTCTGAGACTTCACTCCATATTTTTTAATAGAATTTGAATGTAATCATCAATGTTAATTTCTAACATTTTAAAACTGGACAATTACCTTTAAAAAATAACTGAAGTCATGTCTGGTTGTGACCCTTGAACAACAAATGGCTATCTGGCAGTATCACAGAAAGTCGTGTCTAGTTATCTGTGTGGGCTGCAGAGGCCCCTTGGCCATCCACATTTCGGATACTCAGACTGGTCAACCAAAGTCTACTCGTCTGCTCACACAAGAGCACTGCAATCTTCCTCAATTCTTAAATCTGAGACATGTTACAACCTTGGGGTTCTAAACAAGGAATCCATGTCCTTTATCAAAAATGGTATGGAGAGATGGGAGTTATGGAGATAGCATGGTGGCGCAGCGGTTAGAACTGCTGTCTCACAGTGCCTGGGATTTGGATTTGATTCTGATTTTGGGTGACAGTGTGGAGTTTACATGTTCTCCCTGTTTCTGTGTGGATTTCCTCTGGGTGCTCTGGAAGCATGTTCGATCATTGTTTTCAGAAGGGAATTGGATAAACAGCTGAAAGGAAAGATATGCAGGGCTATGTGTTTGAGTTTTGGGGATTAAAACTTTTGCTTATTTGCTCTTTCAATAGTTCAGTTTAGATCTGACAGGTCAAGTTGCTTCCTCTGTGCTATTACCATTTCATGATTCTTTCATAAGTGACAGGCATTGACTATCTCCAACAAAAAAGGCCAAAAACGTTCCCCCAAATCTTCAACAGTATTGTCTTCAAAATTCTGAGGATTATTGTTGACCAGAAAGCTAATTTGACCAGCCTTGTCAAGAATGTCATTGAAATAAGAGCAGGCTTTTTGTGGCTCACTAAACCTTTATGCCTATGCATGGTCTCTGGCTCAGGTCAGTTGAGTGATGGCGTTCTCACTTGAATGGGTGCAACTATAACAACACTCTAAGATCTACACCATCTACTATAAAGCAGTCTGATATTCCTGCCATTAGATTGAATCTCCAGTTGAAGTATGAATTATCCACAGGATGTGCTGCTGTAAATCAGAGCCAATGTCAGTGATGGGCAATGTAGGCATGTGAGTGGGCTGCATGAGTACCCCTCTTTCATCTCAGTGAGCCTCAAGACTGAAATCAGACTTGTTCAAAAACATTCAATACATGCCGAATATTTCATAATGAGTTATAGAAAGTGCTCAATCACTATATAGTAATAGAACTGTCATCAACTTCAAGTGGTAACAACAAAAGAAATATTTACACTTGATTGGATGCAGAGGGAGCACACAGCTCTCACAGTCAATGTTGTGTGCAATCAGCAGGCGCCTCACTTCACTTTATGTATCTTTCACTTCAGTTATATTGATGAGATTAAATCATGCGGATGGAAATCAGTGTAATGTGGCAATTCTGTGGGAGCATAGGAATTCTCCCAAAAAAATTCTAAGAGCTGAATTCGCGTGAAAACTCCTGCCGATTTTTTTTTTAAAGCAGAATTTTCAGAATGAATCTCCCACCTTCTGAGTACTGCAGAGTGCCCTAGCATGATTCACTGTGAAAATCAGTGGGTAGGGCCCACTCACACTGGAGAATCCGGCAGTATAGCATTGAGCGGACCACTATGCATGTGTCAAACTGATTACTGGTTAGCCCCACAGCCCTGCACTGCTGCCACTGTGACTCCTCCCATCCCCTGATCACTGGCCTCCCAGACCTCTCCAGGCCAGCCCCTATAATCCTCCCCCATCCCCGGCAGTCCTGACTCTCCCCACCGCTCTGGCAGCCCCAACCCCCCGCGGCAGCCTCAACCGTCTCCTTGTCACCTGGATGGCCAGTCCCAATCACCCCTTTCCCCCTCTTTCCCAGCAATCCTCTGGTGAAATGGCAACAGGATTGCCCACCCCCACCGATTGGCCCCCAATAGGCCCCACCCCAGTAGTCCTCAACCCACCTGGCCCTGGTAGGCAGTGCCAGTGTGCTCCTTGGGCAGTGCCAGGGAGCCTGCCAAGCACTGCTAGATTGGCACTGTCCAAGTGGCACTCCCTCTTAATCCCAACCTCCCAAGGGGACCTTCCAGGCCTCTGTTCCCTCCAGCAAGACCAGGCCTCTTGCTCCCTGTTAGTGGGAAGTTGTTGTAAACTTCTGGCAGGAATGAGACCTGGGCCCGCTAATGAAATGTGAATGTTAATTTAAATATTTAAGTCAGTTCCACACTGATTTCTAGTGCGAAGCTGATTATCCCAAAAACCCTGGAGCTAGAGACGCATGGAGGCCGTGGCATGAATTATACTGTAAATGGCAGAACCCCTGGGAATGTTAACATACAGAGGGATTTGGGCATGCAGGTCCGCAGTTCCCTAAAAGTAGCAACATAGGTGGCCAGGGTGATTAAGAAAGTATATGGCATGCTTGCCTCCTTCAGTTGATGCATTCAGTACAAGAGTTGGAAAATCATGTTGCAGCTTTATAAAACCTTGGTTAGGCCACATTTGGAATATTGCATACAGTACTGGTCACAACACTACCAGAAGGACTTGGAAGCATTGGAGAGAGTGCAAAGAAAGTTCATCAAGATGTTACCTGGTCCCGAGAGTGTTGGTTATGAGGGGAGGTTGAATAAACTAGGATTGTTTTTACTGGAAAGATGGAAGCTGAGAAGAGAACTGATAGAGGTCTACAAAATTATGAGAGGCATAGACAGAGTAGATAGTGAGAGGCTTTTTCCACGGGTGGAACTGTCAATTACAAGGGTGCACACGTTCAAGATGAGTGGGGGAAAGTTTAAGAGAGATGTGCATGGGAAGTTTTTCATGCAGAGTGGTGGGCATCTAGAAAGCGCTGCCAAAGGAGGTTGTAGAAGCAGGCACATTATCAACATTTAAGAGGCAGCTGGATGTGTATCTGAATAGAGAGGGAATAGAGGGATTAAAAGCAAATTACTGCAGATGATGGAATCTGAAACCAAAAGAGAAAATGCTGGAAAATCTCAGTAGGTCTGGCAGCATCTGTAAGGAGAGAAAAGAGCTGACGTTTCGAGTCCAGATGATACTATGCCAAAGCTTTGTTAAAGGGATAGAGGGACATGGACCGAGTAAGGGCAGAAGTTTTTTTAGTTTAGTTAAAGCATCATGATCAGCATAAACTTGGAAGACCAAAGGGCCTGTTCCTGTGCTGTACTTTTCATTGTTCCAAATGACTCTGCTGTTGTCTCCCAGCTTGTTGCACTGCTGGAGCAGCAGTAGCCTGGGAGAATTGCCCCCAAAATATCTTGTGGACCACACTCAGAACCTATATGGGCCACAAGTGACCAACCACTGGTCAATGTCATGAGTTTGGTCTCACTTACAATATTCATTCCAAGTCTCTTTCATCATTGATTGTTTAAAATCTGTAAAAAAAAATGTACAGGTTAAGTGGATTGTCCATGTTAAATTGCCCATTAGTGTCCAAAGATGTGTGGGTTAGGTAGATTAGCCATGTTGAATTGCCCCTTAGTGTCCAAAGGTGTGTAAGTTAGGTGGATTTATCATGGTAAATGTGCGGGGTTATGGGGATTGGGCAGAACGGAGGGCCTGGGTGGGATGTTCTTTCAGAGCGTTGGCACAGACTCGATGTACTGAATGGTCTCTTTCTGCACTGTAGGGGTTCTATGGTCAGAGAAAAAAAAAACTTGCAATCCAGGGGAGCTTAATTTGTTCTTGCATCCCTGAGAAAAAGATAATTGTGGTGTTTGTTCTCACAGCTCAGTTGCTTTATATGTTGGAACCACTGTTACCTTCTAGATTTATTCCAGAAGGTTTTGCTTCTAGTACATTATTATTACATATACTATACTCAAAAAAATTGCAGGTCCCAGGATATACACCAAGCAATTGTGAAAGAATTGATTGTAATTTCAGTGCTCTGTGTGCATACTTTTCTTTAATATTTTAACGTTAGACTTGTTAATTTATTTGACATGAGTGTTTATGTAGAGACCTAATGGAATGACAGTGAAACAAAAAGGGAATGTGGAAGGAAGGAGAGGAGAGAATTGGATATACATGACAAAACAGCAAAACCCAAGTGGGTCTGTAGAGCAAGTAGGGTTGCCAACACTGGGTGTATTCCAGGACCTCCTCGCTCCAACCTCACTTGGGTCAGAAAGCCCATTTTTGCTATTTTTTTAAAATATTGGTTGCTTGTGACAGTGTTCAGCAGATTAATCTTTAAATCCTGGAGACTCCAATATAATCCTGGACATTCCAGGATAATCCTGGAGGGTTGGCAGTCCTGACTAGGAGTGGACAGAGAGAATCGGAAGGCAAAATGCTGTTGAAGTTGTTATCAGCTATATATGAGAAGGAGCTAACTATGTGATAAAATGCAAAAAGAAGTTTCACAACACTAGGTTAAAGTCCAACAGGTTTATTTAGTAGTGAACGCCACTAACTTTCAGAATGCTGTTCCTTCGCCAAGTGAGTGGAGAGTTCTGATCTCAGACAGGGCATATAAAGGCACACACAGTTTACAGAATACTGTTTACCCCAGTCCAACACTGGCATCATGGTAAAATGCAAGGCAGATGAAGGAAACAGTATAGTTTTAAAATGCTTGTTAATTTAACATACATTGTTGAAGCCCCATCTTTCTGAGGGCACACCATCATACACAATAGTTTTCAAAGATCAAACAAGCATATTGATTCAGTTTGTTTTACATTCTGGTAGCATCTGAAGTTGGTGATAATCCCATCCATCCACATCATCCAATATTGCTGCCGTACATTACTGCTCCAGATGTTGCTGAAGAGAGAGGAATGTTGCTGAAACTTTACATTTTGCACTCAGGACAAATGCAAAAGTGCCAAATTTCAAACACTCATACTTTATACGACAGGAGAAGGGGTGCTGATTGGTTGACAAGTCGAGTCTGATTGGCTGAAGCCAAGGAGAAGGCAGTGGGGAATCCCAAAGCTCCTGGGCAATTCAAATAAATGCGAGGCTTAAACATATTTCTTTTATTGTAGAGAATGGGTCCTTATGTGTATCTGTATTCTACTTTTAGCAAGTATAAATAAGTCATGCGAAAAGCTTGAGTGATTATGTTAAATTGGTTGTTGGTGTAGCTATTAGCACTCTCAGGATTCTTCAGTAAGTGCTGCCTGATCATAAAAGCACATCTATTGCAGATGTTTTGGTTTGGACTTTGCGAGTACCGGCTGGTTGAGTGCGGTCTGTACTCTGCCTGTCATGAATCACCAAAGAAACATGCTATTTAATTCAATCAGTCAATCATCAGGAGAAAAAAGTTCAAATGCTGGAAAATCTCAGCAGGTTTGGCAGCATCGGTAAGGAGAGAAAAGAGCTGATGTTTCAAGTCCAGATGACCCTTTGCCAAAGGCTCTGACAGATGTTGCCAGACTTGCTGAGATTTTTCTTTTGGTTTCAGATTCCAGCATCTGCAGTAATTTGCTTTTAATTATTGTGAGATATGGCTTACGTACATGACTCTGCCCCGACTGATGAAACAGCATATTCTTTTGGTAGTTCATAATAAGCAGAGTCAATGCCTTAGTCAATCAGAGTTGGCTTTTCAACCAATTTCAACCATTATTGGTTGAAATTGCCCCGCCTTTCTCCTGTAGTGTTAATTGTTGTGAGCATTTGAAATTTGTCATTCTTGTATTTGTCTTGATGAGTGCTCTGAGAAAAGCTTAGATAACATGTCTCTCTTTAAAACAACATTCAAGTTCTGTACTACTGAGTGATTACAGCTCTACATCTATTACTGATGGTTTGGAAGCATAGTGCAAAATAGTTGATCTTGCAGAGATTTGACAAGCTCACCTCAAAATAGGTCAGTGGCTTCATTAACTTGTGAAAAATCCAAGCTTCTCTCTCTTTTGATGTCAGTTATGCTTTTTAATGTTGCAGAACTCTATCACTCCTTGAAATTTGTTTCATTAATTATAGAAATGTAGCAAATAGGAGCAACAGGAGGTCATTTGGCTCTTCAGGCCTGCTCCATCATTCATTATGAACGTGACTGATCGTCCAACTCAATATTTTAATCCCACCTTGTACCCCCCCCCCCCATATCCTTTGATCTTCTTTGCCTCAAGTACTATATCTAACTGCATCTTGAAAATATTCAATGTTTTATCTCAACTACTTTCTGTAGTAGCAAATTCCACAGGCTGAACATAAGAACATAACATAAGAACATAAGAAATAGGAGCAGGAGTAGGCCATCTAGCCCCTCGAGCCTGCCCCGCCATTCAATAAGATCATGGCTGATCTGTCGTGTCTCAGTTCCACATTCCCACCCTCTCCCCATAACCCTTAATCCCCTTGCCTATCAAAAACCTATCAACCCGCGCCTTAAATTTATTTAGCGAGGCAGCCTCCACCACTTCAACAGGCAGAGAATTCCAGAGATTCACCACCCTTTGAGTGAAGAAGTTCCTCCTCAACTCCATTCTAAACCGCCCCCCCCTTTATCCTGAGGCTGTGCCCTCTAGTCCTACTGTCCTTTCTGAGCGGGAAGAGCCTCTCCACCTCTATCCTATCCATCCCATTCTTCATCTTATATGTCTCAATGAGATCTCCCCTCATTCTTCTAAACTCTAACGGAGTACAAGCCTAGTTTATTCAGCCTCTCCTCATAGTTCAACCCCCTCAACTCCGGTATCAGCCTAGTAAACCTCCTCTGCACTCCCTCCAAGGCCAAAATATCCTTGCGTAAGTGCGGCGCCCAAAACTGCACACAGTACTCCAGCTGCAGCCTCACCAGTGCCCTGTACAGTTGCAGCAAGACCTCCCTACTTTTATATTCAATCCCCCTCGCTATGAAGGCCAGCATCCCATTCGCCTTCCTGACCACCTGCTTCACCTGCAGGCTGGGTTTTTGCGACTCATGCACAAGGACCCCGAGGTCTCTCTGCACTGTCGCATGCTGCAGTTTTTCGCCATGTAAGTAATAGTCCTTCCTACCATTATTCCTACCAAAGTGGACAACTTCACACTTGCCAACATTAAATTCCATTTGCCAGTTCCTGGCCCATTCGCCTAGTCTGTCTAGATCCTTCTGCAGACTTTCCACACCCTAACACTCTCTGGGTGAAGAGATTTCTCCTCATCTCTGTCCTAAGTGGTCTACCCTGTATCCTCAGACTCCCCCGGTTCTGGACACCACTCCCATCGGGAACATCCTCCTTGCATCTATCAAGTCTAGTCCTGTTAGAATTTTATAGATTTCTATGAGGTCCCTCCTCATTTATTGAACTTCAGTGAATATAATCCTAACCAACTCAATCTTTCCTTGTATGTCAATCCTGCCATCCCAGGAATCAACCATCAATTTATTATACCTCCTCTGTACTCCCAAGAGCATTTTTTCCTCGGATAAGACCAAAACTGCACACACTATACGGGTAGCACAGTGGTTAGCGCTGCTGCCTCACAGCGCCAGGGACTTGGGTTTGATTCCCGGCTTAGGTCGCTATCTTTGCTGAGTCTGCATATTCTCCCTGTGACTGTGTGGGTTTCCTCCAGGTGCTCTGGTTTCCTCCAAAAGATGTGATGGATGGGTGCATTGGCCATGATAAATTCTTCCTCTGTGTACTCGAACAGGTACTGGAATGTGGCAACTAGGAGATTTTCACAGTAACTTCATTGAACTGTTAATGTTGTGACACTAATAAATAAACTTTGAACACTATTCCAGACATATCACCATGGCCTTGTATAATTGCATCAAGCCATTCCTGCTCTTGTATTTAAATCCTTTTGCTATGAAGGCCAACATACTATTTGCTCTTTCTACTGCCTGTTGCATCTGCATAGTTATTTTCAGTCACTGGTACATGAGAACACATATGTCTCGTTGCACATTCCCCTCTCCAAATTTGTGAACATTTTGATAGCAATTTTCCTTCCCATTTTTGCTACCAAAGTAGTTAACCTCACGTTTATCCAAATTATACTGCATCTGCTATGCATTTGCCCACTTTCTCAACTTGTCCAAATCACACTGAAGGATCTCTACATCCTCTTTACAGCTCACCCTCCCACCCAGTTTTGTGTTATCTGCAAATTGGAGCTATTACATTTAGTCCTCTCATCTAAATCATTAATATATATAGTGAATAGCTGGGGTCCCCCACCAGTCATTGCCTGCCAAAAGGAACCCGTTTACTCCTACATTGTTTCCAAACTATCAACCAGTTTTCTATCCATTTTAATACACTGATCTCTTACGTGGGACTTTTTTGAAAGCCTTCTGAAAGTCTAAAAACCACATCCACTGGCTCCCCCTCATGAATTCTACCTATTGTATCCTTGAAGAATTCCAGTAGATTTGTTAAGCATTATTTCTCTTTCATTAATCCATGTTGACTCTGTCTGATTCAACCTCTGTTTTCCAAATACTATAAAATCTTTGATAATGAATTCTAGAATTGTCTCCGTTACCGACATCAGGCTTACTGGTCTATAATTTCCTGTTTCTCTGTCTATCCCTTTTTAAATAGTGGGGTTACATTGGCTACCCCCAATCTATAGGAAGTTTTGCAGTGTCTGTAGAATCTTGGAAGATGAAATATGGACTGTATAGAAATTTTACAGACTGGGAGAAATAGTTCTGATTGATCCTAGTATTGCCGTAGTAGAAGAACAAATTCAGCAGTCTCTTTCTGTCAGATTGGGGCGAGATCTCACACTGTTATGAATAACTAATAATCTCGCTAGTAGTATTTTAAAGAACCAAATCAAAGCACTTTCCACCTTTTGAAATTTATAGCTGTGATACGTACAATATCCTGTTTTAATCTAAAGGGTGCATAACTTAAGGCTTGATAACTTGAAACAAAATGGGCATTTTATAGGATAAAATAAAATACACCATTAAATTTCAGTATGACTTATTGGCATATTGGTGTACTGTCCTTGCACATGTAATGCAATCTTACAGCAGAGAAGGATGCCCTCTGGCCCCTTGTGCTTGGACTGGCCCTCAGAGTTATCCACTCATTCTTCTTCACTTTCCCAAAGCCTTCAAGGAAAAATGTGTTGTGGATTTTGTTCCTCCAACTTCTCCTAATAGGGCATTCCATACATTCATAACAGAAAAACATTGTTATTCAGACCTCTTCTTTTATTCTTTTGTTGATGATCTTTAAGTTTATGCCCTTGTGTTTTGACTCACTAACCAACAAGGAACCACGTTTGCAGTAACCGTTTCTGCAATAATGATCTGAGTGCATAAATGTGTTTTGGTGTTCAGCTTTTGGAGAAATAATATATGATGTTTTGAATGTAATCTCCTCCACACTGAGATCTCAATTCTTGTTATTCTGAGGTGAGGATCTTTGTTAAGTGTCACAGCAAATCTTGCAAGTTTACTTTGTGATTGCTGCAGAGTTCATGAGACCCAGCTTTAATATGGTATGGAAAAAAATGTACAAGTTGTTATTAAGATGCTTCTGCATGCCTTCTTGACAGCAGCTGAGGACTTGCATTGGCAAAGGTGAGAGAATGAAGAGACTGTCTCAAAATCTAATATTTGGGAGCTGTATGCCAATCTTTGACTTTGGTGTGAGAACGATGCACAAGAAGTTGATGAATATAAACAAAATCCTTTTGGTGTGATATTTTTAAACTTGTATTTACATTAAGTTTTGCATTGTGCACGAATATAAATAAGTGTCTATTGTATGCCATTCAGCTATTAATTGCTTTGCGGTATGCATTTTGTATGTTAGATTTTTGGATTTTTACTGTCCTCTCTTACGGATTTCTTAGTTAATTGGTACCATTCCCTTGGTTATCTCTGTACTGTTTCTTTTGTCTTTCTTTCTGTTCTAAGTCCTTGTTGTGAAAATTCATTCAATTAAACATACTTGGATCAAACAACAGAACATGCAGCAGATAAATAATACTTAAGGGACCTATTACATCAGTGTTCTTGGGAGAAAATAATTTGTGGAAGCTGACTGTGGGTGGTGGGATTAAAGGAACCATAGTGTATCATCTTCACTCTTGTGGCCTCTTAATCATAGCCACATGCCTCCTAATTGTTTCCTTGTAAGATGTCTAAAATGGATGACCTGCCACCTTACCATTAAGTGCATCATAATAAAAGAAAATGCACTGGAGCAAAGTGACTTCTTGTTAGCTGTCCCCAACATATCCTCTAATTTCATCTTTTACTGCACCATATTCTGCACCCTATCCATTTCCTTCTCCCCTATGTACTCCATGAATGGTATGTTTTGCCTGTATAGTGTGCAAGAAATATTACTTTTCACTGCATCCCAGCACACCTGACAACAGGGGTAATAGCATTATAGAGGTTTACAGCATGGAACCACATGCTGTAAACATCTATTTGGCAGCCCAACTTGCCCATGCCGTCCAGTTTTTATAACTAATCACAATTGCCCATGTTTGGCCCATATCCCTCGATACCTATCTTACCTTCTATGTGTGTAGAAGACTGTGTGCCAAAGAAGCAAATCCATGTGTTTCCCAACTGGAAACCATTGATGAAATGGATATCCATTGCTTGCTGAAGTCCAGGCCTAAGGCATTCATATCAGGTGAGCCTGAGCTATACAAGAAAACCAGGTACGATCTAAAGAGATCCATCAAAGATGCCAAAAGACTGTATCAAACCAAGCTAGAGTCCCAGGCGAGCCAAAAAGACCCCAGTCAAAAATAACAAGGTCTACAAGACATAACAGGCTACAAGATGGGGGCATGTAAAATTGCTGGCTCCAATGCAACCCTCCCTGATGAGCTCAATGCGTTCTATACCCGTTTTGACCAAGAGGTCAGCGAGAGAGCATGCCGTCCACCCTGGAAGCCATGGATGAACATGTATCTGAGGTCACCATTGCAGATGTCAAAGCAGCTTTCTCAAAGGTCAACTCACGGAAAGCAACTGGTCTGGATGGGGTACCCAGACAAGCACTCAGATCCTATGTGGATCAGCTGGCAGTGGTATTCACAGATATCTTCAATCTCTCTTTACAACAATCTGAGGTCCCTATTTACTTCAAGAAGATGACCATCATCAAAAACCAAGCAGCGTGTTTTAATGACTATTGCCTGGTGGCTCTGACATCTATCATTATGAAGTGCTTCAAAAGGCTAGTCATTGCATGATTCGATTCCAGCCTCTTGGACTGCCTGATCCACTGCAGTTTGCCTACCGCTGCAACAGGTCCACAAGAGACTCCATCTCCCTGGCCCTGCACTCAACCCTGAAACACCCGGATAACACAGACACCTATATCAGACTCCTATTTACTGACTACAGCTCAGCCTTCAAAACCTTTATTCCTATGAAACTCATCTCCAAACTCTGTAGCTTCGTCTCTCTGCAACTGGATCCTGAACTTCCTAACCCACAGACCACAATCAATAAGGATTGGCAACAACACCTCTTCTGCAATCATACTCAACGCTGGTACTCTATAAGGCTATATTCTCAGCCCCCTACCATACTCCTTATACATCTGTGACTGTTTTGCCAAATTCCCCTCCAACACAATTTTCAAGTTTGTTGATGACACCACTGTAGGGGGTTGGATCTCAAACAATGATGAAACAGAGTACAGGAACGAAATAGAGAATCTGGTGAACTGGTGCGGCAACAAAAATCTCTCCCTCAATTTCAACAAAATGAAGGAGATTGTCATTGACCTCAGGAAGTGTAGAGAAGAACATGCCCCTGTCCACATCAACGAGAATGAAGTAGAAAGGGTCAAGAGCTCCAGGTTTTTAGGTGTCCAGATCACCAACGACCTATCCTAGTCCCTCCATGCTGATACTATAGTTAAGAAAGCCCACCAGTGCCTCTACTTTTGCAGAAGACTAAGGAAATTTGGCATATCAGCTACAACTGTCACCAAAATTTACAGATGCTCCACAGAAAGCATTCTCTCTGGTTGTATTACAGCTTGGTATGGCTCCCGTTCTGCCCAAGACCGCAAGAAACTACAAAAGGTTGTGAATGTAGCCCAATCCATCATGCAAACCAGCCTCCCATCCATTGACCCTGACTACACTTCCCACTGCCTTGGAAAAGCAGCCAGCATAATTAAGGATGCCACGCACCCCGGACATTCTCTCTTCCACCTTCTTCCATTGGGAAAAAGATACAAACATCTGAAGTCACGTACCAACCGACTCAAGAACAGCTTCTTCCCTGCTGCCGTCAGACTTTTGAATGGACCTATCTCATATTAAGTTGATCTTTCTCTACACCGCGTCTATGACTGTAACACTACATTCTGCACTGTCTCATTTCCTTCTCTATAGGTGATATGCTTTCTGTATAGCATGCAAGAAACACTACTTTTCACTATATGCTAATACATGTGACAATAATAAATAAAATCAAATCAAAATACCCATGTAATTGTCTAAATACAACCAGAGAGAATGCTTTCTGTGGAGCATCTGTAAATTTTGTTGACAGTTGTAGCTGATATGCCAAATTTCCTTAGTCTTCTGCGAAAGTAGAGGCACTGGTGGGCTTTCTTAACTATAGTATCAGCATGGAGGGACTAGGATAGGTCGTTGGTGATCTGGACACCTAAAAACCTGGAGCTCTTGACCCTTTCTACTTCATTCTCGTTGATGTGGATAGGGGCATGTTCTTCTCTACACTTCCTGAGGTCAATGACAATCTCACCACTACTACTACCTCTGGCAGCTCATTCCAAACTCACCACACTCTGTGTGAAAAAGTTTCTCCTCTGGAGCCTTTTGTATCTCCCCCCTCTCACCTTAAACTTTTGTCGTCTAGTTTTAGACTCCCCTACCTTTGGGAAAAGATGTTGACTATCTACTATATCTATGCCCCTCCTTATTTTATAGATTTCTAAAAGATCACCCCTAAGCCCAGGGGAGAATGTCCCAGTTGATCCAGCCTCTCCTTGTAACTCAAACTATCAAGTGCCAGTAGCATCCTAGTAAATTTTTTCTGACTCTCTCTAATTTAATAGTATCCTTTCTATAACAGGTTGACCAAAACTGTACACAGTATTCCAATTGTGGCCTTATCAATGTCTTGTACAACTTCAACAAGATGTCCTAACTCCTGTGTTCAATGTTCTAATGCATGAAACCAAGCATGCCAAATGCCTTCTTCACCACTCAGTCCACCGATGACTCCATTTTCAAGGAGCAATGAATCTATACCCCTAGATCTATTTGTTCTATAACTCTTCCCAATGACCTACCATTAACTGAGTAAGTCCAAAATGCATCACCTCACATTTATCTAAATTAAACCCCATCTGCCATTCATCAGCCCACTGACCCAATTGATCGAGATCCGGTTGAAATCCTAGATAACCTTCTTCACTGTCCACCATGCCACCAATCTTGGTGTCATTTGCTAACTTACTAACCATGCTTCCTAAATGTTCATCCGAATCATTAATATAAATTGCAAACAACAGTGGATCCAGCACCGATCCCTGAGGCACACCACTGGTCAAATACCTCCAGTTTGAAGAACAACCGTCTACCCTCTCTTCTGTTGTCAAGCCACCTTTGATTCCAATTGGCTACCTCACCCAGAATCCTGTGAGTTTTAAACTTATGCAGCAATCTACCACATGGTGTCTTTTCAAAGGCCTTGCGAATGTCCATGTAGACAACATTGACCATACCACCTTCATCTACCTTCTTGGTTACCCTTACAAAAAACTCAATCAAATTCGTGAGACATGATTTTCTCCTCACAAAGTCATGCTGACTGTCCCTAATCAGGTCTCGCCTCTCTAAATGCTTATGGATCCTGTCTCTCAGAATACGTTTTAACAACTTACCCACTACAGACGTTGGGCTCACTGGCATGTAGTTCCCAGGCTTTTCCCTGCAGCCCATTTGTTACCCTCCAATCTTTGGGCACCTCATCTGTGGCTGTCTATGATCCAAATATCTCAGCTAGGGGACCTGCAGTTTCCTCCCTAGCCTCCCACAATATCCTGGGATACACTTCATCAGGTCCCAAGGATTTATTCACCTTGATGCACTTTCAGCGAGTCCTCTGTAATATGTACACTGCTCAAGATATCACTATTTATTTCCCCAAGTTTCCTAGCATCAATAAATTCAATCAAATTTATGTAGACTATGATACAGTAGAAAGCATATTTACCTGTATAACACTGCTGCCTCACAGTTCCAGGGACCTTTTGGCCTCAGGTGACTGTGTGAAGTTTTCACATTCTCAACATGTCTGCATAGATTTCCTGTGGGTCCTCCCCCTAGTCCAAAGATGTGCCGGTTAAATGGATTAACCATGGTAAATAAGCGGTGTTTTGGAAATAGGGTGGGGAAAGGCCCTGGATATGATGCTTTTTTGGGAAGTCAGTGCAGACTCAATGGGCTGAATGATCTTCTGCACTATAGGGATTCTATGGTTATGGTAGAATTATAGCAGAGTAGAAAATATAAGTGTGTCTGATTTTGTATGTTGATGTCTGATTTTTCCATCTTATACATAACAGCTTTAAATTTGACAACAGCCACTTGTATTTATATACTACCTTTAACATCATGAAACATTCCAGGACATGGGGCAGGAGAAAATTTCAGAGATAGAGAGGTCCATGGCCCTTGCGGGATTGATGGAGAATAAGGGTGATCATTTTAAGATAGTGGTGTTTCTTTATTAGGAGCCAATGTTAGTCAGCAAGCACAGGGATAGCAGGGGAATGGAACATGGAGAAGAGTTTTATATAATCTTAGATTTATGATTGGAATGTATTGGAATAATCAAATGTAAAGATAACAAAAGCACAAATGAGGGGTTTCAGTCGCAGATGAACTGAGACAGGTGAAGACAAGCAATGTTACAAAAACTGAAATAAATAGTTTCATTGATGGTACATCTATTAGGTGGGAATGTTGATGTAATCTTAAGGCTATGGATAAAGTAGCTGAATCTCAGGCCGTGGCCAGGGTGAGCCATGGAATTAGTGGTTAGGGAGCAACATTTAAATTGAGGGCTGAAAGCAACAGTTTCAGTCTTCCCAATATTTAATTAGAGGAAATTTCTGCTCATCTTTTACAAGATGTCAGATAACAGTCTTTAGCACAGGATGCTTCAGAGTACATGTGAAACCTAATGCTGTGGTTGCGAATGTAGTTGCTGAGGGATGGTATGTAGATGAGGAATAGGAGAGGACATGGATAGGTCCTTTGGGATATCAGAGCATCTGGAAGAGAAGCCATTGCAAGAGTTTCTTAGCTAGGGTTAGATAAGTAAGAAAGGAACCAGATGAGAGAAGTCCCACCCAGCTGGCCAACAATGGAGGAATGTTGGAGGACGATGATATGGTATAGCGATGGAGCAAGGTTTAACTAAATTTAATTCATTGCTTTCAAATATTTAAATGTGATATTTTGATGCAAGGTAGCAGCATTGATCATGTGCCATCAATGTTCAGCAGCTAAGTTCCCAAATGCATACAATGCAGATTTGAAGTTTTGAAGATTTTGAAGATTTGCAGACGCAACACGGTTTCATTAAAGGGAAGTCGTGTCTGACAAATTTACTGGAGTTCTATGAGGATGTGTCTAGGGCGGTGGATAGAGGAGAGCCGGTGGATGTGGTCTTTCTGGATTTTCAGAAGGCGTTTGATAAGGTACCTCACAAGAGGTTACTGCAGAAGGTCAGAGGACATGGAGTTGGGGGTAGGGTGTTAGCGTGGATAGAGGATTGGTTGTCAAATAGGAGGCAGAGAGTGGGGGTCAATGGGTGCTATTCGGATTGGCGGTTGGTGACTAGTGGGGTGCCCCAGGGGTCGGTGCTGGGGCCTCAGCTATTTACCATTTATATAGATGATCTGGAGGAGGGAACCGAGTGTAGGGTGTCGAAATTTGCTGATGACACCAAGATTGGGGGAAAGGCAAATTGTGTGGAGGGTGTGGAGAGTCTGCAGAAGGATCTAGATAGGCTGGGCGAATGGGCCAGGAAATGGCAAATGGAATTTAATGTTGGCAAGTGTGAGGTGGTCCACTTTGGTAGGAAGAATGGTAGGAAGGACTATTACTTACGTGGCGAAAAACTGCAGCAGGCGACGGTGCAGAGGGACCTCGGGGTCCTTGTGCATGAGTCGCAAAAACCCAGCCTGCAGGTGCAGCAGGTGGTCAGGAAGGCGAATGGGATGCTGGCCTTCATAGCGAGGGGGATTGAATATAAAAGTAGGGAGGTCTTGCTGCAGCTGTATAGGGCATTGGTGAGGCCGCAGCTGGAGTACTGTGTGCAGTTTTGGGCGCCGCACCTGCGCAAGGATATTTTGGCCTTGGAGGGAGTGCAGAGGAGGTTTACTAGGCTGATACCGGAGTTGAGGGGGTTGAGCTATGAGGAGAGGCTGAATAAACTAGGCTTGTACTCGTTAGAGTTGAGAAGAATGAGGGGAGATCTCATTGAGACGTATAAGATGATGAATGGGATGGATAGGATAGAGGTGGAAAGACTCTTCCCGCTCAAAAAAGACAGTAGGACTAGGGGGCACAGCCTCAAGATAAAGGGGGGGCGGTTCAGAACGGAGTTGAGGAGGAACTTCTTCACTCAAAGGGTGGTGAATCTCTGGAATTCTCTGCCCGTTGAAGTGGTGGAGGCTGCCTCGCTAAATATTTTTAAGAAGCGGGTTGATGGGTTTTTGATAAGAGAGGGGATTAAGGGTTATGGGGAGAGGGCGGGAAAGTGGAACTGAGCCACGACAGATCAGCCATGATCTTATTGAATGGCGGGGCAGGCTCGAAGGGCCAGATGGCCTACTCCTGCTCCTATTTCTTATGTTCTTATGTTCTTATGAAGTTACTGTTTGGTATTTCACCTCTCTTTCAAAATTGAGGGATGTTTGACATCCAGTGTCAGCGTTAAATATCCCAGGTCTGATGCAGCTCAATTCTAATCCCCATAGAGATTGATAACTTTTGAAAATAAATTAACTTTCCTATGATCGGCAGAAATAACTGAAGAACAACATTTCACTTTGTAAGACTTTTACTGCAACAAATAAACTAAAGTCAACATAGTTCAAATTTCAATTAGTAGGAAACAAACACATCAAACAAAAGGAAAGGGTATTTTTGACATTAACCAACAAATGCAACTGAGCTGCGTCTTACAGTCCCTTTTGCTGTGTACTGCACTTCTAGAAAACGTGTAGCATATAAAAACAAGTCTGAAGTTAATCCCAGCTCTTCAGCTGGCTTACTTCTACCCGCTGCACAGGGATAAAACTTCCAGTGTCCTTAGAAAGTTGTTCCACTGAGTTTGAGTGTTCCGGATCCGATGTTCATCAGTAAGGCCCACCTCAGTGAATCCTTGTTCCTTAAATCTATAAAAGTTCCATTAGTTCTGTCCCCTTCCTTGGAAGCAGAAGATCAGCTCTCACAACATCCTGCTTGTTTCTTGAGCCAAAATTGACCTCCTTTGCCCTTTTCAACAACAGCTGCTATACTTCTCCACACAGTAGTGATTGTTTGTACGTCTTATTCTCAATAAGAAGCTGTCAGTTACTGTGACAAGGTGTGGAAACTGTCAATTAATATTCTGAACTGATTATTGTAATATGTCTATATACTGTATGCTGGGATTTGGTGTACGTACTGTCCCTTTAAGAGTCCAGGTGAGATGATCCCTGGGGGATTAGGCCCTCTTAGTGCGGGATCCAGTTGTGCCGTCCTAGATCTGACTATGGAACAGTCAACACCCGACAACAAAGAGCTCCCAGTGTTCAAGTTACCAAGCTACCTTGTGGTTCTTTAGGCTCCATAAGTCGATAGGTGCATACATAAGAATTAGTGATGAGGCTGCTTCACAGCCTACGCACTCTGCCGGCATTCCATTCTGTTGAAAGGGGAGGGGATTGTGCACTTCATAGGATGGCAGTGGAAAGGAACTGAGGTGTTGCAACCCAGCAAACAATGGTAGAAGTGTATTGAGGGGACTCGGGCTGCAGGCAGCTGCCGGTGATGGTGGGAGGAGGCTTAGGGCCTCAACTCATTTAGCATGGAAAATTTCTGCATGTGGCAAAAAAAGGCAGCCAAATTGGGTGTCGTAGGCCTTCGACGAAGAGGCAGAGAGCTTGGATACATTATACAGAGTGATTCAGTGCTCATCTGGTGGGCAATGGCCTGATTGTACCAGTTTTCTGAAGTGTCATGTAGAGCAAGACCTTTGTGTTTTGAGAAGTTTTGTATAACCTGAAAAACCAGCTGGGAAAACTTACCAAGGATTGTGCGATATGTTAAAAGATCACTTCGTCCCCAAGCCATTGATAATTGCAGATTTTAAAAGCATGATCTGCTTGAAGGGAAGTCCATTCCTCAATTCATGGCAATTCTGAAGAGATTGGCAGAGCACTGCAAGTTCGGAAATGTACTCCAGAATGCCTTACGAGACAGGCTTGAAGCCATCCAGCGGAAGTTACTGGCTGAAAAGAAATTTGTAGTTTATGTCCACATTGGAGATTGCAACTTCGTTGGAGTTATCCACCAGGGTAACAGTTGGGTGTCAGCATCTGAGTGCACGAGGTAGCAGAAGCCCCGCAGAGTTTGGCACTGCCAGTGAAATGCCGCTGATGTGGCAGGAGAGACCACAGGGAGTCGAATTACTGAATGTGCAAAGCCCAATGTCGCAAGTGCAAGTGAGTTGGTCACATTGCCCGGAACCACTGGCTGCAACTAAGCCCAAAGAGAAGAAAACATAAGGAAGATTTTTGAAGGGCATGGAGAGGACAGAGATGGGATAGGTAAAGCCTATCGTTTCTGGGTTCTCCCTAAACTGGAAGGGAAAACCATGAAAATGGAAGTTGATAAGGGGTAGCAGTGTCTTTGATACCTGAATCAGTATATATGGAGAAGTTAAAAACCCTGTCATTAAAGCCTGCCAAGATCACACTGCAAGCATTTACAGAGCAAGTGGAACCGTTCAAGAGTTATATGCTGGCGAAGTACAATTGAGGGACCAATGTGCAATGACCAAAGTGGTACTGGGATGCTCCTGGTTACAGAAGTCGAAATTGAACTGGGGCATGGTAAATAGGTTGGCGGACTCGAAAACGAGGTTGCAAGACCTTTTGGAAAAATTTAAAGATGTCTTTCAAGCAACCGTTGGAGAGATGAAGGGTGTCAAGGCTAAATTAGGGCTGAAGTCGGATGATTGTTCAAGAAGTTTAAAGGCACATCCGGTACCACACACCATTAGCCTAAGGCGGAGGCTGAATTGGATTGATGGATCTGGTGGCATTGACACCAGTGACCGCTAGTGAATGGGCCATTTCAATTGTCACAGTTTTGAAATCATACGGATCTGTGAGAATGTGGGGATTTTAAAGTGACGGTAAACTCAGCTTTGTGTACGGACCAATACCTGGCAGGGGAAAGTAAATTCTCCAAAGTTGATGTATTGCAGTACCATTCACTGCAGCCACAATGATAGTCATACACAGAGGCCTGTTCCGCTATAAGCGATTTACTTTTGGCATTTCATCAGCTCCAGCTGTTTTCCAGAGGACCATGGACCATATCTTGATTGGGTTGACAGGAAGCCAGTGTTACCTGGATGATATTTTGGTCATGGGTTTGGGAGGAGCATTTAAAGAACTTGGAGGGCCCCTTAAAGAGATTATAGGTGCATGGACTACAAGTCAAGAGAGAGATATGTGAGTCCTTGGACCATGTCATTGACAGCGATTGATTACATAAGATGTTTAAGAAGCTGGAGCCATCGTGAAACCCCAAGAACAAAAAATACATCCGAAATGAGGTCGTCTTTGGGACTTAATAATTCCGACTGCAAGTTTATTCCAGATCTGGTGATGGTGTTGAAAGCAATGTTTGCGTTGATTGCTGGGAAAAGAGCGGCCGTGGAAGAATGTGAGGAAGTCTATGGGAAGTAAAGCAGGCTTTGAAGAGATTGAAAGTGCTAGTTCACTTCAAGTTCACTTTTTGTCATGATACACATTAATGCTTCCTCTCCTGTGCATCAGCAACCTGTGTAATGGTATTCTGGAGCAGTACTTGTTATTGTTTCCTTTTCCATTTCCCAAAGAAGACTTCTTTCAGGCTTGTGTGTGAAGTTGCCAGTTTGGTGTTGAATTATAGACAATTCTGGGCGATGGAATCATGCCTCATGGAACTTGATTCAGGCTGCCCTGACCCATTTCACCTGGGGTGTTTGTATCTCGAAGAGGAGAATCAACCTAAGCTGAATTTAAAGCCCAATCCTTTGAAAGTGCGACAGAGCCAACCATTTACACCCTTGTTTAAACATGTATTAAAACCCACATTTTAATATAGAACATAGAACACTACAGCACAAACAGGCCCTTCGGCCCACAAGTTGCGCCGATCACATCAATACCTACCAATCCATAGACCTATCTATAACCCCCAATCCCATTAAATCCCATATACTCATCCAGAAGTCTTTTAAAAGACCCCAGCGAGTTCGCCTCCACCACCACTGATGGCAGCCGATTCCATTCACTCACCACCCTCTGAGTGAAAAACTTACCCCAACATCACCTCTGTACTTGCTTCCCTGCACCTTAAATCTGTGTCCTCTTGTAGCGACCATTTCAACCCGGGGAAATAGCCTCTGAGAATCCACCCTATCTATTCCTCTCAACATTTTATAAACCTCTATCAGGTCGCCTCTCAACCTATGCCTCTCCAGGGAGAAGAGTCCCAGCTCCCTTAACCTATCTTCATAAGGCATGCCTCCCAATCCAGGCAACATCCTTGTAAATCTCCTCTGCACCCTTTCAATAGCTTCCACGTCCTTCCTATAGTGAGGCGACCAGAACTGCGCACAGTACTCCAAGTGAGGCCTGACAAGGGTCTTATAAAGTTGCAGCATTACCTCCCGACTCCTAAACTCAATCCCCCGATTAATGAAGGCCAGTACGCCATGTACCTTCTTGACCACATCCTCCACCTGCGAGGCCGATTTAAGAGTCCTGTGGACCCGGACCCCAAGATCCTTCTGCTCTTCAACACTGCTAAGACTCCTGCCCTTGATAGTGTACTCGTTCATCCCATTGGTCCTGCCAAAATGGACCACTGCACATTTATCCACGTTGAAGTCCATCTGCCACTTCTCCACCCAGTCTTGCATCCTATTTATGTCCTGCTGCAACTTCTGACATCCTTCCAGACCATCCACAACACCACCGACCTTCGTGTCATCGGCGAACTTACTAACCCATCCCTCCACTTCCTCATCTAGGTCATTTATGAAAATGACGAACAGCAAGGGTCCTAGAACAGATCCCTGGGGCATTCCACTGGTGACCGATCTCCATGCAGAAAAAGACCCATCCACAACCACTCTCTGCCTTCTGCAGGCAAGCCAGTTCTGGATCCACAAGGCCAAAGCCCCTTGGATCCCATGCCCTCTCACCTTCTCAAGAAGTCTTGCATGGGGGACCTTATCAAACGCCTTGCTGAAGTCCATGTACACCACGTCCACTGCTCTTCCTTCGTCAATGTGTTCAGTCACATTTTCGAAGAACTCAACTAGGCTCGTAAGGCACGACCTGCCCTTGACAAAACCATGCTGACTATTTCTGATCATGCTAAACCTCTTACGAGCCTAGTTGAGTTCTTCGAAAATGTGACTGAACACATTGATGAAGGAAGAGCAGTGGACGTGGTGTACATGGACTTCAGCAAGGCGTTTGATAAGGTCCCCCATGCAAGACTTCTTGAGAAGGTGAGAGGGCATGGGCTCCAAGGGGCTTTGGCCTTGTGGATCCAGAACTGGCTTGCCTGCAGAAGGCAGAGAGTGGTTGTGGATGGGTCTTTTTCTGCATGGAGGTCGGTCACCAGTGGAGTGCCCCAGGGATCTGTCCTAGGACCCTTGCTGTTTGTCATTTTCATAAATGACCTAGATGAGGAAGTCCCTCAGAAGCCTCTCCATCAGCTTACCAACCACTGAGGTCAGACTCACCGGTCGGTAATTTCCCGGGCTATCCCTGTTCCCTTTCTTGAAAATAGGAACCACATCCGCAATCCTCCAATCCTCCGGAACCTCTCCCATCTCCATCAACGACGCAAAGATCATCGCCAGGGGCTCTGCAATCACCTCCCTCACCTCCCACAGTAACCTGGGGTACATCCCATCTGGTCCCGGCGACTTGTCTATCTTGATAGAATTTAAAAGTTCTAACACATCGTCTTCCTTAATATCCCCATACTCAATCTTTTCCATCTGCTGCAAACCTGTAGCAAAATCTCCCAGATCAGTTTCCACCGTGAATACTGAGGCAAAGTACTCATTAAGCACCTCTGCCATTTCTTCTGGTTCCACACAGACCTTTCCCCCTTCACCTTTGAGAGGTCCAATCCCTTCTCTTCTCATCCTTTTACTTTTCACATATTTGTAGAAGGCCTTGGGATTCTCCTTAATCTTACCCGCCAAGGCCTTCTCATGACCCTTCTGGCTCTCCTAATTTCCCTTTTAAGCTCCTTTCTACAATCTTTATACTCCTCGAGATCCTTAACATCTCCTAGCTCCCTGAACCTTTTGTACACCTTCCTTTTCTTCCTGACTAGGTTCACCACAGTTCCCGCGACCTACCAAAACCTCCTTGTCTCATCGGAACATTGTCGTGCAGAGCTCCAGACAAACATTCCTTGAATATCTGCCACCTTCCTTCTGTACTTTTCCCCAAGAATGCCTCCTTCCAGTTTATTTGCCCAATTAACTGCCTGACATCTTCGTATTTCCCCTTACTCCAGACAAACACCTTCCTAGCCTGCCTGATCCTATCTCGTTCCAATGCAATTGTGAAGGAGATAAAATTATGATCACCATTCCCAAGATGCTCTCCTCCCGAGAGATCCGTCACCTGTCCTGGTTCATTCGCCAGTACCAGGTCAAATACAGCCTCTCCTCTCGTAGGCTTATCCACGTACTGTGTCAGGAAACCTTCCTGAACACACCTAACAAACTCCTCCCCATCCAAACCCCTTACCCTTGGGATATTCCAATCGATGTTTGGGAAATTGAAGTCTCCCATCACGACAACTCTGTTATTTCTACATCTCTCTAGGATCTGTTTCCCTACCTGCACCTCAACTTCCCTGTCACTACTGGGTGGCCTATAGAATACACAAGCAAAGCTATCGACCCTTCGCTGTTCCTAACTTCCACCCACAGAGACTCCGTAGACAGTCCCTCCACGGCATCCTCCTTCTCTGCAGCCATGACACTGTCCCTGATCAACAGTGCCACTCCACCACCTCTTTTGCCTCCCTCCCTATCCTTCCTGAAGCATCTGAATCCTGGCACCTGAAGTACCCAGTCCTGTCCCTGAGACATCCAAGTCTCTGTAATGGCCACCACATCACATTCCCAAGCAGCAATCCACGCCCTAAGCTCATCTACCTTATTTACTACACTCCTGGCGTTAAAATAGATACACTTCAGCCCCTCAGTCTGGACATTTCCCTTCTCACCACCTATCTAACCTCCCTCTCATACTGCCTGCAGTCCTTCCCTACCTGGGAGCTTACCTCCTCGGTCCCAGTCTCCCCATCACTATTCCCTCCCCCCATCCTTTCTAGTTTAAAGCCCCCCCAGTAGCCCTAGCCAGTCTTCCCACCAAGATATTAGTCCCCCTGGGATTCAAGTGCCACCCGTCTTTACTGTACAGGTCACACCTGCCCCTAAAGAGGTCCCAATGATCTAGGAACTGAAATCCCTGCCCCCTGCTCCAGTCCCTCAGCCACGCATTCAGCCTCCACCTCATTCCATTCCTGCCCTCATTCTCCCGTGGCACAGGCAGCAATCCTGAGATTACTATCTTCGCTTTCCTCTTCCTCAGCTGCCTACCCAGTTCCCTATAGTCCCTTTTCATGACTGCCTCCCTCTTCGTGCCTACGTCAGCAGTACCTATATGCACTACAACCTCCGGTTCCTCACCCTCCCCTTTCAGGATGTCTGGGACACGCCCAGAGACATCCCGGATCCCAGCTCCAGGGAGACAAACCACCATCCGCGACTCACGTGTACGTCCACAAAAACACCTGTCCGCCCCCCTCACTGTGGAGTCCCCTATTAGTACTACCTTTCTGCTCTCTTTTTTAATTTTTTGACATACTGGCTCAGCTCCAGAGACCTGGCCACTGCTGCCTCCCTCGGATGAGATGTTCCCCCCAGTAGTACTCAGGCAGGAGTACTTATTTTGAAGGGGGATATCCACCGGTGTGCTCTCCATCACCTGAGGTTTCCCCTTCCTAATAGTTACCCACGTGCCTTCTTCCCGTTGCCCTGGTGTGACTACTTGCTGATAGCTCCTGTCAATTATCTCCTCACTCTCTCTAATGAGCCGAAGGTCCTTGAGCTGCATTTGCAGCTCCTTAACCTGGTTCCGTAGGGACTGCAGCTCCACATACCGAGCACAGGTGTGGATGTCTGGTAGACCAGGAGCCTCCAAGACCTCCCACGTGTTGCACTGGCAACAACATACTGGCCTCACACCCATACTTGCCCCTTTTTAGTAACCCAGAGGAAAAAGTAAAAAAAAAACTTATAACTTACCTTGCCTCACCCTTATCTCTTTGGCCCTGTGAGCCAAAGCCCTTACAGCACACTCAAAAACAAAAACAAACTTACCTGCTCTCAGTCAGAGCCCTTCTCTCTCTCTCTCTCTATTTTAGGTTAGAGGAGGAGGGGGGGGGTTGGGATACTCTACCTATGTAGAGTATCGGGATTCTTCACCACTCTAATTTACAGTAAGGTTAAAAAAAACTCTACCCGAGTGTCTTTGCAACTGCTTCCGGTATAAAATTTAAAGAAAAAAAACTAGTAAAAAGTTAGCTTTAAAAAATCGCTCTACTCACCCATAAGCTCTCCTCTCGCAAATCGCTGCCTCTCTTCAGTGCTCCCAAGGAACAATATCCTGAGCTTTATTTAAAATCATCTTTATTATTTATATGAAGTTTGGAATATATGCACAAACTTAATCATAAATGTTGCTTTATTCTGTAATTTTTACCAAGCCTGGATTGATAGCAGATTAATGTGCCTGGCAATTCGATCAAATGGAGAGAGCAAGTTAACATTGACAGCAGTTAGCAGTTCGGGTGCCTTTTCATTTAAAGTCTAGGATCTTTAGTAAAAAATATTCAGTCCCTGCATCTTGAAATGGAGTCTCTTGTCTGACATTGACATAATACCTCACAGAAACGATTGTGATCCCAAGACTCTTTCCTCCAGCTGAACAAAAATCAATAATTTTCTAAAGTGTAATCAAATGATAGTCTGAACTCTGTCTGGTTCAGACAGAGATTAAGCGCTGTGTGACTGAAGGCATCCACTTCCATTGATTTTCTTTGTAAGCAACCTTACACAACTTCATGAATTAAGGTATTAATGCTTGAATTTTTATTCTGTACACGTGTTTTTAATACTCTGGACTGTTGCAGTGAGTTACGAGTTGCAGTGGGATTTATTTTTTTCGAATATTTGGGTTCATAGTAAGTGGATTCAGATGCATCATGTTGTATCTGCGCATGCATATGAAGCCTGCGCATGTGAGTTTCATTTACCCTGTTGGCTGCCACATGACAAAGCAGTATTTTTCAACTGAAGTATCCCAGTTATCTGTAATATGATCCCTGTTGTATCCTAGACCCCACAAACATCAATGACTTTCCTTCATTATGAGGTCAGAGGTGGAGATGTTTGCTGATAATTGCACAATGTTCAGTACCATTTGTGAGCCTTCGGGTAAGGAAGCAGTTCCATATCCATATGTGGCAAGAACTGCACTACATTCGGGCTTAGGAAAATTATTAACAAGTGATGTTCATACAACTGCAATAATTATCTCCAACAAAAGAAAATTTAACCACCTCCCTTGGACAGTCAATGGCATTACCATCACTGAATCCCCCACTATCAACATCATGGGGATAGGGGATTACCTTTGACCAGAAGCTGAACTGGACAAGCCACATAAATACTGTGGTACAAGAGGAGATCAGACCCTGGAAATTTTGCAGCGATTAATTCACCTCCTGTTTCCCCAAAGCCAGTCCAGTATCTACAAGTCACAAGTCAGGATTGTGGTGGAATACTCTCCATTTGCATGGATGAGTACAGTTCCAATGACAACCAGAAGTTCAACACCATCCAGGTCAAAGCAGCTGACTTGACCAGCATCCCATCCAACATCTTAAATATTCATTCCCTACATGATCAGCATGCTGTGGCAGCAATGATCACAATCTACAAGATGCACTGCAGCAATTCATCAAGCCTCCTCTCAAACACTTCATATGGCCATAACCTCTACCAACCAGTAGGACAAGGGCACCACCTGCAAGTTCCCTCCCAAGTCACAAGCCATACTTACTTGAAATTATATTGCCACCTGTTTGTCACTGCTGGGTCAAAATCTTGGAATTCCCTTCCTTAAAACACTGTGAATGTACTTGCATCACATTGACTGTGTTAACCATTGGGGATAAATAAGATTGAAAAACAAAGGAAAACAGGGAATTGATTAGAAGAAGGCAGCTGGAGAAATGATGAGATGTGAATTAGCCTCAATGACAGTCAAGTATTTTACACGTGATAAAAGAAAACAGTGGGGATCTCAAAGTGGTAATTTCAAAGTGGAGAGATAAGAATATTGACACATGTCTACCAAAAGCTGACTCCATACAAGGATAAAATCAAAGGGAAAGAAATGGTAGAACAAGAAGAAAGGAAAGGAGAGAGACAGTTAACATCATAGCTGTAACAAGTTACAGCTGTAGTCTTCTGAGAAAAGCAACCATTTTCCACCTTCCCTGAACTGGAAAACTATTTCTCAGACATGGCCACCTTAAACTGGTTGTGGTAATTATTTGCTGCATGTAGCTCATAGAGTGACTTAATATTGGATATTGTTTGGGAAAATTTGTGTTTCAGAGTTCAGGTAAACGCAGGGAGTTTTGGGGACCAAGTGATAATTTCATGTGAAATTATGTGTGTATAGTCATCAGTTTACTTAATGCCATATTATATTGTAGTTCTTGTTATGTATGTTTTAGTTTTTCTTTTAAGTTAATAAATATTCTTTGAGTTGTTCACACAATGGCTGGACTATTTCCTCACTGGGTGATGCATCAACCCTCACATAATACCAGAAGATGTTAAAGGAACATCTGTCATTATGGGCTACTTTAATCTGCATTTAGATTGGGAGAATTAAAATAGACATTGTGTAATAGAGGTGGAATTTCTGGAGCACATATGGGATGGTTTTCTGGAGCAATACCTTGAGGAACTAATTGGGGAAAAGGCCATGTTGGATAGGGTGTTGTGCAATGAGACAAGGTTGGTTGGCAACCTAGTTGTGAGAGAATCCTTGGGGATGAATGACCATAATATAAAATTCTTTGTCAAGGTGGATAGTAATACAGTTGATTCTGAGACTAGGGCCCTGAATCTCAATAAAGGTAACTATGATGGTGTGAGACATGGATTGGGAAACTTTACTTAAAGGAAAGACAGTGGATAGGCAATGTTATGCATTTAAAGAATGAATGGGTGAACTGCAGTTGTTTATTCATGTTTGGAACAAGAGTGGTAAGGGAATTGTGGCCAAATCCTGGCTTACAAGTGAAAGTAGAGACATTATAAGATTCAAGGAAGAAGCATACAAATTAGCAAGAAAAAGCAATAGGCCTGAGGATTGGAAGCAGTTTAAAGTCCAGCAAAGGAGGATCAAGGGATTGATTAAGAACGGAGAAGTAGAATATGAAACTAATGTAGCAGAGAACATAAAAACTGACTGTAAAAGTTTCTATGGGTAGGCAAAGAGAAAAAGATTGACAAAAGTGAATGTAGACCCATTACAGTCAGAAATGTGAGAATTCATAACAGGGAATAAAGAAATGGCCACGGAATTAAATTAATACTTTGCTTTGGTTTTCAGAAAGGAAGACAGGAATAATGTAGCAGAAGTTCTGAGAGAAACAAGTTTTAGTGAGGAGCTAAAGGAAATCAGCATTAGTAGAGAAGTGGTTTTAGGGAAATTGATGGGATTGAAGGTGGATAAATCTCCACGGTCTGATAATCTTCATCCCAGAGTACTTAAGCAAGTAGCCCTGGAAATGTTAGATCTATTGTTGGTTATTTTTCAAAATTCTCTGGACTCTGGACTTCTTGCTACAGATTGAAGGGTAACTAATGTAAGCTTGCTATTCAGAAAGGGAGGTAGAGTGAAAATAGGGAACTGTAGACCAGTGAGTCTAACATCAGTACTGGGGAAGTTGCTGGAGGCCATCATCAAATATTTCATAACTTGGCATTTGGAAGGAAGTGGTATAATCAGATAAGTCAGCATGGATTTATAGAGGGGAAATCATACTTGATGAATTTATTGGAATTCTTTGAGGATGTAACTAGTTGACCGAGGAGAAACAATGGATGTGATTTATTTAGACTTTTGGAAGGTTTGCGACAAGGTCTTACATACCAGACTACTATATAAAGTTAACACACATGGGATTGCAGGTAATGTCTTGAGATGGATAGAAAGCTAGTTAGCAGATAGGAATCAAAGAGTTGGCATAAATGGGTCTGATTGGTGGTCAGTGACTAATGGGGCTGCACAGCGATCTCTGCTAGGACACCAACTATTCACATGTCTATTAATGATTTGGAAAAGGGAACTGAATGTATTATCTCCAAATTTGCAGATGCTATAAAATTAGGTAGGAGAGTGAGCTGTGAAAAGGATGCAGAGATGCTTTAGCATGATTTGGACAGGCCGAGTGTGTGGGCATCTGCATGGTAGATGCAGTATAATGTGGAGAAATGTGAGGTTATCCACTTTGGTAGCAATAATAAGAGAACAGATTATTACTTGAATGGGTGTAAATTGAGAGAGATGGTTGCATGAAAGAACCAGCGAAACTTTGGTTTCCTCATGCATCAGTTGCTGAAAGTAAGCATGTAGATACAGCAGGCAGTAAAGAATTGTTAGGTCCAAGAATTCACTGACACCTCATGGTACAAACCTACGAGTTTATTAGGAGTTTCTTTTTCCTGTTTACAGTCTCCTATTGTTTTTTCTATTGTTTTTCTTACAGTCATTATAATACAATATTTCAGAGAACACGCATTCACATTCATTGGTTAGTTAAGTACATTTGCAGAGGTGGCCGACACTAATTGGTTCTGACCTCTGGACATGCACTATACACAAGTTAGTGGTCTCTGCCAAAGTTAGCTGATCATGATTTGTGAATGAGCTGGTCTCAGCATGTTGTAACATGTAACATGTCCCAGCACAAGTAAAACCTGAGACCTTGGCAATATTTATCCGATGAGTAAATTTTAGAACAAATACCCTGTAGAAAATGTTATAACATTTAGCTTCCTGCAGAAGGCAAGAAGTATGTTGGCCTTCATAGCAAGAGGATTTGGGTATAGGGATAGGAATGCTTTGCTGTAATTGTATGGGGCATTGGTGAGGCACTATACAATTATAGCCCTGGAATATTGTATGCAGTTTTGGTGTCCCTATCTGAGGAAGGATGTTCTTGCTATAGAGGGAGTACAGCGAAAGTTTACCAGGCTGATTCCTGACAGGATAGATTCAGAAAGAATGTTCCCAATGGTGGAGAAGTCCAGAACCCCTTATTGTCAAATAAGGTTTACCCCTTATTTGACAATAAGGGGTAAACCTTTGAGAATTGAGGTGAGGGGAAATTTATTCACCTAGATGGTGGTGAATGTGTGGAATTTGCTACTACAGAATGTAGTTGAGTCCACAACGTTGTCTGATTTCAAGAAGAAATTAGATGTGCTCTTGAAGCTAAAGGGATCTGGGGGGAAGGGAGGATCAGGATGTTGAATTTGATGATCAGCCATGATCAAAATGAATGGCGGAACAGGACTGAATAGACTACTCCTGCTTCTAGTTTCTATGTTTTTATGTAAAACACATACATCATTATGAACCAATGTTCCCAGTTACCCTTCTGGGTTTTGGGGTATCCCCACAATTAACATCAGTGTGTTTGTTAACAACTGCCATCTACAGTTTAAAATTGCAGGATGGGGTTAAAAAAAGCAATGGGTAAGTCTCCTGCTCCTTCTGACTACTGCCTTTCCCACAGGAATGGAATGTGCTGGTGATGGCAATTAAAATTCCAGTCCTTGTTCCCTCCAATTTTCTTTTTCCCTCTCCTTCGGGAGAAAACCTTTATATATGTGTGACAGAATGTAAGTATTTCTTTTTGATGTAGCACATAATAAATATTGTACACTAAATTAGAATATGAATCCCTGGGAAGGAACTCGTGACTTCAGTTTCCATGTACAGATGACAGGTGAGGAAGAGAGGAGAAAATTGCTGGTGTGATTTTGATAAAATTACCTCAAGGAAGGACAGAATCTACATTGTATGCACTGCTTTGTAGAATTGATGAGCACGGAGATTGATTTCTTTGGCTTAAGACACTGCACATGTGCATGCGTTGATTGTTGCTCTATTATTATCTTTGCATGCTGTGGCATTCAGATTGATGTTCATTATTGCTTCATTATTGGTTTTCTAGGTGGTTGCTTTCAGATTAAGGACTGGCCCTGAACCGTGAAACTCTCTTACATTTATTTAAGTGGATTTAACTGGAGGAAGATTTTAAAGAGGCATTTTCTTGATTGGTACAGAAGGGAAGCGACTGAAATGGCCACATTATTTTAATTGCTGAGATGTTTCGCAATGAACTTCTTGCCCCAGGTTATGTGTTAACTTTGTAGTGTCTGGAATATAAAGGTGGGGAAAAGGGCTTGCCAAACATTTCACATTAATAATGTTAGGTACTGGCAGATGTATTTAGAGGTTTTCCCAAGGAAATTGAAAACAAACAAGCTACCTATGACTGCTCACATAATGAAATCCCTTGCTATTGCTCTTGTACCAATTTACATGTGGAAAATCTTACTGCTGATACTTTGTACATGCTGAATAATTTTGCTTGTCCAGAAAAACACACAAAAAGAAATCCCCAAACTGATTTTCTGGCATCAAGTTCTGAACTTTGAATGTTAACTGCATCAGCAATAAATAGCTAGTGTGAGTTGAAAGCTGACAAATGGATTCTTTGGTGTTCTTAAACTTTCTAAATGCTTATTATTATTATTTTAAGCTTTAGAATGATGTTGACCCAGTGAGCTGCATTTGCAGGTAATATTGGGAATACTCAACATTTGTACCTTGCATTCCAGTGGTGTGAGGGATATAAAAATAGACTTCTCCCAAAAAATGAGATAGAATCATACAGCACAGAAGAGGCCTTTTGGCCCTTTGAGTCTACACCGATGCATTAGAAACACCTGAACTCCAACCTAATCCCATCTGCCAGCACTTGGCCCATGGCCCTGAATGTTTTGAAGTGCTCATCCAGATACTTTTTAAAGATGTGAGGCAACCTGCTCTTCCAGGCAATCACTCTCCCAGGCAGAACATTCCAGACCATTACCATCCTCTGGATAAAAAAGCTTTTCCTCACCTCCCAGAATACTGAGAGAGGCAAGAGAGGAAATTGTTGTGGCCTTGAGAGAAATCTTTATGTCCTCACTGGCTACAGGGGAGGTCATGATGTGAAGATGCCGGCGTTGGATTGGGATAAACATAGTAAGAAGTCTCATAACACCAGGTTAAAGTCCAACCCTTAACCTGGTGTTGTGAGACTTCTTACCACAGAGGAGGTCCCAGATGACTGGAGAATAGCCAATGTTATTCCTTTGTTTAAGAAGGGTAGCAAGAATAATCCAGGTAATTACAGGCCGGTGAGCCTTACATCAGTAGTAGGGAAATATTTGGAGAGGATTCTTCGAGACAGGATTTATTCCCATTTGGAAATAAATGGATGTATTAGTGAGAGACAACATGGTTTTGTGAAGGGGATGTCGTGCCTCACGAACTTGATCGGGTTTTTTGAGGAAGTGATGAAGATGATTGATGAGGGTAGGGCAGTGGATATTGTCTACATGGACTTCAGTAAGGCCTTTTTCAAGGTCCCTCATGGCAGACTGGTGCAGAAGGTGAAGTTGCATGGGATCAGAGGTGAGCTGGCAAGGTGGATATAAAACTGGCTCTGTCAAAGAAGACAGAGGGTAGCAGTGGAAGGGTGCGTTTCTGAATGGAGAGCTGTGACAAGTGGTGTTCCTCAGGGATCAGTGCTGGACCTTTGCTGTTTGTAATGTATATAAATGATTTGGAGGAAAATGTAACTGGATTAATTAGTAGGTTTGTGGACAACACAAAGATTGGTGGATTTGCGGATAGCGATGAGGACCATCAGAGAATGCAGCAAGATATAGATTAATTGGAGAACTGGGTGGAGAGATGGCAGATGGAGTTTAATCGGACAAATGTGAGGAAATGCACTTTGAAAGGTCTAATACAGATAGGAAATATACAGTAAATGGCAGAACCCTTAGGAGTATTGATAGGAGAGGGATCTGGGTGTACAGATAGACAGGCCACTGAAAATGGCAATGCAGGTGGAGAAGGTAATCAAGAAGGCATACGGCATGCTTGCCTTCACATGGCATTCTTGCCTTTATCGGCCAGGATATTGAGTTTAAAAACTGGCGAGTCACGTTGACGCTATATAGAACCTAAGTTAGGCTACACTTGGAATATAGTGTTCAATTCTGGTCGGCACACTACCAGAAGGATGTGGAGGCTTTGGAGAAGGTACTGAAAAGATTTACGAGGATGTTGCCTGTTATGGAGGGCATTAGCTATGAGGAGAGATTGAAGAAACTTGGTTTGTTCTCACTGGAGGGACGGAGGTTGCGGGGCGACCTGATAGAAATCTACAAGATTATGAGAGGCATGGACAGAGTAGATAGTCAGAAGCTTTTTCCCAGGGTGGAAGAGTCAATTACTAGGGGGTATAGGTTTAAGATGTGAGGGGCAAGTTTTAAAAGAGATATGTGAGGCAGATTTTTTACACAGAGGGTGGTGGGTGCCTGGAACTCGGTGCCAGGGGAAGTAGTGGAAGCGGCTATGGTAGTGACTTTTAAGGGGTGTCTTGATAAGTACATGAATGAGATGGGAATAGAGGGATATGGTCCCTGGAAGCGTAGGGGGTTTTAGTTAAGTCAGGCAGCATGGTCTGCGCAGGCTTGGAGGGCTGCAGGGCCTGTTCCTGTGCTGTAATTTTCTTTTTTTTTGTCCTTTATCCTCCCTCTAAACCATCTGCCCTTCACCTTGAACCTATGTCCCCTCATGACTGACCCTTCAACTAAGGGGAACAACTGCCCCTTATCCATTCTGTCCATGTCTCTAATAATCTTGCACATCTCGATCAAGTCACCCTTCAGTTTTCTCTGTTCTAACAAAAACAACCCATGCCTATCCAATGTCTCTTCGTAACTTAAATGTTCTACCCCAGGCAACATCCTAGTGAAGCTCCTCTGCACTCTGTCCAGTGGAATTGCATCCATCCAATAATGTCGTGACCAGAACTGCACACAGTACTCTAGCTGTGGCCTCAGCAAAGTTCTATCCAATGGCAACATAACTTCCCTGTTTTTATAATCTATGCCTCAACTGATAAAAGCAAGTTTTCCATATGCCTTTTTCACCACCCTACTAATATGCCCTTCCACTTTCAGAGATCTATAGACAACCATGCCAAGGTCCCTTTGTTTCACAGAACTTCCTACTGTCCCACCATTCATTGAATACTTCCTTGTCAAGTTGCTCTTTCTAAAGTGTATCAGCTCACATTTTTCAGGATTAAATTCCATCTGCCATTTATCTGCCCTTTTGACCATTCTATCTATAACTTCTTGTAGCCCAAGATGCTCCACCTTACTGTTAACCACCAATCCAACCTTTGTATCATCCACAAATATATTAATTCTGTCCCCCATATAGTCACAAATGTCATTTTTATAAATGACAAGTAATAGAGGGCTCAACACAGAAACCTGTGGTACGCTTCCTGTCACTAAAGCAGTTTTCTGTCATCACCTTCTGCCTCCTATAACTGAACCAATTTTGAATCTACTTTTTCAAATTACCTCTTAAGCCAGATGAATTTATCTTCTCTACAGTCTCATATGTTGCACTTTGTCAGAGGCTTTGCTAAAATACACATAAACTGTATTGACTGCACTACCCTCATCTACACAACTTGTCACGTCCTCAAAAAATTCAATCAAATTTGTTTGGCATGACCTCCCTCTGACAAAGCCATGCTGACTACCCTTGATGAAGCTTTGCCTCTGCAATGGAGATAAATACTCTCCTTCAGAAATTTCTCTAATAGTTAAGAGGGATAACCAAAGAAACCTTGATTAACAAGGTGGATTTTAAGGAGGATCTGTTACATGAATGAATTCAGAAGAATCACTCTGCACTCAGGTCTGCTCCAAGTGTCGATCTATTGCCCCCTCACGAGAGCAGGGAGAAGTCAGAGAGCAAGCCCAAATGCAACTCCACTGAGGCAAAGAAAATCATCAACTTTTATACAGTTACTCAGCCCATCCAGGCTGGACACAATCCAATCCCATGTGCCAGTGATTACATACAATATCCATTGATCCAATGGAAGTGACTAATTGTCACTATGGGAGTGCCTGATTGATCCGTGTCTCATCCATGGTATCTTGGTGATGAATGGCTAATCCGTCATTCCTGGCCTTGGATCTCTCTGCTCAGCAGGTTTTTCTCTTCACATGTTCCTTTCCCTGATTTAAGCATAAACATTTGTCTGTGAATTGTGTTCTCCACACAGCATGATCTCTCCGCCTGTGTTCTAGCTTGAACATAAACATTTGCCTGAGGATTACACCCTCCCTTGCTTCCACTAGGTTGTGTTCCCTGTAGAAATGTTAATTGGGTGAATTGTGTTATCATGTTCTCACTAGATTATACCAATCGTAAGCATCAAATGTGTGAGCTATTTCTTCCTGTTCTCAGTAGATTTATGTGAATCTCTGTTTTCCTGCTCTTGTTATGCCATTCTCCTATTTCAATATCAAGCATTCATTACTAATTAGTGTGAGAGACCCCTTTTAACATTTGGCCAAGTAATTAGACCTATGGTGTTAAATATATCAGCTTGCATCCCTTCAAACAGTTTAATGTATCAGCCAGCATGTTTTGAGGTGTTAAATTGTCTAATATAGCAGCCAGCATGTTTTGAGGTGTTAAAATTGTTTAATACAGCAGCTAGTAACCCTCCATTGGATATATGTGTACCTACCCATCTATCTACATAGATATAATATGTATATAATATGTATTCTGAAGGATTGAACAGTTACACATTCAATATCTATATATTTGTACGCCTATGCACACTGACATTTAAACTAAGCCTATTTATACCTTGTAATATGCCACAGGTGCTTTCGGCATTTCTCCACTCTGAAAGATCCAAATTGTGGTGAAAAATGATCAATCAAAGAGATTTGGGGAGGAATTCCAATTCATGGGGCTTAAATGGTGTACAAAAGGCCCAAGTGAGGAGAACCATGTTTGAAGGGGTGAAGAATAGTAGTTAGAGATAAAGGCACTTGAGGTGTGAAGGAATGAAGTTAGTGTAGGTTAGTGAGGATAAAGAGTGATGGAATTGCAATGAGGATATTAAACTCCAGTCCACTTAGCTGGATTTTGGATGAGCTGAAATGATGGAGTGGAAGGCCAGACAGAAGCATATTAAAACAGTACGCTCTGCTATAAAGCTATAAAGGTGTACTTGAGATCTACAAAGCCACATTCAGAGGCCCTTCAGAAGAAGAATTTTGTATTTTGGAGCTCAGATTGGGTGAATTAAGATGGGGAGACTGCAAACTATCTGATTCAGCATCAAATTGTGATCAGGGAGGGAAATAATGGTACGTGCCTTGTTGCTGTGGCTTAAGGTGAGATCTTTGGTCTTCCCAGTGTTATGCTGTGGAGAATTATTTCAGGATAATAATGTATCCTGTAATACATTATTAGTATTACTAATGTATTATTATTACAAATACATTATAATATTGTATTACAATGTTATTATAATACAATAATTATAATTATTATAATATGTATAGAAACAGTGCAAAGATATAGGTGCTATTATTGTGCACATGGAAGATAAACTCATGGTTTTGAATGTTGTTACCAAAAAGCAGAATTTGGAGCAGGAGGCAGAGGGAATCAAGAATGGAGCTCACAGGAGGAGATTCCTGAAGTGATGGTAAGGGGATGAAAAGAATAAAGATTATGAAAATGATCTATGATTGGATGGATGTAAATGCAACTACATTAGGGCAATTTTACCCAGATGTTGGATAGACTTTGGGAAGGAATGGTGTGGATGACCATGCCAATGACGGCAGAGAGGCTGAAAAAGGCGAAGGACAATAATGCACTACTGCCATGACGGCAGACCGGTGGCACAGTGGTTAGCACTGCTGCCCCACAGCACCAGGGACCCAGGTTCGATTCCCAGCTTAGATCACTGTCTGTGTGGAGTTTGCACATTCTCCCCGTGTCTATGTGGGTTTCCTCTGGGTGCTCTGGTTTCCTCTCACCGTACAAAGATATGTGGATTAGGTGGATTGACCAGGCTAAGTTGCCCCTTAGTGTCAGGGGGACTAGGGTAAATGCACGGAGTTGTGTGGATAGAGCCTGAGTTGGATTGTGGTCAGTGCGGACACGATGGACCTAATGAATGGCCTCCTTCTGCACTGTATGGTTCTATGATTCTATGAAAGTAAGTTGTAACTTTTATAGGGATATTTAAAAGCTGGGATCGGGAGGAAGAGTGGTAACCTAATTGCATGATTTCAGTTGGAACATCCAGGGAGGAATGGAAACATCCTTCCTGGATCCAGGAGGCATTAATATTCTTAAGAGATTTGGTGAGGAAGAGGATGCTCCAGGTGAAGTACTTTGTAAGGATAGAGGTGATTGCTTTGAGACATTGCTGCCAATTTTGACAAGTTTATTTGGTAAACATTTCAATTGGAGATGAGTAACTGATTTGATTTGATTTTATTATTGTCACATGTTGTGGGACACATTGAAAAGTATTGTTCCTTGCACGCTATACAGACAAAGCATACCATTCATAAAGTACATAGGGGAGAAGGAAAGGAGAGGGTGAACAATGTGGTGTTACAGTCATAGTTAAAGTGTAGAGAAAGATGAACTTAATATATGGTAGATCCATTCGAAAGTCTGACGGCAGCAGACAGAAAGCTGTTTTTGAGTTGGTTGATATGTGATCTCAGACTTTTGTATTTTTTTTGATAGAAAAAGATGGAATAGAGTATGCCCAGGGTGCGTGGGTCCTTGGTAATGCTGGCTGCTTTTCTAAGGCAGTGGGAACTGTCGATGGAATCAATGGATAGGAGACTGGTTTGCGTGATGGACTGGGCTACATTCACATCCTTGTATAGTTTCTTGCAGTCTTGGTTAGAGCAGGAGCCATACCAAACTGTGATACATCTGGAAATGATCTTTCTGTGGTACATCTGTAAAAATTGGTGAAAGTCGTAATGGACATACTGAATTTCCTTAGCCTTCTGAGAAAGTAAGGTGATAATGGTCTTTCTAAACAATTGTTGCTGTCCAATTCATTCATGGGTGTGAACATCACTAATATAACCAGTACTTATTGTCCATCCTTATTCACTCTTGAGAAGGTCTTGGAAGGTCTTGGCTACCTTGAAGCGTCAAGTCCGTGTAGCGTTGATATGTCCAAAATGCAGTTAGGTAGGATGTTCCAAGTCCCAGTCATGATGAAAGAATGGTGATGTATTTCCAAATCAGGATGTGTATTACTTTGGGGGAAACTTGTAAAAGGTAGTATTGACGTGCATCTGCTACCGTTATCCTTCTGAATGGTTGAAATTGAGTTTGGAAGGTGCTGTTGAAGCAGGCTGGATAGGGAGCGTGTTGAATCAGTAGACTCTGGAGGCTATAGAGGTGTATTTGAGACTTACAAAGCCACATTCAGAGGCCTTTGAGAAGAAGAATTGTGCATTTTGAAGCTCAGATTGGCATTGAGTTGTTGCTGCACAACCAGTGGATGATACACACTGCAGCCATAAGATGAAGATACCTTCGCCATTGCTGGAGAGAATTACGGCTCTCAATGTGCAAGAAAATGAGAGTCTGCAGTACCATTTTGGTCACTGCACATGCTGTCCTGTTTGAACCCCCCATTTAAACCTTCTATTTAAAATTTGAATAAAATAAAGATAAAAAGTTAACCAATAAAAAAGACTACATAATAACTAAGGAATAAGCAAACACAAACTTGCAAAAAAAGCAGACAAATGTCAGCATGTGGAAACTTCAAATGCTTCCAATCAAACTGAGCTAATAACCCAGAATTAACTAGAGGGGGCACAGTGGTTGGCACTGCTGCCTCACAGCACCAAGGACCTGGGTTCGATTCCTGACTTGGGTTACTGTCTGTGCAGTTTGCACATTCTCCCCATGTCTGCGTGGGTTTCCTCCACCTGCTCCGGTTTCCTTCCACAGTCTGAAAGACGTGCTGGTTAGGTGCAGGACTGTGACAACGAGGAGAATTTCACAGTAACTTCATTGCAGTGTTAACATAAGCCTTACTTGTGACTAATAAACTTTTACATGCATATATCAACGAGAAAAAGGACAAATGCATGATTACTCTTAAAAACTGGGTGGCGTGGACAGGTTGGGCTGAAGGGCCTGTTTCTATGCTATAAACCTTTGACCCTATAACAAGCTTATCATACTTTTCTCACTAGATTAAAGCAACCAACTTATGCTGTCTTCCTTGTCTTTACTACAAGTACAGCATTTATGTGACTTGTCCAGTTAAACTTCTGATTAATGATCCCCAGAGTGTTGATGGTAGGGAATTTAGCATTGATTATCAAGAGGAGATGGTTAGTGTTAGTGTGAATGAGTTCAGAGGAATCAATCTATACTCGGGTCTGTTCCAATTGTCAGACAGTTTATTGAACTCTCACACCAGCAAGGAGAAGTCTCAGGGCAAGCCCAAATACAACTCCACTGAGAAGAAAATCATCAACTTTTATATGGTTACTTGACCCATCTCAGCTGGACACAAGGGCATAGCCTCAAAATAATGGAGAGCAGATTTAGGACTGAGTTGAAAAAGAACTTCTTCACCCATGTGAATGTGTGGAATTCCCTGCTCAGTGAAGCAGTTGAGGCTACCTCTTTGAATGTTTTTAAAACAAAGATAAATAGATTTTTGAACAGTAAAGGAGTTAAGTATTATGGTGAGTGGGTGGGTAAGTGGAGCTGAGTCCACAAAGAGATCAGCCATGATCTTATTGAATGGTGGAGCAGGCTCGAGGGGCCAGATGGCCTACTCCTGCTCCGAGTTCTTATATTCAATCCTAAGGGCTATTGATTACATGCATTATACCCTTGAAGTGGCTATTAGTCACTGTTGGGGTATCTGAGTGATTTGCACCTTGGTGATGAATAGCTAGTTCATCATTTACAGCCTTAGGTGGGATTAATGGGTATCTCTGTTAAGCAGGTCATTACTGTGTTCTTGTCTCTGGCTTTGTTATAAACGTCTAACAATGGCTTGTATCCTTTGATAGTAAACTCACTAGCTTTCGAGGTTACCCTCTTCGTCAAGTGAATGGAGAGTTAGATGGGAAAGATGGGTATAGAGGGATTTGGACCAAATGCGGGCATTTGGGACTACTCACTTGACGAAGAGGGTAACCTCGAAAACTAGTGAGTTTACTATCAAATAAATCGGTTGGACTTAAACCTGGTGTTGTCAGACTTTTTACTGTGTTTACCCCAGTCCAACACCGGCATATCCACATCTTGTATCCTTTGAGTCAGGATGGCCTTATCGCTCCACCTAGCCATGTGACAAAAATATTATTTGAGAATTATATCCATCTTGGATTTACTAAGTGGTGGTCCCAATTGGAATGCAAAGTGGGTGGCTTAGGGGTGAGCTTATAGCTGCCTATAAAATAATGAGGGGCATAGATAAAGTAGATAGTCAACATCTTTTCCCAAAGGTAGGGCAGTCTAAAGACTAGAGGGCATAGGTTTAAGGTAAGAGGGGAGAGATGCAAAAGGGTCCAGAGGAGCAATATTTTCACTCAGAGGGTGGTGTATGTCTGGAAGAAGCTGCCAGAGGCAGTAGTAGATTTACAATTTTGTCTTTTAAAAAACATTTAGACAGTTAGATGGGAAAGATGGCTATTGAGGGATTTGGACCAAATGCGGGCATTTGGGACTACTCAGTGGTTAAAAACTGGGTGGCGTGGACAGGTTGGGCTGAAGGGCCTGTTTCTATGCTATAAACCTTTGACCCTATAACAAGCTTATCATACTTTTCTCACTAGGTTGAAGCAACCAACTTATGCTGTCTTCCTTGTCTTTATCATGTTATGTCCTCCAGCTGGGGGACACGTGCTTTGTTGGGAAATTTTGGCATGACTCTAGTTTTGTTCTACCCTTGTAATTTGATATGTTCATCAGAGGCTCCTACTGATCAAGAAATCAGACACCAGTTTGATCTTTCAGCCACTCTCAATGGTATTGGATTTTTTAACACTGCAGCTTTCGTAAAACAGTTTAAAATGTTTATGTTGTTTGATATAGCAGCTAGTCACCCTGCAGTGTTTCACGCATACATTCTGGAAGATTTTATCATTATACATTCAATACACTTATGCATAAAACATCTAAACTTCCTCTACATGTACTTGCTTACTATACCACAGGTGCTTTGCCACTTTTCCACACGAACAGTTTGATTCTCTTTTTGGAAGTGGTGACTGTGTGGCACGAAGGTGGCATTGCCATTATATGTCATGGGAAGGTACTGTGTTGTATATGTATTTTAGGGAGGGGTGAAGAATTTGAATGTGTGCATGAGAATTTTCAATTAGAGGAGCTGGTTGCCCAGCAAGGGTGAACCGAGCACCCATGCAGGTCAGCGAGCACAGGGCTGAAAGGTGATTGGGACCCAGCACAAAGTAGGCGTAGCTAACCAGGTTTTCAATGAGCTCAAGCTTTTGTTAGGTGGGAGGACTACCAGAGAGCATGGGATAGTTGAGAGTGATGTGAACAAAAGCATGGATGAGTGTTTGAATTGAGGCAGGCAAAGATGGACAATAACTCAGATGTGAAGAGAATCTGGAGTTGCAAAGTCATCTCCAGATCAAGTAACACAAGCCAGGTTCAATCTGAGCAAATGACTGTTCTCTCACCAGCCTCCCTGGAATTAGTGAGGCCAAGGTGATGGCTTCAATCTTTTCAATGTTTATTTGGGGTAGTTGCTGCTCTTACTGGACTGAATGTCAGGAAGCAGGCTGACAACACAGTGGAGTTGATAATGAGATTGAGCTTGGTGTCATTGTCGTGCTAGTGGAACCTGACATTCTGTCTGTGGATGCTGTTGCTGAGGGGCAACATATAAATGAGAAGCAGGAGGCCAAGAATAGAGCATTGGTGGACTCCAGAGAATACCTAACCAGGTTAGTAAGAACTACTGTACAAACACTGTCATTCTATGAAACTGCAATTGAAGTGATAGCTTAAGGCATCTGTGCTATGAGCAGAAGATGAAAAATCTAGTATTATTTACTCTGGAGAAAAGAATACTCAGGGAATATATTATTCAGACATTCAAGATACTTAAGGGAATGAATCAACTGAACTTTGATAATATACTGGAGATTACTACTGGAACTAGAAATGTTCATTTTGTACTCAATAGCTCTATGAAGAAAACCCAGTTTTTATAAATTAATTCATAGGATGCGGCCATTAATGGCAAGGCTACCATTTATTACTCATCTTTAATTACTCTTGAGAAGATAGATGGTGGTGAGCTGCCTTCTTGAACCACTTCAGTCTTTGTGGTGTAGGTGCTTCCACAGTGCTATTAGATAGGGAGTTTCAGGATCTTTGATTCGATTTTTATTCTCACATGTATTAACATTCAGTGAAAAGTATTGTTTCTTGTGCACTATACAGATAAAGCATACCATTCATAGGGAAGGAAATGAAAGAGTGCAGAATGTAGTGTTACAGTTATAGCTAGGGTATAGAGAAAGATCAAATTAATGCAAGGTAAGTCCAATGAAAAGTCTGACAGCAGCAGGGAAGAAGCTGTTCTTCAGTTGCTTGGTACGTGATCTCAGACTTTTATATCTTTTTCCTGAAGGAAAAAGGAGGAAGAGAGAATGTCCAGGGTGCATGGAGTCCTTAATTATGCCGGCTGTTTTGCCGAGGCAGTGAGAAGTATAGGCAAAGTCAATGGATGGGAGGCTGGTTTCCGTGGTGGATTGGGCTACATTCATGACCTTTTGTAGTTCCTTGCAATCTTGAGCAGAGCAGGAGCCATACCAAGCTGTGATATAACCAGAAAGAATGCTTTCTATGATGCATCTGTAAAAGTTGGTGAGAGTCGTAGCTGACATGCTAAATTTCTTAAGTCTTCTGAGAAAGTAGAGGCATTGGTGGGTTTTCTTAACTATAGTGTTAGCATAGGGGAACCAAGACAGGTTGTTGGTAATCTGGACACCTAAAAACTTGAAGTTCTCGACCCTTTCTACTTCGTTCCTGTTGATGTAGACGGGGCATGTTCTCCTTTATGTTTTCTGAAGTCGATATCAATCTCCTCATTTTGTTGACATTAAGGGAGATATTTTTGTTGCTGCACCAGTTCAGCAGATTCTCTATCTCATCTGTTATTGTTTGAGATCTGACCCACTACAGTGGTGTTGTCAGGAAACTTGAAAATCGAATTGGAGGGGAATTTGGCCACGTAGTCATAGGTGTATAAGGAATAACATAGGAGGCTGAGAACATAGCCTTGTAAGGCACCAGTGTTGAGGATGATTGTGCAGGAGGTGTTGTTACCTATCCTTACTCATTGTGGTCTGTGAGTTAGGAAGTTCAGGATCCAGTCGTTGATGAAGGTGCCGAGACCCAGGCTACGGAATTTGGAGATGAGTTTCATGGGAATAGGAGTGTTGAAGGTTGAGTTGTAGTCAATAAATAGGTGTCTGACATAGGTGTCCTTGTTATCTTAACTCAGCAACAGCAATATATTTCCAAATAAACCATGTGACTTGGAGTGTACTTGCAGAAGACTGTGTTCCAGTTGTCCTTATCTTTCTAGGTGGTAGAGATTTTGGGTTTGGGAGGTGCTGTTAAAGGAGCCTCAGCATGTTGCTGCAGTGTATTTTGTAGGTGGTATAAACTTCAGGCATGGTGGAAGGAGAGAGTACTCAAGGTGGTGTATGAATGGGGTTCCAATCGCATGGACTGCTTAGTCCTGGAAGGTATTGAAATACTTAAGAGTTATTGGAGTCAAACTCACCCAGGAAACCGCAGATTTTTCCATCACACTCCTGATCGATATAGCGTACACGATGGGCAGGTTTTGGGGAGTCAGGAGGTGAGTTACTCATAGTAGAACATCCAATCTCTTAGAGCCAAATAATTTAATAGATGATCCAGTTCAGTTTCTGGTCATTAATAACTCCCATGATGTTGATGGTGAGGGATATAACGTTGGTAATTCCATTGAATGTCAAGTGGAGGTGGTTAAATTCTCTCTTGCTGGACATTGTCATTTCCTGATATTTTATGTGACATAAATGTTTCTTGCCACTTACCAGCCCAAGTCAGAAAGTTGCACAGGTTTTGCTGCATTTGGATATGGACTGCTCCATTATCTGGAAAATTGTGAATGGAACAGAACACTGTAATCATCAAAGATCTTCCCGATTTCTGATCTTATGATGGGGGAAAGATCATTTCTGAAGCAGCTGAAAATGGTTAGGCCTTGGACACTACCCTGAGAAATACCCGTATGATGTCTCGGGACTGAGATTATTGACTTCCAACAACGACAAGCACTTTATTTAGTGCTAGGTATGACTCCAGCCAGTGGAGAGGATTTCCTGATTCCCATTGACTGCAATTCTGCTAGGGCTCCTTTATGCCACACTCTGTTAAATGCTGCCTTGATGTCAAGGGCAGTTACTGTCATCTCTGAAATTCAGCTTTTTTGTCCATGTCAGGATGAAGGTGAGAGGTTTGGAGCTAAGTAGCCTGGTGGAAGCTTAAGTAGTCTGGTGGAAGCTAAAGTAAACATTGGTGAGTTGGTTGTTGCTGAGTGAAGGCCATTTCACACACTGCTGATGATCTCTCTCATCACTTTATTGATGATTGAGAGTAAACTGTCAGTAATTGGTGGGATAGTATTGTGTTTTTTTATGGGCCGAACATTCAAGTAAAATGTTTCACGTTCTTGATTAGATTCCAGTGTCATACCTGTATTGGAACAGCTTGGTTAGGAACACAGCTAGCTCTGGATTAAATGTCTTCAACGTTTAAGCTGAGCTGTTGTCAAGTCCCATTCCTCAGCCATTTCCACTGTGCTCAGCTGTTTCTTGTATCACATGGAGAGAATCAAATTACCAGATGACTGGCATCTGTGAAGGTGGGGAGCTCAGAATTCATTTGAGGTATATCATCCACTCAACACATCTGGCTGAAGTCAGTTACAATTGCATTAGCCTCCTGTTTTACATTGACATATTAGATTCTACCATCATTGAGAAAATGGATGTTCATGGAACCGCCTCCTTCCACCAGTTGTTTAATTGCCCACCACCATACACAGCTGTGTGGCAGGATTGTAGATCATCTTTGATCTGCTTGTTTGGTTGTGGGATCACTTAGCTCCGTCTGTCGCATGCTGCATCCATTGTTTGGCACGCATGTAGTCTTGTATTGTAGCTTCACCAGGTTTAGGTACTCCTGATGTTCCTCCTAGAATGCTCTCTGACATTCTTGATTGAACCACAATTGCTTTCTTGGTTTGATGGTATTGAAGTGAGAGATATGCTGGCGCATGAGATTACAGATTGTGGTGAAATGCTACTGCCGATAATCCAGAGCGCCTCGTGGAAGTCCAGTTTTGAGCAGCTCATCTGTACTGAATCAATTCCATTCAGCACACTGATAATGCTGCACAACCTGAGTGGAGGATATCCTCAAAGTGAAGATGTAACTTGTCTCCTTAAGGTTTGTGTGGCAGTCACTCCAAGCATTATGTTCATGAATAAATTTGACAAGTGGATTAGTGAAGGTGAGTTTAAGTAGATTTGTCCCCCTCATTTGTTTGTTTACCATCTATTTTGCCCAATGTGGAAGCTATGTCCTCAGTCCACTCGGTCAATGTTACTGCGTTATTCCTGGCAGTGAACATTCAAGGCACTCATCCAGAGTGCATTCTGTGCCTGTCTCCCCTTAATGCTTCTTCCATATTGGGTTCAACATAGAAGGGTACTGATTCAACAGCTGAGTGAGGGCGACAAGTGATAATCAGCAACAGAGTTTTTTGTCCTTGTTAGCGCGAGTGGGCGAAATGACCACTATGGACTCAGGGTGTAGTTCAATAGCGGCACAGCTTTATTTTCTTTTACGTCGATGGAGGTGCAGTCAGGACATACAATTGGACTGTCCTGAAAGCACACTAAAGACTCCCCCTCAACGGGCTACAGTTATACCTGAACTTCGGTGTAGTACGCGATTCAAATGCTAATCCTTTATTTAGAGTATTTGACTTCAGCCATCCTGTCTCGATGTTTTCGAGCATTGGAGCAATTGTTTTAAATGTGTGTTAATCGTTTTTGTCTGATTGGTTATTAATGGTCAAGAATCTCTGGAGTTTGAACCATAGGTGTGTCATTGATCTCAAAAGAGGTTTGAGGGGCCAGAGACGTTTCCTTAGCTATGCTAATTTTAGGTGTCTCCATGGGTTGTTTGACTGTTTTAGAAGTGCTGATTTTGATGTGGTGGAGATTTTAGTTCCTGTGGGTACCATCCTGTCCAGCTTCCCTTATGTGCTAGCCCTCATTTGCATTCTAAAAGCATGCTCTTGCCTACTGATCGGTATCTGTTACTTCATGATTTTTAGTGGAGAGGCTCTGAGTGTAACTTTAGTCTGCTTCCATTTTGTCTGCCCAATTTCATAAAATTTGTTGTCCGATAACAGTCCTGGTTTGACCTGATGGAGTCCAAAGTCAATATTAAGAACTTGCAGGACTACTATCTCATGATTGTGCACTGTGATTGTGCTGTGACTCTTGGTGTGTCTGCCCTGTCAGTAGATTACGAAATACCCAGACATGGTGATGGAGGAATTGGGGAAATGTGCTGAAAGATATTAATCTAAGGATGTGACTGTGTGAGCATGTTGCTTGTTGAATATTTGGGACAGCTGTCCCAATTTTCATGCAAGTTCCCAAACATTAATGAGGACGATTTTGCAGTGTCAACCTTGTGTTTGGTGTTGAAGTTGATTTGCGCGATGCATCTAGTATTATTGTTAGACTTTTTTGTGGTGTTTTCATATAATTGAATGGGGCATTAGTCTGTTGCAGTGGACAAGTAAGAGACAACTTTATTGTGGGTCTGGTCAGAACTGAGCCAGGTAAAGAAGGCAGATTTCTTCTTCAAAGGAAGTTAATGAACCAAAGAAGTTTTTATTAGTTATGCCAGTTTTATATTTACCATTACGAAACCATTTTTGTATTCCAGATTATGGCTGGGATTTGAATTTGGGATTATCTAAAAATATGGATTACTGGACCAGCAACATACATAACTTCCCACCATTCATAGTTTCCTAGTATTAAATTTTTCTGTGTTTTCATTATCCTGCAGCATTTCACACGATGCTTCTGTGAAGTTGTCGCATGTTTTAAGACTTAATGACGTCAGTGGGATTGGCTGTTCAAACCAAGCCGCAGCCCTTATGTTCACATGTTGCATCAAATTGTTAATTTGATCTGTTGTAACATTGTTAGCAGTGCCTTACCTAATTCCATTGAGGTGAAACAAAATGAAGCCTGTGTTCCTAGGAATGTATGATTGCCTTTCTTGCATGGGAGTTTTGTTGTTCTCAGATGTTTTCCCCTTGTCTTAAATAGGCACTTTTCAGCTGGTTGCTATTCCATGCTTATTTTCGAATTATACATAATAATGAACACTCCTGATTTTAATTGTTCCACCATTGGTTGTCATGCCTTCACTTGCCAAGACCCAGAGGTCTAGAAATTCATTACGTCCTTCCTCTTCTACAATTCTGTTAGATTCTGCCTTAAAAAATTAATTTCTTTCCATTAACTATGGCAACCATATGACCATTGGGATCATCCCGTTAGGTGTTATTTCCCATATCCACTTCACAACATGGTCAGGTATGTGGTGTTTCATAGTGGCTTTTGTTGGCCCACATATGTTTTGCCATGATATATCAGGTTTCCTGCAAAATTAGGTGGATCTGGATTATGTTGGACACCTAGTATTGCTTCCCTGTAACGGCAGATTCCACCAAGCTAAGTGGACACATTGAAATGTTTTCCAGTCTTCTGCCCAAGAGCAGCCTTATTGGAGTCTGTTGTTCAGTAGGTTCAACTGTCCCAGCCCCACTATGTACGTTAAAATGCTTAAATGGCTTAAAGCATGCATGCAATTGCTTTTTCATGTATGAGATAGACTTGGATGCATTAGAAACTGGGTTTCTGTCACAGGCTGTAGGATTAAGATGATCAAAACTACTGGCTGTTGTTTCTTGGCAAAAGGACTTTTTTGAGTTACTTGGAGTGAGAACTGCAGTCTTTCTGCAAAACTTCTTTTAACTCATTTTTGCACTGATGGTCATGTTATGAGTATTTTAATCAGAGAAAATGATCCAACTTCATGACTAAAAACTTTCTGGAAGAATTTATATTTTAAAAGACACTGTCCCTGAAAGGGTTGATGCAAGGAATTCTAATTGCTTTTCATGGACATGACACCTATTTACAAAATAAAGTAATTAAGCAGTTTCAAAGAAGCTGGAAACCTCTTGCCCCCTGTGGACTGCGTTCAAAGAGAATCACGTGGTAGTTTATAGCTCTGAAGAAAGCACACCTGGAAATTCTGTGTTTAAAAGTTGGTTTTGTTTTGCTTTGAGAAGGACCAGCTGCTTACGAAAAGAAGGCAGCAGACCTTTTGTAGCCCAGAGCCAGAAGTGAGTAGAAGCTGCTCTTAAATTGCTGTATGTGATGGGATTGAGTACATACAGGTATTCCTTGAGTCTGCTTGAAAAACAGTGCAAGAGTCATCAGTTGTTTCACAGATCAGCACTGAGAGACCAACCGAATTACCGAGACATCATTTCCGAAACTCCACACTTTTTCCTTGAATCATTGATTTTTAATCTTTAAATTCCACTGTCTTTATTTTATTTTTTTCTGGTGTGTGTGTGTGTGTGTGTGTGTGTGTGTGTGTGTGTGTGTGTGTGTGTGTGTGTGTGTGTGTGTGTGTGTGTGTAAGACTTTGAGTATTTTGATAGAGTAATTAGCATAATTAGTTACTTCATACGGTATGTGAATTAAGCTTTGCTTTTTTATTCAACTTGGACAGTTTTACAATAAAGTAATAAGTTTAATGTTCATTGAATGAAAGAAGCCTGTTAAATTCTCTTTAACTCTTGGGTAACAGCAGTGAAGGTAAATAATTCACCATTTTGATGGGTGAATCAAACTTTTAAACTAATCGTGTTTACCTGTGGAATAGTGGGAATCAAACTGCACACTCCTCCAGATACTGGTTGTAATAGTGAACAAAATGTTTTGTAAAATTCTACTAATTCCAATCCCAATATTAACTGTGTCACTTTAACAGATGTTGGTCAGGGTAACTCATTGTTAATGTTTATGAGTTCAGATTCCACACTCGCATCTGTTCCGTCAGTTTATTGAGCCCTCATAAGAACATAAGAAATAGGAGCAGGAGTAGGCCATCTAGCCCCTCGAGCTGCCCCACCATTCAGTAAGATCATGGCTGATCTGAAGTGGCTCAGTTCCACTTTCCAGCTTTTTCCCCATAACCCTTAATTCCCTTGTCTATCAGAAACCTATCTACCTGTGACTTAAATATATTTAGCGAGGTAGCCTCCACCACTTCAATGGGCAGAGAATTCCAGAGATTCACCACCCTTTGAGTGAAGAAGTTCCTCCTCAACTCTGTTCTAAACTGCTCCCCCCTTATCTTGAGGCTGTGCCCTCTAGTCCTGCTGTCCTTTCTGAGCGGGAAGAATCTCTCTCCCTCTACCCTATCCATCCCTTTCATTATCTTATACATCTCTATAAGATCCCCCCTCATCCTTCTAAACTCCAACGAGTACAGACCCAGTCTACTTAGTCTCTCTTCATAGTCTAACCCCCTCATCTCTGGTATCAGCCTAGTGAACCTCCTCTGCACTCCCTCCAAGGCCAAAATATCCTTGCGCAAGTGCGGCAACCAAAACTGCACACAGTACTCCAGCTGTGGCCTCACCAGTGCCCTGTACAGTTGCAGCAAGACCTCCCTGCTTTTATATTCTATCCCCCTTGCTATAAAGGCCAGCATCCCATTCGCCTTCATGATCACCTGCTGCACCTGCAGACTGGGTTTTTGTGACTCATGCACAAGGACCCCCAGGTCCCTCTGCACCGTAGCATGCTGCAGCTTTTCACCCTTTAAACAGTAATCCCTCCTACTATTGTTCCTGCCAAAGTGGATAACCTCACACTTGCTAACATTGTACTCCATCTGCCAGGTCCTCGCCCACTCGCTCAGCCTATCCAGATCCCTCTGCAGACTTTCTACACCCTCCGCACAATTTGCTTTTCCACTCATCTTTGTGTCATCAGCAAATTTCGTCACCCTACACTCAACCCCCTCCTCCAGATCACCTATATAAATGGTAAATAGCTGTGGCCCCAGCACCGATCCCTGCGGCACTCCACTAGTCACCAACCGCCAATCAGAATAGCACCAGAAGAAGAAGTCATAGAGAATCATGCCAGAAGAATAAGTCATACAGCAAGCCCAAATGCAATTCCACTGAGGAAAAGAAAATCAACAACTTTCATACAGTTATTCAACCCACCTCGGCCAGACACAATCCAATCCTAAAAGCTATTGATTACATACATTATCCCTTTGATCCAACTGAAGTGGCCATTAGTCACAGTGAGGGTGTCTGAATGATCAGCAGTTAGGCAACTCGGGGAAAAATAGCTCGTTCATCATTCATGGCCTTGGGTGGGATCAGTAGTTATTTTTGCTTAGCAGGTTGTTATCTCCTCCTGTCCCTGTCCCTAGCTTGATCATAAACATCTACCTATGATTGAATTCTTTGAGTCAGGATGGCCTTACCTCTCCACCTAGCCATGTAGAATTATATCTTCCTTGCATTTCCTACATGGTGTTCCCAACTGGAAGGCAAAGTGGTGAAACATATCATCCTGTTCTCACTAGATTAAAGCAACCAATTTATGCTATCTTCCCTGCACTTACCATCTTATGTCCTCCAGCTAGGACACACAGTGGTGATGGTTCATATCATAGGTGTATTGGCATTGAATGTACATAGCAACTTGCATTGTAGTTGAGTACATGATGCTGTAATGGCGTCATAAACATCAGCTGATGTATGGCCATATTTAATCAAAAGCATTGACCTATCTGGTGAAGTTGATTTTGGTTAAACATTACTGCTTACAATTCATATCTTTGAAACATCATTTAATGTGGTTGTCACTATTCTATTATATCTTTGTTGCAGAGTCTCTAAGGCAGAACTTCAAAGCCCACATTGATGGCTGCCACAGATGATATGTTTGTTCCTTTGGAGTGTTTGCTTCCTACAGGTATTTTTACTTTCTCTCCAAAACAGAACATCTGTATGTTGGGCTGTTTGTCACTTATTTGATGCTTGTACTTGGCATATCAGGTGCATCTTTCAAGACACAATGGGCTTTACCCTGGAGATAAGAATGTGGACATCCATGTTCTTGTTATCCACTTTGGTAGAAATAATAGTAGGAGGGATTATTATTTAAAAGGCGAAAAGCTGCAGCATGCTATGGTGCAAAGGGACCTGGGGGTCCTTGTGCACGAATCACAAAAAACCCAGTCTGCAGGTGCAGCAGGTGATCATGAAGGCGAATGGGATGCTGGCCTTTATAGCGAGGGGGATAGAATATAAAAGCAGGGAGGTCTTGCTGCAACTATACAGGGCACTGGTGAGGCCGCAGCTGGAGTACTGTGTGCAGTTTTGGTTGCCGCACTTGCGCAAGGATATTTTGGCCTTGGAGGGAGTGCAGAGGAGGTTCACTAGGCTGATACTAGAGATGAGGGGGTTAGACTATGAAGAGAGACTAAGTAGACTGGGTCTGTACTCGTTGGAGTTTAGAAGGATGAGGGGGGATCTTATAGAGATGTATAAGATAATGAAAGGGATGGATAGGGTAGAGGTAGAGAGATTCTTCCCGCTCAGAAAGGACAGCAGGACTAGAGGGCACAGCCTCAAGATAAGGGGGGGGTGCAGTTTAGATCGGAGTTGAGGAGGAACTTCTTCACTCAAAGGGTGTTGAGTCTCTGGAATTCATTGCCCATTGAAGTGGTGGAGGCTACCTCGCTAAATATATTTAAGTCACAGGTAGATAGGTTTCTGATAGACAAGGGAATTAAGGGTTATGGGGAGAAAGCGGGAAAGTGGAACTGATCCACTTCAGATCAGCCATGATCTTATTGAATGGCGGGGCAGGCTCGAAGGGCTGGATGGCCTACTCCTGCTCCTATTTCTTATGTTCTTATAAAAGTCTGAAGTGGTCATCAGTGATGAAGCTTATGCCTCAAATGAGAAGTAGTTGAGACCACCTTAACTTGAATGAAAAAAATCTTGTTATCAAAGTAATCATTGTTCTTTACAGCTCTCTGTAACAGCAACTCAGCTGATTTTTTTTAATAATTAATTTATGGGATATGATGAGCACTTTTTTGAACTACTGTGGTCCATTTTGTCTGAGTACTCCCACAGTTCTGTTCAGGATGGAGATCCAGTATTTTGAGTCATAGAATCATACAGGTTTGCAGCATGGAAACAGGCCCTTCGGCCCAACTTGTCCAGGCCACCCTTTTTTTAAAAACCCCGAAGACAATCCCAATTACCTGCATTTGGCCCATATCCCTGTATAGTCATCATTCCCATGTAACTATCTAAATTTTTGTAAAAAGACAAAATTGTACCCAGTCTACTTCTACCTCTGGCAGCTTATACCAGACACTCACCACTCTCTGTGTGAACAAATTGCCCCTCTGGACACTTGTGTATCTCTCCCCTCTCACCTTAAACCTATGTCCTCTAGTTTTAGACTCCCTACCTGTGGGAAAAGATATTAACTATCGAGCTAATCTATGCCCCTCGTTATTTTAAAGACCACGATAAGATCACCCCGCAGTTTCCTACACTCATAAGAACATAACAACATAAGAAATAGGAGCAGGAGTAGGCCATCTAGCCCCTCGAGCCTGCCCCGCCATTCAATAAGATCACGGCTGATCTGTCGTGGCTCAGTTCCACATTCCCGCCCTCTCCCCATAACCCTTAATCCCCTCACTTATCAAAAACCCATCAACCCGCATCTTAAAAATATTTAGCGGAGAATTCCAGAGATTCACCACCCTTTGAGTGAAGAAGTTCCTCCTCAACTCCTTTCTAAACCGCCCCCCCCTTTATCTTGAGGCTATGCCCCCTAGTCCTACTGTCCTTTCTGAGCGGGAGGAGTCTCTCCACCTCTATCCTATCCATCCCATTCATCATCTTATATGTCTTAATGAGATCTCCCCTCATTCTTCTAAACTCCAACGAGTACAAGCCTAGTTTATTCAGCCTCTCCTCATAGCTCAACCCCCTCAACTCCGGTATCAGCCTAGTAAACCTCCTCTGCACTCCCTCCAAGGCCAAAATATCCTTGCGTAAGTACGGCGACCAAAACTGCACACAGTACTCCAGCTGCGGCCTTACCAATGCCCTATACAGCTGCAGCAAGACCTCCCTACTTTTATATTCAATCCCCCGCACTATGAAGGCCAGCATCCCATTTGCCTTCCTGACCACCTGCTGCACCTGCAAGCTGGGTTTTTGCGACTCATGCACAAGGACCCCGAGGTCCCTCTGCACCGTCGCATGCTGCAGTTTTTCACCACGTAAGTAATAGTCCTTCCTACCATTATTCCTACCAAAGTGGACCACCTCCTCGCACTTGCCAACATTAAATTCCATTTGCCAGTTCCTGGCCCATTCGCCCAGCCTATCTAGATCCTTCTGCACACTCTCCACACCCTCCGCGCAATTTGCCGTTCCACCAATCTTGGTGTCATCAGCAAATTTCGACACCATACACTCGGTTCCCTCCTCCAGATCATCTATATAAATGGTAAATAGCTGAGGCCCCAGCACCGACCCCTGGGGCACTCCACTAGTCACCAACCGCCAATCCGAATAGCATCCATTAAACCCCACTCTCTGCCTCCTATTTGACAACCAATCCTCTATCCACGCTAACACCCTACCCCCAACTCCATGCCCCCTTACCTTCTGCAATAACCTCTTGTGAGGTACCTTGTCAAACGCCTTCTGAAAATCAAGAAAGACCACATCCACCGGCTCTCCTCTATCCACCGCCCTAGACACATCCTCATAGAACTCCAATAAATTTGTCAGACACGACTTCCCCTTAACGAAACCATGCTGCGTCTGCTCTATCAAGCAATTCCCCTCAAGATGCCTCGCTATTTCCTCCTTGATGACGGATTCTAACATTTTACCTACAACAGACGTTAAACTAACCGGCCTATAATTCCCCGCCTTTTGCCTGGCACCCTTCTTAAACAACAGCGTAACATTAGCCGTTTTCCAATCTTCCGGCACTTCCCTGGAATCCAGCGACATTTGGAAAATAACCACCAACGCATCCACTATCACCTCCGCCATTTCTTTCAGAACCCTCGGATGCATTCCATCCGGTCATGGGGACTTGTCCACAATCAGTCCCTCCAGTCTGTCGAGCACCGCCTCTCTAGTAACAATAATGTCACTGAGACCCTCCAGTCCTACCACCTTTCCATCGCTAACACCTGACAAATTATTCACGTCTTCCTCCGTATCCAGAGAAAAAAGTCCCAGTCTATCCAGCCTCTCTTTTTAACTCAATCCATCAAGTTCTGGTAGCATCCTAGTAAATCTTTTCTGCATTCTTTCTAGTTTAATAATATCTTTTCTATAATAAAGTGACTAGAATTGCACAGCGTTGCAAGTGTGGCCTTACCAATGCCTTATACAACTTCAGCAAGACATTCCAACTCCGATATTCAATGTTCTGACCGATGAAACCAAGTGTGCCAAATGCTTTCTTCACCACTTTGTCCTCCTATGACTCCACGTTTAAGGAGCCATGAACATGTACCCCTAAATCTCTTTGTTCTGTAACTCTCCCCAGTGCCCTACCATTAACTGAGTAAGTCCTGCCCTGGTTCAATCTACCAAAATGCATCACCTCGCATTTATCTAAATTAAACTCCATCTGCCATTCGTCAGCCTACTGTCCCAATTGATCAAGATCTGTTGCAATCCGAGATAACTTCTTTCTTCACTGTCCGCTAAGCCACCAATCTTGGTGTCATCTGCAAACTTACTAACCATGCCTCTTATATTCTCATCCAAATCATTAATATAAATGACAAATAACAGTGGACCCTGCACTGATCCTGAGGCACACCGCTGGTCACAGGCCTTTAGTTTGAAAAATAATTCTCTACAACCACCCTCTGGCTTCTGTCTAGAACCAATTTCTGTACCAACTTAGACACCTCACCCTGGATCCTGTGAGAATTAACCTTATGCAATAACCTACCATGCGGTACCTTGTCAAAGGCCTTGCTAAAGTCCATGTAGACAGCATCAACTGCTTTGCCCTGATCTACCTTCTTGGTTACCCCTTCAAAAAATTCAAATTTGTGAGACATGATTTTCCACTCACAAAGCCATGCTGACTGTCCCTAATCAGTCCTTGTGTCTCTAAATGCCTGTAGATCCTGTCTCTCAAAATACCTTCCAACAATTTATCCACCACAGATGTGAGGCTCACTGGCCTGTAGTTCCCAGGCTTCTCCCTGCAGCCCTTTTTAAACAAAGGTACAACACTTGGCACTCTCCAATCTTCAAGCACCTCGCCCGTGACTATCGATGATTCAAATATCTCGGCCAGGGGACTTGCAATTTTCTCCCTAGCCTCCCACTATATCCTGGGATACACTTCATCAGGTCTGGAGATTTATCTACCTTTTTGCGCTTTAAGACTTACAGCACCTCCTTCTCTGTAATATGTACACTCCTCAAGACATCACTATTTATTTCCCCAAGTTCCTTAACATCCATGCTTTTCTCAACAGTAAATACTGATGAGAAATATTGATTTAGAATCCCACCCATCTCTTGTGGATCCACACATAGATGACCTTGTTGATCTTTAAAGAACCTACTCTCTCCCTTGTCACCCTTTTGTCCTTTATGTATTTGTAGAAGCTGTTTGGATTCTCCTTTGCCTTATCTGTCAAAACAATCTCGTGTTCCCTTTATGCCCTCCTGATTTCTCTCTGAAGTCTACTTCTACACCCCCTATACTCTTCAAGGGATTCACTTGATCCCAGCTGTCTATGCATGTCATTTGCCTCTTTCTTCTTCTTGTCTGGGACCTCAATATTCCAAGTCACCCCGGGTTCCCTACTTCTGCCAGCCTTGCCCTTCACTCTAAGAGGAATGTGTTTACCCTGAACCCTGGTTATCAGACTTCTGAAAGCGTGCCACTTACCAGATGTCCCTTTGCCTTCCCACAGACTCCCCCAATTAACGTTTGAACGTCCTGCCTGATACCATCAAAATTGGCCTTGCCCCAATTTAGAATTTTAACTTTTGGGCCAGACCTATTATTCTCCATAGCTATCTTAAAACCAGTAGAATTATGATCACTGGTCCCAAAGTGATCCCTCAGTAACACTTCTGTCAGTGATGTTGACGGATAGCTATACAGTTCCAAGATACCATGTGACTTGGAAGGAGTGATGTTCCCATTTGAACTATATGAATTAAATATAGCGTCCCAAGTTACATATTCTACTCAGGTTAAAACACAAGAATATGTGGATATAGTGAGGAGTAAAAAGCACAACTTTGGTCCATTATTTCAATATAATCATCATTCAATATCCAGTAAGTAGAACCGACAAGGTGGTCGTCTCTGGGCTACTGCCTGAACTGAGTGCAGATGGGCGTAGGGTTGACAGGATAAAGGAAGTGAATGGGTGGCTCAGGGATTGGTGTGGGAGGAATGGGTTCGAATTTATGGGGCATTGGCACCAGTATTGGGGTAGGTGGGACTTGTTCGGGCGGGATGGGGTTGGTCTGAATCGTGCTGGGACCAGAGTGTTGGCGAATCGAGTAAAGAGGACTGTAGACAGGGCTTTAAACTAATTAGGGGGGGGGAGGGTGCGAGGGTAGGTGACGCTACGAGGTCTAAAGTTAAGGATAGGGTACAGGTAAGGGAAGAGGCCGAGGATGTCCCAATTGGTGGCGTTACGGCAAATAGGGTCCAGGTGAAGGCTGGGATGAAAGCGCTTTATCTGAATGCACGAAGCATTCGGAATAAAGTGGATGAGCTGGTGGCGCAGATCGACACAAATGGATACGATCTGGTGGCCATTACAGAGACGTGGCTGCAAGGTGACAGGGACTGGGAGATGAATGTACAGGGCTATCAAGTGTTTAGGAAGGATAGGCAGGAGGAAAGAGGGGGTGGCGTAGCTCTGCTGATTAAGGATAGTATCAAGGTGGTAGCAAGGGATGATATCGGAGCCAAAGAGCAGAACGTGGAATCGTTGTGGGTGGAGATTAGGAACAGCAAAGGGAGGAAGACGCTGGTGGGTGTCGTCTATAGGCCCCCGAATAATGATCTGGAGGTGGGGCGGGCTGTTAACACGCAAATAAGTGCGGCGTGCAGGAATGGGACGGCAGTAGTTATGGGAGATTTCAATCTGCATATTGATTGGTCGACCCATGTTGGACGAGGTGGGCTCGAGGAGGAGTTCTTGGAATGCTGCCGGGATAATTTCCTTGAACAGTGTGTGTTGGAGCCGACGAGGGAGCGAGCTATCTTGGATCTGGTGCTATGTAATGAGGCGGGTAGAATTAGGGACCTTGCAGTGAAGGATCCTCTTGGAGAGAGTGATCATTGTATGGTGGAGTTTCTGGTGCAGATGGAGGAGGAGAAAGTGGGTTCCCGGACACGCGTCCTTTGTTTGAATAGAGGGGAGTATGGTAGGATGAGAGAAGAATTGGCAAATGTGGACTGGGGGAGTGCGTTGGAAGGTAGGTCTGCTGAGGAGCAGTGGAGGATCTTTAAGGAGATCTTTCTTGGTGCTCAGCAGAAATTTATTCCGATGGTTAAAAAGGACAGTAGGAAGAGAGGTAATAAGCCGTGGATAACGAAGGAGGTGAAGGAAAGTGTTAAATTAAAAGCGGAGGAATTTAGAGTAGCTAAGAGCAGTGGGCGAGAAGAGGATTGGGAAAGGTTTAAATGTCAACAAAGATTGACAAAGAAGTTGATAAAGGAGGGTAGGAGAAGCTATGAGGCTGGGCTAGCACTTAATATAAAAAAGGATAGCAAGAGTTTTTATAAATATATAAAAAGGAAGAGGCTGGCTAGGGTGAACGTTGGTCCTTTAGAGGATGAGAAAGGGGAGCTAGTGGTAGGGGATGGGGATATGGCTAAGGTCTTGAATAACTTTTTTGTTTCTGTCTTCACGGAGGAGGACGTGAATAATTTGCCGGGTGTTAGAGATGGAAAGGTGGTAGGAATGGAGGGTCTTAATGACATTACTGTTACTAGAGAGGTGGTGCTCGACAGACTGGAGGGGCTGATTGTGGACAAGTCCCCAGGACCGGATGGAATGCATCCGAGGGTTCTGAAAGAAATGGCGGAGGTTATAGTGAATGCCTTGTTGGTTATTTTCCAGACGTCGCTGGATTCCGGGGAAGTGCCGGAAGATTGGAAAACGGCTAATGTTACGCCGTTGTTTAAGAAGGGTGCCAGGCAAAAGGCGGGGAATTATAGGCCGGTTAGTTTAACGTCTGTGGTAGGTAAAATGTTAGAATCCGTCATTAAGGAGGAAATTGCGAGGCATCTTGAAGGGAATTGCTTGATAGGGCGGACGCAACACGGTTTCATTAAAGGGAAGTCGTGTCTGACAAATTTACTGGAGTTCTATGAGGATGTGTCTAGGGCAGTGGATAGAGGAGAGCCGGTGGATGTGGTCTTTCTGGATTTTCAGAAGGCGTTTGACAAGGTACCTCACAAGAGGTTATTGCAGAAGGTCAGGGGACATGGAGTTGGGGGTAGGGTGTTAGCGTGGATAGAGGATTGGTTGTCAAATAGGAGGCAGAGAGTGGGGGTCAATGGGTGCTATTCGGATTGGCGGTTGGTGACTAGTGGGGTGCCCCAGGGGTCGGTGCTGGGGCCTCAGCTATTTACCATTTATATAGATGATCTGGAGGAGGGAACCGAGTGCAGGGTGTCGAAATTTGCTGATGACACCAAGATTGGGGGAAAGGCAAATTGTGCGGAGGGTGTGGAGAGTCTGCAGAAGGATCTAGATAGGCTGGGCGAATGGGCCAGGAAATGGCAAATGGAATTTAATGTTGGCAAGTGTGAGGTGGTCCACTTTGGTAGGAATAATGGTAGGAAGGACTATTACTTACGTGGCGAAAAACTGCAGCAGGCGACGGTGCAGAGGGACCTCGGGGTCCTTGTGCATGAGTCGCAAAAACCCAGCTTGCAGGTGCAGCAGGTGGTCAGGAAGGCGAATGGGATGCTGGCCTTCATAGCGAGGGGGATTGAATATAAAAGTAGGGAGGTCTTGCTGCAGCTGTATAGGGCATTGGTGAGGCCGCAGCTGGAGTACTGTGTGCAGTTTTGGGCGCCGCACCTGCGCAAGGATATTTTGGCTCTGGAGGGAGTGCAGAGGAGGTTTACTAGGCTGATACCGGAGTTGAGGGGATTGAGCTATGAGGAGAGGCTGAATAAACTAGGCTTGTACTCGTTAGAGTTTAGAAGAATGAGGGGAGATCTCATTGAGACGTATAAGATGATGAATGGGATGGATAAGATAGAGGTGGAGAGACTCTTCCCGCTCAAAAAAGACAGTAGGACTAGGGGGCACAGCCTCAAGATAAAGGGGAGGCGGTTTAGAACGGAGTTGAGGAGGAACTTCTTCACTCAAAGGGTGGTGAATCTCTGGAATTCTCTGCCCGTTGAAGTGGTGGAGGCTGCCTCGCTAAATATTTTTAAGAAGCGGGTTGATGGGTTCTTGATAAGAGAGGGTATTAAGGGTTATGGGGAGAGGGCGGGAAAGTGGAACTGAGCCACAACAGATCAGCCATGATCTTATTGAATGGCGGGGCAGGCTCGAAGGGCTAGATGGCCTACTCCTGCTCCTATTTCTTATGTTCTTATGTAGTTCCTTCCTATTTTACACTAATGTAAAGGCAAAATACTGTGGAAGCTGGACTCTGAAACAAAAACAGAAAATGCTGGAGAAACTCAGCAGGCATGACAGCACCTGTGGGACGAGAATGGAAGCAACATTTTGAATCAGGATGACTCTTCGTCAGAGCTTGCCTTCTGACGAAGGGTTAGCCTGACTCGAAACGTTGGCTCTATTTTCTCTCCACAGATGATATACCTGCTGATTTTCTCCAGTACTTTCTGTTTTTCCTTCCTGTTTTACTTTCCTTTCTATTGTTGATTTTTTTTTTGCTAGCAAGACCTGACAAAGATGTGTCCTGTAATGGACACCATGTAGCTATAATACATTAGGTATGAAAGTATTTGTGAAAGCACTTTGTTGTTCATTCTGTTTCTGCATGTATCTAATTATAACACATATGCTAGAATTGATTAGTGAAGAGCATTTTCACTTAGATTTTAACTTTGTACAGTACTGAAAGATTGGAGCAAACATTTGAAATGGTTGAGTCAGAACTTAGCTTAACATTTCATTACTTTTTCAATCATGCCTAATTAGCCAGCCTGAGTTGGGCCCTACTGAATCACCAGAATTCTGGCTGAAGGAATTGGTGAAGTTCAGTGATTAAGTTCTGGATCATATGTTCTGAAAAATATATCTCAAGTGTATGAAACAGCATTCTGACTGAGTCTATCGAATGTTGTGCAAATGTACAACAACTGCGATTTATTCATTTTGATCAAAAGCAAGTAAACAACCTGTTCCTACGTGTGATGTTAGTGTACCTTCAAGAAAGGTTTTTTTTTAGTCATGCTCCCTGCAGCTCTCACAGCTTTAGTGTTAACTTACACTGCATCGCCTCAGCTGATGTCTCTTGTTCCCGGCTTGACTGGAACTGTCCCTTTAATTGCTACTTCAGTAGCTTAAATAGGGGTTGTGTACATTTACTCTGGGATTGGTTTTATGGCCCTGAATTGTTCGGAGGAAATTCATGGGTTCTGGCCAGGTTTTTTTTTTCCTTCCTAGGGAGTTCAAGGTTTTTTCTGTTTGGCTAGCAGCAGTGTTTTAGTTTAGAAGGGAATGGACATCAGACTGAAAACAATATATATCTCTCTCCCTGATTTTGGGAAATCCTGCTATTTAGTTGATAGCCTTCCTGGAGTAGAAAACCTGCTTGACTAGAGTCCCTGGTCTGGGAAGCTGTTCTGACTTCTAGTTGGTCTGAGTCTATCCAGAGAAGTGCCGATTTCATCCAAAGGTCTCAAGGAAAACATCATGTGATCATTAGTTTTTACTGTGTTAAACCTGTGAAAAGGGTATTTTGTCTATGGGATTGGTTTGATTAGAACACATTAGATATGTTTGTTGAGGATTATACATTATAGTGGTTGTTCTGTTTCTTAATTGTAATTGATAAAAGTTCTTACTAATTTTTCTTATTATACTATATTCTTAAATAAATTTTGTTTGATAAAAGCTTCCTAGTGGTCATTTGAATCATACCTGAAGTGAAACATATAATGCTTATCCGAGCCAAATTCAATGGCAAAACTTATGATCCGGATCAACTCCATATATTATTTTGGACTTTCTGACCTAAACCATAGCATAGGTATAAATTCAATAAGAAACTATGTTACACAGAGAGTATTGGAATGTGGAATTTGCTGCCACCATGGAGTAGGTGGGGTGACTAGTGTAGATGTATTTAAGGAGAAGCTAGTTAAGTATTTGAGGGAGCAAGGTTTGGAAGGGCATGCTAAAAGAGTTAAATGAAGTAGGATGAGAAGAGAATCATAAGTACCAACATTGCACCCAGTTGGATGAAATGGCCTGTCTGTCAGCTGCACGTTCAGTGTAATTTTATGTATGCATGTACTTTGGCCACTGAAGAAATTGGCTATATGGAAATGCAGAGCAGTGCCTTTTGTCTCATTGCTTATTTCAGATCAAGAGCTTGTTGTGTGAGAAATTGTGATAGCACAAGCTAGTATCAGATTATGTCAGGAGAGAGTGCCCATTTCTCTTTGGATGAAGCCATATTTTAAAACTTTGTTTAATCTGGAAACATTAATTTGACAAGATGCAGGTGCCATGAAATCCTTTGTGCATGTCTTTATGAGAAGTCAATTTAATTGGAAATTTTTTGTGTGGGTGTGACTGCTATGCCAGCTTTTGTGCTCAGAATTGTGCAAATTATTTGAATGTTTTCTGAAAGTACAGCAGCTGGATACTTAGTGTAATTGATTGTTTTCTGCTCGCATTCACATCTTAATGTGTCAGACATTGAAGTGAAAAATTTTCCTGAAGAGATAAGTTTGACGTAGTTAGTGAACAATACAATGCAACATTTTTACCTTTTTACATTCCAGCTATACATGTACCTCTTTGTTTGAGACAATCAATTTGTGAAATGACCAGAACTTATCATTTTAGGCAGGGATTTTAATATTTATTAAGCATGATCTAATTTAATGAAGACAGTCTGAAATACCTTGTATTCGAGATTAGCTGCTACTCCTGATGTGTTAAAATGTCTTCAATTTTGCATTGAGCTCTGTATTTTGAAATCATTATTGTTTGAATTCTAAACATTGATTTTAGAAAATATTGGCAAATTTTAGTTTGTTTCATGTGTCGAGTTTGTGTATATCCGTGGATCAGTGGGTCGCACTCTCCCCAAATACTTGAGCACAAAATGGAGGAGGCAAGGCAATAGGCAATAAAAGTTACAATTTTAAAGGGGTACAGACACAGAGAGACATAGGCTTGAATTTTGCTCACATGGTGCACGTGTGATTGGCTGGCCCAGAAGCAGCTGCGATTTCTGCTTCTGGCCATTATTACAACTGACCCGTGATTTCACATTGGCTGACTAACTAAGGGCCAGTCATTGGGCTTAGTGCTGCTGAGAGGCCCAGAAGCTTGTCAAGCACTGGGTCCAATGGGGAAATGTGTATGAAGGGGGCAGTGCCCTTGCACCAAGATGGAAGCTAATCTGCGGCAGCCTACCTGAAGGAGTGTTTATCATATCTGCCTCCACCTCCTGACCCTGTCCCCACCTGCTCACCAGATCTATCTGTAGAGCTCTCCCCGAAGGCATGTAGAGATGTCTTGGTATCCTCATCCTCAAGTGGGCCTTCCTTGTCAATGCCAGATTGAGCAGAGCAGACCATGACAATAAGGGATGCTCACTCTGAAAGGTATTGCAATGGCTTAGGCAGTGAACCTCATCTTCAGTAGCCTTGTCGTCCCCTCAATCACTGCCCTTATGGAAGTATGGCACTGATTGTACCTCTCTTCCGCCTCTGGCCTGGGATGCCAAAATGGCCATCTTTTCAATGGATACCCTTTGACACTCCACAGCCAACCATCCAGCTGAGCTGGAGCCAAGAACAGCCTTGGCATCTGGAAGTGTCGTAAAACATATGCATTGTGAGAGGTGCTTGGATATCTTACACATACTTGAAGAATCTGGGTCCTGTGTTGTATACTGTTTGCATGTTCATGGAGTGGTAACTTTTCCGAATCCTTAAGGCACCCAGCTGATCCGCGGAGGCTTGATGGCCACATATCACTTTGGATTCAAGGAACCCAGTAATAGCTGAAAAGTCTCTGGCTCTCTCAGCTTGACTGGCTTGGTCCATCTGGTAATGAAAGAATATATGTGCAGACCCATCTGAACAGAGCATCAGTTACGAGTTTCATGTAGCTATGAACACTCCACACAATCCCCCATAGATCCCTGGATTGATCCGCATACATAAATATTTAGGGCTACTTGACCTTCAGAGCATTGGCATTGACTGCCCACCTACACAGGTAAAGGTGATCTCCAGCCCAATCGTGTGACATAATGATGTCACAATGTCCCTAGGTGGGCAGACTCTCTTCAGCACTAACTATTGGACATGTAGAGGGGGCTAGTTTTGCTGCCTGTACATTCTGGCAACAGGATAGTGGTGTCTTCTGTGGTGCTGTCCTTATTGCTCTCCCTGCTGGCCCTGCCATGTTGTCTGCAGATGACTGGCCTTCTTTCCCTCTCTCCCTCCTCAGCAGAGGTACCCCCAGTGGAATATACACTCCCCAGCATTTGAAATGCAGATGGCACCACCTGTGCCCAGGAGGTTGAACTGAGCAGAGAAAAAATAAACATAGTCCTCCAAACAAAATTAAGAAAGCGAATATTTCAGAAGAAAACAGAGGAAGCTGTCTGAGATTTCAAGAAAAGCAACAGCAAACTTTCACTTGAACTCCGAACAACTCTCATAGCCAATGGTCCAGATTGCCTTTATTCCACACTTGGGTAAGAAAAATGTAAAAACAGATTGGCCGTCTGTTTGTGTTGCCCATGCGCTGATTTAAAAATCACACAGGGAATGTAAAACTTCAGTCAGTTGTCCTTTTAATTGCCTTAACTGGCTGATTAATTGTCAGTGGGTATGTTACTAACTCCCACATGGGCCTGCCAATGGAATTATTACCCATGATTATGTTGGGATACATACCCAACATCTTTTTGTGTGATTTCACATTCTTCTGGTTGGTCATGTGCCCCTAAAATAATGCACAAAATTTTCGGGTTATATGTTCATACAACATAGGAGCAGAAGTAAGCCATCTGGTTGGCACAATTGCACAGTGGTTAGCACTGCTGCATCTCGGTGCCAGGGACCCGGGTTTAATTCCGACTTCCGGTGACTATTTGGAGTTTGAACGTTCTACTGTATCTGCATGGGTTTCCCCTGGTGCTCCGGTTTTCTCCTGCAGTCCAATGATGTGCAGGGGTTAGGTTGATTCGGCTATGGTCCTTAATGTCAGGGGGATTAGGAGAGTAAATAAGTGGGGTTAGGGGGATTGAACAGCACCTGGGTGGGATTATTGTCGATGCAGGCTCAATAGGCCAAATGCCCTCCCTCTGCACTCTAGATTCTATGATTCTATGGTCCCTTGAGCCTGCTCCACCTTTCAATAAAATTGTGACTGATCTGTTTATTTCTAATTCCTCATTCCCATTTTCCCCCGATAGCTTAGATTCTTGTTAGGTAAGAGAATTAATTTGCTCCCACCTTAAAGATATTCAATGATCCTGCCTTCTGAGACAGAGAATTCCAAAGTTATACGACCCTCGGAGAAAAAAATATTCTCTCCATCTTCATCCTAAAAGGGCAACATCTAATTTTAGAAAAGTGTCACCTAGTTCTGGACTCACTTGCAAGAAGAAGCATCCTTTCCACATTCACCTTATCAAGACCGTTCAGGATTTTACAAATTGCCCCTCACTTTTCTAAATCCAGTGGAATCAAGCCCACTCTATCTAAGCATTACACATATCAAACCACCTCTGAAGCACCTCCAATGCATTTAAATCTTTCTTTGAATAAGGAGACCAAAACTGTGCGTAGTATTTGAGTTGTGGTCTCACTAATGCTTTGTATAACTGAACATAACATTCTTACTTTTGTGTTCAATTCCTCTCATAATAAAGGATAGCATTCCATTAGTCTTAATTATTTGCTGTACCTGTATATTAAGATTTTGTGACCCATGTACCAGAGCACCGAGACCCCGCTGCATCTCTGAATTCTACAGCCGTTCTCAGTTTAACTAATACTCTGCCTTTTTATTCTTCCTGCCAAAGTGAACAACTTCACATTTTCCTGCATTATACTCCATCTGCCAGTTTTTTGCTACATCACTCAGCCTATTTATATCTGTCTACAGCTTCCAAATTTCCTCTTCACAACATGCTTTCCTACCTAGCTTTGTGTTATCTGCAAATTTAGTTACTATTTAGCCTTCATTCTCTTCATCTAAGTCATTGATATAAATTGTGACAGGTTGAAGCTCCCGTTAAATGTAGCGGAGCAAGTGGTTAATGAGGCATGCAAAATCCTCAGCTTTATAAATAGAGGCATAGAATACAAAAACAAGAAGGTTATGGTGAACATTGGTTTGACTTCCACTGGAATATTGCATCTAATTCTGGGCTCCGCACTTTATGAAAAATGTGAAGACGTTAGAGAGTGGGCAGAAAAGATCTGTAAGAATGACTCAAGGGGTGAGGTGCTTCAGTCACGAGGATTGATTGGAGAAGTTGGAAATGTTGTCCTTGGGGAAGAGAAGGTTGAGGATTTGAGGAAAGGTGTTCGCATGAGAATGATCAGAGAGAAGCTGTTCCTATTTGTGCAAGCGGTAAGAAATGTGCCATGTCACTATTCTGAAGGACAGCAAAGATGTCACTGCTGGTATCCTTCAGTCAACATCACAAAAAAACAATTAAATGGTCATTTACGTTGTTGTATGTGGGCCCTTCCTGTGCACAAATTGGCTGCTGCATTTCCAAGGGTACAACAATAGCAACACTTCAAAAGAAAAGTTGTTCACTGAGATAAAGTGTTTTGGGACAAGTTCAGGCCATGAAAGTTGCTACATAAATACAATTCTTCCTTTATTTTCATGTGGATGTATTTGAACTGAGCCCAATAAGTCTGAACCGACGCAGTTCAAATGATTTTGGATTCAGAAACTTTCGAGAGGTATTCTATGCTTCATTTGCATTTAAAAGAGTGAGAAGGGATCTCATCGAAACTTATAAAATTCTAACAGGATTAAACAGGGCTGGGGAAGTCCAGAATGAGGGATCATAGTTTGAGGATAAGAGGTAAACATTTTAGGACTGAGGTGAGGAGAAAATTCTTCACCTAGAGAGCGGTGAATCTGTGGAATTCACCAGAACAGAAAATAGTTGAGGCCAAAACATTGTGTGACTTCAAAAATAAATTATATATAGCTCTTGGGGCTAAAGAGATCATGGGATATGGAACGAAGGTGGAATCAGGATATTGAATTTGATGATCAGCCATGATGAATATGAATGGTCAAGCAGGCTCAAAGGACAGAATAGCCTACTGCTGCTTCTTGTTTCTAGGTGATGTTGTTCTTAGATCTCTGGACGAGGAATGCATTCAAGACTGATGTCCGGTTGAATAAGTTGATGTTAGCAGTGGTGGGAGGCAAGTATCTTGCCCGATACAGGAGTGAGATTCCCATTCCAGGTCACAAACGAATCATCTTTGCTGGCATGGCATATGGGAGTTGAGTGTAGAGCATGCTTGGATTAGTAGGTTTTCTTTTGTGCATTATAACACACACATTGAAATTTACCTTGAGAAATATGGTAAAATTTGGGAAAGATAACAGGACTGTTGATGTCTATATTACTATACTCTGTTACAGCCATTAGAAACAAATGTAATAAGAAGAAATTGTGGTGTTTCAAGAAGGCAGTTTATCACCAGTTTCTCAAAGGCAATTAAGGTTAGACAGTAAATGCTGGTTTTGCCAATGACCAAGACCTGTGAAAGAACAAAAGAAAAGAAAATGCTAAGTAACATTTAAAGAACAAGAAAAATATATCTGATCATTCAAAAATATTAGTGTGCCAAAACTGCCTATTGTAACTTCTACTGGACTTCTCTTTGTGCATATTCCTGATTTTGATCAAGCTGTTTAACAAAAGCAGCAAACTGTTAGAAATACTTCTTTTACAGGAAAAGGGCAAATTAATCTATACTCCTGGTGACTGCTGTCAGAACATTGACATGGTCCTGGAATTACAAATCGCATCATTTCATGCTGTATCTTTAAATTATTCTGAAGTATCTTTTTTAATTGGAATACTTCCATCAACAAGAGCAGAAAGAGTCATTGCATCAAACCTTTAAGACCTGTTGTATTCTATATCGTACACTGGCGCTAAGCCAGTAACAGGGTACACAGAGTTTAAACTGTGACTTTCTCAGTCACTTTGGTGTGAATATAATAGTTAGCGGTTTAAAATATTTTCTACTTTTTATCTGGACTGAGCAACTTTCTATGAGCTTCCTTTAAATAATAGAGCATCTTAAAAATGTAAGAAGTTAAATTCTTGGTTGTCATACAATTCATGGAAAGCACATCAGTACACACATCATGCGGTCTCTGATTAAATGTCATATGCTACCTAGTGCATAAATAGTCTTGTCTTGTTACTCTGAATTGATGCCTGAGAAATTGTAGTTTTAATGATAAATCTGTCAAAATACTGGTAACAGTGGCTAACCTCATCCTGGCTTTAGTGCATTGCGTGCATTTAAAATACCAACAGAATTGCTCCAATCAAGTATGACTAGTATATTTTTCTGTGAAGCCTTGTATGAATAAAGTATGCCTGGACTATGGAAATTAGTATTGAATGGTAAACATTTGTGAGAACTGTATTTGAATAATTTCTTGGAACATGTGATGTTCCAGAAGCAACAGTACATTTCACTATATAGGTAGACCAAACCATAAGAAAGCTTATTAAATGTTATTAAATTTTATTATCTGTTAAAAACTTTTTATAGAGATGCAACACTTGTTGACAATCTTCAAATTTTAAGCAATGTATCATGTTACACAAAACTTAATTAAGTTAGCTAGTTTTATAATTAGTCCATCATAAACTAACATAATAAATGATGTATTAGAAGGTGATGCTTAAGATTTGTAGAAATACAGTGGTTAAAACTGCTTAAATGCATCAGAACGTTTAAACGGAATTAAATCCTAATTAGAATGAGACTTCCTGAGCACAACAGTTATTTGCTTTTAGTGGTTAGTGTTTATTGCAGAAGCCCTTTTTTGATTATAAAAGTAGGTTCCCTGCACATTTGCAGCATGACGGAGAGAATTGTTGGGAAGTGATAATTAAATACTTTAATTTAGTGTTTTGCAGTGTAGATTTGGTTCTTTTGTAGACATATTGAATTATATCCATCTTGCAAATTCCTGCGTAGCTCATCTAACAATACTGCAGCAAAAGTAAAGACAATTTCATGACACTCAAATTTGTACAAAGTACTGGTGGGTGGCAATTGCATCTGATGAAATTCCACACAGGAGACCTTTCAGAGAGGATTGGTGGCAAATTAGTGAGCAAATCATTTTGGCAATTGGCATAAGGAAGTGATAACTGCTATCAGGGCCCAGTGTTAATCGAGTACCATCGGGAGAAATTGCCAACGTGTGAGATGAGGTGATGTAAAACAATGCACATTAGAATCAGCAAAATATACACCTGATGGAAGGGTATTGATTAACAAAGTTTGTCTAATTATTTATCATGATTAGAATCTCATATTGATTAAGACTGAAGCTGCATTGGATACATTGACTTCAAAGCAACTTGATGCCAATAGAGAGGGTTCAAAGAAGAACAGGAAAGATGTTTACAGGTCTTGGGAAATCTTAGCTCAGAGGTGAAACTCAAAAGAGTTGAGCTGAATTTCATTGGTGTAAAGATTAAAGGTAATTCAAATATTTCATGTCTTTGAGGCATATAGTCATTTGTGCTTTTTAATTGTAATGTGAAGGTGGAAGTTAGAAATTCTGTGTCGATGCTTACTTTCTCATGAGTGGGTGCTATTATGCTGTTGCTGTCAAAATAAGATGCTGTGACATAATTGTTGAGGTGGAAATAGGTTGGGGTTATAGATCACGTACTAGCTGACTCAAGAACAGCTGCTTCCCTACAGCATCAGACTTTTGAATGAACCTACCATATATTAAGTCATTAAGTTGACCTTTCTCTACACTCTAGCTATGACTGTAACACTATATTCTGCACACTCTCCTTTCCTTCTCCCCTATGTACTCTATTAACAGTATGTTTTGTCTATATACCGTGCAAGAAACACTGCATCCAAATACATGCGACAATAATAAATCAAATCAAATCACATATGAACATACTAGGCTACTTGGTCTCTTGAGCCTACGCCAATATTCAATAAGATTATGGCTGGTCTGATTCTAACCTCAACCCCACATTCCCAACTACCCCGATAATCTTTCACCCCCTTAATTATCAATAATCTATCTACCTCTTCCTGAAAAATATTGAGCGACTCTACTTCCACCACCTTTTGAGGAAGAAAGTTCCAAAGACGCAGTCGAGAGAAAAAAAACTTTTCATCTCAGAGCTAAGTGGCCAACCTCTTAATTTTAAACAGCGGCCTGGATTCTTCCACAAATGATCAGGGACTGTTCCTTATTTGAGGAGTCACAAAAGATGCTGAACATCCCCACTTCTGATCTTATGATGAAAGAAAAGTCATTGATGAAGCAGCTGAAGGTAGTTGGTCCTAGCATACTACCTGAGAACTTGTACAATAATGTCCTGGATCAGATTTGATTTGATTTATTATTGTCACGTATTAGCATACAATGAAAAGTACTGTTTCTTGTGCACTATACAGACAAAGCATACCCTTCATAGAAAAAGAAACTAAAGAGTGCAGAATGTAGTGTACAGTCATAGTTAGGGAGTAGAGAAAGACCAACTTAATGCAAGGTAGGACAATTCAAAAATATGGCAGCAGGGAAGAAGCTGTTCTTGAGTCAGTTAGTACATTTTTTTCCTAACAGAAGAAGATGGAAGAGAGAATGTCTGGTGTGTGTGGAGTCCTTAATTATGCTGGTTTCTTTTCCACAGCAGTGGGAAGTGTAAATAGCATCAATGGATGAGAAGCTGGTTCGTGTGATGGATTAGGCTACATTCATGACTTTTTGTAGTTTCTTGCGGTCTTGGTCAGAGCAGGAGCCATACCAAGCTGTGATACAACCAGAAAGACTGTTTTCTATGGCGCATCTGTAAAAGGATCTGCAATGATTGATCTCCAACCACCACAACCATCTCCTTTTGTTCTAGGCGTGGCTCCAACAAGTGGAAAGTTTTCCCCCGATTCCCATTAAAATAAGTTTTGATAGAGCTATTTGACCCCCACACTTAGAACCATAGAACCATAGAAAATTTACAGCTCAGAAACAGGCCTTTTGGCCCTTCTCGTCTGAGCCAAACCATTTTTTGCCTAGTCCCACTGACCTGCACTTGGACCATATCCCTCCACACCCCTCTCATCCATGTACCTGTCCAAGTTTTTCTTAAATGTTAAAAGTGACCCCGCATTTACCAACTTATCTGGCAGCTCATTCCACAGTCCCACCACTCTCTGCGTGAAGAATCCGCCCCTAATATTCCCTTTAAACTTTTCTCCTTTCACCCTTAACCCATGCCCTCTGGTTTTTTTCTCCCCTAGCCTCAGTGGAAAAAGCCTACTTGCGTTCACTCTATCTATACTCATCAAAATCTTATACACCTCTATCAAATGTCCCCTCATTCTTCTACGCTCCAGGGAATAAAGTCCTAACCTATTCAATCTTTCTCTGTAACTCAGCTTCTCAAGTCCTGGCAACATCCTTGTGAACCTTCTCTGCACTCTTTCAACCTTATTTACATCCTTCCTGTAACTAGGTGATCAAAACGGTACACAATACCCTAAATTCGGCCTCACCAATGCCTTATACAACCTTACTATAACACTCCAACTTTTATACTCGATACTCTGACTTATAAAGGCCAATGTACCAAAAGCACTCTTTATGACCCTATCCACCTGTGACGTCACCTTTAGGGAATTCTGTACCTGTATTCCCAGATCCCTCTGTTCTTCTGCACTCTTCAGAGTCCTACCATTTACCCTGTACGTTCTACTTTGGTTTGTCCTTCCAAAGTGCAATATCTCACATTTGTCTGCGTTAAATTCCATTTGCCATTTTTCAGCCCATTTTTCTCGTTGTTCCAAATCCCTCTGCAAGCTTTGAAAACCTTCCTCACTGTCTACTACACCTCCAATCTTTGTATCATCAGCAAATTTGCTGATCCAATTTACCACATTATCATGCAGATCATTAACATAGATGACAAACAACAATGGACCCAACACCAATCCCTGCGGCACACCACTTGTCACAGGCCTCCACTCAGAGAAGCAATCCTCCACAACCACTCTCTTTCTTCTTCCACTGAGCCAGTGTCTAATCCAATTTACTACCTCCCCATGTATACCTAGTGAGTGAACTTTCCTAACTAACCTCCCATGAGGGACCTTATCAAAGGCCTTGCTAAAATCCTGGTAGACAACATCCACCGCCTTTCCTTCATCCACTTTCCTGGTAACCTCCTCGAAAAACTCTAATTAGATTGGTCAGACATGACCTACCACGCACAAAGCCACGTTGACTCTCCCTAATAAGTCCCTGTCTATCCAAATATTTGTAGATCCTATCGCTTATCACATTTTCCAATAACTTGCCCACCACCGACGTCAAACTTACCGGTCTATAATTTATCGGATTTCTTTTGGAACCTTTTCTAAACAACGGAACAACATGAGCCACCCTCCAATCATCTGGCACCTCCCCCCGTGCATACTGACATTTTAAATATGTCTGCCAGGGCCCCTGCAAGTTCACTATTAGCCTCCCTCCAAGGTCCATGGGAATATCCTGTCCGGTCCTGGGGATTGATGCGCTCTGATTTGCCTCAAGACAGCCAGCACCACCTCCTCTTTAATCTGTAAAGGTTCCATGACCTCCCTATCTGTTTACCCTATTTCCGTAGATTCCATGCCCATTTCCTCAGTAAATACGGATGCAAAAATACTATTTAGTATCTCCCCCATCTCTTTTGGTTCCATACACAGTCTACCACTCTGGTCTTCAAGAGGACCAATTTTATCTCTCACTATCCTTTTGCTCCTAACATACCTATAGTAGCTCTTTGGATTTTCCTTCACTCTATCTGCCAAAGCAACCTCATGTCTTCTTTTAGCTCTCCTGATTTCCCTCTTAAGTATCTTCTTGCACTTTTTATACTCCTTGAGCATCTGATCTGTTCCTTGCTGCTTGTACATTTCATAAAACTCTCTCTTCCTCTTAACCAATGTTACAATCTCCCTCAAGAACCAAGGTTCCTTATTCCTATTTACTTTGCCTTTAATCCTGACAGAAACATACAAACTCTGCACTCTCAAAATTTCTCCTTTGAAGGCCTCCCACTTCCCATTTACATCTTTATCAGAGAACAGCCTGTGCCAATCCATACTTCCCAGATCCCTTCTCATTTCATCAAATTTGGCCTTTTTCCATTTCAGAACTTCAACCCGAGAACTTGATCAAATTGATCAAATGTTGCCTTGATGTGAAGAGCAATCACTCTCAGCTCACTCTAGAGTTCAGCTCTTTTGTCCATATTTGAACCAAGACTGTAGTGAGGTCAGGACCTGAGTGAAGGTGGAACCCAAACAGAGCATCAGTGAGCAGGTTATTGCTAAGAAGGTGCTTTTTGATAGCATTGTTGAAGCATCCTTCCATCACTTTACTGATGATTGATTGAAAAGTGGCCAGATTGGAACTGTGCTCTTTATTGCGTACAAAAGATACCTGGGCAATTTTCCACATTGCCAGGTAGATACCAGTGTTGTAGCACCACTGGAACAGTTTGACAAGAGTATGGCAAGTTCCGGAGCACAAGTCTTCAGTACTATAGCAGACACATGTCAGAGCTCATAGCTTTTGCACTACCAGTTTCTGATGTCATGTGGGGTGAATAGAATTGGTTGGAGACTGGCAAGTGTTGCTGGAGTACTCTGGAGGAGGCTGAAATAGATCATCAGCTCTGCACTTCTGGCTGAGATTTTTGCAAATGCTTCAGCCTTATCTTTTGCGTTGAATTGCTGGGCTTCCCCCATCATTGAGGATGGGGATATTTGTGGAGTATCTTCCTCCAGTTGAGTTGTTTAATTGTACACTATCACACATGGCTGGGTGTGGCAGGACTACAGAGCTTAAATGTGATCCAGTGGTTGAGGAATCACTTCGTTCTGTCTCTGATTTCCTGCTTGTGCTATTTGGCATGCAACTAGATCTGTATTGTGGCTTCATCAGGTTGACAAATTATTTTTAGATGCCAACTGTTGCTCCTTGCATGCCCTGCTGCAGTCTTCATTGAACCAGGCTTGATCCCCCAGCTTGGCAGTAATGGTAGAGTGGGGGATATAGTGAAGTTACAGATTGTGCACAATTCTGCAGCTGCTGATGGCCCTCAGTGCCTCATGGATGACCAGTCTTGGGAACTGCTAGATCTGCCCGAAATCTGTCCGATTGACCACATGATGGATCTTATGTTTTTTAATGTTTATGTTTATTGATTAATATCACAAGTAGACTTATATTAACACTGCAATGAAGTTATTGTGAAAATCCCCTAGTTGCCACACTCCAGATCTGTTCGGGTACAATGAGGGAGAATTTAGCGTGGTAAATTAGCGTGAATTTAGCATGAATTTAGCGTCCAGGTGAAGGCTGGGATGAAGGCACTTTATCTGAATGTGCGAAGCATTCGGAATAAAGTGGATGAGCTGGTGGCGCAGATCGGCACAAATGGATATGATCTGGTGGCCATTACAGAGACGTGGCTGCAAGGTGACAGGGACTGGGAGCTGAATGTCCAGGGGTATCAAGTGTTTAGAAAGGATAAGTGGGAGGGAAAAGGGGGGGGGCGTAGCTCTGCTGATTAAGGATAGCATCAGGGTGGTAGCAAGGGATGATATTGGAACCAAAGAGCAGAAAGTGGAATCGTTGTGGGTAGAGATTAGGAACAGCAAAGGGAGGAAGACACTGGTGGGTGTCGTCTATAGGCCCCCAAATAATGATCTGGAGGTGGGGCGGGCTGTTAACGTGCAAATAAGTGCGGCATGCAGGAATGGGACGGCCGTAGTTATGGGGGATTTCAATCTGCATATTGATTGGTCGACCCATGTTGGACGCGGTGGGCTCGAGGAGGAGTTCTTGGAATGCTGCCGGGATATTTTCCTTGAACAGTGTGTGTTGGAGCCGACGAGGGAGCGAGCTATCTTGGATCTGGTGCTATGTAATGAGGCGGGTAGAATCAGGGACCTTGCGGTGAAGGAATGGAAAATGGAATTTCATGTTGGCAAGTGCGAGGTGGTCCACTTTGGTAGGAATAATGGTAGGAAGGATTATTACTGACGTGGAGAAAAGCTGCAGCAGGCGACGGTGCAGAGGGACCTCGGGGTCCTTGTGCATGAGTCGCAAAAACCCAGCTTGCAGGTGCAGCAGGTGGTCAGAAAGGCGAATGGGATGCTCGCCTTCATAGCGAAGGGGATTGAATATAAAAGTAGGGAGGTCTTGCTGCGGCTATATAGGGCATTGGTGAGGCCGCAGCTGGAGTACTGTGTGCAGTTTTGGGCGCTGTACTTACGCAAGGATATTTTGGCCTTGGAGGGAGTGCAGAGGAGGTTTACTAGGCTGATGCCGGAGTTGAGGGGGTTGAGCTATGAGGAGAGGCTGAATAAACTAGGCTTGTACTCGTTAGAGTTTAGAAGAATGAGGGGAGATCTCATTGAGATGTATAAGATGATGAATGGGATGGATAGGATAGAGGTGGAAAGACTCTTCCCGCTCAGAAAGGACAGTAGGACTAGGGGGCACAGCCTCAAGATAAAGGGGGGTGCGGTTTAGAACGGAGTTGAGGAGGAACTTCTTCACTCAAAGGGTGGTGAATCTCTGGAATTCTCTGCCCGTTGAAGTGGTGGAGGCTAACTCGCTAAATATTTTTAAGACGCGGGTTGATGGGTTTCTGATAAGAGAGGGGATTAAGGGTTATGGGGAGAGGGCGGGAATGTGGAACTGAGCCACGACAGATCAGCCATGATCTTATTGAATGGCGGGGCAGGCTCGAAGGGCCAGATGGCCTACTCCTGCTCCTATTTCTTATGTTCTTATGTTCAATGCACCAGCATGTCTTTCGGACTGTGGAAGGAAACTCGAGCACCTGGAGGAAACCCACAAAGACATGGAGAGAACATGCAGACTGCACACAGACTGTCGCCTAAGGCAGGAATCGAACCTGGGTCCCTGGTGCTGTGAGGCAGCAGTGCTAAACACTGTGCTGCCGTGGAAGGTATCCTCAACGTAAAGACATTCCATAAGGACTATGTGCTGGTCACTGATTAACAGAGGCATCTGTGATAGGCAAGTTGGTGAGGCTGAGATCAAGCATGTTTTACCATCTTGTTGGCTCCATCACCACCCACCACAGACCCAGGACTAGCAACGATGTCATTCAGGATTTGGCCAACTCGGTCTGTAATGGCGCTGCCACTTCACTCAGAGTGATAGACATTGAAGTCCCCTACTCAAGAATGCATTCTGAATCCTTGCCATTCTCATTGCTTCCTCCAAGTGGTGTTCAACATGGAGGCGTACTGATTCATCAGTTAAGACACGATGGTACATGGTAATAAGCACAAAGTTTTCTTGCCCATGTTGGCAAGATGCTGTGGGACTTCATTGGTTTGTAGTCGATATTATGGACTCCCAGAGCAACTCCCCCTTGACTGTATTTCACTGTGTCACCATCTCTGCTGGGTCTGTCCTGTCGGTGAGAATAGATATGGTGGTGTGTGGGACATTTTATGTGAGGTATGATTCCATAAGTATCGCTATGTCAGGCTGTTGCTTGACAAGTCTGTAAGGTCTGTAGTCTCTTAATTTTGGCACTAACTTTCAGAATGTTAGTAAGGATGTTAGTAATGTTAGTTATTGTCGAAGGGAGATTTAGGTTTAGAGGGAATAATATCATTGATTTATGTGTCTGTATAACAATTTATATCCGTAGGCACCTGTATAGCAATTTACATCAGTAGGGATAAATAGTATATAATAAATATGTATGAATTTATTGTTATACGATCACAGAAGGCATGCATGTAAGCTCCACTATGTTAAACAGAGGGCATAATATTAAAAGATACAAAATGGATACTAGCTTGGTTAGCCACATTCCTGAACATAATTAGCTGGGAAAATCATAAGCTTGTGTACCGCAGCAGGGACAGCTGCTTCTCTTATCTGTTTTTGATACACAAAAACAAGCTTAATCATAAGCTTGCTATTTAAGAGAGTAAATTCGTTCATGGGTAGCTAGGCCGGAGCAGTCTGCCAGGCCCACAGGATTGTAAGCTCAAGGACTCAAGATGAGAGAAAAGAAGATAACATTAATAAGGTGCCATGAATCGTGTCCATGAGATCACAAACTGTACATGCACAAGCCCACCTTATGTAATGCCTTCCTCACTGGATATGCGACTAATGTATGTAATTTGTATTCAATATTATTGGATAAGATCCAGCCATGATGGGCTGTGTAGATGTTTGAAAAATGTATAAGAATAGATGTTTTCCCTTTTTTCGCTGGAGAGAGGCACTGGGTTTTAACAAAAGCCATCTCCCCGCCAGCGAAAATAAACAGTTTGATGCAAGGACCAACCCTGAGCATTGAGCGATTTCTCTGAGATTCTCTCTCACTAACTCATTCTCCTTGTGTCTGCGTGGGTTTTCTCCGGGTACTCCGATTTCCTCCTACAGTCCAAAGATGTGTGGGTTAGGTTGATTGGCCATGCTAAAGAATTGCCCCTTAGTGTCCAGGAATGTGTAGGTTAGAGGGATTAGTGGGTATAATATGCAGGGATATGGAGATAGGGCCTGGGTGGGATTGTGTTCAGTGCAGACTTGATGGGCCGAAGGGCCTCTTCCTGCACTGTAGGGTTCTATGATAATAGTTATCCAGGCCACTGTGTAACATATACACCTTTCTTTTGTGAACAGTACAGAATGCATCATTATTTGATTCAGAGAATTGGCATGTTTACTTGGTAATATATAGTGCCCTCTGCCCTTGAAAACTATTGTTCCACTTTCAAACTCACTCTCCTCTCAAAGCCTTTGAATGTGTTGTCACCTTGTAAACCTGTGCTCTTTCTGGAACTCTTCAATTAAATTCCTCAAATCAATTTTCCACTACTAGTAACCAAATTGATCTTATCAGTGCCACAAATGACATTCTATATGACTGTGGCAGAGGTAAACTATCCTGCTCGTTCTTCTCAACTAGTCTGCAGTCTTTAACATGACTGACCACACCAGTGTTTTTCCACTGTTGTCCAGATGGACGAGATATTCTCATTCTGTTCTAGCCAAGAGAAAAGTGCTAGAGTAAGAAATAATAAGCTTTAGCATGGGGAGACTGTGAGGAAATGCAATAAAATTCAATGCAGGTGTACAATGCATGTTGATAAATACAAAAAGTATGATAAGTAAGGTTAGTGAGCTGCAAGTGCAGATAGCTGCATGGGAGCATAATGTTGTATCGATAAGAGACTTGGTTCAATAACAGACAAAACTGAGAACTAAATATTCCTTGATACAAAATGTTCAATAAAGATAAGAAGTAAAGAAAGGCATAGGGGTAGCAATTTTGCTTAAGGAAAATATTATTGTGCTGGAGGGAAGCATGTTATGGAGCGGTCAAAACAGAATCTATTTAGTCAGAGTTAAAAAATAAAGCTGCCATTAAATACTGAGTGTATTTCATAGAGGACCAACTGGTGAGAAAGATACAGAAGAACAAATTTGTAGGAAAATTATGGAGAGGCGCAAGAACTATTGAGTAGTAATAATGGGGAGGACTTCAAACACCCTAAGTTAGGCTGGGATAGGATTTGTGTAAAGAACAAAGGGGGACAAATTTCTGACATGTATTCAGGAACATTTTCTCAAAGTTATCTAAATAAACCAAGAGAAGTACTCGTCCTAAGACTGATCCCTGTGCTGCACTATTGTATACCTTACTCCAGTCTGTCTGAAAAATAATAGTTTACTACAGCCCTGTTTTATTTCAACTTGCCAACTTCATATCCATGCTGCCACTGTCTCATGAACATACTCAGAGCTTATCATATCTACAAGATGTACTATCTACAAGATGCACTACAGCAATTTACCAAAGATCCTTAGACAACACCTTCCAAACCCATGACCACTTCCATCTAGAAAGACAACAGCAGCAGATGCAAAGGAACACCATCATCTACAAGATCTTCTCCAAGCCACTCACCATCCTGACTTGGAAGTATTTCACCATTCCTTCGCAATTGCTGAGTCAAAATCCTGGAATTTCCTCACTAATGGCATTGTGGGTCAATGCACAGCACGTGGACTGCAGTGCTTCAAGAAGGCAGCTTACCACTACCTTCTCAAGGACAGCTAGGGATGGGTAATAAATACTGGCCAGCTGGCGATGCCTATGTCCCAGGAATGAATATAGGGAAAAAAAATCATATTTAGCTGACTTGATTGAGTTTTTGATGATGTAACAGAGCAACTCCACCTTGAATGTATACCAAATTTTACATAATAACCTTTTGGTGACACCTTTTGAAAATCCAGATATGCTACATTTAGAGATCCACTCTTATCTAGTCCAGTAGTAAACAGATGTGTCAAGCACAGTTTCCATTTCATTAATCCATGTTGATTCTGTTTAATCATATGACTTTCTAAGTGTCCTGTTATCAGGTTTTGTTATAGTTTAAGCTGTGTTTTTGAGTGCAGAATCTACTCATTAAACATTGCCCATTGTGACCAGATAGTTGCAGATCTAATTTTAAGATTCACTATTATCACATTTGATTTTTAAAATTTTATTATTGTCACATGTATCGGTATACAGTGAAAAGCATTGTTTCTTGCGCAGTACACAAAGCATATCGACTCATTGTGTACATAGGGGAGAAGGAAAGGAGAGGGTACAAAATATAGTGTTACAGTCTTATAATGGGTGGAATGGGTTGTGGTTGTTTTTGGCTGTGCAATAATGCCTTTTGTTTGTGATATATTATACTTGAAGGAATAAAGCATTGTTTTATCGTTTCATGCTGAGAGAGCAGTTATTATAGCTTTATGTGAAAGAGATGAATTTTAGAAAATCAGTGAACTTGAGTGTTGCTACATGAACAGCATGCTAATGAATGGCAATTGTGTCCAATAAGGAAGAATTAACACATTGTTCATGCTGAAACACCAATTAACAGCATTAAGTTAATCAGCAATGAAGGAACGAAAGATCACATCCTCTGCCTGTGCTGGATCCTTCTATTGCTCTTCCCTTGTTTGGCATCAACATTGTTTTTTTTTCCTAGTTGTTTTGCAGTCTTTCCACACACTGCACATTGTTGCACAAAACGATTAACAGTGCCCTTGCCCCTGCCTAGTGCAAGCAGTTCCACTTCATAACCAGCCAACAGATGTGTGGGTTTGGCTCAAAGTGCCCCAATGCAAAACAAATTCATTGGGTAAATAGGATTTTAAACTTAGTTAGGTTTCTGGTACTTATGCATCATTAATGGTAATTCTGCAGAACTCAATCTGTATATCTTTCTCTTGTGTGTTTCTTATGCTCCCTCATGCCTTCTCTGAATTCATGTTGTCCATTAGATCCATTTCCTGGTCCCTCAACTCTATTCCTGTGAAACTGACAAATATCAGAGGGATACAGCACAAAAAAGGCCCCTCGGCCTATGCTAGTCAAAGGCAAACTTCCCAACTATTCTAATTCCATTTTCCAACACTTAGCCCATAGCCTTCTATGCCTTGGCATCACGATTGCACATCTAAATACTTCTCAAATGTTGTGACGATCTCTGCCTTTCAGGCAGAGAGTTCCAGAATCCTTCCACCAAGTTTTTCCTCACATTTAGAGGATGTGAGCAGGCAGCATAATGGTTAGCGCTGCTGCCTCACAATGCCAGCCTTGGGTATAAAGTTTTAAAGTTGAAAGTTTGTTTATTAGTGAGACAAGTAGCTTACATTAACCTTGCAATTAAGTGACTGTGCGACTGTCTGTGTAAAATTTGCACATTCTCTCCATGCCTTTTGGGGTTTCCTCTGGGTGCTCGGTTTCCTCCAACAGTCCAAAGATGTGCAGGTTAGGTGGATTGGCCATGCTAAATAGTCCCTTTGTCCCAGGTTAGAAGAATGAGCAGGGTAAATACATGGAGTTATGGGGATAGTGCCTGGGTAGGATGCTCTGTCGAAAATGGGTGCAGACTTCACAGACTGAATGACCTCCTTCTGCACTGTAGGGATTCTATGATCTTCTCTGAGCTTTCTGCCCCTTACATTAAATCTATGCCTCTTAGTCATTGATTCCTCCACCAAAGGGAAACATTTTTTCCTGTCTCCTCTATCTCTGCCCCTCACAATTTTATATATCTCAATCGTTTCCCCCTTTAGTCTCCTCTGCTCAAGGGAAAACAACCCCAATCCATCCAATCTCTCTTCTTAACTAAACCTCTCCAGCCCAGCCTATTTCCTCTGCACCATTATTTTGTGGATACGGGTGTCATTAACAAGATGTGGAGATGGTGGCGTTGGACTGGGTTACGAAGTCTCACAACACCAGGTTAAAGACCAACAGGCTTATTTGGTAGCAAACACCAGTAGCTTTCGGAGCGCTGCTCCTAAGCTGAGTATGTGCCTTTATATGCCCCGTCTGAGATCAGACCTCCCCACTCACCTGACGAAGGAGCAGCGCTCCAAAAGCTAATGGCATTTGTTAACAGATAAACCTGTTTATCTGTTAACTGGTGTTATGAATAGGATGGGAATAGAGGGATATAGTCCCTGGAAGGGTAGGGAGTTTTAATTCTGTTGGGTAGCATGGTCGGTGCAGGCTTGGAGGGTCGAAGGGCCTGTTCCTGTGCTGTCATTTGCTTTGTTCTTTGTTCTAACTCACACCAAGCCCTGTTCATTCAGCACCATGGCTTGTTGCCTTATTGATTGATTAATTTGCTATTGTCACATGAATTGGGATACAGTGAAAAGTATTATTTTTTGTTCAGAGAGTACATAGGGGAGAATTAAAGGAGAGGGTGCAGTTACAGAGAAGGTAAAGAGAAAGATCAGCTTAATATATGGTAGGTCCATTCAAAAGTCTGACTGCAGCAGGGAAAAAGTTGTTCCTGAGTGAGCTCTATTGGTTCCTGGGTTAAGCAATCTTATTCTGACAACTGGACTGAGAAACCATCACTTTGTGGAATGAAGATGGTCAGATAGAAGGATCTGCGCAGGGAACTACACCGAACAGAAGTGAATAAAAGCAAGGATGGGGATCGGATTGTAGAGGAACAAGCTCATCAGAGGTCAAAACCACCACATGGCACAGATGCTGGCTTCAAAGACACAGAGAAAGTTGGCTGTGAACAAACTGCATGGATTTTGGAAGATTACAACTCATACATCCACAATGCCTGTGGCCGCTTCTTTTAATTCCTAGGATGCAGGTAATCATACATAAATAATTTGTCAGCCTTTAGTCTTGCTTTCCCCACTAAAATCACATGCCATACAGCTCCAATCTTCATATGATGTACTCTTACATTATATGTACTTTGGTCATTTGTTTGCGTGCAAGCGCCGCATTGGAGTACTTCACAAAATGCCACTACCCTACCTACAAAGAAGTGCATTCAAATGCTTAGCACCAACGTTTAGTCACGTTGTGCAAATAATCTGGGTGGGGCTCAAATTCTGAACAGACGCAAAACGCTGCGCAAGTAATACAGTAGTTCCATGCATTTTTACAGGAAAAGATCTGCATGTAAGTAATAAGGCCAAGCCAATGTTTTAGAAACTGAGCTCTGGATATGGTTAAATAACAATGCTGGTCTACTCAAATTAATTTTTAAACCTAGGATAAGTTCAGATTTTGCTGTACAGTGCAATTCCACAAACTGAAAATCTGTTCAGTGAGAGTACTTCTGATCAGAGAAATCCCTTAATTACAGTCCCTTTGTCCACCAAGTAACAAGGTTGCACAACAAGATTAGAATAGTACCAAAGTGCAAGAGTTCCACATACTGCATTATACAATTGTAACTATATTTGAATGCACAATATGATCTTATTTCAGTTAGTTGTGCAAAGTAGACCCTCTCGAGCAATAAGATGAAGACAATTTGTGCTTAAATTTACGGAAAGAATTTTATTGGTCATAGGGATATGGTTTGAGCAGAAGAAGTTGATTTGCCAACCCATCGCCTTTTATGGTTTTGACCTTTGAAGACTGTTAATCCATACTGCAAGATCTCTAAGCAACACCAGGCCATGAACCTAAAAGTATCAAATTCCATCAGCACAAATCCATGTCCATTTTGTGCTGTTCATATTTCTCCAAATGCTCAGTCATTATTTTCAAAGACTCAAGTAACTATACAACTGATGTTAAACGGACAGGCCTTGTTACATGGCTTTTGTACACAATAGAGTAAATTTGCGAACACTTGAACAGAACTCCTAAATCTAATGCTTTGGAACCTTTTTCATTCCTTACTAAAGAGTGGAAACCACCTTAATGCAAATATGTTTCCATTTTAATAAAATTGTATTAGAAAAAAAAATCCCCTGGTGAATTTTAGAATTTACTGTACTTTTGATCCTCTTCCTCAACTGCGAAGTACGAAGTACTTATTAAATAAGTGTTCCATTTCCTTATTACCCAACTTGGATTTCTTGCATGTAATGGGTCCATTATTTATTAAATATCTGTGAAAATCTTCATTTTGATAGCAAAGTACTTTTATTTATGCTTTTCTAGCACAAACTCTGCTTTTATTCTTAGTTATTCCAATCTGTAGGATTTCCACTTTTCCCTATAATTTTGATTTTTGTTTGAAGTGATCGCTTCAACTCTTATTTGGAAATAATCTCACTTGAACACCCCCACTAGAGTCTTCTCCGGATTGGGCAGTGGGACCTCCAGCTACCTACCTCCATTTGTCCACTAGGCACGTGGCCCTAACTAGTTGGTGTATATCCCTTAAGTGCAGTTGGTGTCGTACTCAGACTGTGTCTAGTTCTGCCAAGAATTTCGTACTTGTGCTTCTGGGTTTAGTTTACCCAGGGAGGCCATTATCTGTTGGCTGGGGTGAATGGTTTATAATGTGCTGTTGGCTGCGTGCCCATTCCAACCCCTAGTTACTCGCACCAGGTTATGCTCTGGCGATATTTCTTCTTCTTGGGGGGATGGGGGGGGTGCTTGGCTGTCGCTTCCTGTTGTATTGTGTCATCAGGGCAAAGGACTCCATTGGCTCTCTTCTAATAGTTGATTCCTTTTTTCTAATTCCCTTACCCTAGATTCTAGTTTCTTAATTTTATTCTTATCTTCGTTCCACTTTTTAGTGGAAGTGGCTACTTGTCCAATTAGTCCAGCTAATTCAGGTACTAATAATACCCCTGCCTTTTTTGTTTTGTCTTTCTTTTCCCCATCTACCCACTTTCTCTGTTGTTCTAAGGTCTGAGAAACATCCCAGCCATCCTTTTGCATCTTCTTAATCAATGAGTGTCTATCATATATTTATCAATAAGGGAACCCGCAGGTCCCCACTTAGTTTCTTTACCTGCCATCTTGCAGGCTTCTACACCCCCTCATTGGGGTTTCTATTTATACTCACGGCCACGATTATCTTCTCAACAACGTGTTTCCTCCATGGCTCTAGGTCAGGGTGATCAGTTCTTATCGCACCGTTTTACAACATGAGAGATAGATACACAAACTTTGATGCAAACAGATGGCAAACTCTGTGTTTGTTCACCACTACAGAGTTTGATGCTAAATGACCTTTATAACTTGTGCTTTATGATCCTAAGTGCTTTGGTGCCTCTATGCCCACTTCAGGGTCCTAACCTTCATGTGGGAAATTTCCCCTCTTAACAACCGATCTGAGGCTGTGCGTTTGAGATAGGCACTTCCTTGTCCTTAGTCGATCAACACAAGCAATCTATTCCTATTTCTATCTGATAGTCCCATAAATTCCCCTAATTTTCACCCATTTTTAACTTCACTCTTAGCTCAGTCAGACTCCTACAGTTCAATAATCTCTACTCCAGTTCGCCGATTGAGTCCAACCGATCAACTCACCAGCAGTGAGATCTTGCCGACTATGCCAGTTTGTTGTGGGAAATCACCACTCGGAGTCAGATTTGAAGATTCAACATGCTGCTTATTGGACAAAGCTTTGGGAGAAGCGCTGGGCAGTGCTTGCAGTCACCTTCTCCATTTTAAAAATGGCAGCTGACCTTCTTTTATACATTTCAAAGAGTTGACAAGTACAGAGATTAGCAGTTATCACATCATTAACATTGCAGCTGAGCTTCTTTTATACATTTTAAAGAGTTGACAAGTACAGACATTCACAGTTATCACATCATTAGCCAATTATGTCCTCCTAGCAACGACTGACTTTGTTAACAAAACTTATTGTTTTGGTTCTGCTTTGTCTTAAACTAAGTTGATCATCTGGACCTCAAGGTCTGTTTTTTTTGTCTGTTCTGTAGTAATGAGACAATAATATAATTTAGTTCATTGTGCAATGTCTATGCCTAAGTCAGCACATTTTAATGTCTTTCTACAGAGTCCATTTTGTACCAGGTAACCTTCTTGTATCTTCTAATTTCGGAATTCCTTCTGGCAGTGTCTCACTTATACTCAAACAGCGTCAATTGTTGTTTCACAATATAGTGTCCCAGAAAGCTTAATTGTAAATAAGAAGAACTCATGTTGTCTCTCTTCCTCACCCTTTTTTTTTAAGCCAAGTATATAGGAACAAACGATTTGCATAGAATTTGAACTTTGTTACAAGATTTGAAGTTTAGGGGAAGGTTGTTAATATTAACAGAGATCATTAAGAGGAGAAAAAGAAAGAGAATTGCAACATTGCCTAAGATAAATATGTAAGATATAAAGGGAGGATAAGGTAACATTTGTAGTATAATTTACTGAAACTTAATTCCTGTAATATGACTCAACATTTTTCTTGCTAACATTGCCCTTTTTCATTTTAGGAAAGCTAAAACATTGTCTGTTAATTCTCAATCAACCTATGGACAGTGATCAATTTCAACGCCTGTGGAGCAAAGGTATAGTTGAGATGAAAATTGCTCGTAACTGGCTAATATAGAAGTTTATCATGGTTCTTAATAAAATAATGCAAATTTAATGCACGCTCAGCAAAGTTAATGATCAGGAACTTGGTGTCTCATCTATTTTACACTGATGATTGATATAGCCAGTGTAACTATTTGTTACTTTCTGCACAATGTAAGTGTTTGTTAAGTCTGTATTTACAGTAGTTGATTGTTTCATCTAATGTTTAATACAATTGCTTGGCAGTTTTCAGCTAAAGGCATTGAATAGTCAGTCACATCTTCAGAAGAGGAGGAAAATCTGTGATTTTATTATGAGTTATAATTTATATTTCAAGTTGAGTAGGGAGGAATATCTGTTTAGTGGGCTTGTTGCAAATGACCTAGATAATGGCCAAGGAAAGGCAAATGTTAGGTCATTGGTGGTGAGAGTTGCTGGAAATGTGTGGTATCAGCACAAGAAAGAACATAAGAACATAAGAAATAGGAGCAGGAGTAGGCCATCTAGCCCCTCGAGCCTGCCCCGCCATTCAATAAGATCATGGCTGATCTGTCGTGTCTCAGTTCCACATTCCCGCCCTCTCCCCATAACCCTTAATCCCCTTGCCTATCAAAAACCTATCAACCCGTGTCTTAAATATATTTAGCGAGGCAGCCTCCACCACTTCAACGGGCAGAGAATTCCAGAGATTCACCACCCTTTGAGTGAAGAAGTTCCTCCTCAACTCCATTCTAAACCGCACCCCCCTTTATCTTGAGGCTGTGCCCTCTAGTCCTACTGTCCTTTCTGAGCGGGAACAGCCTCTCCACCTCTATCCTATCCATCCCATTCATCATCTTATATGCCTCAATGAGATCTCCCCTCATTCTTCTAAACTCTAACAAGTACAAGCCTAGTTTATTCAGCCTCTCCTCATAGTTCAACCCCCTCAACTCCGGTATCAGCCTAGTAAACCTCCTCTGCACTCCGTCCAAGGCCAAAATAACCTTGCGTAAGTGCGGCGACCAAAACTGCACACAGTACTCCAGCTGCGGCCTCACCAGTGCCCTATACAGCTGCAGCAAGACGTCCCTACTTTTATATTCAATCCCCCTCGCTATGAAGGCCAGCATCCCATTTGCCTTCCTGATCACCTGCTGCACCTGTAGGCTGAGTTTTTGTGACTCATGCACAAGGACCCCGAGGTCCCTCTGCACCGTCGCATGTTGCAGTTTTTCGCCATGTAAGTAATAGTCCTTCCTACCATTATTCCTACCAAAGTGGACCACCTCACACTTGCCAACATTAAATTCCATTTGCCAATTCCTGGCCCATTCGCCCAGCCTATCTAGATCCTTCTGCAGACTCTCCACACCCTCCGCGCAATTTGCCGTTCCACCAATCTTGGTGTCATCAGCAAATTTCGACACCAAGGTATCTGGAATACCACAGAATCACAACATGGTTACAGCACAGAAGGATACCATGTGACCTGTCATGTCTGTGTTGGCTTTCTGAGGAAGCAAGATAACCTCGTGCAACCTCCTGGTCGTTTATCTGTGGCCCTGCACATTCTGCCCTTTAAGGTAACCCAATTCCCTTTCAAATGCTTTGATTGAACCTTCCTCTGCCACATTTTCAGGCAGTGCATTCTACATCCCAACTGTACACTGCGTGAAAAAACATTTCCTCATGTCTCAATTGCTTCGCTTTTGTCAATTATTTTAAATCTGTGCCTTCTCAACCCTTCTACTAATAGCAACAGTTTCTCCCCATCTTCTCCTGATTTTGTATATCTTTCTCAGGTCTCCTCTCATCCTTCCCTTTTCCAAAGAAAACAATCCAAACTTCTCCCATCTATCCAGTAGTGAAGTTGCTCATCCCTGGAACCATCTTGCTGACTTCTAATTTTTATTTTGTATTTGATAGCAAATACAATAAGAGTATGAAATGTCTCTACATATTTCCACTGTCGGAGCTAGCACTAGTAATAAAATAGATTCATTAAGTCACCTTGGAATTGGTGACCAAAATAACATTTAAGGCCCAAATAGCAATGGAAAAATATGATCATCACATTGGAATCATAGAATCCCTACAGTGCACAATAAGACCATTTGACCCTTTGGGTCTACGTCTTTCCGACAGAGCATTGCACCCAGATGTTATCCCTGCAACCTCACGTATTTACCCTGCTAACTCCCCTAACCTACACACCTTGGGACACTTAGACAATTGAGCATAGCCAATCCACCTGAGCTGCACATCTTGTGTGAGGAACCAGAGCACCTGGAGGAAACCCACACAGATGTTGAAGGAAGGTTTACAGGGAACCATAAGTTTAACAGAGGAAGAGATGCCCTGGCTAAGGCGCCTGCACAAAAGTATATTTCTAAGGATAGATGCTGTATTAATCTGAATTTGTGTAAATCTATAATCTAAGAACCACTATATGAATAGAAAGGGCAGGCTGATCAGCTTGACCATGTTAACAGAGGCTCAGAATACTAAACAACACATAATGGCTGTTTGCTGGGTTAACTATTTTCCTCCACACAAGCTTGTGAAAACAATGGAAACAGTTTTCTCCAACAGGAGGAATGCTCATAGGGATAACGGTAGCCGGTAGAACAGCTGGCCCTGGATCCCTACAAAAACCAGGCACATGAATCAGGGTGTTTACAGAGAATGATAAGGAACCTTGTAGAACAAGGAACATTGTAGACTTAAGGATTCCAGATGGAGAAAGGGAGATCACACAAAGCTGACAGTCATGAGACCACAAGCCGATCACACACAAACCCATCTTACATAATATTGGATGTCATATGTTATGCAACTTAATTTATAATCAATATTATTGGATAATGTCCAACCAGAATGGACCAAGTAGCTGTTTAGAAAATGTATAAAATTGGTGCTTTTCCTTTGTTCAGTGGAGGGAGGTTTTGGGATTTATCCAGAGATCATCTCTCCGCCAGCGTAATGAACTGTATTGATGTGAGGACCAGCCCTGGGCATTGAGCAATTTCTTTGAGATTCTCTCCTGCTAACACAGACATGGGAGAACATGCAACCTCCACACTGATAGTCAGCTAAGGTCAGAATCCAACCCGAATCCCTGGTGCTGTGAGGCAGCAGTGCAAACCACTGTGCTAGCCTATATGGCAGATTTCTAGAAATGAGAAGTAGTTGAGGTATGGTGCAAAATGTAATTGGTATACAGAGTCAACAGCAAACCAACAATGGAATATGGTTTAAAAAAAGTTAAGTAGAGTTGCAGAATTAATGTACCAAAGAGAGACAGTGCAGTTTCAAAATGCCATGGGTAACTAGGAGTCAGAAACAAAATTAATGAAGGCACCTGACGCTTATAATGAAGAAATGAGAGATGATCATCAGACAATTAGGGAAATGGATAAGGAGTTGAGTCAAAATAATGATAAGAGAAAGGAACACAAACAGTAAAATATTTACAATATATCTATGAAAAAAATTGTTAGGTATGTACTAGGATATATTAGGATTCCTTCCTCCCTCCCCCTTGAGAGGAGAGGATAATTTGTTAGTAAATGATAAACCGGATTCATAACAAGCACTTGGAACATAGAAACATGAATTTCTAGACAAAGAAGGGAAAAAGAAGTACCTTCCACTGTGCTGGTAGGGGCATGATATAAGAATAACACTGTTTTTGATAAATCACAACAGTCAATGTCTATCTTTTTTTGATTTGTCCATGGCATGTGAACATCACTGGCAAGGCAAGTTTATTGCCTATCCTGATTTGCTCTTGAGAAGGCTATGGTGAGATGACTTCTTGAACCGTTGCAGTCCTTCCAGGATTTTACACCACAGTCCAAAGATATGCGGGTTAGGTAGAGTGGCCATGCTAGATTGCCCCATAGTGTCAGGGGGACTAGTGTTAAGGGGACCAGCTCTGATAAATGCATGAAGTTATGGAGATAGGGCCTGGGTAGGATTGTGGTCGGTGCAAACTCAATGTGCCAAATGGCTTCCTTCTGCATTGTAGGGATTCTGTGAACAAGTCAGGATGGTGTGTGGCTTGAAGCGGAACTTGAATGCTTTGCGTTCCCATGTGTCTTTCTGGTGGCACAGTGGTTAACACTGCTGCTTCACAGCACTCAGGACCCGGGTTCAATTCCTGGCTTGGGTCACTGTCTGTGTGGAGTTTGCACATTTGCCCTGTGTCTGCACGGGTTTCCTCTGGGTGCTCCGGTTTTCTCCCACAGTCCGAAAGACATGCCGGTTATGTATGTTGGCCATGCTAAATTCTCCCTCAGTGTACCCAACAAGCGCCGGGGTGTTGTGACCAGGGGATTTTCACAGTGTTAATAATTGTGACAATAATAAATAAACTTTAAAACTTTGAAACCCTTGTTCTTCTAAGTGGTAGAGGTCACAGGTTGGAAGATGCTGTCAAATGTGGCTGGGCAAGTTGTTGCTGTGCAAATTGTAAATGATACTCAGTGCTGCCACTGTGCGCTGGTAGCCGAGGAAGTGAATGATTAAATTGATGGATGTATGCAGACCGCTTTGTTCTGATTAGTGTCGAGGTTTTGGAGTGTTGTTGACCTGCATTCATCCAAGCAAGTGGAGGTAATTCCCTGTCACACTCCTGCCTTGTAGATGATGATGTGGAGATGCCAGTGTTGAACTGGGGTGAGCACACTAAAGAAGTCTCACAACAGGTTAAAGTCAACAGGTGTATGAGATTTCGGAGCACTGCTCCTTCTACAGGTGACCCAGGTTCAATTCCTGGCTTAGGTCACTGTCTGTATGGAGTTAGCACGTTCTCCCCGTGCCTGTGTGGGTTTCCTCTTGGGTCCCTCCCACAGTCTAAAGATATGTGTGTTAGATGGATTAGCCATGTTAAATTGACCTAATGTCAGGGGGATTAGCACGGTAAATGCGTGGGGTTATAGGAATAGGGCCTGGCTGGGATTGTGATCGCTACATACTTAATGGCTGAATGGCCTCCTTCTGCACTGTAGGGATTCTATGAATGTCAAAGCAAAGTGATTTGATCTGTCCCTTCAATGGTCATTGCCTGACACTTGAAAGGCATGTGTATGGCACAAAATTTACTTTCCACTTATCTATTCCAGTCTGAAAGTTGCCTAGGCCTTACTGCACATATGAAATGGTTGGCAGCATGGGGGTTAGCACTGCTGCCTCACAGCACCAGGGACTCAGGTTCAGTTCCTGGGCTTGGGTCACTGTCTGTGCTGAGTCTGCATGTTCTACCCATGTCTATGTGGGTTTCCTCTGGGTGCTCTGGTTTCCTCCCACAGTCCAAAAGATGTGCTGGTTAGGCGCATTTGCCAAGTTAATTTTTTTTAATTCATTCATGGGACGTGAACGTTGCTAGCTGGCCAGCATTTATTGCCCATCCCTGGCTGCCCTTGGAGGACAGTTGAGAGTCAACATTGCTGTGGCTCTGCAGTCATATGTAGGCCAGACTAGGTGAGGACTTCAGATTTCCTTCCCTGAAGGACATTAGTAGACCAGATGGATTTTTCCGACAATCGACAATGGTTTCATGACCATCAGTGGATTCTTAATTCCAAGTATTTTTTAATGAATTCAAATTCTATCATCTGCTGCGGCGAGATTCGAACCCGGGTCCCCAGAACATTAGTTGAGTTTCTGGATGAATAGTTTAACGATAATACCACTCGGCCATCACCTGCCCAAACTCTCCCTCAGTCTACCTGAACAGGCACTGGAGTGTGGCGACTAGGGGATTTTCATAGTAACTTCGTTGCAGTGTTAATGTAAACCTAGTTGTGACACTAAGCATTAAACTGTTTCAGTTTTTGTAAGGTACTGAATGCTGTGAAATCACCAGCAAACATCTCCCCACTTCTGACTTTACATTTGAGAAAAGGTCATTGCTGAAGCAGCTGAAGATGGTGAGACTATTTGGGTGAGATGAGTGCTTTCCAAACTATTTTCCAAAATGACCCCTGTCTTAACAGTAGAAAATTAACATGACCCTAGACATCAGCAAGAACAAAGCAGCAATTAAGCAGCATAAGATTATTTAAGATTGCATACTATGGATCAATGTATACATCAGACAACTGTGTAAATTAAAATTTTTTAATACTTTGTAAAAATGTTATTATTTTTGTTCTAATGTAGTTTTCAATCAATCTGTCCATATTCCTCAGTGACAGAAGACTTATTGAAGCTCCCACTCCACCGTCACTCCCCCACATCTCCATTAATCAGACACTGTCTCCTTTCCATTGCCCCCCAAACACTGTAATCAGAGCCCCTCTTCTTTCCCCACACGGACAGAAATCATCCCCTCTTCTCTTACTTCCCCCCCTCCACTCCTGCTCTAATAAATCCCTTTGCACTCTCCACTTCCCCCACACACACACTGTAATCAGTTTCTCTCCTGTCTTTCTCTTGCACTGTAATCAGCCCATCATTCAGCCCTCCCACCCCTTTAGTCTTGTTCTCAGTGCCTGTGAAGCAGTCAGAGAAAATGAGCTTGTACAAGAGGAGCAACAACACAGTAATGTTTGTAGTGACTGTTCACTTAAACCTGTTTTTCCTGCATGAAGTCAGTAACTCAGCTATACTCACCTGCCTCTGTCTACACCAACTCAGCGTACAAATATTCCAAACGTCTCTGTAATCGTCATTCTTTCTTCAGAGGACGGTAAGCTTGTGACCCCATAGATTTAGAAGTTTTGAGTTAGATAGTTGGATTAGTCTACAACAGATTAAAAAATTACTGAGGAAAACTTCAATCATGTGGAACTGTAATCACCATAGATCCAAACTCACCTTCTTGAATTTCACAATAAATTGTTAATGTAAGCCTTACTTGTGACTAATAAATAAACTTTAAAGAACTTTTTTCTATATGTATCTGTAGGTACAACTCATGGGGCTAAAGGGATCAAAGGATATGTGGGGAAGATGAGATCAGGATATTGAATTTGATGATCAGCTGTAATCAAAATGGATGTTTCAAAGGGCTGAATGGCCTACTCCTGCTTCTAGTTGCTATGTTTCTCTGCAGCATGATGCCACATTTACCATATAATGCCTCACCGGATGGAATGCATCCGAGGGTTCTGAAAGAAATGGCGGAGGTGATAGTGGATGCCTTGGTGGTTATTTTCCAGACGTCGCTGGATTCCGGGGAAGTGCCGGATGATTGGAAAATGGCTAATGTTACGCCGTTGTTTAAGAAGGGTGCCAGGCAAAAGGCGGGGAATTATAGGCCGGTTAGTTTAACGTCTGTGGTGGGTAAAATGTTAGAATCTGTCATTAAGGAGGAAATTGCGAGGCATCTTGAAGGGAATTGCTTGATAGAGCAGACGCAGCACGGTTTCATTAAAGGGAAGTCGTGTCTGACAAATTTACTGGAGTTCTATGAGGATGTGTCTAGGGCAGTGGATAGAGGAGAGCCGGTGGATGTGGTCTTTCTAGATTTTCAGAAGGCGTTTGACAAAGTACCTCACAAGAGGTTATTGCAGAAGGTCGAGGGACATGGAGTTGGGGGTAGGGTGTTAGCGTGGATAGAGGATTGGTTGTCAAATAGGAGGCAGAGAGTGGGGGTCAACGGGTGCTATTCGGATTGGCGGATGGTGACTAGTGGAGTGCCCCAGGGGTCGGTGCTGGGGCCTCAGCTTTTTACCATTTATATAGATGATCTGGAGGAGGGAACCGAGTGTAGGGTGTCGAAATTTGCTGATGACACCAAGATAGGGGGAACGGCAAATTGTGCGGAGGGTGTGGAGAGTCTGCAGAAGGATCTAGATAGGCTGGGCGAATGGGCCAGGAAATGGCAAATGGAATTTAATGTTGGCAAGTGTGAGGTGGTCCACTTTGGTAGGAAGAATGGTAGGAAGGACTATTACTTACGGGGCGAAAAACTGCAGCAGGCGACAGTGCAGAGGGACCTCGGGGTCCTTGTGCATGAGTCGCAAAAACCCAGCTTGCAGGTGCAGCAGGTGGTCAGGAAGGCGAATGGGATGCTGGCCTTCATAGCGAGGGGGATTGAATATAAAAGTAGGGAGGTCTTGCTGCGGCTGTATAGGGCATTGGTGAGGCCGCAGCTGGAGTACTGTGTGCAGTTTTGGGCACCGTACCTGCGCAAAGACATTTTGGCCTTGGAGGGAGTGCAGAGGAGGTTTACTAGGCTGATACCGGAGTTGAGGGGGTTGAGCTATGAGGAGAGGCTGAATAAACTGGGCTTGTACTCGTTAGAGTTTAGAAGAATGAGGGGAGATCTCATTGAGACTTATAACATGATGAATGGGATGGATAGGATAGAGGTGGAGAGACTCTTCCCGCTCAAATAAGACAGTAGGACTAGGGGGCACAGCCTCAAGATAAAAGGGGGGCGGTTTAGAACGGAGTTGAGGAGGAACTTCTTCACTCAAAGGGTGGTGAATCTCTGGAATTCTCTGCCCGTTGAAGTGGTGGAGGCTGCCTCTCTAAATATTTTAAGATGCGGGTTGATGGGTTTTTGATAAGAGAGGGGATTAAGGGTTATGGGGAGAAAGTGGGAAAGTGGAACTGAGACACGACAGATCAGCCATGATCTTATTGAATGGCGGGGCAGGCTCGAAGGGCTGGATGGCCTACTCCTGCTCCTATTTTCTTATGTTCTTATGTTCTAATACTCATGTGCTCATCTCAGTACTTGGCTTCAGTGTTTACAATAGAGATGGGTCTTTGGTGAAATGTGAATCCTTAATTGGTTCAAAGCAAGGCAATACCCATGATGTAAATAAGTGAGGTATTAGAGAAGTTAGTTGAACAAAAGGAATACTAAGAACCTGAATCCCACAAGTTGGAACATATTGAGGGAATATATTTGTGAGTTTGTTCATAGGATGTTTTGATTTGATTTTGCTTTCATTTATTATTGTCACATGTATTAGCATAAGTGGAAAGTATTGTTTCTTGTGTGCTATGCAGACACAGCATACCGTTCATAGAAAAAGAAACAAGAAAGTGCAGAATGTTGTGTTACCATCATAGCTCAGGCGAAGAGAAAGATCAACTTAATGCAACATAAGTCCATTCAAAGGTCTGACGGCAGCAGTGAAAAAGCTGTTCTTGAGACGGTTGATACGTGACCTCAGACTTTTGTATCTTTTTCTTGATGGAAGAGGGTGGAAGAGAGAGAGTGCAGGCTATGGGGCCTTATGCAGGCTGCTTTGCCGAGACAGCAGGAAGTGTAGACAATGTCAATGGATTGGAGGCTGGTTTGCATGATGGACGGGCTACATTCCAACCTTTTGTAGTTATTTGCAGTCTTGGGCAGAGCAGGGGCCATATCAAGCTGTGACACATCCAGAAAGAATATTTTCCATCTGTAAACGTTGGTGAGAGTCGTAGATGACATGCCAAATTTCCTTAGTCTTCTGAGAAAGTAGAGGCATTGGCGGGCTTTCTTGACTATAGTGTCGGCATCGGGGAGACAGTGCAGGTTGTCGGTGATCTGGACACCTAAAAACTTGAAGTTCTCGACCCTTTCTACTTTGTCCCTGTTGATGTAGATGGGCATGTTCTCCTTTATGCTTCCTGACGTCAATGATAATCTCCATTTTGTTGACATTAAGGGAGAGATTATTGTTGCCACACCAGTTCACCAGATTCTCTATCTCATTCCTGTACTTTGTCTCATCATTGTTTGAGATCCAACCCATAATGGTGGTGTTGTCAGCAAACTTGAAAATCGAGTTGGTAGGTGTATAAGGAGTATAGTAGGGCAACATTGGCGAGGCTCATCTTTCTTGTCTGCTTCTATTGCCCTTAAAAAATGGGTTGTGGACCACATCAGTTCAAGAAAGTGTTGTGTAGTGCCTTTCTGTCAGGAGTTTCAGGATTTTGACTCAGCAATGATGAAGGAACAGGACATGTTTCTAAGACAGTCTGGCATATGCCATGGAGTGGAGCTTGCAGATGGAGTAGTTTTCATGTATTGGTATGTTGGCAGTGGAGGTCATGATGTGGAGATGCCGGCGTTGGACTGGGATAAGCACAGTAAGAAGTCTCACAACACCAGTTAAAGTCCAACAGGTTTATTTGTAGCACGAGCTTTTGAAGCACTGCTCTTTCAACAGGTGAGTGGGAGTTGTGTTCACACACAGGGCATATATAGACACAAACTCAATTTACAAGATAATGGTTGGAATGTGAGTCTTTACAGGTAACCAAGTCTTAAAGGTACAGACAATGTGAGTGGAGAGAGGGTTAAGCACAGGTTAAAGAGATGTACATTGCCTTTAAGACTTGATTACCTGTAAAGACTCGAATTCAACTCATCGATCTACAGTTCTGACATGCCACAGCAAAAAACCGCACAGACCTCCTTAGAAGACAAACATAGGACACAGTGGACAGAGTACCCTTCGCCATCCAGTACTTCCCCGGAGCGGAGAAGTTATGACATCTTCTCCGGAGCCTTCAACATGTCATCGATGAAGATGAACATCTCGCCAACATCCCCACACCCCCGCTTCTAGCCTTCAAACAACTGCACAACTTCAAACAGACCATTGTCTGCAGCGAACTACCAGCCTTCAGAAGAACTGTGATCACGACATCACACACCCCTGCCACAGCAACCTCTGCAAGACATGCCGGATCATCAACATCATCTCATGTAAAAACACTATCCACCAGGTACATGGTACATACTTTTATGACTTGGCCAAGGTTGTCTACCTGATACACCGCAGGAAAGGATGTCCCGAGGCATGGTATATTGTGGGGACCATGCAGACGCTATGACAACGAATGAATGAACACCGCTCTATAATCACCCGGCAGGAGTGTTCCCTTCCTGTTGCAGAACAATTCAGCAGTCAGGGGCATTCAGCCTCTGATCTTTGGGTAAGCGTTCTCCAAGGCAGCCTTCACAACACAAGACAATGCAGAATTGCTGAGCAGAAACTGATAGCCAAGTTCTGCACACATGAGGGCAGCCTCAACAGGGATCTTGGGTTCATGTCACACTATCTGCAACCCCCATGACTTGCCTGGACTTGCAAAAGCTCACTAACTGTCCTGGCTGGAGACAATACACATCTCTTTAACCTGTGCTTAACCCTCTCTCCACTCACATTGTCTGTACCTTTAAGACTTGATTATCTGTAAAGACTCACATTCCAATTGTTATCTTGTAAATTGAGTTTGTGTCTTTATATGCCCTGTTTGTGAATATAAGTCCTCACTCACCTGAAGAAGGAGCTTGAGGCTCCGAAAGCTAGTGCTGTCAAATATACTGTTGGACTTTAAACTGGTGTTGTGAGACTTCTAACTGTGCTTACCCCAGAACAACGCCGGCATCACAAATTTACTTGCCAGTTATCAGCCCAAGTCTCCATGTTGTCTGAGGCAATGATTGCATCAGTGACTGTGGTGAATTGTATTGAATGCTGTCCAATCATCAGCTAACAACCCGCCTCTGAGCTTATGATTGAAGAAATGTTATCGATGAAGCAGCTGAAGGATGATTAGACCAGTTGGGCTTGATGTTTGGATAAGTTTATAACAGATAAAGAAATGACAGAGGAAAACCCAAATGGTGGAAAGCTTTAAACACCAGAGACCCAAATGTACCATTTTGTTTCTCAAGTATAATGCAACATTTACCACAACACGTCTCAAAATGTTAGCGGTGGAAAGATGGTAGGAGTGGAGGGCCTGAATGACATTATTGTTACTAGAGAGGCGGTGCTCGACAGACTGGAGGGACTGATTGTGGACAAGTCCCCAGGACCGGATGGAATGCATCCAAGGGTTCTGAAGGAAATGGCGGAGGTGATAGTGGATGCCTTGGTGATTATTTTCCAAACGTCGCTGGATTCCGGGGAAGTGCCGGAAGATTGGAAAACAGCTAATGTTACGCCGTTGTTTAAGAAGGGTGGCAGGCAAAAGGCGGGGCATTATAGGCCGGTTAGTTTAACGTCTGTTGTAGGAAAAATGTTAGAATCTGTGATCAAGGAGAAAATAGCGAGGCATCTTGAGGAGAATTGTTTGGTAGAGCAGACGCAGCACGGTTTCGTTAAGGGGAAGTCGTGTCTGACAAATTTGTTGCAGTTCTATGAGGATGTGTCTAGGGCGGTGGATAGAGGAGAGCCGGTGGATGTGGTCTTTCTTGATTTTCAGAAGGTGTTCAACAAGGTGCCTCACAAGAGGTTATTGCAGAAGGTCAGGGAGCATGGAGTTGGGGGTAGGGTGTTAGCGTAGATAGAGGATTGGCTGTCAAATAGGAGGCAGAGAATGGGGATTAATGGATGCTATTCGGATTGGCGGTTGGTGACTAGTGGAGTGCCCCAGGGGTCGGTGCTGGGGCCTCAGCTGTTCACCATTTATATAGATGATCTGGAGGAGGGAACCAAGTGTATGGTGTTGAAATTTGTTGATGACACCAGGATTGGTGGAACGGCAAATTGTGCGGAGGGTGTGGAGAGTCTGCAGAGGGATCTAGATAGGCTGGGCGAATGGGCCAGGAAATGGCAAATGGAATTTAATGTTGGCAAATGTGAGGTTGTCCACTTGGGTAGGAATATTACTTACGTGGTGAAAAACTGCAGCATGCTACGGTGCAAAGGGACCTCGGGGTCCTTGTGCATGAGTCACAAAAACCCAGCCTGCAGGTGCAGCAGGTGATCAGGAAGGCTAATGGGATGCTGGCCTTCATAGCGAGGGGGATTGAATATAAAAGTAGGGAGGTCTTGCTGCAGCTGTATAGGGCACTGGTGAGGCCGCAGCTGGAGTACTATGTGCAGTTTTGGTCGCCGCACTTACGCAAGGATATTTTGGCCTTGGAGGGAGTGCAGAGGAGGTTTACTAGGCTGATTCCGGAGTTGAGGGGGTTGAACTATGAGGAGAGGTTGATTAAACTAGGCTTGTACTCGTTAGAGTTTAGAAGAATGAGGGGAGATCTCATTGAGACGTATAAGATGTTGAATGGGATGGATAGGATAGAGGTGGAGAGGCTCTTCCCGCTCAGAAAGGACAGTAGGACTAGAGGGCACAGCCTCAGGATAAAGGGGGGGGCGGTTTAGAACAGAGTTGAGGAGGAACTTCTTCACTCAAAGGGTGGTGAATCTCTGGAATTCTCTGCCCGTTGAAGTGGTGGAGACTGCCTCACTCAATATTTTTAAGACGCGGGTTGATAATTTTTTGATAGGCAAACGGATTAAGGGTTATAGGGAGAAGGCGGAAATGTGGAACTGAGCCACGACAGATCAGCCATGATTTTATTGAATGGCGGGGCAGGCTCGAGGGGCTAGATGGCCTACTCCTCCTCCTATTTCTTATGTTCTTATGTACTATATCTCAATACTTTGCTTCAATATTTACAAAAGGGATGCATTTTTGATGGGATGCAAGTCCTTAGGTGGTTAAGAGCAAGACAATACACTTAATATATTAAAGTATTAGCAAAGTTGGCTAAACTAAAGGAATACTAAGAATGTCAAAAATCCAAACATATGGAGGTAACTTATTTTTGAATTTGTTCATGGAATTTGGGCAATGTTAGTTAGTCTTTATTGCCATTTCTAATTGCCCTTGAGAAGTTGACGGTGAGCCACTTTATTGAATAGTTATAGTCTGTGTGGTGTAGGAGTTCCAAGATTTTGACCTATTGACGATTTAGGAATAGGAATATATTTTTGGAGTCGGGCTGAAGGGAGTCACAGGTTGAAGAAACATTGGTGAGTTGTTGTAGTGAATTTAATAGATTGCATGTGCTGTAGCTATGATGCATTGGTGTGGAGGAAGTAAATGCTTAAGATAATGGATGGAGTGAAAATGTGGAAAGAAAATACAAATAAAAATTGTATTTCAGGATTGTATTGAGAATGGAAATAATGTAAGGATATAAAAGAAAGGAGCAAGAGAAGATCATTTGGCCCTTTGAGCCTGCTCCCACAATTCAATAAGATCCTTGCTGATTTTGAACTCCATGTTCGTGCTTGACCCCTTACACACACACTGATTCCATTAGAGTCCAAAACTTTATAGTTTTTAACTCTGAATAAACTCAACTACTGAGCATTCACAGCTTTCTGGGATGGAACATTTTACAGATTTGGAATCCTGAGTGAAGAAATATCTCTCAACTCAGTCCTAAATGACAAGTGCCTCACCTTGAGACTGTGCTTCTTCTTTCTTCAATCAGACAAATAGCCTCTCAACATCTATCCTCTCAAGCCTTCTCAGAATTTTAAGTGTTACCATGAGTGATCATTTCTTTCTTCTGAACTTCAGTGAGCATAGGGCCATTGAACTTAATCATAGGCCACTCTCTCACCAGTGTCTGGTAAAACTTTGCTGTATATTCCTTTAAGGCAAATATATCCCTTGCGAAGTACAGAGGCCAAAACTGTATGCTGTATTCTGGATGTGGTCTTGTCAAAGGCCTGTACAATTGCAACACAGCTTTATAAGTCTTATGCAGTTGTGAATGTAGCCCAATCTGTTCATGTAGCACAAATCCACCTCTCATCCGTTGACTCTGTCCACACTTCCCGCTGCCTCAGAAAAGCAGCAGCATAATTAAGGACCCCACATAGCCTGGACATTCTCTCTGCCACCTTCTTCTGTTATGAAAAGGATACAAAGGTCTGAGGTCACATACCAGCTGACTCAAGAACAGCTTTTTCCCTGCTGTCATCAGACTTTTGAATGGACTTACCTTGCATTAAGTTGATCTTTCTCGACACCCAGCTCTGACTGTAACACTACATTCTGCATCTCTTTTTTCCCTCTCTAAGAACAGTAAAAAGTCTACAACACCAGATCCACCAACTATCAGACAACACAACTACCTAGATCCATGCCCTATGAACGGTATGCACACAAGAAACAATACTTCTCACTGTATACTAATACATGTGACAATAATAAATCAAGACAACAACTGCTTTGCAATAAAGGACAGCATACTATTTACCCTTCTGCACCTGCATATTAATATTCCATGTCTTGGATATAGGAACACCCAAATTTCTCTGAACACCAGTATTTAATAGTTTTCCACCATTTAAAAAATGTTTGTTTTTAATTAAGTGTTCTTCTATTATCTTTTTTCTTCCTCCCAATGTGAATATTATCCTCCATCTATTGCCACCTTAGTCTCCTACCTAGTTTCATATCACCAACAAACTTGGATACATTACACTGAACCCCTTGTAAACGAATTGGGCATGACTTAGAGGACTAGAAACATTTTTTAAAAATTTATTTATTAATTACAAATAGGCTTACATGCACACCGCAATGAAGTTACTGTGAAAATCCCCTAGTCGCCACAGTCTGCTGCCTGTTCAGGTACACAGAATTTAGTATGACCAATTCACCTAACCTACACAACCTTGGACTGTGGGAGGAAACTGGAGCACCCAGAGGAAACCCACGCAGACGCAGGGAGAATGTGCAAACTCCACACAAGACAGTGATCCAAGCTGGGAATCGAACCCAGGTCCCGGCACTGTGATGCAATTACGTGTTGCAGGTTGGGAAAATTTAAAAACATTTAATAAGGGTTAATGGTTAAGTACTTTAAAAATTATGAGAAACAGCCAAAAAAGATTGCAGAATGGACAATGGTGCTTGACAAACACAATAGAGTTCCCCTCTTATATTATTTTGATCTTAGAAAATAAAGCGCATTTTCTGTGACTTTGCAAATCCGTATCTTCGGATCTTTCTTTTCTATTTCAACTACTGTTTGTGTTGCGTAAAATCATCATGAACACATTACATGGAGAGTTTAAAGAATCTAACTCGTATTCTAATGCGTTTTGTAGAAACAAAGCAATGCCTTTTTTTTAATCAGATTTGCAATAAATTATACTTCAAATGTGTCCCATTATTTGTTTACTTGTATTCAAACACCCTGAGGCACAAACTATCATTTCTTACATTGAACAATTTATTAGCTAATTGAAAGAATGTTTCAACAATAATTAACAGAGTGGGTGAAAAGACAACCTAGAGGCAGTAACCATTATCGAGAAGAGTGGGTGAAAATAGGACCCAGAAGCAGCAAATGCCACCTAGATAAGTGAGGTAAAGAGGACCTAGAGACTGTAACCACCAATAGAATTCAATGTAATTTGGACAAGTTGAGTGAGTGGGCAAATACATAGCAAATGCAATATAATGTGCATAAACATGAGGTCATCCACTTTCGTAGCAAAAACATTAAGATATTATTATCTGAATAGCTACAAGTTGAGTGGAGAGTATACAACGGGACCTTCCTGTCCTCGGTCCCCATTGCTGAATCTAAGCATGCAGTTGCAGCAGGTGTTAAGGAAGGCAAATGGTATGTTGGCCTTCACAGTGAAATGATTTGATTACAGGAGCAGCAATGTCTTGCTGCAATTATACAGGACCTTGGTGAGGCCTCACCTGCAATATTGTATGCAGTTAAGATGGTGGGACTGACATAAGCGGAGAGATTGAATCAGTTAGGATTATTTTCATTGGAGTTCTGAAGAATGAGGTGGAATCCCATAGAAGCCTATAAAATTCTGACAGGACTAGATAGGTTCGATGCAGGAAAGAAGTTCCCATTGGTGGGGGTGCCCAGAACCAGGAGTCATAGTTTAAGGATACAGGATAATAATCCTTTTAGGATTGAGATGAGGAGAAATTTGCTAAGACCAAAGCATTCTATGTTTTCAAGAAAGAATTAAATATAGCTCTTGGATGAAGGGGATCAAAGGAGGCAGGTAGGATCAGGCTATTCAGTTGGATGATCAGCCATGATCATAATTAATGTTGGAGCAGACTCAAAGGGCCGAATGGCCTGCTCCTGCTCCTATTTTCTGTATTTCTAACAGTAACTTATTTATGTGAAGTGTGTGCTCTAATTTAGCCTAATTACCACTCCAAAACATTAAACAAAAGGGTAACTGTATTTACTGAAAGTCTTGTGAAGTGACAGCAGAAATCTTGTGACTTTATGATAACCTTTGTTTTATCCGTAGCTGTCTTAAGATATCACAATCAACCATCTTGTTAAATGTGGAAATATTAGACTATGTGAAATCAGGGTTATATAATTGTATGACAGTGAATTAAACAACAATTATTTGTGATTGAGCAATAAGCTTGGCTACAGGTATAGTCACTTTCAGCCCATCAGCCTAGTAGTGACAGTGATGGCATCTAATCACACTGCGCTCTTTTATAATTAAAAGACACAGAAAAACTGAATTTCTTTTCATGAGGGTCACTGAAGTTACATGAAAACTTTGGTTGTATTGCCTCTTTAGAATGAGATGCATGCATGAAAATTTTCATTTAAATACTTCGATTTGTATGTGGTAGAATGCAAGAAGGAATGGGAGAAGAATTTGTCGTTTAGTCTATTGAGTTAATTTCATCTGTAGACATTATACAGTTTTCCCCACAATGGACTCAATTCAATTTGTTTAATTTATATTTTCTACTAAATTTTCTCATTTGGAACATAACCAACCCACAGGCAAAACCTTCAAGAGCTTAAAGTCACAGATACTTAACCTGTAGTACTAAGATAGCTAGAAAAAGTTCAAAATGTCAGTGTAACATTATATTTGTGCTAGTCAACTTTGACCAAATTGCATTTTCAAGTGCCCAGCAGCAAGGTTTTCCAAGAAGTATTTTATTACAGAAGTTTAGGCTAACCTGAATAAACTTAAACTCCATTCTTACTCAGCTTTTCATCCTGCCTTGACAAGAGTTAATCAATGCATTAGCTGAGTTGTTGGAATTCTGTTCCACTCAGTTGAAAAATAAAATTGTTCTGATCTGTAGTCATGCTGAGATTAATACTTGTACTTTCTACTTCTGTAATCAATTTAAGAACCTTACATCTATATCTACAATGTCCTACTTTTTAAATCATATTTTTTCTTTTCCCAGGATAATTTTCTTTAACAGTTTTACTTCCCTGTCTCTTGCCCTGAAAGTATTGATTACTTGCTGGGGACAATTCCACAGATGTTGGTTGTCCTCTGAAATTTCAGCCCAAATTGGTCATTATTCATGTCTGAGTCTTGACAGGATATTCAACTGTGGATTACAATCCAACCACGTTCTAATTAATTTCTGTTCCCTTTCATATTTGCACTTAAAAGGAATTTGTTATTATGAGAAAACTATAAAAGATAGAAATTCAGCTGATTTTGTCCAACTCTCAGCTAAGTGTGCAGTGTACCAACACTCTTGTACTGTGTTGATCTAATGGACTTGAGGTAAATTCATCAATCATCTCAATGAGTATAATAATCATCAATCAAACTTGAGTGGACAGTGTAGGTTCTAGTATCTTTTGTTTATGTTTAAGCATGAAAAATGATGCTTGCACCAATTAAACTTTCAAGAATCCCATAACATATTTTATTTTGGTGGAACTCATTTAAAATATCCATCATTTGGAAAAGAGAAAGAGGAAAAGAAAAGTAATTTTTGTTTCAAAATGCCAAATTTTACCTTGTTATTCTCTTGCAAATATGAAGTTTTGAATTTAGGTTTATTTAATAGTTTCACATGTTTACATTAACACCACAATGAAGTTATTGTGAAAATCCCCTAGTCACCACACTCCAGAGCCTGTTTGGGTACACTGAGGGAGAGTTTAGTGTGGCCAGTGCACCTAACAACACATTATTTAGACTGTGGGAAGGCCTAGACGAAACCCACGCAGACCAGGGAGAACGTGCAGATTCTGCACCGACAGTGACCCAAGCTGGGAATCGAACTGCTGTGAGGCAGCAGTGCTAACTACTGTACCACCGTGTGTGATTTGTGCAACATTTTTAAATCTTTTCATTTAAAATGGCATGCAGAAAGCTAGCACTAAAAACAAATTCAGGAACTTGGAAGAGAATTACAAGTTTTGGAACCTAAGGTAAGTTACTTGTGCCAAGTACTGAAGGCTGCTTGTGAATTGCAAAATGCATCACAGTCAGAGCTCTCATCAAGAGTAGAAAAGGGATCAGGGAAGTTGGGGAAGAAGAAAAACAAAACCACATTTTGAGGCTGGGAGGTCATTATTTGAGGTCTTTAACTCCACTTCTAGTCCATGTAGTGATGAGCTAAATGCTGTAAATCCATAATCAGTAACAAGAAGTAGGCGAATTACAGCCGGTGGGGGAAGAGCTGATCAAAGATAATGGCTAATTTGTTTATGTTTCAAGCTCCATATTTCCATCTACCCCCAATAACCATTGATTCCCTTACCTCACAAGGCTTTATCTACCTCTGCCTTTAAAATATTCAGTGATGTCACTTTCATGGCTTCTCTTCAATTACCCTTAAGTGATGAGCTGCCTACTTGAACCTCTGCAGTCTATATAGTATATTGTCCCCCACAGTGCTGGTGAGTAGAGAGTCTATGTTTTTGACTCCTTGTCAGGATGATTGTGGCTTGGAGGAGAACTTGCAGTGGTGGTGTACCCATGCATTTGCTGTCCTAGTCTGTCTAGGTAGAAAGAGTTCATAGGCTTGGAAGGTACTGACGAAGGAGGCCTGGCAGATTACCGTGGGGTTGCACAGTAGTTAGCACCGCTGCCTCACAGCTCCAGGGACCCAGGTCAATTCCTGGTTTGGGTTACTATCTGTGCAGATCGTATTCGAGATTTTTGAGGCTGCAACAAGCTAGGCAGATGTATGGGGATCTTTGTAAATGTGGTGAATTTGGATTTCCAGAAGACATTTACTAAGATGTCACATCAAAGGTTATTACAAAAGCTAAGATTCAATGGTGTAAGGGGAAAACACATTAGCATGGATCAAAGATTAATTAACTAACAAAAAGCAGATAGGAAGGATAAGTGTGTCTTTTTCTAGTTGGCAAGCTTGTTATGAAATCCATGCATTCTGTGTCTGGGGGGTGCCATGTGAGCTTGTAGTCTATGGAGATTGTAATTTTTAATGCTTAGGATGGTACACTGCTTGTTACATTACTTGCCTCCTAACAAGGATGGACCCTCTTGAAGTGTTGTGATAAGGCACAGGAACATTCAAGGCTCACTGAACAGTCTGAGTTAGTCAGTCTGTCAGCCAGCAAGTATCCCAGGTCAGGGACAAAGGAACAGCAACAGGTCTCAGGTAAGTGTAAAGAGCAGAGAAACAGGCTACAAATTAAAAAAGGACTGTGGACAGCAAACTTTAAATAAAAAGGGCCCTCGGGGGTGAAGCACCTCATTAGAGCACTGGTGTTCTGCTAGCCGCAGCCTAAGAGCTGGAATTATGCTTGTGAGCTAGTGTTCGAGTGCACTCAGGGGTTCAGGGGAACAAAATCTTAGAAGGTGTGACTGAAACCCCATGGGCTGTTGTTGAAGTTGGAGAGATTAATGGTGAGATTTCCAAGGAAGAATCTGCAAAAGTGAAGATTAGAAAGCCTTGTGAGAGAGATGGAGTTTCAGTGAGATTGGTTGGCTCACAGTTTAACAAATGTCTGGGTGGATTGTTGAGAAATCCTTGGAATCCATAATTTGGTCATATCTGTCATTTATTATGTACTGTGCTGTGGCCAACCACAATTTACCTGTTCATTCACATGTCCTCATACTTATCCTTAATATTAGAGTATAACATGAATATTGAAAATTTGCTTTATATTTCTGAACTTTGTGATGGATTGACACCTCACATGTGCATTTTTCTAAAATACAAATATTTTAAATCTGGACCTTGGCTGGGTAAGATCCTTAACATAGTTGAAACTATATCTCTCTGTAGCCCCAGAACAAAATAAGCCACTTTGTTATCTCTGAGGAGCCACTAATGATCACCCTGGATCTGTGCAGCCCAAATTGCTGCACTCTTTGTATTTGATCGTATCATTTAAAGCTTCTGTTTCCAAAAGTCAAATGTAAAGTTGCTGATGTTCAGCTTTGGTTTATTCTTCTGTTTGTTTTTGAAGCTGTTGTTCGTGCTTGTGCTGATGGTGGAGCAAATCGACTCTACGAGCACACTGAAGGAAGACGGGAAAGGTAAATCCATCAACTGCCCCTTTATTTCTTTTTAGCAATCTGCTGTAGAAGTATGTTTAATGACTAGTTGTCCAATCTTTCGAAAAGAAAGAAATATTCTTGTGTGAAAGTAATTCAGTCCTGATCATTATCTGTAAAAGAAACACTGAGGACAGACCAGGGGCCTTTTTCTCCAATAACTTTCTTCACAAGGTCGTAGAATCCTTACAGTGCAGAAGGGGGACATTTGGCCCATTGAGTCTGCGCCAACAGCAATCCCATCAAGCCCTATCCCTCCAAACCAATGTATTTACCCTGCTAATCCCCGTGCACTAACAGGCAATTTAGCACAGCCAATCCACCTATACCACACATCTTTGGACTGTGCGAGAAAACCAGAGCACTCTGATGGAAACCCACGCAGATATGAGGAGAATGTGTAAAAGTTGGTACTAGCACTCACAGATAATACTCATTGTTGTTATGGGTGATGAACACAGACAACCTGATGAATGTTCATATTTCCATAACTTTTAAAATATTTGAGTGCACAAGCTTAAAGAGTTTTTTTTCCTTTACCCAACAATTTTCACTTTAGCTGTGAATGTATTAAGTATATGCCAACAGTTGGGAATAGGAGAGGGGATGGTATGGGCAAGGCAGATGCATCTAGAACTGAGCACAAAATAGAGTATAAAATAATATTAAACAAAATAAAGAGCATAGAGTAGTGTCAAACAAATTAAAGACTATAAAGAGATCAGACAACATGTGTATAAAGTAGTGTCAAACAAAATAGAGTATAAATAGTATTAAACAAAATAGAAAGTATAAAACAGTGTCAAACAAAATAAAGTGTAAGAAATACTGTGGAAGAATATAGTATACAAAATACTGTGAAACAAACTAAAGAGTATAAGATTGTATTATGCAAATTAAAGTGTATAAAATAGTGTCAAACAAAACAAAAACGTATAAATTAGTACTAAAATAAAGTGTATAGAGTAGCATTAAATGAATGAAGTCTGTTTGCATTTCAATTGCTAATTAGGGGAATTCTTAATTTACAGAATTTAAAATGAGATATAACAGGCAGTGGTGCCAGTTCTGTCTGCCAAGTCAGAAACTGCTGGAAGTGCACAGAGAGACAATTACCCTCTGTAAGATAAAGATAGGTTATTAAGTCATGTTTTGATATGACAGGTACTGATTGATTGATTTGTTTATTTCTAGCATTTTCTTTCAGATTTGTACCTTATCCTTTTTATTTTTTTCATCTGCTATTCCTATACATTGACTGGAAAATTCTAAAGGAATGGCATGATTTTAAAATATATTTTCTATTCCCTTATTGCTACATAATAACAAAAATTCTTGCTAAAAATAGAAATTAAGTTTCCAGAGGACACCGTAACACAACGAGTATTTCCTAAAACTGCTGGAACTACATTAAGTAGGGAAGTAATGTTTCCTCCAAATTGTATTGTTGCTGCCATTTTTAGGCTGTGAGAAAGGGAGGAGGCCAGTGAATAGTTCATTCCTATGAATTTGTAGAGTGCAGAAGGAGGCCATTCAGCCCATTGAGTCTGCACCGACTGCAATCCCAGCTAGGCCCCATTCCCGTAGCTCCACATATTTACCCTGCTACTCCCTATGACGCTACAGTCAATTTAGCATGGTCAATCAACTTAACTTGCATATATTTGGACTGTGGGAGGGAACCGGAGCATCCAAAGGAAGCTCACGCAGTCACGGGGAGAATGTGCAAACTCGACACAGACAGTGACCCGAGGGAGGAATTGAATCCTGGTCCTTGGCACTGTGAGGCAGCAGTGCTAACCACTGTATCATCTGGTCTCTTGAGCAATCTTTGGTGGCTTATGCCTTCTGTTGCCTGTGCCTGAAGTTCTGAAATTCCCTACCTGAACCTCTCATATTGCCATCTCTCTTTCCTTATTTAAGCTGCTGCTTATATCCTACTTCTTTAACAAAGCATTTTACTCTCTGTCCTCTTGTTGTGTTTTGTGGCTCGGTGTCAAAAGTTTTTTATAATGCTCCTGTGAAGTGCTTTGGACACTTTGTTACATTGAAAGCACTATGTTGTTGTTGCCTCTTTCATGTTTAGTTACTCTTAGAACAAAGTTTAGAGTCAAATCACTGAAAATTCAAATGATTTTGCGATTGGAACAGGAGCATAGAGTGAAGAATAGCATGGTAATGGTCTAAGCAGATTTCTGACCTATTCCTGATACAATCCCTAAACCTATCTGTTACTAGAACTGATTAGATAGATTTGTATCAATGCTAATTTAGGGACAAAATATTTGTGATGGCCTGTGTGCTTATGGTAAAATGTATATTTTATGATGGTCCCTTTTGAGAACTAGGTTTCTCTAGGAGATGATTACTGGTAAAACACATTGCTTCCTGTAATTGGTCCTGTGTGTCTTAACTGACATCAGGTCATCTTCACCTACAACCTGTGTGCTCTTTGACCTTTATTGGCTCCTGAAGAAGCAAAATTTCAATATTAAAATCCTTGTTCTTGTCTTCAAATTCCTTTGTGGCCTGGCCCTCCCTGTCATTGTATTTGCTCCAGCCCAACTGCACTCAGAAATATCTGCGCTCTGTCATAGAATCATAGAATTCCTACAGTGCAAAAGGAGGCCATTCAACCCATCAAGTCTGCACCAACCACAATCCCACCCAGGCCCCATTCCCTTAACTCCACGTATTTACTCTGCTAATTCCCATGATGCTACAGTCAATTTAGCATGGTCAATCAACTTAACTTGCACATCTTTGGACTGTGGGAGGGAACCGGAGCACCCAGAGGAAACTCACACAGTCACTGTAACCAAGGTGCCTGGGAAATATACAATCGAAAAGGGTCAACCAGAAGGTAATAATAGGGGGAAAAAGACTGTGTGTGTGCGTCTATTTTCAAGCAGTTTTATCTTTTGAGTTTAGAACAAATTGGTTGCAGAGTAGGAAAAACCTCTTTCGAGCAGAATCTAATTTAAATTCTGAGTGCTGAGTAAAAGGGTTTAAAAGCCTTGGTAACAGAAGAGTTCCACTAATAATGAATGGGAATTCTGGGATGGCTAAGCTCAGAGAAAACAACTTGAGATAGAAAACTCCAGAGTTAAAGAATATTAGAACAAAGAGAGTTCTGATCCAAGGTGGCAACACTTAAAACATTAGCTGAAACCTGTGATGAACTGGGAGTCTGCAACCGTGGGATGGTTGGAGGAGATTCAATTGGAAACCTTACTGGAAGGCCCAGGAAAACTCAATGCTTATATGAATCTTCAAAATATTACTCAGGCCAAGTGATTAATCTTCCAATTTTTAGCAAGCATCTGACCTGAGTTGTTGGGGGTGTAAATAAAATTGTGTCGAAGGAAATTTGAGTTAAAAAGTTTGGTTTGGAGATTAACTAACTGTGTTTGTTGTACTTATTTTATCTTTAATGTAACTGAATATTTAAGGTAGAAGTCAATTTTTAGTATTCATGTCCTTTGATTTATTTTTAGTAAAATTTTTTGATTTAAACCATGAAGCTTGTGGCTTCATTCTTTTCATAATACTTGGGGTTTTCAGATTTCCAGGAAAAGGGTCCACAGTGTATTGTGATTCAAATCTATTGAACTTCATTTGAATGTAGTACAGGAAAGTTATGGCTTCCTTGTTCTTCATATTTTACTTTAAAAATACCTGTAAATAACATATATTAAAGGCATATTGCCCCAGATAGCAAACCATACCTAGCAGAGTTGTGAAAACAGTTCTTCACAAGTAGAAGGCAAATAAAAGCAAATTGCAGTATTCTAGAATGATCAAATCCACATAGAGGGACATAGATGTCGTCAGCAAAGGTTCTGTTGGTAACGTTTGCTGGTACTCAAACAGAGGCAGTTTTGACAGCTGAAATGCAGAATTCTCGAATAAGTTCAAGTTTTTTTGCCTCCTTGGAAGTTGGCACTTTATCTACACTTATTTTCATGACAGACTTGAAAAGTTATATTTTAGCTGCCACATATTTGAAAAAATGAAACTTGTCACAGATAAAGCAGGCCGGGAGTGAAGTGAAGTGGAGTGAAGCAGGCCGGAAGTGGAGTGAAGCAGGCCGGAAGTGGAGTGAAGCAGGCCGGAAGTGGAGTGAAGCAGGCCGGAAGTGGAGTGAAGCAGGCCGGAAGTGGAGTGAAGCAGGCCGGAAGTGGAGTGAAGCAGGCCGGAAGTGGAGTGAAGCAGGCCGGAAGTGGAGTGAAGCAGGCCGGAAGTGGAGTGAAGCAGGCCGGAAGTGGAGTGAGGCAGAGTAAAGCAGGCCGGGAGTGGAGTGAGGCAGAGTGGAGCAGACCGGGAGTGGAGTGAAGCAGAATGAAGTAGGCCGGGAGTGGAGTGAAGCAGAGCAGAGCAGGCCGGGAGTGGAGTGAGGCAGACTAGGAGTGGAGTAAAGCAGGTCAGGAATGGTGTGAAGGAGTGTGAAGCAGACCAGGAGTGGAGTGAAACAGAATAAAGCAGGCTGGGAGGAGAATTGGAGGGGGTAATGTGATTGATGTGGTAGACATAGATTTCCAAAAGGCATTTGCTAATGTGCCACATAATAGGCTTGTCAGTAAAGGCAATGCCAATGAAATAAAAAGGGACAGTAGCAGCGTGGATGTGAAATTGCTTGAGTGATGGGGAAAACAGAGTAGTGGTAAACGGTTTTTGTTTCAGATCAATAGTGGATTTTACCAGAATGTCGTCTTTGGACCCCTGCTTTGTCATGATGTATTTGAATGATCTAGATGTGGGTTTACAGGGCACAATTTCAAAATTCATGAATGACCCAGAACGCGGAAGTATTGTGAACTGTGAGGAGGGTAATGAGAAACCCCAGGGGGACATAGAGAGGCTGCTGGAATGGCGGGCAAGTATCTGATGCAGTTTTTGTGCAGAACAATTCATTTTGGTGAGAAGTGATTCATTTTGGTAAGAAGGACACAGAGAGGCAACGTAATATATAGGATAAATTTCTAATGGGGTGCAGGAGCAAAAAGCCTTGGATATGTATGCATATGTATGTATGGTAGGGGGATTGAATTTAGGAGTCGCAGCGTCATGTTGCAACTGTACACAACTCTGGTGCGGCCGCACTTGGAGTACTGTGTGCAGTTCTGGTCCCCACATTACAGAAAGGATGTGGAGGCTTTGGAGAGGGTGCAGAGGAGGTTTACCAGGATGTTGCCTGGTATGGAGGGGAGGTCCTATGAGGAGAGGCTGAGGGATTTGGGGTTGTTTTCGCTGGAAAGAAGGCGGCTAAGAGGGGATCTTATTGAAACATATAAGATGATTAGAGGTTTAGATAGGGTGGATAGTAATAGCCTTTTTCCTCTGATGGAGAAATCTAGCACGAGGGGGCATGGCTTTAAATTAAGGGGTGGTAGTTATAGGACGGATGTCAGGGGTAGGTTCTTTACCCAGAGGGTGGTGAGGGATTGGAATGCCTTGCCTGCTGCAGTTGTAAATGCGCCTAGTTTGGGGTCGTTTAAGAGATCCGTGGATAGGTTTATGGACGAAAAGGGATTGGTTTAGGTTAGTGGGTCATTGTTTTGTAACTGGTCGGCGCAACATCGTGGGCCGAAGGGCCTGTTCTGCGCTGTAATGTTCTATGTTCTATGTAAATCAGATTGAAAAGAGTTAATATAGCATTGGGGATCCTGAGTTTTATAAATAGAGGATTACAGTACAAAAGTTGGGAAGTTATAATAAATCTGTATAAAATACTGGTTTGGCGTAAACAGGAGTATTGTGTTCTGCTGTCTATATCTATATGTACCATGTTATCACAGTGGGGTGTTACTGTTATGTGAAGCCTCATGGGGTTTAGCTTGTTTGACCATATTCCTGTAGATATTCAGTTACTAAAGACACAGACAGGGCTTACTCAGCAAAGCCTCTCTTATCAGCACACAGGCAGCTGCTTTGTCTCATTGCTAGCAGAACAAACAAGTCAGTAGGGAGATCCACTGTGAAGGCTGAAGCTGCAGCCTCATCATGCCTAGTTAGTCATTTAGTTGGACCAAAATGTAATTTATGCAATCAATAACCGTTAGGATTGGATTGTGAGCAGCTGGGACGGGCTGAGTAAAACTTTAAGACTTGATGATTTTCTTTGTTTGGTGGAGAAGCACATGGCTATCCCAGTGATCTTCTCCCAGCCAGCAGAATATCACTAAACCATTTGGCGACTGAAACAGACCTGAATGTCGAATGATTTTTCTGAAGTCATTCACGGTAGCAGTTTTGGCACAGTCAGCAGGATTCGGACGTCGCCCACCACCACCAGAGTGCCGGGTGAGTATATTTACTCATAATAAGTGGAATTTAAACCGGTCCTGGGACCAGGTGGTGCTCAGCAACTGCCAAATCCGAATCTGGGGTGAAGTCTGACCAACCAGCAAATGGTGGTAGGTTGTCAGGCACTGTTTGAAATATTTACATCATAGTTTGTAAGAATTAGGCAGACTTGTGACCCGACAGTCGTTAGGGGAGACTATCTACTCCAAGAAGCACTGGACTGAAAGCGAACCTGTGAGAGTAAATTCTGACAGTTCAAATCCTATCCAAGCATGGCCAGGGAAAAAAATTTGAATGGGGACCAGAGGAGTCCCTTACATTCCATTTGGCAACTGAAAACAGGAAACTTATTGACCCAATGATTAAATCCAATTGGAATCCCCATGACCCACCTTCAAAACAGATGGCGTGATGGAGAAAGGAAAAGAAAGACAAGGATGAAAAAGCCTTGATTCTGATTCTCGCAGCCCATGTAGAATTAACCAAGAGAGTAAATCAGGATATGAAAGAGGTTTGAGGCGCCAGGAACGTTTCCTTAGCTATACTAATTTTAGGTGTCTCCATGGGTTGTTTGGCTGTTTTAGAAGTGCTGATTTTGATGGGATAGGGATGTGTTTTTCAATTTAGTTCCTGTAGGTGCCATCCTGTCCAGCCTCCCTTGTGTGCTGGTCCTCATTTGCATTCTAAAAGCATGCTCTTGCCTGCTAATCTGTGTCTGTTACTTTGTGATTTTTATTGGAGAGGCTCTGAGTGTAATTTTAGTCTGCTTCCATATTGTGTGCCCAGTTTCATAAAATTTGTTCTCCGATAACAATACCATATGCCTTCTTGACTACCTTATCCACCTGCAGCAGGGTAGGATAATCATCCCCACTGATTGGTAATCATGGACCAATGCACCTGATAGTGTAGGCTTATCCACTTGGGACTACAGTGTTCCAACTGTATCTTGAATTCTTGCCTTTTATATAATTCCCTGTTTTGGGGGCAGGGTGCCCCTCCAGCTTGACTCTGACCAAGGGATACACCTCCTCACTGGACACATTATGAAGCAAGCCTGTGAACTGCCAAGGACAGCATTCCCTACCATCCACTAAGCTCAGGTATGGCAGAGAAAATGAACTCTACATTAAAGTCAGCATTAGCTAAAGCCATAGCTGAAACTGGAAGGGGATGGATTGCCCAGCACCCTCATGAGCCTTAGAGCCACAGCAAATCATACAACGGGAATAACCCCTTTTGCGTTCATGTTGAGAAGGGCTAGGAAACTCCCAAAAGACATTATGGTGGGAGGGGAGGGTATGGGTCCATCCTGGGACAGAATCAAAAAGTACTTAGCAGGTGAACCAATGGTTGAAAGAATTACAGTAGGAAGTGAGGAATCAGTAAACTATATGATATTTGAACATCCAGAAAAGCAGCAGGGTTAGTTTAGTTTATTTATTAACTAGGCAATGCCACAAACAGGAGATAGAGTTCTGGGGTGAATCATGCCTGAGCAAACAGAGTTTGCCCCCATGTGGACTGGGCCTTATGACATGATTATGACCAGTGATACATGTGCATGTGTTGATATGAAAGGGAAGAGCCAGTGGAAACACTGGTCCCAGCTGAAGGTTTATGACCCAAAGGAATGACAGCTGAACCCAAAACAATGCCATTTGTAGAAACCATCCATTATACTATGCAGTATCAGGAATGGTGGAACACAGTAGATATCTGATTATTCTGGGGGGAGGTGCTAGGGATAATGTTTGTGTTAGGGATATGGATTATAGTGAGGTAGATAATTAAGCAGGCACAAGCGTACTGGGGTTGGGTTGAAGTGCATCAGGATCAGGAGCATGTCCTCAAAGAGATAGAAATGATAAGGCTGTTTAAAAGACACAAAATATGAATGACTGCTAACACCTGAGTAATAGGACGTGTCCGGTCCATACAGGAGAATTGTTTCGGTGAAATCTAACACCTGGTGACAACTAGGACCTTTTATCTAAAATTCCAGATCAGCCAACTCGGATGAGAGGCAACAGTAGCTGTGGGGATTCATCCTGATATCCAGAACCTTGGAATGACTATGAATGAAGACCTGCCCTTAGAGTCACAACGGACACAAAAAGGACATAATTACATGAACTATATAATGTCTGTATATACCTGTATAATGTCACTAATGGGCGATGCATGCCAGCAGCAAAAGACTGGAGCAGTGATGGGACTTACTTCAAGGCTTGGCTCCAAGTGTATTTGTGAAAAGAGAGTATGTGCATACACTGCTCCACAGACACATGTGTCAGCAAAGTTGAGCGGTGAGAGGCATTAGAGAGGATGCAGGGAAAATTCTTGAGAATGGTTTCAAGGATGAGGGACCTCACTTCTGCAGCTAATTCGGAGAAGCTGGGACTGTTTTCATTGGAGAAGAGTAGATTAAGAGGAAATTTGCTGGAGGTATTGGGTGTCCAGACAGATTATATGAAGGCAGGAGGAGGGGGACTGTTCCTGTTAGTGGAAGAATCGGTAAATAGGTGTTATTCAGCTCTAAAATCAAAACTGTCAGAAGTGAATTGGATAATTGTATGAAGATAAAATTGTGCAGGCCTAGAAGGCCTAGAAGGCAAAGAAATGGTATGAGATGATTTGGTCTTGCAGAGAGCTAGTACAGACATTACAAGCTGAATGGCCTCCTTCAGTGTTGTAATCATCACATTATTGTATGAAAGAACGTAAATATTTAAAAAAAATAGAAGTTTGAAGCAAACTCAGTGGACTTTCCCATTTCCCGAAAGTGCTTTATATAATAAAAGCTGTTTGACGTTTTACTGGGAAAATCTTTTATTTATTTGCAACAAAAGGGAAATAGGTCTGACTGCTTTCAGATCCTGTAATCAATATTTCCAAGTATAGACAAATACCTACCAAATTGTTTCTCAACAGCTCCAAATTTTTGCAACATTGACAGTTGTCCAAAGAAAAAGTGAATCATGAAACTAAGTGAATCAGGACAATAGTACAAAATGGATTAGATGGCATTTTAATGAGTTGTTTTCATTACTCTAACCAACTTGGATTCGAAAGCCAATAAACTCTTAGTAATGTTATTAATACATAACAGTGTACCCAGAATGTGTGGAACAATTAAAATCTGATGGTGCTGATGTAATATTTACAACTGAGAAACACAGAGCCAGTAATGGGGGCAAATCCACCAGGCAGCTGATTAATTTAAATGCCTTCAATTTAATTAAAGAAATGCATGTGGACCTTGTTGCACCTCACACAAAAACAAGCTTTCTATTCTGCTTTGGAGTTGATATAATGAACATAGTTATTGATTTGGCGCAGAAATTAAGCAATTGACTTTCACAAATTATCAGCCATTGTTCGGCAGTGGTGACTGACACAAACATACAAGTAGCAACCACCTAACAACCAGAATGGATAAAAAAAAACTCATCAGCATCCATGTACCACCTGTACACATTGTATGCTGGGGTAAGAATTAAAGGTGTCAAGGGCATGAATACCTGAATGATTCACAGAAATTGCATATTGCAGCACTTTAAAAAAATGGTGGGAGAAAAATAAGTCAGAACAACTTTAGGTCTACTCTTGTCAGACACCACAGAATCAGAGAATATTTCCAGGGCAAAAGGTGGGCACATGGCCCTTGGAGTTTGCACTGGCTGTTTGATAGAACATTCTAACTAGTCTCACCTTAACCCCGTAACCTTGCACATTATTTCTTTTCAGATAGTTGTCTAACCCAGAGAAGGTCACAGGGCCAATACACTTACCACATCTCCACATAAGTCAGGGGAGCAAAGTCTTCCCTGCAGATTGCAAAACTGCCATTGCCAACATGTCCCAACCCATGACAGTGCGGGGAACTCGACAGGTGATGGGTCTATTTAACCATTGCAGGAACTTCACTCCCCGGTTTGCCATCCTGGCAGAACCAATCCACGCTTGGTAAAAGGAAGAAAACAGGGAATGGAAGCAGTAGAATGGGGACCAGAACAAGTGATCATATATGATAAACTAAAGGCCGAGCTGCTTGAAGCACCGGTCCTAAAACTACCAGACATGTCAAAACCATTGCTAGCACCCTATGATCTAGAGGGAGATTTTTACAGCACAGTCGTAACCCAGGAGAAGGTTGGGGGGGGTGCGGGTGGGGTGGGGGTGGTGTCATGGGGGCGGTAGCTTACTACTCGACCTGGGAGTCCCCAGTTGTTAAAGGGCTGCATCAATGAATTGCCGCTTTGGTCTGGCCTGGGCAGTACAAGTCTGTGAACCTCTCACGCTGTCAAGCCCATTGGTTTTACACACTAAGCACACATTGTGGAGCTGGTGAACACCGGGAGACTGAAAACAGTTTCTGATGCCCAGTGGGCAACATAGGAAGCAGTGTTCCTATTGTGGGAGAGGTACATAGGCATATCAGAGATACAGGCTTCAACTGTGCAGAGGGAACCACATCAATTCCAGACTAGCATAGACAGAAAATAGAGGGAGAAATAGCTGACGAGCCTATAACCAACCCTGACCCGTCCCTCTTCATTGACGGTTTCAGGCTATACGCACTGCACACTACCATACGGGATGGGCAATGTGAACCTCCTACTGGGGGGATTGGAGGGGATTGTTTCAGATCAAGCGGCTCAGTTTATAGCCCTAACTGAAGCCCTGAGATTAACAGGTAAACATCTATATCGGCACTAGATATGCCTATGGAGTCATGCGTGATTACATGTCTCCATAGCCTAGAGTCAGCGAGGATGTGTAACTTCGGGCGGGGGGGGTGCACATAAAGCACCAGAATATTATGCAAGATTTATTAGAAGTTGTTGTGTGCCCAACTGTTGCAGCCGTGATAAAAATTAAAGCGCACCAGAAAGTCAAGAGCAAAGAACAGCAGGGGAATGAACATAAGGCCACTGAAACCGCAGTGCCATAGCCCAGTTGAGTGGTAGCAATAGGGCCCGAGGAATTGAATATCACTAAGTGCAGGGGGAAGCCAGGCTAGAGGAACAGTCCCAGTGGAAGCAGAGAGGGGCGAAGAAGAGGGGAGATAGGGATATGGAAGAAGGGATCCCAGGACATTGCCCTATCCTTAATCCAGACTGAACAATGTAAATTATACTACAGACCAGACACACGGGATGCTGAGTCGACTGCTCAGAGACAGCCACCCCTGGTGGTGGCCCGGAGTCAGTATGGAAGTCGTGAAACAGAGTCAACAATGTATTATATGCGTGCAACACAATCCTGGGAGACTCATAAAGGTCAGGATGGCTCATGGGTCCATGAGAGAATTTGTGGATCAACTTCATCGGAACACTGTCTAACAGCCGGGGGAAACGGTTCTGCCTGGTGATTATCTACCAGTTAACCCGATGGGTGGAGCCATTCCCCACTTGAGATTGCGGGGCCACTACAGTGGCATGGATCCTGGCATCTGACATAATCCTGTGATGGGAGGGTACAGCTCCAAATTGATTCAGATCAGGGAATCCACTTCACAGGGCAAGTCATGAAGCGTGTCTGTGGCCTGTTAGGCATCCTGCATATCCCCTACCACCCGCAGAGCTCAGGGATAGTAGAACGGATAAACCAAACTTTAAAAACAGCCATAGTGAAAGCAATAACTGAGACGTGGAGGGGGTGGATGGATGTTCTCCCATGTACATTAATGAACCTTAGGCCACCCCAAGTCGAAGCGTTGGTTTAACCCGTTTCAAAAAGGTGACAGGCAGGCCGGGGGTGGGGGAGGGGGAGAAGGAATGGGATCCTGCAGGATCGAATTAAACTATATATAAAACAATCAGACTAACAGTTCTGAGAACTGCAACAGGAAGTTGGATATCAGAATAAGGAATCAGAATAAAACTGACCCCCATCTTTGTCAAGTTGGGAAAAGAGTATTTGTTAGAGTGACCCCTAAGCAAGTGGGGTTTGCACCCAAATAGACCGGACCCTTTGCCATTGTTATGACTAGTGACTCCTGTGCTTGTGTTGATATGAAAGAGAAGGGCCGATGGAAACATTAGTCCCAACTGAAGAAGTATAATCTGAAAGACAATGGCTGAGCCCACTATGGTTCCAATGTGGGAAACTGCCTGGTATGCTGAACGTTATCAGGCATGGATGAGCACTCTGGAACATGGTGCATTTGGAAGAACACTTCGCAGAAACTCTGAGAGAACTAAGATTTAAGGTCGGTCACAGTTAAGCACGATCACCAACCGCAGACAAAAATCCAGACTCTGGAAAAGGACATGAAAGTAGTATTGCAGGACAAAAGTTGGTGACAGAGAGTATGGGTTTGGGGTCTGAATATTAATATCCATCCTTGGATCCAATTATTTCACACATCGTAGTGGGCCGACAATTACTACTAGCCCTTGCATGGGTCATAATTGCTTGCTGGCCCTATATAAAAAAACCAACAACACAAGAAGTTCAGAGCCACTGCTAAAGCCTGAAGGACCATGACCCAGCCTGACAGACAGGTTAATCGTGATCATTTTGATTTGATACAACCGACCATTATTCCTGAAATCACATGACTGCACCACGGCAAGGCAGGGAGTACTGGGCGATCCAAAATTCATAATACATTCCCAAATTTTTAGGGGTTTGGTTTTGGGGGCTGAGGGACAGTCCCTTACCAAAGGGGGGATTGCTGAAGGAAGGTTTAAAGGGAACCATAAGTTCCCATAGGTTTAGTCCAACCATAGGTTGGACTAAAACCTGGTGTTGTCAGACTTTTTACTGTGTTTACGCCAGTCCAACGCCGGCATACCCACATCATAACCATAAGCTTAGCAGAGAAAGAGATGCCCTGGCTAAAGCATTCTATGGATAGATGCTGTGTTAACCTGAATATGTGTAAATCTATAACTGAATAACAACTATATGAATAGAAAGGGCAGGCTGATCAGCTTGACCATGTTAATAGAGGCTCAGAATACTAAACAATACAAAATGACTATTGTCTGGGTTAATTACATTCCTCAACACTTGTGAAAACAATGGAAACAGTTTTCTCAGACAGGAGGAATGCTCATAGAGATAACAATAGCCGATAGAGCAGATGGTCCTGGATCCCTACAAAAACCAGGCACATAAATCAGTCAGGATGCTTACAGAGAATGATAAGGAAGCTTGTAGAACAAGAAAAATTGTAGACTGAAGTACTCCAGATGGGGGAAAGGAAGTTCCTTAAGCCGACAGTCATAAGCTGATCATACAGAAACCCACCTTACGTAATATCAGATTTCATTGCTTATGCAACTTAATGTATATAATCTATAATCAATATTACTTGATAATATCCAGCCAGTATGGGCTAAGTAGCTGTTTGGAAAATGTATAAAAATTGATGATTTTCCTTTGTTCAATGGAGGGAGGTCCTGGTATTTGTCCAGAGATCATCTCCCTGCCAGTATAATGAACCATATTGATGCACGGACCAGCTCTGGGCATTGAATGATTTCTTTAAGATAGTCTTCCGCTAACAATCACTGTCTGTGCCGAGTCTGCACATTCTCCCTGCGCCTGCGTGGGTTTCCTCGCACACTTCAAAAAGTGATATGTTGGTTAGGCCATGCTAAATTCTTCCTCAGTATACCCAGATAGGTGCTGGGGTGTGATGACAAGGGGTTTTTCACAGTAACTTCATTGCAGCGTTAATGTAGGCCTATTTGTGACATTAAACAATTTCTAACTTGAATGTCAACTGTGGCTCAGTGGAGCTCTTGTCTCAACCATTCGAGAGACTAGAGCATAAAAAGCTAGGCAGACACATCAGTGCAATACTAAGTGCAACACCTTGACTACTGGGGAAAAAATGCAAATACATCTTTGTGTATTTAGCCTACAGTAACACTGTTAGATTCAAAATGATATGGAGCATTCAGGTGCAGAATGTATCCAATTGCTTGTGATTTACTGATCATTGTAGAGCACTGTTAGTTTCTAAATTAATTGCATAATGTTTAAATCCTTCCGAAGTTCTGCCTATCTCTACCTGTCTCTAGCCCCAAATCCTCCATTCCTCTGACACCTCTCTCTTTAGTATCCTCTGTCCATTCGCAACCATTTGTGTCTTCAGCTGCACAATTCCATAAAACCTCTTCCCTAAAGATTTTCCATAAAAATGTTCTCTTTGGATATTTGATCGCATCTGCTAATCGTTCCTCCTTTAGCCTATTGTTCATTTTTTTAATGTTAAAAGGAATGTTAAATTTTTCTAGGTGGTTGGGAGTTTGCAAGTGATGTTGTAGTCGTAAGCAATTTGAGGGCAGGGCACAAAGGAGTTCATTTCAAGGTTAAATGCTGAAGAAAATGGGATTCAAACTGTGCAAGAGATGTGGGTGGTGAAAATATGAGCAAATGACTTGAGCTGACCTTCTAGATTGGCTACAGAGATAGAGATAGTTATATCAAGAGAATGGCTATGAACATTAACAGGGGGTTTATGTGAAGGAAGATATATTTTTAATGTTTTCTTGTTGAAAAGTAATTTAACTTCCAGGCACTACCTCAAGTTCGTCACAAGAATATTCTTCCTCCAGTCTCCCTGATGCCTTGGGATCAAACAGTTCTTATCTACAGCAATTTCAATCTTCATCCCAGTGAACTGGGCCCTCTTCTGAATTCACCATTCATATCCTCATCAAAGATTTTCCTCCATGTAAACAGGAAAGTATAAATTCAGGTGAAGTTGAAGTTGGAAGTAGGTGATCTTTATGATGGGGAGGAGTACAAAGCTCATTTCAGTGTCATATTGGATGTCAGGTTTGCGAACAGGTTGATTCAATCTGAGTCACTGATCTTGAAAGGGATGGAATCAGTGATGTGGACACTGTTTGATGGTATTAGCCTTCTCGGTTTACTGGAAGTAATTGCAGCTTATCCAAGATTGTATCACTTTTTATTAGTTCATGGGATATGAGCTCTGTTGGCAAGGCCAACATTTCTTGTCCACATCCCAAATTGCCCTTGAGACAAGCAGAAGTAGAGACAATCGGAAGTAGAAAGGCGGAGAAAGGCGTGAAGAGTAATCTCCCTACTGTGTTCATTCTTTCATTTCCTAACAACACTGTAGATGTGGACTACAGTCATTTAAGAAGGCTCCCCACCACTTTCCAAGAGCAATTAGAGATGAAAACAAGTGCTGGAAATGCTGGTAACACTCACATCTCATGAAAAAAAAAGAAAATTTAAAAAAAATCTTGTTTTGCAGAACCTCGTGTGGTTGTGCTGATACAGCTGAAAAAATAGTTTATTGTGAAAAATGAGGGGTTTTAATGAATGACTTGACAAGCATCAGTGAGCAGAACCTGACTTAAAATAATTGAAAATTACTTAAAAAAAAGTAACCTGAGCCATTCCATTGTTTACTGGTGGATGCTAATCAAGTCCTTACTAAACTAAATAATTTTTGATCCGAAAAACGTTTTTAGATTGTGCCTGGTAATGCCTTGGAGAATGAATGCAATTTCTCTAATCAGGGCAATCAATAGGATCTCACAATTTTATTTCCGGCCCAAGGCCAATTCTGTGGGTAGGGCCTGATCGAACAAATTAAATATTGAATTACATAAGTTCACTTCAATTTAAAATTCCAAGGCCTTTTGCACAGTTTTGATTGATTTCACCCAGTTTGCACTGATCTTCTAAGATCTAGATAGGATCTACAGGCATTTAGAGACGCAAGGACTGATTAGCGACAGCTAGCATGGTTTGTGATGGGAAAATCATGTCTCACAAATTTGATTGAGTTTTTTGAAGGGGTAACCAAGAAAGTAGATGAGGGCAGTGCAGTTGATGTTTGTCTACGTGGACTTTAGCAAGGTTTTTGACAAGGTACTGCATGGTAGATTGTTGCATAAGGTTAAATCTCATGGGATCCAGGATGAGGTATCTAAATTATTCTACCATGGTTGTAGAGGATTGTTTTTCAAACTGGAGGCCTGTGACCAGCAGTGTTAAGTCTGACAACACCAGGTTTAAGTCCAACCGATTTATTTGAAAGTAAATTCACAAGCTTTCGAGGTTTGCCTGTTTGTCAGGTGAATGGAGAATACTGGCCTCAGACAGAGCATATAAAGCACAGACAGTTTACAGATTACTGATTAGAATGCAAATCTTTACACCTAACCTGCTGTTCAAGTCTTAAAGTGGCTAACAATGTGAGTGGAAGGAGCATTGAGCACAGGTTAAAGAGATGTGTATTGTCTCCAGACAGTACAGTAAGTGAGGTTTTGCAAACCCAGGCAAGCCATGGGGGTTACAGATAGTGCGACATGAACCCAAGATCCCTGTTGAGACCGTCCTCATGTGTGCGGAACTTGGCTATCAGCCTCTGCTCAGCGACTCTGCGCTGTTGTGTGTCGTGAAGGCCGCCTTGGAGAATGCTTAGCCGAAGGTCAGAGGCCAAATGACCGTGACCACTGAAGTGTTTGCCAACAGGAAGGGAACAGTCTTGCCTCCAGTGTTCCTCAGGGATCAGTGCTGGATCCACTGTTATTTGTCATTTATATTAATGATTTGGATGAGAATATAAGAGGCATGGTTAGTAAGTTTGCAGATGACACCAAGATTGATGGTATAGTGGACAGTGAAGAAAGTTGTCTCTGATTGCAACGGGATCTTGGTCAATTGGGCCAGTGGGCTGATAAATGGCAGATGGAGCTTAATTGAGATAAATGCGAGGTGATGCATTTTGGTAGATTGAACCCAGGACAGGACTTACTCAGTTAATGGTAGGGCATTGGGGAGAGTTACTGAACAAAGAGATCAAGGGGTACATGTTCGTAGTTTCTTGAAAGTGGAGTCACAGGTGGACAGAGTGGTGAAGAAGGAATTCAGCATGCTTGGTTTCATTGGTCAGAATATTGAACACAGGAATTGGGGCATCTTGTTGAAGTTGTACAAAACATTGGTAAGGACACACTTGGAATACTGTGTACAGTTCTGAGCACCCAGTTATAGAAAGAATATGATTAAATTAGAAAGAGTGCAGAAAAGATTTACTAGGATGCTATCAGGACTTGATGGTTTGACTTATAAGGAGAGGCTAGATAGACTGGGACTTTTTTCTCTGGAGGTAGGATGCTTAGGGGTAATCTTATCAAAATCTATTAATAATGAGGGGCATAGGTAAGGTAGACCGTAAGCATCTTCTACTAAAATTGGAATGATACAGAGAAGATTAGTATGGCCCCTGCGCAAGGATGACATGCAAATTCATGAAGTGTTCCATATTTTTAAATTAGGTAGGAGACTGTAAAAGTTGAGGGCGTACTTTTAAGGTGAAAGGGTCCAGAGGGACAATTTTTTCATACAGAGGGTGGTGGTGACTGTCTGGAACAAGCACCCAGGGGTAGTAGTAGAGGCAGATACAATTTTGTCTTTTAAAAAGCATTTAGGCAGTTACATGGGTAACATAGAGGGATATGGGCCAAATGTGGACAATTGGGATTAGCTTAGGGGTTTTAAAAAAAGGGTGGCATGGACAAGTTGGGCCAAAGGGCCTGTTTCCATGCTATAAATTTCCACAACTCTATGATTCTATCCAGAAGTGGCAAAGCAACCCCAAGGTTTGCTTCAATTACTTTTATGAAGAGAGTGCTTATATTTTTATGGAAGATAAAGTACTTCAAATGTCAAAATACAAGGAATGTCTACTTACATTCAATGCCCCCCACCCCAGCCCACCCCATTTCTGTTTTGTTGTGCAGTGTGTTAATTTAGGTGCGCGGGCCCTTTAAATTTGTATGGTTAAGCACATGTGGTACCTGAAAGGGGCTAACTTATGCTTGGCCTACATAAGAACATAAATAAGAACAGAAGAACATAAGAAATAGGAGCAGGAGTAGGCCATCCAGCCCTTCGAGCCTGCCCCGCCATTCAATCAGATCATGGCTGATCTGTCGCTGCTCAGTTCCACTTTCCCGCCCTCTCCCCATAACCCTTAATCCCCTCTCCTATCAAAAACCCATCAACCCGCGTCTTAAAAATATTTAGCGAGGCAGCCTCCACCACTTCAACGGGCAGAGAATTCCAGAGATTCACCACCCTTTGAGTGAAGAAGTTCCTCCTCAACTCCGTTCTAAAATCATTGGGACTGTTTGGGGTAAGTGGAAGTGGTCCATGGTTTGAACGTGGAGCTGGAAGAATCATTCCTGCACCTCCCAGTTCCACATTCATTTTTCTTGGTGGTGGTCTCAGCAGATTTTTTTCATGGTTACCATTGCTTTTAAGACAAACCAATTTTGCAAAGGTGGCATAAACAGACATTGGGCAGAGAGTCAACACATTGCTAGGCCACTGCATTTTAATCGCAAAATGGAATCCTCAGTACATGATGGAAATCAAATACAACATCACTTAGCAGAAATTTAACTTTTTTCTACTGCATTATTAAAATTACAAAGCCAGTGCACAGAGTGGATGGTGCAAGCCCAAATCCTTCCCCTGCTTGCTCCAAAATCCAATTCAAATTGAATCCAATACATGATCCCCACAAGAGGGACATACAAGATTCAAGCTGACAAACCTCATCTCGGACTTGACCTGATGCTTTATCTTAACCAAAAGGCCGAAAAGCAATTAATTCAAATTCTGTTAGGGTTTTGAACTTGTGTCCCAAGAGAATTAGCCTGGGCCTCTGGATTACTAGCCCAGTGGCATTACCATTCCTTCACCAACTCAACACATGCTAATCTTGGCTTGGTTAAATTGGTTCTTATTTCACTTGCAGTAATCATTTACTATTGTGTTAAATCGGTGCTGGAATGTGGCTAACAGCATTAATACTGTTCAAAATATCCTTCACCTTCAGATATTCTGCACTGTTATAATTCGGAGATAAAATTCTTGGTACTCTGAATATTTCATTCAAAGCTATTTGCTTCATTAATTGTAAGGCCAAGGTCATAGATAAAGGATTAAATGCAAAAAGACTTCCCTAATCATGAAGGTCTCAAAAGAGATTATAACATGTGCAGTGTATGTTCCAACAAGACTTGATTAAAATTACAGCTACAGAAGAGGATCACACCAATTCTCGTTTTTAAGAACAAACTTTGACTGAACATAAAAAAGATATTTATTTCATATTATTATGTTGCCCTCTAGTGTATCTTTATTTTGAAAGGTACAGTGCATTTTTTATTAATGTCTATGATATTTTACATAAGTCTTTTGAACTATGAATGATTTAAATGCAGGTATGAAAGTGGCAGTCCAATTTATATATGATAAAGTTATGAGCTATGGACCAAATGGAACAAGAATTGTATCCAACAGTCTTCACATATATTTTTGAGTTATGAGTTACTTTATTTAAAAGCAAACTTAGTCTTTAGCTGTGAATTGCTTGGTTGCTTGATCTTGGTATGAAGGTCCCTTTTTATTCTAAGCAGAATACTTTTAAGTTGTGCCATTGTGGCAAGATGTTAATGCATGAGCTGTTTTTATATCTGATTCAGCCAAACATGATATTTGTATCACTGACACGGCAGACAAGTTGTACTGTGGGTACAGGTATTCAAATGCTGATAATGCCATAGCTGTGTGAAATTCTTTATGAACTTTTAAGGGGATACTAATTCTGGCCAGATTATCTAAATATGTGTGTAAACCAGGTGGTCACATGGACACTGGGATAACACAAGTACAAAGAAAATCACATATTTGAAGTGGCTGAGTTCTCCCCGAGTGTGGGCAGATGCACAGCATGCAAGTGCTGTTTAATATCATAGGGCGGCACAGTGGTTAGCACTGCTGCCTCACAGCTCCAGGAACCTGGGTTCAGTTCTGACCTTGGGTTACTGTCTGTGTGGAGTTTGCACATTCTTCCTATATCTGCGTGGATTTCCTCCCAGTGCTCGGGTTTCCTCCCAGGGTCCAAAGATGTGCAGGTTAGGTGGATTGGCCGTGCTAAGTTGTCTCTTAGTGCCCCAAGATGTGGAGGTTAAATGGATTAGCCATGGTAAATGTTCAGGTTTACACGGATAGAGCAGGAGAGATGGCCTGGGTAAATCCTAATTGTTGTTAGCCTCCCGTTGTCAGTTCATACAACCTGGTGACTTCCACAATATTGATTAACTCATGTATCCTGTCAAGAAGGTAGTTTCAAGTAACCTATATTTGATAATTGTTGGTTTTTAGAAATAAGGTATAGATTTTAAGTGACTTTAATTTAGTGTTTCTGTGTAAAAAAAAAAGTAAAACTTCAGCTAAATTCACGTTAAACGAAAGTGTTTGCCTGTGGACCAGGGAGCGGGGGATGCAGTTTAGCTTAATTTCAAACTGCATCTGCACTGTGATTTGAGACTTTACAATGTGAAAAATAAACAAGCTTAAAGAAAGACTGAACTGTTGCTTAACAACCAAGGGCCACCTTTAGGTTAGGAAGATATTTTGTGTTTAGTTTTAATTGAAACTCAAGGCAATTGAGCTAAGAGGTGAGAGAGAAGGCAGCCCTATCAGAGGTAGAACAATTGAGAACAAGTCCCTATAACTGAAAAACAATAAGTTCCAGAAACCAGGGAATAAAAGACAAAGCTGAGAAATGAAAATCTGGTGAAGTTGGCTTGAGGGAACCCAGATATTTGAAGCAATCCTAAGGTTGGTGATCTTAGTACAGCCTGGAAAGCAGCACTGTTCTATTGGTGGCTGGGTACTCGAGAGTTTGTGTGGAAGTCTGAATATACACAGCAATTCAAGTTAAAGGGATAATGAAAGAAGCATTGGAAATCCTATAAGTGGATTATTGCTGAAAACAACTGAAAGAAAATGTTGTTTGGAAAAAGATCGTAAGTTGTTTTGAGAGTGGACTTTGGAAACATTTGTGTGATAATCATCTTGGGGGGTGTTAGGGAGCACAGTGGATTTGAGGGAAAATCCACAGAAATTCAATTGGGTGTAGTTTCAGAGTAGAGTGTGTCTGACCACAGTAGCCTGGTGGTTTACAGAGACTGTGTATTTACTGAGAACATGATAGCACAAGATCAATTTTGTAATCTGTATTGTCCTTAAACCCTATGTACATTTGTGAAGATAAATTGAAGTGAAGCAGTATTGTGTTGTAGTCAAACTTATCATATTAAATATCTTTTTTCTGTTGTTAAAAGCTAATTGTTCATCCAAAAAAAAGTAAAGGTTACAGTCTTTTGATCCAGGATTCTAGTCGTGACACCAACTGGGATCATAACAGTTGCCAAAAAAGGAAAGGATTATTCATCATGTGATGTTATTGGCCAGAATTATTTGGGTAAATAAACATGATTTATGACCTGAAAACTTAAAAGCAAAGAAATTGAGTGAACTATATTTCGTGCAAGGTTTGGGATAAAAATTATGTTTCACACCTTGTTGTAATATTAACAATGTTAAATAATGTTGGAAAAAATTACTTAATAGTATCTTATATTTCTTTACAAATGTATACCAGTGTATTTATAGGCTATCCAAAGGGGAATTTGTTGATTGTCCGACTTTGGTTGCCTACAGTCTGGCTTTTGTATCTCTTAAGGCAAGATGCCCCACCTTCAAGAGCTGTCTGACTATCAGAGACTGGCAGCACTGATTGGACTGCAGTAGGCCCTGGACCAGGAGCAGTGCTGGAGGCACTGTTGTGTGACTTGAGTTTAGAAAGTCTATAGCATGAACATAGACATAACCTACCATAGAATATGGTTCAGGATGAGGAGATGATGAACATTCTCTGCATTAATTTGATAGTATCTCAGTGAGACATGAAATTATTACTTAACTATGATATAATTTATCTATAGTATATAAGTCTAACTTTTGGTCAGTTTTGTGCAGAAATATATTACCTCACTGGGAATAAGATTGAACCTGCCACTTGTAATTTTTTAACATCAGCCTTTTTGAAACTATATAGATTTATAGTTATATACTATGCAGTTGTTCCTTCTATCTTTAAAATAGTCTATTACAATGGTAACATTTGCAAAAGTGACTATACTGTTGGGCAAGTACTGTGCAATAGTTGTAGAATAGCATTATTGAAAAGAAATAAGAAATAATCATCCTTGAAGAAACTGTTAATTAAGAATAAATTAATTTTAAGCTGTACAGGTCCTCAGCTCTGGAATATGTGGCGCAATCTTTTCTCTTTCTCTCCTTTTTCATGCTGCTAGGGGAGTGGTGGTGCACTGTTATTGTCACTTGATAAGTAATCCAGGGATCTGTGATAAGGTTCAGCGGACGTGGGTTCAAATGCTACCATGGCAGATGATGGAATTAAAATGCAATAAAACATCTGGAATGAGAAGTCTAATGATGATCATGAATCAATTATCAATGGACTAGTGTCCCAGGGATCCCTTGGGAACCCAGATTTGAATCCTACCATGACAGATGGTGAAATTTGTATTGAAAAAATATCTGGAATTAAAAGTCCACTGATGACCATGAAACCAGTGTTGATTGACGTAAAAATCCATCCGGTTTCCTAATGTCCTTCCTTACCTGGCCTGGTCTACGTATGATTTCAGACCTATATCATGTGATTAACTCTTGAAGGCCTAGCAAGCTTCTCTGTTGTATTTGTTCCTTTTGAAGAAGTTGAAAAGAAATGAAACAGATGGACCACTTGGTATTGACCTAGTCACTGGAAACAGCAAAGCCTGCAAAGCCCTCCTTACCAATATCTGGGGGCTTTTGCCAAAATCTCACAACAACCTGACATCATTCACAGAATCATACCTTACAGATAATATCTGACCTCACTATTCCTGGGTATGCCTGTCCCACCGGCAATACAGACCCAGCAGAGGTGGCAGCAGGCGATACAGCGGTATACAGTTGGGAGGGAGTTGCCCTGGTTGTCCTCAGCATCAACTCTGGACCCCATGAAGTCTCATGACACCAGGTCAAATACCTCATGCTGATTACCATGTACCATCCCCACCCCCCCTCTCCCCCCCCAGCCCTCCTCCCCTCAACTAATCAATCAGTACTTCTCCATGTTGAATACCACTTGAAGGAAGCACTGAGTGCAGTAACTGTAAATGAGGGTGAGAAGGACGCACAATATACTTGGAGGAGAGGGGCGAATCTTCACAAAGTGTGACTTTGTAGTACCACCACAGACTAAGCTGGTCAGGTTGTTAAGGCCATAACTGCTGGGATGAGATTGCGGCAGATGGTGAGGGAACCAACAAGAGGGAAAAACATTTGATCTCATTCTCACCAGCTGTGGCACAGTGGTTCGCATTGCTGCCTCACAGTGCAAGGGGGGTTTAATTCCCAGTTTGGATCACTGTCTGCGGATTTTGCCCATTCTCCACGTATCTGTGAGGGTTTCCTTCGGGTGTTCCAGTTTCTTCCCACAGACATGCTGGTTAGGTGGTTCGGGCACGCTGAATTCTCTCTCAGTGCACCCATACAGGTGCCAGAGTGTGGTGCCTAAGGCATTTTCACTACTAAAATAAACTGCCCGCCACAGATGCATCTGCTGATGGCAGTTTCAGTAGGAGTGACCACTGCACAGCCCTTTTGGAGTCCTTGTTTTCATATCCTCCATTGTACTGTGTGGCACTACCACCATGGTAAATGGGACAGATCTAGTAACTCAAGACTTGATATCAAAGAGGCGCTATAAGCCATAAGCAGCAAGAGATTTGTACTCAGCTACAATTTGTAACTTCACGGCCTGACACATTTCCCATTCTCCCATTACCACCAAACCAGGAGATCAACTCTGGTTCAATGAAGAGTGCAGAAGGCATGCCAGGAGCAACATCAGGCATGCCTAAAAATGAGGTGTCAGCCCGATGAAGCTACAACAAAGGATTATTTGTGTGCCAAACAGCACAGGCGCTAAGCGATGCCAAAACCAACAGATCAGATCTAAGCTCTGCAGTTCTGTCACATCCAGTTATGAATGGTGATGGACAATTAAACAACTTACTGGAAGAGGAGATGCCATAAATATCCCCGTCCTCAATGATGAAGGAGCGCCCAGCGCATCTGTACAAAAGATAAGACTGAAGCATTCGCAACAGTCTTCTGCCAGAAGTCCTGAGTGGATGATCCATCTTGGCCTCGTCCAGAGATCCCCAGCATCACAGATATCACTGTCCAGCCAATTGGATTCACTCCACATGATATCAAGAAATGGCTGAAGAAACAGTTGTGCTTGTAACATGACTCATTTAGGCTTGCTGGAAACAACTTTAGAGAATACTGCAAAGGCAATGGGCACTAGCAATATTCTAGCAATAATACTTTAGACTTGTGCCCCAGAACTTGCTGCATCCCCAGTCACGCTGCTCCAGTACAGCTATCAACACAGGCACCTACTCAACAAGGTAGAAAATTGCCCAGTTATGTCCTGTACATGAAGCTGTAGGCACATCAATGGCACCAGGCCTCATTGGGAGATAACAGGACAGATGGACAAAAAGCTTGTTCAAAGAGGCAGGTTTTAAGGCAGGAGAGGCAGAGAGATTTTGGCAAGGAATTCCAGAAATGGGAGTTCTTTGAAAACTGAATCAGAATGCAAAATTAATTCTGCATCGTATGTTTGCCAACTTCATGATTATCTAACCTCCTATCAATTTTAGCCATAAGTTAAATGTCACCATATGAAGAGTAGGAAATAGTGAAGAAGGAATCCATTAAGTCTTATGGTATGTTTGACCCAGTATTTCAACTGTGAAACCTCTCTTTAAAAATCGGTCATTGTTTTTATGAGAAAATTAACCCCAAGGAAAAAACTTATTATCAGCAAATTAATTTTAGCTGCACCAATGGAAGAAAAGTTCTTCAGCAACTAATGTTTGTTTTAGTTCTATATTCAACAACAGCAACAATAACTTATGTTTATATTATATCTTTAACGTGGTAAAGATTTCTCAGGTACTTCACTGTGTTATCCAGCAAAAGTTAGCACCAAACTTCAGCAAGAGATATAGATGCTTGTGCAAAGAGGCAGGTTTTAAGGAGAAAGTGACAAAAAGTTTTGGGAAGGAATTCCAGAACTTGGGATTTACATCGCTCAAATAAATTTATTGTTAAGAACAGTTTCTTCCAGAATACACTATTGTTGTTTTTTGCCTTTAAGATATTATCCATAAGTTTCTTGAGCATTTGCTTTATCTTAGGAGAGGCTGAGATGAAATTGTATTGTCACTGGACTAGTGTTCCAGACACCTCTGGGAACTCATGTTTGAGTCCCACCACAGCAGATGGTAGAATTTGAATTGAATAAAAATCTAGAATGAAAAGTCAAATGATGACCATGAAGCCATTGTTGATTGTTGAAAAAAACCCACCTAGTTCACTAATGTCCTTTAGGAAAGAAAATCTGCCATCCTTACCTGGTCTGGCCTACATGTGACTCCAGATCCACAGCAATGTAGATGCTGTTAAAAGTGCCCCCTTAAGGACAATTAGGGATGGGCAATAAATGCTGGCCCAGCCAGGGATACCCATGAAAGAATAACAAAATATAAGTATAGAACATAGAACATTACAGCGCAGAACAGGCCCTTCGGCCCACGATGTTGCGCCGACCAGTTAAAAAACAATGACCCTCTAACAAACCAATCCCTTTTCATCCATAAACCTATCCACGGAATGGTATGGAAGGATTAAGAGAGGGAGAAAAAAAGACAGCAAGGAAAAGTCCAAGCCAGTTTTGATTTAGAATTTTACATTTTTAAAAGTTGCAACAACAATTAACACCTGAAGGAATGAGATTCTGCACTTGTTTCATTTTCTGAGAGGCTGCCTAATGGCAATTAACACTTTGTGTCATTAAGCAGGTATTTAGACTGAAATGGATGAGACTTAACTGTCTGTGGTAAGTTTATTTTGTATCTACTGCACATATACAGGAACTTTGCTTCATTCAGTGGTGCAGCTGACAGCAAGGTGCCATTCTTGTGTAGCTAATAGGCAGAGCAGGTCAACTCAGAAAAACACTGTTTGGGTTTTTGCATTCAACCATGCATCTACACCTTACCAGAAATTGTTTTGTGTATAAATAATGGTGTTGCCATGTGTTTTGCCATTATTTTCACAGTAAATTATGACCTGGTATCTAAAATGTGACAGCAACATTAGAAGGCTAGTTGATAAATGTCATCTCACTAAGAACGTTGCTGTAAAACTCCGTAGTTTAACATTTTTATGTATAATACGCCGTATCTGCTTTTCAGTAATTTAACAGAGTTAGGTTCATATTGCTGACATCTATTTCTACATTAAGCTGATATGTTGAGCAAATGGCTAGTGTCCTGTTTACAAAATCGCTGATAAGGCTAACCTTTATAGCAAATGGAGTTATACGAATTCCAAGGCAAATATTGACTGGTGAATGTAGGCTTTCAGTAAACAGAAGTGGTTTTGTGAATTTCTGAACTAGCTTTCCGAAGAAAGCAGGCTTATTGGAGTGCTCCATCTCAAATGTGAATTTGAGCACAGGTTGAGTAAAGTGTGTAAGGAACTCCTTACTTGTAGCAGCAAAGTCAAAGATCATAAACACATCATTGACATATTGAAAATATGCGAAGCCTGTACAGCTAGGTGTGTTTCTGTGACTGGGTGACACTTGCTGAAAAAATCCTTAAGATAATTAGTTGTGCTTGTAATATGGCTCATTTAAGCTCGCTTAGGAAACAATTTACTTTAGTGAGTACAAGGATTAGAGTACGCCAGCCTTACTTCAAGTTAAGATGAGCAGCAGATGTTTGGATGACCTCAAGTTTGTGGAGGGTGGAATTTCAGAGATCAGCTAGTCATACATTGGAATTGTCAAGTCTAAAAAAAAGGCATAGAATCCCTGCAATGCAGAAGGAGGTCATTTGGCCTATTGAGCTTGTACTGACAACAATCCCACCCAGACCCTATCCCTGTAACCCTGCTAGTCCCCCTGACTTTAATGGACAATTTATCATGGCCAATCCACTTAACTCGCACGTCTTTGGAGTGTAGGAGGAAACCGGAACACCCAGAGGAAAACCATGCAGACAGGGGGAGAATGTGCAAACTCCACACAGACAGTGACCCAAGCTGGAAATCGAACCCAAGTTCCTGGCATTATCAAGCAACAGTGCTAACCACTGTGCCGCCATGCCTCCATAATAAATGAGCTGTTTCAGCAGCAGAGCTAATTCAGGGTGAAGTTAGGTGATGCTGCAGAAACAGCCTTAGTGATGGCATAAGTATGTGTCTGGAAGCTTATCTCAAGGTCAAATGTTGACACCAAGATTGTGGCCACACTGACTTAATCTCAGACTATTGCCAGGGGGAGAGATGGAGCCAATAGTTAGGAAACAGAATTTGGAATGGGGACTGAAAGCAATGGCCCCACCTTCCCAATAAATAATTGGGAAAAAATTCTGCTTTAACAACCAAAATACCCAAGCTTGCAGAATTCAGAACAGGTCGCACTCTTAATTCCTTCATTTTTACCTTAAAGGAAAGAGATAGACTCAAAACATAACAATCTTACAAATTTCCTCTTTGTACCGCTTTTAAAAAGCTCGCTGGGTATTTATTTACTGAAAAAATAATGAATTCTGAATGTTAAAATATTTGTGTTGAACTGCTCGAGACAATGTATCTATTTCAGCAAGTCTTTCAAATTGCACCAAGTGGCAGTGGATTGTATTGTAATTCTTAAAATTTACAATGCAACTTGATAGACGAGGTGGCATTGTGGTTAGCACTGCTGTCTTTCAGCACCAGGGACCCAGGTTCAATTTCCTGCTTGGGTCACTGTCTGTGGAGTATGCACATTTCTCCCCACACTCCAAAGATGCACAGGTTAGGTTGATTGCCCTTACTAACTTGCCCCTTAGTGTCAGGGGGATTAGTGGGTAAAATACTTGGGGTTGCAGGGATAGGGCCTGGGTGGGATTGTAGTCAGTGTAGGCTTGATGGGCCGAATGGCCTCCTCCTGCACTGTAGGGATTCTATGAGGAAATGTTCTCTATTTCATATTAATGCTAAAGGACACTTTAATTTAAATTTAAAATTACAATTCCTAACCTCTGTCTAGCTCACAGCAGTCCTAGGAAAGTTTTATTTCATATTAAATGTCAAAAAATGTCTTGTTTGTGTAATTTTGCCTTCAATGTCTGAAGAAAATGTCACTTTAATCATTTAGGTGCCCGGTCACATTTTAGATTTGTTGAATAGAGCAGAAATACAAGTGCAAAATTCTAGTTCCCCACAGATCTGTCACTTTGAATTAAGCTTTGTGGAAGAGAACTGTTTGCCCATGTTAAGTCATTGTTTCTGTTGTCTTTTCTTCTAGATTTCTGCCTCATTTCATCAGTGGAGATTTTGATTCCATTAAACCAGAAGTAAAGGAGTTTTACAAAGTCAAGGTAAAAGACAGCATAGGTTTAGATTATACCTAAAGTGGAATGGCCTTTGGGGAGGTGACGGTCTAGTGGTATTATCGCAAGGCTATTAATCCAGAAACTCAGCTAATGTTCTGGGGACCCAGGTTTAAATCGCATCTCAGCAGCTGGCGGAATTTGAATTCAGTAAGAAATAATCTGGAATTAAGAATGTAATGATGACCGTGAAACCATTATCGATTGTCGAAAAAACCCATCTGGTTTACCAATGTCCTTTAGGGAAGAAAACCATGGCCTGGTTTACATGTGACTCCAGAGCAACAGCAATGTGGTTGACTCTTAAAATGCCCTCAAGCAAATAGGGATGGGCAATAAATGCTGGCCAGCCAGTGACACCCATGTCTCATGAATCAATAAAAAAACACAGTATTTATACTACTGCTTGCTTTGAATTTGTCCTCTAAATGAACTTGATCATGAATCTAATTTGTCATTAATAATTTGTCAGTTCATCAAAATAGGAATGACCATTTTTAAGGGCAACCATTGAATACTATGTCATATATCTTTATTAAAAATACATCCCCTGACTTGGAACGCCAGATCATCACTATGATGAGAAAGATTACAGATGAAAGTATGACATTCTTAGAAGCATAGAACCATAGAAAATTACAGCTCAGAAACAGGCCTTTTGGCCCTTCTTGTCAGTGCTGAACCATTTTTTGCCTAGTCCCACTGACCTGCACTTGGACCATATCCCTCCACACCCCTCTCATCCATGAACTCGTCCAAGTTTTTCTTAAATGTTAAAAGTGACCCCGCATTTACCACTTTATCCAGCAGCCCATTCCACACTCCCACCACTCTCTGCGTGAAGAATCCCCCCCCTAATATTCCCTTTAAACTCTTCTCCTTTCACCCTTAACCCATGCCCTCTGGTTTTTTTCTCCTCTAGCCTCAGTGAAAATAGCCTGCTTGCATTCACTCTATCTATACCCATCAAAATCTTGTATACCTCTATCAAATGTCCTCTCATTCTTCTACGCTCCAGGGAATAAAGTCCTAACCTATTCAATCTCTCTCTGTAACTCAGCTTCTCAAGTCCTGGCAACATCCTTGTGAACCTCCTCTGCACTCTTTCAACCTTATTTACATCCTTCCTGTAACTAGGTGACCAAAACTGTACACAATAGTCTAAATTCGGTCTCACCAATGCCTTATACATATGCCTTACCATAACACTCCACTTTTATACTCAATACTCCAATTTATAAAGGCCAATGTACCAAAAGCACTCTTTACGACCCTATCCACCTGTGATGCCACTTTTAGGGAATTCTGTACCTGTATTCCCAGATCCCTCTGTTCAACTGCAGTCTTCAGAGTCCTACCATTTACCCTGTACGTTCTACTTTGGCTTGTCCTTCCAAAGTGCAATACCTCACACTTGTCTGCATTAAATTCCATTTGCCATTTTTCAGCCCATTTTTCTAGTTGGTCCAAATCCCTCTGCAAGCTTTGAAAACCTTCCTCACTGTCCACTACACCTCCAATCTTTGTATCATCATCTTGAGTAACTTTTGAACTACCTTATGGAATGCCTTATTTTTGGCTCATCTACATGGTTCTCTCCTGTCTGATGAAACTTAAAATATACAATTAAATTGTTACTAATCATTATTAATACCTTTCGCACTTGATCTTCGTAAATGAGAGGATGTATTATGCCAGTGATAAGTTCATAGCATGGTGCTGAGAAAAACATAGGGTGCTGCTTTTTAATAAAATTGGATTTCTTATATCCTAACAATGGAATTTTAAAAAACTGGGAAGTTGCAAGCTTTTGGAACAGAAGCTGTAACAATGGATGATGTCATAACGTGAAAAGTTAACAAAAATCCATCAGATTGCAGAAAACAGAATAATGGCCTCACAAAGTGAAAATGGGACACAACCTATAATTGAAAATATGGGCAGAATTTTCCCCAAAAATGGCAAAGTGTTGTTTCCGGCGAGAAAACCGGTATGTTTCTTTCCAGAGAAACTGGTTGGTTTTCTCTGCAGATCTTACAAAGTTCTGTCAAAAAAAAATCAATGTGGTCTGATTCGTGCCATCAAACCCAGCTGCACAGAGATCAGGGCGCCATCTCGACCTGAGTAAACGTTTCCCCCACCATTGAAGTCTGGAGATCGGCCCCCACCCCCACCTCCAATATGATTCATCACTTCTCTATCCTCTCCCCCAAATCTTGGCCACCTCCTACCCCACTTTAACCCCCACCCCCAGATCATCAGCCCCTCCCCTACTGATTCCATACACCATCCATTCCTGCTGTTTCAAAGAATACACATAGCCAGGGAAGTCACTGTCATGCATTTGTTGAGACAGGTGGCAGCAACTAGCAGGCTTGGATGTCATCTCAAGTGACTTTGCAATAGCTTTTAACTCCCACTTGCCCCAAACTTTTCGCCTCTTTTTCAACATGCTGAAAAAACTCAGCTGCACAGAGATCAGGGTGCCATCTTTAAAGGATGCCCCAATCATAATCTGAGTAAACTCCTTCCTCCCCAGTCCATCATTGAGGTCTGGAAGTTTCAGGGGCAGGGCCTCAACATGCAGGAAGACCCAGCTGCATAGAGATCAGGACCCCAACTTTAAAGGGAATCCCAATCATAATCTGAGTAAGCTACCTCCCAGTCCATCACAAAGGTCTCAACAGCCCCCCTCTCCACCTCTAGTCAGAGTCGGCACTTCTCTCCCTCCCCAATCCCCCAATCATTGGCAGGCAAGGTCACTGCAGACAGCAATGTACTATATGACTGCATTATCAAATAAAAGAGTTAGTGAAAATGAAAGTGACTATTAGCAAAAAGTAGCTCAGAAATCAACAGTGTCCCCTGAGAAGAATCTCCAGGAAAAGAATGTTGACCACTGATTCTCAGGATGTAGGCTTTGCTGGGAAGATTTATAATTCATCTTCAGTTTCCCTAAGAAGACAGTAGGGAGCCTATTTGAACTGTGGAGTCATGGTTTGCTACAACCGTCACTTCAGGCAGCCTTTGAGACTCAACCATACTGTGCAGGACTGGAATGATAAATAGGTCAACTGAGTAAGGATAGCAGATTTCATTCCTTGAAGGAACTATTTGAATGCTTACAATTCTTTATGTTCACATCATGATCACTTACTGATTACAGCTGTCCATTTCCAGCTTTTTATAAAACGAAACTGTGCTTAAATTCTCAAGCCATCATGGTAGGATTTGAAATCTTATTCTCAAGCGTTATTATTATAGAGCCCTGTATTTCTCATTCAGTATTATAACCAGTGCATTACTAGACCCCAGATTCATGAAGTAAATTTTAGTAAAAACTGACCAAATTCTTTTTGTCCCATTTGTTCTCTGGATTTGGGTGGCATGGTTAATGACCTCCTCATTTTTTTTGTTCCCAGTTTCCCTAATAACACTGCATTGGCTATTCCTTAAACAACTCTATGCTGAAAGTTCAGCAGCAGTAGGTTTCACTGTGGATTCCTTGTTTATGGATACATCTCTTTTAGAATGTGCAGGAGCAGTATGTTGGTACTTGGCAAAGAATGATTAGTTACTAACTTTGTTTGGGCAGATAATTTGAACCCTGGCAAACTCTTTGGATGGTGGAACAGCTTCTGTGTTCTTCATGAGACTGCTCGTGATGCACATTATCGTCATGTTTTGGTTTGTCAGTCACTTACTGTATATTTTTTGAGGGAATACCAGATTGTCATTCTTATTATTTGAAGGTACAGGTTGTGTACAGTCAATTTCAGACAGTGCACAGCTCTTTATAGATGCGTCAACCTTTACTCTAATGCACTGCCATTCCTGATGATCCTTTTTGCCACATGCTTTGCTGGAAAGCTAGGCATTTCCTTGGTGCATGCAGAAGGCCACAGTTTCCATTTGCCTTGCTAGGTTTAAATGTTGTAGTGAGTACATCAGAAATTAGGGCTGTTCTTGAGACCTGTAAGCTTTGTTGGCCTGTGAGGATTGCTGTGTCCTTCATTGAATCATTCATTAGATGAGGAAACTAAATATAATATTTTGAAATTTACAGATGATACAAAGCTGGTGGGGAGGGTGAGCTATGAGGAGGATGCCCAGATCGTTCATTGTGATTTGGACATGTTGAGTGAGTGGGCAAATGATTGGCATATGCAATATCATTTGGATAAATGTGAGGCTATCCACTTTGGCAGCAAATACAGAAAGGCAGATCACTATGTGAATGGCCACAAACTAAGGGAGGGGAACGTGCAGTACGATCTGGGTGTCCTCATACATCAGTCACTGAAGGTAAGAATGCAGGTGCAGCAGACAGTAAAAAAGGCAAATGGTAAATTGGTCTTCATAGCAAGGGGATTTGAGTCCAGGAGCAGGGGTGTCTTGATGCAATGATGCAGGACTTTGGTAAGACACACTTGGAATATTGTGTGTAGTTTTGGTCTCCTCATCTGAGGAAGGATGTTTGCTCCAGAGACAGTGCAGGGAAGGTTTACCACATTGATTCCTGGGATAGCAGGACTGACGTATGATGAGAGATTGAGTTGGTTAGGATTGTATTTGCTGGAGTTCAGAGGCATCTCATAGAAACCTATAAAATTCGAACATAACCAGACAGGTCGATGCAATAAGGACATTCCTGATAGTGGGGGTGTTCAGAACCAGAGGTCACAGAGTGAGGATATAGCGCAAAGCGTTTACAGGGCGGAAGGAGAAATTTCTTCATCCAGAGAGTGGTCAACCTATGGAATTCATTGCCACAGAAAATAGCTGAGGCCAAAACACTGAATATTTTCTAGAAGTAGTTAGATATAGCACTTGAGGCAAAAGGGGATCAAAGAATATGGGGTGTGGAAGGTGGGATCAGGCTACTAAGTTGGATGATAAGCCATGATTATAATGAGTGGTAGAGCAGGCTCGAAGGGCCAGATTGCCTCTTCCTGCTCCTATTTTTCAAGTATATTTGTAAGAAGCACAGAATTGTTACGGTACAGAATGAGGCCATTTGGTGTCTGCACCGGATCTCCAAGTGAGCATCATGCTTAGTGATATTCCTCTGCCTTTTCCCTGTAACCCTGCACATTGTCTCTATTCAAGTAATCATCTAATGTCCTCCTGAATGCCTCAAATGAATCTGCCTCCACCACATTTCTAGCCACTGTGTTCCAGACATGAACCATTTGTTGTGAAAATGTTTTTTCTCACGCCACATTAGCTTCTTTTGCAAATCACTTCAAATCTGTGCTTACTTCCATCCTTGAATAGTTCTAGGATGCTATACGCTTTGACTTTGTCTAGCACATCTTTCTGGAACGCTTCCATGGGAATGGATGCGATCGGCAACACAACAATTCTATCTGCTAACTCTGCTTGAAAAATCAATACAAACCTTATGTGCTGCATCTGCTGACAAAGTGGTTTATGGATTCAACAGGTTGTAGAGATGACACCAACTCTTATCGATAAATACGGAAGTTTAACTTGGTTCTGAATCAGTTTTCCAATGTAGTCCATATCTTGAGAATTTGTTGGCTTCTTCTATAAATCCTGATGTGTTCAGATTGTGCAGCTCTTCATTCCTGATTGCCCAGTGAATTTTTATGGCTTTCTTGCCTGGTTTAGGCACACCTGAATCAAGAAACCATAACTCGGTACACTGTTTAAACATTTTGAATTCGGAAAGTAGGTTAGTTGCATCCCAATTTAAACTGCAGAATTCTGTAGACGTTTAGACAATACTCCTCCAATAGTACCTGCAATGAGGTGCCATTTTCACATCCTTTTCCAAAGATCCAACCATTTAATCACAACCTTCGCTAGCTCAATTTTCTTGATTTTATTTGTTTTTTTTAACCTTTCCTCATTTGTTATCCATCTGACCCACACCGTTGTTACGCACCTTTTCTGATGGAACTAACCCGCTGCTGGTCCTCTCAAAATGAGGTCCCATTCAGTGAACTGACAGGTTCTGCACTGCAATTTCACCATGAGATATCACTTGCTGACCAGCTCTTTATTTGAGGACTATCCAAGCACAGTGTCTTCAAAGCTTTCCTGTGCAGTCATGACTCTGCAATATCAACCTTCTCCGCTCTGACCAGCATGTTGAGAATTATCTCATGCCATGTATGATATATGCTTTTCATATGGGCTATGCTGGCAGCCTTTCCAGCAGGGATAGGCCCCGCCCATTGATTTCTAATGAAATTCACTCTGGTGCAATCTGTGACACACGGAGTGCGGCAGATTCATTTTGAAAGTTCCGCTGAAAAAACTAACAGGATTTACTCCAATTTTTACACAAATTCAACATTTAGATTTTTTTTGAAGAATCCCACCCATAGTGCCTGTAATATATCCCATCATTTGACATTTATAGATCTAGTTGAGATTTCTAGCTATTTTATATTTTGGTAAATATTCCCAAGCACATATATCAATGATGATACTGTGAGTCATCTCATGCCATGTTATACAATCTATGACTGTTCATCATGTCGTAACTTTATTTAATCTTATTGCCAGGCTGTTTCACCATGTCATTCAGAAGGAATGCGCAACAAGTTCTGATTTTATAATTTTGAGTCAGTGACACTGAAGGAACAGTGATATAATTCCAAGCCAGGATAGTGTGTGACCTGGAGGGGAACTTGTAGATGGTGGTGTTCCTATGTGAGTGCTGACTTTTCCCTTCTAGGTGTTGAAGGTCACAGGTTTGGAAGCTGCTGTCAAAAGATGCCTTGGCAGGTTGCTGCAGTGCTTCTTGTAGAAGGTGGTTGGGCTGTTTTGTGTTGAATGGTGTAAAGCTTCTTGAGTGTTCTTAGAACTACAATCATGCAGGCAAATGGAGAGTACTCATTACACTATTGACTTGTGCCTTGTAGATGTTGAACAGGCTTTGGGGAGTCTGAAGGTGAGTTACTAGCTGCAGAATTCCCATTCTTTGACCTGCTTTTGTATCCATTGTCTTTATATGGCTGGTCCTGATCAGATTCTGGCTAATGATAAACCCCAGGATGTTGATAAAATGGGATTCAGTGATGGTAATTTTTTGAATGTCAAGAGGAGATGGCTAGATTCTCTCTTGTTGGAGATGGTCATTGCCTGGCACTTGTGTGGTGTGATTCTGATCTTATGATGAAGGGAAGGTCATTGATGAAGGTGCTGAAAACGATTGTCCCTTGATCACCATTCAGTGGAACTCCTGCAGCATGCCCTGGGCTGAAATGTTTGGTCTTCAATCACCACAACTATCGTCCTTTATGCACCAGCCAGTGGAGAGTTTGCCCTGATTCCCATTGATATCAATTATTCCAGGGCTCCTTGATGCCAACTCAGTCAAATGCTGCCCTGAAGTCAAAGGCTGTCACTCTCTCCTCACCTCTGGGATTGTGCCCAATAATACAGCCAATGAACCGGAACAGCCAACAGTTTGTTCTGCAGTGCAGCAACCGAAATGGTAAGAGTCGAATTGGACTTGCTGGAAGGCCACTGCCCCCAACTCGACATGTATGCCCAAACTATCAGGAGATGTGTCAATGCCAAATTCATCAGCCCCGAACGTCACCTAAGCACAATGAAATGCCATCTGTGCTCTCAAGACCAACCGCAACATTGTCATCAAACCAGCAGACAAAGGAGGAGCCACCGTCATACTGAACAGAACGGATTACTGCAAAGAACTGTACCAACAGCTGAACAACCAGGAACACTACAGACAGTTACCTGCAGATCCAACCCAAGAACACACCTGCCAACTCAACAGACTAATCAAGACATTTGATTCAAACCTTCAGGGCACCCCCTGTGCTCTCATCCCACGTACTCCCTGCGTTGGAGATCTCTACTGCCTCCCAAAGATACTCAAGAATAACACATCCAGCTGTCCCATCATATCAGACAATGGGACTCTGTGTGAGAACCTCTCCAGCTATGCAAGAGCATCCTGAAACCCATCGTACAAAGAACCCCCAACTTCTGTTGCAACACTACGGATTTCTTACAGAAACTCAACACACATGGAACAGTTGAACCGTGAACACTCCTCATCACAATGGATGTCTCGGCACTCTACACCAGCATCCCCCACGACGACAGCATTGCTGCAACTGTCTCAGTACTCAACACCAACAATTGCCAATTTCCAGAGGCAATTCTACATCTTGGACCACAATGTCTTCACCTTCAACGACCAGTTCTTCATCCAGACACACGGAATAGCCGTGGGGACCAAATTCGCACCTCAATATGCCAACATCTTTATGACAGGTTCGAACAAGACCTCTTCACCGCACAGGACCTTCAACCAATGCTATACATTAAATAAATCAATGACATTTTCTTCCTTTGGATGGCGCAAAATCACTGCAACAACTATATGACGAGAACAACAGGTTCCAACCCATCATCAGACTCACCATGGACTGCTGTCCAGAATCAGTTACATTCTTGGAAACATGCATTTCCATCAAGGACGGTCACCTCAGCACTTCACTGTACTGCACGCCCACGGATAACCTCATGATGCTCCGCTTCTCCAGCTTCCATCCTAAACACGTTAAAGAAGCCCCCCCTTATACAAAGTGTTTGCTTAGATGTGGAGGATCGCAACAGACACCTACAGATGCTGAAAGACACCCTCATAAGAATAGGGTATGGCGTTCGACTCATCATTCGACAGTTTGGACGTGCCACAGCAAAAAACTACACCGACCGCCTCAAAAGACAAACATGGGTCACGGCGGACAGAGTACCCTTCGTTGCCCAGTACTTCCCCAGAGTGGAGAAGCTTCCGTGGAGCCTTCGACATGTCATTGATGAAGACGAACATCTTGCCAAGGCCATCCCCACACCCCCACTTCTTGCCTTCAAACAACTGCACAACCTCAAACAGACCATTGTCCGCAGCAAACTACCCAGCCTGCAGGTGGACAGTGACCACAATACCACACAACCCTGCCACAGTAACCTCTGCAAGACATGCTGGATCATTGACATGGATGCCATCATCTCATGTGAGAACACAATCCATGGTACATACACTTGCAACTCGGCCAACGTTGTCTACCTGATAAGCTGCAGGAAAGGATGTCCCGAAGCGTGATACATTGGTGAGACCATGCAGACGCTATGACAACAAATGAATGAACACTGCTCGACAATCACCAAGCAGGACTGTTCCCATCCTGTTGGAGAACGCTTCATCAGTCAAGGGCATTCAGCTCTGATCTTCGGGTAAGCGTTCTCCAAGGCAGCCTTCACGACATACGACAATGCAGAATCATTGAGCAGAAATTGATAGCCAAGTTCCGCACACATGAGGACGGCCTCAACTGGGATTTTGGGTACATGTGACACTATTTGTAACCCCCATAACATGCCTGGGCTTATAAAATCTCACTAACTGTCCTCCTTAGATAATCTACACCTCTTTAACCTGTGTTTAACCCTCTCTCCACTCGCATTGTCTGTACCTGTAAAGGCCTGATTATCTGTTAAGACTCGTATTCCAACCATTATCATGTAAATTGAGTCTGTACTTATATATGCCTTGTTTGTGAACCCAACTCTTCACTCAACTGATGGAGTAGCGCTCCGAAAGCTCATGCTACCAAATAAACCTGTTGGACTTTAACCTGGTGTTGTGAGACTACTTACTGTGCCTACCCTAGTCCAACACTGGCATCTCCACATCATCGCTTCTGGGATTCAGTTCTTTAGTCCATGTGGTAGACCAAGACTGCTGCTATTCAGTGGCTATGTGAGTGGCATTTTCCACTGACAAGATACTGCTGTCAGTCCAAAAAGATGTTCTGCCTACCACATGATTGACCAACATTGAGTATAAGTTTCAATGACAGTACAATGTCAGGTACTTAGGTCACATGTCTTAATGACTGGGTAAAGGATCGAACATCATGTTCCTTCAGTTGTTTGTAATAGACAGGGTACAGCCCATACTCAGCCAGCCCCCACTCACAAAACCAGAAGAAACAACATATACGCTATTAGGTCTGATATCACAATGGGGCAGTATTTGCTACACAATCCTGAGTATGCTAGTAGCGACACTGACTATCAATTTAGGATAACCAGTCAAAATCATAATGTGGCTCAATTACCCTTGCAAGAAGCAATATATATTTATACATTCTCTACAAACAAATGGAATATGTTCAAACCTTGTACCTTTTTCGGACTATTCAGGAGCTTGGAGAGCCTGTAGTTCCCTATTGCTTTTCCATGGCAATGCCTCAGCCAATCAAAGTCAGCTTGTCAACCAATCAGCACCCTTTTATCCTGTAGTATAAATTGGTGTGTGTGTGAAATTTGCTATTCTTGCATTTGTCCTGATGAGTGCAAGACAAAAAGTGTGAGCAGCCTGTCTCCCTTTTCATCAATATTCAAGTTCTGTACTGCCAAGTGACCATTAAATTACATGTGTTCTTTTCCCCAACAACAACTGTGAAGCAATTGTGATGGTAATGCAAGTTGATCCAAATGTGATCAATAGTAATGGGTAATTATGCCACTTCAATTTTTCAAATATTCACCTGGATATCAGCCTTTTCGCCTTTAAATAATTGATGTAAAAACATGGTTAGCATGAAATATTTTTGCTGTGTTTTATAGAATGTTTGAAAATGTCCGCCATTCCAGCCACATTTCTTGTAGCTGTCATCCATGCATGAAAGGACATGCATTCTGTTGCCAGGTTCCTGTCAGTATTGCTCTGAAACCAATTGTTAGGAGATGTATGTGAGCTGTCTTTAATGACCTTTTAACTGTTCCATACCTCTCTCTGAAAATTTCTGTTTTGTATTGTTGCCTTTCTTTGATGACCTGATTGAAATCAGTAGCTCATGTGTAATCCTTGTAGGGCTGAGACCATGTTTGACCTATCACTGGCAGGTACTCTTGGGCCTCAAACATGTTTTGATTTGATTTATTATTGTCACGTATTGGATACAGTGAAAAGTATTGTTTCTACCATGCTATACAGACAAAATATGTTGTTCATAAAGTACATGGGAAAAGGAAAGTGTGCAGAATATAGTGTAGTTACTGGTAGGGTGAAGAGAAAGATTAGCGTAATATATAATAGGACCTTTCAAAAGTCTGATGATAGCAGGGAAGCAACTACTTCCCGATGGAAGAAAGCGGAAGAGAGTTTATCCGGGGTGCATGGGATCCTTGGTTATGCTGGCTGCTTTCCTGAGGCAGTGGGAAATGTAGACTCAGTGCCATCCCAAATTTGTGTTGGAATAGTATTTAAACAGAGATACTCTCCAAATTATATTTATTAACTGTCATTCTCCAAAGTGTTCAAACTTTCCAGTTCCTGAGTTGAGCTTACCAGTTTCATTCACCTTGTAAGGACACATTTACACAGCAGTCTGGGACCAGTTAGTGCAGCTACCATTCGAACCAGGAAGAACCTGTTTACACTGCTAGGTTCCTGCCTGACTGTTCCATTTAGGAGGGACCTCTGTTCATGCCTGAATATCTTTACGTGCAAAGGTATTTTCTAAAAATTAGAAGCTTGGATATTTAAAATTCCTACATTACAAAATTCAAAAGTACTTCATCAAGATGACCTGTAACCATGAAAGGCCCTAAATAAATAAAACTCTGTCTTTCTTTTGAGATGTGGAAATGCCAGCATTGGACTAGGGTAAACACAATAAGAAGTCTCATAACACCAGGTTAAAGTTCAACAGGTTTATTTGGTAGTAAATGCCACTAGCTTTTGGAGCGCTTGCTGCTTCTTCGTCAGATGAGTGGGGAGTTCACCTGATGAAGGAGCAGCGCTCCGAAAGCTAGTAGCATTTACTACCAAATAAACCTGTTGGACTTTAACCTGGTGTTGTGAGACTTCTTACTTTCTTTTGAGAGTCAGGAAAGGAGATTCCCTGTTCGTATTATTGTTTGAATTTATGTAAGGTATGTTTAAAAAGCTCCTGAAGATCCAAAGCACTTTAGCCCTTGTATAACATGTTTTGCACCAAACTAGAGTTACATTGTATGCAGTGTCACACTAGAGTTACGTTTAATGCAGTGTCAAACTGTAATGATATGTGAACACCACCTTCAAAGATTCTCACTTTGTTTAGATCTGAGAACGGGTTGGGCCATTACTGATGATTGAATCAGTGTAAAGTTAAAATCACTTTGCATCAATGCCAATCTTTCAGTATAAAGCGTAAGCGTGATTCTATTAGTTCTTTGAGGTAGGTGGTTGTAGGTTCAAGCCTCAGTCTTAAACTTGAGCAGGTAACCTATGTTATATTTCAGTAAAATAAATAAGGAGTGCCACCTTTGTTGGATGAAATTACCCACACGTTCAGGTGAACATTAACTCATGACATTTGTCCAGAAAGGAGCAGGTATTTTTCTTGTATCATGACCAACATTCGTCCCTCAACCCTAATGGGTCCTGCACTTATGGAGTCTGAATGGAGGTATTGCAGCCAGGCGGAAAGTGGACTGAGTGCAAGGGAGAGCCAGCCAACACACACAAGCACCCAGCAGATTGAAACTGCCAAATCTGTGGGATCTACTCTCCTTATTCTCACACTGTGACCTCCTAAGAAACTGGCTTCTCAGCAGGCAAGGCATGAGCCCAGTCTTTGAAAAAGTGTGAACCCAAATTGGCCCACGTAACCAGGTGCGAGAGAGATTATGGCACAGTTTTTTTAAAAAAAGTGAATACAAAGGCTGGATCTGGCTGTGGAGATAAAGGAAAATAATATAACTGCTGCTGCTTCTGTATTTCTAAATGAATTAATTGACCAGAACTGACTACACAATGCACATAGCTATTAGTGAGAGTTTGGATTAAGATCAGTCTGGTGGATTCTTGTCACCAAGACTGTCATATGTGGAGCCGAGGAGGTTCTGCTGAATGTGCCATTTTGTGATGACCATATCCTGTGGAACTCTGGTTGTATGGGAGTCAATGATGGATGAGAATGGGAAACTAAATTCAAAAATAATAAGGAGCTGGATTTCTAGGTGAAGAAGTTCAGAGCTATGAAAGATCTTGTGGTTGAAGTCCATGCCAAAAAAAATGTTGAGTGCACTACCCAGAAAACCTGTGAGATCTGTCTTTGTTTATCTACTATTTAATGTGCAATTTATAGCTTATATTGCCTATAAGCGACCTGTTAATTTATTAATTTAATTTTAATCTTGGTCTGATTGCTAAAGTAAAAGTTACAAAATGAAAAGTCCTTTGGTTTTCTTGTTACGGTCATTCACTAGATTCAGTTCTGTAGATTTGATGTCCGCAGGGATCCGAACACAACCAGCTTCACCAATACAGACTAACTGGTCATTCAGTCACTTCATTGCTGTTTATAGGTTTCTGCTTGATTTCTAAACAATAGTTACTGCATTTCAAAAAGTAACTGTGGCATGGTTCTGTCAGTCCCGAGGTTGTGAAGGGTTTCATGTAAATGCAAGTTTTTTTAAAACAAATGCAATCTAAATGTTTGAATGCTCTGATAAGATTTATAACCTCTGAACAATTCTGAAAACAGGTAACTCATTTGCATGAGTTTTGCCCTTTAACATTTATCATTAAGTGGTTTATTCTGTTTTCATTGATGGACAACAGAACCAAGCTTTATTATTTCATACATGTCTTGCACGCAGGTTCAGAAAAATAGAAGTAATTTTCTACAAACCTTTGGATAGACAAAGATATGTGCCTGTGATAGAAATTGGAAGCATGAGCCATGAAAATATATACTTTTCTCATTTTTAGATAACTGAAGAGTCAAATATTCAACTGTTTTAGAATATCTATAAATGATATTTTTAAAGCTATGGTACAATAAATCTGAAGTGAAAAGATCCTTCGAGCCCAATATACATGTATACAAGGGTAATAACCTCCTGCTCAGCATGATGAAGCAAGTTAAGGTTCAGGCAATTCGGCACATAGTTAGAGGTATTCCACAGACCTGTTTCTCACATTTAATAGGTTGGTCTATGTTAGTCTGGAAAAGTGGCAAAGCAGCTGCAGCATAGTAAGCAAATATATGTAGAGGAAATTTAGATGTATTTGTGCATAGGTATATTGAATGTATAATTATAAAATCCTTCAGAATTTATGTGTGAAACACTGGAGGATGACTAGCTGCTATATCAAACAATATAAATATCTTAAACTGTTTGACGAAAGCTGAATGTTAAATAATCCAATACCATTGTGAAGTGGCTAAAGGTCAAGCTAGGGTCTGATTGCTTGATCAGTAGGGGCCTCTGGTGAATATATCAAACTCCAAGGGTAGAACAAAACTACAGAGTCATGCCAAAATCTCCCAACATAGCATGTGGGTCCTAGCTGGAGGACATAACATAAGGTCAAGGAAGATAGTGTTGAAGAAAGGTTTAGAGAGAAATAGTACCCTTGCTCAGGTGCCTGTCAAAAGTATGTTTCTGAGGATAGATGCTGTATAAACCTGACTTTGTGTGAATATGTAATCTAAAAACCATTATACAATCATAAAGGACACTCTCCATCATGTTAACAGAGGCTCAGAATACTAAACGACACAAAATGGCTGTTGGCTGAGTTGCCATATTCCTGAACACAATTAGCTGGGTTAATCATATCTCTGAATGCAAGCTTGTGGAAATAGCAGAGACAGTTAGAACATAGAACATTACAGCGCAGAACAGGCCCTTTGGCCCACGATGTTGCGCCGACCAATTAAAAAAGCAATGACCCTCTAACCTAAACCAATCCCTTTCCACCCATAAACCTATCCACGGATCTCTTAAACGCCCCCAAACTAGGCGCATCTACAACTGCAGCAGGCAGGGCATTCCAATCCCTCACCACCCTCTGGGTAAAGAACCTATCTCTGACATCCATCCTATTATCTACCACCCCTTAATTTAAAGCTATGCCCCCTCATGCTAGCTTTCTCCATCCGAGGAAAAAGGCTATCACTGTCCACCCTATCTAAACCTCTAATCATCTTATATGTTTCAATAAGGTCCCCTCTTAGCTGCCTTCTTTCTAACGAAAACAACCCCAAAGCCCTCAGTCTCTCCTCATAGGACCTCCCCTCCATACCAGGCAACATCCTGGTAAACCTCCTCTGCACCCTCTCCAAAGCCTCCACATCCTTCCTATAATGTGGGGACCAGAACTGCACACAGTACTCCAAGTGCGGACGCACCAGAGTTTTGTACAGTTGAAACATGACGTTGCGGCTCCTAAATTCAATCCCCCTACCAATAAACGCCAAGACACTGTATGCCTTCCTAACTACCTTATCTACTTGATTCCCAACTTTCAGGGATCTTTGTACACATACACCTAGATCCCTCTGTTCATCAACACTATTCAGAGTCCTACCGTTAGCCCTATACTCTACACATCTGTTATTCCTGCCAAAGTGAATTACCTCACACTTTTCCGCATTAAACTCCATCTGCCACCTCTCGGCCCAGCTCTGCAACTTGTCCAAGTCTCTCTGTAAACTATGACACCCCTCTTCACTATCTACCACTCCTCCGACTTTGGTGTCATCAGCAAATTTACTGATCCACCCAACTATACCCTCATCCAGATCATTTATAAAAATTACAAACAGCAGTGGCCCCAAAACAGATCCCTGAGGCACACCAGTTATCACAGACAGCAGGAATAATCGTAGAAATAACAGAAGCTGGGACAAGCAGATGGTCTTGGCTGTCTAATGGAAACCAGACACATAAGATTAAGAAAGGTATTCACAGACAGTGATAAGGAGACCCATAGAACAAGGATCATTGTAGACTCAAGGACTCCAAATGGGGATGGGGGATGGTGGGGGTAGAAAATAACACTAATGAGGTTTCATGAAACATTATCCATGACACCATGAGCTGATCATGCACAAACCTATCTTACGTAATGTTGGATTTCAGTGGCTACATAACTTGATGTATGTAATTGATAAATAGATAATATTGGATGATGTCCAGCCAGGACGGACTGTGTAGATGTTTAGAAAATATGTAAGAATGGATGTTGTTTCTTTGTTCGACAGAGAGAGGTGCGAGGCTTTAATAGAGACCATTTCCCCACTGGCATAATAAACCGTTCGAAGTGAGGCCCAGCCCTGATCACTGAATGATTTATTTGAGATTCTCTCCTGCTGATGATAGCATAAGTCGGTTGCTTTAATCTAGTGAGAACAGAGTAATACGTTTCACTCAGTTTGCATTCAAATAGGGACCCATATTTAGTAAATGCAGGGAGGATGTAATTCTACATGGCTAGATGGAGAGATAAGGCCTCCTTGTCTCAAAGGATGGTTAGGTATTCATGACCAAGCCAGGGCCAGGAACAGGAGGCAATAATGACCTGATTAACAGAGATACCCACCCAAGGCCATAAATGATGACCTAGCTATTTGTCACCAAGGCTGGCCACTCAGATACCCCTGCCATAACTAATAGTTACTTCAATTGGATCAAGAGGATAATGTATGTAATCAATAGACCTTAGGTTTGAATTGTGTCTGGCTGAGATGGGCCGAGTAACTGTGTAAAAGTTGATGATTTTCTTTGGCTCAGTGCAGTTGTATTTGGGCTCATCCTGTGACTTTTCTCTGCTGGTGTGAGAACTTAATAAACTGTGACATCTGAAACAGACCTGAATGTGGAGTGATTCCTCTGAACTAATTCATGCTAACACTCTATGTTGGAATTTTTGATCTTTTTTCAACTGGAGTCAATTTAGTGGGGAAGCAGACAGAGCCCAGAAAGCTAAGTTTTATTAATTTTTATTTTAACTTTACTCTTGGGGCTAAACAGAGCAGGAGTACTTTGCTGGGCTCATGAGATAGACTTAGGCTTCCCTCAACATGCATGAGCCTTTCATCCCTCCTTTCCCAACAATAAGACAGACACACAAGTCTCCAATAACTGATCCCATTAGTTCCTTGTTCTTATTGACTGGCTTGCTGGATTTTTGGCTATGACTGAAAGCACTGAAAACAGATGGGAAGTCAGCCAGCAGGATTTAACTCATAGGAATTGAAATGGGAGTGAACAAAAACCAGCAGTGGTTGAGTTTTCAACACACTATTTATACTCGCAAAATTAGCAGAGTTCAAATCAAGGCCTGAATCTTTTTGTTATTTTGTAATTTACATTTGGATAGGTTGAGGTGGAGAATGTAACCCTTGTCCACCGCCCATCACCATCAAAAAAAAACCCTACCTTCCCTTCTCTGGGGTTATCTGTGGATTGGAACTTTATGCAAGTGATGAAGATCACTTGTCAGGCTTCTGCCAATTCTGTTAGATAACCAGTTACTAGCAAGTGGTAAAAGCTACCCATGGGATAATCTGAATACAACTTTTCGTTGTGGGAAAACATCTGTGCTTTGCCCAGTTCTTCTCCTGACATGCCTGAAAGGTAACTTACTATTTTAATTTATTAAGCCGACTAAGCCACAGAAGAGAACCTGTCATTGCATTTGATTGTGGAAGCAAAATATATAGGATGTTAGTCTATTTCTTTGTCTTCAATAATCTCTCCATTCATTTTTCTAGAAGTGTGAAATCATTGATACACCGGATCAGGACTTCACTGACTTCACAAAGTGCTTACAGATACTACTTCAGAAAGTAAAGGAACAAGAGCTAGAGGTATTATATAGATGTGCAATGTTTTAGAGTTACTTCAGGTGACTCTGGATCAGATTGGTTTTCAACATTTTGTTTTTAAATCAAAAGCCCAGCTCCACTGTAAAAGTAAAAATTGAAATTTTCACTTATATAGAATATTCTAACTGGCATCTAAGCTGTGGCATTGGATTTTACTCAAAATAATTTATAAAATTCTCCCAAATGTTCCACCAAGTGTCGATGGATCAAATGTCCTAACTTGTTGCAGCGAATGAATTGCTTTTCCTATTCCATTTCGGTACAGATGTAAAGGTTGTGGAAAAGGTGCAATGCAAATTCACTGGGATGGCATTAGTTATGAGGGGTCGGTGTAGCTCAGTTGGTTGGACAGCTGGTTCATGATGCAGAACAATGCCAACAGCACGGGTTCAATTCCCATACCGGCTGAGGTTATTCACGAAGGCCCATTTTCTCAACCTTGTCCCTCGCCCGAGGTGTGGTGATCTTCAAAGATGAGAATTGCTTCTGGTCATCTGGGACAATGCTGACTTTACCTATCAGTTATGAGACATTGTAGTTATGAAGAAAGAATAGGATTGTTTCATAAGAGGTGTTCAAGTCAGGCAACCCTGACCTATACAGGAAAGAAAGAAGTCTCATAACACCAGGTTAAAGCCCAACAGTTTTATTTAGTAACGCAAGCCGCTAGCTTTCGGAGCGCTGCTCCTTCATCAAGTGAGTGGGAGTTCTGTTCACAAACAGTGCACGTAAACTCAATTTACAAAATAATGGTTGGAATGTAAGTCTTTACAGGTAATCAAGTCTTAAAGGTACAGACAATGTGAGTGGAGAGAGCATTAAGCACAGGTTAAAGAGATGCGTATTGTTTCCAGACAGGACAGTTCTTGCGATTTTTCAAGCCCAGGCAAGTCATGGGGGTTACAGATAGTGTGACATGAACCCAAGATCCCAGTTAAGGCCGTCGTCATGCGTGCGGAACTTGGCTATCTGTCTCAGCTCAGCGACTCTGGTTGTGTGTCGTGAAGGCTGCCTTGGAGAACGCTTACCCGAAGATGAGAGGCCGAATGCCCGTCACCGCTGAAATGACATCCTTTCCTGCAGTGCATGAGGTAGACAACATTGGCCAAGTTACAAGCGTATGTACCGTGTACCTGATGGATGGTGTTCTCATGTGAGATGATGGCATCCATGTCAATGATCCGGCATGTCTTGCAGAGGTTGCTGTGGCAGCGTTGTATGGTGTTGTGGTCACTGTTCTCCTGAAAGCTGGGTAGTCTGCTGCAGACAATGGTCTGTTTGAGGTTGTGTGATTGTTTGAAGGCAAGAAGTGGGGGTGTAGGGATGGCCTTGGCGAGATGTTTGTCTTCATCAATGACATGTTGAAGGCTCTGGAGAAGATGTCATAGCTTCTCCGCTCCAGGGAAGTACTGGACGACAAAGTACGACATTGTCCAGATCATCGACATGGATGTCATCATGTCATGTGAGAACACCATCCACCAGACACACGGTACATACTCTTGCGACTTGGCCAATGTTGTCCACCTGATGTGCTGCAGGAAAGGATGTCCTGAGGCATGTTACATTGGGGATGCTATGACAACAGATGAATGAGCAAGCTCAACAATCACCAGGCAAGACTGTTCCCTCTCTGTTGGCGAACACTTCAGCAGGCCTGGGCATTCAGCCTCTGATCTTCGGGTAAGTGTTCTCCAAGGTGGCCTTCACGACACACAACACAGAGTCGCTGAGCAGAGCCAAGTTCCACACACATGAGGACAGTCTCAACCAGGATCTTGGGTTCATGTCACACTATCTGTAACCTCCACGGCTTGCCTGGGCTTGCAAAAGCTCACTAAATGTCCTGGCTGGAGACAATACACATCTCTTTAACCTGTGCTTAACCCTCTCTCCACTTACATTGTCTGTACCTTTAAGACTTGATTACCTGAAAAGACTCGCATTCCAACCATTATTTTGTACATTGAGTTTGTGTCTTTATATGCCCTGTTTATGAATGGAACTCCCACTCACCTGATGAAGGGACAGTGCTCCAAAAGCTAGTGGCTTATGCTATGAAATAAATCTGTTGGATTTTAACCTGGTGTTGTGAGGCTTCTTTCTATGACCAAGCCAGTTCTGTCTCATCTTACCAGCTCACCAAGGATCCCCTGTGATTTCAGCTTCAGCCTGCCTTGTCAAAGGCCTTGCTAAAGTCCATGTAGACAAGATCCACCTCCCTGCCCTCATCAGTCATTTTTGTCACTTACTCAATAAACTCCTTTACACAAAGCTCTGCTGCCTGTCAGTAATGTTTCCAAATGTGAGTAAATCCTGTCCCTAACAATCCTCATCAATAATTTTCCTATCACTGGTGTAAGGCTCACTGGCTTGTAATTTCCCATATCATTTTTGTTGTCCTTCTTAAACAAAGGGACAATATTGGCTATTCTCCAGTTCTCTGGGACCTCTCATATGGAGGAAATTGAATTGATTGAAGAATGATACCTTAGGAATCCTCTACCTGAGACGGCTGTGAAAGCTCATCGATTCAGCATGTTCAAAACAGAAATCAACTGATTCCTGGAGACAAGTGACATCAAAAGAATATGGGAATAGCTTGGGAAAGTAGTTTTGAAGTAGATGGTTAGCCATGATCTAATTAAATGGGGAGAGATACAAAAGTATCCAGAGGGGCAATTTTTTTCACACAAATGGTGATGAGTGTCTGGAACAAGCTGCCAGAGGTAATAGTAGAGGTGGGTACAATTTTGTCTTTTAAGAAGCATTTAAACAGTTACATGGGTAAGATGAGTATGGAGGGATATGGGCCAAATGCGGGCAATTGGGATTGGCTTAGGGGTTTAAAAAAAAGGGTGGCATGCACAGGTTGGACCGAAGGGCCTGTTTCCGTGATGTTAATTCTATGACGCTATGCCTCTATGAATGGCGGACCAGGCTCAATGAGCTAAATTGTCTACTCCTGCTCTTCTGTTCTTATATACATGGAAATTTCCCAGGAAGTTTAAACCTGTGATGCGTTGATTTCCTGCTGCCTGGGATTTTCCACCATCAGTTCCAATACTGAGCTTGGGGCAGATGCTTAGGCCAGATAGGGAAGACTTACCTGGTTACTGACCTAGGAAACATTATATAGTTTTAAACATGGTGTAATAACTAGCTAACTCCACAACCAATTCTCCTCGAGTCAACCATCTCTCCTCCCCCACAACCTTCTGACAAACCTGCCAGCCCCCAACTGCTCAACTACTCTCCTGAGGGGCAATTCAACTACCCCTCAAATCCAAATTAATCTGACTAACCTCCTCCAACCTAACCTGATTACTAAAACTACTCAACTACCCTCTGATCCAACCCACTAACCAGTACTGCCCCCTGACTACTTAATTACCATCTCAAACAACCCAACTGCCCCCAACACCCGCCTCCTCAACCACAGGACTTTCCCTAATCACTTGAGTCCCACTAACAACAGCTCTCAAACCTTCCTGGTTGCAAAATCCCTTTTCAAATAGGTTAATAATCACTGATCCATCTAAATTACATATTATAGGATACTCAGCAAATGAGAATACTGCATGTAGAGTGCGTTTTAATATTACCAAGAAAACAGAAATTTCCCTGCAGATAGATATCAGACATCTGTGAGATGTTTCTGCCTACATCACACTGCTGAGGCCGACCTATTCTTGTACCCTCTCCACTTGAGTGAAACAGCTCGCCCACTCTGCAGCACTTGTGATGTCTGTACTCCAGTCCTGCCTTCCACTCAAGCCTTACATTATTTTGCCAACATCCTGGCAAGTCTCTGCAGAACCCAGTTTGAGAGCCATAGTCATGTAATAATTGCACCTCAATATTGCTCCCAAATACATTAATAAAGTTTAGATATCCCACACAATCTCCTGCTCGTGACCTTGACAAGCCAAATTTCAAGGTTTTTTTTTGTTCTTTGGATGTGCTGTTTAGGTTGCTGTTAATTCCAATTCCTTGCTGCCTTGTGAATGTTTTCCCCTTAAATCTTGATTTATTGCTAAATTATAGACATGCTCCTATTGTGAACTGATAGTCATTAAGAACTGAATAGCGATTGCCCAAGATAATTTCACACAGGATGCTTGCAGTTAAGAAAGAAACTAATACAAACTACAGTGTTTGAGGTCAAGACCCAGGGGAAAAACATTGATCCAAGTGGCGAGTGATGTTTCTGACTTTGGATGCTATCTATCTCCTGAAGTCTGCCATTTTGAATGTACTGCATTAAAAGATAAACTTTACAGTGCTATTTTTGAGTTTGTTTTATGCAATGTGCATAATCAAAATTGCTCTCACTTTTGAGCATCTGTGTCAAATTTCCTCTTAACCCTCTCTTTGGTCTCCTCCAATGACTAAAGCCTCATATGTCTCTGATATCACCTTCGTAGGCTGGCACGGACTAACTCCATGGCTTTGACATCCTTTTCTTGAAATAGGATAACTTCTCAATGACAAAATCATTTATTTCCTGATTTCCACCAAATTTTTCAACTACCCTCCCTCAAATTGTCAACAGCTTTCAAGGGCCCAAATATAAGCCAAAAATTCCCAAAGATTTTGCATTTGTTGAATAAGGAAAATGAAAATAATTATTCAACTTGAATAAGTTGTCTTTCTTGATTCTATTCCATGATCACAGAAGCTTGGAAACCATAATGTCCCACTCTACAATTGCAAACGTTTTCCCCATATCATTGCTGTACATGGTGGGAAAGGTATTTGCCTGCATTGCTGTTGTCAGATTATATCCCAAATCCCAGTGTGGTTTCAGAACTAGAAGAACCATAATTGACATTATCTTTTCAGTACTGCAGTTAAAAGAAAAATGCTTTGAATAAAGGACATCAATACATATTGCCTTCATCAGTTTCACCAAAGCATTCAACCACATGAGCAGAGGTAGTCTATTTAAGCTGCTGAAGAAAATTGCTTACCTGTCGAATTTGCTCAATGTGATTTCCTCTTGTCATGATAACATGATGGATAAAGGCATCTATAATGGGGCACCATCAGAACTTTTTGAGCTCCACAGTACAGTCAAACAGGATTATGTTCTTGCACTATAATGTTTGGCATATTCTTCTCTTTGCTGCTGTCGTATACTTTCAGGTCATTTACAGATGGTGTCTGCTTATGTATTGGGGCTTATGGAAAACTGTTTAGTTGTGCCACCTGCGATCCAAGAAGACAGTGTGGCAACTCCTCATCAGAGAGTTGCTGTTGATGCTGCATTAGCATTCCATGTTGAGGCACACCTTTCGCAGCAAATAGACAAGTTCTCTCACACCTGTAAAGAGTTTGTTTTCACTATCAGCATCAGGAAGATATGTGTCGTTGTTCACATATTTCCATACTGGCATCAATAAGCATTGACAATGTGACACTGGGGGTTGTTGGTAGCTCCACACATCTAGATTCCTCAATTACAGGCAATCTTTCACTTGATGCGGAAATGAACACTCTCATTGTAATGCTGAAGCTGAGTAAGGGATTGGAACAGCAACAACCAGATTGAGAACACTGAACTGCCATGCCTGCATCTTCATTGCATTCCTCTTAAGTGGTGAGACTTCAGTGGTCAAAATATGCAAGAGAAAAGGCTGAACAATTTCTACCTTCACTGTTTCAGATATATACTTGGCATCCCTTGGCAAGTCATGGTTACTCATCACAGAGCATGCTAATTCCATCAGCAAACACTCCTTGCGCAGGCTTGGCCATGCTTTTTGGATGGATGATGCACATCCAAAGATGTTTTGTATCATGAACTGGCCATTGGCTCACGTGCTGCTGGACGTCCATATTTCCACTATAAGGACACCTGCAAGCAAGATATGAAGATGACAGACATTGACGCAGATACCTGGGAGAGAGTCGCTGATGGACGTGACCTCTGGAGCTTTGCTGGTGAGGCGAAATTGAAAGCTAAGCTGGCCAAAAAGAGGGCCCGGAGAAAACAGGGACTAATGAATCGTGCACCTCCTCAGTCCACTGCTTTCCTTTGCAGCAAATGTGGCAGAGATTGCAATGTCAGGATGTAGCTCATGAACCACACCAGGGAAAGTTTAGCACCAAGTTGACCAACGCAACCCAAACCATTGTCACAAAGAAACCTCTCCTCTTCTGAATCAATTATTCATCAATCTGTTGTTAAAGGACATTACGTCACATTGCATTAACTCTTTAAGCCTAGGATCAAATCTATTTAATTACAAGTCTGTGAAGGAAATGGACTTATAGATTTATAGAATCCTACTGTGCAGAAGAAGGCCATTTGACCCATCAACTCTGCACTGAACATAATCCCACCCAGGCCCTACTTTCATAACCCCATGCATTTACCCTGTTAATCTCCCTGACACGAAGGAGCAATTTAGCATGGCCAATCCACCTAACCCACATATCTTTGGACTGTGAGAGGAAATCAGAGCACCCAGAGGAAACCCAAGCAGGCACAGGGAGAACGTGCAGACCCTGCGCAGATTGTGACCCATCCAGGAATCGAACTTGGATCCCTGGCGCTGTGAGACAGCTGTGCTAACCACTGTGCCACCGTGCTGCCTTTTTGAGGAAATCCCTTCTGATTTTACATAATCATACTTCTTGTTCCTAAATTCAAATACACAGACCAAGTTAAATAGATTGATTGCATCTCTATTAGAAGAAATGCAAATTTCAATTTTTTCTTTTTATTGTTTAGCTACACCAAAATGTTGAAGACTGCATTGTGCATCCCGTTCCATCTTCCGTATGCCATGAAAATAAATTCAGTCCCCTGATTCTAACTTCATAACTCGCTGCCCGTAGTTTTTAAACGAGACTTTCCCTCCTCAGAACCCTCTTTAGTACAATCCTCACACTGTCCATGCTTATTGTGGACATCCACCTATACTGACCAATTTAGATTATTGTAGACATCAATTGTAAAAACAGCACTTACAACATATTAAGCACTTTGACTATTTTGGGCAATTCAGAAGAGGTTTTCACACCTCACAAAAGTGTAATTATTTTACTTATATAATCTTCAATTACCATTTTTAAAGCACCACTGATTTCTGGCAAATTGAAATGTTTAATAAATGTCTTTCAGCTTGTACTGTTAACTGTTCACCTGGTTTGATGGAGCTGTGTGACTCCGTACTAAAGTGCACTCAGACATTGACACTGATGGTATCAGGAAAGTGCTGATCAGTATCTGAGTGATGGGAGTACATTCATTTACTCACTTATGAGCTCAAGTTCTGTGGTCCTGATGTTCCGCTTCAGATTGTTTGTGATCCTTTCATGAGTACCATAGAATTGGGAAAATGTGCTATGATACAATTTTGGGCAAAATACTTAAGTATCTTTATGAGCCACTTAAGGTTTTGCCATTCACCATTTTTGGGAGGCAAATCATCTCAACACCAGTGCGCCACTATATATGGTGGGGGAACTGTAAGTCATAAGAAAGTAAGAAACAGGAGCAGGAGTAGACCATAGGGTCCCTTAAGGATAAGTAATCTCCTAGGGAGGCAAAAAAAGAGGAAAAATCCCATATCCAATAAGGGCGAAAGCACTTTGGAAAATTCCTGTCCCGTCCATGCACTGAGGACAGCTTATCCTGTATTTCAGAACCAGAATTAATCTCTTTTACTAACTGAAGATAGACAGTTTGATAATCATACCATTATGGATATATGTAAATGGCTAGTCAATGGGAGTTTTACTATGTGTGTTGCATTATGGTTTCATCGAATTTCTGCTGAGGCATGACAATTTCTTCACATAATGGAAAGCACATTACCAAATTCAAAGCTTCAGAATCCTCCAGACTGACTTATCACAAAGGAATAATTATTGCTACTATTATCATTTAAAATGTTAGATCATGGACTTACATCAATCAATCAAGGCCTCCACAGTGGGTTAAAGTTAGGGCTTTTGAAATCACAAAGAAGTTCTGATTTGAATCTAATTGCTTCTAACATGCACCATTCAGAACAATAAATGACTGACTCTGGTGTCAGAAATTAGAGCCTCGACTGTCTTTTAAATGAACCTTTGATCTGTATGTTCTGTAGCTAAGATGAAAAGGACAAGAGGATGATGAAATATTAATGGAAGCCCTGTCATTTTTATGCTAGGTCGATGATGTTATTGTACTTGGTGGGCTTGGTGGACGCTTAGACCAGATCATGGCCAGTGTGGAGACACTCTTCCATGCCTCAAAGATAACTAAGCTACCAGTTATCATCATTCAGGAGACATCCCTGGCCTACTTACTGCAGCCTGTAAGTATATGACAAGTGCAGTAAATTGTTCTTGCAAAGAAGTTGATTGGTACAAATCTCTTAATAAATTATTTTTGCCAGGAATTCATCTCCCGGTATTGTTAATTGATTGACAAATTTTGTACATCACAGTAAAGTGCACTTCTGACACATACCTTGAAGCGGTCTGATCTCTCGCTGATCTTAGAATTCTGCAGCACATTCATTTAAAGGAAACCTATACTACATAAATATGATCAATAACAATTAACCAACCAATGTAGCATAGGACAATTGAATAGCTGATGTTAGACAGAGTGTCAGGAGAGGATGAGCAGGAGGCAGGAGCTGCTTTCAAAACACTTATAGTCATTTAATGGAAAAATGGAAAGGAAAATTCCCCATTGAATGTTAATTCTTATATTGATTTTCACAACCCAAAACAACCCTAAAATTTAGGGGTTTCCTTGCAGGGTGTTGCTGAATAGGAAATCAAACTATATAAACTGTTTCCCACACCCCAAAGATGTGCTCTTAGGCTGGTTGGTTTTACCAAATTGACACTATTCTCCCCTGAATCTGGCTAAGTCAGGGGTTCTATTTGTAGATACGCAGTGTAGAATAGGTGTAGGGTGATGCGGCGGCGCGGGCTTGTTGGGCCGAAGGGCCTGTTCCCCGTGCTGGGTTGTTCTTTGTTCTTTGTTCTAAACAGCAGATCTTAAACCCAACTAGATAATTATCTGGAATTATAAAGTAGGATATAAAATGTGTCTGTGTTAATTTACAATACACAGAAAAAATATAGAGATTGGGAAAGGAAAAAAACAGGTAGTGATTGATCTCTGAAGAGACCAATTTCAATGAGATCAATGGTAAGGTGAAGATTTTCTCTTCAGTGGAAATTATTTGACTGATATCCAAGATTGTAAACAATTGACAAAACTTGGATATGAGATTTGCACTTGTGAAAAGTATATCTGAGACAGCACCTTGAACTAGAAGCACTAACTTGGTGAAAACATGGAATCTATAACTGTTTTATCTCACTGCTGCATCAATGTTTGTAATTTATAAAAAAGAATGCTTTCAACCTGTTGCCAATATATTGGTACTTACCGAAGTTAAGTGTCAAATATTCCAAGGAGTAACACAGTTTCAGGAAAGGGAAAGCATGACTGGAAGGGAGCTTGTTAGCAGGGATTTAGGAAAGGTTGAGAAGGAGGTCCTGTGGACACTGATCCTGTCCAACAGGTATGATATACTCACTAACTTCAAACTCAAGAAGAAAGACTGAAGATAACCACAATGGCGATCAAGACTTAGAAGGCTGTTTGAGAGAGGGGTCAGTATGTGGGAAAGATTAAAATATAAATGTGGTAGCAGCAGAGGATTCTACAATAGGGGGAGGTGCATAGCATCTAGAGCAACATAGAACAAGAATCTCAAAGGGTGCATCGAGAAGGTGGCTGGAGAGCAACTTGGAAAGATAGGAGCTAAATCCAGTTAACATTGTCTACATTGGAACAAACAATATACAGAGGAACATGGAGATGGTACTGATGTAAGAGTTCCCAGATTATAATTCCTAGACAGATATAATCTTGTGTCTTGCGCACCCTGTTTTTCTGTTGTTAGTATGGATCCTGTGTTAGCTGCATTTCAGCAGCTCCAGTAGCTGCTGAAATGCTGAGGTGACTTTGGTGAATTTCTACAAATGCATTGATCCACAATCTTGATAGGAATAGACGGTAAAGAAAGAGAAAGCTAACGTTTCTATCAATTTGAAGTCCAATAATTCTACTCATTTGAAGTTGGCTTAGAAGCATTTGCATTTCACTATAGATCATCTGAAGTGTTATAGTTATGTGATTCCTTCTTACAAGAAATGTTCAGACTTCTTTGTCATCAGGTATTAATTTTCAGACTGTTTTCTTTGTGGCTGTGTACAGTCACTCAAGAGGCTGCAGAGTAGATTTAAAAGGATGATACCAGAAATGTGTAGGCATGCTTACCAGGAAAGAATTGACAGGCTGACTGTCCTCTTGAAAAAAAGTTGAGGGCTGACCTCACGAATTTCTTTAATAATTCTGAGAAGTTTTGATGGAATGAGTGAAGACAAAATGTTTCTGTCATTTTATTCTTTTGTGAGATGTGAGGGTCATTGGCAAGGTTAGCACATGTTGTCCATCATTAATTGGCCTTGAGAAGGTGGTGGTCTTCATGAACTGCAGGAGCCCATGTGGTGTAAAAACACTCATGTGCTATTAGGGAGAGAGTACGAGAACTTTGACCTATGATACAATTCCAAATTAGGATGATATGTGGCTTGGGAAGAAACAGGTGATGTTCCCATTCATCTGCTGCCCTTATTCTTCTAGGTGTATGAGTTATGGGTTGGAAAGTACAGTAGCAGTGCATCGCATAGATGTTACACTTTTGCTCCTGTGTACTAGTGGTTGAGGGAGTGAATGCTCAAGGTGGTTAATGGAGTACCAGTAAAGAGGGCCACTTTGTCCTGGGTGGTGTTGAGCTTTTTGAGTGTTACTGGAGCTACACTCATCCAGGAAAGTGGAAAGTATTCCTGACATGTGTCTATAAATAAATGGTTGACAGGCATTGAGGAGTCAGGAGATGAGTTAGTCACCGCAGGATTCCCAATCTCTGGCCTACTTTTGTAGCCACAGTATTTATAATTGCTGGTCCAGTTCAGTTTCTGATCAATAGTATCTCCCAGGATGTTGATAGTCTTGTGGGAAGAGCATAACTAAGAGGTCTTCAATTTAAGTTAGTCACCAAGAAATCCAATGGGAAATTGAGATGAAGCTGTTTGACTCAAAAATTGGTAAGAATGTGAAACTTGCTGCTTCAGGGAGTGATTGAAATGATATAGTATCCTGAGGAGAAACTAATCAATCACATGGGAAGAAAAGGCTTAAATGGTTATGATGATAGGTTTAGATTTAAGAAGATGGGAGGAGGTTCGAATGGAACATAAATACCGGCATGGACTGGTTGGATTGAATGGCCTGTTTCTGTGTGTATAACCAGTATTGTTATTAGCATATGCAGTAATCACCAAGCCAGACAATAGCTTCTGAAGTGGCCAAATGGAGCTCTCTGAACCCTCTACTGAATTTTGTCAGGGAACTGTCTTCAATGGCATGAGTCATTGATTGGGTTCCAATTTGCTGCACAAATGCGTTGGTCAGTGTGGAAATGGTTGAGGAGTGGCCAATGTTGGTGTGGCAGTTTGACTGCTGTGGGTGGGTTGTGGGATCTATAATGAGCAGCATGTTGATTCCATTGCTGCTGCCATAAGGTATCTGCCATTATTCTATAACATGGTGGTCTAGCCATACAAGCTGGTGTATTGGGAGGCACATGGGATTTGTAAGGCCCTTGTGTAGTGGCAGGTTTGGACTGATATTAACCTTCTCCAGCAACTTTCTTGTTGCAATATTCTTCTGAATGTGAGAGGTGGCATGTTGCTTAGTTCTGGGAGCCAGGGGAGTTGAGTTGATCTAAGGGTACCTGAGATGATATGCATTGCTGTGCGTACAAGACTGGTATGGGACGAGATATACCATACTGGTGCACAGTATTCTATAGCAAGTTTGCTAAGGAGGTTGTTTCATGTTTTGATCTTTGTTGCCGTCTGCTCAGATGTTTTTTGCATGTCACTGTGCAGTCATGAATAACACCAAGATAAATGGGATGTTGTTTGCAATTCAGTCTCTTGTCATTCAAGGAGATATTGTGGCCCCTCTTGACGCTGGAATTATGGAGGTGGAATATACTTGAGACTGTTTTGTGCTACTGGGGCCATGTCTTACAGCAGCTAGCCAGCTTTGCAACACTGTTGTTTAGTGTTGTCTCTAGTTTAGAAAATGTCCAAACTGGAGCAGCACAACAGATATTATTAGAATAGATGGATTTCTGAGTCAGGCTGGAGGCAGATCGTTGATAGAGAGATTGAAAAGGGTTGGGGCTCAAACAGATCCCTGGGAAAGCCTGTAGGAATGTTTTCACCAGGTGCCTGTCTCATCACTCATGTACACTCCAAACGTCTCCTCAGAGTAATAGCTTGATGGCATCAGTGACCCATGGATGGAGGATTCCTGAGATTTTGACAAGAAGACCAGTGTGCCACACCGTGTTGCATGCTGCAGTGAGATCAAGAAAGACAGCACCTGTTCTGAGGTTATCTTCAGAACTATTTTCAGTGAAGGTGGTTAGGCCAAGGACCTGGTTGCATGTGCTTGATCTTGGTGAAAGCCAGTTTGTTCAACTTTAAAGATTTCCTCCACCTCTGACTCCCTCTCAAAGAACAAAGAAACAAAGAACAAAGAACAACCCAGCACGGGAAACAGGCCCTTCGGCCCAACGAGCTCGTGCCGCCATTTCAACAAAGCATTTTCCTACACCTAACCTGCCCCGTGTGTATGTGAATGGTACCCCTAATGTAGCCAGATCCAGGGGAGAATAGTGTAGGGTCAATTTGGTACACCAATCAGCCTAAGAGCACATCTTTGGGGTGTGGGAGGAAACCGGAGCGCCCGGAGGAAACCCACGCAACCACAGGGAGAATGCGCAAACTCCCACAGACACAGGCCCAAATCCATGTATCTGCACAGCTAACAGTGATAGTCACTGAGCTGTTGTGGTGCCCGTCTGCTGGTCCAGGATTAAGCACACACAATGTACTAGGCCACTCTCGAAACCTCCAAGAGCAGCCCACGCACGACCCACCGTGTGCATGCCCCTCGTTTGACAACAAGGTGGACCGACACCTGTGGATTAAAAGAGACAAAACATTAACATGTAATATTACATTTCCAGTGTCGTCCCAAGGCTCTGACCCTTTTTAATACCGTCTTCTATAACCCTCCATCCCTGTTTCACTCATGTGTCTATCTAAGTAAACCTTAAACAAGTCCAACGTGCCTGCCTCCACCACCTTACTTGGTAGCGCATTCCATACCCCCACGACCCTCTGCGTGAAAAACCTTCTTCTAGTATCCAAATTATACTTCTCCCCCCTCACCCTTAGATCGTGACCTCTCGTAATAGTTGTCCCCAGTCTAGGGAAAAGCCTGCTGACTCTATCTATTCCCTTTATTATTTTATACACCTCTATCAGATCCCCCTTAATCTCCGTCTTTCTAAGGAGAAGAGCCCCAGTTTTTCCAATCTCTCCTCATAACTCAGTCCTTCCATACCAGGCAGCATCCTGGTAAACCTCCTCGGCACTCTCTCCAGGGTCTCCACATCCTTCCGGTAGTAAGGTGACCAGAACTGGACGCAGTACTCCAAATGCGGCCTAACCAACGTTCTGTACAACTGAAGCATTAGACGACAGCTCTTATATTCTATACCCCTTCCTATAAAGGTTAGCATTCTATAAGCTTTCTTCACAACCTTCTCTACCTGTGTTGACACCTTCAGAGACTTGTGCACCTGCACTCCCAGGTCCCTCTGTATTTCTATACTCTTAATTGGTCTACCTTTTATCACGTAACTCCTCCCTGCATTATTCCTTCCAAAATGCATCACCTTGCATTTGTCAGGATTAAATTCCATCTGCCATCTATCTGCCCAGTATACCAACCTATCTATATCTTGCTGTGTCACCTGACAATCCGCCTCAGTATCCGCCAAACCTGCCATCTTGGTGTCATCTGCAAACTTGCTGATCACACCACGTACGCCCTCTTCCAAGTCATTTATATATATTACAAAGAGGAGAGGTCCCAGTACTGAGCCCTGCGGCACACCACTGGTGACTGACCTCCAGCCAGAAAAGGACCCTTTCACTACTACTCTCTGTCTCCTGTTGCCCAGCCAGTTTTCAATCCATCTAGCTACCTGTCCTTATATCCCATGTGCCTTAACCTTTTCTACCAGCCTACCGTGAGGGACTTTGTCAAACGCCTTGCTGAAATCCATATAGATGACATCAACGGCTCGTCCATCGTCAACTGTTTTTGTCACCTCCTCAAAAAATTCTACCAGATTCGTAAGGCAAGACCTCCCCTGAACAAAGCCATGGTGCATATCCCTAATCAGATTGCAATGCTCCAAATGCTTATACATCCTATCCCTAAGAATTTTTTCCAATAATTTTCCTACCACCGATGTCAAACTCATTGGCCTATAATTACCAGGGTTATCCCTACTGCCCTTTTTAAACAGCAGTACCACATTAGCTACCCTCCAGTCCTCTGGGACCTCACCTGTGTCCAAAGAAGAGATAAAGATTTGTGTCAGAGGCCCAGCAATTCCATTTTTCACCTCCCTAAGCAGCCTGGGATAAATACCATCAGGCCCCGGAGCTTTATCCGTTTTTATGCTACCTAAAAACCCTAGCACTTCCTCCCTCGTAATGGATATTTCCTTCAAATGATCTACAGCTCCCTCCAAGACATTACACGACGCCAAACCCCTCTCCTTCGTGAATACCGACGCAAAGTATTCATTCAGGATCTCCCCCATTCCGTCAGACTCGATGCATAGCTCTCCTCCTTTGTCCCTAAGAGGACCAATTTTCCCTCTAACCACTCTCTTGTTCCTAATATAAGAGTAAAATGCCTTTGGATTTTCCTTAATCCTATCAGCCAAAGCCATTTCATACCCTCTTTTTCCCCTTCTAACTCCCCTTTTAAGCTCCCTCCTACTCTCTCTATATTCCTCCAGCGCTCTCTCCGTTCCCAGTTGTTTCGACCTAACATATGCCTCTCTCTTCTTCCTGACCAAGTCTTCAATACCCCCTGTAATCCACTCTCCAATCCTGCCTTTTCTATCCTTCCTCTTTGCCGGCACATGCCTTTCCTGCAACATTATCAGTTTGCCCTTGAAAGCCTCCCACTTACCAACCGTGGACTTGCCCACTAACAGCCCCTCCCAATCAGTGTCCTTGAGCTCTCTCCTAACCCGGCTGTAGCTCGCCTTCCCCCAGTTCAGCACCCTCCCCTTCAGATGGTACTCATCCCTTTCCATTTTTATCCTAAAGTAGACAGACTTGTGGTCACTGTTAGCCACATGTTCGCCTACCGCAACCTCAACCACCTGCCCCGGCTCATTACCCAACACTAGATCCAGTATAGCCCCCTCCCTAGTCGGGCTAGTTACGTACTGCTCCAAGGACTCTTCCAACACACATTTTACAAACTCCTCCCCATCCGTACCTCCAGCTCTAGGCACCTTCCAATCCACTCCAGGAAGATGGAATGCTCTAAGACCTTGCAGCACACATGGAGCAGACATATTGAAGGTAAGTTAGAGTCTTTGCTTGGTTCTGGGAGGCTGATGACTTTGGACATGCACCAGGGTTTAGGCAGTCTTCTTTCGCAGATAACCTTTCTGAGGAATTGACCAACAATGGGCACATGGACCCAGGTATTTAAGGATCTCAGGAAGAATGTTATCATAGCCGGCAGTAGTGCTGGCTTGATTTTTTTGTAGCACATTGTCAACTCCACTGCAGTGAAGGTTCAGGAAATGATCTGAAATTGTAAAGCCTTCAAAAGCCTCTCCACCCAACCTTTATTTGTTTTTCCACTTCTTTCTCTGGGGGCTTCTTTATCACATGGAGAGGATAAGGTGCCACTTTGTTGGCCTTTATAGATGCTCAGCTTGGCGTTAGAGGTTGCTGAGTTGCTGCAAGGTGGCGTAGGAGCCTCCAGTGTTTCTGGCTGGAATGGGTAAAGTTCAAGTTTCTGGACATCTCTTCCTATCTAGTTCAGCGGGCGGTGTTCAAGGATTCCACCAAGTGATCATCTACACCTGTGTCACCAGTTTCCTCTTAGTGTTAAAGGAGAGAAGCACATTCTTCTTCAAAGAAGATTATATACTGGACAATATCCCCTGGAATGGATTTGGTGGAGGTTTTGTGGAAGACTTTGGAGAAGTAGCTATATGCCTGCTCTATGGAATATAGTGGGGCGGTATCAACACCACACACCTTGGGCTGAATTCTCAGGCCCTACCCTGTGACATATTTTTGGTGGCAGGAAGTGGTCCACCATTAGCCGGCAGCAGGATCTTCTGGTCCCACTGCTGTCAGTGGAATTTCCCACTGAATCCACCCCACATCACTGAGAGACCTGCAGCAGGGGTGTGCCATCAGCGGGACTAAAAGATCCTGATGGCGGGAAGAGCCAGAAAATCACCTCACTTATTCCAGCGCTTCATGGTGTTTCTCCCAATTGGCTTTGCACAGGTTCTACCTCTGCTTCTTTGAGCTGGTGATAATAGGTAATTGAAGGCTAATATGGGTCAGAGTTGGTCTGTGTTGACTCTGTGGTAAGCTATGCAATCCTACGTTATACTTTAGAAGTTCTGACTTTGAATATCAGTACAACAGACTGGCTGTTTCAGCAACGATCTCATGCACAGAACGTGGGTCAGATTTCAGTGAGCTTTGGAATGTAGCAAATGTAATTTGCACTTATAACAGGAACTAGAAGAGAGCTGTTTAATTATAGGCTTGCAAGCTTATAATTACTTGTTGAAAAATTAATTAAAATAATGTTTAAAGACAGCATTAGAATTCACCTTGAAGGACGTGGTTAACAGAGGACACATGGTTTGAGGAATCAGAGGTTGAACTTTACATTTTCTTAAATTACGCTATTAGCCTTCTGCATAAGGGTGAAAAAATGGATGTTATGCACCTTTGTTTTTAAAACATATAAAAGAAAGGCAAGTGAAGTAAAGCAATGACGTGCAGAATGGCACTAGGTTGCCGAAACATCTACTTGTAGGTGCAATCTTGTTTTGATACTAAGATTTGAAATTTTATGAAGCTTTTATACAATTAACAACAACGTTTCTGTATTGCCTATAATATAAGAAAATGCCACAAAGTGTATTGTTGGAGTGTTGGCAAACAAAATCGGATACTGTGACACCAAATCATGTTAGTGTCACTTATATTGTGTGACATGTAATGTTTGAAAACCCTCTGGCCCTGCCTTTGTAAGTGTGTACAGGTATTGCTGTAATTATTGACTATATCACAGTAGATTTTTAATCGAGATGATATGAAATACGTCATTTAAATGCATTTTAAAATGGGATGTTGTAACTCACGTTGCTTTAGCGTATTAACTTTGGGGATTTGTTATAATATTAATTTCGATTTTGTTTCTGTTCCTTCCCTGTTAGCCCCTGATACAGGGCTTATGATGAACTTGCTTAACAAGCCTTTTACTGGCAATTCTCAGGCTGGATAGAAAATATCCATCAGCATTTGCTCCTATTATGTGTGAGCGCACTCTTTGTCTGAGATCATCTTGGTCTGTAGACAGAGCTTCTCACCACCTAAACGGGGCGAGCTAGCAAAGTACTAAAAATCTTTGACTGCATTTTTACCACTTCCTTAATAGCTCTCCATGCCTGCAGCCAAAAGACAAACGTGACACAGAAAAGACATTTTCAAACCTTCGTTGTATAGCCTGGGTAAAATGTGTGTCAAATTTGAAATGTATGCAAATTGAAGGGTCTTCTCTTTAAACTTGGTTCCTTTTGAAAATTGCCTGAAGGGCACTGTCAGGATCGTGCTGAAGCTTCTGCTCATTTATGTACTGCAGTTTGCCGCATAGTACTTAGAAATAATTTACAACTTGGAAGCTTAACTGAATATAGGAAATACGCTATTCGTGAAAGTTATTTGATTCACAAGCATGCTGAAACAGAATACTAATTTGAAATGAGAAAAATATCAATGTTACTAAATTTACTGGATTTTGAATCACATGATACTCGAATCACTGCTCTTGAAACAGGGGAAAAAATCCTCAGATTTGAGAAGCGAATAGTTTAATTTCTGGTATTTATAAAAGCTGTTTGTTTTCTCCTTTTTGACTGGGGAAGATTTGCATGACAGTTAAGAGCCCCTAGACTTAATTGACCATTCCTCATGCAATAACTGAGGCAGTTAGTACCAGTAGACTATTTGATCACAAATTTCACATCAAGTTTGACCCTCTTCTACCCCAGATTTTGGAATGGTTACTGGACAGCAATCAAGAACCCAGTCTTGCTGAGTTTACATCCCCTTCTCAAACCTCGGGCTGCTAAGACTGCACCCCAACAGTTGTAGTAGCTGAGACTGTCTGACTGAAAACAGTCCAGGAATTGAATCTGGGACTTTCAGTTTGGATGACTTCCGACAATGGCTTTACTGATAGGCCATTCGTTCACTGCTTGAGTTCTGTATGAAAAACAGTTGTGAAAAGTAGATAATTTTCTATTAGACACAGAATTTTTATTCTTTGAACAGAAGTTAATAGATAACTTCTATTTTTCTAAACAAAAATCTTCTTTTGCTCAAGTTTGTGTTGTCCTCCTCTCATAAGGTGTTGACTCATTCTGAGTACAGTTCTATGGGTGCCAAAAACCCTCCAATCCTCAGCTAAATGATCATTCATCATGAATGATCCTTAGCAGTGAGTACCAGTATGACTATAGTATGTGCTTTAGCCAAAACCAGTGTTCTAGAACATTAATAAACACTTTTCAGGATACGTCACCAGATAGAGCCTCATAATTTGCTGTCATGGCAATAGTGAGGCTACTGCAAAAGGCAGTTTATCAAAAAGCCTTGACAAAGACTGCTTCAGGCACCAAACCTGAATCTGAAGACTTGCTTATCATTTGTTTAAAAGGAAACTGACAAAATAAGAACATCTGAAATTGAAAGTGAAAAAAAATGTTGTTGAACCTAACCAACAAATATAGCCTTGAGGTGATGCTTTGTAGTCTTTGGTTTTGAGCCCGCTTCCTTTTGAATAGTAACGTTTGGAAATATTATTAGGGTGATTCTGCCAAAAAAATTCTAAGTGTTGAATCACATGAAAACTAGAGTACATCATGCTGTTTTTTTTCCAGTGGGCATTTAGAAAAGAATCTCCCATACTCTGTGCGCTGCTGAGTGCACTAGTATAAATCATGTAAAATATCAGAGGGCAGGATCTATTCCCGCTGGAGATACTAGCAACATTGCGCTGAACAGGCCATTGCGCCTATGCCAATCTATAAGCGCCGAGATTGGTGCAGCGGGATGGGAGAATCACCCCTCCCCAATCATCACAATAACATAAACAGTTGCAGGTATAGATCATCCAACCCTTCAAGCCAGCTCTGCCATTCACTCAAATCATTTACCTCAATTCCACCTTCCCACACTATCCCCATATTCCTAGAATCCCTTAGCACCCAAAATCTTCCAATTTCTTTCTTGAATATACTGAACAATTGAATATGCACAATATCCTGGCAGAGAAATTTCAATTCACAGCCCTTTGAGTCAAAACATTTCTCCTCATCTCAGTCCTAAATGGCCAACATCATGGGGCAAACTTTCCCATTCTGCCTACCAAGCGGATGAGGGACGAACCATGCAAAGGTTCATTGACCTCAGGTGGGATTTTCCAGTTTTGGGGTAAGTGCAGCTGGAAAATCCCACCCCATAGTCTCAGACTGTGACCCTATGGTCTTGTCTAGATTCCTTAACTAATGAAAACATCATCTACTCTGTCAAACCCTTAGAAATGCTATATGTATCAATGTAATCACCTCTCATTCTTTTAAATTTTAGGGAATCTAGGCCTAGTCAACTTAATCTTTCCTCATTAGGTAAACCCCTCATTCCAGGAACAATCCTGAATTCCCTTTAGAAAAGGAGGGACCAAACCATACAAAGTACTCAAAGTGTAGTTCAACTAAGTTTCTGTGCAAATTCAGGTAGTTTTTTTTACTCTTGCTCCAATCCCTTTATAATGATAGCTAACGCACCAATTGCTTTTCCAGTTGCTTGATACATCTGCCCATTTACTTCCAATGATTCAATGTACAAAAACATCTAAATCCATCGAAATGCAAACATTCCCCAGTTCCCCTCCATTTAAAAAATATTCTGCTTTTCCTTTTTCCTTCCAAAGCGGATAACCTCATAGTCTTCCGCATTATATTCCATCTGCCACATGCTTGTCCATTCACTCAACCTTTTTTTGCCCCTTTGCAGCCTGATTGTGCCCTTACTTTCCCTTCTGATTGTGTTATCGCCAAACATAGGTAAATTACACTCAGCTGAAGCATTGATATAGATAACAAAAAACTGAGGCACAAGCACGAATCTTTCCAATACTCCACTAGTTATTGCCTGCCAACTGAAAATTACCTGTTGATTTCTACTTGAAAAGGTTTTCTGTCCAATAACCAATCTTTGGTCCATTTGTTGTTCCCAATTCCATGAGCCCTAATTTTGTGTAATAAGCTCTTGTGTGACATCTCATCAAATTCTTTTTGAAAATCCAAATACACTGCAATCCCTGAGAAACACTGCTGGTTGCAACATCATTAAAATCATTTTTGTTCCCTGTATTTGTTCCCCACAATTTCTGGATTTTTTTTGTGTGTGTGTTTTACTATGAAGACAGATAAAACTGCCATTTCCTTATTACACATTATAATTTCTTCTGTCCCTGCCTCTAAGGTTTAGTTTCAATAATCTCTTCCTTTTAACACGCTGACAGAAGCTTTTACAATATCTTTTCATGTCTATGCTAGTTTACTCACATCTTCTCTCTTGTCAATTTCTTGGTGATTCTTTGTTGCATTCTAAAATCCCCCCAATCCTCAGGCTTATTACTGTATAAGAAAACACTATGAGCCTTTTCTTTAATCTAATGCTATCTTTAACTCCTCTTGTTAGCTACTTTTCCCTTGGTGTTCATGTTCCTTAAGGGAATGCAGACTTGTTGCAAATCATTAATTCTTAAAATCTTTTCCACTGCTTAGCTAAATTGTGCGAAGTGCAATCCAGGTACCAGAAAACATTTCTTAATGTCAGTGTGGTGGCACTTGCTGCCAAGGTTCCTTCTTTCCTTGAGCCTGGATTATGCTCCTTTCTTCGAGGCCTTATAAACCTTGGTCAGAATTCTCTGGATGTTTCTTCATGGCGGATTCTTTGCTAGCCCCCCAACCTGCTCATTTCCCAGCAGCATAGGGTGACTTCAATTGGAAATCCCAATGACTGGGACAGAACCAGAAGATTCCGCCACTAGCAAATGGCACACCGCCTCTCTCTGCTGAGGTACCTGCTGATGGGTCTAATCTGGCTTTGTTGGATTGCACTTAATACCATCTGAACTGAATGCTCCTTAGGTTTCCACGCAGAGAGTGGTGGGAGTGTGGAATGAGCTGCCGGATAAAGTGGTAAATGCGGGGTCACTTTTAACATTTAAGAAAAACTTGGGCGGGTTCATGGATGAGAGGGGTGTGGAGGGATATGGTCCAAGTGCAGGTCAGTGGGACTGGGCAGAAAATGGTTTGGCTCAGACAAGAAGGGCCAAAAGGCCTGTTTCTGAGCTGTAGTTTTCTATGGTTCTGTGGTTTATGGCTGAAAAGGTAAATGCCTCAGACATTGCATTGACTCACATTCTTACAGATACAAAAGGGCTCTTTTAATGCTTTAAGCTCCTGCAGCAATATTGGATGTTGATTCCACATCATCCCTGCCCCCTGCCCCACCCCTACCCAACCCCCAGCAGTGCATAGAATCAGATAAAATATACACCATTGAAACATTACATTTGGCCCATTGGATAAAGTGGTAAATGCGGGGTCATTTTTAACATTTAAGAATAGCTTGGACAGGTTCATGGATGAGAGGGGTGTGGAGGGATATATATAAACTAAGTGCGCCTTTCCCCCACCTCTCTTATCTCACCCCATTTCTCCCTCATGCTTATTAAGCTGACAGTCAACCTTATCTTAAATATATAATGAAAGTGCATAGTTTGTTTCTCAATTTCCATATGCTGATAGTTTCTAAAGTTCTCATGCACTGCCAGTATTAATTCTGCCAATGAGGAAAATCCAACAGTTACATATATTTCCTGACATTTTAACAATTACCTCATTCACTGAAACAGTTCTATTCCTTCCTCTAGTCTTTCATGTTTATATTTTTAAGCATGTTCCCACAATCAGTACCCTGCCCAACCTTTCACCATGGCCATGTCCATAATCATCAATGATGAAATCCTTCTTAATTCTGTTCTTCCAATCTTTATTCCGACTCATTTCTTTTCAATATTTTATGTTGTTCATTGGAAATCCCGGAATATTTTTTGATTTAAAGCAAGTCTTCATTCATATATCCATTTATTTTGCTGGTGTTAGTCTCTATTTCAAGTAATTTGTGTAGATAGAAGCAAAACATACTCCATGAATATAAATCTTCCCTTAAATTTCCATTTTTTCCATTTTTCTCACACAAAATTATTCAGAGAAAATGGAGTACTCAATTTTTTTTAGTTTTGCCAACTTCATTATGCTAGGATTGAAGCATTTGTTTGAAGACCTGTATCTAATTTGCTGGGGTGGTGGTGGCATGGTGGTATTGTCACTAGACTAGTTAATCCAGAGATCCAGGGTAATGGCCTGGGAACCTGGGTTCTGATTCCACCATGGCAGGCGGTGACATTTGAATTCAGTAAAAATTGGGAATTAAAATACAATAATGATCCTGAAACCATTGTCGATTGTCTTAAAAGCCTATCTGGTTCACGAATGTCCTTTAGGAAAGGAAATCTGCCATCCTTACCTGGTCTGGCCTATGTGACACTCCAGACAATACAGCAATGTGGCCGACTCTTAAATACCCTTTGAAATGGTTAAGCAAGTCACTCAATCTACTCAGTAAGGGCTGGCCAATAAATGCTCGCCCAGCCAGCGACGCCCACGTCCCATGTAGGAATTTTTATCTAATATAAACATGTGACAATACTGAAACTGAGAGATTATATGTTATCAAGAAAGATTGAACAAGCAGAGGTGCTCTTTAAGAAAAGGGAAAGTGTCCTGATACAACTTACACAAGAACATGTAAGAAAATGTCTCGAGGTGTTTTGCAGGAGCTTATAACACAAAGTATGGCACTGAGCAACAAAGAGTGATAGTAGGTCAGATGACCAAATATTTGGTCAAAGAGGTAAGTTTTAAAAGAGAGATGGTGGATTGTTATGGAAATCAAAACTATGGACCATACATATAAGATAGTCAGATAAGTTCAGTCAGAAATTCAGTAGAAACCTATGTACCCAGATAATAGTTAGAATATAGAAAACTCTATAATGGTGCAAATAGTGTAGATCAGCGGAGGGCAACCTATGGCCTAGGGGCCATATCTGGTCCATCAAAGGTCTGAATGCAACCCGTGAGATATTTTGTTAACCATTGCCCATGCGCAGAGTTGTCACAACCCACTGTTTTCATCACGTATCTTTTTGACTGGAGTGATATGCACACAAAGCAAGGGCACATGCAGTGAGGTAAATGCTAATTGCAAACAATATGAGAGCCATGCGCTCCCTCTGCATCCAGTGAGGTGTAAATATTTCTTTTGGTTTTACCACTTTAAGTTGATAACGGTTCTTTATGAATGATTGAACATTTTCTATAACTCATTATGAAATATTTGGCGTATATTAAACATATTCAATCTTATTCAAGGGTCATGGTTAGTGAACAATCTCAGTTTCAATCTTGTGGCCCACTGAGGTGAAGGAGGGCCACTCATGTGGCCCACTCACTAGCCTATGTTTCCCGTCACTGGTGTAGATGCATTTAAGGAGAAGTGATATGGAGAGAAAAAAATGAATGGATGTATTGATAGAAGAGCAGAGGGAGGTTGTTCATGTATTGTATGGATCTGTAGGGTAAACTGGTTTGTTTCTGTCCTGTTCGCTTTATGTAATACACTCAATAACTTCCAATAATGAAAAGGTGGTGTGTTTTGTGATTCTCTGTGAACTCATCCACACCCTGCTGCTTCAGGTGATCAGCTTGGAGTGCTTAATTTACGAGACTAAGTGGTGCAGTTTTATTTTAATTCTTGAGACGTCACAGGTGTGGAGAATCTCAGTAGACCACATTTTAAGGCAGAAATATGCAAACTATGCCTATGCTACAGTCAGATTATATCCCCCACCTCTCCAGTTCATTAGCACAGTTTGCCCACCTAAATTGATGGGATCTTTTGTTGGGCTTTGCTAGTTTGCATCTTAAAGGAGGGTTGTCTATTTACAGTCAGCTGTAAGTTTTTTTTTGGGTATATTTATTTATATTCTTCTTGTTGCATGGAATCCTCAAAGTGATTCCTACTGTTTTTATTATCTCCACACGAGTCCTGTTGACAGCTGTTATTTCAGTTGCAAAATCAAATTGCTTAACATGGAATTAATTCTGCTGCATTCCCTTTATCAATATAATCAGCCACTTCTTCAAAAAATAAATTACATCTCTGAAATATATCTTGCGTTTAACAATTGATGTTGGCTATCTATAATTGACCCTGCATCTCTCAGTGCTCACTAATTTGATATCAGATTATGCATTTCAAGAGTTTGCCCACAACTGATATTAAACTAATGAGGCTATAGTTAATGGGTTTATCCTCCTTGTACTTCCTGAAATAGGTGTTACATTGGTTCTGCTTTAGCTAACTGCCATATTTTGAATTGAAATTTTGTGATCATAGCCTTAGAGGCTTCCTTACAACTTCCTTCAAAAATCCAAAGTGCATTCCACCGGGGTCCCTGGTCTTATCTACTTTAATTTCTATTTTTTTTAAGAAGCATATCTTTTTCAAGGGCTTTCTCTAACAATTTCTCTTCATAATTTCTCATAAACATAACTCTCATTTCGAATACCATTTGGAAATCCTGATGCGAAGTTTGTTATATCTTTGCTATATCTATATCCACCACCAGATTCCTTCCTCATCACTGAATAGGACTGTTGTATAATTGTTCTCTTACTATTAATAATAAGAGTCCTTGCTGTTTCCTCCTATATTACCTGCTACTTTTTTTCATATTTCCTTTAAGTCCTTCTCTAGCCCCCCTCCTCACCTCCTCACTAGACTTTCTGTATTTCACATTTTCTTCAGCTTTTTTTTGCAATAACTTTCTAGTGCGCCTCCCAAATTAGTTCCACTGTATTACATTCCCTCTCTGGACCACACATCTTGACATTCTATTAGCAAGAATTTCATAACAAGCTTAGGCATCTCATTCTGTATTCCTTCCTCATCAGCTTGAGTATACCACTATTTATCCATTCAATGCTACAATTTAAGTGCTGTCCTGCACCTATTCCTGTCAGATCCCAATACATTGCTGAATTGTGAGCAATATTAATTATTATTATTCAGTGCTAGAGAGATAAATTAGTATTTGGTGGAACTGTGTATTTAAAACAAAATAACAAGATCATCAAAGAATTAAGCAAAACACTTCACTTCAGATTAAAACAGTTGTGTGTATGTGTACACATGCTCGGTCTTGTGAAATATGGAAATAGTTGCTGTTGTCATAAGTTAGAGGCTGTTGGATTGAATGGCAAGGCTGGAAAGCATTATATGTTTTAATAAGTTCAGGTAGGCTGGTGCTGTAAAGATAAGGAGCAGCAGGATTTTGATTTGAGCAGTTCATTGTAATTTGTGCCATTAGCAGTGACTCTATTACTAACTATGTAAGTATAGAATCATTCAATCATGCGCTCGTGTTAGTAAATGACACTGTGATGAATTGGTGTGCTTTTACACAGTTTTGATATCTTTTAGCATCAAAAATAACGCTAGTTTCACTTTGCCAAAAAGCAAATATAGTGCCAGGGAAAAATGTTGTCATCCACATTGAAACTCAGTTTTTGCACAGCTCATGTAGTACTGCACATGGTCAAGCATGATAATGCATTTTATTTACATTATTAAAATTGCCAACCTGGCCAATTGTAACACTGGATGGAAGTCTGTCCAAATGGCAGTGCAAATTGCTGTTATAATCCTGTATTTTCTTTCTGCAACACAATAACAATGGTGCAAGTAATGGCAAGCTGAGCATAACATGGAAATTACACTTTGGGAACATTGCAGGTATTTTTTTCTCATGCTTAATTCGTAGGTCTGCTTTCAGAGGCAAGTGCATGGTCTCTATGAACCAAAATATGAACTTTTGTGCAAAGTAATCTGGCAAAACTGCCTGAAGAATGGGCAATAAAGGCTAATAATGATGGAGTGCTGCTGTTTATTACAGTATCCTCTTGATCTCTCTGGCTGTTGGAAACATAATGAGGGGATTCTCCCAGCTCACTACATTGCTTTTATAGCATAGGGCAACTTGGCACTGCCAACTGGGCATCAGACAGTGCCAGGGGTGGGAACTAAAGGGGTTGGGGTCTAATGGGGGCAGGGCTAATGTACAATCGGTGGCGTTGGGGCTTAGCTGCCATTTTGCATTTGGGATCGCTGGCAGAGCAACAGCAATTGTGACTGGTCATCGGGTTGGGGCAAGGGGGTGAATTGGCCTGCTGGGGTGGGGTTGGGACTGCTGGGGTGGTGGGGTTGAGGCCGCCCCATTGGGAGGGGTGGGATCGGGAGACCGGGGCTGCTCTGGGGGTGGGGAGGGGGGGATGTGGGCCGAGGCTGGCCCAGACATGTTCGCGGGGTCAGCAATCGGGCTATGGGGAGGGGTGTTCAATAACCTAGCATTGCGAGGTTGCTGTGCTGGCCACGGGCAACCTCGCAATGCTAGGTTATTGAACACCCCTCCCAATAGCCCGATCGCTGGCCCCGCGAACATGCCTGGACCAGCCTCGGCAGTGCACAGAGTGTGGGAGATTCATTTTGAAACTCCCGCTGAGAAAAAAAAGCATGATTTACTCCAATTTTTACACAAATTTGACATTTCTTTGGGAGAATAGCCCTGAACATTTTGACAAATTCATAATCTCAGATTTATTCTGAATCAGAACAATATTCCCAAGATACTCAAATTTTCATCCACTCACAGGGCCAGAATATTCCAGAACCCTCAGCAATTCTCTACAGTGTTTTAAACAACTTGCATCCTCGATGAAACACTTAGAGATAACTTTGCCCGGTGTAAAAAAGGAACCACAGAATCAAATAACAACTTGCATTTGTATAACACCTTTAACATAGTAAGGTGTCCAAAGATCAACTTAATGCAAGGTAAGTCCATTCAAAAGTCTGACAGCGGCAGGGAAGAAGCTGTTCTTGAGTCAGTTGGTATGTGACCTCAGACTTTTGTATCTTTATCGCAAAAGAAACTTGAAAATTGAGTTGGAGGGGAATTTGGCTGCACAGTCATAGATGTATAAGGAGTATAAAAGGAGGCTGCAAACACAGTCTTGTGTGGCACTGGTGTTGAGGATGATCACGGAGGAGGTGTTGTTGCCTCTCCTTACTGATTGTGATCTGTGGGTGAAGAAGTTCAAGATCCAGTTGCAGAGGGAAGAGCCGAGGCCCAGGCCATGGAGTTTGGAGTTGAGTTTCATAGAAATAATGATGTTGAAGGCTAAGCTGTAGTCAATAAGTAGGAGTCTAACATAGGTGTCTTTACTATCGAGGTATTCCAGGGTTTAGTGCAGGGCCAGGCAGATGGCATTTGCTGTGGACCTGTTGCAGCGGTTAGATGAGCTGAGGTGGATCTAGGCAATCCGTTAGGCTGGAATTGATTCGTGCCATGACTAGCCTTTCGAAACACTTTATAATGATAGATGTCAGAGTAACTGGACAATAGTCATTAAGGCACGCTGCTTGGCTTTTCTTTGGTACTGGGATGATAGTTGTCTTTTTAAAGCAGATAGCGATCTCAGATTGTGGTAAGGAGAGTTGAACATGTCTGCGAATACCCCCACCAACGCAGGATCTGAGTGCTTGTCCGGGTACCCCCTCCAGGCTAGTCACTTTCCATGGGTTGACCTTCAAGAAGGCTGCTCGGACACTGCAGTGGTGACTCAGATACAGGTTCATCCAAGGCTTCCAGGGTGGAGGGCATGCTCTCACTGATCTCTTGCTCAAAATGAGCATAGAGTGCATTGAGCTCATCAGGGAGGGATGTGTTGGAGCCAGCAATTTTACATGATCTTACATGCAAGATGTTACATGCCTTATATTTGCATTTGGATTTTTCCCCACTGGTGTGAGTACTCAATAAATTGTTTGACAATTGGAACAGACTGAGTGTGGAGTGATTCCTCCGAACTCATTCATGCTAACACTGGCAAATACTTTTTAGACTTTGATTTAAACCGGATACCTACAGGTATCAGGTAAGAGGCAATGTGAGGACAATTTATCCTCATTGCCAGATGAAAAGATGCACAGACTACATTGGTGAATACAAGAGGTATTAATCGCTTCCAAAATATCTCTGCATAGGAGCCTTTCTCACGATAAGTGATGCCACACTCTTGAGTTCCGGTAGGTCACCCCAGCCAAATGATGACCCAGAAATCTTGTTAACTGTTTCTAACACATTTTTTGCAGTTCCTCTGGCCAAAGGTGGCTTTGTCGTTGTTTTGGACAATGATTCAGAGGATAAGTATTCCACCAACACAGATGAGATGCTTCAGCAAGCAGAAATCAAATAAAAGCGACTACAAGGATAGTTTGCTTCACACCTTGTCCATGCAGAATCATGCCCAATATTGTGCAAATTTCACAGCATACAAAAATATGTGTAGCATTAAAAGCTTTATTTATATAATTAAGCAAAAAAGAAATACTGTTCAAAATCAAGATCAAATATGGTAAAACAAATAATGGGATCAAAAAGAGGGAGCTCATAGAAAATACGAATAGACTTTGAGTATATTCAAGGGATATGAGTTATTGATCCTTCTGCCGGCAGAAGCATTTTATCCACACCTACTATATCAAAACCTTTCATGATTTTGAATAATTTTATTGAATCCCTCAACATTTTACGCTGTAAGAACAATTCCAGCATCACTCTCTTGAAATAACTACTGCCCCTTGTGCCTCATACTATTCTAGAAAAGCCCCTCAACATCGTATCCAAGGCCTTGACATCCTTTCTGAAATATGGCGCTTAATCTATTTTTGTCACATTGCAATTTTCTGCTCTCTATCTCTCTCAATTCACCATGTTTCCTAGCTTTGCCTCATCTGCAAACTTTAATATACTCCCCAAATCCAAGTCATTTTTTATAATTGAAATGCTGAGGCCAAACATCAATCTTTGTGGATATTCCTTGTCATTTGCCAATCCAGGAATGAATCTCTTATCCATCTTTCTGCCTCCAAATTCCCAATTCACTTCCTATCTGCTTTGCAGAGCTATTTTGAATTCCAAGGGGCTCACTTTTAAATTTTCGTGGACTTTCTGAACTTGTCAGGCAAGAATTCAATGCAGTAGAAACAAAATAAGCCATTGAACAACCATGAAAAAAACAGAGAAATGTAGATTTTTAGGCAGATCAGTAAATTCAGACACATTGTATAATTGTTCACTAAATCAAGTACACATTTTGGAGTTGAATTTCCATTTTTCCTTCTTGGAGAGCTTAATTTCTCATTTGTAAAGGAAATGGAACTCTACTCGCTTATTCAGGTGCTGCAGCTTGTCTATGAATCTCGCATACAGAAACCTGCTTTAATCAGGTCTTATTAATGTGCATGATTTCCCATAAAATTGAGGGGAAAATTACACAAGGTGAGCAAAGTGGTTGGTAATAGCTGTAATTAACACAAATCAGTCAGGCACACAAAATAGCCATCTGCAGGATGCTGCAAATGTACAAAGGAAAAACTGTGCAACGCAAATATTCACAAAACAGTGCAGGAAGCAGTGTGCGCTCACAGAAACAGTGTTTGACCACTGCCCACCAGGGAAAAGTAGCTATTAAAGAAGGATTTTCACTGTCAGGATCCTAATGATTAATGGCAAAATTACAAGTTTGACACAAGTAGCAGCTGAAAAACTGTTGGAGGTTTGACGGTAACCATGTATAAATGGGCAATTGAGATTTAGTCTAATCAGTGAAGTTGCAAATAAGTTGATCGTGATCCTTATTAACACCACAGGATTCTGGATACACTTGGAGCATTCAGATTTTACCTATCTTTCCCGTAAAGATAAAGTTGTCACTGTAGATTTCCCTTAAATCAGTTATTGACAAATAGGTCTGTAAAAGTGCAGAGAGAAGCCACAAAACTGGAAGACTGTTCTGAAAAAGGGAACCTTTCAGGGAGGGCGGAAACAAGATGATACGTCGCAGTTGATTCCATAAGACCCATGCGGGTTCTTATGGCTACTTCGACAATATCATTTTTCATTTTTTTGAAATGTGGGGAACCTTGGCCTGCAGTATTAGACTTCTTAAAGATGAATATCACTTGTTCATGTTTTTAAGAAAAATGACTATGTACTCAGGCTTGCAATGGAGCCAATGTGTTGAAAATGGTTGCCAACGCTGATAGACAAGCACTGTATGATCATCTTGGAATAGATCTCCCAGAATACGGATAGTTGTTTCACACTTTGTTCACAAGGATTCATGCCTAGTTTGTCAGCCTTCAAATAGAGGTCAGGTGTTATGCCATTCTGTCACCAGTCCATAGGGCCCATTTCATGCCTCCATTTATTCACTTCACTTTTGCCTAACACTTCTTTACCTTCTCAACTCCCACAGGCTTGACAAAGGATAAAAAATATTTTATGCTAGTTGGCAGTGCACAGCCAGAATTCTGTTAGGAGTTTATGCTAATTATTCTTATGGGTCCACAAAAAAATTGCATACAGTCAGCTGATTAAGCTATTGGATGACTTGACCCTGGCAGGCCACTAATCCATGCATGATTTTGATCAGAACACAAAATTGGGACAATAATACTTGTGTAAAAGCAAAATAAATGAAGATCCTGGAAATCTGAAAAAAAGCAAACAGTGCTGAAATACTGCACAGTTCAGGCAGCTTCTGTTGAGTATTTCTATCATTTTCTGTTTTAATTTATTATGATATACCATTATACTTATCCTACAAAGAAATTGATTGTCTTTGAGGTGGGGAATGCTTAAGGAAAACAATGATGGAAATTTCAAGTGCTTAAAGAAATTAGTTTGAATGGTTAATTAACTGGTTAATTGCTTAAAAGTACCTAATAGGAAAATTCATGCTATGATTCTTCAAGCAAGAACAAAATGTTTTAAAATATTACTGTTGAAGGGAAACCAACTACTTTTATTTACGCTGAAAGATTCTAGGGCACAAAACTTCGCCAGGACTGATGATCAGTGCAAAGCAAGATGCATCTTTTTGTCTGACAGCCTGAAATGGTTGCTGCTTGCTACAATTTGTTTCTAAATTTTTTTGCTGTGTAAGTACACTGGCAAATTGGTTTTGATAAATTGGCTATTGCAGGTAAGTTAATGCAAGTGATATATAAAATGTCCCAACTGAATTGAATGGCGATGAAACTTTGGATTCTATTGACTACTTTAAAATCAAAAACGCATGGTTTTGATTTTTCAGTGTAAGTAGTTAACAAAATGCTCTCCATGGTTATATTGTGCTTTTCAAATTGAATTTAAAATTACATTTTCAATTTTAAAAGAAAGCTGAAAATGTGTTGTTTCTGGCAGGGACATCATAGACTGTGTGTTGACACAGGCCTGGAGGATAAATGGTGCGGCCTTATCCCAGTGGGAAATCCATGCAACAATGTGACAACAACTGGCCTCAAGTGGAATCTGAGTAAGTGTGAACAATTTTGAGATGTTGGCTGAAATTTGCTGGAACGGCCCAAACACCACAATGCTTGTACTATTTATCCACCTGTGGCGAACTTACACCAGAATTTTCTAGAGATCTCATTTAAATATGCAACAGACAGGGTAGAGATGATTTAACTGTGTTCTATTGAAAAATGTTGGCTATCAATTCTGACTTTGATCACGTGAACAGAGTTTCATTATTCATTCACTTATTGTTCTGGTTTATGAAAGCTTATGTTTGACCTGTGAATCATGGTTTGCTTAGGTGTCACAAAAATGTTTGGCAGGTTGTTAATTTTGCTTTCATCAGTCATAGAAATACAATAACTAAATATAAAATGGGTGGTACCTACGGCTGAACTAATCAAAGGCTTCTAAATTGTAATTGTTTTCAGAATTTGCAAATACATCACAAAGCACAGATCCTGTGTTTTTGCAGGAGAAACATATTAAAAACAATGCACAATCCATAGCCAGTTACATTATTCACATCAATTCCTTTAAATGTAAAGCAACTGTAGTCATGGTCTCTCGTAGTCTTCCTCACACTTCAAATGGATCAATATTCTAAATTAGCAATTGACACTTTTAAAGTACCAGAGATCAGTGAATACATGCAAACATTAAATGGTAATCAAAAATTCAATTCCACTTAACAGGAAACATTCCAGTCAGCTAGTATTTCTAAAAGCTAGTTATCTTGGCAATTGCTAAAAGCAATCAGCAAAGGACAATAGAAAAAATTCTATGTTTAAGAGAGAGTGATCTTGGAGCATAAACTATACCACTGCAGTTTACCATCCTCTTTCCAGTTTAGTTTAAGTGGCAACATAGCAATCAATTGAAACAGCATTAAGCCAGCAAATTGGATATTGCTATTGGTTGGAATGGCGTGCAGAGCTATGAAAGTTGGTTGGATTGTTACTGTTTTGACAAGGCCAATGGTGAAGCAGTGCAAAAGGTCCCAGGAAATTTTGGCATGGTGCAAGTAAAGGCCCAAGTGAATCCCACCATTATTTCCTGGAAATGGAGTTGTGGAGTACACCATAGTTACGCCATTACTGCAATAAAGGATTTGAGTGTATAGTAACTAATTATGTATTTTTTCAATGATATTGTTCCACTATGAGCCTTGGAAAGAAATGATTGTAATGTTGTACAGACTGAATTGACTTCCGAATAGATGACAAGGTGTTCACCTCAAAACTGCTTGGTTCTTATAATGAGTTTTACCTGTCTGTAAGGACGATTCGCCACGTTGATTAAATACAGAAGCATTCTACCTTGTTTAGTACTAATGCTGTCATGTTTCAGCCCCCTTATCCTCCATCAATCATTTGTTGTGACATCAATCAACATTAATGGAGGTTTTCAAAAAATACATAACTCAAAAATGTGTTACAGATCTTTGAAGAAACAGGGTCATTGTTAGCGTGAATGAGTTCAGAGGAATCACTGCACCCTCGGGCCTGTTCCTATTGTCAAACAGTTTATTGGGTTCTCATGCCAGTGGGGAGAAGTCACAGGACAAGCCCAAATACAATTCAACTGAGCAAAGAAAATCATCAACTTTTATATGGTTACTTGGCCCATATCAACCGCACACAATCCAATCCTAAGGGTTATTGGTTACATACATTATCCTTTGATCCAATGGAAGTGGCTATTAGTCATTCTGGGGGTGTCTGAGTGATCCATGGTTTATCCCTGGTATCTTGATGCCAAATAGCTAATCCATGATCCATGGCTTTGGGTGAGAACAATGGGGTCTCTCTGCTAAACAGGTTGTTATTTATGTTCCTGTCCCTGACTTGAACATAATCATCTAGCGATGTGTTGTGTCCTTTGGACAGAATGATCTTATCTCTTTACCTGGCTGTGTCCTAGTGTGAACACAAAGATTGCCTGGAGATTACATCCTCCCCTGCTTTCACTAAGTTGTGTTTTCCTATAGAATGTTGATTGGGTGGTATATGTTATCTTGTTCTCGCTAAATTAGAGCAATAAATATGTGTGCTATTTTTCCCGGCTCTTATGATGTTCTATCCTCTAGCTTAAGCATAAACATTTGTTGGGAGATTGATGTGAACCTGCTGTTTTTCTGCCCTTGTGGTTCTGTACTTCAATTACAAGCATTATTTGTCAGTGAATTGATATGAGAGGCCCCATCTAACACTTGGTCAAGTAATTAAACCCATGTTTGATCTAACAGCCAGTGTGTCAAGGTATTGGGTTGTTTAATACTGCAGCTTGCATGGTTTGAGGTATTTGAACTGTTTAATATAGCAGCTAGTAACCCTCCACTGAATATACGTGATCTAATACACACATTCTAGAGGATTTAACAGTTATACATGTGATATACCTATACACAGAAACATCTAAACTTCATCTACTTATACTTTAATGTTATGCCGCAAGTGCTTTGCCATTTTTCCACACTAGCAGTCATGGTGGAGTGGACTAATTTGTAGCATTGCATCTAGTTAAGGTGCCATTCCTTGGTTTCCATTGCAAATAACAGTATTGGGAAGAATGGGATTGCTGATATCTGCTTTTTCTTTTCCCCATTTGGGGAATGAAGAGGAAGGAGAAACATGCTTATTTCGAAAGATTTAGAAAGGTCTCAGGTGTGCCTTACTTAAATGTACAGTGGTACTGCAGTGTTCTTTTCATTTGGACCTTTAACCTGAAGTTGTTGCTACTGGCTGTCTTTCTAGTGGGTGAAGCGATTCCTTCATGACAATATATCCGTGTTACAGTTCTTATCCCAAACTATGTATTTCTGATCAGATTCTTTTCATGGTAATATAAGAACTGGGAGTGGACCTTTTGGTCCCTTGAACCTGCTCCACCAATCACTATAGCCTGGCTGATCTCCTACCTTAACTCCCTTTCCCTGCCTGCTCTCCATGTCTCTTTATTCTTTGAAAGATTAAATATCTATCAACCTCACTCTTGAATAGAGTCTGTGACAGATCATCCACAAATCTCTGTGAGATTCCAAAAAGCCAAAACCTTCTGAGTTGAAGACATTTCTCTTTGTCACAATCCAAAATGATTGACCCCTTACCCTGAGGCTATGTCCCCATGTACTAAATTCCCCAAGACCAGATTGACACTGAAACAGTGTTTCAGTGTCAATCCTACTATTCCCCTTCAAAACCTTGAATGTTTCAATGAGATCACCTCTTATTCTTTACAGGCCCATCAGGCAAGAATATCCTTTCCTAATCATAGAGACTAAAATTGCATATTCCAGGTGTGGTCTCATAAAAGCCCTACACATCTACAACAAGAAATCCTTATTGATGCATTCCAATCCCCTTGTAATAAAAGTCTTCATGCTATTGTCCTTCCTAATTGCTTTCTGCTTCCACATGCTAACCTGTGTTCCTTGTATGAGTATACCTAAGTCTTCTGAACATCAACATTTAGAAGTTTCACACTTCCTTTTCAAAACCAAAATGAATAACTCTACACTTTCCAACATGATAGTCCATCTGTCAGCTTGTTGCCTAGTCATGTAACCTGTCTGTATCTCTTTCAATATTCTTTATGTCTCCTCAAAACTTGGATATTAAACTTTGTATCAATAAAAAAGTTAGATACTCCCAAAAGAATTCCAAGTGTTGAATTTGCGTAAATCACGCTGGTTTTTCAGTGGGAGTTTCAAAATGAATCTCTCACACTTTGTGCACAGCAAAGTGCATGAGTGTGAATCCAGTTGAAAATCAGAGTTTGGAGCCTATTCCTGTTGGAAAGACCAGCAGCATAGCACTGAGCGGGCCACTGCGCATGCGCGATCTGGCAGCACCGAGATCGGCACATGCGCAGTAGACCTGTACTGCCAGCCTCCCGATCACAGGCCAGCCCTGCAACTCAGCATTGCCAGCAGTGTGACCCACACATGGCCTGATTGCTGACCCCCCTGGATGTGGGGCCACCCACCCCCACCAGTCCATCTTGATCTCCCCCCCTCCCACAGCTCTGATCTCCCAATCCCCCTGCCCTGGCAACCCCAACCGCTCCCCCCCACTGCAGCCCCAACACATTCCACCTCCACAGCAGGCTGACTCCTCTCCCCCCCCACTCCCCCACCTCATGTCCAGCTCCATTCACTAGCCTCCGTTCCTCTGTCAGTCAACCAGAGTGCAGAGTGTCAGTGGGATCCCCACCCCCACCAGTCACCCCGCATCCCAATTAGGCCCCATCCCATTAAGCCCCATCCCCTTGGCCCTGCCTGATGAGAGGCGGGCGGAGCCATGGTGCTCCTGGGCATTGCCACTTTGCCCCTTGGGCAGTGCCATGGGCCCAACCTGGCAATGCTAGGCTGGCAATGCCTAGGGGTAACCCTCCCACAGGGGGACCTCCATGGCCCCCGTTTCACTCCAGCAGAGTCGGGCTGCCAGCTCCCTGCAAGTGGGATGCTATGCCAAACCCCGCTAGAGTGAGCCACTGCTGGTGGGGTGGGGGATGTGGAGGGGACAGGGTGTGGAGGTGGGGGATGTGGGGGGGGGAGGGTGAGGAGGAGGTGGGAGGTGGTGGGGTGGGGTAGATGCTAGCAGGCCCAGAGATTTCAGTCCTGGGCCTGCTAATGATATTTTAAAAATGGTAATGAAGATTTATGCAGTTCCATGCCAATTTCTGGCATGGAGCTAATGGCACTGGAAATCCGGCTGCTGGAGACTCACAGAGGCCGTGGTGTCCAGTGGGGAGCCCACGAAACAGCCTCCGTTAGAGACTTCCAGCCCATTGCGCTACAAAAGCAGCACAGTGGCTGGGAGAATCGCCCCCGTTACGCTAGGACTCTTTGGGAAGTCTTTTCTTGTCCTGCCTGCCACGGGAATTGTATCTGTGGGATAAGACCATGCAAAGGTCTGTTGACCTCAGATGAGATTTTCCGGTCTTGGGGCGAGTGTGGCCGTAAAATCCCACCCTTCGTTTAAATCGTTAATATAAATCGTATATTGCATCTATGGATTTCCCTCTACCTATGAGCTACATCCTCAAAAACTAATGAATTTGTTAAACCCTTTTGTAAGACCATGTTGACTCTCTTTGATCATACTATAATTTTCTAGGTGCATTGTTCAGACTCCCTTAATAATAAATTACAGCGTTTTACTGATGGTAATTGGTAATAATTGGTAATTTCCTGTTTTTCCTCTCTTTTCTCAAATTGTGGTGTTGCATTTGCTAATTTCCAATCCACTGGGACCATTCTAATATCTAGGAAATTTTGAAATATCATAGCTCATGCATCCAGTATCTCTAAAGTTGCTTGTTTTAGAATCCAAGGATGTTGGCCATTAGGCCCTGGAACTTAGTCAACATTCCAGCACTTCTCTGCTGATAATAATTGCTTTAACTTCTAAACTGTCATTAGCGTTTTATTTTAGCTTTCATTTCAGGTACCTAATTTGAGTTTTGTACTGTGAAGATAAACATCAAATATTGGCTCAATTTCACTGCCATTTCTTGATTTCTTCATGATACTTTCTCCTAGATCTGCCTGTAGGGGATTAATAAAGGAATTCTTGCTTTATACTTGTAAAAGCTCCTACAATGTCTTTTTATATCCTCTACTATTTATTCTCATTATCTATTCCCTGTTTACCTTTTGGTGTCGCTTGATTGTCTTCTAAAACATTCCAAATCTTTGACGTTATAAATGGTGCAAAGAATCTTTTATCTTTAATCCTTAAATCTTTTAATATGCTCCTATTCTTAAATTTCCTCATTAACTATGCATGAATCTTTCTTGCTTGGTTTTTGTGTTTAATGGAATATTTCAACAAGATGCATGCCATTTTTAATGACAGGATTATTTTGTATCCATTGGACCTGCTGCTCAACATGACCAGATACTCTTGCTCAAAGGTAAACTAAAAAAAATTGCTAGATTTGTGTCAGAATGATGAGTTGCGATGTGACATATCTGATAGAGTTCTTCCTTTCAGCCTGCTGTGCAGGCTGCACGTAAGGGCTGCCAAAGATGCATAAAGGTGATATCCCTTTATGCATTACCTTCTCTATGATCAGTTCTGTACAGCATGAGTTGGCCAAATGGCTGAGTGAGCTGCTACACCCAATTTTGAGCAAGTTTTCCACGCACTCATTGAAGGATTTCTTCACATTTGTGAAAACCATACAAGATTTGCATGTTGCTGGCATTGTTGTGTCCATGTTTGAGTTATAACGAGAGGCTGGATAGACTGGGACAATTTTCTCTGGAGCATGGGAGACTTAGGGGTGATCTTATAGAAGTCTATAAAGTAATGAGGGCATCGATCAGCTAGTCAATATCTTTTCCCAAAGGTAGGGGAGTCTTAAACAAGAGGGCATAGGTTTAAGGTGAGGAGGGGAGACACAAAAGGGTCCAGAGGGGCAAATTTTTCACACAGAGGGTGGTGAGAGTCTGGAACAAGCTGCCAAAGGTCGTAGTAGAGGCGGGTACAATTTTGTCTTTTAAAAAGCATTTAGACAGTTACATGAGTAAGATGGCTATCGAGGGATGTGGGCCAAATGCAGGCAATTGGGATTAGCTTAGTAGTTAAAAAAAAGGGCAGCATGGACAAGTTGAGCCAAAGGGCTGTTTCCATGCTGTAAATCTCTATGACTCCATGTGTTCATTTGATATTGCTAGCCTATACACCAGTGTTCCTCTGAATGAAGCCACAGATGTTTGTACTGCAGCATTGTACCATGGTGATCTGAATCTGCCACCATTGCATGAATTAGTATCTATTGAGCTTATGAACTCAGCAACTCACACAGTTGACTTCAGGTTGAATAGCACCATGTATGCATATATACATGTTGCAATGGGATCTCCAATAGGCCTCACTCTTGCAAATATCTTGTTGGGTTTCATGACAAATGTTTCTTAGATGGAATGACATCTAAACTCCTATCCTTTGCATATTTCCGATATATGGGTGCTATACTTGCTATAATCATATTCGCAGCTGCAGGTAATAATTTCCTTACATGTCTTAATGGGTTCCAATCTGCTCTCAAATTCACCTTTGAAATGGAGCAGTTAAATTAACTACCTTTCCTTAATGTACGAGTTGAGAAATCTGCCAAGAGTTCTCTACCGCCGTTTACCACAAGCCTAGTTTCACTGGTCAATACACATGTTGGGATTTTTACAATTCCACAGGCTGAAAGATTGGCCTTATTAGCAACTTTGTGGAATAAAGCCTGAGCCATTTGCTCACCATGCGAACTTGATGCCGAAATAGGTGCAGGATAATGGTTATCCTGATCAGGTCATTTCACGGTCCATATTATGCAAACGCAAGAATGGGCATAAGGCCATCACTTTAAATCCTGAAAAATGACCAGTCAACCTTCGGTTACCCTGGAAGGGCAAGGTATCTCAAAACATTGAGCAACAGATGGAGCTTTGCAGTTGCAATAGTAGTGGTATTTGCCACTGACAGGATGCTGCCTTCAAGCCAAAAACATTTTACCTATCACACAAATGAGTAATGTGATATGTGAATTTCAATGCCAGTGTCATTCATTTTGATTCAACAGGAGGGTTTTCAAAGCTGGAGGAGCAATTAGCTGCCTTACAGCTTGAAAGGAGCAGCAATAGGGTCTCTAAACCTGCCAGGAGCTCTGATCTGCTACCAAAGAGCCACCTTTAACTCCCCCCCACTGCTCGTGAAATCTGGAGGCTGACTGGAAAATACAACTTGGGTCTTTTATTAACCTTATGGGGGGACATAGAAATTGATTGTAAAAATTTCTATAAGTATGTGGAGAGAAAAAGATTGACGAAAACCAATGTAGGCCCATTACAGTCAGAAATGAGAGAATTCATAATGGGGAATAAAGAAATGGCCGAGGAATTAATTTTTTTCTTTGTTTCAGTCTTCACAAAGGAAGACAGGAATAATGTAGCAGAAGTTCTGAGAAAGCCAAGTTTTAGTGAGGAGCTAAAGGAAATCAACATTTGTAGAGAAATGGTTTTGGGGAAATTGATAGGATTGAAGGTGGATAAATCTCCACGTCTTGATAATCTTCATCTCAGAGTACTTAAGGAAGTGGCGCTGAAAATATTAGATCCGTTGGTGGTTATTTTTCAAAATTCTTTGGACTCTGGTCTGGCTCCTACAGATTTGAGGGCAGCTAATGTAAGCCCACTATTCAAAAGGAAGGTAGAGAGAAAACCGAGAACTATTGATCAGTGAGCCTAATGTTAATACTGCAGAAGTTGCTCGAGTCTATTATCAAGGATTTTATAACTCAGCATTTGGAAGGCAGTAATATAATCAGATAAAGTCAGCGTGGATTTATAAAGGGGAAATCATGCTTGACAAATCTATCAAAATTCTTTGAGGATGTAACTAGTGGAGTTGACTAAGAAGAACCAGTGGATATTGTTTATTTAGACTTTCAAAAGGCTTTTGACAAGGTCTCACATAACAGACTATTATGTAAAGTTAAAGCACATGAGATTACATGTAATGTCTTAAGATGGATAGAAAGCTGGTTAGCAGGTAGGAAACAAAAGGTTGGCAGAAATGGATCTTTTTTAAATTGGCAGTCAATGACGAGTGGGATTCCGCAGGGATCTGTGCCAGGACCCCAACTGTTCACATTATATATTAGTGATTTGGAAGAGGGAACAAAATGTATTTTCTCTAAATTTACAGGTGATACAAAGTTGGGTGGGAGGATGAACTGTGAGGAGGATGCAGAGATGCTTCAGCATGATTTGGACAGGCTGAGTGTGTGGGCATATGCATGGCAAATGTGGTATAATGTGGATAAATGTGAGGTTATCCACTTTGGCAATAATCGGAAGACAGGTTATTACATGAATGGTGTAAGTTGAGAGAGATGGATACTCAGCAAGACGTGGGTGTCCTTGTGCATCAGTTGCTGAAAGTAAACTGGTAAGACATTTTGGTAGGACAAACTTGAATGCAGATTACAGGGTCAACGGCAGGGTTCTAGGGGATGTGGAGGAACAGAGAGATCTTGGGGTTCGTATCCACAGAACTCTGAAGGTTACCACTCAAGTGGATAGAGCTGTGAAGAAGGCTTATAGTGTGTTTGGTTTTATTAACAGGGAGTTTGAGTTTAAGAACTGTGGGGTTATGCTGCAACTATACCGAATGTTGGTGAGACCACATTTGGAATATTGTGTCCAGTTCTGGTCACCTCATTATAAGAAGGATGTGGAAGCATTGGAGAGAGTGCAGAGGAGATTTACCAGGATGCTGCCTGGTTTGGAGGGTAGATCTTATGAGGAAAGGTTGAGGGAGCTGGGGCTTTTCTCTTTGGAGTAGAGGAGGCTGAGAGGCGACTTAATAGAGATTTATAAGATGATGAGAGGAATTAGTAGAGTGGACGTACAGAGACTATTTCCTCGGGTGGATGTAGCTGTTACTAGGGGGCATAACTATAAGGTTCATGGTGGGAGATACGGGAGGGATGTCCGAGGTAGATTCTTTACTCAGAGAGTGGTTGGGATGTGGAATAGACTGCCTGCTGTGATAGTGGAGTTGGACACTTTAGGAACTTTCAAGAGGTTATTGGATAGGCACATGGAGCACTCCAGAATTATAGAGAGGGGATAGCTTGATCTTGGGATTGGACATAGCTTGGCACAACATTGAGGGCCGAAGGGCCTGTACTGTGCTGTAATGTTCTATGTCTGTGTTTCTATAAGTGCGCAGGTACAACAGGCAGTAAAGAAGGTAAATAGTATATTGGCCTTCATAGCGAGAGGAATCAAGTATCGGACATGGATGTTTTGTTGCAATTGTATAGGGTGTTGGTGAGGCCACACCTGGAATACTGTGTTCAGTTTTGATGTCCTTAGCTGAGGAAAGAAGTCCTTGCTACAGAGGGAGAACAACAAAGGTTTACCAGGCTGATTATCTGGGATGTCACACGAGGAGAGGCTTAGCATTATATTCACTGGAGTTTAGAAGAGTGAGAGGAGATTGCAGAAAAACCTCAAAATTCTAACAGGAATAATAGGGTAGATTCAAAAATCTACGGAACCATGGTCGGGAAGAGGACCTGGGTAAGATATCCTGTCAGAGAGTCGGTGCAGACTTGATGGGCTGAATAGCCTCTTTTTCACTGTAGGGATTCTATGTACGTGGGTAGCCCTGCCAGCCCGTCACCCATCTGTCAAAATGGCCCAGAATGGGTGCAACCAGGGAACCCACACACTGTCCATCTGGCAAAGCTGTATTCTTGCTCCCAACCACCTCTGTTCACAGCCATGGTGGGGGACATAAATTAATGTCCGATATCTCTGACATTGTAGTCCACTTTCAGTACTACACTAGATTATGCACTCAAGTGTCTGAGTGGAACCTGAACCCACAATCCTTTGGCTCAGAAGTGAGAGTGCTACCTACAGTGTGAGCCACAGCTGAGTTGTGACCGCTGCAGAACCACCTTGGAAAAATCACAGCTGTAAAAACATTAACTGACAGATGGAAGAACTGACTATGAATAAATTGTAATTCCCCACTGGCAGACTGTGGTGACTATCTTTCTTCTAAATCCTAAATTAAAAGTCTGTTTTTAATAGTTAAGCTTTTTCTGATATTGGTATACAAATTAGAATTTTAACTCTCACTTTCCTATTGCACCAATGTTGGATTTTGCATAGCACTTATTAGCTTCAAAGCACTCAGCCTAATAACTCATACTCAAACAGGAGATCCATTGTGTTGTACTTAGGCCATTGTGATTTTCCGACTGTAATGTAATTTACTTTTACTGAAAGAGGTCTCCTTATTGATACTGTCTGCAGAGATAATTCAGTTCATTATCAGAAACCGCTTCCATTTATATATTAGACAACAAGGTGAATGCTACAAGCACAAATACGCACACTGTGTAAAATGTTCAGTAATATGCGGTGGTGGGAGACATTTTCTGATGACACTTGATGACAAGTACAAGTGCAAGGAGCCACTTATATTAAATTACCAATTTTTAATTGCCATTGCAATTTCATAATTATCCCAGCTTCCAACTGTGACAAATCAGCCCACTTCACTTCAGAGTAGCTTGGACAACTGCAGGGCTGCATGTGGAAAAGACAACAATCAAATTATGTTTTGCAATTTTGGTATTATAAGCTGAAACTTCCCTGGGGTAATAAAAGCAGAAAATGTTGTCAGTACTCAGCAGGCCTTTAACATTTGTAAATGCAGGAAATAGGGTTTTTTTTTCAGATCAATGATTAATGCGCCCAATGATCTAAAGTATTAACCTTACTTCCCTCTTTCCATAGATCCAGCCTGATCTGTTGACAGCATCTTCCCTTTCTATTTCAGATTTCCAGCATCTAGTGCATTTTGGTTGAAGAAATAGATTTTTAAACTAGAAGCCCACCTTGCAATCCAAACCAGAAAATGACAGACAGGGGTCCTCTGATCTATCGAGTGCCCCCTTTTAAATGCTGCTTCTGTGGCTGACAGCTTCAATGTTTTATTGAGACTTATGTGATTTAGTTAAGTTCCCATTGGCATCTCAGAAGGCTGATTTGCATGTGTTTAAGTTTCCTGCCTAATACTGATGGACATCTCAGCCAACTATTAAAATGCACTCTTAAAATGGGTGCTGGGGAACAGAGCAATAAGTCCTGCGCAATGAATCCAACCATCCAGCTGCTCTGTTCCTGCCAGGCGAGCAGGGTTAAAATCACAGCCTATGTATATAATAAACTCCTTCAAAATAGGATTTAGAGATTGGCAATTTTTAAACCATTCCATCCTCAATAACATTGGATCACTGAATCGTTACAGTGCAGAAGGAGGCCATTTGGCCCATCACATCTGCACTGACACTCTAAAAAAGCATCCTACCTAGTTCCACATCCCTGCCTTATCTTTGCAACCTTGCAATCTTTTCAGAAAACAATCCAGTTCCCTTTTGAATATTTCATGCAAATCTTCCTCCATCATTCTTTCAAGAAGTTCAGCCTCTGAGTGGAAAAAAAGGTTACATATTTGGACATAGAGCCAATTTTTTTTTGTTCTGTGACTTTGTTGAGCTCAAAAGAAGCAAAATACTTTAAAAGTATCTATTCAATTTTCACTAAAAAAACTTGTATCAGTTGAGGCAACCTCCACATTTCAATATGAAAGATAAGGGAACTTAAAATTTTACCACAAGATACTGCCATGCTGCATAATTTTAATCTGCTTGATCCTTGCAGTGAAAGGCAGATGCTGTAAGTACTGATTTTGCAGCAAAATGCTAAGATCAATTTTGATCACTATTTTCAAAACATTAATTAAAGCAGAATGCAAAATGTTTCGCCTAGCTCTGTGATGAAATATATATACTTTTCCCTCTGTATTAGCTTAAATTGTTTGAACCCAAGTTCCACCTGGAGGATTTCTGATAAAGCTGTATGACCTCTAAATCTGAAAGCTGCCTCAAATGACCTTGAAAGAACACTAAACTGCATCTATTTTAGTCCCCATTAAGTACAACAGAAAAATATTTTTTATGATGATTGGATACAATTTTTCATCCTGTGTGAAAGACATTACTAACCCTATGATGACATACACAAAGCATGCTTGCAAGATAAATTCATACTTTGTACTTGATTATTTTTATGATTTTACCTAGTACTTTACCTAGCATTGCCAGGTAGGATGCTTTTTCAGAGTGTCAGTGCAGACGCAATGGGCCAAATGGCCTCCTTCTGCACTGTAACAATTCAGTGATCCAATATTATTGAGGATGGAATGGTTCAAAAATTGCCAATCTCTAAATCCTATTTTGAAGAAGTTCATATATATTGGTTGTGATTTTAACCCTGCTCCTCTGGAAGGACAGAGCAGCTGGATGGTTGGATTCACTGTGGAGGATTACTGCTCTGTTCCCCAGCACCCATTTTAAGAGTGCAGTTTGATAGTTGGCTGAGGTGTCTATCAGTATTAGGCAGGAAACTTAAACACATGCAAATCAAGCCTTCTGAGGTGCCAATAGGAACTTAACTAAATCACATAAGTCTTAATAAAACATTGAAGCTGTCAGTAAAATTTGGTCCCTCAGAGCCACAGTTGCCATGAAAGTTTGGCAGCTTTGTTCTAAGCCACATCAGCAATTAGCTGATCCAAATATTAAACGATGTAAAATATGTAATGATCAAAGTATTAAACCATGCAGAAAAGTTTAAAATAGTATCAAAATGAACTTCTTTGATCAGAGGGGGAAAGATTTGGAGTAATTTGGTGGGAGACAAAAGCTTTGTGGACAGTCAGAATACCGCTGGATACTATAATGGAAAGAATGAGGGTAGCGAAAGTTGTGTTTCAATGGGAAGTTATGAGACTGGAGGGATGAGCTTTGATATGCTGAATTCAACGTTGAACACAACAGAAATCAAATTGAAAACTGTACAAAACTCCTATGACCTGACCCATTTTATTAATAAATTAAACTATTCAGAACATGGAAAAGAATGATGTGGAAATGTTCATTCAAGTAGACTCATTTCATTTAAGACAAGTCATGCTTTATAAACATTCAAACACATCATTCATATGTATCATTTAGTTAATTATATTTTGTTATTGCGGTACTGTTAACAAATACATGGGTATGTTTCAGTGACTGCTCTTGGGACTTTGTCCAAATCCCTTGCAAGATTCACAAATCTTGAAAAGAATATTTGAGAAGATAGGAAGCTAATAACTAGGCAAGTGATAAGATGTAAAATTGTGTGCAAATTATTATTCGGTAGTTCATTTTTTTGGTAACTATTCAAGTGAACAAAATATGGCAAATAGAATTGGTCTACAGAGAGCTAGTTGCAAGCAGCTGGTTCCCAACTATGCAGCAAAACTTCATATTTGTTTTGATTTATTATTGTGACGTACTGGGATAGAATAAAAAGTATTGTTTCTTGCGTGGTGTACAGGCAAAACATACTGCTCATAAAGAATGTGGGGAAAAGGAAAAGGATAGGGTGCAGAATAGAGTGTCACAGCTACAGTAGGGTGAAGAAAAAGATCAGCTTAATGTATGGTAGGACCATTCAAAAGTCTGATGGCAGCAGGGAAGAACTTGTTCTTGAGTCAGTTGGTATGTGTTTTCAGACTTTTGTATCTTTTTCCTGATGGAAGAAAGTGGAAGAGAGTATGTTAGCGGTGTCCCTGATTATGCTGGTTGAATTTCTGAGGCAATGGGAAGTGTAGATGTAGACAGACTGACCAACGTTGTTTCTCTGCAGATCCAGTAAAAAATCTGACAACACCAGGTTTAAGTCCAACCAATTTATTTGATAGAAAACTCACAAGCTTTCAGGGTTTGCCCCTTCGTCAGGTGAATGGAGAGTTCTGGCCTCAGACAGAGCATAAGAACGTAAGAAATAGGAGCAGGATAAAGCACAGTTTACAGATTACTGATTAGAATGCGAATCTTCACACCTAACCTGCTGTTCAAGTCCTAAAGTGGCCGACAATGTGAGTGGAAGGAGCACTGATCACAGGTTAAAGAGATGTGTATTGTCTCCAGACAGTACAGTAAGTGAGGTTTTGCAAACCGAGGCAAGTCACGGGGGTTACAGATAGTGCAACATGAACCCAAGATGTGAGTGGAATCGGCTGCCGTCGGTGGTGGTAGAGGCGAACTCGCTGGCGTCTTTTAAAAGACTTCTGGATGAGTATATGGGATCTAATGGCATTGGAAGTTACAGATAGTTCTATGGCTTGGTAGGTGTAGATGTGATCGGCGCAACTTGTGGGCCGAAGGGCCTGTTTGTGCTGTAGTGTTCTATGTTCTATATCCACATCATCTCTGCAGATCAACAGAGAGCCCCCAAAGACTGACCATCAAGAATATGCATCCCCTCATGATGTCATCCAAAACCAATAAATTACCACAATTATAATTTTTCATAAATTCTTACACTTAGGAATAAAATCCATTTGGAGCACAATGCACTGAATGCAAATTCATAGATACGGAGGTGGTTTCTGTCAGAAATGTGTTCATATTCAATGAACTCCAATTTATAGATGTTTCAGGCTGGAAGTGTATAGGAATTCGGTTGTGGAAGCTGGACAAATGTTTCTAAAAGAACTGGAGAGCCTGGGACATAGCATTGGCTAGAGAATTGTCTTGAGTTCACGACCAGAAATTATGGGATATGAGAGCTTTGGCATCAGAAAGATATGTATATAAATTTTACTTACGTTATTGTCCCAAGTCTAAATTCGCAGGCTGCATCCAGCCACCACTCTCCACCTCCCTGAACCAAGGACTATCCTCAGGACCTCTGTGTCTGAGTGAGCTGATGTTGCTGCCATTCCCATACTAGTGGAGGACAGCCTTTGGAACTGTGAATTGCACCTCACAGCTTGTTGGTACTCTCCTAATGAGAGCAGCAGATCAATTGTCCATGATTCTGCTGTTGTAACAGATGCAAGCCAATTTCAGGATTCTGAGTTTGGTAGCGATGTCATGTATGAGGATTTTGCAGGCAGAGTTAAGGACGGAGGTGAACATGTCACCAGTTGGTTTTTTAAAGGAGTTGATCGTGGTGAAGATCATAGCTACTGAAAGCAAATATAGATTTACATGGACACCTTGTAGCAGCTCGGAGATGTTCTTTGGACCAGCTTTAAATAAACAAGCAGATTGAAACTGTGCATTGCATGGAAAATCAGAGCTGCTCCTGCAAGCTGTGCATATGTGAATGACAGCCCTGTGAACCCTTTGATGACTAGGAGATATTGCAGTTGTTATTTTTACTGTGTTCTGTGCTGTTACTTGAATCTAGTGAAACAACAAAAGGCATAAACAGCTGCTTATGGGTGCAAGACAGATGCCGTTACTTGACATCAGAAGCCCTGCATGAACTGGATACAAACAAATTGTGCACAGTAGGGATGGGAAGTGAGCAGAATTCAGATGAAAGAAACCTACTAGTTCCAACAACCAACCTCAATAGCATCAAGATAAAGAAAACACAATATAGAGAAAAAATATTTAAAGTTTTACCTTTGAGTTGTTCAGAGCAGCAAATTCCTTTCACAAAATGCTGTAAGTTGTCCATTAAGTTAGCAATGAAAGAATATAAGTAAATAAAATCATATAACAATACTATTGTGCATGTACAGAAAGAAAACCTTGGAACTTGCCTTTACAGGGAGATGGCTGTAACTCCAAATCAAGCAAATATTTAGTGGTTTGAAAATGAGCTTTGATGGTCCAGTAGTTTTTTTTATATATCTGACTTTTCTTACATTCATTTATATTTTTCTATACTGCACTCAATTCCTTAGTAACCAATTAGCGTGAAGTGTAACACCCCCAGGTTAATCATCATGGGTTGGATATTTTGAAGCTAACAACATTCACCAATGTTTCGTGTAAATCAGACTGCAACTTTCAGTGACTGCATATGTGCAGTTAGATGATAAATTAAGAAGTTGCTGTCCGAGATGCCCAGCTCCTCAAGAAGCTGTGACTTACCATCAATATATATTGAATAAACAGTTGAATTTATTGTACTTAACTGTTTTATCCACACAAAACTCACCAGAAAATGTTAGTTGGTCCACTCCAATGTGACTATCCTTTTAATGGCAAGACTTAATTTCTGTTAAAAACACTTCCCAGTGCTGCAATCTTTGACAATTGTGGAATCTCATTCCTTCAGGTTTTAAAAATGAAACTTTTTCTTTTCCTTTCTTGTACATCTCACTCCAATCCTTAATTAAAACTGTCTTTTCCTTTCTCATTTTGCTTTCAGTGTCTGATTTTTCATTGAATTAGATATTCTACCTGACACTTACTGGTCCAGATACCGAACACCCCATTAATGATTCTTCACTTGTATTGGTTATGGAGGTTCGCAGTTACTGATCCTGTTTATGCAGGTTCCATAGAAAAAAGAAAATAGGAGCAGGAGGAGGTCATTTTGCCCTTTTAGTCTTCTCCACCACTCATTAAGATCGTGGCTGATCATCCAACTGATGATCCAAAGCCTGATCCGGCCTGCCCCCCTTATGCTTTGACTTTTTCATCCTAAGAGCTATATCTAACTTCTTGAAAATGTACAATGTTTTGGTCTTAAGTGCTTTCTTTGGAAATGAATTCCACAGGCTCATCACCCTCTGTGTGATGAAATTTCTCCTCATTTCAGCGCTACCCCATTTCCTGAAAGTGTGACCCCTGGTTCAGGACTCCTTCCTGCATCTACCCTGCCTAGTCCTGTTATAATTATATAGACTTCTCTGAGATTCCCCTTCATTCTTCTGAACTCCAGCGAATATAATGCTAACTGACTCAATCTCTCCTCATATGTCAGTCCCACCAATCCAACTTCATAGAATTTTCCAAAAGTGGTCTCACCAAGACCCTGTATAATTGCAGCAAGATACCTCTGCTCCTGTACTTGAGCCCTCTTGCTCTGAAGGCCAACATAATATTCATTCACCTTCTTTACTGCTTGCTGCACCTTCATGTTTACCTTTAGTGACTGGTATACGAGGACACCCAGCTTTCGTTACACATTTCCCTCTCTCAATTAATAGCCATGCAAATAATAACCTGCCTTATTGTTTTTGGCACCAAAGTGGATAACCTTACATTTATCCGTATTATACTGCACCTGCCATGCATTTGCTTATTCACTTAGATTGTCAAAATCATACTGAAGAATCTCTGCATCCTCCTCACAGCTGACCCTCCCACCCAGCTTTGTGTCATCTAAAATTTTGGAGATATTCCAAATCTAAATCAGTAATACATTTTGTGAATAGCTGGGGTCCCTGCACCACCCCATTAGTCACTGCCTGCCATTTGAAAAAATATTTGGTTATTCTTACTTTTTGCTTCCTGTCTGCCCCCCAGTTTTCTATCATTCTTAATACACTATCCTCAATCCAAAGCACTTTAATTTTATATGCTAGTCTCTCATGTGGGACTTTGTCAAAAACCTTCTGAAAGTTCAAATAAACCACACTCACTGGCTCCCCCTCATCAATTCTATTAGTTACATCCTTGAAGAATTCCAGTAGATTCGTCAAGCATGATTTCACTTTCATAAATCTATGCTGACTCTGTCTGATTTTCAAGTGCTCTGATATAAAATTTTTTATAATGGACTCTAAAATTTTCCCTACTGTTGATGTCAATCAAACTGGTATGTAATTACATGTTTTAGGTCTACTTCCCTTTTTACAGTGACTAATCTGCAATCTGTAGGAACTGTTCCAGAGTTTATAACATTTTAGATAACCACCAATTCATCCGCTGTTTCAAGGGCCACTTCCTTAAGTACTCTGGGATGTCGATTATATGAAGATTTAATCCCATCAATTTTCCCAATGCCATTTTCCTACTAATACTGATTTCCTTCAGTCCTTCCCTCCAGTTCCTCCCTCTCACTAAACCTTGTGTTCTCCAACATTTTTGGTATTTTGTTTGTGTCATCCTTTGTGAAGACAGAACCAAAGTATGTATTCAGTTGGTCAGCCATTTCTTTGTTCCCCATTATAAATTCCCCTGTTTCTGACAGTAAAGGACCTACATTTGTCTTCACCAATCTTTTTCTCTTCACACACCAAATGCTCTAATAGATGCTATCCCTTTAGGATGGTTGGCTGACAGGAATTTGCAGTGCAAAAACTCTTCGAAGGTCTCTGGGCAAGTACAAATTTAACAAATGCTGCCACTACTGATTGCAAAATTCAGCCCCATATTTTTGAAATATGCTGATGCCTGGCTATGGTTCCCTTCAAGAGTAGAAAACTTAAAAAAGAACAATTTATCACATAACCATTTTGAGGATTGCTTCTGCTCCACTATTTTAGTTATGTGGCATTCTTGGTTTGAATTTTGTTATTTGACTTCCCTGGAGCTTCCCTGCTTCATTCAGGTTGAGGGAGTGTGGAGATCTCTCAGGATCTTTTGAATGCTGCTCTGGAATTATCACTTTTCTGCAGCTGATTGGACCTGCCACAATCCTTGTTTATAGGTGGGTTAATCGACAATCTAACTAAAAGCAGTGATGCATGACTGCAGCAAACAGATGTAAGGATGATGAAAATAAAAGTTCGCACTGGCCTTGCCAGCTTAAGTGTGGAATCTGCTCAATGTCTTTGCTATGAGTTAGCATGTTCCTCATGTTCTTTGCTATTCTGGCCTGCTTCAGATTTTATGAATTATGTTTGTTTTTCATTTCAGTTGGACTGTATCTTTTCTTGCATTGGAGAGACTAGCATAATGTGGAATCTGCATTAAGATATAAATCTGCAATGAGAAATCATATTCTTGAAGCACTGATCTGGTAAAAGCTAGTTTGTGGAATCGCTGTATCACAATGTCTTGGTAATAACTTGGGTCACATCAATCAATCAATAACTTGGGACATCAATCCTGAATTTGTCTTTTACTAGTTTGTGCCCATTTCCCCTCATACTGTAATTGTCTTTCTACTTGAAATAAAGCTTGGGATTATTTTTTCAATTGTATTTAGTATTGTATGTGCCTGTTTAACATCTGTTCTTATCGGCCTCTTCAAGGCTGAAAAGTCTATGCTTCTCTGACTGCCAAACCAGAACAGGAGAGTCTCTTTGAGCCTAACTTTTACCTGATTAACTCCTCTTTCTCCACAAATTGCTTCAGTCTTGTGGCTGATCATGCACAGAGCATGTTTTCTTTTCCCATGCAGGCACAATCCATGTGTGCTTCACACCAGTCTACAGTGCTTCTGACTACCATCCTTGTTAAATACTTTTGTCTCAATATTTCAAGGTCTTCCCTCTAAGGGAGGCCTCCTTCACATTCATTCTGTCTGTTTGTCTGGTAATGAGCAGTTTTAATCAAATGTCATAAGCTCCTAAGCTTCCACATAAAAGAATATCCCTGAGAACCTGAGCGCCCATATAAAAAACTAAATATCTTAATGAATGCACGGAACACATTTATTATTTTATCCATGGCAAAATATCAGAGTAATTGAAAGGTTAAACATTAATTAATTATAAACTCGAATATTTTATAAGATTCTAACTATAATTTGATTATACCTGCTTGATAACTTTTTATGGTTTCTATACAAGGACACCCTGATCGCTCTGTACTACAGTCTTCTATATGCCCTCTCCATTAAAATATTCTGTTTTACTAGTCTTCCCATCAAAGTGAACAATCTCACATTTTCCCACATTATACTCAATCTGCCAATATTTCCCCCTCATACTTCATCTACCTATACACTTTTGCAGTCTCTTTTGTCCTCCATCAAATTTGGTTTCCCAACTACCTTTGTATTGTCAGCAAATTTGGCTACAGTACACTCAGTCCCTTCATCCAAATTATTAATATAAATTGGAAATAGTAGAGGCCTCAGCACTGGTCCCAGTGACACCTGAAAATGGCTGATCTAACCCTGCTCTCTGTTCGCTGTTAGCCAACCCTGTATCCATACTAATATATTATCCCCAAAGCCTTCATGTGTAGAACTTTTCATGTGACACCTAATGAAATGACTTTTGGAAAGCCAAGTATATTACAATCATTGATTCCACTTTATCCTCCCTGCTTGTTACATCCTCAAAGAACTCCAGTAAATTTGTCAAAAACAATTCCCCATTCATAAAAACATGTTTACTCTGCTTGATTGCATTATGGTTTTCTAAATGTCATGCTCCGACTTCCTTAATAATGGAATGAAGCATTTTCCCTGTGGCATGTTAAGCTAACAGGCCTGTAGGTTTCTGTTTTCTGTCTGCCTCCTTTCTTAAATTCAAGTGTTACATCTGTAGATTTTCAGACCACTGGGACCTTTTCAGAATCTGTGGAAACTTGGAAGATTTCAATCAATGCAACCATTACTTCTGCAGCCGCTTCTTTTAAGACCCAAGGATGCAGGCCACCTTGTCCAGGGAACTTGTCAGCCTTTAGGCCCTGTAGATTTCCTAGTACATTTTCTCTAGCAGTAATGATTATAGAACATAGAACATAGAACATTACAGCGCAGAACAGGCCCTTCGGCCCACGATGTTGCGCCGACCAGTTACAAAAACAATGACCCACTAGCCTATACCAATCCCTTTTCGTCCATAAACCTATCCAGAGATCTCTTAAACGCCCCCAAACTAGACGCATCTACAACTGCAGCAGGCAGGGCATTCCAATCCCTCACCACCCGCTGGGTAAAGAACCTACCCCTGACATCCGTCCTGTAGCTACCCCCCCTTAATTTAAAGTCATGCCCCCTCGTGCTAGCTTTCTCCATCCGAGGAAAAAGGCTATCACTATCCACCCTATCTAAACCTCTAATCATCTTATATGTTTCAATAAGATCCCCTCTTAGCCGCCTTCTTCCCAACGAAAACAACCCTAGATCCCTCAGTCTCTCCTTATGTTAAGTTTCTCCCTCCCTTTCGCCATTTGATTTTCTACAGAGTTCTGGAATGTTTTTAACATGAAGATAGATACAAAACCCTCGTTCAAAGTCACAGAATCACAGAATTGGCCTTTGGCCCATCAAGTCTGCACCAACACATGAGAAATGCCTAACGTAACTATCTAATCTCAATTACCAGCACTTGGCCTATAGCCGTGAATGTTATGACCTGCCAAGTGCTCATCCAGGTACTTTTTAAAAGATGTGAGACAATTTGCCTCCACCACCCTCCCAGGCAGCGTATTCTAGACCATCACCACCCTCTGAGTAAAAATGTTTTTCCTCACATCCTCCTAAGCCTCTTGAACTTGTGTCTCTTCATAACTGACCCTTCAACTAAGCAGAACAGCTGCTTCCTATCCACCCTCTTCATGACCCTCATAATCTTGTACACCTTGATCAAGTTGCCCTCAGCTTTCTCTACTCCAATAAAAACAATCCAAGCCTATCCAACCCTTCTTCATAACTTAAATGTTCCATCCCTGGCAGCATCTTGGTGAATCGCCTCTACACCCGCTCCAGGGCAATCACATTCTTCCTATAATGTGGCAACCAGAACTGCATACAGTATTCCAGCTGTGGTCTCAACAAAATTCAATACAATTCCAACACGACTTCCCTACATTTGTAATCTATGCCTTGATTGATAAAGGCAATGCCTCAATTGATAAAGGGAATATGCCCTTTTTACCACCCCATTTTCATGCTGTTCTGCCTTTAGAGATCTATGGACAAACACAGCAAGTTTCCCTTCTTCCTCAGAACTTCCTAGTGAACTTCCTTTCATTGAATACCTTGTCACTCCCTGTTTCAATTTGCTAAAGAACCTTGCAGTCTCTTCTCTGAGTTCTATACCCTCATCCTCATTTTCTTGGGTGAAGACAGATGTGAATTACTCATTCAACACTCCACCAATTCTCTATCTCCATCCACAGATTGCCCCTTTGGTCCTTAATATGCTGTAGTCTTTCCCTGCTTATCCTCTTCCCCTGCTTATCCTCTTCCCCTGCTTATCCTCTTCCCCTGCTTATCCTCTTCCCCTGCTTATCCTCTTCCCATTGATATACTTATGAAATATCTTGTGATTTTTCCTAGTTTTACCAGACAGAGCTTTGTCATATCCTGTCTTTACATGCTGAATTGCTTTCTGAAGCTCCACCTTGCACTTTCTGCGCCCCATTAATGTCTCTGTTGATTTCCCCTCCACCACCACCACCCCCCCCCGCCCCCTGACCCCAGCTTATACCTGCTAAAAGCCTCTCTTCCCTTCGAATCATTTCCTGACTATCTGTGGTCATCTATGGTTCTCTGGGCTTGTTATTCCTCCCTATCACCCCAGAGGGAACAGGAGAACCTCCCCGTTTACTTTTTGAATGCTCCCCTGCACCCCCCACTGCTCTTCTGTAGATTCCCCCACATGGAGCTGTTCCCAGCCTACCTTAGCAAGATCCTGCCTTATTTTATTAAAATCCACTCCCCCCAATCTAAAACATTTCTTTTTCCAACTTATCTATTTCTTTGTCCATAACAAGCTTAAATTGTACCATGTTGTGATAACAATCACTAAAATGTACCCCCCCACCCCGCACCACCACTTCAACCACCTGTCTAGCTTCATGGGCCAGCATTGATATGTAGCATGGTGGAATAGTGGTTAGCACTGCTGCCTCATAGCACCAGGGCCCTGGGTTTGATTCCAGCCTTGGGTAATTGTCTGTATGGAGTTTGCACGTTCTCCCTGTCTCTGCAGGGTTTCCACCGGGTGATCCGGTTTCCTCCCACAATGCAAAAATGGGTAGTTTAGGTGGATTGGCCAAGTAAATTGCCCCTTAATGTCCCAAGATGTATAGGTTATGGGGATCAGTGAGGGAAATGTGTCGGGTTATAGGGAAAGGGTGAGGTTGGGCCTGGGCTAAAGATGCTCTGTCAGACAGTCAGTGCTGATTCGATGGGCTAGTTTCTGCACTGTAGGGATTCTCTGATTCATTCCCCAGAATTATATCCAGCATTGTTCCATCCTTTTTTGGACCCTCTACATATTGACCTAAAAGGTTGTCCTGTACACATTTCAAGAAATCCACTCCATCGAAGCCCTTAACTCTATGTCTATCTCAATTAACATTGGAAAATGTGAAATCACCTAATATAATTATCCCCTCTTTACATTCTGAATTGCTTTCTGAAGCTCCACCTTGCACTTTCTGTGCTCCATTAATGTCTCTGCTGATCTGCCCCCCCTTACACCTGCTAAAAGCTTCCCTTCCCTTCTAATCATTTCCTGACTACCTCTGGTCATCTATGGTTGTCTGGGCTCGTACTTCTTCCTATCACCCTCGAGGGAACAGGAGAATCAGTACCCTCCCCATTTACTTTTTGAATGCCCCCCACTGCTCTTCTGTAGATTTCTCCACACGGAGCTGTTCCCAGTCTACCTTAACGAGATCCTGTCTTATTTTACTAAAATCCGCTCCCCCCAATCCAAAATATTTATTTCCAACTTCTCTTTTTTTTGTCTATAACAAGCTTAAATTGTATCATGTTGTGATAGCAATCACTAAAATGCCCCCCACCGTCACCTCAACCACCTATCTGGTTTCATGGACTAGCATGGGTGGGTAGCATGGTGGTTCAGTGGTTAGCACTGCTGCCACATAGCACCAGGGACCCGGATTCGATTCCAGCCTTGGGAGTTTGCATGTTCCCCTTGTCTCTACGGCGTTTCCTCCGGGTGCTCCGGTTTCCTCCCACAAAGATGTGCAGTTTAGGTGGATTGGCCAAGTTAAATTGCCCCTTAATGTCACAAGAATTGTAGCTTATGAGGATTAGTGAGGGAAACTCTATAGAGACAGTCACCCAAGGTCAGAATTGAACCTGGGTCCCTGGCACTGTGAGGCAGCAGTGCTAACCGCTATGCCATTGTGTCGCCCATGTCAAGAAAGTTTAAATTTTTCAAGGGTTTTTACAGCAAACCTAACAGAATAAAGGTGAAAGTTATCATCAATTTCCTGATTTCTCAGAGATTTCTGAGAGGATATCAGTAGCACCCTCTGGAGGAACTTAGGACCAGGGACAGCAATTGTAGGATTCCAAAAGTTGCAGTTCATTTCAGTGAAGTAATGATGACAAATGTTGACAGTTTCATCATCATTAACAAAGCAGTATGTCGCCAATAATTTCTGGGCATAAATTGGTTGAGTGAATACAGATACCACACAATGGATTTGAATACAAAATCTGCTGATAAGCATTTTGATTGTTTCTTACTAAGTGCCTTGATTTTCTGGCTTTTGGATTAAGCTCATGATGTTCAAGTAGTTTAACAAATTTTATTCAACAGCATTGTTGCTACTTTGACTACTTGTGTGAATAACCTGTGAATTGTGTTACAGAGAACTGACGTGCCATGATTACCATTGCTTAACAACATAATTCAGTATATTTCATTTTGTGCAGTGACTGCAATATTTTATGTCCTCGCTATAAATTTGGTGTCACTTAATTCAAATGAACTAAAATGTTTATAACCTCCAAATTTCTACTGTTACTTATATTGCTTAATTCAAATTATTGATTTTTGGTTAAGCAAAAATACTACTTTGAATTGTTAGCTGGAGCCTGTAAATGATTGATTTGATTCAAGCTTGAAAAATTTACACTGACCTATTTAAACCACAAAAGTAACCATGACATTTTTTTTTGCATTATTATTCATACCACAGTTGATTCACTTCTTTTTGGTCCTCAATTTGTTTAACCATGTCTTTTTTTCTCCTTTTTGTCTTCTGAATTATGGAACGTTACAACAAAGAAACAGGTCAATAATAGTAAGTGCATTCTAAATTTATGCCCCTATCATAACTTGCATAATGTCCCATTCATCCTTCCATCATCAATTTACGTTGGCTCCTGATTAGGCAATGCATCCAGTTTAAAATATTAATCTTTTCAAATCCTTCCATAACATTGCCCCTTCCTTTCTTTGTAGCCTTCCTATAACCCCTGAGATGTCTACGTTTCTGTAATTCTGGCTTTTTGCACAACATTGATATATAATAACTCCACCATTATCACTTATTTTGGGTCCTCTTACTAAGTTGAGAGGAATTGCACAGTAACTTCATTGCAGTATTAATGTAAGCCTTACTTATGACAAATAACTAAATAATAAACCATGTAAATGCAAGTTATTGTTGTCAAAGAGATTTCGAAGGCAGCTAATTCTAAATTCTGCCTGAGGGAACGTTTCCAACCCATCTTTTGAGTCTACAGAATTATGTCATCTTCTGTACCCCAGTCTTGCCGAAAGAGTTAATAAAGGGATAACAAATTCAGTGATTGCCTGATGAATGATACATTGATACCCAGTATATCATTTTCATCAATAGCTATAAATCCAGCAGAAGAGGACAAGTTGGCTCATATAGCAATCTTGACACAGCAATTTGTAAAATTACTAAATTGTGAACATGCTGCAATTAAAGGCATTTTATTTCCTCAGTTTCATTTAAAACTTTTAAACTCTTACATGAGTTAAGTTGAAAATAATACCTAAACAACATCAGTAAGTTTCAAAATCTTGTACTGAACAAAATATATGAAAGTAAATGAATCCAAATTAAATGGTATGCATCTACATTGTGTATATTTTTAAAAATGAAATCTAGTAAATGTTGATATTAAAAAGGAATTTGGTTCCCTTGTACACACATTTCCTGAAGCAAGTTATTTCAGCCTTTAGGTTAGAGTACAAGATTAAGGAAATCTTGTTGCAATTATATAGGGTTTGGATGAGACCAGACCTGGTGCACTATGTACAGTTTTGTTCTTATCTATACTTACCTTAGAGTGAATGCAACAGGGATTTACTAGGTAGATTCCCAAGAAAATGGAATGGACCTATATTCCCTGGAATTGAGACGAAAAAGATTCAATTCATTTAAGCGTATAAAATTATTCTAATGCCTGACAGGGTAGATGCTGAGAATTTGTTTCTCCTGGTTAGATGCAACAGTGAAAGCATTCTTTCTGGATGTATCATAGCTTGGTATGGCTCCTGTTCTGCCCAAAACTGCAAGGAACTACAAAATGTCATGAACGAAGCCCAATCCATCACTCAAACCAGCTCCCACCCATTCACTCGATCTACATTCCTGCTCTTTCAGAAAAGCAGCCAGCATAATTAAAGACCCCACGCACCCCAGATATTCTCTCCTCCACTTTCCTCCATCGGGAAAAAGATTCAAAAGTCTGAGGACATTTACCAACTGATACAAGAACAGCTTCTTCCCTGCTGCCATCAGACTTTTGAATGGAGCTACCTTGTATTTAGTTGATCTTTCTCTAGACCCTAGCTCTGACTGTAACACTGCATTCTGCACTCTCTCCATTTTGTTTCTAATTACGGTATGCTTTGTATAGCGTGCAAGAAACAATACTTTTCACTGTGTACTAATATATATGACAATAATAAATCAAATCAAAAGATCTAGTTGGCATGGTTTCAGAATAAGGGGTCAACCATTTGGGAATGAGATGAGTAAAAATTTCTTCACTCAAAATGTTGTCAATTTGTGGATTTCCCCAGCACAAAGGGGAGTGAGTGCCAGTCAATGAGTGTATTCAAAACTGAGATCAGTGGATTTTGGGGCATTTAGAAAGTAATTGGGATTGGGTGGGAAATTGGAATTGATGTATCATTTCAGTCATGAATGTAAGAAATATAATCAGGAGTAGGCCATACAGCCCCTTGAGGCTACGCTGCCATTTAATAAGATCACAGCTGACCATGTTCTTAGGCTTGTCTATTCTGGACAGCATTTTGAAATGTTGTCAACTTTTTTTTGCTACATTGTAATTCAGAATAGCCAACGCTTAGGATGACAGGTCATCCATCATCCGGAATGGGAAGAATTTGTCCAGTGGACCATTGCCAAGTTGTGTTGACCAGCATCTAAATTCATGCTAACATAAATTTACCATGAACACGTGTTTAACCTGGCTGAGACTTGGCCTTTGTAAACCAGGCAAGATATACATTAAAACCTGTCTGACACTGCAGATGAATGTAAAAGATTCCATGATGTTATTCAAAGAAGAGTTCTCCAATATACTGGTTGATAATTAACATTAAACCAACGTCACCAGAAGTATTTGTGGGACTTTGCTGTGTGAAAATTGGTTACCATGAATTTTCCTTCATTTTAATAGGAATTGTAAAGGCTCTTCATTGACTTTGAAATGTTTTGGCATAACCAGTAGTGGTGAAAATTTCTCTTTATTCAATCTTTATCTTTAATAAAAACAAAAAATTGCTGGAAATAATTAACAAGCCAAGTTGAATTGTGGAGAGAGAAACAGGATTAGGCAGAATTTTAACTGGCAAAGTTGCAAGGGTCAGATTCCGATGGAAGCGAGGAGGTTAAATCCCTGCTCCAAAAATGCTAGAATGTTCGAAACCCAAAATAATCTTGCCCATTTCCAGCTTTATACAGTGTGTGTTCAGAGGTGTACAATAATCTGCTCTTTGGATATTGGGTTGTCATTTAAATGTATGAAGAGGCAATTTAATTTTGAATTTAACCCAGATTTCCAGCTTTAACAGTCAGTGCAAAAGGCCCCTGAGCTGCATGAAACTCACCATGGTCAACAAGGCACCAACAAGTATTTATTGTTAGTTCTGTGAAATTGGTGAACATTTAAATAGGGCAGATTTAAATATCAAATTCTGACAGCTTCTTCCTTGCCGACATGAGAGGCTTTGCTCACAAGCCTTGTTGTGAGAGTATGTTTTGATTGTTTTACCATGATTTCCAACATTTTTGTCACCTTGGGCTGCCTGCACCTTGAGCTGCACTTCCCTGCTGTCAGTCTTCACTAAAATGTGGGAGTACCTTCGGCAGCTTCACCTTGGAATTCTGATGAGGAACAGCGGCAACAGTAAGAGCAATAGCTGCTTTCATCTTAGCAACATTGCACCTACAAGGCAGAGATGGACTCCAATTTCCAGGTTGAAGGAGCTAATAGCCCCCAGTAAAGTCTCTACAGGCAGAGAGGATCAGCTTTCTTGACTTGGCTAAACACCCGGACCTCAGGAGGCTCAGGCTTTTAGGGCAGATCTTTTCTGACACCTGCAGCCTTCTGGAACAGGACCTCCTTCACCATAGAGCTTGTGGGCACATATTCCTCTGTGTGAATTCAAATTTTGTTACCATGTATCTCAGAGCACACCCTAACCCCCAATCTCTCCATTGCCAGTGGTTATGCACTTTACTCAGATGGTCAGGTAGTTTGCATTGGAGGGGCCCCCTTGGTTCTCTGCTTCTCCCTGGTGTCTATGCTCACTTGTACAGAGAATATAGTTATGAATGTGAGAAATGGAATGCACTGAGGTAATGAAATGACTAAATTTGTGGAGAATGACTCTGAAGGATGAATGTGAGATGGTAATAAGATGAGGCTAAGTGTCAACGGTGGCTGTTTAGATCAGATATCAGGGGAGGTGCCTAGAGAAGGAGGAATGAGTGGAACTGCAATGTGTGATATTCTGGGGTACTGAGAGTTTGAAGGTTGGTGACCAAAAGTGGGATGCCACTCACATTTCCTGCCCTCTTAAGATCACTGAATCTCTTACATCACTGAATCTAACTGTAAGAGACATTACTCTTGCTGCTCACTATACCTATACTTGTCTGGTCTAAGAGGATGACTTATTTCTTCTATGAGCATGAGTAGCTATTCTTGTCAATGGATCTCACAATCCTCAGCGGGGTTTCCATAGGAGAGTGCTATGGTTCAGGTTAGAAACTCCAAAGTCTTTTATGAAGCCCGCCTGAATCATAAGTTTTGCATTTTTAATTTGGCTCAGATAAGCATGAGATGTTTCACTTCAGGCATGAAGCTTTTATCAAACAAAGTTTATCTAAGAATACAGTTAACATGTATAGTAAGAAAATTAGCATGAACTTTTATCAGTTACAAACAATGATGATAATGAATATATATAAGCTATCCGAATCAAAACCAAAACCTTCCATAGGTAAAGACCCTTTTCACAGGTTTAACACAGCCCAGACTAATGCTCACGTGATATTAGGATCAAGACTGTTAGTTGAATTCTGCAGTCAAATGTTCTTGAGATTCAGAGTAGTTTGAAGACAAGACAGTTTCCCAAAACACCAGAGAGAATCTGGTCCAGCCCCCAACAACAGCGGATTTTCACCCTTCAGGAAAACAAGTTCTGGTTTTCAGCTAACCAACAGAATTTTCAAAACAACAGGAAGAGAGGGAAAACTTTTTTTTTTCAGCTTGTTGTCCCTTCTAAAATTAACAACTCAAACCTGCAGGTCCAAAATGAAACTGAAAATGAAATCCCTATCATCTGAGCTGCACAGTTTATTTTTACATCCCAATAGTGACATCACCTTAGACTGTGAATGTGAATTTAAAAAAAATCTTAAAGCTAAACTAACATCACAAGAGTGAAGGAATAATGATGGGATAGGAGGGAAGTCTTTCCACATTGTGCTATTGTGTTAGGGGTTGCCGAAATGCTGGGTATTAATTTAAGATTCAGCAAGATTGACCCCTAGTGGAGTCCCTTTAAATAGAAATCTTCCATTGACAGGTGTAGGTGATCATCATGATCGTCTTCTATGATTGGTTGGGAAATGTGGAAGTGGTGTGTTAATGCTGTGACTCATTAACAGAGCAACGCAAAAGCCTGCTCCAATCAGAATTAAATTCTTGACCCTGCTGTGAGTAAGATGGGTTTGTTAAGATTCATCTCAGTGTTTCAGGTCAATAAGTTTGAACTGAAAAAAGTTGGAGATTTCTCAGGTTTTAAGCAAGCTCAGAAGTGGGAAAATCACGGGTTTGGTGGAGAGGGTGGCAAAGAACAAAAGGGAATAGTTTGTGAAAGAGTGGAAGGCAAAAGAAATAAAATGATAAAAAAGGATGATGTTGCAGGCAAAAGGAAGTCATAACAGGACCATAAAGAAATGAAGCATGGTCTTGCAGAGATGAAAATGGAAACAGCAGAATCATCACCAACTGTCTTCTTTTCTATGCTTTATGTATCTGTGTGCTATCTTCAACAATTGACTTGACACAAGCAACACTTGACCACATCTTGCCCAATCTGGAAGAGCGTCCTCCTAAATTCAGTGACGTGGAAATATTGGACCTTTCTGGATGGAAGAGCCAAAACGGTTATTCTCTCATTGGCAGTGGCTAACTATCAAACTGAAGGCTGTGTAATTCCACATTGAGCAAACAAATGTATAAGTCATCCTCTGAGCAGCTCCTTTGTTTTCTTATCTACCTCATCCTTTCAATCACATCTTCAAAATCTTCCCCCTCCACTGGGTGATTTGACTTCCTAACTTCTTCATCCTTTTCCTCCATACTTGGCCTCCACTATATTGTTTCCCTTCCAAATGTAAAACACTGCAAAATAGCTCTATATACATTTTAAATATAAATGCGCGTTGTTATTGTTTAGAACGTGCTGCGTTTTTTTTTAAAGAAAGATTCCTCCAGGATAACAGCCAGATTAAAAACCCATACCTGACATTGGTTTCTTTTAAGAGGTAATCTGGAAGCATATGCTTACCATTTGGAGCCACCACACTGATAAATTTTCCACTTTATATTCCCTGTTGTAATAAAGACTAGTAAACTGAATGGAGGCATCATAATAAAAGTATTATGGGGTAAATTTTATGTCTTGGCTTTCCCAGGACAGAGTGGGTGCATCTATTATGAATGGAAGATCAAACAGACCGTAAATTAGGTGCATTGGCCTCTGCTCCTGCATCTGCAAACACTGTGCTCTGAATGCTGAATTTATCTCTTGCTATTTTCAGTGTCACCCAGATCATCTCTTTTTATTCGGCATTTCTTTCATGGCGACACTTGTCACCTTATTGAAAATTATTTCCTTTGGTTTATCTGTAACTTCTCATTTTAAATGTATTATGTTGTGTACTTGGGTAGAATATCTTGGGTTAATTATCATAATGTCATTCAAACAACTTATGGTGTCAATCACATCAAAGCAGAAAGTGAAGTGAAATAGAATGCAACAAATCCTCTCTGCTTTCAGCCATACTTACTGGATAATGTGAATCAAAAAGTCCTGTCAGCTGGCTGGATTCAGTTTTCAGTTGCAATATTAATAATAATTCATTATTACTGTAAATATTTTGGGTCACCGATAGGTCAAATAGAGAAGGCCTGTTCCCTTAACAATTAAAATTTTGACCGATACCAAAAGCATCATCATTTGTATTATTACTGGCCAGGGGATGGACTCGTCTTCCAATTAAGAAGCGTGAATGAGCTTTTAATGTTGGAGAGCCAAATGGAGCCCCTCTACCTGGAAGTAACAGCAGGACATATTTACAGGTCAGAGAAAAAGAGAGCGAGAGCCCCTTCAGGATGCAGGCACCTTCTGTCCAACATTTTAAAATTTAAATTAAATAACACTCAGCAGCCAGAACATTATTTCCATGGGACAGCCTTTCCAGCAGGCAGCCTGCAGATCAGTCTGTGTAGGCAGAAAGGGCCTCCAAGCCTACCTGGGGTGCTGGCCGCCTCAGGTAGATGGGCTGTTCCCTGCCACTTCTGGAAACCTGTATGGTGGCAGAGTAATTAGCACTGCTGCCTCACAGCGTTGGCTACCTGGATTTGACTCACGGTTTGGTTCACTGTCTGTGCAAAGTCTGCATATTCTCCCTGTGTCTGTGGGTTTCCTCCCATAGTCTGAAAGACATGCTGGCTAGGTATACTGGCCATGCTAAATTCTCCCTCAATGTACTTGAACAGGCGCCAGAGTGTGGTGACTAGGGGATTTTCACAGTATCTTTGTTACAGTGTTAATATAAGCCTACTTGTGACTAATAAATAAACTTTAACTTTGTAGGCCCACTAGATTACTAGTTTTAATTGGACTGGCTGCGTGCTGCTTGCAGGCGGGTATCTACTCCGCACCAGCCCTTCATCCCACCTAATCTCGCCCTAGAATGATGACCTGGGTGCTGGATAGACCTGCTGAAACGGCATGCTGGCCGCTGGCAAGAAATTCAGTGCTCAGCCAGCTTCTTTCTGCCCCGTGCAAAGCCATTTTCTGGGGAAAAAAATGACTTATTAAACAAGTTGGCAAATTCAAAATATCTATGTTAAGCTATTAATCTGATTGTAGAATCTGTGTTTGGAATAATAAAACAAGAATTCAAGGAGGTTGAAATTGCGTATCTGCGAATTCCTGCTGCACAACTCACAGCTTGCCAGTAAGGGCAGACAAGATCAGTAATGCTGGCACTGACCCTCAGGTAACTCCTGGTGTGTGGTTGAAGCAGACTACAGCAACGTGCTGGGGGGGTGGTGATTGTGTAACTTGTGGAATAGGTATCTTGCCTTCATAAGCAGGTGTATTTTTAAAACAATATGCAGGTATTTACAACTTGGAATATTATACGGAAGATGGTGTTTAGCACGTTGGAGCTCCTATTGCTCAGAGACTTTGATCAATCCCAGCATTTGTTTTCTGCTACTTTAGTTTCAAGTTTTAAGGTTCCTCTAAGAGTTGTTATTTGGACATCAATGGGACACTTGGACCTGAATTCATTGTGTAGCAATATGTAGTGGATGCTTGAAGTATGTATTGAGTTCGTAAATAGACAGTCAAAAAGGGGTCTAGTGGAGGTGCTCAAGTTAAGCAATAAGATTACATTCTCTTAAAAGAACCACAAGATGTAAAATTTACCAGCTATATTTGGGATTGCAAAGATCAATCACAAAGGAAACGTTTCATCTAAGAACTCAGTTGTTTTATATTATTCATAAGTGAATCAACATTTTTAAAATGGGAAGATTAACCTTCATACGTTATCATACTTAACATTAACAATTTTCTGAGATTTACAAATGGCTTGCTCCTTGTAGTCTTCCAGGCCAGTTGAATGTTTTCCTTCTTACTTCTGTACCTTAATTATACACTCCAATAATATACCTTATTCACTGCCTTCTCAACAGGGTGTCCAAAGTAAACAGCCAATGTAGTATAGTCGCCACTGTAACGTAAAAAAGATTACAACCAATTTGTACACAGCAGGCTGTCACAAACATCAATGGTAATAAACTGTTCTGCTTTGTGATGTTGATGGAGGGATGACTATTAACCAGCAACGGGGGATAATACCACTGCTTTTCTTCAAAGTAGTGCCACTTATGTCCACCTCTGAAGCCAAACTAGTTTAGTTTAGTTTAATAGTTCATCCAAAAGAAAGCACTTCCAACTATGCAGGATTGCCACAAAACTACATTGGAGAATATGAAATGCCTTACACACTATATTGTTTTAAAATCACTAAAAACATTAGGCCTGCAGCAGGATTTTATCTTTTTTTAGCACATCACTTTCCAATAGCTGTATGTGACCAATGTACAATCTGCCTAGAAGAACAGAGAAACAATACACAATTGCCTTCAATTGTACCACTTTCATCTTTAGAATAAGTGAAGGCCATCAGTGGTTACTCGAGAATAATGGAAACAAAGGTTTTTTTTACTCTTTAAGTACTGATCACTGACAGTGAAAAATGAAAAGTTGCAAAGTATTTTTCAGAAGAGTAGGGAAAAGAAAGGACTTTTCCCTGTCAAGATGTTTGACAGAGAGAATTAAATGACATTGAAATAATATAAATGGATTAGGTGACTCCAAATCTGTTCTTTTGAAGTATTCTAAATTATTAATCAAAATTTGCTTTTGATTTTCGACAAAGCAAACTCCAGTTTTGATATGATATAAAGGAAATTTATATTAGGATATTTGATTAATATAAAGGAAATAGTTGCAAGGCTGAGATGAGCTTGTTACAAAGAGAGGAGGTTTGTGTGGGTTGTAAACCCCCTTGATTTTGAATTCATAAGTTGAATTTTTTAATGCAAAAAGTTCAATATTTTCAGGCAGGAAATCAGAAATTGCAGGAGCAATTTCTTATCTGTGCTAATTGTACCAAAAAGGCGTATTCACTTCTGTTTTTATTAAGGATAATAAATTAGGCATTTCACCAAAGGAGGAATGAAATAATATCATTGTGACAGAAAAGATAAGAAAATTGACCACCTAGGAAAATTGAAAGATGGTAGAACCCCAGATCGGAATGTTTTACAGCCATCATACTCGAGGAGACTAGGGGGAAGATATTAGAGACACTAATATGTATTTATGTATATATAAAGGAAATAGTTGAAAGGCTGAGATGAGCTTAATACAAAGGGAGGAGGTTTGTGTGGGTTGTAAACCCCTCTGATTAAATGGGCAGAACAATCTGTTTCAGTGTTGTATATGTTATTGTGTTTGTTCTTGGGATATTGCCAGCAAATAAGTCTTATGAGTTATTTCCTGAATATCACCACAACATTTGTTGTTGAGTTTTCCCAAGCCTGAAAGTGCTAAAACAGCATAATTAAGGAATTGATCCTAATTATATGGATGCTTTGTACTATTCCAGTTTTGTGTCGCTGTTGTTTTGTTGAACTATGCAAATTTGCTTTTGATTTTCGACAAAGCAAGCTCCAGTTTTGGAATGGAGATGTCAATGTGATCTGTTGTTTAGTTCATACCTTTATATAAGCAACCTCATTAATCACATAGCAGCTAATTTGTGGCAGCACCCTGCAGGGATGTCAAAAGCATAAGTTGAAACAGCATTGCAGCACAAGACTTATGCCTTTGGGGAAATAAACTAATTGTAATAATAGAGATTGTAAGTCTTTGACTATGCTGACTTCCAGAGCCAGTTCTGTGGCCTTACTCAAGGAACAATGCTATAATCTTCTAATGACTGAGCAAATGTAATTTGATGCAGTCTATTTCGGATAAAGGGGCACACCATAACTTATGCATCCATCTCTGGTAGTCTAAGAAAAATGAATGTGCATGTTAAGTAGTCATGTTTTGTTGTAGAAATTAGGAAATTAGATCATTTTATGTAAGCTGTTACGTAATGTAAACATTTTTATTTTTTACAACCTTATTGTTATAAACTGTAGATGGGTGGCAATGGAATTGTGCATGCAGTTGTTTAGTTGCAGGATGTTTGGAAAGGGTAGGGGCTAATTGATGTGACTGGATTGGAGGATTTAAATATCACTGGCCTAGAGGTGCCAGTATTGGGATTACCGCTCTTTTTTAAAATTCATTTTTGGGACATGGGCATCGCTGGCTGGCCATCCCTACTTGCCCTTGTTCAGAGGACAATAGAGAGTCAGACACATTGCTGTGGCTCTGGAGTCACATGTAGGCCAGACCAGGTTAGGATAATAGATTTATTTCCCTAAAGGACGTTAGTGAGCCAGGTGGGTTTTTCCGATAATTGACAATGCTTTCATGGTCATCAATAGATTCTTAATTCCAGATTTTTTTCCTGAATTCAAATTCCACCATCTGCTGTGGCAGGATTCAAACCTAGGTCCCCAGAACATTAACTGTGTTTGTAGATTAATAGTGCGGCAATAATACCACCAGGCCATTGCTTCTCCAAAATCATTATATATATAAATGACCTGGACTTCAAGGTACAGAGCAACATTTAAAAACAGTACAGGGAGGGAGTTTAGTTAACTATATTTGCATTATTTTAAGTTTATTAGTGTCACTAATAGGCTTATATTCACACTGCAATGAAGTTACTGTGAAAATCCCTCAGTCACCATACTCTGGAGCCTGTTCGGGTACACTGATTTTAGCATGGCCAATGCACCTAACCAGCCCTGTCTTTCGGACTGTGGGAGGAAGCCTGAGCACCCGGAGGAAACCCACACAGACATGGAGAGAATGTGCAAACTCCTAACAGACAGTGACCCAAGCCAGGAATCAAATCCAGGTCCCTGGTGCTGTCAGGCAGCAGTGCTAACCACTGTGTCACCGTGCCTGCCGCCAGTGGTGACTTCTTGAAATACATAGGTTAGTAGATTGCGCAGATTCAATTTAATGTGAGGAGAAATGTGAGCTATTACAGTTTGGGAGAAAGACTAAGGAAAATTAATACATACTAAAAGAAAACACTTTAAAAGGAATAGAGTAGCAGAGAAACTCAGGTGCTGATGTACACAAATCTTTGTAAGGACAAGATAAAAATGTTGGAATAAAACCTGATCCTTGGTTTTATAAATAGAGGAAAAGGATACAAAAAAAGAGAGTTCATATTGAACATAGATAAAACATTAATAAAAACAGAAAATTCTGGAAAAGAACTCAGCACGTCTGGCAACATTTGTAGCCAGAGAAACAAAGTTAAAGTTTTGGATCCGTATGACTTTTCTTCAGAGCTGTCTTCCCCCACAATCCTTTAATCCCTCAAAGATCTTTGCCTTGATTGCCTGCTCCTCCTCATGGAGATTCATCACCTAAATGATATCTTGTGCAGATAAATGAGCAATTTTCTTATGTATACCAATATCATTCAGTTCTAAATCTGCAGTTCCTCTCTCAACTCCAAACCAACCATGCTGTTAAAATGCTAGTCCAAAATTGGGTGCTGGATGACTCAATGTTTCCTCCAAATGAACATTGGTATGATCAAAAAATTATTTTTTGCCCATGCTTTATTTGTCCTCTGGTCCTGCTATTCCACGTACCCTCCCTTCTCCCAATTATTCCAATTTAACCAAACTAAATCATAACTTTGGTATCCTTTATAACCTAGAGCAGAAAATGAAACTTGATTACCTATCCATCGTCAAAGCCACTTGCTCCAGCTCTTTCATATGTCATACTTTTATCTTATCTCTCACAGACTCTATTTTTCCAAATCTGTCATTGCTTGTCTTAATCTTTACTGTCATCCACTTCAAAGTATCCACTTCTCAGTCCTCCAACACTGTCCCACACAAGGTTGGAATTCTATCACCAGGCCGTGAATCTTGAGCTTGCATGAGTGAATGGCAGGACTGTGCGTGGGGGAATTTTACAGAGCTGCCAGGGTTCAACACATCATTGGTCAGAGTGACCAGTGCTGAGGCTCCAGAGAGAAGGAAGGAGCATCTCCATGTTAAAGTGCCTTCGAAAAGCCAGAGAAAATTTTATTTTGATGTACCCAGGCCAGCCCTTGGAGAAGTGTACCCACCCCCCCTCCACCAGTGGCAGCAACAAGTTCCAGGACAGGGGGCAGTCATTACCAGAGGATACCTCTGAAGGACAGAAGACTCCTTCTGGGAAATCACTAGGAAATTGCCTTGATGTACCTGGTGGCCACAGCAGGGGTTTGCCGCCCTGCACTGATAAAATGTTGGCAGAAGCGTAAAATGGCATTTAATTATCCAAGTTGACCATTTGACCATCCACCTCCAGTCAGCAAGAAGCCAAGCAGTTGGCATTCTCACTTCTAAAATGGCCGTCAGAAGATCTCTGGCTTCTCTTGACATTTATGACCAACATTTTACCAAGTGGCTTTGATGATGGACAGGTAATCATCAACTTTCAAAACGTCCAGTCCATCTCCAGATGGCTGGTAGAGTCCCAGCCAAAGTCTTGCTCAACCTTCTGTGCACTTATATTGATTCATGTGACCCAGTGTATCGAACTTAAAATGCCATTTTCAAATCCTTCCACAATTTGTCAGTGTAACCTTCTCCAGGTTTCTAAACTCTCACACAACATTCCCTCTTCCAATTCAAGTATTTTTTGCACTCAACATCTTTGTTTCAGTTTAAGTAGCTGTATCTCCATCCCTAAACTATTCCATCCCAAATGCTGTTATTCTCAAGTTAAAACACTGATTAATAGGCAAGATAAGTTTGTAAAGTTACTTTTCACAAATATATATTTAAGCTTCGATTCGTGCAGATGGGAAAAAGAGATGGACTGCAAGTAATGTTGAGAGGTTGAGTGGGAGATGTCGCAAAATATGGCTCTATAGCACCTGCTTTATCACTCTATTATTGCCCCTCCAAAATGGCACTTGTGGCTTGTGTATACATTTCTATTGCTAGCCATGCCCAATAACTTCTTGGTGAGGTTGTTAGCAGAGAGAGTCCACCAGAAAGATGTAGAATAGGTGAATTACACTGATTTCATGTCAGTGTTGCCATTTTGGAGTTCCATGCTCCAGACTGCACTTTACCTTAACCTTCCGAAGTTGAATGTACATTTAGCTGCTGGAAGGATCCATTACACAGCACCACGCAAAGGGATCATTCACTATTTTCAGCTTGGTTGCTGATTGGTTTCTCCTGGCTCTTGCTGTAATTGCTGAAGTGTTTGGTGGTTTCCAGAGTTGTTAAAATTGCTGCAGTCTATAGCAATTGATGAGATACATGCTGGAGGATTTGCAAAAGCTACTTCCTCCTGGCAATAAATGCAGTAGTTCAGTTTCCCCTGGAAGTATACCATGATTGAGAGAATGAGCAGAGGCAACATCGAGCATGGCAAACTGTTGGAAAAGGGATGGTAGGAAGAAGGGCTCTGAGCAAAAGCATCTACTTGGCCAAAGTACAAATGCCCCAGGTGTTCAGGGAGATAGTCTTCTCGTTGAACTTCAGTGAGGAGCAGCATGTCAGTTGTCTCTGCCTCAGTGTCAGAGCAGGACATGAATAGCATTGCCAGTGTAGGTTAAGCTGATTGTTGTCATGAACATTTGTGCCTGGTTTCTTCCAGGCTGGAACCTATGACGTTTGCAATATCTCAACAGTTTATCATCCACTCTTGCATAAGGAAAGAGAGAGTTGAATACATTTCATATTCTCTTGCCACAGAGAAGCAGGGTACAGGGTAGAACAAATAAGTGGCTTTCTGAGGATTGAAGGTGTTCACACAATGGCGGGTGCTATTGACTACACCTATGTCATTTTATCGGCACTGTATGTTAACTCTGAGATCTGCTATAACTGAAAGAATTCCACTCCCTCAACGTGCAGCTACTGTGTGACTTTACATGTAGATTAATGCTTAGTATCTTGGAAACAATCATGATGCCTCTGTCCTGTGGCAATCTGCTGTGACAGCTGCATTTGGGTGACCACAACAAATTAGGTAATAGCTACTGGATGACAAAGAATAATCACTGACAACATGTCGAATGACACAACCCACATGCCCATGTGCAGCATGAATCCAATGAAAGTCATGCTGTCAAATGAACATATCATTGGAGTATTTAAGCAGCACTTTCATTGGTTGGACCACTCTGGGGTGCCCTGCAGTAACTTGTCGAAGGATGTTTCAGGATTTATGGCTGTCTGCTACATGCTGCAAGATTTCTTTGTCATGTGGGCAGAGTGCTTGCCACCATGAATGCAGCAACTAGCTAAGGAAGAGAAAGGAAGAAGGCAGCCATTCAACCAAGCCGCTTTCTGCACATGATTGACTTATCTGACTGCAATACCAGTGAATGCCACCTTAATTCTCCATTCACCAAATCACACACTTTACCTTCCCACAGCCTCCTCTTAGCCGCAATCCAAAACTAAAAAGTGCCATCAAACAAACATTACAAACTGAATTGGTGAAAAAAAATGCCACACTGCATACAAATATCGATTAATTACTCTTGTGCTTTCCCTTAGTGTCTGCTTTCTATGTCCCTTGAACATCCTAGTTCTCCTGTGCAGTGCTACCCACTGCCTATAGCATAGCTGGCAGAAGGCTACTGACTTTCAGTGAGGAAGACGGCAGATGACCATAAAGAACAACCTCAAGCAAATCTGGCCCAAGCAGGTGTAGTGTTAGACTCCGCCACCTCTGTTTGGGTGGCAGCAGTCTGGACTAACTGGCACATCGTGGCAGGGGCTACCCACCTGACCAATTACAGCAATCTCGGCACCATCAGCTCCCAGGAGATCCAGACCAATGTGCGTCTGCTGCTGCCTGAGGAATTGGCCAAACACGCCATGTCGGAGGAGATAAAGGTGGTGACCAGATACACCAGCTTTAAGTACACAATATAGTGAAAAACACACCCATCGTTTTCCTTTGCAAGGCACCAACCAAGTCTTATTTGGGTCCTTCGCAACAAAACTTGTGTGTAACCACACTGTTTGGTGATCTGACACCTGTGCGCTCCTTGACTCTTAACCTCCTCTAAGCCATCGTTAAAGCAGGGATTTCAGAGGGTCTGGGAAAAGGTTTCCAGGGGTCCATCACAAGTAAGATTCTAGCCTGCTCTGTGCTCCACCATTGAGCCCTTATTTGTAGTGGGGAGCAGAGTTGTGGGAAAACAACACAATGCAAACATGGCTTGAGGGTGAGGAGCACAGAGCCTAACAGAAGTTAGAGTAGCTCAACATGTTTCAATGTAGTCCAAGCACCAACTCTCACAGCCTGACACAGGGTTGTCTGCAGTTCAACTAGTTCAACTGCTACACATCTATTGAGTTGCATGAGTGATGGGGATCACTAGCTCTGACCGAGGTAGATGAGAAGCCACTAAAACCTGTTTGCATTAAAGATATCCTTGTGGACGAAGATGTGCTGGGTAAAATGATAACCCTGACCCAAGTAGCTGAGAGCTGACTGCACAGGAACTCTTACAGTTACTGGAGTAGACACCATGAGATGGAAACAAAGGACAAACTAATCTATGTGTAAAGTGCCTTAATGGCACTTGGGGGAATCAACTAAACTTATGTCATTTCCAGCTTCTGTTGCTATTAAAAATGGATTTCAATGTAATAATGACTGGAAAGTGGATGGAATAAATATTAAAATGTTTCTTTGCAGACTGCAGTAGAAACTGTTCTTATTTTGTTGCTGCAAATCTAGCTGCCATCTTCCTGCATCATAATCGCAACCACAACCCATGTTACAAACTTTCCAGCAATTAAAAATTAACAAAATCTTTTGGGAAATTTGATACTTTTTCCACTTTAAAAAAGGAATGACATTGAGAATGTATGAATATTTTTATCTATCTCTGCTTATGTTGAGTTCAGAGTAGGTTTTGAAATATCCAGCTCTTTGTGGGATATGTTATTTATAAGTCTATGTTTGAAGCTGGGCCAACTTCCTCAGGACATGTTCCCAGCCTGCCGCAGGCTGGAATGTTTAGAATATGATTGGAGACCTCACAAGCGAAAAGGTCGATAACATCTGCTCTAGAGTATGTGCATTGTCAGTATCTGAGCTGGTGGTTAGGAAGGTCAGAGTGAATGACAGCATTTCTCCTTCTTCACTGTCCTCCAACTCTTAGTGTGGCACGGAGGCACAGTGATTAGCACTCTGCCTCACACTGCCCAGAACCCAGGTTCGATTTCAGCCTTGGGTCACTGTCTATGTGGAATCTTCACATTCTCACCATGTCTGTGTGCGCTTCCTCCAGGTGCACTGGTTTAACAAAGAACAAAGAACAACCCAGCACGGGAAACAGGCCCTTCGGCCCAACGAGCCCGCGCCGCCGCATCACCCTACACCTATTCTACCCTGCGTGTCTACGAATGGAACCCCTAACTTAGCCAGATTCAGGGGAGAATAGTGTCAATTTAGTAAACCAATCAGCCTAAGAGCACATCTTTGGGGTGTGGGAGGAAACCGGAGCGCCCGGAGGAAACCCACGCAACCACAGGGAGAATGCACAAACTCGCACAGACACAGGCCCAAATCCATGTATCTGCACAGCTAGCAGTGCTAGTCACCAAGCTGTTGCGGCGCCCGTCTACCGGTCCAGGATCAAGCACACACACCGACACGAAGTACTAGGCCACTCCCGGAACCTCCAAGAGCAGCCCACGCACGACCCACCGTGTGCATGCCCCTCGTTTGACAACGAGGTGGACCTCCACCTGCGGAATAAAAAGACAAAAACGTTAACTTACAAGTCTGCATTTCCGGTGCCTCCCGAGGTTCTGACCTTATTTAATAGCCCCTACTATAACCCTCCATCCTCGTTTCACTCGTGTGTCTGTCTAACTGAACCTTAAACGAGTCCAACGTTCCTGCCTCCACCACCCTCCTCGGTAGCGCGTTCCATACCCCCACAACTCTCTGTGTAAAGAACCTTCCCCTCACATCCAAATTATACCTCTCCCCCCTCACCCTTAAATCATGACCTCTCGTGTTTGTACCCAGTCTAGGGAGCAGTCTCTCACCATTGATTCTATCTATTCCCTTCAGTATCTTATATACCTCTATCATGTCCCCCCTCAACCTCCGTCTTTCCAAGGAGAAAAGTCCCAGTTTCTCCAACCTTTCCTCATAACCCAGCCCCTCCATGCCAGGCAACATCCTGGTAAACCTCCTCTGAACCCTCTCCAGAGCCTCCACGTCCTTCCGGTAGTAAGGTGACCAGAACTGGACGCAGTACTCCAAATGCGGTCTAACCAACGTTCTATACAACTGAAGTATTAGACGGCAGCTTTTATATTCTATACCCCTACCTATAAAGGCTAGCATTCCATAAGCCTTCCTAACAACCTTCTCCACTTGTGTCGCAACCTTCATGGATTTGTGAACCTGCACTCCCAGGTCCCTCTGTATGTCTATACTCCTAATCGGTCTACCTTTTATCACATAGCTCCTCTCTGCATTATTCCTTCCAAAATGCATCACCTCGCATTTGTCAGGATTAAATTCCATCTGCCACCTATCTGCCCAATGCACCAACCTATCTATATCCTGTTGTATCAACTGACATTCCACTTCAGTACCCGCCAACCCTGCCATCTTGGTGTCATCTGCAAACTTGCTGATCACACCACCTACGCTCTCTTCCAAGTCATTTATGTAGACTACAAAGAGGAGAGGTCCCAGTACTGAGCCCTCCGGCACACCACTGGTCACTGGCCTCCAGCCCGAAAAGATCCCCTCCACAGCTACCCTCTGTCTCCTATTGCCCAGCCAGTTCTCAATCCACCTAGCTACCTGACCTCGTATCCCATGTGCCTTAACCTTTTCTACCAGCCTACCATGAGGGACTTTGTCAAACGCCTTACTGAAATCCATATAGATGACATCAACGGCTCTCCCATCGTCAACCGTTTTTGTCACCTCCTCAAAGAATTCCACCAGATTCGTAAGGCAAGACCTCCCTCTAACAAAGCCATGTTGCGTATCCCTAATCAGATCGCAACGCTCCAAATGCTCATACATCCTACCCCTAAGTATTTTTTCCATTAATTTCCCTACCACCGATGTCAAACTCACCAGTCTATAATCTCCAGGGTTATCCCTACTACCCTTTTTGAACAGCGGTACCACATTTGCCACCCTCCAGTCTTCTGGGACCTCACCTGTGTCCAAAGAAGAGACAAAGATTTGCGCTAGAGGCCCAGCAATTTCATCTTTCACCTCCCTAAGCAGCCTGGGATAAATACCATCAGGCCCCGGAGCTTTATCCGTCCTTACGCTACCTAAAAACCCTAGCACTTCCTCCCTCGTAATAGATATTTCCTGCAGCTGATCCTCAGCTCCCTCTAACAGACCGCATGACTCCGAACCCCTCTCCTTCGTGAATACCAACGCAAAGTATTCATTCAGGAGCTCCCCCATTCCCTCCGACTCAATACATAACTCCCCACTTTTGTCCCTAGGAGGACCAATTTTCCCTCTAACTACCACTCCCACACTCCAAAGATGTGCAGGTTAGATGGGTTGGCCATACTAAATTGTCCCATAGTGTACACGATGAGTAAGTTAGAGGGAGTAGCAGGGTGTTAATATGTGGGGTTATGTGGATAGGACTGGCAGGTGGGCCTTATTAAGATGCTCTGTCCCAGAGTCAGTGTAAACTCAATGGGCCGAATGGTCTCCTTCTGCACTGTAAGGATTCTATTCTATGATCATACTCCTCTATCTGGTCCACCAGTGCCTCCCTGATGGGAGAAATGTGCAAGGGTAGGTTTATGGTGAGGCAAATGTGGGGAAAGGTGCAGCTTAGAATATCTGCAGCTTGTAAATCAGAAGAAAGCATGTATTGAAGGGAAAGCTGGATGTGAGGAGGATGATTAAGTGCGAGCAAACCATAATCTATGATTTTTTTTGGTCAGCTCCATCGCTGACCACAGCTTTAGTGATGGCTTGTCCAATAATTGTGAACACCATTGCCTCCATGGGGTAAGGACATGCAACTGCACCCATCTCCCAATTTATTAGCTGCAGCTGCCTCTGTTTGTGCATCACCTTGTCCTGCAAGAGAGAAAGAAGTGTGTCAGTGAATGGGGTGCATTGTGTCTATATGGCTTGACTGTCACAGTTGAACTGCTGGCCCGGTCATGTGAGTTGTGGGTGTGAAGCTTAGAGAAGTGCTAAATGTGTGACAATGAAGTGAAGCTATGAATGGTAAACATGAGTTGTGATTGGTGGAGGTTGTTGTTATGTGAGCAATGACAGTGGTGAATTGAGTAGTGTATCAGACCAGTGACCGTGTTGTCAGATGGTGGCATCTGAAGATGTACGCATTGATCTTGACAACTCATGTGAGATCATTGAGTCTCATGTCTGTGGTTGAGAAATTACTGCAGAAGATTCCGTAGGAGAGAATTTATCTCCATTTGGAGAGGCAAGGTTTGATCAGGGATAATCAGCATGGTTTTGTCAGAGGGAGGTCATGCCTAATGAATTGGATTGAATTTTTTGAGTGTGTCACCAAGTGTGTGGATGAGGGTAATGCAGTTAATGTCATTTACATGGATTTCAGCAAAGCCTTTGACAAAGTCCCACATGGGAAACTTACTAAGAAGGCAAATGCACATGGGATACAGGATGCTCTGATCAGATGGGCTCATAATTGGCTTAGTGGTAGGAGACAGAAGCTCTGAGATTACACAGGAAAGCACAATCAAATAAAGACTTACACAAAGGGACAGAGTTTGAAATTTTATGCTTCCACTGGGAGCAGACAGGCAAAAGGGGGCATAAAATCATGTTGCAAGGTTGGGGTGTGTATGTGTTATAAGATGGTGTTTGCCATCATTGGAGCAGCTGTTATTCAGCCAGCAATGCAGTTGGACAGTGGTTAGTAGACAGTGGCCTCATGGCGCTAGGAAGCTGGATTCGATTCCCAACTTGGGTCACTGTCTAGGGTTTCCTCTGGATGCTCCAGTTTCCTGTCTCAGTCTAAAAGATGTGCTGGTTATGTGCTTTGACTATGCTAAATTCTCCCTCAGTGTACCTGAACAGGCACAGGAGTGTGGTGACTAGGGGATTTTCACAGTAGCTTCATAATGTAAGCCTACTTGTGACATTAATTAATAAACACAAAACTTTCAATTTCAAAGACAATGGTATGCTCAAACCTCGTCTTTCTCCTCGCATCCCTACTTGCACTTATTACAGAATCTCTTCTGATTTACAAGCTGCAATTAGTCTGAGCTTGTACCTCCTGCTTTCCCTCACCCAGCTCAGCACTAACCAACCCTTTTTCCTTTCAAGGAGGCAGAAAGAAGTGTAAGAACTTCAAGACTGGGGAAGAAGGTATACCATCACTCACTCACCCATTTGTAGCACTAACTCAGATATTGACATTGCACATGCTTTAGAGCAGTGAGAAAGGGAGTGGTGGGCAGCTCATTTGTCCTTGTGTCAATTAAACCCCTTTCATGACTGATGAATGGCCACATTAGGGCCTTCTCCCACTACTGCCTGTATTTTACATGCCTTAGCCCTTTTCCTCCCATTGATGGCAGTCCATCACCAACTCCCCACCTCCCTAAAAAGGTTGTTGTCTGGCTCCAACAGCGCTTTTTATGAAGGACTGGCTGCAGCCCCAAAAGTGACTACCATTCCAGTGTTGCTTTTGAGATTGGAGAGCTGTTGGCCATCTGATTGGCCAGTCGTATCCAGAGGCAGGACGTTTTCCCAGATGGACATGGAAGTCTTGCCCTGAGCGAAATAAAATCCCAATGCCGTAAAGTCACCTTGGGACTTCTCAAGCATGCAGAGGCAGGCTCGGTCCTGACATTTCAGTCAGAGACAGGAGCTAGCACCTCTGCACAAACAAGCTGCCAGAGAGTGTAAAACAGAGTCCATTTGTATCAGTGCGAACTATTAAAATACCTATGGCTTACTCTTCCCAGTTCACTTTTCCCTTCCATTTGACAGTATGGTCTACTATTGACTAGCTCCCTAGTATGGTTTGAAACTGGAATTCAATTTAAACTCTTGGTAAGTGAAGCATTTGCCAACTGTACTTCATGGCTGTTAAAGTAATAAATATAGAGACCTATGGAAGCAAGATAAAATATTTTGTATTTGTTTTTTTAAGAACTCACAGGATTTTTTAATATTTATTTCAGCTGTGTCCTCCCTTCTGACATTAACTGTTACATTCTCTGACTAAGCAAACCTGTCTGTCGTACCTGAATGTGATCATATTGGCACAAGTTTCTTATCCAGCAACTGTTTTGTAGATCAACGATATATCAAAACAGCACAATTCTCAATGACAATAACAGGATTTTAAAGCAGACAATAATTTTCAGGATTTCATTGTGTCATTTTTATTATAACCTCAATTACAAAGCTGTGTAAAGGTCAATACTGTGGAGCAGCTTAAGGTTGGTTTGAGTGACAAAGGCATACGTTTATCATTTAGGGTTGAAAGCCATCATTGTGAGCAATTAGTAAAGCCTTTATTAAAGTCCTTGCTTCTCTCCAGAGAGATATGTTTCCCCAGGAATGTGATTTGGTATTATAAAACACCCCACTGGTTTTCTCTGTTGTAATTTTTTATTTAACTAATCAAATCCTGACAACTTATAGGAATGCGATTATTTTTGTAAAGATTGCTTTGAAGTATAACTCTTTTCTCCATTATCCAATCATTTTTAAAGAATTAACTTGCCTTTGTGTACAGTGACCCCATCCTTATGAATGTACTGAGGATGTTTTGCTGTGCAGAGATGTCATACAAGTTCCAAATTGTTGCATATTTTGTTTTCTTTGAATTACCTTTTAAAAACCCTGCAATATTAAATGTATAAAGTATTTCTTCCCCAAACCAAGATCAATCTTATTCTTTTGTTCTTCAGCTTGGTTGGACAAATGGGAAGAATAGGCTTGTGACATCTTTTGCGGCCTCACAGGACAACCTGAATTAACTAATTACATACCAACCAAGATTGTTGGTGGTTGCTCCTTCCCTGCCAGATTTCCATTCTACTCCCTTCATGTCTAACCATGTTCTCACCTCTCCTCAGAACATCTATACTGTGGTTAGCTCAGGATAGCAACAGGAATGTCTACAAACAGAGGAAGTTTGTAACGGCCTTCACGAACCCAACCTACCCTGCCATAAGTTATCTACTAAGATCTTAGTTTTGGCCAAGGTCTTTTGTGGATGGCTTGACATTTGCTCATTTCCCTGAAAGCTGATTGGGAGGACCCCTCCATAGATACAGAGGGGAAGACAGTGACATCCAGATGCCCAGACTAATGCTCTGAGGATATGGATTCAAATCCCATCATGGGATTTGGTAATGATAGTATTTTAATTAAATTCATAAATCTATGATATAAAACTAGTTTGAGTAATAGTGGCCATGACTGATCGTTGTTAAAAATCCATCTGATTCACTAATGCCCTTTTGGGCAGGAAATTCGCTGTCTTTAGGTCTGGCCTACTCATGACTCCAGACCCATAGCAATATTGCTGACTTTTAAATGCTCACTGAAATAGCCTAGCAAGCCATTCAGTTCAAGGGCAATTAGATTGGGCAACAACCCTTGCCAGTGCCACCTACATCTCAAGAAAGAATTAAAAAAATGGAAAAAACATGACTCTGTCATGGCTTTGACAAGTTTCAAGACAGATGATGGAATTCCTGATTCAACCTTGTAAGACTAAGTGCAGGAAATTTTAGTCCCAAATACTGATCGGGGCTCTCATTTAACATTGATCTTTCTGTCAGGAATCCAGTGAACTTGCATTAGTAAGGTACTTTATGCACATCTCTCAGTTTTAAAGTTAACTTATATTTACCTGTATTTTAAAGAAACTGAAGGAAGACAAGAATATAGCGGAGGGGCATTAATTTTTATCTTTCTATTGAATTGCATATCATGTTCAGTGAACTTTGCGAATGCCCATGGGAAATGAAAGTTTCCTAAGTGCAAAATCAATGGGACAAACAGTGCATTTAATGTATCTTCAAAGGCAATGGTGAGGGGCCATGGGATTCTCAAAGCCTGTGAACAACTGTCGCAAGCCTCTTAATTGCTTGTCAGTCCAGTTTGAACTGAATGTGTTTTTTGCACTTTTGGGTTGAAAGTGCCCTCTCTTTATTCAGCAAATTGTATTGTCTTCTCTACTGATTTAATACCTAAAATGATCAGGACCTGGAATTTCATCCTTGGGCATGATCCAAAAATGCACCCATGTTGCAGTGAATTTGCTGATCCAAGTTACCTTCCAGTCTCATTGGAATGCACCTGCATTTAAAATGGGCACACATGGACGTACATTCAAACATTCTGATCTTTTATTCTGATTGTTTTGTTCTCAGGAAAATAATTTGTTTCTTGCTCTCTTCAGAGCCAGAAGTGCTGAGTGGAAAATCCGTCTCGGCCTATTCCAGAGGTCCCCAGCATCGCAGATGCCAGTTGTCGGCCAGTTCGATTCACTTCATGTGATATCAAGAAATGGTTGAAGGCACTGGATGCTGCAAAGGCTATGGACACTGGTAATATTCCGATTGCAGAACTGTGGACCTAGCCAGGCTGTTCTCATACAGCTACAACACTGGCATCACCCGGCAGTCTGAACCCATCACAGTTATTTCTTTCTTCAGTATCGAAATTCAAGTTTATGCTCATTTATTGATCATTCCTGCACACCGTACAAAGCAAGTTTAAAAGCCCACAATCAGGGAAGCTTCTCCATTCTTAGCATGTGTTAGACTTGTGCATGAATAGGAAAATGCATGGGACCATTCGATGAAGTTTTTTTGTTGGAATCCTGTCAGAAAATTTGCAATTTAAAGACCAGAAAAATGACATCACTTCCAGCAAGATCTGGTTGCAGTTTGAGAAAAATCCATACAAGGTGATTGGAGGATTGAGTGTGGCCAGCTTGGTAGATGGAAATTTGCTTAAATGGAGAGTTTGATGGATGTGCATAATCTATTGAGAAGTTATGTGCATCGTAGTCACACAGGCAAGTAATTTTCTCCCAAAATCACATGATCTTTCAGATTGCATACTTTGTTTCAACCTTTCTATCTAGATGTAAATACAAAGGAAACGCCAGGCTCATATTTATAGTTAACCATAGATCATTGAATCCTTACAGTGCAGAAGGAGGCCATTCAGTCATCAAGCCAGCATTGATCACAATGCCACCCAGGGCCTATCACTGTAACCCCATGTATTTATTCTGCTAATCCCCTTGACGCTAAGGGACAATTTTGCATAGCCAATCAACATAACCCGCATATCTTTGGTGTGTGGGAGGAAACCAGAGCACACGGAGGAAACCCATACAGACATGGGGAGAACATGCAAACTCCAATAGACAGTCACCCAAGACCGGAAATGAACCGGGGACACTGGCGTTGTGAGGCAGCAGTGCTAATCACTGTGCCACCACCCCATTAAAAGGCACATTCAAATATAAGTTCAAATATTATTGCATACTCTACAACACAAATTATATTTTTCACAACAGATTCTTATATATTGGCCTTTGAGAACTAATTTCAAATAAAAAAGAAACATCCTATTTTAGTGTTTCTGATTAACTGTGGTCTCCAGGGAATCCCCAGGGAAAGAAGAAAACAGCTAATAAATTATGACTATTCCTGAAATTAACAGCTAAAATCCTTGGGGTGCATCTTCTGTTGTGTTTAATTCATTAATATTTCATTGGCTAGCCCAGTGCTGGCTTGTTCCTCATATGATTGCAATGCTGAAAATGTTTCCAACAGTATAAATCTATCCAAAGCCAGGGCTATGTTTGCATCTGATAAACTATTTGATATTCTTTCAAAAACGATGACTATGACATTGAATATTTATTTTACTGTTTTGTTCACACAAAAATATCTTGTTTCTTGCTCTTTTTAGAGCCAGAAGTGCTGAGTGGGTGATCCGTCTCAGCCTTCTCTCGAAGTCCCTAGCATCACAGATGCCAGTTGTCGGCCAATTCAATTCACTTCACGTGATGTCAAGAAATGGCTGAAGGCACTGGATGCTGCAAAGGCTATGGACCCTAACAGTATTCTGGCTTCAGAACTTGCCATGCGCCTACCCAAGCTGTTCCAGTACAGCTACAAGACTGGCATCTAGCCAGCAATGTAGAAAGATTGTCCAGGAATGTCCTGTTCACAAAAAACGGAATAAATCCATAATGCCATCAGTCTACTCGACAACACGCTATCAAGTTGCACTTACTTAGCAATAACCTGCTCACTGATGCTCAGTTTGGGTTCTGCCAGGGTCATTCAGCTCCTAACCTCATTACAGCCTTGGCCCAAACATGAACAAAACGGCAGAATCCCAGAGGTGAGGTGGGACTGACTGCCCTTAACATAATTTAACCAAGTGTGGTATCAGGGATACCAAACAAAAATGGTGGCAATTTGAGTCATCAAGAAAATGTTCCACTGGGTTGGAGCCATTCTTGGCAAAAAGGAAGTTAGTTGTGCTGATTGAAGGTCAAACATCTGAGTTCGAGGATATCGTTACCGGAGTTGCTCAGGGTACTGTCCTAGGCCCAACCACCTCAGCTGCTTCATCAATGACCTTCCTTCCATCGTGAGGTCAGAAGTGGGCATGTTTGCTGAAGATTGCACAATGTTCAGTACCATTGCAATTCTTTAGACAGTAAGTGTCAAAATGCAGCAAGACCTGAACATATCCAGGCTTGGACTGACAGGTGGCATGTAACATCCATGCTACACAAGTGCCAGGCAATGTCTGTCTCCAACTAAGAGAGGAGTAACCATTGTCTTTGATATTCAATGAGATTACAATTACTGAATCCCCCACTATCGACATCCTGAGGGTTGCTATTGAAAAGAAACTGAACTGAACCAGCCATATAAATGCTATGGCTACAAGAGCAGGCCATAGACTTTGCTGCACAGTGATCGCTGTAGTAATAAGTTAGGGCATTGCCTCCTTTGGCCTGGAATTTCCCAATTTCTGTGCTGCTTCACTAACTAGACGGTGGAGTTTAGTTTTTAACCACAGTTTGCTTTTTCCTCTCATAGAGCTCTAAGAAGCAAGCAGATTTCAGATTGCCTGACAGTCTGGGTGGCTTTCTCAAGAATTAGATTTTCCTTTGCTCAAAACACGCCAGAGAGTGTGTCACCCATCACTCCTACAACTATTCTATCCCTGATTAGCTCAGAATTAATGTCAGCACGATAATAGCCATCAGTGAATCGGATTCATGGTTACAATTTTTGAATTGCGTGTCTACCTTTAAAACGTTTCCCAGAATGCAAGATGGTGCTGCCATTCGCTTCTTTGCATGAGGGATTTTCCGCACTTGCCAGTTTTGGCAGGCTCCCACACAATAGCATTCATGACCTCAGCTTTTAATCTTTTTTAACAATAGCTCTCTGGATCGACTGGTGAGTCTCCCCTGATTAAGCACAACATTCTCAGGCTCTTCGAAGAATCAAACAGCAGCTTCTGCTGAGTTTTTAAGCTGCCTACTCAGTTGTGGTTAATTGCTAATGATTTTTTTTTCTCTTTATTTGGAGTGAGCTAGGCTGCTACATGTTCAGCGGCTGACTGAGAAAACAATCTTCTCAGACTGCAATTTAAATGGCCATTTCTGATTGCTGCAGTATCTGACTTTTGTTTTAGTCTTGTGTTGGCAGAATTTTTAATTTTTCACTCACCCCTGCTTGGTCCAGTAACTCTGCACGCTCTGGCTATTAAAGCTGAACTTCTATGGAATTCAATGGAGTCATGTGCTGCAGTGAACAATTACAAGGGCGCGTCTCCCAAAAGTGCTGAATTGGTGGGAAAGCTGGTCTAGATCACAACTGTTTTTTCAATGCAACTTCAGACCTGAGTCTCCGCACTCTGTGGAATGTAGAAGTCCCAATCGTGAATATCATGAAAAACCCAGGAGGGCGTAGCCTATTTGCACCAGAGACTCGATTGCTGGCCAGCCCGGGAACCCCACAGTACTGCCCCTCCCAACATCATCACAGCCCAATAACATAAGAACATAAGAACATAAGAAATAGGAGCAGGAGTAGGCCATCTGGCCCTTCGAGCCTGCCCCGCCATTCAATAAGATCATGGCTGATCTGTCGTGGCTCAGTTCCACTTTCCCGCCCTCTCCCCATAACCCTTAATCCCCTCTCTTATCAAAAACCCATCAACCCGCTTCTTAAAAATATTTAGCGAGGCAGCCTCCACCACTTCAACGGGCAGAGAATTCCAGAGATTCACCACCCTTTGAGTGAAGAAGTTCCTCCTCAACTCCGTTCTGAACCGCCCCCCCTTTATCTTGAGGCTGTGCCCCCTAGTCCTACTGTCTTTTTTGAGCGGGAAGAGTCTCTCCACCTCTATCCTATCCATCCCATTCATCATCTTATACGTCTCAATGAGATCTCCCCTCATTCTTCTAAACTCTAACGAGTACAAGCCTAGTTTATTCAGCCTCTCCTCATAGCTCAACCCCCTCAACTCCGGTATCAGCCTAGTAAACCTCCTCTGCACTCCCTCCAAGGCCAAAATATCCTTGCGCAGGTGCGGCGCCCAAAACTGCACACAGTACTCCAGCTGCGGCCTCACCAATGCCCTATACAGCTGCAGCAAGACCTCCCTACTTTTATATTCAATCCCCCTCGCTATGAAGGCCAGCATCCCATTCGCCTTCCTGACCACCTGCTGCACCTGCAGGCTGGGTTTTTGCGACTCATGCACAAGGACCCCGAGGTCCCTCTGCACCGTCGCCTGCCCCCACGGCAATTCCCAGGCCAGCCCGGGACCCCCCCACCCCCTGTCCTGGAGCTCCCCGATCTCCAGGCCCCTCTCCATCCAGCAGTGGCAATCCCCCCACCACCCCCCCAACCACAGCAGACCGCCTGCCGACCCCTCCCAGAGGCAGACCACCGTCCCCCCCCCTCCGATGGGAGGCAGACCCAAGAGAGAACCACCCACTCCCCTCCTCAGCGACCCCGATCCGCTGGCCTCCCTCTACTCCAGACCAATCCCCTATGTAGAGTGGCAGTGGGACCCCCCCCCTCCAAATCCCCACTGATCACCCCCTAGGCCCCTCCCCCTTGGCACTTCCCGATGCCTGCTGGGCAGTATCAAGGTTCCCCTGGGCTGGGCACTTTGCCCTTTGGGCAGTGTCAGGAGCATAGGCTGGCATTGCCAGAGTGCCCATGCCCAGGGGTCAAATATTCCTAGCAGCATGGGAGATGCTATCGGGCCCAGCAAGTTCCATGCCAGGCCCAATAACGACATTTAAAATAGATTAAAAATACATTTGAAACAGATTAAGATCACTTACCTCCCCGCAGGTTTCCAGCACAGTCCCAACTGCACCTGTTCTCTGGCTCTGGGAGGTGCACACACATCAGGAACACACGCACGAATCCTGCAAAATGGCCAATATGCGATTCTCCCAACCCGACCCACCAGAAAATTTGTGGGTCGTGATGGGAGGATCACCCCCTACGTTTCTGCAGCTTCCAATACTTCCTTTGGAGCTATTCTCTGATGACTTGTTGCTATACCTTTGATTCTTGAGCTTCAAGTCAGATTTTATTTTTCTGCAAGAGGGAGTCCTTTAGTCCCTTCACGTATGTGTTTGTGCTCTCAGAGCAATCCCATCCTGCTTCTTTTCCAATTTCCTTGCAGTCATTTTGTTCTTATTTATCCAATTCCCTTTTGAAAGGTACTATTGAATCTGGTTCTTCTACCCTATCAGGCAGTGCATTCCAAATTGATTGCATAAAAAATATTTTCCTGTATTGCCTCAGGTTCTTCCAATCATTTAAAATCAATGCCCTTCAACCATTGGAAAGAGTTTTATTTTCTTTATTTACTGTATCTGAACCCTTCAGGATTGTAAACAGCTCTATCGAATATCTCCTGCTAACCAGAATTTTGATGGATTGGACTGTGGTGAGATAAGAACAGAATCTTGAGTCCCGATATCCCAGAGAAACAGATTGTGTAGAAATTCTTACCCTCAATTCTTTTGCCTCTGTCACTTCCAGGCTCCAGAGATCTTCCACATTGTTAGTCTATGTGCTGTCTACACTCCTCAAATAGAAGCAGTACATTTATTTCCTGTTCCCTACAAAGCAATTCAAGTGTGATGCGGCTACCAAATATTAACATGCTGCTGAAATTCCCTAAGTACTAGAGTGGTACCCGTGTGCCCTCTGATTTACACAATGCTTCTTCCCCAAGCTCGCTAATTATGTGCTACAAGATGCGTGTAGCTGTGCTGGAGCTTGCAAACATTGCTGAGTGTGATGCAGGATGGTAACAAGCTACTGCCTTGATTACTCTGGCAGCATTGGCAAGCTGGTGCTCAAGACAGAAGAATCAATACTGTTTGCAAAAGAGACCTGCCAACAGAGCTCACATTACAAGATTCAAACTATGTATTCCGTCAGTGTAGTTGCATCAGTGTGGGAATGAATGATCAAGGGAGTACTCCATGTTCATCTCCTGCAGCTGCACCCTGCTACTTCATCAGCCTTCTGAACGGGAGCTTTAAGATTAAGATTGCTTCATTTCAAGCTCATTCCTTTTTCTGTTTGCACGTTTATTATGTTAACTGTTGAAGTTTTGCCAACCACTGCTTATTTCAAATACCCTTTGAAAAAAAAGTTCCATTCATTTTAAAAATCTCTACAGCTTTTTTTAAAAGCTCATAGAAATGCTACCCCCATACATGACCAATCACCTTTGAATGACCACATTGCTTTAATTTCTCCATGACCATTTCAGCACTGGATCTGAAAAATCTTCACTTAAAGCTTCTGATGACTTCGAGGAATCCAATGTTCTTTCTTAAAGAAGCAGAGGGGCCATTGTCAGCTTCTAAAGGCAAATCATCACTCACAGGACTACATGCTTTGAAGCATACAATTTCTGAAAGTGAAAAATTAGTAGCCAATGCAGAGGCAGCTGCAGTGGAATCCTTTACTTCTTTTTGAGCAGCTAATGAGCCTCTTAGCTGACTAAACCATTGGAAAGGTTATTCGCCCAACTGTTTCTTTTTGCTGAATTGTGTGTCAAGCTTCGGCTCAGTTGGCAACAGTCTCACCTCTGAATCCAAAGGTTCCGAGTTCAACTCCCACACTTAAGTACAACAATCTACACTGACACTGCAGTGCTGCACTGAGAGACTGCTTCATTATTACAGGTACTGTCTTTCAGGCCCTGTGTGCTTTCTAAGGTGGAGGTAGAAAATACCATGTTACCAAAGCTAGTCCCAGAAATGATGACCATGAAACGAGAGACTATTGGTGTAAAAAGTCACCTGGTTCACTTAATGTCCTTTAGGAAAGGAAATCTGCTGTCCTTTCCTGGTCATGACACAAGACAATTCAATTGACCCTTTAACCCCTGTAAAATGGTCCAGCAAACCACTTCAGAATAGTCAAAAACGAATTTAACCAGGCGATCGACATAGACACCGGAAACAACAATGGCACACCCATCCCTGTTGACGCTGCAAAATGTTCTTTATGAACTTCTGGAGGCTTATGCAAAAACTGGAGATCTGTCAGGCTTGCTTAGTCGTACTCACTGAATAATACTTTACAATGTCCCCATATTCTGCTCTTACCATGCAGAATGGACACACCAGATAATGTAGTGTATTTTGGGTGGGAAACCTCAATGCCCTTCACCAAAAGTGGCTGGGTAGCACCGCTATTGACCAAAGTGGCCAAGTTCTGACGGACACTGCTAGACTGGGCCTATGGCAGGTGATGAAGGAATCAACAAGAGGAAAAAAATCAACTTGAACTCATCCTGACCAATCTAGCTATCGCATATGCATCACGCTATGACAGTATTGGTAGGAATGACTGCCACAAAGTCATTGAAAAAGGCTAAATCCTTTACATTAATGATACTAATATCTTACTACTATTGTGCTAAATGGGATAGATTTAGAATAGATCTAGCAACTGAGTTTAAGCATTCATGAGGCACTGTGATTTATCAGCAGTGGTATAATTGTACTTGACTATAATCTGTCACTTTATGCCCCAGTAAGTTCCTCTGCCCTCCTCCCCGTCCCCTACTCAGCCTCCGTATGATTACCATCGACCAGGCGATCCACCCTGGTTCAGTTAACACTACAGGAGGGTATGCCAGGAGAAGCAGTAAGCATCCACAAAAATGAGGTGTCAGCCTAATGAAGCCACAATACAGAACTACTTGTGTACCAAACAATGGAAATCTATCATGTGATAGAGCATTGTAATCCCACAGCCAACAGATCAGATCAAAGCTCTACAGTCCTGCCACGTCCAGGCATGAGTAGCACTGGACAATTAAACATGAAACTGGAAAGGGAGGCCCCACAAATATCCCCTCCCTCAATGATGGGGGAGTCCAATCCATCAGTGCAGAAGACGAGACTAAACAATTGCAAACATTCTCAGGCAGAATGTTGAGTGCATATCGTATCTGAGTGCCCCCAGATGCCAGTCTTCCATCAATTTAATTCAATCTAAATAATAGCAAGAAATAACTGAAGGCACTGGTTTTGGGATCTGGCAACATTCCAGCAATAGTACCGACAATTTATGTTCCAGAAGCAGTTTCACCAAACTACAATATTGGCATCTACTCGGCAGTGTTGAAAATTGTATCCTGTCCACAAAAAGTAAGGCAAATTCAACCCAGCCAATTACTGCCCCATCAGTTTAGTCTTGATCATCAGCACATTGATAGAAGAGGTCGTAGATAGTGCTATCAGACACCATTACACAGAAATAACCTGTTAATTGAATCTCAGTTTGTATTCTACCAGGGCCACTAAGCTTCTGCCCTCAATAAATCCAAACTTGGATGGAAGAGCTGAGCTCATGAGATCGGCTGAGATTGACTGCCTTTGAAATGTGCCAGTGTTTCACTGAGTGTTGCATCAAAAAGTCTAACAGAACAGGAGTCAATGGGAATCAGGAAAAATTCTCCACTGATTGGAGTTATACCTAGTACAAAGAAAGATGGTTGTGGTGGTTGGAGGTCAATCTTCTTGATCCCTGACATCGCTGCAGAAGTCCCTCAGGGTAGTGTCCAAGGCCCAGCCATCTTCAGCTGCTTCACTATGACCTCACTTTCATCACAAGGTCAAAAAATGTTCACTGATCATTATCCAATGTTCTTTACCATTTGTGGACTCCTCAAATACTGAAGTAGTACACCACCATATGCAGCAAACCTGGACAACAGTCAGCTTTAGGATGATAATTGGCAAGTAACATTCATACCTATTAAGTGCCAATATAACCTTGTCCCCTTGACATTAAATGGCATGATCATTGCTGAATTCTCCAATTATCATCATCCTGGGAATTTCCATTGACCACTGTGCAACTATAACCAGCATTATAAATACTATAGCCAAAAGAGACGGTCAGAGGATGGGAATTCTTTGGCAAGTAATTCATTTCCTGATGTTTTAAGCCTGTTGATCATTTAGAAGGCACAATCAGGAATTTGATGGAATACTTGCCCCTTGCTTGGATGTGTGCAGCTCCTGCAACATTCAAGAACTCAACATATTCCAGTACATCCAATCCTGTTTGATTGGCACCTCATCCAGCATCTTAAACATTCAGACCCTCCACTGCCAGCACCATGTGCCACACGCAAGACACACTACATTAACTATTCAAGCCTCCTTCAAGCCAACTTCCAAACCCGAGAGCTCTACCACCTCGATGGACAAGGGCAGCAGATGCAAGGGAACACCAGCAGCTGCAAGTTCTCATCCAAGCAGCACACCATCTTGACTGGGAAATATATCACTGTTACTGGAATTCCCTTCCTTACAGCACTGTGGGTGTACGTACACCCCTGGACCGCTCACCACCACCTTCTTGAGGACAATTATGGATAAGCAATAAATGCTGGCCTAGCCAGTGATGCCCACATTCTGTGAAAGAATTAAAAAACATCATTTGAAAGAGCAGTAGTGTGCTGCTCAATAATTTTCCTTCAGTCAACATCACAGAATCAGCTAACCTGGTCAATATCAGTTGATGTTTGTGGGAGGTTGCTGTGTGTAAATTGACTACCACATTTCCAATATATTGACAACAGTGACTGCATTCTCAGATATGCTCAATTGGTTATAAAGCATACTGGGATACTGGGAAGATGTGAAAGAAATGATATAAGTGCAAGTCTTTCTACTGAAATATTAAATCCCATTTTAACGAGAAGATCTGAAAGCCTGGTAATTTATAGAATAATTTAGTGCAGTTTAGATACATAAGCCTCCAATCATGCATAAAAGGCATTAACTATGGTGACATGTAGTACGTCTCCAATATTTGGAGATCTTGGCAGCAGAGCTATAATTCAGAGCAGGCCAGAAAGGTACAGAAGAAACATTTACAAAATAAAAAAATCAGCATAGGACAGCCAGGGGCCTGAAGTAAAATTGTAGCATAGCTGTAGCTGTAGTTAAATTAATCTGCAATCTACAGTGCTGCGGAGAAATGATGACAAGGAACGCATTGAAAATGAAAGGAGCAGTGTTACGCAAATTGAATTGCATAAGTCATGTTGGGAGTGAGAATATATTCCAAAAATGAAATTTCATGGGCCAAATCATCCCTGTCTCAAATTCATGTTTAATTTTTTAAGGACAAGATTCTTATATAACAGGACACATATAAAGCAGTTGGACACCACTGTACTAAACAATTCACACAGTAAGAAGTCTCACAACACCAGGTTAAACCAACAGGTTTATTTTGTACCACAAGCTACTAGCTTGTGGAGCACTGTCCCTTCATCAAATGAGTGAGAGTGCTGTTCACATTGTCACTCACATTGCCACTGACATTGCCTGTGCCTTTAAGACTTGATTAGCTGTAAAGACTCCCATTCCAATCATTATTCAGTAAATTGAGTTTGAGTCTTTATATGCCCTGTTTGTGAACAGAACTCCCACTCACCTGACGAAGGATCAATGCTCCGAAAGCTAGTGGCGTTTGCTACCAAATAAACCTGTTGGACTTTAACCTGGTGTTGTGAAACCTCTTACTGTGTTTACCCCAGTCCAACATCGGCATCTCCACATTGTTCTGTTCACAAACAGGGCATATAAAGACACAAGCTCAATTTACAAAATAATGGTTGGAATGCGAGTCTTTACATGTAATCAAGTCTTATAGGTACAGGCAATGTGAATGCAGAGAGGGCTAAGCACAGGTTAAAGGGATGTGTATTGTCTCCAGCCAGAGCAGTTAGTTAGATTTTGCAAGACCAGGCAAGTCATGGGGGTTACACATAGTGTGACATGAACCAAAATCCCGGCTAAGGTCGACCTCATGTGTGCCAGACTTGGCTACCATTCTGTGCTCATGATGTCGTGTGTCGTGAAGGCCTTGGAGAACGCTTTCCTGAAGATCAGAGGCCGAATGCCCGCGACTGCTGAAGTGTTCCCCAGCAGAAAGAGAGCACTCCTCCCTGGTGATCATCGAGTGGCGTTCATTCATCCATTGTTGTAGCGTCTGTATGGTCTCCCCAATGTACCATGCTTTGGAACATCCTTTCCTGCAGCATATCAGGTAGACAACATTGGCAGAGTTTCATGTGTATATACCGTGTACCTGGTGGATGGTGTTCTCACGTGAGATGATGGCATCCGTGTCGATGATCTGGCACATCTTGCAGAGATTGCTGTGGCAGGGTTGTATGGTGTTGTGGTCACTGTTCTCCTGAAGGCTGGGTAGTTTGCTGTGGACAATGGTCTGTTTGAGGTTGTGCAGCTGTTTGAAGGCAGAAAGTGGAGGTGTGGGGATGGTTCTTGGCGAGATTTTCGTCTTCATCAATGACATGTTGAATGCTCCGAGAAGATGTCATAGCTTTTCCACTCTGGGGAAGCACTGGACGACAAAGGGAACTCGGTCCACCGTGTCCTGTGTTTGTCTACTGAGGAGATCGGTGCGGTTTTTTTGCTGTGGCTCATCAGAACTGTCGATTGATGAGTCGAATGCCAACTCAACTCAACAGACTGATCAAGACCTTTGATCCGGACCTTCAGAACGCCCTCCGTGCTCTCATCCCAAGTGCTCCCCATGTTGGAGATCTCTACTGCCTCCCGAAGACACACAAAGCAAAGAGATCCGGCTGTCCCATTATATCAAGCAATGGGACCCTGTGCGAGAACCTCTCCAGCTACATCATCCTGAAACCCATTGTACAAAGAACGCCCAGCTTTTGTCGCGACACCACGTACTTCCTACAGAAACTCAGCACACATGGATCAGTTGAACCAGGAGCACTCCTCACCACAGTGGATGTCTTAGCATTCTACACAAACATCCCCCACAATGATGGCATTGCTGCAACTGCCTCAGTGCTCAACGCCAACTGCCAATCTTCAGATGCAACTTTACAACTCATTCACTTCATCCTGGACCACAACGTCTTCACCTTCAACAACCAGTTCTTCATCCAGACACACGGAACAGCCATGGGGACCAAATTCACACCTCAATATGCCAACGTTTTCATGCAAGGTTCGAACAAGATCTCTTCACTGCACAGGATCTTCAACCAATGCTATACACTAGATATATCAATGACATTTTCTTCCTTTGGGCTCATGGTGAACAATCAGTGAAACAACTATATGAGGACATCAACAAGTTCCATCCCACCATCAAACTCACCATAGAGTACTCTCCAGAATCAGTTGCATTCTTGGACACATGCATCTCCATTAAGGACGGTCACCTTAGCACCTCACTGTACCGCAAGCCCACAGATAACCTCACAATGTTCCACTTCTCCAGCTTCCATCCTAAACATGTTAAAGAAACCATCCCCTATGGACAAGCCCTCCGTATACACAGGATCTGCTCAGATGAGGAGGATCGCAACAGGCATCTCCAGATGCTGAAAGATGCCCTCATAAGAACAGGATATGGTGCTCAACTCATCAATCGACAGTTCCAACATGCCACATCGAAAAACCGCACCAACCTCCTCAGAAGACAAACATGGGACAGGCGGACAGAGTACCCTTCGTCATCCAGTACTTCCCTGGAGCGGTGAAGCTACAACATCTTCTCTGGAGCCTTCAACATGTCATTGATGAAGATGAACATCTCGGCAAGGCCATTCCCACACCTCCACTTCTTGCCTTCAAACAACCGCACAACCGCAAACAGACCATTGTCCGCAGCAAACTACCCAGCCTTCAGGAGAACAGTGACCATAACACCATGCAACCCTGCCACAGCAACCTCTGCAAGACGTGCCGGATCATCAATACAGATTCCATTATCTCACGTGAGAACACCATCCACCAGTACATGGTACATACACTTGCAACTCTGCCAATGTTGGTCTACCTGCTACAGGAAAGGATATCCAAAGGAATGATACATTGGAGAGACCATGCAGACGCTATGACAATGGGTGAATGAACACTGCTCAATGGTCAACAGGTAGGAGCGTTCTGTTCCTGTTGGGGAACACTTCAGCAATTGCGGGCATTCAGCCTCTGATCTTCGGGTAAGCATTCTCCAAGGTGGCCTTCATGACACACAACAATGCAGAGTTACTGAGCAGAGACTGATAGCCAAGTTCTGCACATGTGGATGGCCTCAACCGGGATCTTGTGTTCATGTCACACTACATATAACCCCCACGACTTGCCTCGGCTTGCAAAATCTCGCTAACTGTCCTGGCTGGAGACAAGACACATCTCTTTAACTTGTGTTTAACCCTCTCTCCACTCACATTGTCTGTACCTTTAAGACTTGATTACCTTAAAGACTTGCATTCCAACCATTATTTTGTATTTGTGTCTTTATGTGTCCTGTCTTTGAACAGAATTCCCATTCACCTGATGAAGGGGCAGCGCTTCAAAAACTAGTAGTTTGTGCTACCAAATAAACCTGTTGGACTTTAGCTTTGTGTTGTAAGACTTCTTACTGTGTGTACCCCAGTCCAATGCCGGCATCTCCACATCTAAACAATTCACTCCAGTGAGAAATGTATTGAGATCCATGTAGAAATTGCTAAAAGTGCATGGGGTTGGGAGGTGAGCAAAATAAATGTTTTAATCGTACATTCAGTGATTTGTAAGGTATTACAACACTGGTTCATACAAATTGTGGACATGCCGGCATTGGACTGGGGTAAACACAGTAAGAAGTCTCAAATCACAAGGTTAAAGTCCAACAGGTTTATTTGGTGGCACAAGACATTAGCCTTCAGAGCGTTGTCACTTCATTAGATGAGTGGGATTTCAGTTCACAAACAGGGCATATAAAGACACAAACTCAATTTACAAAATAATGGTTGGAAAGCGAGTCTTTAAAGGTAATGAAGTCTTAAGTGTACAGATAATGTGAGTGAAGAGAGGGTGAAGCACAGGTTAAAGAGATGTGTATTGTCTCCAGCCAGGCAAAATCTCACAAAATCTCACTAACTTGCTTTACGCTGGTGTTGTGAGACTTCATATATTTTGTACCATAGCATGTAACAGTAGACATGCTATTCGAGTGCTCAGGTAGAATTATAGAATTTACAGTGTATATCTGGGCTGCATATTCCATTTAATTATGTTGACAAGTATGATCTCCAAACTCTTTGCATTTTGGTTTTTGCACTGCAAACTCTTTGTACCTCACATAATGAAAACTTAATTTTATTAACTTAGGTGACTCAGTTGATGTCAGATTAAATTTTGGTGAAGTTAGAGGTGGAGGGGCAATGGTATTAGATTTCAGTGTCCCTGAGTTAAATAGAAAATGAGGAAATATGACACAGTTCCAGCTAGTAGACAATATCCAATAATTTCTGCTTTAAACCACACAGGGCTTTTGCTTCGAGATGGGTGTGTAGAGCTGGGAAATTTTCTGACTAGCCACACCTGCTTCAGGAAGAGTACCCTGAGTTGCAGGATCTTCATTCTGGGAGGAGGAAGAAATGGATGCAAAATAGAAGCAGGTCAACAAGCTTTGGTTGCAGATCAGAGAAAGCCATAAGAACTCCTGATTGCAGAGAGGAGCTATTTTAAAGGTCCACCTCAAAGGGATAATGACTGTGTACCAGTTGTTTTCTTTAAAATTAGGTCCTCTCAACCTCATCCTCTCACATGTCCTCACATTTCCCCATTCACTCCTCATCTTAAGGCGTGCCATCTTATGTCAATCCTTGACCCTCACCTACCCAGTGGCTCCTTAGTCTTGGTGCCAACTCATAATCCCCCAATCAGTTCTCATGAGTTCTCATTGCTCTGTGCCAACCTAGTGCCAACTCATGCCCCCATTCAACCTCTGGCCCATATAGCTCCCATGCCAACTTAATTCCAATGCATGCCAACTCGTACCCAACACCACCATAGCCTCTCAGCCTGTATGCCAATTTAGTGTCAATTTCTGTCTAAACCCATTACCCTTTGACATGAGTCCCCCTGTGCCAGCTTACCCAGCATTCATCACAAGTAGACCTCAGGAACCTTTCACAGATTAAACAAAATAAAGTACTAAATATTTATTACAGATATTTATGTAACTCCCTCATTCATGAAAGCCCATTCAATTCATTTTAGATCCCATATAAAAATGAACATTTGTCTTAACCCCACATCAAAGATAGCTAATCCTTTAATATATTTGAACTATCAATAAAAATGAACTTAGAGCAGCCCCACCCTTCCAGCTGTAATAACAATAGGCTGTGAAAGAAAAACAAATATTAATAATGCGATAATGATAGTACTTAGAGTTATGTCAACAAACAGCTATTGAAACTAATAGAACAAATATATTTTCAATTCTTAGACGCTGACAGTTTTTTTTATTTTTGAAGGAAAGGGGATTTAAATGACTTGGCATCTTGACAATTCTACTTATCCACCCTTCATGAGTATTTACATGCACTCCAAAAACTCATGACTCATATATTGCGGGATAAAGCCCTTGCTCCAACAAAATGGGGTATGTTTGAACTCAACACTGAGCTTAAATGACAGTGCTGTGTTTGGCTTTCCCCACATGTGACAGCTGTCTCCCACCATCCCGCTATAGTGAATGGCTATTTATGGATTGCTGTGGAGCCTCAGCCCACAGCTTTCAGGATTGAGGAAAACCAAGGAAAGATAAAACAGAGTTAAGAATTATTAATGATTGTAAATTGTTATGTTGACATTACAGTATACAATTCCATGATTAATATTTTCCATTGGAATTTATTCAGCATTGAGTTGACAAAGATTTCTTAAGAATATCAAGGAATGTTGAAGATCATAATAACTTCTGAAATTCTAAATCTCTTCCCAGTTCAAATGTCTAAAGAAAATGAAAGTATTGTCTTTATATAGCACCTCTCATCACTTCAGGACATCTTTACAGCCAATGAAGGAATTTTGAAGGATAGTCATGTTTAATATAGGAAACATAGAGGCAAATTCGTGCATAGCAAACTTCTATAAATAGCAGCGTAATGGTGACCAGCTAATCAGTTTTTGAGATCTTGATTGAGAGATGGGTATTGGTCAAAATATCAAGAATAACATTCCTGCTTTTCTCAAAAGTTAAATGGGATCCAGTACAGTCTTCTAATAGAGCAAATGGGCTTTACTGTCATTAACTTTCATTGAGTTCTCTTTTCCACTGCAATTTATGTCAACATTTTTTTGTTTTATTGTGGTCTCGAAGCATGCTAATTAATCAATTGTTTACTGTTATTAATGATCTGACTGCAATAATTCAACAGATAGGATGAAATTTAATCTGTACTAGTTCTAGTTGCATTTCGGATTTAGAGCAACCTTTCAATAAATTAGAATTGGAGTTCCTATGCTGTTGGTTGTTGGCAAATGTAATTAACTGGCAAATATATGTTTAATTGCAGAGTAATTGGTTAATATTCATTGTTCTCCTTTGCTGAATACTTTGTTTTAATTTTGTATTTCGATACTGGTCAGATAAGGAAAGCCGTATACTGCCCATATAGAGCTCTTCACTTTGAAAACATGTTGCGCATAATTATGATAAGAATAGTTTAAAAATATGATTTAATTCTCATTAATCATCACATACATGTGCATTTGAGGTGCTTAACAGATACTAGTCAACTCATATAAAAGCAAAATACTGCGGAAGCTGGAATCTGAAACAAAAACAGAAAATGCTGGAAAATCTCAGCTGTTCTGATAACATCTGTGAGGAGAGAATAGAGCCAATGCTTCGATCTAAATGACCCTTCATCAAAATTTAAAGCAAAGAAACTCAGCAGAGATTTCTACTATGAGGGTAGGGGGGATTGTAATTGGACAAAGAGACTGTAAATGAGGATGAAGAAGGCTGAGAAAGGTGCTAAAAGTGTCCATCATGTGATCAGAATCTGTTATTATGAAGGACGTAACTGCTAGACAGGGTCTATGGCAGGTGATGAGGGAACTAACAAGAAGGAAAGATATACTTGACCTCATCCTCACCAACCTGCCTGCCACAGAATCATCTGTCCATGACAGTATCAGTAGGAATGACCACCTTGTCCTTGTGCAGACGAAGTCCAGTCTTCATATTGAGGATTCCCTCTAACATCTCGTGTGGCACTATCACTACCACTGTGCTAAATGGGATAGACTTAGCAACTCAAAACTGGACATCACTGAGGGGCTGTAGACCACCAATAGCAGCAGATTTGTACTCAACTACAATCTGTAACCTCATGGCCCAGCATATCCCCTACTTACCACCAAGCTAGGGGATCAACCCTAGTTGAATGAAGGATTCAACTGAGCCAGGAGCTCAGTTTGGGTTCTGCCAGGGCCACTCAGCCCCTGACCTTATTACAGGCCTGATCAAAAATGGAAAAATGAGCTGAACTTCAAAGATGAGGTGAGTGTGACTGCTCTTGACTTCAGGGCAGCATTTGACCATGTTCGATATCAAGGAGCACTAGCAAAACTGAAGTAAATGAGAATCACTGGTTGGAGTCATACTTAGCACAAAGGAAGACGGTTCTGATTGTTGGAGGTCAATATAATTCCCCAGATATCACCTCAGGAGTTCACCAGGATAGTGTTCTAGGCTCAACCACAATTAGCTGTTTTATTAATGACCTTCTTTCCATCATAAGATCAGAAGTGGGATGTTCACTGATGATGCTGGCCCATAAATGAATTTTTAGATGTGTTTTGTTACAATTTCAAGGGAGACTAGTAACATTTAACTTAGAGTTATTATCCAAATAGAAAACTTTTACTTTTAAACATAAGAATTAGGAGAAGTAGTAGGCAAATTCAGCCCTTCAAGTCTGTTCCGTCAATCAATCAGATCATGGCTAACCTCTCCCTGATCTCAAATCCACCTCCCTACCTGTTCCCCATATCCTTTAACCCATTATTTATTACAAAACAAAAACATTTGTTGCACAAAAATTAGATCAAGCAAGTGTTACTTTCTTAACATTCTATTTCTTAACCCTTATTACTAAAAGCCAAAAAATCACAACAGGACACTCCCTGTACTATGTTATTTCCACTTATGCATTTCCCTATACAATCTTGAGGATTTGTTAACTTCTGGAACCAAACCTTGGTGTGCCACAGCTTTTAGGAATTCACTTCAATATTCCACAGTTTCTCAATCTGGCACTTAGATATCCAGAGCTCCCTCAATGAGGATTCTACCACCAATTTCTGACCAATCTAGTTGCTAAGGAATTTGCACTTTTCATTCCAAACATAGACCTCACTGATAATTCCTGCTTAGTAACTTCAGATCAGGAACATCCCTGATTCCTAAAAGCTTCCATATTTCTGGCAGATACATCACTACCTTCTTATAGCCTTCCAAGCTGACTAACTATTTCTGTGAGAAAACTCAGAGGTAAGGCTAGAACAAAGGACTTTCTCCTTGCAATCTATTTGCATGGCAATGACACATCTGAGATGCCCCAAATAGAGATGTCACCGAATTAAAAGCAAGTTATTGCAGATGCTGGAATTTGAAACAGAAACAGAAAATACTGGAAAATTTCAGCAGGTCTGACATTATCTGTGGAGAGAGAACAGAACCAATGTTTCAAGTCGGGATGACTATTTGTCAGAGCTTCAAATCATTAACTTCAATTTCCACTCTTGTCCTTTGATCTGAAAAGTAAATGAATACTGTTTATCCTCTGTTTTTCATGCTTCCTTTAAATCGGGAAATTGCGTGAATAAAATATTCCCCTTTTGCAGACATCTGTAATCATCTTGTCTCTCCCAAGATTTAGAATGGTTGACCATTGTTCAGGGTTTTCACATTTCTAACTGACCTGATTATCAGGCTACCCTTGGAATTACACTTAATTTAGGCTTTGTTACCAATTTCTCAATCCAGGTTTCCACTTCTCTTACACTAACAATTAAGTTTCCATCCTCAAAGTTATATTCCTAAAATGAATCATGAAATTACACGTTCATTTTCCTTACTGCAAACCTTCAGCTTGCCTCCAGCAAATTACCCACAGGTGTGGAGATAATAACAGACTGGAAATGGTTGAACCTACGCTGCCTTCAATTCAAAACCAAAATCACTCCAACTTCAGACATTGAATTTCAGTACGCAGATGATGCTTGTGTGTGCACTCACTCAGAAACCTGAGTTTCGGATCATTGTCAATTCCTTCTCTGAAGCACATAAAGAAATGGAATGTCTATCCACACCAATCAACTGTCTTAGTATATACATCTCCTTATTCTGTATTACGTGTTGTATACAATTTAGCCAAAATGCTAAAATTTGAAGATTAAAGGTAATCTGACAATGTCTATGTCCAATGAGCTTATGTGAATCTCTTTGCCTCAATCCATGTGTTGTAGAGTCGTAATTCAACTCCAGTGACAACAATAATTTGGCTGTTTTTATTCTTTCTAATTCTGAATAGGATGCTCATTGGCTGCAGGGTATTGGACTAAACTGAGAATGTGGGCGGGATTTTCTGGTCATGCTCACCCCAAAGATAGAAAATCCCACCCGAGGTCGACGGATATTTGCATGGTCTGTGTTCTGCCCACTATGATTCCCATGTCTTTCAGCAAATAAATTAATTCAATACAATTTGAATCTTAACCCCCCTCAATGAAAACCAGTTTGTATCTCTGAAGCAAATGCTATTCTGTTGTGGGTTTAAATGTAGTAGAAACTGCATAATGTTTCCATTGGAGAAAGTAAAAATAAATATCTAAAAATACACAATTTAAAGGGAGATGTGAGGTACTTGGCAAAATTTGCAAAATTAGTATAGAAGGGTTGTATGATGGTTATTTAATATTGGTGTTCAGGATGCACAAAAAGTGCTCATATGATGGAATATTTGTTCATTCATAATATAACAGTCCTTTCTTAGGAACTCCCTTAGGATCAAGGATGAGTCTGCTCCACTTTGGTTTGATCATCATTTCAGAATGACAGTGGCTAGCAATGAATTACCAAGCAGCAGTTCATTCAGACAGCTCTGAAAACATCATATACTGTGAACGTAGAACTTGAGTGATTTATGGACACTAGCAGAACTTTTTGATTGAATTGAGGTTATAAATACGTTTCCAGCTTTGTATTACTCTTTGAATAATCTACAGATTCTACATTTTAGTTTCAGTTCATTTTCTTTAAGAATGCTTGTCAGGATGTCCACATCTAGAAAATGAATTTTAAAGTAGGGTTGGAACCCTCAATTGGTCATTTTAGCTCACGGGTAGTACATAACTGAGGCTTAAAGCCTCATTTGTATTGAACCTTGGGTCAATGGCGAGGCATACTTTCCTGATGTTCTGGTTTTCTGCACTACAGCAGTTATCTGCTGACTTTAGACTCGACTCGTTTTGTACTTATTAAGTTAGCGCCTTTCGCAATCCAACCAATTTCATGACCTGAGCGAAATTGGAAATTTTGCCAAATACAGAATAGTATACTGTGTTGTGAACCCATACCCAAAGAAATTGGATTGAGAATGGTGGAAGTTGCTCAACACAGGGCTTTCAATCCATCAGTCTGAGATGATTTAACCTACTATATACCATACAAAGTAAATCACAGCTGCTGTTAATATTGGCATCAAGTAATACTGTTCAGAAATTTAAAGCATAACAAATGCATTTTTTTTGCTCTCACGCTATATATTTCATCAGTCAGTGTCAACAACTACTCTCATAATTGTACTTTGCATCCCATTGGATCTGGAGTGATCTGCCTATAACATAGTAAGTTATAGTGACATCCTCACGCTCCAAGATGGCTACTAGCACAATTGTAACACGACATAATCCATCATTCTCCTCTCTTCAGAAGGAGGACTAAGTGTACAATCTTGTCAAACTGATACTTGGGCTCCGAAGCAACAATTAGTTTTATTTACTTAAGATAGCTGAAAGAGTAGGAAGCACTCCTCCATTCTCTCTTTGATACATAAAATAATAGGTGCCACTTGCTTCTTTTGTGTAAATAGACTGGAAAATGTAAACTTTTTATTATCTGGAGCCTGAAAAAAAGTCCATCAGGTCATCTCAATCTGAGTTCTTGATCTGTTGGCCTGATTCTGACTGACACTAAACCTGCAATGAAAATGAAAATTGGAAGAGATTACATAATGGACAGCTGATTCAATGTGCCCACATATTAATATTTTAATCACCCCAGAGTCCAATATCCAGGTAGCCTAAACCGGAAAAAGCACTACTAACTAGAGCAAACTGTGAGAGAAGCTTCTTGCCTATGCATTCCAATACTCTAAGGTATTACTACTACCTCTTGGGTAGTAATACATTACAAAAACACAAAATGTTATTAAATAATTGAGTAGAAAGCATAAAATATAGCCTCTGTCAGCCTGTCTTTCAGTTTTAAGGACCCAAGAGATAATGTATAATTTGTTTTAGAAGTGCATTCTATAAACGTAGACTGTCTTTTGTTCCATCCTGTGTATATCTTCCTGCTGATCCTATCTTACAGTATCATGCACCTGAGGTAGCTATTTCACTTGTGTTGAGCACAGATAAGCCATTAGAAATAAATCTTAAATAGTTTATATTATTCCGACTCAACAGAACACAGAAACATTTTTATTATTTTATATTTAGTTTGATTAATGTTAATTCCTCGAACCATAGCATGTACCAAGGATTCACAGTTGCCCAATTGTAAGATTGCCTGCAGATATTAGGCATGAATGATAGAAGTGATTTTCTGGAATTTAATATTTTCAGTCCTTTACACCTAGATAGCTAAAAACCATCTGACAGATTCATCGATGCACAGCAGCATCAGAGTCCTGTTCGAAGCTGGCAAGAGCCTGATTTGTATGTAAAGCAATTATCTTGGCTCTTTGTACTTAGTAACTTGTAGACTAAATGTTATCTAATTAAATCTAGGAATAGGAATAAAATATTCAAAATAGTATTAATACCAGAATTGATATAGATTCATAGGCCTGAATTTTACACTCCGAGGTCAGGTGTGAACCTGACCCAATCGCATGTGAAATTGCACTGGTTGTGCGTTCCAATTTTATTGTGCACACATTAATATTGAAGTCAGCGGGCACAGGAGTTGGAGCTGCTGCCACCCTGCCAACAATTAAAAGGTCAAATAAGGCCATTAAAAAGCCTGTTGACCAAGATTTAACATTGCCCATGTGATTTTGCACTTGTCGCATGAGCAAACCAGGTAGGCAGGAAGAGTATTTATATCATGTTGTCATCCAATAGCGGGAGAAAAGGCTGCCAAAGCACCAGCACTTTGAGCCTATTTGTGATTTGATGCTGTTTTAGTTCAACGTTTTGCAAGATTCCTTTTGACTGCTGTTGCTTTTTAAGCCTGCCTAGCTGTATTTGAAGACCTCATCTTCTCTGGAAGCTTTGTTTAAGGATTAAAGCATAATGCACTTTTAGTTGTTCATCTCATCTAATAGGGCCAATATACTCAGGTGGTAGGACCTCCTCTGAAAAGGAATAGAAAGAGACAGAAACTTCTGAATTTTGAACCAAGCCAATGTCCTCACTTGTGTTTTCTTGTCAGTTATACACACACACCCTTCTTCACAGATACATATATCTGTGAAACAGTGATTCTCATTACTAACATCTATAGGATAGAGAAGGAAGATCTGAAATAATGTGTCATTCTTGGTGCATTTTAATGTAAAATCAGATGAAGTACTTTTCCTAATCTAAAAACAGGGGCAGAAAAGAGATTCACCGATTTTGTATTACAAAACATTCTTCTCAATTTCCAGACATAACTTGCCAACTGCTATCTCTCCAATTAGCTCATTAAAATACAGGTAAATAAGAGTGAAGATCATTGCCACTGCAACCCCAAATGCCCTGACTTTTAAGTTGACAATGCATTAAGGTTAAGTTAAAATGATAAACTTACCTAAACAATAAGTCTTGAGCTCTTTTTTTTTCACTGTTAATCATTTGAGACAATTCTGGTCACTAAAGGTATTTGGAAATTCACAGTCATTGCTTCTGCTGTCACTTTACAACTTTCTGCAGTTTTCTGAGATGTTTACCTTTTGCACATGATGACTTTTCAATAAATTTCATACTTAATATCTTCCCAGTCTTTGGTGGTCTATAATACCCTTCCAATATAGTTACAGATCCATCTATTTTTCTTAACTCAAATACAAATGGAGTGTATCAGAGCATTGCCATTAATCAGTACTTCTCTATTTTTACTTGCAATCTCATTATGAATGATAAAGAGGGCCAATGGCATAGTGGTATTGTTGCTGGACTAGTAATCCAGATTCCCACATCTCCCTTAAACTTTCCCCCTCTCAGCTTAAACCTGTGCCCCCTTGTAATTTACACTTGCACCCTTGGAAAAAGCCCCTGATTATCCAACTTGTCTCATACTTCTGTAGACCTCAATCAAATCTCCCCTCAGCCTCTGTCTTTCTAGTGAAAACAACCCTAGTTTATTCAACATCTCCTTGTAATCAACACCCTTGAGACCAAGCAACATCCTGGTGAACCTTCTTTACACTCTTTCCAAAGCTTCCATGTCCTTCTGATAATTTGCTGACCAGAACTGCATGCAATACTCCAAATATGGCCTAACCACGGTTTTATAGAGCTGCAACATGATTTCCCAACTTCTGTACTCCCAGCTGATGAAGGCAAGAAAGCCATCCCAGATCCCTCTGTACAGTAATGTTTCTAAGGGATCTGCCATTTACAGCATAATTCACACCTAAATTTGATCCTCCAAAATACATCACTCGCATTTGTCCGGATTAAACTCCATCTTCCATTTCTGTGCCCAAGTCTTCAATCTATCTACATTCTGTTGTATCCTTTGACAATTCCCGGCACTATCAGCAACCCCACCAATCTTCGTGTCATCTGCAAACTTACTTATCAAACCCCCAACATTTTCCTCCAGATCATTTATTTATGCTACAAACAAACATTACAAAAGAGATAGTGGGATCCAGTTGCTATACAGAAATAGCTAGGCAAAGTCGGTGATAAGGATTTTGCTTTAAAACAAGACGCCTCGGGCATTTTAGTTATAAATAAACTGCGGTTGAAATAATGAAAAAAGGAAGAGATGATGACTCAAATAGGAGGAAACAAAATATGAACAGAAGAATCAGACTTTTGTCTCCCAGTGGAAGTGTAAATTAGATTTTGAAATACTAAATTTTTTTTCTGGAAATACAATTTCCCTCTGCCTTCTTGACCCTATGTCATCTTGGGCCTTTTCATGGGTTGAAAAGGCTTTGGGTGAAAAATGCACATGTACATCCTGTTAAGTTGGAGTCCCCATTGTGAGAATCACAAAGAATTGTATTCCTCCTGCATGCTATTTTCGTATGCTGCTGAAGGTTTTTAGAATCTTTAAAAAAATCTCTATTTGAGCTGCAACCCTCTTTGGTTTGGTTGGGAAGAGTGCAGTATTGGAGTGGAGCAACTGTTTTTTATTTTTTTTTCAACTTTTAAAACTGCAAAACTTGCCTGCCAACCAAGAGGTTCTGTGCCAGGAACGATGGAGTGCACAAAGGAGTCTCAATAGGCCACACTCAGTCGAAATTTAAAGTTTGTTTATTAGTGTCACAAGAAGGCTTACATTAACACTGCAATGAAGTCACTGTGAAAATCCCTTAGTCATCACTCCGTAACCTGTTCGGGTAACACTGAGGGAGAATTTAGCACGGCCAACCCACCTAACCAGCACATCTTTCAGACTGTGGAATGAAACCAGAGCAACCGGAGGAAACCCGTGCAGACACGGGGAGAACGTGCAGATTCCATACAGTGATCCAAGCTGGGAATTGAAGTCAGGTTCCTAGTGCTGTGAAGCAGCAATGCTAACAACTGTGCCACCTATGTAAGCCTGTGGGCTGCCAACTGATGCATCTAGCTGAGGGGCCAATGAATCACAGGAGGGTGAGATTCCCTCAAAATGCATGGATCCCTCAGCCTCTTGTTCTGGTTGCTCAGCTATCGGGATGGCTGGATGGATTGCAGCACTGGGGCACAGATGGCATCCACTCTAGCCACCGATCTATTACCCACGTGTAGTCCTGTTCAGGGATTTCAGCTCTTCTCCTAATACTGTAACAGAGCTAGTGCCACTACACAGCAGATCTCACAGTTAATGTACTGCCGCATGGGGTCACCATGAGGTTGGCCACCTACTTATGGATGTTCATCATATGTTGTTGTTCGTCCATCATCATCGGTGAGGACCTCGACACCATTAGTCATTTTGAGGCTGGTTGTGCTGTGTCCGAAGGTGACTGATCAGGCCAATTCAGGCACAGAATGTCCTGGCACATATTGGACAGACTTGTGTAGACACTGTAGTTGTTTCACTGGTGGCTCTGGACTTGCGCAGCTCGCCCTTAAGTTGTGCTTCAGCAAAACACATTGCTTCATGAGCCTTTGTGGATGAGGCAGCGCCAGGTAGGGCAGTTTTGTGCCAGTGTTCCCCAGGTGGGACTTCAGGGAGGCTTTGGGTGCGTCTTTGAAACATTTCTTCTGCCCTCCATGTGAGCATCTTCCAGCATAGAGTTCCCCAAAAAGGAGCTGCTTGGATATGCACTCATCTGGCATATGGATGACATGACCTGCCCACCAAGTCTGCGGTCTCATCAGCAGTGTGTGGACTGATGGTAGACTTGCTCTAGAGAGAACTTCAGTGTCTGGTACTTTGTCTTGCCAAGATATGCATAATATTCTGTGAGGACAAGTCATGTGGAAATGATTGAGCTGTGTTCCATGCCTTCGATACACAGTCCAAGTTTCACAGGCATACAGAAGGGTAGTGAGTACCGCGGCACTGTAGACCTTCAGTTTTGTTGCTGAGCTGATTCCTCGATGTTCCCATACAGTGGAGCACAGTCTACCAAAAGCAGAACTTGCCTTTGTTATTCTGCAGTTAACTTCTGTATCAATAGTCACTGCCTGCAAGAGGGCGCTGCCAAGATGAGTGAACTGGTCCACTGCCTGTAGTTTCTGCCCTTTGATTATGATTATGGGTTCTGTGGACGGTGCATGAGGAGCAGGCTGGTGTTTAGAACTTTGGTTAGACATATCAGGAGTACTGTGTATAGTTTTGGTCCAGGAAGGGCATACTTGCTTCAAAAGGAGGACAGCAGAGGTTCACCAGACTGATTCCTGGGATGGCAGGACCATCCTATGAGGAGAAGTTGAGGAAATTGGACCTGTATTCTCTGGAGTTTGGAAGAATGAGATGTGATCTCATTGACATTTAGAAAATTCTTAAGGGGGTAGATAGAAAGAATATTTGCCAATGACTGAAGGGTCTAGAATCAAGGGATACAATTTCAGAATTAGGGACTAGCCATTCAGGACTGAAATGAGGAAGAATTTCTGCAGAGAGTAGTGCTTTCTTCTAGGAATGTGAGACCGAGCCCAAATGCGGCTCACACAATGATGCCGCCCCTTCATTGACAATGACGAAAGTGCTGGGGAAAGTAAGCATTTGGCACAACTCACAACTCAGCTCCGGTGACAATGTTTAATTGTTTCAGTTTTAATTAAATGGAGTTAATTTAATTGTAATACTGTTTCTGACCTTCAAGAAGCTTCATTACTGTAGTATTAGGGTTTGTTTCACTGTTACGATGTGTCTATTGTAAGTCAGGAATCCAGTTCTTTGGAGTGCTGCATTGGATTTGCACGCCACAAATACAAGTCATGCAGATTTGGTTTTGTGTCAGCTTGAATCATAAATAAATACCTAGATCAATTTTTGCCTATTTTGTTCTTTTTGGAGCAGAGTACCCCAAACGTTTTCAAGCTGTGAAACCCCCAGTGACCTCCCAAGAGCATTGAGGAACGCCAAATTTTCTCATAATGTTGACGCCCTTTTTTGACACAAAATAAGCACAAATGTAAAAATCAAATATAAACAAGCCTTTTCTAGTTATATCTATGCATATCTTAATCTGATAATTAAAAAGTTCTCTGATTAAAAATATACATCTTACCCTTTGAATTTTTAATGGGAACAGTGATGCTGGAAAGCTGGTTCTAAAGTTGGATACATCTCCCCCTGCACCCTCCCCCCCCCCACACACACGCACACACACACACACACACACACACACGAACGACTACTCTCTCTCTCTCTCACACACACACACACACGAACGACTACTCTCTCACAAACACACACACACACGAACGACTACCCTCTCTCTCTCTCTCTCTCTCACACACACACACGACTCTCACACACACACACACACACACACACACACACACACACACACACGACTCTCACACACACACACTTCTCTCTCACTCACCCCTCTCACATACACTCATCCTCCAACACACACTCATCCTCCAACACACATACGCACACCTCTCTCCAAGGCCTGACATGCCCCCATTTCCCGTGGCCAGCCCAATCCTTTTACAAGACCTGAACAGCACCCCCCACAAATACCCCCCACTTAAGTACCACCCAAAACCCTCCCTCACCCTGGACACCAACTTGAACTCTCCCAAACCCACCCTGAACTATGCGCCTCCTCTTTCCCCCCCGCTGCCAAGTTTGGAAATCCCTGTCTTGAAGCATTCCTCTTAGCGTTAGACGTCCCTGCTATTTTCGAGCTTGTACCATTGCACCAAGGTCAATTTCACCAATTTCTTTCATAGAGTTGAATTTTACTGTCACTTTAGAATAAGCGTACAAAGATTTTTCCCTGAACATGGGAATTAGCAGTTGAAACTGCTTTGTATCCTTCTAACACTTAACAAGTAGCTGTTGTAACACTTGTTAAAATTTGCTATTAAATCTGAACGTGCTCAATCCAGATTCTGTGAGAATTCATGTGCAAGATGCGAAGCGCACCATAAATGTTGTATATTTTATCTGATATACTTTAAAAACCTCTGATTATAAACAGGGTTTCTCTAATCCCAGTGGAACTTCAAACTTTTAAATCTTAGCTGGTGAATAAAGTGAGTGAAACTTTCTTCTTCTATTTATGGTCTTGGATGTCATGGACCAGAGTTAGTTCCCTTTGAATCTTAGTTGACTGCAAATAGATTCTAGAAAATGTTTGCTTCAACTGTTCAGAACCTTATTTTCATCAGGCATCAATTCACAATCTCAATCTTCCGTGTTTTATTCCTTTACCCTTCTCCCTCTCAGAACACTCTCCCCAGCTGTCCATATCTCTTTGCTAGACAGGCCTCATCCTTTAGTGTCTTTACTGCTAGTGACATTTGAATTTATTGAAGTCCTGCAGCCTGCCACTGTTGATTATAGTGTTCCTGGCATTCTCCAGGCTCATTCAACAGGACAGCTTGTTTCTGCAGAGCAAGGGACTGGACATCCTAATGGTATCACTCGTAATACTCAGCCCTTCACGCCAGCTCCTGGCTCCTCATTAAATTCCATTTTAATTTAATGGGGAACGAGAACAGAATGGAAGGTAAAGCATTTAGCAAACTTACATTTAGCAATCTGTGTTTTCTAACTACTAAGAAGAAAATAATTGTAAAGAAAAATGAACATACTATCGAGGGTAACAGACAAATCCACTGAAGCAGCAGAAACCAAAGAAAAGATTAGGAACTCGTTCTGAAATGTCAGGTCAGATTAAATGTTTTTCTCATGCTTTCCCTGTAAAGTACCTATTAGAAATGAGCACAGAATTACAAAGCTGTAAAAGGTGACCTGTAAGAGCAAACTATTATTTGTTCAATATTGGTGAGTCTGTAATTAGTAAGACTTGAAACAAAGATTCAATTTTTAATAAGAAAAAAATTGTCAACATGAACAATAATAGAACTAAAGGTTTTATGCTAGCGCACATTCAAAGCAATAAGGCTCATAAATGTTGCATTTTAAAAGCTAGACATTCATAATGCAAAAAATTATGATTGCTTCAAATTGACTCCATCTGTTAGATTAACTATGTTGACTGATTAAAATAGCAAATGTGTGGAAAAAGGCTGGGATTATCCCGGACCACAGCAGGCCAGAAGACTTTGATTATCATATGGAAGTTTCATTGAAATTGACATTTCCATATGATTAGCAGGCCCAGGACAGCATTCTCTGGCCCCACTAGTGTCCCCAAAGTGGGTGATCAGGGTTTCAGAGGATAGACTAGGTTGGGGAACAGGGAGGTCTGGAGGTCAATAGGCCTTAAGGTGAGGCAGGGCAGTGGGGTGGGGGTGCATGTATTTCCAGTCAAAGGGTCTTCCTGCCCTGGATCTAACATTCCTTATTTCCAAGTTTTTCCCACTCTGACAGCCTAAAAATTGAGGTTAGCCAGGAAAGGATCCTTATATGGTCATTAGGATTGTCAATATGTATTGCACTTGCTCAAGCCAGTAATAGTATGGTGTGGACCTGAAGGCTGGAACACGACCACCTCGCCTACCCAGAATTGGAGCGGGTGAGGGTCCAACAGCGGAAATCTCTGTTGACCTCAGACAGGAATTTTCCAGCCTTACCTGAGCAAGACCATAAAATCCCACCCAAAATGTTTGAATGAATTAACCATGTACATCCATCTCTGTAAGATTACCTGACGCTAGCCCTCAACTCATTTGCTACTGAAACCCTCCTGCCTTTGTTACATCTAGACTTGACCATTCTAATGAATTCCTGGCTGTTCTTGCATCTTTCAAATCCAAACACTTGAACTTATTCAACTCTGCTGTCCATATCTTAACTCTCATCAAGTCCTGTTCGCCCATCTCCTGTTTTCAGTTCAACAACACCTTAATTCTAAAATTAGCCTTGTTTTTAAATCTCTCTATGGTTTGGCCCTTCCCTATTGATGTATCCTTCCCCCAAACATAAAATCCTCTGGGGTCTCTGCACAGCTCCATTTCTGTCAGCTGCCTGGGCTCTAAGCTCCGGATTTCCCTCCCTCTCTATTTCTCCAGCTCTTTGTCCTCCTTTAAGATGCTTCTTTAAACTTTGGCTGGAATTTTACCATCTCACCTGCCCCGGAATCGGGGTGAGTGAAACTCGCAAACGGAATTCTCCGTTGGCCTCAGGCGGTATTTTATGACCTCACTCGGGCAAAATCATAAAGTCCAGCCTGAGGCAAACGGCGAATTCAGGTGCCTCCTTACATGCCTCGGTGTTTGATAATGTTCCTGTGAAGCACCTGAGGGTGTTCTAAAACAGAAAATGCTGGAAAATCTCAACAGGTCTGACAGCATCTGTGGAGAGAGAAAAGAGCCAACATTTTGAGTCAGGATGACCCTTCATCAGATTAATCCTGACTCAAAATATTGGCTGTATTCTCTCTCCGCAGATGCTGTCAGACCTGCTGAGATTTTCCAGCATTTTCTGTTACTGTTTCAGATTCCAGCATCTGCAATACTTTGTATTTATTTTAGGATGTTTTACTTAGTTAAAAGTGCAATGTAGATGCAAGTTGCAATCACTTCCCCAGTCAATGGTCAAATTGACCCACAATGTTGGAATGTGGATTTGCTTTGCAGTAATTTGACAAGTAGAGAGAAAAAATAGGTGTAGAAATTTAAGATATGAAGGATTTTGAGTAATAAAAATGTGATAAAACCCTCTATTCATCATAGGGATGTCAACTATAGAGGACAGTTTGCCAGGGATGGATAGATATTCACCAGTTTCACTTGATTACCTTTGGGAATCTGAGCACTTCTGTAGAACGTAGCTTCAGGAAATTGAATAGTAGAAGTAGTCCATGATAAAACAGAGTTTACATGATCTGTGAAAGGAGTTTGCTCTCATGAACTGATTGCCCTTATTCCCTACGTTCTTCTATTTTCCTATATCTCTGCAATTATGTTCAGACATGACACTTCTTAACCTCAAATAAATTATGTGAATTACATTCAGAAGGGAAAAGGCAAACAGAAGTAATGGAAATATAAATAAATGAAGGTCTACAGAAAATATTAGAAACGTACCTTACTGATTTGCAGGGCTGAACCATAGTAAGGTGAAGTTGAGCCCCCTCCCAGAAGGAGAGAGAGAAGTAGGGTATTTAAGGAAAATCCAGCAAGTTCTATAATGACATGGAGCCAGAAAGTCAGATTTTACAGGTGATTTTACAGGTGCTGACATGTTGCATGGTTCCCAGCCTTTATTAAATAGATTCATTCTTTTTAACTCTCTCTCTCTGTCGTCTCTCAGAGGTATGTATTTGTGCACATATATAGTGAAACCTGTTCCATAAATAGGAAATTTATTGATATCCAAATAACTTGCATTGCAAAAGATACAGTCCAAAATCATGGACCGTTAGAAATGATGAACTATGGTCAGCCTTTAATGGACCAAATTCTTGTGCACTTTGACCACAAGAAAGGTTGTCCACAACAATCTACAACCTCTGTGCTGTGGAATTCCTCTCTTCCAATGCTACTTTGAATCTGGCACCAAATTAAGGGGATCTTCAGGTATCCAGTTACAGCGATATCATCATGCAGAATAAGTAACCAATCACATTGAAGAATTCTCACAGACAGCAATCCAGAAAGTAGAATCCCTTGTAGCTAGACCCCTGCCTGCTGTTGGTGACAGTTGGCGAGAGCACCAGGTATAGGAATTAGTGGGCCCCTGTGGGCTCCACCTTTACAGGGAGTGGTATCTTTGGCAGGCTGGAGATGACAGAGCCTGAGGCTATGAGTAGCACACTGAAGGTGGTAGAAGCAGCCAGAGGGCTGTACTGAGGCATTGAGAGCAGGTGAGGAGGACTGGAGTGGGCAACCAGCTGATAGAGATCTACACAGATGGTATGGAGATCACACAATACCTCCTGAGACTCAGGAGTCCTGAGAGGTTCGGGATGCCAATTGTACCATTCATGGGGTGGATGGAACATATCTGACCCCTGATCTAATTCAGAGGAACTAGCAAAAGGATGGCTTTGAGCACATGTGTTTCAACTTTGTTTCCCTCCTGTATCATAATGTCAGTGTTAAGTGGAAGCCCAATTTGCAAAGAATGAAATAGAGGATAACAGAAAAAGGTTCAGGATCATAACTCAGGACTCTTGCTTAACTGAAGGCACACCAGCTCTCTTTGTTTAACAATCAAGTTCACAATACTGCAGATTTGAGACAAAGGCTGAAATTTTTAAGCCCCTCCTGCCACCAATTTTGCCCCCTTTTCCTTCCCAGTGGTGTGTTTTCCCACATCAGAGGTAACTTGGCATCAGCTGCCCTGAATTCAATGATATTTTGCATGGCTTGCCCACCCCACCACAAGGGAACTACAACAGGAGTCAAATACTGCTGGACGGGCAGGAAAATCCCACCCAAGGAGTTGAGCTCTCGATGTTTCTTTTCCATGTGTTATATCATCAAGCAATGCTTATCCAGTTCATTTCTTTAAGATAAGCTTTCACAGAAATGTATCATTTTGATACAAGTGGAACGGTGTTAGAATTTTGTGCATTGTAAGCGCTTAACACCTGAGTTCTACGCTGACTTTTTTGAGTTCAAATTAAAATTTTACACAGTGAATCAAATGATTGGGACATTTGTGCGGGCTTATCATGGAAATCATAGAAACTCTACAATGCAGAAGGAAGCTATTCAGCCCATTGAGTCTGCACTAACAACAATCCCACCCAGGCCCTATCCCCGCAATCTCATATGCTTAGCTTGCTAATCCCTCTAATCTACGTACCCTGGGACACTAAGAGGCAATTTAGCATGGCCAATCAACCTAACTGCAGGCCTTTGGACTGTGGAAGGAAACTGGAGCACCTGAAGGACACCACACAGACACAGAGAGAATGTGCAAACTCCACACAGACAGTGACCCAAACCGGGAATCGAACCAGCTCCAGGTCCCTGGAGCTGTGAGGCAGCAGTGCTAACCACTGCGTAAACAAACTTTAAGTAAAAGAATTCACTTTTTTGTTAATTATAATAGACTAATTTGACATTCCATGAATATAAAATTAGTTTTACAGTGACAGTGAGAGGCTGTTCATCAGATATGAATTTAATAAACTATTAAAAACCCAATTATACTTTTCAACTTTTTGCAGCAAGATTAATAACATAAAAGGTTAAATTTCTGTCAGATGAATGATTTCTCATTGATTGCAGTTTGTGGCTACCTCAACAGGCCAGCCTATACAGAAGTTGAGAATCACTGACAGCAACTTTTGAATCTCTGCTTTCAACTGCTAATGGACAGACTTCAGAAGTTGCAGTCATTTTCAGAGGGGTTTGATAATGAATGCTGACAGTTTTGCTTTCATTAGTACAGAAAAATCCAGGCCTTGAAATCAGTTTTATCAGACTGACACCACATGTATAATTAAGGACCCCACGCACCCAGACGTTCTCTCTTCTATCTTTTTCCTTCGGGAAAAAGATGCAAAAGCCTTAGATCAAGTACCAATCAACTCAAGAACAGCTTCTCCCCTGCTGCTGTCAGACTTTTGAACAGACTTACCTTGCATTAAATTGATCTTTCTCTACACCCTAGCTGTCTGCACTCTCTCATTTCCTTTTCTATGAATGGTATGTTTTGTCTGATTGGCGCACAATAAACAATAGTATTCACTGTATATTAATACATGTGACGATAATAAATCAATAAATACTGTTTAAACATTCAAACTGCATACTATGTTCTAAGATCACGTTGATCCATGTATTGTTACTGGATTTCTTTTGACCCATGTCCGTTTGTATTTGGAATGTCCCTCTGACAGCCATTGTCAGTAGATACAATGACTATTTTGAAAATAAGATTACTGTAGAAAAGAAATCTGACACCAGCCCCTTGGGTGTTTGTAATTTGCAAGTTTTGCTATGTAAACTCCACTGTGTCATCACTTTGAGCAGTATGTTGGACAGAAAGAAGGGGGCTGGACATCTCAAAGCAATGAAGGAAGTTAGAGAGTGAGCCATCCTGAAACAGCTGCTTTTGGAAAATGATTGGAAAAAGCCCAGAAACTAGTCTAATGCGGAATAAATTTGCATTGTGGGGAGACTCACAATGTGAAATAGGGGAAAAGATTATCAATAAAATCATACGGATGCCTGAAAAACCAGGTTATTTATGCCGCATTCTGTAATTCTCTCTGTATTTGGGTCAATATCAAACTCATTTGTTTAGCTTAATAGCGCACTCAATAACAAAATCAAAAAGAGACAATGCATTTTGATTCAACATACCTGCTGCTGCATGAACTGTGAAAAGCAAAGGGTTGCACATTGAAGGACTACATCCTATTCAGTTGCTTCACAAACCTCAATATGGGCTAAATTCAGTCTCACTGCCTTACCCGAGCTATTTTATGTCTGTGCAATCAGGGATGTATTCCTGATGAAAGTTATTTGCAAGTCCAATAATTGTGGTTATCTTCAACATTTAGAATCAGACCAAAAAAAGAGAGCATAAGTGGACATTCAAGAGGCCAAGCGTAAACTGCTCTGCTTATTAATAAATAATAATGTTAAAATAGGTTCTGGCAGCCATGCAAGATGTGAACTGAAACAGATTCAGTAAATGTGTGTCAGATTTCTTTTAATGCACTGTTTACTTTGGTAATGGAAAGAAAGGATATTTAAAATTAAAGAAATATGCTGAAAGTTGGGTGGGGGTGGAAATCAAATGAGGTTCTATATCATTTAGTTAACCTGTTACAATTGACATTGAAGACATTTGAATGAAATTTGCTGAAATGAATGTTTTGCAGTATTGAGAGTTTCCCTGCAACCTACAATTCAATAGATTTGTTACCCACAAAATTGCTATAAGTGTGAGCTGATAATACCATTGTGAGAGCAACAGGGCATTTAGGGACCTTGGTGAACAGTGAGACCAAGATTGTGTCTGCTTAACCAATGAAAATAAAAGAACTGAGAAATAAACAAGGTAAGGTCTGAAATAAAAATAGAAAATGTTGGATAAACTCAGCAGGTCTGGCAGCAACTGTAGAGAGGAACAGAGTTAATGTTTCCGAGTCCAAATGACCCCCTACAGAGCTGAAGAAAAGTTGAAATGCAATAAATTATGTAGTAGGAGAGGTGGGTAGAGGAGATGGGCCAGAATAGAAGAATAAGGATGAGAAGGGTTTGCTGGAGTGACTGAATTCAGTGTTCAAATCAAGGGAAGAAGAATTGGATCGAGAGAGAGAATAAAAAAGGCAGGAAGAGAAACAATGAACACATGTTTAAAATTTAGCACTTTCATGTCTCAAACAAAAATTAATTATCTGAAGGAATGAAACTCCATACTTTTCAGTGCTTACTTTCTGGTCCAGAGTGGTTGATCGGTAATCATTTACATTTATCATTTTGTTAAAAAGTTATTCTGTTGTTAATTACTTGGCTTGAATTTCTGTCGTAAGTTTAATGGGCAATTAATGTGTGAATGTAGCAACTTAATGAAGCTCACGGGGATGAGGTCTGAAGTACCACTTTCACAAAGCTCACAGCAGAATGGCGCAAATCGGCCAGAAACCTGTGGCAATTCACAGGGTATTTTTTCCTCTCTACGTGTTGTTGGCTAATTTGTACATTAATAGCACATCATTGTGTTACACGAATTTTCACCCCATTAATATTTATATTTAAACCTATCTTAATTAAAGTGCTACAAGTTGTCAACCATCTGAATTCCATGTAATAAAAATTAGAAGCTACCTATCCATTGGGGAAGCATGTTTTTTTTTTCTGTTATCCAGCCTTAAAAATAGATTTAGAAAAACAGTAAAAAGTGCATTCTTTTAGCAAGTCATTTGGGTGAATCTTGGGGGTAGGGAAGTGGGCACTACCTTTTAATTTTTAGGACTCTAATCTGAATTTAAAGCTGCCTAATTTAAATGAACATATTTTAATAATTTTGACTAGTGGATCATTTGGATTTTTTAAGTAAAATTATTTTGAACGAACAGTAGACCTTATATATCAATTATAATTGTCACTTTGTTAATATTGCTAAAGAGGAAGATGATTAAATCATTCATCGGTTTAGTTAATTGGTCAAATCATAAAACCTATATGTTTAATTTACAATAGGCAAGCTTTTCAATTTTACTGAACATTTTTCACAACACAAGAACATTGATGTCACCAGCTGAAGCAGCAAATGATATATCCATATTTAGTTTCTTAAGAAACATGGATCTTAAATATTACAAATATTGACATTAAAGAAACTAAATAACATACTATATGAAATGTTACAGGTTTTTAGATTAACTTTTCTCTCATGGCAGCATTTCTGTGTTTTGTCAAATACTTTGGAAAAATTATTTAAACGATAGTCATTTTTACTTTTTGTTTTTATCCCAATTCAATCCAATCAAGCTCAATTCGGAGTCGCAACAAGTTGAGGTATTCCCAATCCAAGCTGACAAGACAGGGCTCTCACCTCCTGTCTTGGGCTTGATCTACATGATCCAAGCTGATTGGAGTAGGTATAGCTCCTCCTCCAAGGCTTGATCTCATTTGCATCTTAGCCAAAAGGCGAGAAGCTGCTTTCAAAAATTGCTTCAAATGAAGCTGAAATGTAACCTAATGACTTCAACCAAGCACAGCATGTCAATACTATCCTTGAGCTTAGCCAAAAGGCCGAGAAGCGATAAGTAATTTACAGGTAGCATGGATAGACGGTTCAGTTTTTGCGAGGTGCATACTTCTAAGCAATAGTGTATAAAGGAACCTGTCAGATCCACAACAAAGGGGGGGTGATTTTCAGCCTGCGTTCACTGTCAGAGAGAACTGACTCTCCGGAGAGATTGTGTTTCCTGACTCCCACCCCCGCCTCGCCAGTGACATTATGGGGTTCATTAGATTTAAATATGTTTTAATATTATTAGCTAACTGCATCCCGCCAAATGATTCCACCTCATTGAATATTCAAACCACACTAATCTGATGTCTCATGGCAAGGTTTGCACCAACTTTTAAAAAGCAAGATTCAGTTGAGAAGATCCCCTGGGGGCGCAGGGGTGGGGAGGCAAAGATAAGTTATAGCCCCAGGGAGAAGAAGGGCATGCTTTGGCAAAGCCAAATTGGCAATTCCAGCCTGTTTCAATGATAAGTGCCTGGGCAGTGCTAGGGCATGCCCTCGTTGGAGCCCCATGGAGGGGGCAGGGTGGTCAAGTTATGTGTGGTGGAGGAAGGAGAGCAATCTGTGAGGGGGGAGCTTGCAGGCAATGAAGGAGGGGACTGCTGGTGATAACTGAGTGGTAGTGGGAGAGGGAAATGGAGAGAGTCCCTGAAGATTGTGCTGAGAGGGGTGGGGTGGAGGGAGAGAGAGCCTCCTTGTCCTCTGAGGGGAGATGTTTAATTCTAACGTTGATTGGGACCCCCTGTAAAATGGCATCCTGATCTCTGCGGAGTTGGCTTTTCTAACTCTATCAGACCCCACCCTATCAGAGTGACAGCTTAAACCCCACCCACTCATTTTTATTCACTCTTATGAGGCTCAAGATCTGGAGTGAAAATTGATCTGTGCAGCTGGAGAATTACCTGCTGGTTTTCAATCTAAGCCTGACACTTTAAAAAAGATTTGATACGATTCCACCCACCATATTATGCAACATTATTCTTGCAACTGTTCTCAAGTTATTTCAAGCCAAGATGTATAAGCATTTGTCTTAGTGGCACACAAAAAAATATAGAGAGTCTGAGGGACAAAACATAACGTCTGAATACATGTTGCCATTAATTTACATCAATCTCAGTTTGCTGATATATGGTAACTTCTCTAGGCCAGAAATCCAAAAGCCAGTTACACCAGTTTTCAGGAATTTCTTTGGGGAGACCCATGCAACTCTCAGACAATAGTCATGATGTAGAGATGCCGGCGTTGGACTTAAACCTGGTGTTGTGAGACTTCTTATTCTCAAATAAGGCAGGCTGCAGAGAAATCACAACATAGTGAATGTGATGGCCTTTATAGTTATGCTGATAGTCCTGCTTTTACTGTGCACAGTACCACATCAAAACTTGATCTTCTGGGAAGAGCTGCTGAAGATAAAAGTAACAGCCTTTGGCTGTTTGAAGACTGCAGAAGAGAGAGAGTGAGGATGGATGACGGAGGAAGAAAAGTCAATTAATTAGATAGGGATTAAAATTTTACTCGAGTATTTTAAAGATATAATCCAGAAAATGCTGAAATCCAGAAATGCCTTGGTCCCAAGCATTCCAGACTGGCAAGGTTACAATGTACTGAAGAATCTTGGAAATCTATGACATACATGAATGAAGTAAAGCATGAAAAGCAAGCCCATTCCATTCAAACAGAACAAACCACAAAATGTAGGGGCTATGGATGATTCAGAAACTGGCTGTGTAGTTGATGGTGTTAATTGATTTGATTTATTATTGTCATATGTATTGGCATACTGTGAAAAATATTGTCCCTTGAACGCTATACAAAGCATACCGTACTTAGAGTATATAGGGGAGAAGGAGAGAAGAGGGTACAGAATGTAGTGTTACAGTCACAGCTAGGGTATAGAGAAAAATCAGCCCACTATAAGGTAGGGCCACTAAAAGTCTAATGGCAGCAGGGTGGGAGCTGTTCTTGAGTCGGTTAGGAGGATTTAATTAGATGGATTAGATGCTGAACATTAACTTGGCATTTGCTTGTAGGCTGAGTAAATTGTAGTTATTCACCTTGGAAGTGCATGTTTGTGCTGAGCTCTGTTTGTCTGTAAATAAAAGCTTATAAATCATAAGCTTATATGTCTACAGTCTCCAGTCCTAGCCTTCATCGCCTGGCTATCTGAAATAAAACAAAGCATGAGGAAGAAAGCTGTGGACTGCAGAAAGATATCATTGCACTGATCATGTGGGCTAAAAAGCTGAAAATGAAATTTAATCCAGCAACGCATGAGGTAATGTCTTTCTGAAGGGCAAAGGAATTCATAGTAGTTGAAAGGATATGTATTGGTAGGTGAAGTCTTTTTTAGTGTTGGGATATAGGGGGTCACTGGCTGGGCCAGCATTTATTGTCCCTCCCTAATTGCCCTTGAACTGAGTGATTTGCGAGAGTATTTTTAAAAACCACATGCAGGCCAAACCAGGCAAGGATGGCAGATTTCCTTCTCTTTACATTAATGAACAAATGGGTTTTTATGACAATCGACAATGGTTTCATGGTCATCATTATTGCAATGGAGAGGGATAGGGTCACAAGGCAGAGCAAGGTTTATAATTGGGGCAGGGGTAATTATGATGTGATTAGGCAAGAATTAGGGAGCATAAGATGGGAACGGAAACTGTCAGGTATGGGCACAAACAAAAAGTGGAGCTTGTTCAAAGAACAAATACTGCGTGTCCTTGATAGGTATGTCCCCATCAGGCAGGGAGGAAATGGCTAAGTGAGGGAACCATGTTTCACAAAGGAGATTGAATGTCTTGTCAAGAGGGAAAAAGAAGCATGTGTAAGGATGATAAAACAAGGTTAAGTTGGATCGCTTGAGGGTTACAAGGTAGCTAGGAATGAGTTTAAAAAAGGGCTGAGGAGAGCTAGGAAGGGGCATGAGAAATCCTCGGCAGGTCAGATATAGGAAAACCCCAAGGCTTTTTACTCTTATGTGAGGTTAGTGCCAGTCAAGGATAGTAGTGGGAATTTGTGCATGGACTCAGAAGAGATAGGAGAGGCATTGAATGAATACTTCTCTTCAGTGTTCACGAAGGAGAGGGGCCATGTTTTTGAGGATGAGTGTGTGATACAGGCTGATAGGACGGAGGAGGTAGATGTTCTGAGGGAAGATGTATTAGTAATTTTGAAAAACCTGAGGGTTGATAAGTCCCCTGGGCCTGTTGGGATACATCCTAGGATACTTTGGGAGGCAAGGGATGAGATTGTGGAGCCTTTAGCTTTGATCTTTGGGTCCTCACTGTCCATAGGGTTTGTGCCAGACAACTGGAGAGTGGCGAATGCTGTTCCTGCCTTCAAGAAAGGAAATAGGAATGACCCTGGTAATTATAGACCTGTTAGTCTTACTTCAGTGGTTGGTAAGTTAATGGAAAGGGTCCTGAGAGATAGGATTTATGACCATTTGGAAAGATGTAGCTTAACCTGGGATGGTCAGCACGGTTTCATGAGGGGTAAGTATTGCCTCACAAATTTGATTGAATTCTTTGAGGAGGTAACTAAGTGTGTGGATGAAGGTAGAACAGTTGATGTCATATACATGGATTTTAGTAAGGCGTTTGATAAAGTTCCCCATGGTAGGCTCATGAACAAAGTAAGGAGGTGTGAGATAGAAGGAAATTTGGCCTATTGGATAAGTAACTGGCCATCTCAAAGAAGACGGAGGGTGATGGTGGAGGGAAATATTTCAGACTGGAGGCCAGTTACCAGCAGTGTACCACCCGGGATCAGTGCTGGGTCCTCTGCTATTTGTGATTTTTATTAATGACTTGGAAGAGGGGGCTGAAGGGTGGGTTAGTAAATTTGCTGATGACACCAAGATTCGTGGAGTAGTAGATGAGGTGGAGGGCTCTTGTAGGCTGCAAAGAGACATTGATAGGATGCAGAGCTGGGCCGAAAAGTAGCAGATAGAGTTTAACCCTGATAAGTGTGAGGTGATTCGTTTTGTTAGGACAAACTTGAATGCAGATTACAGGGTCAATGGCAGCGTTCTGAGGAATGTGGAGGAACAGAGATATCTTGGGGTTCATGTCCACATATCTCTGAAGGTTGCCACTCAAGTGGATAGAGCCGTGAAAAAGGCTTATAGTGTGTTAGCGTTTATTAACAGGGGGTTTGAGTTTAAGAGCTGAGGGATAATGCTGCAACTATACAGGACCTTGGTGAGACCACATTTGGAATATTGTGTGCAGTTCTGGTCACCTCACTATAAGAAGGATGTGGAAGCATTGGACAGAGTGCAGAGGAGATTTACCAGGATGCTGCCTGGTTTGGAGAGGAGGTCTTATGAAGAAAGGTTGAGGGAGCTGGAGCTTTTCTCTTTAGAGCAGAGGAGGATGAGAGGTGACTTAATAGAGGTTTATAAGATGATGAGGGGGATAGACAGAGTGGACGTACAGAGACTATTTCCTCGGGTGGATGTCGCTGTTACTAGGGGGCATAACTTTAAGGTTCATGGTGGGAGATATGGGAGGGATGTCCGAAGTAGATACTTTACTCAGAGATTGGTTGGGGTGTGGAATAGACTGCCTGCTGTGATAGTGGAGTTGGACACTTTAGGAACTTTCAAGCGGTTATTGGATAGACAGATGGAGCACGCCAGAATGATAGGGAGTGGGATAGCTTGATCTTGGGTTCGGACATAGTTCGGCACAACATCGAGGGCAGAAGGGCCTGTACTGTGCTGTACTGTTCTATGTTCTATCATTAGACATTCCAGATTCTTTTATTGAATTCAAATTTCACCATCTGCTGAGTCCACAGAACATTACCCTGGTTCGCTGGATTACTAATCCATTGACAATACCACTCTGCCACCTTGGAGAGATCTCTGAAGGTAGCATGACAGTTTGATGAAGTCATTGAGAGGGTATATCAATGATTCCCTTTATTTGAGGAGGGATATAAGTACAGGGAGATTTTGCTGTAACTGCATAACATACTAGTTAGGCCACAACCAGAGTGTTGCATACAGTTCTAGTCGTCACTTTATCTGAAGATGTGGTCGCACTGGAAAGGGCATGAGGAAATTTACAAGGATGTTGCCATGAACAGAGACTTTTAGTTCTGAGGAAAAGTTAAATGGGGATTATTTTATTTGGAACAGATGACACTCAGTGGAGATATACAACAATTATGAGGGGCTTTGATAGAGTGCATAAGAAAGATCAGTTTCTGTACACAGAGAGGTCATGAATCAAGGACCAGAGGTATAAAGTAATTGACAGAAGGATTGGAGAGGGAGTTGAGGATGAATGTTTTTCACCTAGACTGTTGTGGGGATCTGGAGTTCACTGCCTGAAAGAGTAGGATAGGCAGAAAGTCTCACCATATTAAAAAGAATGCTTAGATTTGCACTTCAAGTGCTATAACCAGCAGAGCAGGATCAACAGCTGTAGATTAAGCTGGAACAATATTTTTCTGCTGTCTCAATGACCTCTTTCTGTGCCATAAATTTCCTCCTTTTAAGAATTCTAAGCACAAGTGTGACTGAGCTGACTGGCCTCCGAGGGCCAGGGGACTAGTATGAATGCTACAAGGGGATTATCAGTTCTGCTTCAGAAAAGCCTTGTTGAGGAACCATCTATAGCGTTTCTCTATTATTGAGGTGGCAGTGCATATACTAACTGCAAAACAAATAGAGAATGCAGAATTAAGTCCATCAAAGATTTATATATGTGATATTGAAATCTGCAGACTCTCTAATTTTAACTTGTTGCAGCCAGTTTTACACAGTGGGGAATAGTGGAATACCAAATTTATTCTGCACATTAAAATTTGATGACATTTTATGATTTGGATTTGTTAGGAAGGTCTGCTTCATAAATATAAGGACATTACAGGTATAATAGCCTGGCATAGGGCTGGCAACCCAGAGTTATGATCCGACTATCATCTATGCCAAATTGTGAAATTGATTTTAATTAATTTGGAGGAGCCGCAACAGAATAAAAATGCTGCCAGTTCAGATAATCAAAGTGAGAAATGAGAACCACAAAATACATGTGGGAGTTTTGAGTGTATCTGCAACCATTGCAAGGGCCTTGCTGAGTAGAACCACAGATTGCAGCAAGGTCACAGAGGATTGTACAGCCAATTGATGCAATCCATAGGCCCAATTAGCAAGATTGCTCACCAGTAATGCCTGGCAAAGAAGGGAGCAAACCATCTTTAATCTGCCTGGTCAACAGATGACTTTAGTCGTAAACTGCGTGATTGACACAAACACATAGGGCCCTTTCCATTTAACGGACTGACATTAGCCTTATCCATGGGCATGACGCTATATTTATTTAGATTAAATTACATTTGCCAGGCGGTGGCCCATTCCACCATATTAAATAATTGTGATTTGAGCACAAGGACACCTAAATCCCTCTGAATACCAAAATTTACAAATCTATCACCTTTTAAAAAAATTCTGATTTTCTACCTGCCAAAGTGGATAACGTTGTCCTCCATCTGCCACTTTCTTGCCAGGTTACTTACTTATTTATTAGCGTCACAAGTATTAACACCACAGTGAGGTTACTGTCAAAAGCCCCTAGTCGCCGCACTCCGGTGCCTATTTGGGTACACCAAGGATGAATTTAGCATGGCCATTGCCTAACCAGCACGTCTTTCGGATTATGGGAGGAAACCCATGCAGACATTGGGAGAACATGCAAACTCCATACAGACAGTGATCCAAGCTGGAATCAAACCCCCAAAGAACTACAAAAAGTTGTGAATATAGCCCAACTCATCACGCATACCAGCCTCCCATCCATTGACTTTGTCTACACTTCCCACTGCCCCGGCAAAGCAGCCAGCATAATTAAGGACCCCACACACCGCGGACATTCTCTCTTCCACCTTCTGCCATCAGGAAAAAGATACAAAAGTCTGAGATCATATACCAATCGATTCGAGAACAGCTTCTTCCTTACTGCTATCAGACTTTTGAATGGACTTACCTTGCAATAAGTTGATCTTTCTCTACACCCGAGCTATGACTGTAACACTTCATTCTGCAGTCTCTTTTTCCTTCTCTATGAACGTGTGCTTTGTCTGTGTAACGCTCAAGAAACAATACTTTTCACTGTATACTAATACATGTGACAATAATAAATCAAATCAAAACCTGGGTCCCTGGCATCAGTGCTAACCATTATGCCACACTTAACTGGTCAATGCCCCTTTGCAGTCTCTTCATGTGAACCTCACAGCTTACATTCCTATCTAGCTTTATATCATTCTCAAACTTGGAGATATTAGAAATGCACAGCAGTAAGTGAAAATACCAGTTTGGTTGTACAGCGGTCAAAACTGTGCATCTGATGCCTGTTGCAGCTGATCGATCATTGTGGGAACCTTACTGTGTAAAAAGGATTAAAGGAACCCTTTGTTGTTTCAAACAAGAGCAGAACTCAGCAATAAAGCAGAATCAGTTGAACTTTAATGGCAAGAAAATAGAATACTCAAAAGGATATCGCATGCATGAGCCATCAAATATTGAATTGCTTGTTAAAGCAGAAGGAAGATCCAAAGGGAAAAGTGCCGCTTTTTAATGGAGAAAAACTGCACGTTAAAAATATATTTTATGTCAATTTCATTGCTGAAATGGATGAATGGTGTCTCCCTCCCTGCCACATCTTTCCCATCTGAAAAAAAGGAACATTCCTGTACATCCCAGAACAGCTTGACAGTAAACGGTAAGCATGACTTCCATTGTGCATGTTTACCACCTCAGTGTTACTCTAGTGTTTATCCGTAGTTATGCTTGGCAAGGTACCACACTGCTATTGCTTTCTGCAGGTTGTTTGACTCTGCTGCAGTAAACCTGGTTCAACTAGTGTTTCATGAGACCCTTCTAGGGACTGTCAGCCAGGTCAGCTGAACCTAGATTTGCAAAAGGGCGGAGTCAACAACATTCTGCGACCCTCCAGGTACCCTGTTACCCTGAGGTGCTGGAGTTTATGAGAATGAAGGTGAACTCATTGAAACACATAAAATTCTTTGAGGGCTTGATAAGGTGCATGTTGGACAAGTGTTTGCTTAGGCTGGAGAGTCTCGAACCAGAGGGCATATTCTAAAAATAAGGGATCAGCTAATTGTGACTAAGATGAGGAGAAATTTCTTCACTCAGAGGATTGTGAATCTTTGGAGTTCTATACCCAAGATGGGTAAGTGCGCTCAAACAGTGAGCATATTCAAGACATGATCAATAAGACACTAAGGGACTTAATGGTAAAAGAATAGGGTGGGAAAATGGAGTTGATGCCAAAGCGTGCAACGCAGAGCTGAATCTTTCAAAGAGTGGCAATCATTGCTGGATCGTGACTCCACTCAAACTTTCCTCCAGCTCAAAGCTGCTCTGCCTTTCTGTACCTGATATTCACAGAAATGTGGAGCATAGTGTCATTCCAGAAGTTTCATCATAGCACTATGTAGTTGGGTGGACAACAGGACAAGCCCCATTTTTTATGACATTATAACAATAATTCGTTAATTCAAAGGGTATGGTGTGAAAGCTAATGAAGAGTAAGTGATGAATGAATGGGATGGAAGGGTGGATAATTGGCTGAGGTGGTAGTTGGGAAACGTGGCAGGTGGATGAATGACGTGGTAGATGAGGGAGGTGGCAGGTGGATGAGTTGGTATGCTGACAGGGTGGAAATTGGTAAGAGTGGCAAGTGGATGAGATGTTAGGGTGGAATATAGATAGGGTGGCAGATGGATCCTTTTCATTCTTTCATGGGATATGGACATCACTGGCCGGGCCAGCATTTATTGCTTATCCTTGATTGCTCCTTCAACTGAGTAACTTGATTAGAGGACAACCACATTGCTTTGTATCTCAAGTCACATGTAGATCAGACTCGGGTAAGAACAACAAATTTCCTTCCCTAAAGGCCATTAGTGAACCAAATGGTTTTAAAGACAATTGATAATAGTTTCATGGTTGCCATTAGACTCTATATTTTTATTGAATTCAAGTTTCACTACCTGCCACGGTGGGATTTGAACCCCGTGTCCCTGTAGTGACACTTTGAAACTGTGAAATATTAGTCCAATGACAACATCACTACAGGACCACTTCCCTGCAGTGGTAGGTGGATGAAATGACAGTTGAGTAGGTTGGTAGGTAGGTAAGAGTGTCACTGGGGAAAGTGCCGGTTGGGTAGGGTAGCAGGTAGTTGAAGCATTGAGGGTAGATGGATGAGTGGGTAGAGTGGATAGGGTGGGTAGTCGGGTCAGGTTGGGAAAAACAGTCAGCTCGGGCCATGGTCAGTTGTTGGGGAGTATTCAAGTCAGGTCTTGAGGGTTAGACTGGTAAGGAATGGTAAACAGATGCTATGGAGTTAGTTGGAGGTACATTAATGGGGGCTGGCCATGTGGTCAGGGAGCTATGGTGGTGGGGGGCAACAGGTGAAGTTGAGGGATTAGCCAAGGGGTCAGTGAGTTGTTGGATCAGATTGGGGAATGGCTGGGTTGTCTGGGAAATGATTAAGCTGGTCATCAGGAAGGTAATCAGTGGGATGGGGGGAAAGTTGGGGTGATTGGTGTATTTCAGTGATTGGGACAGCGGTGGTGGGGGGGTGCGATCTGTTCTGTAGTTATCCAGGAGTTAAATTAGGATTTAACTCCTAGGTAACTATTCAGATAAGTATCGCAGAGCTGACCAAAGTCTCTGACTCTAGCTCAGAGTCAGACACAATCTGACTGAGCAGAGGAGTTGCTTGTTCGAAGTTGAAACTTTCTGGAAGATTCCCACCAAGGTCAGCGCACCAGGTTCCCAACACACATCTTGGATCTTATGCCTGGTCTCCAACAATCTCGTAACCTGAAGATTCAAGCCACAGATTCAAGAATGATGTAAAGATGTTAGGGAAATTTCAGGAAAAGTCAGGTGTACATCTGGTGGGTGCATCAAAAACAAACATGGGAAAGTTATCATGGAAAGTATCCAAGTTCTTGGAAGATGCACCGAATACATACAAGACTTATTTGAGGACAACAGACAAGAAGAAAAGCCAAGTTAAGAAAAGTTAAGAAAAATGGGAATGATCCAAAGATCATGAAAAATGAAGTAAGACTAGCAATAAATAAGATTGAAAACAATAAAGCCAAAGGCTCAGGTGAAATAGTTCTCAAATAAATTAAAAGTTTAGAAGACTTTGCAACAGACAAACTCCTTATAAACAACTCCAAATAGACAAAATCCTGATGAAAGTTTTGACATGGGAGAAATCCCAAAAGACTTATGTAAGCCAGTATTAACTGCACTCCCTAAAAAAACTCAGAACAATTGAGTGGGAACGCCATTGCAATCTGATGTGTCACATTACTAAGATCCTTCTTTGAGCATTGCTGAATAGAGTCAGGAACAAGATGAAGCCAGAAATTTCAACTCTTCTTTGTAGAAGACCTGGTGATCCTTGTAGAATGAGAAATGCTGTCTTTATGGTATGCATGCTATCAGAAAAAGCCACAGAGGTGTACTTTATTGATTATAATAAAGCATTTGCTAAGGTGAAACATGAAAAACTGAGCATGTTACAGTCTGATGACCCTGATGGCAAAGATCTTAGAGTGATAAGAAATCTTTATTGGGAACAAACTGTAGCTATAAATCTGAGAATGATCCAAGTGATTTTGTGAAGATTAAAAGAGGGGTCAGATAGGGCAGTATTTTCTCTCCAGATTTATTCAATGTGTACAGTAAAGATATTCTTAGAGTGATTGAAGATCTTTCTGGATTATTAGTTGGAGGTTGCAATGTTAATAATATAAAATACGCTGATGACATTGTTCCTATTGCTGACTCAAGAGAAACTGGAAAAGATTCTGGACCGAGTAGCAAGCGAAAGTGGGAACGGCTGAGCACATATTGTAAGAAAATAAAATGCCCACTAGTGTCCAAAAAGAAAATCACAGCAGAATGTAAGATCACATTGAAAAATATCAAACAAGTAGACAAATATTGTTACGTAAGAAATCTGTTGACATCAGACAGATAGAGAACCAAGAAATAAGATTAAGGATTGGCCAAAGATGCATTTTAAAAAATGAAAAAGGTAATGATCAACTCAAAATTTGCCATGAAAACAAATCTGAGGATCCTGAAATGTTGCTTCACATAAATTTTGGCATACGGAAGCAAGTGGTGGTCAGTCACTGAAGCAATTCAGGGAAGAATTGAGGCTGGTTTTTGAAGTGAATAATGAAGATTTCTCAGAGAAGCTACATTACCAGTGAAGAGGTGCTAGTAAAATCTGAGACCAAAAGAACAAGTTCAGGAAGAGACAGTTGGAATTTTTTGGATATGTAATAAGAATTTAAGGTTTTAAAAGTCTGATGCTCATGGGAAAGATCGATGGTTAAGGAAAGATCAAAGTAGACAAAGCAATCTTTTTAATGAGCCACACATTGGATGGATGTACCACGAAGAGGATGATCCACACCTCTAGAGTAAGATTAACTTGGAGTTCATCTGAGGGCATGGTACTTGAAGAGGGTATGAAATCGCCCAAAGTCAGATGCTCTCCCTGGTCTGGCCTATGTGTGACCCCAGAGCTACCGCAATGTGGTTAACTTCCAACTGCCCTCTGAACAAGGGCAACTAGGGATGGGCAGTAAATGCTGGTCAGCCAGCAACGTCCATGTCCCATGAATGCATAAAAAAAGGTCAGCCTGAATTTGTAGCTTCCACAATTTAGCATTGAAATGTTTAAGGGGAAACTAGTGAAGAACTGGGAGAAAAGAATAGAAGGTTATGCAGATAGACTTAGTTTAAAAGTTTGTTTATTATTGTCACAAGTAAGCTTACATTAGCACTGTAATGGATTTAGTGTGAAAATACCCTAGTCGCCACACTCCTGTGTCTGTTCAGGTACACTGAGGGAGAATTTAGCATGGCCATCTAACCTAGATGAAATAACGTGGGAGAAGGCCCAGGTAGAGGATAAACACTGCCATAGAGCTGTTATGTTGAAAGGCCTGTTTCTGTGAAGTAAATTCTATATAATTCCCATTGACATAGGGAAGTTCTGGTCAGTGACATTGCAGCTGTCACAGTAAGGAGGAAGACCTGATGTAAGTGCCTGCATGCTGGCAGTAAAAGTGATTTTTTTTATTAAAAGGCAGACACTTTTTGATGAGCGTATTATTTTCTATTACAGGAGAGGAGTAATTTGAAGCAAGAAGTACTTCTTTTCCCCCTAACACCTTTGCCCACTATGTAATGAATGACATGTCTTCACCACTTTTTTTTGTTTAAAAATAATTACAACCATTATTTGTGCGTTGGGGGTGGGTGGAGATGGGTGGGGGTGGATGGGAATTGTACCTCCTAGTCCTTTAAAGGAATTTTTATCTAATTTCCAGTTAAAGACATGTTCAAAATGTCACCAACCCTGTCTGTGGGAATCCAGAAATCATCTATTGTAGCTGTTGACATTTGATGATCTTATGAAATGATTAAACTTCACTTCAATTTAATGGGTACATGGCCCAGCTGCTGCCCACATCAGTAATTGAAGTACAAGTTCAATTCTGCACTGTGGTAATAGAACTGCAAGTGGATGCAATTGCTTAAGAGCATTTCTGAAGTTTAAAATGGACTTGAAGTAGCAGGGACACTCTCACAATCGAATTTTCTTCAGCGCTGTAACTACTGAAAAATTGGGGCACATTGTGGAAATTATAGTATGGATGGCATGCATTTTGGAGGCACAGAACAGTGAAAAGATTTGAATGAACGAGAGCAGGATAAAATGGATCATCTGTTCGCAAAATATGTGTAAGCAAACATAACCACTGCCCCTGTGAGGACATAAGACTTAGGATCAAAAAAATGAAATCTCCCGATTCTTGTATAATCTTGGGCCAAAATCAGCATGTCTCAACCCAAAAATTGAAATGCAACTGTGGGTAAATAAAATAACCTCTAGTGCAAGCCTGATTTTGTAAGAGTGCTTTCGAAATATTACTGCTGAGACAATACACCAAGGTGTCGATATATTTAATAGAAAATGCTGTTTTACTAATTACAGTTCAACCCAAAGTATTTGTCCTTCCTCCAACACTGAACAGTAGTGTTTACAGTTTCCCCTACCCTCAGAGGAGATATTCCCTCAGCCTCCTAATGAAAAAGCAGCTACCAGGAGATCTATCTTCTGTTCGATCCCTGCCAAAATAAAACACCCAACCAGGATGATTTATCCGGTGAGTCCATCCTTGAATCCTGGTCAACAATGAGTGTTTAAATTGAGTTATCCTCATTCAGAGTCAGAGCTGGCTGTAAACTACATTCATGTGTTATTTATTTTAAACACAAACCTCCATGCTGACATGTTCTGGGAAAGTAATTATGCTTTTATTAGGTTTCAACTGTACAATCTTTCACAGATCTGCTTCAGTTATATTTTTCAGAGATGATCAGAGTTGCATTGGTCATAGTCATCTAAGGAGCTGCTTATAAGCTTCTGTTTCTCTAAGTAAAGTGTTTTGTTTGATTGCATTTTGAATAATCAGCTTTCTTCCACAAGAAGCAAAATGTAGCTCTTCTGGAATAGGATATTTTGTTTAAATATATCACTAGAAGCACACAATACAAGATGGGACGTAAGAGTGGCACATAAAATAAATTTGCCAAGGGGTTTAAACATTTGTTGAGACAACCTTAAAGAATATAACCTGAAAAGACAAACAATTGTTGACATCTCATGTTGAAGCATACATCAGGAGTAAAAAGCACAAAGCAGTCGACAATGATGGACAAACTGAAAGACTAAGATTGAGTAACAGTACCAAAGTGAGAAGAAAATGAAAAACTAGCAGGAAAATGGAACAGAGAGCCAAGGTCTTAAATTACTAAATTTGTTTTCGGATCAAAAGACTGATAAATGCAAATAAGGAAAACAAGAGCCTGTTTAGCAACTTCATATTATTTCACATTGCAATCTAGCATTTCCTTACAGTGCCTGGTTCAGTATGGGACTTTATTTAATTTACATAAAATTACATGTCCTACTTTAAAACTATTAACTTGATACAACATGTGATTTCCTGCCTGGACCATAAAGTTGAATTGGGCTCAAATCTGGGCCATGCATTTCCAGCAGGGAACTCGTGCCATGTCTGCATTTCAAGAGTGAATTCATAGTTATTCCTATTGTATTCCAAGCTTTTGTTGTAAACCTTCCATGTGAAGACCTTCAGACTCTTTATATTTATTCCTTCCTATCTCCACCATCGAGTTCTACTCACATGTTGTAAACGGCAAACACATTGTCCACTTGTTTTTCCTCCTCTTTTCCTGTCAAAAATAATCACGGCCAGAAAGAATATGGAAAATCTGTAACTACAAACTAATATTAAAAACTGTCAAGATTTTCCTTTGTATTTTAATCTATTAATTTACAATCATGACAAAAACCCTGTATTAATCTATGAAATCTGACTTAAGCTGAACCCAATGGGGGCTGTTTTCCCACATTGGTGCACAAGGTAAGCAGGATGTCTGTGATAGGCGGCATGATGGCACAGTGGTTAGCATGTTGTGGGTGGGAAGAATTTTGTAAGACAAACATGAGTGGTCCTCATAACCCCATGAAAATAAAACATTAAAATGTTTGAGCAATTGGAGCCATATTCATCAGTCCTTCACAGATTGCTTGTTCAAATAATATAGAACCCCAATTTACCTATTTGAATAAGATTTCTGCCTGTTCTGAGCACAAGGACAGACTGCTTATTTTGGAAATTAAGTTTGCACTCCAAGTAGTAGGTACTTAATAGTCGCTTGATACCACAGATTTTGAATAACGCTGAAAACAGTGACATTTTCATGAAGGTTTTCACCTTTTTGTCTTGCGCTCATCAGGACAAATGCCAAATTTCAAAAGATCACAACAACTTAAACTGCAGAAGAAAGGGGCACTGATTGGTTGTCAAATCAATTCTGGTTAACCAAGGCATTGCCATGGAGAAAGGAACAGGGAACAGGCTGACCTGATCAGATCAGGTCATTGTTTGCTGCGTGCAGCACCAACTCACAAATGGGCCAAAAGCTGTCGCTCTCAGACTGAAGTTACCCTAGAAAGGTAAAGTATCTCAAAGTTTTGAACAATAGGTTAAGCAAGCTGTTTCACACCGTTACGCTGCCATGGCTATGCAAGTGGTATTTTCTATGAACAGGATGTTGCCATCAGCCCAAAAAGATGTTCTGCCTGTCATACATTTGAGCAATATTCTGTATGAATTTCAGTGCCAGAGTGATGCCAGGTATATATGAGCTAATGATTGGCTGATTGAATCAAACGGCGTTATCCTTGCAAAGGAATTGTGATAAACAAAGTACAGACCATACTCAACCAACCCATACTTACAAAACCTAAAACAGAACATCTATTGTTAGATGTGATTCAGCACTTGCTGAACAATCCTGAGTGTGCTAATGGCTAACTAACAACCAATTTAAGATAAATCAGCCGAGCTCATAATGTGACTCATTTATGCTTCCTAGAAGCAACATCCATTCATATGCAAGGACCCATTTTCTGCAAACAAAAGCAATATGTTCAAACCTAGTGCATTTTTAAAATTACCTGTGAGCTTAGGGAGCCCATTGTTTTCTCTATTGGTAGCACCTCAGCCAAAGTAAATTTGCCAACCAGTCGACACCATTTTCTCCTGTAGTATGAATTGTTGCGAGTGAGCATTTGAAGTTTGCCATTCTTGTGTTTGTCCTGATAAGAGCAAACAGAAAGCTTTGGCAACATGTTTTTTTTCAGCAGCATTGAGATATTTAAAATAAATTTTCATTGACATCAAGATGATCTCAGACACTTACACAGTGCAATAACATTTTGCTGAAGAACAATGTGTTTTGAATAATATTGCATCATGGCCATAATTTTGTTGCAACAGGGCTCTCTACTGCATGACATTTTAAGACCATTAAGTTATTTTCTGGCAATCTTAGAAACATAAACAAGCAAAAACCAAACTATTGCTTAAGTTCCAAGAGATGGCTTAAAAAATATCATTGGATGTTAAAATTAATTTTGATCATTATAGTAAGCCTTGTTAATCATTTTTAAACCTAGTGCACAGCATCACATTTTCTTCCCTGAAGAAGTTGGTGAGCTGAGTTTTATTTTTACACAGCTAAATCACATTCAGTTCAATCAGAACCATTGAAATCCAAATTCCACGCAGTTACATTATACAGTACAGTTAATAGTCCACGTACAAATAATATTATATTATATTATAAACAAATTACCTTTTATTTAAAATAATTCAATGTTTATCACACAACAAGCATTTGAGGTACTAGTTTGTAATCCAGTTGTTCTGCATCAGCTATTTATAAACACTGGTGACAACAGATAAAAAGCACTTTCTGATTGATTTAAAACTAACAATTAAACTACTGCTTATAAATGGCAAGTATTAGACTTGATTTACCAATAATCATGTTGCAATAGATTATTCAAACACGTGGTGCTGTTCAAATGAAAATTGAATTGAATCATTGTTATCTGATTATAGGAAAACCAATGAATATTTTTGGTGCGAGAGAAACTGTGATGTACTATATAAACTGTCCTTTAACGTTCAAACTACCTTCAAGCGCAAGTTTTTTTTTCCAAATAAAAGCAAAATTTTGCAGATGCTGGAATCTGAAACAAAAACAGGAAATGTTAGCAAATCTCAGCAGATTCCACAGCATCTGTGGAAAGAGAACACGACCAACGTTCTGAGTCTAGATGACCCTCCCTCAGAGTTTTTGAGGTTTATCCAGTGAAATAAGTTCACATTTATATTTTCTTTATCAGCTGTCTGCTCATTATTTTTATTCTATATTTACTTTAAAGAAACAGCTGAGAGTTGGAAAACTAATCATCGCATTTTATGAGCACCCCACCCCACCCTACCCTCAAAGTGAATAGAATGTTGTTGTTTATTGTGAGGAGAATTGAATACAAGGGTAGTAAGGTTGTACAGGGCATCAGTGAGCCCATTTGGGTACTGTGTTAAGTATTGGCCTCTATTTAAGAAAAGATGTAAATGCATTGGAGGCAGTTCAGAGAAGGTTTATTAGATAAATTTCTGGAAAGGGCAGGTTGTCTTATGAAGAATGGTTGGACAGGTTGGACTTGTAGCCACTGGAGTTTAGAAGAGTAAGAGATGACTGGAATGAAACATATCAGATTCTGAGGGGACGTGACAGGGTGGATGAGGAAATAATGTTTCTTTTTGTGGGGGAATATAGAACCAGGGGCTACTGTGTAATAAATAAGGGATTGTCCCTTTCAGGCAGAGATGGGGAAAAATGATTTCTCTCAGGGGGTTGAGAGACTTTGGAAATCATGAGGATATAAGTGGAATAAGGATTTAAGTTACCAAGGCAGGCTCTCATGCAATCCATAGTCAGGTTCCAAAGTGGAGTTGTTGTCCGTGTCCTGGTCAAAGTGCACAAAGCAAGGTATCCATAGTGAAATCTAATGCCCTCCTCACTTTCATCCTAACATTTCTGCCATTTACAATTGCTCAGTGATCTACTCATATAGTCAGTATAAGTATTTGCAGCTGAACCTCACCTCCAAGGAAGTGCTTCTTGCTTGTAGGTCATCAGTTCCTTCTTGTACTGCTGATAGCCTTTTTGTGTGAGACCTGGCTGTACTCAGCAGCCATGTTGAGTGAGGGATGGATGTATCTAGAAAATGGAGAAAAAATATCGAAAATGCTATCTCTCCAGCCCCTTATGACATTACATTCAATTATTGATAAGCAAGGGGGTGAAAGATTACTGGGATAAGCAGGAATATAAAGTTGAGGTTAAAATTAGATGAGCCATAATCTTAGTGAATGGTGGGCCAAGTGACCTACTTCTCCTAAGACATATGTTTGCACGTTCAAATCAGCTGCTGGGGTGTTAAATCCAGATCTATATGTCTGCTCTCAATCTGCAGCAACAGTTTTGAAACTTCTTTCACAGGGTGTGGGAATCACTGGCTAGGCCAGCATTTATTACCACTCCTAACTGACCTTGAGAAGTTGATGTTGTGCCATGTTCTTGAACTGCTGCTGTCCATGTTGTATAGATATATGTACAGTGCTGTTAGGAAAGAAGTTCCAGGATTTTGACCAAGTGAAGGAATGGTGATATATTTCTGAGTCAGGATGGTATTCGCTTGGAAGGGTATTTGCAGGTGGTGGTGTTCCTATGCATTTGTTCTTCCAGATGGGAGGGGCCACAAGTTGGAAGATGCTATGAATGGAGCCTTGGTGAGTTGCTGCAGTGCATCTTGTTGATGGTACATACTGCTACCACCATGTGTCAGTGATGGAGGAGGTAAATGCTGAAGGTGATGAGTGGGGTGCCAATCAAGCAGTTGCTTTGACCTGGAAAACAGTGGTATCACCGTTCCATTTATTGAACAACATCCAATTCAACTTCAGGTCTCATTACAACTTTAAAGAACAAAGAACAGCACAGCAGAGGAAACAGGCCCTTCGGCCCTATAAGCCTGCACCGTCCGTTTTAACACTCAGTGAGTGCCTTATTCAAGTCTTTCGTCGACTGATGATGCTTTTGTCTACCTCTAGTGGACTCCTCAATAAAGGAGTGCAAATTTAGGGAATTATACGTGCGCCAGATTAAGGGAGATCCAATTTAGGGACAATTTATTGACACCAATCAGCCTAAAAAGCATGTTTTTGGGATGTGGGAGGAAACCAGGGCATCCGGAGAAAACCCACGCAAGCACAGGGAGAATGTGCAAACTCCCACAGACATTGACCCAAGCCGGAGATCCGACCCGGATCCCTGTATCTGCACCGCAAACAGTGATAGTCACTGAGCTGTCGTGTTGCCCGTCAATTGGTCCAGTTTAAGCATACACTAATGGACGTGAAGCAGTAGGCAACTCTTGAAGCAACGTCCAAGAGCAGCCCTTGCACGTCCCACCGCGTGTATGCCCCTCGTTGGCCAATTGTAGGACCTCGCTGTTCCTAGCCCCGACATGGGTACCATTTGTGGCTTAACATTCTACCAGCTTGACTCCTACATTGTATTGGTTGCAAGTCATTTGCATCATGTCTGCTCAGCAACTTTCAGCTTCATCCTCAGCTATTGTACCATCATTCAAGGAATATATACATATGTAAAACAACATGGAAATTGCAGGTCTACAGGAGTAGGCCATTTAGCCCTTCAAACCAATTCTGCCATTTAATATGATTATAACTGATCTAACACTAACCTCAAATCTGCATCCCAACTACCCCTGATAATATATCAGCTCCTTGCTTATCAAGAATCTATCCACCCCTGCCTTAAAAATATTCAGAGACTATCTGTGGGATTTTACGGCCTCGCTCGACCCGAGACCAGAAAATCCCGCCTGAGGTCACGTACATTTCCACTGTCTGTCCCTGGTAGAATTTCAGCATATGTTTCTGCTTCCTTTTCAGAACAAGAATACCAAAAACTCATAGATCTCTGAGAGAAAAAAAATCACCTCATCTCTGTTTTAAATGGGTGACTCCTAGTTCTAGATTTTCTCCCAGGAAGAAACATTCTCTCCACATCCACCCTGTCCAGACCATTCAGGATCTTACATGTTTCAATGGGTACCAGACCTGAATTCCAGATGTGAGGTGATGGTGACTGCCCTTTGACATCAAGACAGCATTTGTCAGAGTGTGGAATTCCTACCTGAAAGTATTTTCCAGCACCTTCACCACACAAACTGTGGCAGTTCAAGAAGATCCTCCAGAACTATTGGGGTGGCACAGTGGTTAGCACCGCTGCCCCACAGCACCAGGGTCCCATTTTCACTTCCAACCTTGGACCACTATCTGTGTGGAGTTTGCACATTGTCCCCATGTCTGCATGGCGTTCCTCCGGGTGCACTGGTTTCCTCCCACGGTCCAAAGATGTGCGGGTTAGGTTGATTGGACATGCTAAATTGACCCTAGTGTCAGGGGGATTAGCTGTGTACATGCATGGAGTTGGCCCTGAATGGGATTGTGGTCAGTACAGGTTTGATGGACCACATGGCCTCCTGTACTGTGGGGATTCTATAATTCACTTTCTCCAGGCACTGAGGAATGGGAAATAAAAGTCAATCTTTCCCAGCAGGGCACATATCCCAAGAATAACTAAAAAAAAAGTCTTGAAAGTCTTGTTATCAAAAAAGTTTCCATTAGGATTCATGGAACACATTAGCTTTGTATAAGTTTCCAGTGTCACAACTGTTCAGGTGAAATCTGAGATTGCGTTCTATTTCCTCAGCTATTTGTACACACTGCAAACTACCCGAGAATATAGACAGCAATACTGTGCTCACTCACTGAAGTGTCCTGTTTATAGTTACATCTCCATCAGCTCTTTAGTTGGGCATTTCTGCAAGTAATATTGTAAAGCTAGCAAAAGTGAGAGAATCAGAAAGTTCAGCAAATGTTAAGGCACTGTGCGATTCATAGTCAGATGATACTATCCCTGTGCTACTGTGGGGCAGCATGGTAGCACAGTGGTTAGCACTGCTGCTTCACAGCTCCAGGGTCCTGGGTTCGATTCCCGGCTCGGGTCACTGTCTGTGTGGAGTTTGCACATTCTCCTCATGTCTGCGTGGGTTTCCTCCGGGTACTCCGGTTTCCTCCCACAGTCCAAAGATGTGCAGGTTAGGTTGATTGGCTATGCTAAGAAATTGCCCCTTAGTGTCCAGAGTAGCAGCGGTTAGAGGGATTAATGGGTATAATATGTAGGGATATGGGGATAGGCCTGGGTGGGATTGTGTTCAGTGCAGACTTAATGGGCTGAAGGGCCTCTTTCTGCACTGTAGGGTTCTATGTTCTAGGAATCACACACCACAGTCTACTGCAACAAATGGGTAATTACTGTATGATTCAGCAAGTTTTCATTGGAATTATTATACCAAATTTATGCCACATACCTAATAAATTCAGGTCTCAGATCCAAGACAATTGTCGTTAGTCTATTCATTAGTATGTAGAAAGTAAACTAATTTAAACACTTTTTTTGAAAACCTGCAATTTCCCTTTATAGACTGTAATTCTTTTAATTGCTTGAAGGTTAGCGGCCATTTCAGCTAATAACATACCAAGACTGCTGATCTCATTGCAAAGCTTGTCGCATTAGTCTGGCATAAACAGTATGATGTGAATCTCATACTGGCTTTAGCCATGTGCGTCTGGTAGGTAATTTAATACCTTCTGGTGCATGAACTGATTGAGAGGCAGATCAGAGTGTGAATCCTTGGGGACCACTTTGAGTTTGGGAATTCTTGATGTGAGCTGCATACCGAGCCTCCAAGGTTGATAATATGACCTGAATTTTTAAATATGTTTATATAGATAAGATAAGCCTCCCGAATATGGTCTCCAAATTTTGTCAGTGTAGAGTTCTTTGTTTGCAATTATTAAAAAAAATAAAATATGTTAACCCTGAATTTGCTGCCAAATCTCCTGCTGAAGATTAGAATTTCAAAGGAAATTGAGGAACATTGAGGTTTTTTAATTTTGCAATCACTTTCTAATACTAGATGAATTTCATAATTTTTTCAGATCATGTTTAAAATATGAAGTTGCAGTTATGCTGTTTATAACAGGACTTACTTAGAGTATTGCTGCAGAGACATGAGGTTTCTGTCATCAGTTTTCCATTCATTGAGGTCTCAAATTATTGTTGCAAATGATTCCAAGCAGACACTAGTTATGTCTCTAGACAGAGGGGATGATTGTGGATCTGTTGAAGCAACATTTTCTGCATTTATGTGTTTCTTTTCAAGTTGTTATTTGACTGTGCATTTCTGCCATAACCCAGGTTTTTTTTTATAACTTTTTTTTAGCTGTGGGGTGTGCTAATTATCTAAGATATTTGCAGGTTTTTCGAAGTGAATCATTGTCAACTGTCTAATAACATTTAATCAAAGTTGAGAGAATAAAAAATATCTAAAGAAGAAATAGCGACTGCTAGCGAAGGGAGTGATGATGAGCTGGGGAGATATACTGAGTTGGAGATGCCCCAGAATTGGACCCCTGAATGATTTTGAAATACAGCAGTTACCTGGCTTTAGAGGTACAAGTTACTACAAATTTGCAAATAATACCAAAATACCAAACAAAAATAAATTGTTTGAATTTAGTACTTAGTTGAGAAATCTCTAAATGTATGTGTGTATGTTTATATTTACATTGTATATAATAATTCATCTTCCTGGATGCTGTTTATGGTCTGTATCTGGATTTAAATCTCCCATAATTTCTGACAAACTCCCACTATTTCTTCTTTTATGCTCACCTACCATGTGATTACTGCAGATGTTGTGGGTTCCCTGAATCATTAATAAACAAGGACTTTCAACATGGTAGTTTATTCACTAGATTTGTAGGTGCTTGAACACTTATGCTCTGCCCTCGTTCCCTGGGGATAACCTACCATGCTCTTGCCACGTGACCTCTTTTATAGCCGTATCATCACTTTTTCATGTGACCACTCTTGCCCTTCCTTCCTTCCTCCTAAAGCAGATGGGTCATCATTCTGTTTCAACTCCATCTGCACTGTGAAGCGTGGCTCAGAATATGGCGGCTGGTGTTGCTGCTGTTGCTGCTTCTCTTGTGAGAGCTGCAAGATGGAGCTTCAGTTAGCTGCCCCCATGCCATTGTGAAAGCTGACAGCAGGGAAGTGCAGCTTAAGGTGGGCAGAGCGCTAGACAAATAAACTGACTGCCAAGAAATTGGCAATCACCTGTCAAGCAGTGATGGCATTCTTTGAGAAGAAGCAACGTGCAGCAATCCTTAACTTGGCCGTGCTTGGACTCTTCAGTTTCACTATTCAAATATTTCCCAGCTTGTCAGTTTCACTGAAGCAACTCTCCCTGCTGCATACTCGCCTCTGTGACTCTGGCAAGCTGCTGACAACTTGGGAAACAAATCCAGTGCCTGTTAAATCCAGACTGATTGGTTAAAACGGAACTCAATTGCTTATTAGAGTATTTAAATATTTTACTTCACAGCTGTAAGTGATTCCCCACTTGCCTTCAAATCATGTGAATGCATAAAAAGAGCAGATTGATGTTAAGATCCAACTTGACATCATTACTACAGCAATGAATTGCTCGCACACATCCAAGCCCACCACCCCTTGCCTGGCAAGATTCACCCATTCTGCAATTACTGAGTGTTACTTCTGTTTCCACTGTCTCATCTACTTTAGCATCAATGGCACCTTTGACCACTTTGCATTAAGTTTGAATCAAGTAATCTATTTAATGAGAAACACCAGTGGCCTTAATGCCAATCCCGGCGATAGCATTTAACTTGGTAATTTCACCTTCCACACCAGCATGGGGGCACTGTGGTTAGCACTGCTGCCTCACAGTGCGAAGGACCTGGGTTCAGTTCCTGGATTGGGTCACTGTCTGTGTGGAGTTTGCATGTTCTCCCTGTGTCTGCGTGCGTTTCCTCCAGGTGCTCCAGTTTCCTCCCACAGTCTGAAAGACATGCTGGTTAGATGTATTGGCCATGCTAAATTCTTTCACAGTGTACTCAAACAGGCACTGGAGTGTGGTGACTAGCTGATTTTCACAGTAACTTTGTCTGGGGCAAAACAGGATGGTGAGATTCTGAGATTTAATGGAAGTGCATTTGCCAGGGTTTAATTGAATTGAAGCTTGTGGAGGACTGGTATCATCATTCATGGCAGCATTGAAGGCATAAACGTTGGCAGTACATAGGAGAGAGATAAGAGGCAAGAGATGAACAATTTTCAAATTAATAAAGGGGCAGCACGGTTACTCAGTGGTTAGCACCCCTGCCTCACAGCTCCAGGTACCTGGGTTCAATTCCCAGCTTGGGTCACTCTCTGTGTGGAGTCTGCAAGTTCTGCCTGTGTCTACGTGGGATTCCCCCAGGTTCTCCAGTTTCCTCCCACTATCCAAAGATGTGCATTTCATGTTGACTGGCCATGCTAAATTGCCCAGAATACCCAGGGATTTGTAGGTTAGAGGGATTAGTGACATAAGTCTGTGGGTTTGGGGGATAGGGCCTGGGATGGAATTGTTGACGGTGCAGACTCAGTGGGCTGAATGGCCTCCTTCTGAACTGTAGGGATTCTATGATTCACTGCTCCACTCCATCATTCTGACATGACTCTTCTAACCAGTACTTGTTGGCAGAGAATTTCTGAAGAAATACAAAGCACCTAAAACGCAGAACTTCCAAGAAATCAGGACAATGATTTGGACTTGTTTTTACACCAAAATATCTATGGCTATTTTATTGCTCTGCCAAAATGCTTGCTGAAACAGATTTCATACTTTGCCTTGACAAATGAGGTTACTGTAGTGTAGCCCTGTTACCAGACTAGTCTTGAACAGCAGGTTAGGTGTAAGGATTCGCATTCTAATCAGTAATCTCTAAACTGTCTGTGCTTTATATGCTCTGTCTGAGGCCAGAACTCTCCATTCACCTGACGAAGGGGCTAACCCCAAAAGCTTGTGAGTCTATTATCAAATAAATCGGTTGGACGAAAACCTGGTGTCGTCAGACTTTTTACTGTGTTTACGCCAGTCCAACGCCGGCATACCCACATCATGACTGGACTAGTCACCCAGAGGCCGAGTCTAATAGTATAGAGAATTCAACTCCCACCATGGAAATTTAAGAGTTTGGTTTGAAAATCTAGAAATCATAAGTAGTATTAATAAAAGTACAAGTTTTTAAAATCCCACTGATTCACTTTTGGTTCTTTAGGCATTAAACTTAGGTCCTCACCCAGTTTGACCCCAATGTGACCCCAGTCCCTGATTGATTTTTAACTGCCTTCTAAAATGGCTAGCAAGTTATTCAGTTCTACCTAACCATTACTATGGCTACCCTACCTCATCCACATCAGGGCAACTAGAGATGAGTAATAAGTGCTGATTCTGCCTGAAACACTCACAACTTGAGAATGAAGAAAATGTCTTTCAGAAGTCTGTCATTTTTTTTCCACAGTAACTTCCTCAAAGAACTGGAAGAGACCTGTCATTGTTTGCTTGGTTATTATTGCAGAGCTATTCTAAGGTACCATTATTTTATATGGATTGACTTTTTCAGTAATAACAATGGTTTTGTCACCCTTTTTGAACTTGGCTGGTTTCCAGCAGCACTTCAGAATGTCAATGACTTTCTCAAAATGGTTGTCATTGCCTCTAAAATCTCTATCCTTGTCCCTTCCAGTTCTCTGGGATAAATGCCATCTATCCCCAAGGATTTATTTCCTTTGACCCTTTGTGGTTATCTAGAACTTGCTCGTCATTTATAATTAAGTTGTTGATCTTTTACTTTGATTCGCGTTATTTGAGGACCATATGTTCCCCATACTTTCTGTCTGGATACTTGGAGGAAGAAATCATTCAGAATATTGGCCATTTTGTCCTTTAATTATACAACATTTAATTGGTGTTCAGTAAACAGTTCGTTCGAAAATCAATTAAGAGACTTCTGTTAAGCAAAAACTGGATAAATTCATACACAGCTCAATTAGGCTGAGCCTTGTATTTAATTGGAGTGTTTTTTGTTTGTACTATTTCTGAAATGTTAAACAGAAATTTAAGTGGATATTATAATAAGTACAACAAGGAAACACAATGGACAGGAAAAGCAAACTCAAAATACTTTTCGACAATATTTATATAGAGAGAGATTGATGTTCAATTTAAAGAGGTCAGGAGTTATTGATGTGAATACTTTTGTGGTAACCATTCACCTCTGCACTGGACATGTTTAACAAGCAAAAGGCATTTATATTCACAACAGTTAAAATATTATGTTCGTCTAAAAACAAATGCTCAAGTATTAGGGACAATAATCTATTTATTAAATAAAACTAAGAAACTTCACTATATGGATCATAAATAAATGACAAAGGTACTTAGTCCCTGACCTCGTTGCAGCCTTGGTCCAAACATGCACAAATGAGCTGTACTCAGGAGGTGAGGGGAGGGATACTGCCCTTGGCATCAAGGCAGCATTTGGCCAAGTGTAACATCAAAAAGCTCTAGCAAAATTGGAGTTAATGGGAATCAAAGGTGAAACTCTCCACTGGTTGGAGTCATACAAAGGAAGATGGTTGTTGGAGGCCAGTGATCTCAGTTCCAGGACATCGCTGAAGGTATTCCTCAGGGTGTTGTCCTCGGCCCAACCACCTTCAGCTGCTTCATCAATGAACTGCTTTCCATCATAAGGTCAGGGGTTGGATATTCACCAATCACTGCACAAATCAGCAGAATTTGCTCCTCCTCAAATACTGAAGGGGGCCATATCCATTGCAGCAACACCAGGACATCATTCAGGCTTGAGGAGGAGCAAATTCTGCTGAGTTGTGCAGTGATTGGTGAATATCCAACCCCTACCCTTATGATGGAAAGCAGTTCATTGATGAAGCAGCTGAAGGAGGTTGGGCCGACGACAACACCCTGAGGAATACCTTCAGCGATGTCCTGGAACTGAGGTCACTGGCCTCCAACAACCATCTTCCTTTGTATGACTCCAACCAGTGGAGAGTTTCACCTTTGACTCCCATTAACTCCAATTTGGGCTGATAAGTAGCAAATAACATTCACACCACACAAGTGCCAGGCAACTACCATCTCCAGGAAAAAAGTGCCTAACCATCTACACCTGACATTCAGTGTTATTATTATCATAGCTGAATTCCACACTATAAACATCCTGGTGGTTATCATTGAGCAGAAACTGAACTGGACTAGTCACATAATGACTAGGTCAGAGACTGGCAATTCTGACTTGTCATGATGTGGGTATGCTGGCGTTGGACTGGCGTAAACACAGTGAAAAGTCTGACAACACCAGGTTTTAGTCCAACCTATTTATTTGATAATATACTCACAAGCTTTCGGGGTTAGCCCCTTCGTCAGGCCAGAACTCTTCATTCACCTGACGAAGGGGCTAACCCCGAAAGCTTGTGAGTATATTATCAAATAAATAGGTTGGACTAAAACCTGGTGTTGTCAGACTTTTCACTGCAATTCTGACTAGGTCAGAGATTGGGAATTCTGTGGTGAGTAACTTATTTCCTAACTCTCCTAAGCCTGTCCAGCATCTAGAAGGGTCAAATCGGGAGTGTGATGGAATGCAGTACCAACAACACTTAGGGAGTTTGACACCATCCAGGACAAAGCAGCCCTCTTGATTAACACCCCTTCCACTACCTTAAATTTTTGCTCCCTCCACTAGCAATGTGTACCATCTACAAAATGCACTGCAGCCACATGACTCCTTTGACAGCAGCTTCCAAACCTGCAACCTCCACCATCTCAAAGTACAAATGTATAAGAATGCCAGCACCTGCAAATTCCATTCCAAACAACTCACCACCCTGACTTTTAACTGTATTGCCATTCCTTCATTGTTGCTGGGTCAAATTTCTGAAACTCCCTTCCTAATTAGAACGGTAGGTGTATATGCGCCATATGGCCTGCAATGGTTCAAGAAGGCAGTTTAACACCACCTTCTCAAGGGCAATTAGGGATACATAATAAATGCTGGCCTGGCCAGCAGTACCCATACCCCATGAAAACAATGTAAATATTCTATTTCAGTGCTGTCCTGGCAGGCTTCTCATCTTCCATCCTTGTAAACATCAAGTTATCCAAAACCCTACTGCCTGGTATCCTAACCTGCACCAAGTCTTGTTCAGCTATCCCCCCTTGCTTACAGATGGATCAATACCTCAAATTTAAAATTTTCCGACTTGTATTCAAATCAACAAATTTGCTCTCTCTTTCTGTGATTTTCTCCAGCCCTGCTACCCTCCAATTGTGACCTTTTATCCATCCCGGATTTCTTTCTCTCCTCCATTTGTGCCCCTGCCTTCAACTATCTGGGCCCTAGTCGATTTCCTTTTTAAGCTACTCTATCTCTTTCTTTTCCTTCTGATATTCCTTCAAACCTATTTCATTCAACAAGCTTTTGGCACCTGAACTAATATCTCCTTCTGGGTCTCAGTATCAAATTCTGTCTGATAAAGCTGTAGTGAAGTGCCATGGGCCACTATGTAAAAAATACTAGTTAAGTGCAAGTTATTGTTGTGCAGTTCAAGATATCATTTTTGCTTATACGACATAGCAATCAACAAATATGTTTTTAATTTAAACAATGGCAACTGCAAAAGTATTTTGTTTATATTGGACAATTTATTTTAAACTGAAGAACTGCATGCTATTTTGTGTGTCTCTGGATTTGTTTAGTGCCAGTTGTTTTCAATAACATCAGTGGCAGTGATTGATTGCTGTGATTTTACGTAATTATTTTTACTTACAAAATCTTGTTCATGCGTGACTTTACATGCCAACACATAATTATGACACATCACTTCAGGGACTCCTTGATTGTGGGTTTTTAGTCCCAATGGGAACCAATGCATTGTTTAATGCACAGAGTTGGGGCTTAGTTCTTCACGATTTACATGTGTAGATGTCTGCAAGGAGGTCATGTGCAACTAATGAGTGTGGACTGCCTGAATTGTAACCGCAGTACTTGATGAATCTTCCTTGAGTGGTCATCCCGCTCTCCCACCATTGAAAGTGATTACTATTGGTCACTATATTTCAGAAATCGATACAATAACGTGCATTAATTTAACATTGTTAAAAAAATCTGATCCCATTAAAAAATGAAAGCGTTTTTACTCGGTAACAAAGGGATAATCGGAATTGAGTGAAAAAGCTGCATAATGATTAGTTACTAATGATTAGGAGGTTACTATCGATGCTACAGCAAATGTTTACAATTCTGTCCCAGGAGGTGCCATAATCAAAAATCTTCCTAAGTAATTCTAAGTGGGTGTTCCTATTGGATACATGTTTTTCAGTACAGAATTTGCATGGTGGCACAGTGGTTAGCACTGCTACCTCACAGCGCCAGGCACCCAGGTTCAATTCCCAGTTTGAGTCACTGTCTGCGCAGACTTTGCACATTCTCCCTGTGTCTGCGTGGGTTTCCTCCAGGTGCTCTGGTTTCTTCCTACAGTCCAAAAGATGTGCTGGTTAGATTCATTGGTCATGCTTATTTCTCCCTCAGTGTACCCGAACAGGTGACGGAGTGTAGCGACTCGGGGATTTTCACAGTAACTTCATTGCAGTGTTGATTTTACGCCAATTGCGACGCCAATAAATGAAAAAAAAATCCCTAGCAAAACAACCCACACATGAACTGTGATGGTCAACAACTCCATGAGCATGCAAGGAATTGCTTACCCTCCTTGATCCCAGATTTAGACAGTTCCCAGAAATCTGGTTGGAGCTGGGTTACATCAATCTCTTGACCCACCATTTTCCAAAGCTCAAGAGTAGTCATGGCAAGAAACCTGAGTGCATTGATCTATCCTCCTAGAAACAGATGCAATCAAAATAGCTTAAACTATAAATGGGAATGGACCTATCGTAAACCACACATTTGAATGTGTAAATGTGCTTTCATAGTGAGGAACAGGCTTTTTCAGGATGAAATAAAAAAAGGAATTATGCAAAAGAAGTGTGCATTCTGCATCACAATTACAACAGAGTCCATATGGTGCTTTCTTCCCCTGGACTTCTCATTGGCATAACATGCTGCATTGTGCTGATAAGGACAAGGTATTCATTCAGTGTTCCTGGCAAAAGCATTTTTAATGGCTTGAGGCCCCATTCTGGCTAGGAGTAAAGATCCCTGCAGTCTGAAAGGCCACCGCCATCATGACTTTCTGGCTGATCCTCAACAGCAGCAGTCAGAAGGTCCCAAGACTCAAAATTTGTCCTGGGGTTAAGAAACTTCAGTGTACTTGACCTGAACTGGTTGGTGCCTCTTTGTTTCTTTAGATTTCTCCCTTGATGCCCCAGAGCCTCAGTTCTATCCCAGCACTTTGCTGCAAGCCCTACTGTCAGTTGTCTTGGGGCATCCCTTCATTACCCATGGGCAAAACCGTAAGAAAGTAAGGCAGGAGATGGGGAACTCGATTTCTTTACCATCCTCACACTTCGTTAAGTTGCATTGGGGAAACGCTTGATATTTTACCACAGTTTTGTGGGTTACCCCATTTCTTCTTCAGTGCACCTGGAAGCTGAACGTTCCATAATCATCTTTAAAAGAGAACTTGATTCTGTCTGCAAATGAGTACATGAGGGAGCGGAAGAGTAGGCTGCTCACTTGAAGGAAAACATCAGAACAAACTTGACATCCAATTGAGCAATTTTGTTATTCAGATATCTGTTATAAGCTGACACATGCGCCACCATTCTGTCTCAAATTAGTCCCAATCATACATGTAGCCATAAATCAAAATACATCACTAGAAAAGAGACAGATTATGGTTTGATTCTGTAACAGGTTCTCAGAATTCATGGAGCCTACAAAGTGCCTGGGAATGCAGAAAGAAGTGATACTGTTATACATTATGCCTGTTTTTGGTTTCTGCTGTTACTGGGTACCCTCAAATGCATGATTCCCCACTTGACCAACCAGTTCAGGTCAAGTAGGCTGAAGTTTCTTAACCCCAGGACAGACTTTGAGTCTTCTAACTGCTGCTGTGCAGGATCATCCAGAAAGTCATGATGGTGGTGACCTTTCAGACTGAAGGGACCTTCGATCCTAGCAAGAGTAGGGCTTCAAGCCATTAAAAATGCCTTTGCCAGGAACACTGAATGAGTACTTTGTCCTTGCCAGCACAATGCAGAATGTTATTTAAGTCAGAAGTCCAGGGGAAAAAAAGCATCATATGGTTTCCTGTAATTGTGGTACAGAATGCATATTCTTCCTGCATAATTCCTTTTTTTATTTCATCCTGAAAAAAGCCTGTTCCTCTACATGAAAGCACATTCACACATTCAAGTGTGTCGTTCATGACAGGTCCATTCCCTTTTTTTATGTATTTTTGTTTATGTCACAAGTAGCCTTGGAATAAGCAGCGTCATGTCACATGTTCAATAATTACATCAGCTAAGGCCTGATACCATAAATTTAAGCATAGTGGCAAACCTGTCCAAGCATTGAATACTGTATGTCACATGCCGCCGGGGGAGATAACCAAAAAGATGTTACAAATCAATCTTGTTTACACTGTTAACTAACAATGTATTTATGCATTATCCAAATTTCAAACATTTTCATCCATCATGGAAAGAATATCAGTGATGGGGAATGGTGCATTTCAGGGTACCAGTAACAGCACGAACCAAAAACAGCCAGAATGTATATCTTCTTTCTGCATTCCCAGACCCGTTGTGGGTATTGTCCAAAATAATAACACCATAATGTGCTCCATGAATTCTGGGAACCTGTTACAAAATTGAACCATAATCTGTCTCTTATCTAGTGCTGTATTTTTAATCAGAACCTGATTGAAACATAGGAAAATAGGAATTTGGAGCAGAAGTAGGCAATTCAGCCCTTCGAGCCTGTTCTGTCATTCAATCAGTTCATGGCTGATCTCTCCCTTTCGTGACTTGTTACCACATTTCCACAGACAAACTTTACTTCCTCACAAAAATGAAGGGAAGAGAATCGCAGCACACTGATTATTACAACGTGAGATTGTTTGCTGCAATTCTGAATTAGATCTGGGATCATCTTCCACTCTGCCAAAACTATAGATGGTATATTGTGAGACTGTCTGAAGAGATATCTTACAAATCGTAAAGAAAACTATCAATCTTCCTTAGAAGCTTGGTCATGCAAAATAAAATGCAAGCTATTTGAATCGTGCAAGATTTTGTTCAAAAAAGCCAAAAAGGTTCAGGTGTGGCTGAGAGGTTTCACAAAAACAGGATAGGCCATTGAGCCTACCGTGTCCAATCTGTTTGCATAAATCAACATTTGATGATCAAGCGGGTAGGCCTTTTATGAAGCAAAGTGCCCCTAAAATCTTTCTCTTGTCAAAGTAAGAGCAGACTGATTCCTGGAATGGCAGGATTGTCATATGAAGAGAGACTGGATTGACCAGGTGTAGGAGACTGTGTCAAACTTCAAGAAAAGCTTTTATTCTACATGCAAGAAGGAGAGCTGAACTTGGGCCTGAAATCTCAGGCTGCCTGCGAGCCCTCTCTGTCTCTGGTAGAATTGGTACAGGCTAATATACTGTTTTGAGTCACAAAGGTTTATATTAGTATGAGAATTCCTCAAGCTGGATACAAAATGGCTCTTTTAATCTTGTTATGCAGACTGCATTGTTCAGTGCAACTTTGTTAATCAGTTTCTTGGGCAGTTCCATTTACTCGATTTATAATGTCAAAGCATTGTATTTGCCCAACCGATTTGCATTGATGTGTTATTCATTTCTCTCTCTCTGTACCCCCGCCCGCACCCCCCCCCCCACCCCACCCCTGCTGGATAATCGTGTTTTGCAGAAGACTATACCCTCCCTAGACTATATGGAGCCTGGCTGTCTTAATGTCAGTTCTCCCATTGTTACGATAATTCAAGCAATCTCCTGCACATCAGAAGTTGCTGGCATGCGTTAATTGTTATTTGTTGGCAGAGTAGGCTTCCAGCTGTCTGCGTTAACCCTTTCATTCCCTCTGGGCTTGCCCTATGTAGCCCTGCATGTATTATATGAAATGAAATTACATATGAATGAACATATACATTTAAATATAAAAGACACGATCCCCGATATTGCCCTGCAACACTGGGCCTATACTTACTGGAATTTAGAAGAATATGAGGGGATCTCATAGAAACATATAAAATCCTGATGGGACTGGACAGGCTAGATGTGGGAAGAATATTTCCAATGTTGGGGGAGTGCAGAACTGGGGGCCACAGTCTAAGAATAAGGGGTAAGCCATTCAGGACTGAAATGAGGAAGAACTTCGTCACTCAGAGTTGTGAACCTAAAGTAAGGTTAAAGGTTTATTTATTAGTCACAAGTAGGTTTACATTAAAACTGCATGAAGTTGCTGTGAAAATCCCCTAGTCACCATACTCTGGCACCTGTTCAGGTACACCGAGGAAGAATTTAGCACGGCCAGTGCACCTAACCAGCACGTCTTTTGCACTGTGGGAGGAAACCAGAGCACCCAGAGGAAACGCACGCAGACACGACGAGAACATACAAATTCCACACAGTGATCCAAGCCGGGAATCAAACCTGGATCCTTGGTACTGTGAGGCAGTAGTGCTAACCACTGTGCCACTGAGCCGTCCATTGCTACCATGCTGCCCATATGGAATTCTCTACCACAGAATGCTACTGGGGCCAGTTTGTTGGATTTGCTTAAGAGGGAGGTGGACATGGCTGTTGTGGGTAAAGGGATCAAGGGATATGGAGAGAAAGTGGGAGTGGGATACTGAAAGGGCATAATCAGCCATGATCATATTGAATGGTGGTGCAGGCTCAAAGGACTGAATGGCCTATTCCTGCACGTATTTTCTATGTTTCTATTTGCAGGAGTACTGGTCGTCATCCAATATAGCAACTACATTATGTACTGTAGCAACTCACCGAGACTCCTTTAACAGCACCTTCCAAACCCACAGCCTCTGCCACCTGAATGGTGGTGCTCCTATGCATCTGTTGCCCTTGTCCTAGAAAGACAAGGGCTGCAAATGCATTGGAACACCACCATCTGGAAGTTCCCCTCTAAGTCGCACACCGCCTTGACTTGGAACTATATTGCTGTTCTTTCACTGTTACTGGGTCAAAAGTCTGGAATTCCTTTCTTAACAGAGAATTGGCTAACTAATGGTAAACAGGGAGTTGGGATAAAAGGGGCATTTTCTGGATGGTAACCTCTGCTAGGGGCTATAATTATTTACAATATATATTAATGACTTGAACAAGAGAAGTGAATGTACAATTGCACATAAATAGGTGGGAAGGTGAGTGGTAAGGAAGACAGAGTATTGAGGGATAAAGACAGGTTGAGTTAGTGGGCAAAAACTTGGCAGACGGAATATAATATAGGAAAATGTGAAGTTATGCACTTTGAAGAATAAAGGAGCTGAATATTATTTAAATAGAGAAAGACTGCAGAAAGGAAACCGGAGCACCAGGAGGAAACCCATGCAGACGCTGGGAGAATGTGCAAACTGCACACAGATAGTGACCCAAACCAGGATACAGAGCGATTTGGAAGTCCTGATGCATAAATTACAAAAAGCTAGTATGCAACTTCAGCAGCTAATAGGGAAGGTAAATGGAATGTTGGTCTTTACTTCAAAAGAAATTAAGCATAAAAACAGGGAATTCTTGTGAAAACTATACAAAGCACTTGTTAGATCACATCTGGAATATTGTGAATGGTTATCGTCCTTTGATCTAAGGAAAGATATACTGGTATTGGAGGCTGTCCAGGAAAGGTAGGGAATAACGTAATATACCTTTTTTTCTTCATGAAGAGACATTGAGAACCTGGGTGGGATGCTCTTTTGGAGAGTTGGTGTAGACACAATGGGCCAGGTGGTCTCTTTCTGCACTGTAAGGAGTCTGTTGTTCTATTGCATGGCTCTATGGCTGTAGAGACTGGGCGGCACAGTGACACAGTGGTTAGCACTGCTGCCTCACAGCACCAGGATCCCGGGTTTGTATCCCGGTTTGGGTCAGTATCTGTGTGCAGTTTGCACATTCTCCCCACGTCTGTATGGGTTTCCTCCCGGTGCTCCGGTTTCTTTCCACAGTGCAAACATGGATGGATTGGCCATGCTAAATTGCCCCTTAGTGCTGGGGGGGAGGGGGGGGCTAGCTTTGGTAAATGCATGGGGTTATAGGAATAGGGCCTGGGTGGGATTGTGGTTGGTGCAGACTTGATGGGCCAAATGGCCTCCTTTTGCACTGTAGGCTTCTATGATTTTATGATTAAGTATATTCAAGGCTGACATGGGCAAATTTTTTAATCAGGAAGAGAATAAAGGATTATGGAGATAAGGCAGGAAAGTGGAGTTCAAACTGATCACATCAGATCAATCATGATCTCATTGAATGATGGAGATGGGCAAATGGCTTACTTCTACAACTATGTCTTATAGTACAGTGGCTGTACCTACATTACGTGGACTGCAGTGCTTCAAGAAGGCGGCTCACCACCCCCTTCTCAAGGAAAATTAGGCGTGGGAAACAAATTCTGGCCTAGCCGACAATGTTCACATTCCAATGAATGAGTTTTTTTAAATGAAGTAGATTTGTCGGAGTACTGATTCCTGTGCCACTTTCTTCCTTTTAAAGATTTGGGTAGGGGAGATGGTTAGAGTTTACATGTTACAACATCAGTTTGAGCTGGAGTTGCTGACAATTTGGAAGTATTATTTTAAATAGTGTAACATAATAACTTTCACTTACAGAAACTGGATATTTGTTCATTTCAATGTCTAGTGTTTGGTCTCTCCCTCTGCTTAGAAGGTTAACATTTAGCTAGATATCCGGTACTTCAGAATTTATCTGGAATACTTGGTATTTCATGTTATTTTAATTTAGGGAAGGTTTTTAATCATTCTCTTATGTATGAAAATATACAGGATTTATTAAATATCCTTGCAAATATCTAATCAATTTACAGTGTAGTACAGCAACTAGCCTAGGCAACCAATCAAAATTACTTTCATTTTCACTGCAATATTGGATTTAGGGTCATAATCTGTGTCATCCAGTTATTAGAAAATAATGTACTACCAGCAATGAATTAGACAACCTGTCAAAATAACTTCTACTGCGTTTCCTTTCTGGGGGGGAGGGGGGGTTAAAGCAAGCGACTGAATCAAAGTATCCATTTAATTACTAATGTGATTGGATCTGTTACAATATGCAGCTACAATATCCCCCATATTTCTATTCTTACTTCCTCACAAAAATGTTGCAATGCTGTACAGTCAAATTGAATTATCTCTGCTTACAGAAAGCTGCTCTGCCACTTCAGTTTTACAAAGATTGGCTAGCTGTCAATTATCTGCTCTGCATAATTACTCCATATTCATTGCAATCAAGGTTCCACACCAAAATGTTTACACACACAAAGAAATTACACAATGCTGAGCACAGATTTTATACAAATTGGGGTGCCTATCCAACCAGTATGATTACTGGGACAGCCAGCAATCCCATCCTATTAAATCAGTCTTTTCATTAAATATTACATCTAATTTTGACACTGTTTTGAATTTTTGGCATTATCAATAAGAGAGGTTTGGACTCTGTGGTTCAGCCAAAATAGTATAATATTAAGTTGCACTGTCTCCACAAATTATTTCATGGAATCATAGAAGCTTTATAGTGCAGAAGGAGACCATTCAGCCCATTGAATCTGCACCAGCCACAATCCCATCCAGCCTCTATCTCCTTAGCCCCACATTTATCCTGCTAATCTGCCTGACACTAAGAACCCTATATTATCATTTTAATCCTAAGTGCTGGGCAAAAATATCAACAAGTCTGAATTGTGGTGCACAAGCCTATGGATGGGGCTTACTGTGCCCGAAACCCTGCAGCTCCGATCGGCGCCTCCAACTGTGCACGCGCAAAAAAAAAATGATAGAATGCTGCTGCCCTACCACCAGGCAGGTTAATGCTTCCTCCTGGCCCCACAGACATTGCTCCACCCGTACAACATTACTGAACCCCTTATCCCCCCACCATCGCCACCCAGACCGATCGCAGTCCCCTCCCTCCTACTTCCCACTCATCTCAGGCAGAGTGGCAGCCAATCCTTTTCACCCCCACTGATCACAGGCAGAGTGGCAGCAGATCCACCTTCTTCCCCCGCCCCCCCTCACCGATCTCAAGCAGAGAGCCTTCAGACACATCCTTTCCCCCAGCCCCCCTTTCCCCCACGATCTCAAGCAGGGAGCCGCCAGACACTTGGCACTTACCTCCTCACTAACTGAAGCGCCCGAATTGGACTTATACAGAGCATGTCTATTTCACACCAATTCTGAATGGGCAAACATGGTGGTAAAGGGAGAAGTGTCGGTAAGGTTGGGCGTGCAGCCCATTAAGTCAATTTAAATGCATGCAAATGTATTTAAACGGCCATCGCGCCCATTTCGCGGTCCTGATCACAGTCATTTTTGGGCCTTGATAAAGGGGGAACCAGTGCGGAGATGGGTGTGGATTGTGCTATCCGCCTCATGCCCAACTTTACCAAGTTTTCACATCAGAAAACATGATAGTAAAATCGGGCCCTAAGTGGCAATTTTGCATGGTTAATCAACCTGACCTGCACGTCTTTGGACTTGATTTGTTGCTCTAGTATTCGTATCAGGTTTGGAGGGCCAATTCAAAACAGGTGTCTTCAAAACCCAGTTCTGTGCCTGGAGATGAATTAGTATTCATAACAGGCAACGTCATTGTGTATTTAAATCTGCATCACCATGTCACAATGCAAGCAGACAAAACTGTCGAACATTTGGATGGAATTAAAAGGATTATGTTATAAAAAGCGAGGGCGGGGGACAATCAATTCAATGAGTATAAAAAGTTTTCTCTCCCTTCTCCTGCAGTGCTCTGCACATTATACATTGACAGATGGTCACGTTCAGACTGAGTCCTGTGATCTGCTGGTCAAGTCTTCTAGGAGCTGTGGTTCAATTTCTGCACCTGCAGATCAGTTTGATCTGGCATTTCATACTGATGCCAAGAAAAATGTTTCACAACTGTAACAGTTCACAATGCACTTGTCGATTTAGTTCAATTTGCATTTGGCATAATGGGTCTCCGGATGGAAATGTCCCATGTATTGTGGTGCAGAGGCTTTGATCCATGCAGTCCAAGATCACGGTCCAAAATTTTCTGTAAACCTGCCTCGTTTTAGTGGCATATGTACAGCATTTGACATTATTCTAATGCAGAAGTTAGGTTGATTGGCCATGCTAAATTGGCATTTAGTATCAGGGAGACAAGCAAGGTAAATACATGGGGTTATGGGGATAGCACCTGGGTGGGATTGTTGTCGGTGCAGGCTCAATGGGCTGAATGGCCTCCTTCTTCACTGTAGGTATTCTATGATTCTAAGTTCCAAGAAATAATAACAGAAGTGAGCTGTGCTAGTTTTAATTCCATCCCAAAATTTCCTTGAATGGTGTCAGGTTATCATAACTCCAACTTCTCCATTAAAATTCAACTGAGAATTTTCAGAATTAATGTACATTTTCCCAACACACAGCCTCACAAACAGTGGCTGAGTATCCATCCACTTTTTACCTAATAATATACCTAATGTACAAAATTATCCAACTGTGTTAACTGCACAAAGTGCCTAAATAACATAAATTACTTTGGCAAAAAAAACAGATTGTGTGGATTTATGAAACTAACCTGCAACACAGAAAATGATGTCTTCTGAAATTCCTAATTAATAGTAAATGGCTCTTCCATATAAACCATTCAAATTGAGGTCCACCTGATGTGCAACAAATGTCAGTGGAAGTCACCAACAATACTGGTCCCAGGAAAGAAAGTTTTTAAATGTTGCAGTATAAATTATGTCACTTTTAACTTTACTTAAAAGTAATGTCTTATTTCATGCTTCTCACACAGGGGCAGAGCATCATTCCCAATAAGCTGAGATCAGCTGTAATGTGTGGTTATTATTTTATTTCGGCTACGATTCCTGAAATGTGCTTTGAATTTCTTATTCTCCTTTGTTTAGGCATGGACTTCCATGTTATTTTCTTTAATTGCTTTACTCGCCCTTTACTTTACAAAGCAATCCTTTTCCACCAAGAGAAGCCACCTTTCCTGTTATTAACAACTTAAAAATTGTTTTCAGAAGAATAAGCCTGGGGCATTTATGTTGATCAAATCTTAGGATAGTTTGGAATCAATTCTTTCCTTTTCCCCCTTGTTGTCAATGCTTCATTTTAAATCCAATAATGTGACTTTTTTTTGAAAATTAATAGGTTATATAAGGTTAAGTGGGAATGAGGTTTCTAATTTTAATATATTAGACAAAAATATATGATTTTGATAAGTTCTCACAATTATGTTAATCATTCTATATACATTGAAATCAATTAATGCAGAAAGCAATTCCTAAAGACGTCAAGAAAAAAATCGACTTGAATAACACTTAGAGAATGTGCGAGAATGTTGAATAAGTCATTTGATATTTGTCAAATGTTTGAAGGGGTTTTGCATTACACAACACAAACACCAGAATTGGAATTACTTAGCTTCTTTTAAGAAAAAAATCCCTATCATAATTTCTGTAAACCTCCTCAGGCAGTTGGGTTGATTTGCTAAAACTCTTCTTTCTGGCTGTGAGCTGAATGAATAAAAAAAGCACACAAACATCTGAGTGACCAATAAAACAAGGTTTTCACCCCCAAGGTAATAAACAACATCGCTGTGCCACTTCTGATTCACTGTGGCGATATTCCAATGCAAATTTTGAAGTAAGTTTGCAACAGTGAACGAACAGAAATATTTGCAGTGTTCTTCACTGATCTCACCACTGCAGATATTTCTATAGCAATCAGTATGTGCTTGAGTAACTTGAGGAAATCTGTCTCAGCAAGACTGGCTTGAGCAAGGGGGAATAGAAGTTAGGATTCTCTTACTTCCAAAATATATGAGAACAGGATCAGATGCCTTTGTGCTACTTGCACCTTCTTCATCCCATATGAAACTGACTTTGTCGATAGATTTATATATTTGAAAATGCCCCTCTGCGTGGCACTGTGGTTAGCACTGCTGCCTCACAATGCCAGGGATCCAGGTTCAATTCCAGCCTTGGATGACTGTATGGAGTTTGCACATTCTCTCTGTGTCTGCGTGGGTTTCCTCCGTGTGCTTCAGTTTCTTCCCACGCTCCAAAGGTGTGCAGGTTAGGTTGATTGGCCGTGCTAAATTACCCCTTAGCCTCAATGGGATTAGTAGGATAAATATGTGGGGCGACAGGGATAGAGCCTGGGTAGGATTGTTGTCAGTGCAGGCGTGTTGGGCCGAATGGCCTCCTTCTGCACTGTAGGGAGTCTATGAGTCAAAAGACTGACTGTTCAAGCCCTACTGCACCACTTCAAAAATTGTTGAGATAAATACTTCACAAGATTGTGGCTTAAACAAATTTATTAAGCAGTAAATGGCTAAGTGAACTGGATCAGACAGAAGGTCCCTGAGTATTAACCTTTACCTGGGATGCCGGTGCTAGTTATCCATCAAATGCAATACCCAATTTTAACAGGACAGGTTATGAATCATTTTTCCAAAAAAAGATTGAGGCAAGGGCAATTTAAAAACATGTCTGTTAAACTTTGAAAGAGCTGCCAATCAAACATATAGATGGTACTTGAATTGAAAATCTTGACCCTCAGTCACCTGCTATATGGAGTGAGATGGATTTTACTCTTCAGCATTGGGTATAAGCACGTATCACAATTTGATGGAAACGGCACACAATTTTCCTCCCATCTAATTTAATAGAGGTGGAAGGGAATGGTGTCACATTTGTTCCTTAGTTTGGATAAATGCTTCTATCCTCCCACAACATCACCCAAACTTTGCAAGCCCATACAGGGAAAGGTCCATCTGCATCCACGTCCAACTGTGAGATTTTAAGGCCAATGGGAACTAATTTTTGGGTATCCCACCACAAACAATCAGGTGGAAATCAGACTTGCCATCCTCTATGACCTCAGGCAAACTGGGGGACTACTTTTCCACCCAACCTCCTCAAACAGTGAGAGAGCTCAACAGCGGACGATGGATTGAAGGGAGGTCACGAAGAGATAAAGCTGAGTCACATCAGCACAAATATGAAACCCCTTTCCATGTCTGAAATGTTAAAGAACAACAGTGATGCGTCAAGAAGTTGGAAAACCTAAGGTGCCTGGTGAGGCCATTACAGGAGACTGTGGTTGCATCAAGGTAGCTAGAACAGGAACCATGTGATTATAGAGGGAAATAAAGAAAAATCTGGTCAGCTCCATAAGAAATAGAATCAGGAGTAAGCTGCAAGATCTGTCAAGATTGCATTCTCATCCTATACCTTGATACACCTGGTACCCCAAAAATCATGTCAATCTGTCTTGAATATACTCATCAAATGAACATAAATCTCTGGGATAGATTTCCAAATATTCACAGTCCTTTCATTGGAAGTTCTCTTCTCATCTCTGACCCTTTAGCTTGATACTATCCCTAGTATCTTAACTCACCAGCCAGAAGAAACAGTTTTTCAGCCTCTACTGTCAACCCTAAAAATCTTATGTTTCTAAGAGGTCACCTCTCATCTTGTACATTCCAAAACAGATGGGTCTGATCTACTCAATCTACCCTCGTAGACAATCCTCTCGTCCAATAAACCTTCACGATACACCATTCAATACAAATATTATATATCCTTCCTTAGATATGAAGAGCAAAAGGGCACACAGCATGTCATGTTCCTTGGCAGAGCACTACATAATTGCAGCAAGACTCTCTTACTCTTATACTCCTACCTGCTTGCAGTAAAGGACAATTACCTTACTAATTGCTCAGTGTACCAGCAACCTGTTTGCAGTAAAGGATGATTTACCTTGCTAATTGCTCACTGTACCAGCATATCAACTTTGATTTGTGTACAAATCTCTCTGAATACCAAAATTTACTAGTCTCACCTTTAAAAAATTGCCTTTCCTCCTTCTGAATAAAGTAGATAATTTCATACATTATATTCTGTTAGTGGCCTTCTTACCCAGTCACAATCTGTTGACTTTTACAGCTCCTTTACATCCTTTTCAATTTACTTTCTTATTTAATTTCACTACAAAACACTTGGTCACTTTTCATTTTAAACTGTGCATGTAACTATAGTGTATGTGTGTGTCAACTTCACTGAACTAATTCTCACAACTTTCCACATTTTGTTCTCAAGCATTTCAAAATTTAGTCATTCACCTTTTTCCTGCTTACACAAAACCAAGCAACAAAATGATTTTACACTGCCTGACAGCACCATCTCCTGGCAGAAATGTAAGGCACACAAACTCTGGGTCAGCAAGGCCCAGCTCAGGTGGATGGGTAGGAGATAAATCCTCAATTGTTCTTCCAGCCTGCCCCTCTTGAAAGCTACGTGGTCAGTTGGGGTTTTAATGGTATGAATAATGGCTATTCAGTAAGATAGCAGTGCAACTTACCTCCATAGGGCAGAACAGTGGCAAGCATTGCTGCCTCATGATGCCAGGGACCTGGTTTGATTCTAGCCTTGGGTGATTGTGTGGAGTTAGCACATTCTTCCCATGGGTTTCCTCCGGTTTCTGCCCACAATCCAAAGATGTGCAGATTTGATGGATTAACCATGAGTAAATGCTTGGGCTTACAAAGAAAGGGTGGCCCTGGGTAAGGTGTTCTTGGATTTGGTGCAGACTTGATGACCAAAAGGCCTCCTTCCGCACTATCGGAATTCTTTGATAACCACATTTGTGCAAGGAGTCAAGTTTGAGAAGAAAAACAAGATCAATTTCAAAAAGCATCTTAAAGACCATTGCTGTAGAAAGTTTTTGGTATTTTTAAAAATTTATACAACAGGGAAAGCATCTGTAGTTTGACGTTAACAATCCATTCAACTTCTTCAGCTGACAGTGTGAATGGTTGTGATGGCGTCAGGAAGAGCTCTCTCAGGCTGAAGTTATCTGACGTTAACAATTTAACCTGTTCATCGTGTTTCACTTATGAAGCAACAGGCCACATCTTCCCTGGTCAGTCCTGGAGCTATTGAGGATTGACCCAATTTTCCATGTGAGGTTTAAACCTGGACTTCACTCAGATCAGGTACTAGGCTGCAGTTGGTGATTCTTCCAGTCAGCCCAGAAGCATGCCTGCCATCCAGTTATAAAGTAGTGTAGTTCAATGTTTCAGACAGTTGTATTTGTTTTGAGGTCCTGTGTTAATTGGAATGCTTTGTTGCATGTCAGCCAGTGCTGCACTTTGAGGATGCAGACATTAGGATGTTCAAAATGTGCACACACAGCAAGCCACTCGAGCAGCATTAGTTTCAACCTCCCAGGCATAATCCTCATGATTTTCCAGAGATGGATAACTGCTACATTTGTGCTGGCTCCCAAGTAAAGTTGGTAAATATCCACCTCTACAAAGTCATGAGGATTAGAATAAACAGAAGGGTGAGCAATCAGCACTTTCTACTTACAACTGGCAGTGTTTGCTTAGGGTGGTATTTTGGTGAAGTTACCCATTTCCCTTATTTTATTCCATCTATGTGCTGCCTGCAGCTAAATGGTGCATTTAGGTGCAAAAGGGTCAAAAATCATCCATGTATGATTATATCCTCAGTAGGAAAAGCTGCAGCTGCTACAGAGCTACAAACAGCAAGTCTAAATTATTCTTGATTACGTAGTGGCTTTTTCATTCCAAGAGGTCATGGATGAAAAGTAATTTTCTACTAATGTTCTCTTTTGCAGCTAATCAAGTACTCCAATTTGGGAAACTGGTCAGCACATCCAATACTTATGACGGAAGCGGGACTGTGACAGTAGAAACAGATCAGCCATTGCTGTGGACAATGGGAATAAAGAGACATAACAATTAATCTGTTTGTGCCTTTTAGAATGTAAAATGAATCAACAAAAAGGAAGCAATAAAAATCAGAGCTTTATACAATTCCAAATGAGCCTTTTATTGACTTATAACAGCATAAAATGTAGAAATGTTCCTGCACATCTTTCGATCTTCATTCACTACCCCTAACTGCATGAGGTCAGTTGAGCAATCTTAACCACCACTGTGAAAAGATTGAAACAGCCATTAGTTCATTATCTTCAATTTTAATGCATACTCTATAAGCAGCCCTATGCAGTCTAAGCTCAGCTTTCAAATCATCTTGTTTATTTATTAAAATAGACAGATCCAAAACCTTCAAATGCTTTTCAGCAAGTCCTTGAATTGTAAAGTATCATTCCACTTGTCTATTAAAGTGGGAACTGCAGTTTTACCATCTTTACTATAAAGTGTTCTGAGTTCTAGATGGCAAGTATAAACTGGACTGCAGACCAAAACTATTTTTAAAGTACTTATTCTGCCCTTTTTGGCAGTAATATTTTAAAAATGATTGCTACAAGTCTGAGGACACCCTGGAAAATCAAAGAGTTCAGAAACAAATCAATAATGAAGAGGAGTAAGTACAAGGCTTATTGGTGTAAGAGAAAAGAAAATGTGTTAGGAATGGAATACTGAAAAGTAAAAGAAACAAACCATTAATTAACCAATAAAAGTCGTTCTTCAAAATGTCCATAATATAAAATGTTGAATGAGACAGAACCCAAAAGTATAATGTGTTAAAGGATCATCAGAAATTGGCAGAGGATCCTTAAACACTTCAGTGTGTTTACAAAACAAGATCACACTTAGAATAGAATTAAATTCTGAACTGGTTAAGTGCATGGCCCAGAATAGATTCCATGGTGATATTAGGAATCAATATGTTTCAGCAGTGTTTATTTTTAATTCATTTATGGGACGTGGCGATCACTGGTTAGGCCAGCATTTATGGCCCATTCCTAATTACAGTCCAGTTTATACTTGCCATCTCGAATTCGAGCGCTGTAAAGATGGTGATAAACTGCTGCAGTGATTAATATGGCAATCATTTTCAAAAAGAAAGACAAGAGAAAATCCCAATAATTGTGTTACTTTAACATCTGTCGTAAGGAAAAATATGAATTATCACCCGAGAAAATGAGAAGCAGATGAGTTTGATTGCAATAAGGAAGATTCTGCTTGATAAACTTTAATGCTTTGAAGTAACAAGACCTACAGAGGTTTTAAATGCACTTCCATTAAGCTTTTAGCAAAATACCAAACAGAAGAATAGAAAGATTAATCAGTGTATAATTAGGGGAATGTAATAGCAAATGAGATTAAAGATTGGTTAGAAGTGGAGAGAGGAGGAGTTAAGAGTACTGTTCAGTCAATCTTCACTGTTACTCATGTGTACAAAGATATGGATATGGAGTTAGAGGTGTCAACACTGCTAAGCATATGATAGACCAAATTCAACATGACTAAGTGTGAGATGGTGCATTTTAATAAAATTGTACTTTATAGAAAGCTACAAATACAAGAAAGGTGAAAAGCTCATTCTTACTGCGTGTATGACTAGTGGAAAGGTGACCTCAAAAAGTAAATCTTAACACAAGTTTTTTGTCCAATTCAAAGTCAAATTAACTTTTTCTGACTGATTAACATTTGCTTTCATTAGATTCCAGCATGAAATCCATGCAACAAGGGTCATTGTGCCCAAGATTCAAACATAATTAAGTAAAGAAATGGTTCCAATTTTCTAAATTAAGTTTACTTTTTACTAATTACCATTTCGTTTTCTCTGTTTTTAAGTTTATTTTTATTTGAACTATATTCCAGATACTTTGATGAAGTTTCTTCTTCAAAGCTTTAAGTTGTCCCCCATAGATTCCCAGGGGGCAAGTAATTATATATTGTCTTGCAGCAGTCTCCAAAACGATACCATGTGGGTTAGCCAGCACATTCTAAAGGCTTAATATAATTTATTCTGCTTTTCTAGTGATACATCTTATTTCTTGCAAAATTGGCCTCAGCATATTATCTAGATATTATAAGTGACACATTTGTCTCAATTTTTTATGATCAGGCACTAAATGTTATATCTCATTTTTCTAACTGCATAACTGTTCTAAATCTTTTTTATGTACATCTTTAGCTCTATTCTGTTCTTTTGCTGTGTTTTTATGGAAGCAAATTTATCTACCTTGCAGGAAATTTCATTATTTAGGTCACTGATCTGTTTTGGCCTCCTCTGGAGGTCCCCAGCATTAAAGATGTCAGTCATCAGCCAATTCGATTCACTTCACATGGTATCAACCAACGGCCAACTGCACTAGACACTGCAAAGAATATTGGCTCCAGTAGCATTCTGGCAGTAGTATCAAAGAATTGTTCTCAAGAAATGAGCACCAGCCCATAGCCAGGTTGTCCCAGTGCATCTACACCAATGGCAACTACCTGGCAAAGTGGAAAATTGCCCACATATGTCCTGTTCATGAAATGCTGAACAAATCGAACCTGGCCATTTACCGCCCATCAACTTACTCTCAATCATTGCTGCAGGATTTCTTCAGGGTGGCGTCCTAGACCCAACCATTTTCAGCTTTTTATTAATAATCTTAAGTCTGCCAGAAGTAGATTGTACAATGTTCAGGACCATTCACAAGTCCTCAGATACTGAAACACTCTTCATCACCAATGAGACAGAATCTAATCATCTCCACATGACATTCAACAGCATTGCTGTCACTGAATCCACTGACCAGAAACTGGGCTGGACTAGGTCATAGACCAGGAATCCTGCAATGAGTAACTCGCCTCCTAATTCCCCTAAACCTGTCTACAAGACACAAATCAGGAATGTGACGGAATTACTCTGCATACAAACAAGGAGCAGAAGTAGGGAAGTCAAACTTTCAAGTCTGCTCTGCCATTTAATAACATTGTAGCTGATCTCATAGTAATCTCAAATCTGTATTCTGCCTACCGCTGAAACTTATCACTCCTTGCTTATCAAGAATCAATCCACCTCTGCCTTACAAATATTCAAAAACTCTGCTTCCACCAACTTTTCGGAACAAGAATTCCAAAAACCAATGACTCTCTGTGAAAAAATGCACTTGCCTGGATGAGTGAAGTTCCAATAACACAAGCTCAACAAAGCAGCCTGCTTGACTGACAACCAATCCACCATCTTCAACAGTCACTTTCTCCATAGCTGACAGCATTTTTACCATTTACAAGGTGCACTGCAGCAACTCACCAAGCCTCCTTTGACAGCACCTTCCAAACACAATCACTACCATGTAGGCAGCAGATGCATAGGAACATCATCAACTTCTCAAGTCACATACCAAACTGACTTGGAGCTATGTCTAAAAATTTCATAAAATGTTGTCCCCTTACAAATAGCAAGTACAGTTATTTACTTTAACTAAAATTCTGAACATCATGATGGCCTGTCAAACAGAGCCACATGTTCCACTGGGTCATTTTATCTATGCATCTTTTTTAAAGAAATTTAAATGGTTTTAAAGTCATTGGGTCATGAGATCTGGACCCAGGCAAAAATATTTTACCACACCCTTAGTCCTTAACCACCTTATTTTTTCCTATCTCCTTCAAAACTTTCATAATCCAAAAGAATGAAAATATTCTATATTAACTGAGTTTTTTTTTGCAAAATACAGCTAAGAACTAACAGTCAAAACTACTGAATACTTACACAATAATGTTATTAATGGGGATGTGGATGAGCTTTACAAAGAAACCGATGAATCCCATAATGGCAAATCCAATTGCTGTTGCCATGGCAATCTTCTGAAATTCTGTAAAAAGGAAACCACATAGGAGTCTTTCAAAATTGAGTTCAATTTCACATTGTAAAAGACAATTGTTCAATACTGTAGCCCATTGCATAGAGAACTATGCTGATAGTTTATTAGACTTGTATTTCAACCATATACTCAAATGAAAATTATACCTTCAGGCAGCCTGGCTGGCTTATTAGTATTGGAAGTATTATTGGGGTGATTCTGCTATTCAGTAGGACAATTAATTGTTTACTCTGTTCCAAAACTGTTCTGTGAATATTGAACTTTTTATTTAAACAGAAGTTTAATTAGCTCTTCCTAAGATCTACAAACACCACTGCACTATTCTAAATTGGAAATATGAATGTCATGTGAATAAAATAAAACAGAATCTAAGCAAGGCTTACATTATGGAATTGGTTAGAGGCAAAATAAAAGTTTTTAAGATTATTTCACAGGATGTGGACATTGCTGACAAGGCCAGCATTTGTTGCCCATCCCTAATTGCCCTTGAAAAAGGTGGTAGTGAACCACTGCAGTCAATGAACATACACCTACTCTTGAGGTTGGTTAGCTCAGTTGGCTGAATGGTTGATTTGTGATACGGAGTGGCGCCAACAGAACAGGTTCAATTCCCATAAAGGCTAACGTTATTCATGAACGTCCACCTTCTCAACCTTGCCCCTTACCTGAGGCATGTTGATCCTCAGATTAAATCACCACCAGTCAGCTCTCTCCATCTAGGACAATGACAACTTTACATACACCCACAGTGCTGGTAGGAAGGGTGTTCCAGGATTTTAACCCAGCAACAATGAAGAAACAGCAATATATTTCCAAGTCAGGATGGTGAGTGATTTGATAGGGAACTTGCAAGTAGTGATGCATCTGCTGCACCTTCTCCACCTAGATGGTCAACTACACAGCTTTGTAAGTTGTAATTGAAGGAGCGTTGGTGAGGTGCAGTGCATCTTGAAAAATGCTACATATTGCTGCTACTGTGCATCAGTGAAGGGGATTGAATGTTTAAGACAGCAGATGGGGTACCAATCAAGCAGGCTGCTTTGGCCTGGATAGTGCCCAACTTTTCGAGTGTCACTGGAACTGCTCTCATTCTGGCAGGTGAACAGTATTCAATCACACTCATGACTTATAGATAGTTGATACTTTAGGCAGTTGGGAAGCGAGTTACTTGCCGCAGACTTCCTAGTCTCTGTCTATTCTGTAATTGTTTTTTGTTGTACACTATTACTTTTGAATATTCTATTAAGGAATACAATTCACGAACTGTAGTTTATGAATATAGACAGCACTTCTTACAAATACTTGGGTTTCAGCACATGCATCCAATGCAATATATCTGTAAATATATTTACATCACAAGTGTTCTCACTCTGCACCCATTTTCCTTTCATTCCAAATAGGTGTTGCAGACAGGTTCTAAATGATTTCTATGAAAGCACCATGGTTGCAGAAACTCTGCTCAAACTTTCTATACGTATAACAAAACCTATCAGAAAAGGTTGAATACAATCTTCCTAATACTACGATTAAGATTTCTTAATCTATCTTGCAATCATATGAAATTTTCATTAATCCAAGCATACCTTTAACAAAGAGAATTATAAAAATTAACATTTCATAATCTACAGAACATGACTAGAATACAATATTCACACCTACAAATGACCTGTGAAGACTATGATTTCACAGAAAAATTGTCAGCACAACTGGCCCACTGTGCACATAATAGCTCTCAACACCTGCGGAATATGCTTCTGTCTACATCAACGGAAATGAACAGAAAATCGTTGACAGCTTCAAGTTTCTAGGTGTCCAGAACACCAACAACCTATCCCGGTACCCCCACGTCAAAGCTATAATTAAGAAAGCCCACAAAAGCCTCTACTTTCTCAGAGGGCTAAGGCAACATGTCTATTACAACTCTCAAATTTCTACAGATGCACCATAGAAAGTAACCTTTCTGGATGTACAATAGTTTGATATGGCTCCTGCTCTGACCAAGACTGCAAGAAACTACAAAGGGCTGTGAGTGCAATCCAGTCCATCATGCAAACCAACCTCCCATACACTGACTCTGTCTACCCTTCTCACTGCCTCAGAAAAGTAGCCAGCATAATCAATGCATGCACCCCTGACATACTCTCTGCCACCTTCGTCAGGGAAATTATACAAAAGTCAGATCACGTACCAACTAACTCAAGAACTGCTTCATCCCTGCTACTATCTCTTGAATGGACCTATCTTACATTAAATTGATCTTTCTCTACAGCCTAGCTATGACTGTAACAATACATTCTGTGTTTTCTCCCTTCCTTCTCCCCTGTGCAATCTTTGTACGGTATGCTTTGTTTGTGTGACATGCAAGAAACAATACTTTTCACTGTGTACTAATACATGTGACAATAATAAATCAAATTAAGTTAGTAAACTCAGATAAGCCATGATCTGACTGAATGGTGAAGCAAGCTCAAGGGGCTGAATGGCCTGCTCCTAACCAGTTAATTCCATAGTCTTTTAGCCTTATATTTTAGCCTTTAGACAATGTGCACAGCTGAAAAAAAAAGCTCACAATTGTGCCATACCTTTCCTGTCAGGCTTTGTACATCTTTTCACAAGTCTGATTGAATCCTTTACAAATTGACGACTGGGCTCCACAAACTGCATTACTTGATCCATTGTGTTCTGTAATAAAGGAAATGGAAAAAAATTGGAATGTTTTGATTCACACAAATAGCCATTTCAGACATTATTTATGACAAGTGCCTTCACTACAGTTCTGTTTTGAATTATCATAACGCTATAACTGGTTCACAATACAGAGCCTGCAGAACATTACATCCAAGTCCTCACTGTGATAATTCCCCAGCATAATCCAAATCTGAGAACAGCAAGCCTGACTGTGCTGTGTGATGATGGCTAAACTAAATGTGTGCCACATAGAGTCAAATCTGTACCCCATAGGCTGCAAGGGGAAAAATTGGGAGCCATGATGTTGAATCAAACATGGATGAGTAAGAAGCTATGCAAATATACTTGTCTGCCTTTTGGTGGGACACTGGCAACCTTCTCCATTCTAATCTTACTCGGGTTCCCTGTCTGACCTTTCTCTTTAACCAAAACACCAATGATTGTTGCCGCTGTTTTCTCCGAATGGAAAAATTTCAACTTCGCTTTTACCTTTTCATGACTCTTCCCTTCCTCAATGACTTCATCTGTTTCACTTTGCACTATAATGCGTATTACAAATCTAACTGCACCTGCCTTGACAAAACTTCCCCCCACTCCTAGTCCTGTGAGGTGGCCCTTCCTTCCATCACCCATTCTCTTCCTTTCTCTTGCCCTCAACTTCCCTACACACCCCTTCCTCATCCTCCAACATTACCCCTTTCTCCACATTCATCTCCCCTTCTCCCTCGTTTGTCCTATTCCTCATGTCTTCATCTCCCTCCTTACCCCCTACTTCAGCTACTCCCCAACCTGTCCAACCCCCCTTGCCTCCCCTCTCTCATTTTCCCTCAGTTGTCTCCCTTTCCTCCACTCTCTCCCCTTCCCTCCCTATCCCAATTCTCCCCCTACTGCCTCCCACCTTCATCCTCCTCACCGTCTCGCACCTACGACACCCCTGGGCCATCCCTTCCCGCCCTCATATCCCCCCATCTCATCTCCCACCCAGTAGTTTTTTTTTCTTCAGGCCTCTAACCCTATAAATTAGTCCAGAGAGGATACCCGATTCTCTACACTAGTAGAGAATCCCACCCTCCCACCTCCTCTAACCTAAATTATAAGTGTGGGGAAGTTTTTTTTTATATTTTTTACTTTTTTTTGCTGTTACCTGTTTCAGGGATGGCAGTTCGGGCAGTGTGCTGCATCTCCTGTGGGATGTATGTGGTGAGGGACTCCAGTAGTGTTTCAGGGGATTTTACTTGTAGGAAGTGTCTTAGATTGAAGCTTCTGGAGGAGCGTGTTAAGGAGCTGGAGGTGGAATTAGATGAGCTCCGCATAATTCGTGAGGCAGAGAGAGACATTGATAGGAGTTTTAAGGAAATAGTCACTCCTAGTAATCAGTCTTGGGTCAATGTCAAGAGGAGGGGAAAGAAGCATGTGGGAGGAGAATCCCCTGGGGCTGTTCCCCTCCAAAATAGGTTTTCGGTCCTGGAGGCTACAGTTGAGGAAGCATCAACTGGGGATAGCCAAAGGGAGCAGGACTCTGGGGGTGAGCCTATTGTAAAAGCTCAGGTGTCTAGGGGATGCAAGAGATTGGGCCTCGTGATTGGGGACTCTACAGTTAAGGGGACGGATAGGAGAGTTGGTAGTAAGGGTAGGGACTCAGGGCTGGTGTGTTGCCTACCAGGGGCTGGGGTCCGGGATGTGTCAGAGAGGATATTCAAGACTCTTAGGGGAGAGGGTGATCAACCCCAAGTTATAATTCATGTGGGGACACATGACATAGGGAGGCTAAGGGAAGGGGATATTAAGCAGAGTTTCATGGAGTTGGGATGGAAACTAAAGGCCAAGTCAAACAGAGTGGTTATCTCTGGACTCTTGCCTGTGCCACGGGATAGTTTAGAGAGGAATAGGGAGAGGGAAAGTTTGAACTTGTGGCTGAGGGGATGGTGCAGGAGGGAGGGGTTTAATTACTTGAGCAATTGGGGCTCATTCTGGGGAAGGTGGGATCTCTATAAGAGTGATGGTATACATCTGAACCAGAGGGGAACAAATATCCTGGGGGGTAAATTTGTGAAGGCTATGCGGAGTGGTTTAAACTGATTCAGAGGGGGGGTGGGATCCTGGGTAGAGGGGGTGAAAGTGAGGGGGGCATAGAAGGGGACGGCATTGCACGGCATTGTGGGGGTGGGGCAGAGCGAGGTTTGAAATGTATATACTTTAACGCGAGGAGTATTCGCAATAAAGTGGATGAACTTGCAGCGTGGACCAGTACCTGGGACTTTGATGTTGTGGCCATTTCAGAGACGTGGATAGAGCAGGGTCAGGAATGGATGTTGCAGGTGCCGGGGTACAAGTGCTTTAGTCGGAGTAGAGAAGGAGGTAGAGGGGGGGGTGGAGTAGCATTATTGGTCAAGGACTATATCACAGTGTCAGAGAGGAAGTTTAATGAGGACTTGTCTGTTGAGGTAGTATGGGCAGAAATTAGAAATAGGAGAGGAGAGGTCACCCTGTTGGGAGTCTTTTATAGACCTCCAAAAAGTTCTAGAGAGGTTGAGGAAAGGATTGCAGAGACGATCCTGGTTAGGAGTGAAAGTAATAGGGTAATTGTTATGGGGGACTTTAACTTTACTAACATTGATTGGAATTGCTATAGCTCTAGCTCGTTAGAGGGGTCAGTTTTTGTTCAAAGTGTGCAGGAAGGTTTTTTGACTCAATATGTAGATAGGCCAACTAGAGGTGAGGCTATATTGGACTTGGTGCTGGGAAATGAGCCAGACCAGGTGCTAGACTTGGAAGTTGGTGTGCTTTTTGGTGATAGTGACCACAATTCGGTTACGTTCACCTTAGTGATGGAAAGGGATAGGCATGAACCTCGGGTCAGTAGTTTTAGCTGGGGGAAGGGTAATTATGAGGCCATTAGGAGAGAATTAGGAAGCATTGGTTGGACTAGGAGATTACAGGGACTAGGAACGTCTGAAATGTGGAGTTTTTTCAAGGAGCAGCTACTGCGGGTCTGTGATAGGTATGTCCCTGTCAGGCAAGGAGGAACTGGTAGGGCTAGGGAACTGTGGTGCACAAAAAAAGTTGATTTGTTGGTTAGGAAGAAGAAGGAGGCTTATGTTCGGATGAGGCTTGAGGGCTCGGGTAGTGCAGTAGAAAGCTTTAGATTGGCTAGGAGGGAGTTGAAGAGGGAGTTAAGAAGGGCTAGAAGAGGGCATGAGATGACTTTGGCTGATAGGATTAAGGAGAATCCTAAGGCGTTCTATAGGTATGTCAAGAACAGAAGGTTGGTTAGGGCAAGATTAGGGCCAGTTACAGACAGTAGGGGGAAGTTGTGTGTGGAACCGGAAGAGATTGGAGAGGCATTGAACCATTATTTCTCTTCGGTGTTCACGCAGGACGATATGAATGTAGCTGAGGAGGTCACTGGGGTGAAGGGGTGTAAAATAGAAAGTATTGCAGTTGATACAGAGGATGTGTTGGATATTCTAGAAGGGTTGAAAATAGATAAGTCCCCTGGTCCAGACGGGATTTACCCTAGGATTCTATGGGAGGCAAGAGAGGTGATTGCAGAGCCACTGGCTCTGATCTTCAGGTCGTCGTTGGTCTCTGGTATAGTACCGGAAGATTGGAGGACAGCGAATGTTGTCCCATTGTTTAAGAAGGGGAACAGAGACTTCCCTGGGAATTATAGACCAGTGAGTCTTACTTCTGTAGTGGGCAAGGTTTTAGAAAGAATTATTAGGGATAGGATTTATAGTTATTTGGAGAGTAATGAATTGATTAGAGATAGTCAGCATGGTTTTGTAGCGGGAAGGTCGTGCCTTACTAACCTTATTGAGTTCTTTGAGAAGGTGACCAAAGAGGTGGATAGGGGTAAGGCAGTAGACGTGGTATATATGGATTTTAGTAAGGCGTTTGATAAGGTTCACCATGGTATGCTTCTGCAGAAAATGCAGATGTATGGGATTGGTGGTAATTTAGGTACTTGGATCAGGAATTGGTTAGCAGATAGGAGACAGAGGGTGGTGGTTGATGGTAATTATTCATCATGGAGTTCGGTTACGAGTGGTGTGCCTCAGGGATCTGTTTTGGGGCCACTGCTGTTTGTAATCTTTATTAATGATCTGGATGAGGGTATAGTTGGGTGGATTAGTAAGTTTGCTGATGACACCAAAGTCGGAGGTGTGGTAGATTGTGAGGAAGGGTGTCGAAGTTTGCAGGGTGACTTGGACAGGTTGCAGAGCTGGGCCGCCAGGTGGCGGATGGAGTTTAATGCGGAGAAGTGTGAGATAATCCATTTCGGTAGGAATAACAGATGTGTTGAGTATAGGGCTAACGGGAGGACTTTGAATAGAGTGGAGGAGCAGAGGGATCTAGGTGTATGTGTACATAGATCCCTGAAAGTTGGGAATCAAGTAGATAAGGTTGTTAAGAAGGCGTACGGTGTCTTGGCGTTTATTGGTAGGGGGATTGAATTTAGGAGTCGCAGCGTCATGTTGCAACTGTACACAACTCTGGTGCGGCCGCACTTGGAGTACTGTGTGCAGTTCTGGTCCCCACATTACAGGAAGGATGTGGAGGCTTTGGAGAGGGTGCAGAGGAGGTTTACCAGGATGTTGCCTGGTATGCAGGGGAGGTCCTATGAGGAGAGACTGAGGGATTTGGGGTTGTTTTCACTGGAAAGAAGGCGGCTAAGAGGGGATCTTATAGAAACATATAAGATGATTAGAGGTTTAGATAGGGTGGATGGTGATAGCCTGTTTCCTCGGATGGAGAAAGCTAGCACGAGGGGGCATGGCTTTAAATTAAGGGGGGGTAGTTATAGGACGGATGTCAGGGGCAGGTTCTTTACCCAAAGGGTGGTGAGGGACTGGAATGCCCTGCCTGCTGCAGTTGTAAATGCGCCTAGTTTGGGGGCGTTTAAGAGATTGGTGGATAGGTTTATGGACGAAAAGGGATTGGTTTAGATTAGTGGGTCAATGTTTTTTTTTTAAAAAATAAGACTGGTCGGCGCAACATTGTGGGCCGAAGGGCCTGTTCCGCGCTGTAATGTTCTATGTTCAACCCCATCCACCACCTCATCTCTTCTATATTCAGGCCGTCTCCTACCCCAACATCTCCCAAATCCAACCCCATCACTTCATCTCCCCCCTCACCACGTCCCACACCATCTCCCTCAATTCCTCCCACGTCCCTCCCACACCTTCTGCCTTCCACCTAATCTCCTCTCACCCCCTCATTCCCCCCCCCCAACTCATCTCTCCCATCTGCTTTCACCTCATCCTTCTGTCCCATCTCACAACACCTCACCTCCCCCCAACAACCGCGTTCCCCTCCCCCCCCCCAATGTGTCTCTACCTCCCCCTTCCCAAACGTGTCTCTCCATGACTATCGGCTGGTGGCTCTGACATACATCATTATCAAGCGCTTCGAAAAGCTAGTCATGGCACAAATCAATTCCAACCTCCTGGACTACTTGGATCTACTATTTGCCACAACAGGTCCACACCCAGACACCATTTCCCTGGCCCTGCACTCAACCCTGGAACATCTAGATAACAATGACACCTATGTCAGACTCCTATTTATTCCCACAAAATTAATCTCCAAACTCCGTGGCTTGGGACTCGGCTCCTCCCTCTGCGACTGGATCCTGAACTTCCAAATTCTCAGACCACAGTCAGTAAGAATAGGTAACAACACCTCCTCCACAATCATCCTCAACACCGGTGTCCCACAAGGCTGTGTTCCCAGCCCAATACTGTATTCCTTACATACCTATGACCGTGAGGCCAAATTTCCCTCCAATTCGATTTTCAGATTTCCTGACGATACCACTGTAGTGGATCAGATCTCAAACAATGACGGGACAGAGTACATGAATGAGATAGAAAATCTGGTGAACTGGTACAGCAACAATAATCTCTCCCTCAATGTCAACAAAACGAAGGAGATTGTAATCGATTTCAGGAAGCCTAAAGGAGAATATGCCCCGTCTACATCAACGGGGACAAAGTAGAAAAGGTTGAGAGCTTCAAGCTTTTAGATGTCCAGATGGCCAACAACCTGACCTGGTCCCCCCACGCTGACTCCATAGTTAAAAAGCCCAACAACACCTCTACTTTCTCAGAAGACTAAGGAAATTTTGGCACATCAGTTACAACTCTCACCAACTTTTACAAATGCACCATCTTTCTGGTTGTACCACAGCTTGGTATGGCTCTGCCCAAGGTAGCAAGGAACTACAAAAGGTCATGAATGTAGCCTAATCCATCACGTAAACGAGCTTCCCATCCACCAACTCTGTCTACACATCTCGCTGCCTCAGCAAAGTAACCACCATAAGGACCCCATGCACCTAGACATTCTCTCTTCCACCTTCTTCTATCAGGAAAAAGATGCAGAAGTCTGAGGTCACATACAAACCAATTCAAGAACAGATTCTTCCCAGCTGGCTTCAGTCTTTTGAATGGACTTACCTTGTATTAAGTTGATCTTTCTCTACACCCTAGCTATGACTACTATTACAAGTACAAGGGAGGACATCTACGCATGGAGCCAGAGGAAATAGGCAAGGTATTAAATGAGCAGTTTGCATCAGTATTCACCAAAGAGAAGGACTTGGTGGATGATGAGTCTGGGTAAGGACGTAGATAGTTTGAGCCATGTTGAGATCCAAGAGGTGCTGATATTGGTGTTCTTGAGAAACATTAAGGTAGACAAGGCCCCAGGGCCTGATGGGATATGCCCCAAAATACTGAGAGAAGCAAGGGAGAAGCTGGGACCTTGAGAGAAATCTTTGTATCCTCACTGGCTACAGGGGAGGTCATGATGTTGAGATGCTGGCGTTGGACTGGGGAAACACAGTAAGAAGCATCACAACACCAGGTTAAAGTCCAACAAGTTTATTTGATAGTAAACCCACTTAGCTTTTGGGGTTTGCCTGTTCGTCAGGTGAGTAGAGGGTTCTGGTCACAAACAGAGCATACAAAGGCACACACAGTTTACAGAATACTGATTAGAATGCGAGTCTTTACAGCTAATCAATTCTTAAAGGTGCAGACAATGTGAGTGGAGATAGTATTAAGCATAGGTTAAAGAGATGTGTACTATCTCCAGACAGGACAATAAGTGAGATGTTGCAAGCCCAGGCAAGTCATGGGGGTTACAGATAGCATGACATGAACCCAACATCCTGGTTGAGGCCATCCTCACGTGTGTGGAAATTGGCTATCAGTCTCTGCTCAGCGACTCTGCGCTGTCGTATGTCGTGAAGACCATCTTGGAGAACGCTTACCTGAAGATCTGGAGATGTGTCTTGGACTCATGCATCTCCATCAAGGACAGTCACCTTAGCACCTCACTGTACTGCAAGCCCACAGATAACCTCACGATGCTCCACTTCTCCAGCTTCCACCCTAAACACGTTAAAGAAGCCTTCCTCTATGGACAAGCCTTCCATATAGACAGGATCTGCTCAGATGAGGAGGATCGCAACAGACATGTCCAGACGCTGAAAGATGCTCTCATAAGAACAGGATATGGCGCTCAACTCATTAATTGACAGTTCCGATGCGCTACAGCGAAAAACCACACTGACCTCCTCAGAAGATAAACACAGGACACGGTGGATAGAGTACCCTCACGTCCAGTACTTCTTTGGAGTGGAGAAGCTACGACATCTTCTCTGGAACAACACGTCACTGATGAAGACAAACATCTCGCCAAGGCCATCCCCACACCCCTACTTCTTGCCTTCAAACAACCGCACAACCTCAAACAGACCACTGTCCGCAGCAAACTACCCAGCCTTCAGGAGAACAGCAACCACGACACCACACAACACTGCCACAGCAACCTCTGCAAGACATGCCGGATCATCGACCCGGATGCCATCACCTCACATGAGAACACCATCCACCAGGTACACGGCACATACTCTTGCAACTTGGCCAACATCATCTACCTAATACACTGCAAGAAAGAATGTCCCGAGGCAGGGTACACTGGGGAGACCGTACAGACGCTATGACAACAGATGAATGAATACTGCTCGACAATCACCATGCAAGACTATTCTCTTCCTGTTGGCCAGCACTTCAGCAATCACGGGCATTCGGCCTCTGATCTTTGGGTAAACATTCTCCGAGGCGGCCTTCACAACATATGACAGCGCAGAGTCGTTGAGCAGAAACTGACAGCCAAGTTCTGCACACGAGGATGGCCTCAACCGGGATCTTGGGTTCATGTCACACTATCTGTAACTCCCACGCCTGGGCTTGCAACATCTCACTTACTTACCTGTCTGGAGACATTACACATCTCTTTAACCTATACTTAATGCTATATCCACTCATATTGTCTGCATCTTTAAGAACTGATTAACTGTAAAGACTTGCATTCTAAATCAATATTCTGTAAACTGTGTGTGCCTTTATATGCTCTGTGACCAGAACTCTCCACTCACCTGACGAAGGGGCAAACCCCAAAAGCTAGTGGATTTACTATCAAATAAACTTGCTGAACTTTAACCTGGTGTTGTGAGACTTCTTACAGGGGAGGTCCCAGAGAATTGGAGAATAGCCAATATTGTTCCTTTGTTTAAGAAGGGTAGCAAGAACAATCCAGGTAATTACAGGCCAGTGAGCCTTATATCAGTGGAGGGAAATTACTGGATATGATTCTTCGAGACATGATTTATTCCCTGTTGAAAACAAGTGGACGTATTAGTGAGAGGCAACATGGTTTTGTGAAGGGGAGGTTGTGTCTCACAGACTTGATCCAGTTTTTTGAGGAAGTGACAAATATGATTGATGAGGGTAGGACAGTGGATGTTGTCTACATGGACTTCAGTAAGGTCTTTGACAAGGTCCCTCATGGCAGACTGATGCAAAAGGTGAAGTCACATGGGATCAGGGGGGAGCTGGCAAGGTGGATACAAAACTGGCTCTGTCAAAGTAGACAGAGGGTAGCAGTGGAAGGGTGTGTTTCTGAATGGAGGGCTGTGACAAGTGACATTCCTCAGGGATCAGTGCTGGGACTTCTGCTGTTTAAATAATTTGGAGGAAAATGTAACTGGTTTAAAGACAAAGGGATGTAATGTAAATGTAAGTTTGCAAATGAAACAAAAGTTGGTGGATTTGTGGATAGCGATGAGGACCATCAAAGGATCAGTTGGAGACTTGGGCAGAGAGATGGCAGATGGAGTTTAATCCAGACAAACGTGAGGTAATGCATTTTCAAAAGTCTAATACAGATAGGAAATATACAATAAACGGCAGAACCCTGAAGAGCACTGATAGGCAAAGGGATCTGGGTGTACAAGTACACAGGTCACTGAAACTGGTAATGCAGGTGAAGCTGGTAGTCAAGAAGACATATGGCATCTGCCAAGGCACTGAGTTGAAAAACTGGCAAGTCATATTGCAGCTTTATAGAACCTTAGTTCGGCCGCAGTTGGAATATAGTGTTCAATTCTGATCGCCACACTACCAGAAAGATTTGAAGGCTTTGGAGAGGTACAGAAAAGATTTACCAAGATGTTGCCTGACATGGAGGGCATTAGCTATGAGAGGTTGGAGAAACTTGGTTTGTTCTCACTGGAATGACGGAGGTTGAGGGGCGACCTGATAGAAGTCTACAAGATTATGAGGCGTGGACTGAGTGTATAGTCAGAAGTATCCTCCCAGTTTGGAAGAATCAATTACTAAGGGGCACAGGTTTAAAGGAGATGAACGAGGCAGTTTTTTTTTACACAGAGTAGTGGGTGCCTGGAACTCGTTGCCAGGGGAGGTAGTGACTTTTAAGACTTTTAAAGATAGTGAATTTTAAGGGAATCTTGACAAATACACAAATAGGATGGGAATAGAGGGATATGGTCTCTGGAAGGGTAAGGGGTTTTAGTTCAGTCGGGCAGCATAATCAGTGAAGGGTTGGAGGGCTGAAGGGCCTGTTCCTGTGCTGTGATTTTCTTTGTTCTCTGCTGCACTCTCATTTCCTTCTCTATGAACAGTATGCTTTGCACAAGAAACAATACTTTTAACTGTATGTTAATACATGTGGCAATAACAAATCAAATCAAAGTCCCTCTCCCCCAAGTCTCCCCCCCCCGTCTCTCTCCCCCCCCACCCTCGTCTCTCTCCCCCCCCCACCCCCGTCCCAGTCTCTCTTCCCCCCCCCCGTCCCAGTCTCTCTTCCCCACCCCCCCCGTCCCAGTCTCTCTTCCCCCCCACCCCCGTCCCAGTCTCTCTTCCCCCCCACCCCCGTCCCAGTCTCTCTCTCTCTGTCCCCCCACACCCCGGCTCTCTCTCTGTCCCCCCACACCCCGGCTCTCTCCCTGTCTCCCCATGCCTCCCGGGGCCGGTACCTTCTTGCTGTTCCTCTCTCTCTCGTCTGTTCTTCAGCTGCTGACGTTGCACACTAGGACAGGAAACTGGACACACATGCGCATCATCAATGACGTGTGCTTGAACCGGAAAATACATCAGACGCTCCCTGGCGTGCTGGCGTCACCGGACAGCTGTCAATCATGGTGAGCCCCGCCCCCGAGCTCGGGACGTGGCTGAGTGGGCGGGGCCTGTCCTCTCAGGGAGAACAAAGATTGGAGCTCAGATAATAAAATAACCTACATACAAATAGATTCCAGTATTCAGTTTCAGATTCTGCAGTCAACTTCAGGGAGAATTATTCATACATTATGGGTAAAACAAACTGCTCTCCAAGCAATCCTGCTGTTTATTCCAACATGTGTATTGGTGCAACAAATATCTTTAATTTCTTTACAACATTACTCTCCCTATTGATATTGCATTTTTGGAATGAGGAATTAATATAAAACATCAATATTATGCGTTTCTTTTATAATATTGCTAGCCCATTTATCTTTTACATACAAAATAGAAGTAGCAGTAGGCCATTCAGCCCTTGCTTTCTCATTTAATAAGATCATAGCTGTTCTGTTAGTGTTTCAAATTCCACAATTCCATCTACCCCAATAACCTTTGATTCCCTTGCCTAACAAAAATGTATCTAGCTCCATCTAACTATATTCGATGACCCCACTTCCACCACCCTCTGAGGCAGAGTTCCAGAGTAACATATCCCTCTGAGAGAAAAATGGCATCTAATCTTAATCGTCAAAAAGAAAACAAATCCTTTCATGTGCCATTGTACAAAATCCACCTGCCATTCCTTTGTTTTCTAATGCTTAATTTTGTGATCTTATCACTTTTTAGAGCTAGCTTCTCATTATGTTTATACGTTATATGTAATAAAATAACGAGTCTTCACCTTACCACCACATTTCTGATTTTTCTATTTTTTCCTCAGAAACAAACCACTTAATAACCCTTAAAGTAATCTTAAACCTTGTGTTTTTATTCTATTACTTCTCCTTGTAATTAATACAACTGAGAAACATTGTTACAGCTCCAAAATCTTCCTTAGTCAAGTGTTTTGCATGTTTGTTGTTTTCCTTCTCATCTTCATCTTTATTATAACATCAAATCCACCTATCAATTAATCACAAGAGCTCTTTGCTGGACAGCCAATAACTTGAAACTGATTTTCACTAACAACATCTTATCTTTTAATCTTCAGCCTTTTTGGCTAAGTTTGTCTCATCCAAAATGTGATGAGTATAGAATGATTTGGGAATTGGAGAAGGAGGTCATGTTGAAGGTTTTATTTAACTCCGAGCGTGAACAGCTTTAATTCAATCAGAAGCCACATTGCTATTTGGTCAGTGGGATTAATGAAGTAATACATTTGAGGTATTGCCATAACACAAATTGATTAGAAGTTAGTTTCCTAGGAACTTTAAATAGAATGGTTCATGAAATGGCCAAGTATTTATTGCTCCCTTTGTACCCTGTTATCTGTTACTGTCTAAGATAATTCTGGAACATTCTTGATAAGTCAATTGGTGAAGTTTGCAGTCAGAAGTTTTTAGAAGAATAAATTTGGGATCTTTTGACCTTCATGTCAGTGAAAAACTGGTGAAACACTCACCTGAAACCTGCAGGATTGGTACAAGTGCCAGATGCATACAAGTATAAATGGTTCTGCTACCTGTGTCTCATTGATAAAAATACAAGCTGTCTCATACAGATATACATAACAGTTCTTCATGCCATCCTAAGTGATGATGGTGTTACATAACTAATAGGATCCTAATAGGAACTAATGGATAAAGATGAAGCCTGTCCTAAGGGGAGGGTGTTCAACTGGGGGAGGGCTAGATACAACCGGATTAGGCAGGATCTTAAAGATACGGACTGGGGTAAGCTGTTTGATGGCAGGTCGACGCTGGGTATGTGGGAGTCTCTCAAGGGAAAACTAAAATCTTTGCAGGAAAGACATGTGCCGGTCAAGAGGAAGGATGGGAAGGGTAGGATTAGAGAGCCGTGGGTAACTAGGGATATTGAGGACCTGGTCAGGAGGAAGAGGGAGGCGTACATTAGATCTAGGCATTTGAGGACAGAGATAGCGTTAGAAGAATACAGAGAATGTAGGAGAGAACTTAAAAGGGGCATCAGAAAGGCAAAAAGGGGCCACGAAATGGCTTTGGCGGGTAGGATTAAAGAAAATCCTAAGGCATTTTACTCCTATGTTAGAAATAAAAGGATGGTTAGAGGGAAGATTGGTCCTCTCAGGGACAGAGGAGGGGAACTATGCTTGGAGCCTGGGGGAATGGGGGAGATCCTGAATGAATACTTTGCGTCGGTATTCACGCAGGAGAGGGGCTTGATGTCTGGTGCTGTGCTTGAGGAGTTTGAGGATCCGTTGAGGGAAATAGTCATCACGAGGGAAGAGGTGTTGGGACTTTTAGACAGTATAAAGACGGATAAATCTCCGGGGCCTGATGGCATCTACCTCAGGCTGCTAAGGGAGGTGAGGGATGAAATTGCTGGGCCTCTGACGCAAATCTTTGTGTCTTCTTTGGACACAGGTGAGGTCCCAGAGGATTGGCGGATTGCAAATGTAGTACCGTTGTTTAAGAAGGGTCAGAGGGATAACCCAGGGAATTATAGGCCGGTGAGCTTGACTTCAGTTATAGGCAAGCTAATGGAGAGGATCCTCAAGGATAGGATGTATGAACATCTGGAGCGCTGCAATCTGATCAGGGATACGCAGCATGGCTTCGTTACAGGGAGGTCGTGCCTTACGAATCTAGTGGAATTTTTTGAAGAGGTGACAAAAACGGTTGACGAAGGACAAGCCGTTGATGTCGTCTATATGGATTTCAGTAAGGCGTTTGACAAGGTCCCTCATGGTAGGCTGATAGAAAAGGTGAAGGCTCATGGGATACAAGGCCAGGTATGTAGATGGGTGGAGAACTGGCTTGGGAGGAGGAGACAGCGAGTAGTAGTGGAAGGCTCCTTTTCCAATTGGAGGTCTGTCACCAGTGGTGTGCCGCAGGGCTCGGTACTAGGACCTCTTCTATTTGTGGTATATATTAATGACTTGGAAGAGGGGGTAGGTGGTGTGATCAGCAAATTTGCTGATGACACTAAGATGGTTGGATTGGCGGGTACTGAGGAGCAGTGCCTGGCAATGCAACAGGACATAGACAGGCTGGTAGATTGGGCAGATAGATGGCAAATGGAATTTAATCCGGAGAAATGCGAGGTGATGCACTTTGGCCGGAATAATGTGGAGGGGAGTTATACGATAAAAGGTAGAACTATCCGGAGTATAGATACGCAGAGAGACCTGGGGGTGCAAGTGCACAAGTCCCTGAAGGTGTCGGTGCAGGTGCAGAATGTGATGAGGAAAGCGTATGGTATGTTAGCCTTCATAGGAAGAGGTATAGAATATAAGAGTAGGAGTCTGATGTTGCAGTTGTATAGAACGTTGGTTAGGCCTCACTTGGAGTACTGCGTCCAGTTCTGGTCGCCGTACTACCGGAAGGATGTAGAGATCCTGGAGAGAGTGCAGAGGAGATTTACCAGGATGCTGCCTGGTATGGAAGGGCTGTCTTACGAGGAAAGATTGAATGAACTTGGGCTGTTTTCCCTTGAGAGACGTCGGCTGAGGGGGGATCTAATAGAGGTTTATAAGATTATGAAGGGGATAGATAGAGTAAATGGTGGTAAGCTTTTTCCGCTATTAGAAATGGATAGAACGAGGGGTCACGGGCTTAGGGTGAGGGGGGCTAGGTATAAGACAAATATTAGAGGGCAGTTTTTCACGCAAAGGGTAGTGGGGGTGTGGAATGCACTGCCGAGTAAGGTGGTGGAAGCAGGCACGCTAGGGTTGTTTAAGAGTCACTTAGACAGCCACATGAGCGGGCTACATATAGGGGGATATAGTAGGCCTTACTAAACATTGTAGGCTTGGGAATACGTTTTGCCTCAGGGATGTTACAGTCTTTGCCTGTTTAATAATGAATTTTTTTGTCTCCACAGGCATTTAAGTCCAGCAAGGGGCATGCATGCGGCAGGTTGTAGTGGGCTGCTCTTGGACGTTGCTTCGGGAGTTGCCTATTGCTTCATGTCGTTAGTGTGCTTAAACTGGACCATCTCGAGGGCAACATGACAGCTCAGAGACTATCTCTGTTGCTGTGCGGACACATGGATTTGGGCCTGTGTCTGTGGGAGTTTGCACGTTCTCCCCGTGGTTGCGTGGGTTTCCTCCGGGTGCTCCGGTTTCCTCCCACATCCCCAAAGATGTGCTTTTAGGCTGATTGATTGGGTACTAAATTGTCCCTAAATTGGACCCCCCTGATCCTCGCACATTAGGCGTAGACTAAAATCATGAATAGGACAGTGGGACGGCGGTGCGGGCTCGTTGGGCCGAAGGGCCTGTTTCCCGTGCTGTGTTGTTCTTTGTTCTTTGTTCTTTGTTATATTCTAATAACACATTATTTTAAACTAAAATCAATTGAATTTTGAAAAAAATCTCTCAACAACTCAAATTAACTGCAACACTCTCATTCATAGTTTTGGATAAGTTAGTAGAAACATGGCCTCATGCCACAGGTATTTATCCAGTAGAATTAAGGAAATAAAAGGCACATGTCCCAGAAAGAGACCCATTTTTTGGGTGATTCACCACTGACTCTATGAACAGTTTCCCACTTAAATCTTCTATGATCAAGCAAGATGGCATTCAAGACAAGACTGAAACAATCAATCATAACAACCATTAGCAATTATATTTCATCTTTAAATCAAACATGCAGCAATTTACTTCACATATGGATTTATGGTAAGAGTAACAATATCTTTATCAAATAAAATGTTGAGGTGACTGTTAAAGAGGATTTAATTCCTTTTAAATGGGAAAAGTAACAATTGAAACAGCACTTGAGGAAATATTCAGCTGTTTGTTCTGTTAATATGCTAAATGTCACTTATTTGAAAATTGTGTATTTTGGCTAATTTCAAATTTTTATGCAAAAATAGATTACATTTTCCAAGGGAATGTGTTTTGGTAAGAATTAAAACCATTTCCAAATCCTGTGTAACAACAGAACAATAATATTCCTCCCACCCCTTCCAACCCCCTACTGGACACTTTGACTACCCCTACCAGCCCCAACTACCTTCGACAACTAGCCTTCCAAAACTCTGAATATCCTGCAACTCCTGACTACCCTCCCAATCCCCCAACTGACTCCCACCCACCTCCAGATGCCCTCCCAACCCCTGATTACTCCCTGACAACCACCCAATCTCCTGGTGCTCGGGTCCGGGATGTCGCATCTGGACTGCAGAGGAACCTGGAGCGGGAGGGTGAGAATCCAGTCGTTGTGGTACATGTGGGTGCCGACGACGTAGGCAAAATGCGAACTGAGGATCTGGGGAGGGAGTATGAAAAGCTGGGAATGGAATTAAAAAGTAGAACCAACAAGGTGGTCACCTCTGGGCTACTGCCTGAACCGAGTGCAGACGGGCGTAGGGTTGATCGGATTAAGGAAGTGAATGGGTGGCTCAGGGATTGGTGTGGGAGGAATGGGTTTGAATTTATGGGGCATTGGCACCAGTATTGGGGTAGGTGGGACCTGTTCGGGCGGGATGTGGTTGGTCTGAACCGTGCTGGGACCAGAGTCCTGGTGAATCGTGTAAAGAGGACTGTAGACAGGGCTTTAAACTAATTGGGGGGGGGGAGGGTGCAAGGGTAGGTGACATTACGGGGTCTAAAGTTAAGGAGATGGTACAAGTAAGGGCGAGGATGTCCCAATAATAGAGGGAGTAAGGGGCGTGAGTATGGTTGGTGGCGTTCCGGCACATAGGGTCCAGGTGAAGGCTAAGATGAAGGCTCTTTATCTGAATGCGCGAAGCATTAGGAATAAAGTGGATGAGTTGGTGGCGCAGATCGACACAAATGGATATGATCTGGTGGCCATTACAGAGACGTGGCTGCAAGGTGACAGGGACTGGGAGCTGAATGTCCAGGAGTATCAAGTGTTTAGGAAGGATAGGCAGGAGGGAAAAGGGGGGGGCGTAGCTCTGCTGATTAAGGATAGCATCAGGGTGGTAGCAAGGGATGATATTGGAGCCAAGGAGCAGAACGTGGAATCGTTGTGGGTAGAGATTAGGAACTGCAAAGGGAGGAAGACGCTGGTGGGTGTCGTCTATAGGCCCCCGAATAATGATCTGGAGGTGGGGCGGGCTGTAGTGCGGCATGCAGGAATGGGACGGCTGTAGTTATGGGGGATTTCAATCTGCATATTGATTGGTCAACCCATGTTGGACGCGGTGGGCTCGAGGAGGAGTTCTTGGAATGCTGCCGGGATAGTTTCCTGGAACAGTGTGTGTTGGAGCCGACGAGGGAGCAAGCTATCTTGGATCTGGTGCTATGTAATGAGGTGGGTAGAATTAGGGAACTTGCGGTGAAGGATCCTCTTGGGGAGAGTGATCATTGTATGGTGGAGTTTCTGGTGCAGATGGAGGAGGAGAAAGTGGGTTCCCGGACACGCGTCCTTTGTTTGAACAGAGGGGAGTACGGTAGGATGAGAGAAGAATTGGTGAGTGTGGACTGGGGGAGCGCGTTGGAAGGTAGGTCTGCTGAGGAGCAGTGGAGGATCTTTAAGGAGATCTTTCTTGGTGCTCAGCTGAAATTTATTCCGATGGTCAAAAAGGACTGTAGGAGGAGAGGTAATAAGCCGTGGATAACAAAGGAGGTGAAGGAAAGTGTTAAATTTCTATAGGTATGTTAAGAACAGAAGGTTGGTTAGGGCAAGATTAGGGCCAGTTATAGACAGCAGAGGGAAGTTATGTGTGGAACCGGAGGAGATTGGAGAGGCATTGAACCAATATTTCTCTTCGGTGTTCACACAAGGGGACATGGATATAGCTGAGGAGGACACTGGATTGCAGGGGAGTAGAATTGACAGTGTTGCAGTTGATAAGGAGGATGTGCTAGATATTCTGGAGGGTCTGAAAATAGATAAGTCCCCTGGTCCGGATGGGATTTACCCCAGGATTCTCTGGGAGGCAAGAGAAGTGATTGCAGAGCCTCTGGCTCTGATCTTCAGGTCGTCGTTGGCCTCTGGTATAGTACCGGAAGATTGGAGGTTAGCGAATGTTGTCCCATTGTTTAAGAAGGGGAACAGAGGCTTCCCCGGGAATTATAGACCGGTGAGTCTCACTTCTGTTGTGGGCAAGGTTTTAGAAAAAATTATTCGGGATAGGATTTATAGTTATTTGGAGAATAAAGAATTGATTGGAGATAGTCAGCATGGTTTTGTGGCGGGTAGGTCGTGCCTTACTAACCTTATTGAGTTTTTTGAGAAAGTGAACAAAGAGGTGGATGGGGGTAAGGCAGTGGACGTGGTGTATATGGATTTTAGTAAGGCATTTGATAAGGTTCACCATGGTAGGCTTCTGCAGAAAATGCAGATGTATGGGATTGGGGGTGATCTAGGGAATTGGATCAGGAATTGGCTAGCGGATAGGAGACAGAGGGTGGTGGTTGATGGTAAATATTCATCATGGAGTTTGGTTTCGAGTGGTGTGCCTCAGGGATCTGTTTTGGGGCCACTGCTGTTTGTAATTTTTATTAATGATCTGGATGAGGGTATAGTTGGGTGGATTAGTAAGTTTGCTGATGACACCAAAGTCGGAAGTGTGGTAGATAGTGATGAAGGGTGTCATAGTTTGCAGGAAGACTTAGACAGGTTGCAGAGCTGGGCCGAGAGGTGGCGGATGGAGTTTAATGCGGAGAAGTGTGAGGTAATTCACTTTGGTAGGAATAACAGATGTGTCGAGTATAGGGCTAACGGGAGGACTTTGAATAGTGTGGATGAGCAGAGGGATCTAGGTGTATGTGTACATAGATCCCTGAAAGTTGGGAGTCAAGTAGATAAGGTTGTTAAGAAGGCATACGGTGTCTTGGCGTTTATTGGTAGGGGGATTGAATTTAGGAGTCACAGCGTCATGTTGCAACTGTACACAACTCTGGTGCGGCCGCACTTGGAGTACTGTGTGCAGTTCTGGTCCCCACATTACAGGAAGGATGTGGAGGCTTTGGAGAGGGTGCAGAGGAGGTTTACCAGGATGTTGCCTGGTATGGAGGGGAGGTCCTATGAGGAGAGGCTGAGGGATTTGGGGTTGTTTTCGCTGGAAAGAAGGCGGCTAAGAGGGGATCTTATTGAAACATATAAGATGATTAGAGGTTTAGATAGGGTGGATAGTAATAGCCTTTTTCCTCTGATGGAGAAATCTAGCACGAGGGGGCATGGCTTTAAATTAAGGGGTGGTAGTTATAGGACGGATGTCAGGGGTAGGTTCTTTACCCAGAGGGTGGTGAGGGATTGGAATGCCCTGCCTGCTGCAGTTGTAAATGCGCCTAGTTTGGGGGCGTTTAAGAGATCCGTGGATAGGTTTATGGACGAGAAGGGATTGGTTTAGGTTAGTGGGTCATTGTTTTGTAACTGGTCGGCGCAACATCGTGGGCCGAAGGGCCTGTTCTGCGCTGTAATGTTCTATGTTCTATGTTCTAAATTAAAAGCGGAGGCGTTTAGAGTAGCTAAGAGTAGTGGGCGAGAAGAGGATTGGGAGAGGTTTAAATGTCAACAAAGATTGACAAAGAAGTTGATAAAGAAGGGTAGAAGAAACAATGAAACTGGGCTAGCGCTTAATATAAAAAAGGATAGCAAGAGCTTTTATAAATATATAAAAAGGAAGAGGCTGGCTAGGGTGAACGTTGGTCCCTTAGAGGATGAGAAGGGGGACTTAGTGGTAGGGGATGGGGATATGGCTGAGGTCTTGAATAACTTTTTTGTTTCGGTCTTCACGGAGGAAGACGTGAATAATTTGCCGGGTGTTAGCAATGGAAAGGTGGTAGGACTGGAGGGTCTTAATGACATTACTGTTACTAGAGAGGCGGTGCTCGACAGACTGGAGGGGGCTGATTGTGGACAAGTCCCCAGGACCAGATGGAATGCATCCGAGGGTTCTGAAAGAAATGGCGGAGGTGATAGTGGATGCCTTGGTGGTTATTTTCCAGACGTCGCTGGATTCCGGGGAAGTGCCGGATGATTGGAAAACGGCTAATGTTACGCCGTTGTTTAAGAAGGGTGCCAGGCAAAAGGCAGGGAATTATAGGCCGGTTAGTTTAACGTCTGTTGTAGGTAAAATGTTAGAATCCGTCATCAAGGAGGAAATAGCGAGGCATCTTGAGGGGAACTGCTTGATAGAGCAGACGCAGCATGGTTTTGTTAAAGGGAAGTCATGTCTGACAAATTTACTGGAGTTCTATGAGGATGTGTCTAGGGCGGTGGATAGAGGAGAGCCGGTGGATGTGGTCTTTCTTGATTTTCAGAAGGCGTTTGACAAGGTACCTCACAAGAGGTTATTGCAGAAGGTCAGGGGGCATGGAATTGGGGGTAGGGTGTTAGCGTGGATAGAGGACTGGTTGTCAAATAGGAGGCAGAGAGTGGGGGTCAATGGGTGCTATTCGGATTGGCGGATGGTGACTAGTGGAGTGCCCCAGGGGTCGGTGCTGGGGCCTCAGCTATTTACCATTTATATAGATGATCTGGAGGAGGGAACCGAGTGTAGGGTGTCGAAATTTGCTGGTGACACCAAGATTGGTAGAAAGGCAAATTGTGCGGAGGGTGTGGAGAGTCTACAGAAGGATCTAGATAGGCTGGGTGAATGGGCCAGGAACTGGCAAATGGAATTTAATGTTGGCAAGTGCGAGGTGGTCCACTTTGGTAGGAATAATGGTAGGAAGGATTATTACTTGCATGGAGAAAAACTGCAGCAGGCGACGGTGCAGAGGGACCTCGGGGTCCTTGTGCATGAGTCGCAAAAACCCAGCCTGCAGGTGCAGCAGGTGGTCAGGAAGGCGAATGGGATGCTGGCCTTCATCGCGAGGGGGATTGAATATAAAAGTAGGGAGGTCTTGCTGCGGCTGTATAGGGCATTGGTGAGGCCGCAGCTGGAGTACTGTGTGCAGTTTTGGGCGCCGTACTTACGCAAGGATATTTTGGCCTTGGAGGGAGTGCAGAGGAGGTTTACTAGGATGATGCCAGAGTTGAGGGGGTTGAGCTATGAGGAGAGGCTGAATAAATTAGGCTTGTACTCGTTAGAGTTTAGAAGAATGAGGGGAGATCTCATTGAGACGTATAAGATGATGAATGGGATGGATAGGATAGAGGTGGAGAGACTCTTCCCGCTCAGAAAGGATAGTAGGACTAGGGGGCACAGCCTCAAGATAAAGGGGGGGCGGTTTAGTACGGAGTTGAGGAGGAACTTCTTCACTCAAAGGGTGGTGAACCTCTGGAATTCTCTGCCCGTTGAAGTGGTGGAGGCTACCTCGCTAAATATTTTTAAGACGCGGGTTGATGGGTTTTTGATAAGAGAGGGGATTAAGGGTTATGGGGAGAGGGCGGGAATGTGGAACTGAGCCACGACAGACTAGCCATGATCTTATTGAATGGCGGGGCAGGCTCGAAGGGCTAGTTGGCCTACTCCTGCTCCTATTCCTTATGTTCTTATGTTCACCCCATCCCCCCCATCCTTCTAACAACACCCCAATTCCTTAACCCTTGCCCCTAACCCCAACACTTCAATTACTCTTCTGATCCTTCAACTATCCCTACACCTAGCAACTATGCTGACTGACCACTGTACTACCCTTCCAATGGCCCAGCTACACACCCAACTGACCACCCAAACCACATCCCATCGTGAATAGAATGTATTCAGCATTGTTTCCTAGAAAAGTATGTTTTACAGCCAACCAGGGAGCAGGCTATTCTGGACAAGATAATGAGCAATGAGATTGGATCAATCACTAGTCTCACAGTAAAGGAGCCTATCATTGATTTCAATCATAATATGACAGAATTTCATATTCAGTTTGAAGGGGAGAAGTGTGAATCTATGAATAGTATTTTGAACATCAATATAGGTAATGATATGAGAGCAGAAATGGCTAAATTGAACTGGGAAGCTAGGTTAAATGGTAAGACAATTGAGATGCAATGGCAGACTTTAAAGTAGATAGTTAATGACTTAAATTTATCCCCGTGAGCAAGAAAGATGCTAAGAAGGAAGTATCATCCATGGCTGATCAAGAAAATTAGGGATAGTATCAAATATAAAAAAAAAGGCTCTGCAAGGATTAGTGTCAGGTCAGAAGATTAGTCCAATTTTAAGAACCAGTATAGAATGACTGTAAGTAAAGTGGAAGAAAGAAAGGAATGAGATAACGATAGCTGGTAATACAAAAAAGGATAGTAAAAGTTTTTATATTATTTAAGTAGAAAAGGAGTAATTAAACTAGTGTTGGTCCTCCAGAGAGTGCGTCTGGGGAATGATAATGAAAAACAAGAAAATGGCAGAGGCACTGATCAGGTATTTTGTGCCTGACTTCACTGTAAAAAAGTTTAAATGCCTCGCAAAGATACTTGGAAATCAAGAGATGAAAGGGAGGGCAGAAGGTGCATAAGCAAGGTGGATAAAAGGGCATTGGTCACCTCATGGTTGCACTTGTGCGCAGAGAATTGGGAGAAGCACAGATATCTCCTCAGGAGGTCTGGAAGTTCCCAGTGGTGTAAAAGACAGGGCCACCACTCTAGCCTGGGTTGTCCTTGCTGTGTCCAGCTGTCTCCCTTCTCCATCTCAGCAGCCACCAGTTATAACCGCCAGTTCATCTGCTAGTTCTAAAACAAAATCCATATTTGCTCTGGGAAGGTGGAGGAGTCACAGTAAGAAGTCTCAAAGCATCAGATTAAAGTCCAACAGGTTTATTTGGTAGCAAAAGCCACTAGCTTTCGGAGCACTGCTCCTTCGTCAGGTAAGTGGGAGTTCTGTTTACAAACAGGGCATATAAAGACACAAACTCAATTTACAAAATAATTGTTGGCGTGTGAGTCTTTACAGGTAATCAAGTCTTAAAGGTACAGACAATGTCAGTGGAGAGACCATTAATCACAGGTTAAAGAGATGTGTATTGTCTCCAACCGGGACAGTTAGAGAGATTTTGCAAGCCCGGACAAGTCATGGGACTTTCATGACACACGACAATGCAGAGTCGCTGAGCAGAGACTGATAGCAAAGTTCCGCACATGTAAGGATGGCCTCAACCAGGATCTTGGGTTCATTGTCACATTATCTGTAACCCCTATGACTTCCCTTTTTGCTACCAAATAAACCTGTTGGACTTTAATCTGGTGTTGTGAGACTTCTTACTGTGTTTACCCCAGTCCAACACCAGTATCTCCAAATCAGGTGGGGGAGTAGAGGGGAGGTGTGGGGAGTGGGGGTGGAGTGGAGGGCGGTGGAGAAAAAGAGATGGAGACAACCTGTAAGGTTCACAATCCCAGGACCCTCACTCCCTCTCAGCAACCCATATCCCCATGAGTCTGGACAGTGGCAACCCGACACCCTCCCAGGTGCCACGCATCACTTCAATGGACTGCTGACTGTTGCCACATCCTTGCCATGGTGGGCATAGAGAGCCTATGTGTAGCAGTGTGGCAATCCCACTGAAAACTCTTGAAGCATGAGCCTGCATGCACTCACTTGGAGGCCTGGTGCAGTGGCTTCCAGGAATAGCAAGCAGTTCAGACAGACGGTGGAGAAGCACCCTTGTAACTATCACAAGATGGGTGGCCATTGTAGAGAACATTGCTGAATCCATGCAGTGTGAGGAGCCGTATGGGCGGCACAGTATCACAGTAGTTAGCACTGCTGCCTCACAGCATCAGGGAACCGGGTTTAATTCCCAGTTCGGGCCACTATCTGTGTGGAGTCTGCATGTTCTCCCCATGTCTGTACGGGTTTCCTCCGGGTGCTCCGGTCTCCTCCCACAATCCAAAGATGTGCAGGTTAGATGCATTGGCTATCCTAAATTCTCCCAACAGGTGCTGAAGTGTACCAACTAGGGGATTTTCACAGTAACTTCATTGCAGTGTTAATGTAAACCTACTAGTTACTAATGAATAAACTTTAATAAATAAACTTTTTAAATAAACTTTGACTTGGGCAACATCTGCCAGGGCTGGTGCTTGTTACTGTTAGTGGGGCTTGGGATGGAATGTCCACAATTTACCACAGAGCCTGTCCAGCAGAGTAACCAAAGGAAATTGACCTCATATGAAACCCCTGAGGGGCCATCCAGCGGCCAGGGGCAATGTACGCATCATGAGCCCCAAGCCACTGGTGACCACCAACTAGGCCGGCACAAGATGGGATGGATAGGATAGAGGTGGAAAGACTCTTCCCTCTCAAAAAAGACAATAGGACTAGGGGGCACAGCCTCAAGATAAAAGGGGGGCGGTTTAGAACGGAGTTGAGGAGGAACTTCTTCACTCAAAGGGTGGTGAATCTCTGGAATTCTCTGCCCGTTGAAGTGGTGGAGGCTGCCTCGCTAAATATTTTTAAGACGCGGGTTGATGGGTTTTTGATAGGAGAGGGGATTAAGGGTTATGGGGAGAGGGCGGGAAAGTGGAACTGAGCAGCGACAGATCAGCCATGATCTTATTGAATGGCGGGGCAGGCTCGAAGGGCTGGATGGCCTACTCCTGCTCCTATTTCTTATGTTCTTATGTTCTTAAGACCCCCCCTCCCAGTAACCTGCAACCATGCAAGCTTCTCCTCCCACACACTACCATTCACCATGGCAGCGCCTGACATGCTCCACTCCAGAGAGGTTGGTGCTCAGTGGTACTCACCTTCTCGCTCCATTTTATCACTACTGCGCCTGAGCCACATTTTTATAGAGCAGTAATGATTGGCGCTAGCGTGATATCTCGAGGAGAGATGGGAAGCAATTGGGAGTGGGAAGCGTGCATGCCAAACTCGCTGATGATATTGAAATCCAGTCAAATTTATGCTAGTAGGTTTTGCGCAGAAGTGGTTCGTGCCATTAAATGGGGCTGGGAAGATAGCTAACCACGCAAGAATTGGGATTTTGCACGCTATTTTCCCAGCTCACCATGCTGATCACCAGGAGCGGTGAGGTAATAAAATCACACCCATTGATGGTGACCAAAAAGCAACATATAAATGTTATCCATGACAATATTCTATACCATTTTATGAACTTCAACCAAATTATCTCCAAGTCTACACTTCCCTAAAGAATACATTCAGAGGTCTTTTAATCTATCTTGGTAACTAAAATGATTCAAATTAGGATTTGACTGAACACTTTAAATTATTGGCCAATAATGATATGCAGTTGTGATATATCTGGGTCTTGCAATTGCTCTTAATTAAATTGCTGCTTAAATTAATCTATGTTGGTACTTAGGAATGATGCAACATTGGAATTTTTTTTTCAGAATCTAGTTGTCCTTCAACCTCTGATTATCCACTTGGGTGGTAATGCTTAAAGCAATAATTAAGTCCCAGTACTAAATGCAAATTAGACCACTTTGGCATTATTACCATTAATGTCAAAAACAACACTTTATTCATGCATTTCTGCAGTAGGGAAGATTCCAAAGATATTTTCCAATCAATATTTGACAAATACAGTAGGAATTTGCAATCAAGCTTAATAACATTGCGCTCAAAATCTAATCACAATTTTAGCCAAACAAAGGACTTGTGAGAAATACCACTTTTAATTAGAAAAACATCTTCTGAGGACCAAATTCTGTTTTATCATTAATATTAGTTAAGGCTAACAATATTAGTTAATGGCCTGAACATAATTTGGTAAGAAACTTAAGTTACAGTCCACAAGATTGTTTAACAATAATTCACATTTTGCTTGTTACAGTTTCAGCTTTTGTATTTGTGTAGCATTCAGATAAGTAGGTATTTATTTCTGAAATGTTTTCCATTGTTACTGTATCAGATTGCTTTGTAAATTGGCAATGAGTAAATAAATATCCCACTAATAAAATCTTATAGGAAATCCTGGATTACAATTTTGGCAAAGGTTTCTGCCAGAATTCTGCTGCCTCACCTGCCACGGATTTGGAGTGGGCAAGGGGTGGACAACGGAAATGTCTGTTGACCTTGGGCGGGAATTTCTGCTCTCACTCAAGTGAGGTCATAAAATTCTGCCCTGTGACTCAAAATATTAACCTGTACTTCATACATTAAGCTAAACCTCCAAATTTATTTGTATCCATCCAAAATGCATCTTTATTTTAGATGCAAAGTACATACTAAAATGAACCCATTTTATGTCATTCTTTACAACAGGGGTAATTGATATCAGGTGCAATCCTGGTGGCATTCATGGCACAGCTGCTTTTTGCTCTCAATATCATTCTTTTTTAATTTCTCATGGGATATGGACGTCGCTAGCTGGCCAGCATTTACTGCCCATCCCTAGTTGCCCTTGAAAAGGTGATAGTGAGCTGCCTTCTTGGACAACTGAGTGGCTTGCTGGGCCATTTCAGAGGGCAGCTGAGCATCAACCACGTTGCTATGATTCTGGAATCACATATAGGCCAGACCAGGGAAGGATAGCAGACTCCTGGCAGGGGAGTAGGGAGGAATAGTTTAAATAGCACTTAAAGAAGGACCAATGTAATTTATGCACCTCAATGCCAATTTCCGGCACGGAGCTGATGGAACCAAAAATCCAGTGCTGGGAGATGTATGGAGGCCTGGATGCTGAGCGCGAATTGCGTGAATCAGCTGCTGCTAGAGTCTCCCAGCACGCTGAACTTAAAAAACTGTGCAGCGGGATGGGAGAACTGCCCCCAAGATCTTATTCCCTCCCAGGTCTGGCTTTCCACCAATCTTGCTATAAAAATTGGAAATGCTGAAAAACCACAACAAGAGAGAGAGAGAAAGAAACAGAATTGAATCCAATATGATTCTTCATAAAAAGCAAAGAAATATTTTGCTTTTATTTCCATCCTGTTATCTGAAATTGTATGGGCAAACATCTGGCAACCCCAACAAATCCTGGCTACCCAATCGGAAATTCAAAGATTAGCCAGCATCTTACCAAAGTAGCAAATAATGAGATGAAAAGCCCAGACTGGCAACACCAAGCTAATGCACCTTCAAGCACCTGCAAGCCTTTAAGACATGGAGAAGTAATTACCACCAAATAAACAGGCATTGGTCCACTGCACGGTACATACTGCAATTATGCACAATGCCTCAACCATGGAAACAGGAGTGGGTCTGAGATGGTTAATGCATTATTTAGTAACGACTGGAAATTATTCTAGCATATTCACTCACTAGTCACAGGGTATCCAAATATATTCAATTCTTAACAAAAATTGTCGTGCATCTTTGACAATCATTATACAAACATCAATACAAGAGAACCAATATCAAACAATTCAAGAGACTGCAACATATCGAAACCATTAGATTTGTTTGCTGGGATATTTATATTCATTGATCATCATGATTACAAACAGTCTCCTATCTCATCTGCTCCTAGTACTGGTGCCAACGAGATGAAATAAAGCTGCTAATGAAAGTTGAAGTTTCTGTCTCATCTGGTTTGAGGAGTAATTCTCATATCAATCGAATTGCCAGAACTGATAGAAGAATGCAGGCCAGTACTTCTGGTCTCAGAATGGTTGGAGTGCAGATGTACCCAATACAATGACTCCATGGGAATTACCTAGGAATTTCCAACTTCCAATTTCCGATGTGAATTTCTGTTGCATCCGGAATCCTGTGAAGGAGTTTCCAAGACTGAGTTGAAGTCTGAATTATCTGAATAATTACCCAGGAAATGTCAGACAGAAAGATCCATAGCTGCTGAATAACGAGACAACTGAAGCTTCCCCAGCTCCCCACTCACCCTGCTATTCCCCCATGATTACCCCAACTCCACACTTAACACCTTCCAACATTCTGACAACCCCTTGATTCTCTGATTCCCCCCAACTCTTCAAGCCGCCCGATTCCCTGAGACTGACTCTCTGAATCCTCAACTCTCTGTCCCCCCCGTGCCCCCCTTTGATGCCCCAATCCCTACAAATTCCCCTCGTACCCTCCTAACATGTTGCTCTCCACCCCAACCTGACACGACCTTAGCATCCTACTGAACTGGCATCCTATCCTTCCATACTATTCACCTGCCCACCTTACCCACACTACCGACTATCTCACTCATTCACTAACACACTGAAAAGCTAGTTAAATGTCCCACACCTAGAATTAAAAACAGGTTTAGAGGAAAATCTGAACTGAACCAGGCACCAAGGGGCATATAATGTCGGGGGAGGGGGGAGCGGATGGTGCATAATGTAGCTGTCTTTGTACTTTTCCACAATTCTCTGACTCAGAGTCATAGAGGTATACAGCATGGAAACAGGCCCTTCAGCCCAACTTGTCCATGCTGCCCTTTCTTTTAAAACCCCTAAACTAATCCCAATTGCTTGCATGTAGCCCATATCCCTCTATACCCACCGTACCCATGTAACTGTCTAAATGTTTTCTAAAAGATAAAATTGTACCCACCTCCACTACTACCTCTAGCAGCTTATGCCAGACACTCACCACCCTCTGTGTGAAAAAAATGCTCTCCTGGACACTTCTGTGTCTTTCCCCTCTCACCTTAAACCTATGCCCTCTAGTTTTAGACTCCCTTACCTTTGGGAAAAGATATTGACTATCCAACTTGTCTATGCCCTCATTATTTTATAGACCTCTAAAAGGTCACCCCTTAGCTTCCTATACTCCAGAGAAAAAAGTCCCAGTCTATTCAGCCTCTCCTAACAACTTAAATCCATCACGCCTCAATAGCATCATAGTAAATCTTTTCTGCACTCTTTCTAGTTTAATAATACCCTTTCTAAAACAGGGTGATAAGAATTGCACACAGTATTCCAAGTGTAGCCTTACCAATGTCTTGTACAAATTCAACAAGATGTTCCAACTCCTATATTCAATGTTCTGACCGATGAAACCAAGCAAGCCAAATGCCTTCTTTACCACACTGTCCACTTGTGACTCAATTTTCAAGGAGCTATGAACATGTACCCCTAGATCTCTTTGTTCTGTAATTCTCCCCAGTGCCCTATCATTAACTGAGTAAGTCCTGCCCTGGTTCGATCTACCAAAATGCATCACCTCACACTTGTCTAAATTAACCTCTATCTGCCATCCGTCAGCCCACCGGCCCAATTGATCAAGATCCCTTTACAATTAGAGATAACTTTCTTCACTGTCCACTATGCCACCAATCTTGGTGTCATTTGCAAACTCACTAACCATGCCCCCTATGTTCTCATCCAAATCATTAATATAAATGACAAATAACAGAGGACCCAGCACTGATCCCTGAGGCACAGCGTTGGTCACAGGCCTCCAGTTTGAAGAACAATTCTCTACAACCACCCTCTGGCTTCTGTCAAGAAGCCAATTTTGTATCCATTTAGATACCTCATCCTGCGTCCCGTGAGATTTAACTTTGTGTAACAACCTACATGCAGTACCTTGTCAAAAGCCTTGCTAAAGTCCACGTAGACAACATCATCTGCACTGCCCTCATCTACCTTCTTGGTTACCCCTTCAAAAAACTCAATTAAATTTGTGAGACATGATTTTCCACTCACAAAGCTATACTGACTGTCCCTAATCAGTCCTTGTATCTCTAAATGCCTGTAGATCCAGTCTCTCAAAATACTCTCCAACAATTTACCCACCACAGATGTGAGGCTCACTGGCCCGTAGTCCCCAGGATTTTCCCTGTCGCCCTTTTTAAACAAAGGCACAACATTTGCCACTCTCCAATCTTCAAGCATCTCACCTGTGACTATTGTTGAATCAAATATCTCAGCTAGGGGACCCACAATTTCCTCCCTAGCCCCCCACAACGTCCTGGGGTATACTTCATCAGGTCCTGGGATTTATCTACCTTCATGCGCTTTAAGACTTCCAGCACCTCCTTCTCTGTGATATGTATACACCTCAAGATCACTATTTACTTCCCCAAGTTCCCTAACATCCATGCTTTTCTCAACAGTAAATACTGATGAGAAATATTCATTTAGGATCTCGCCCATCACTTGTGGATCTGTACATAGATGACCTTGTTAATCCTTAAGAGGCCTTACTCTCTCCCTTGTTACTCTTTTGTCCTTTATGTATTTGTAGAAGCTCTTTGGATTCTCCTTTGCCTTAACTGCCAAAACAATTTCATGTCCCTTTTTTGCCCTCCTGATATTTCTCTTAACTCTACTACATCCCCATCCTCTTGGAAGCGTGCCACTTACCAGACGTCTCTTTGCCTTCCCACAGACTCCCCCAATTAACTTTTGAAAGTTCCTGCCTAATACCATAAAAATTGGCCTTGCCCCAATTTAGAATTTTAACTTTTGGTCCTGACCTATCATTCTCCATAGCTATCTTAAAACCAATAGAATTATGGTCACTGGTTCCAAAGTGATCCCTTACTAACACTTCTGTCACCTGCCCTTCCTTATTTTCCAAGAGGAGGTCAAGTTTTGCCCCCTCTCTGTTGGGCCATCCACATACTGAATAAGAAATTCCTTCTGAATACACTCAACAAATTTCTCTCCATCCAATGGCTGGCCCAGTTGTTGTGGGAAATTACCACTTCAGAGTCAGACTGGTGGTGCAACAATACAGTTTTACTTAAAGAAGCTTTGTGGAGAAAAGGCACTGGCACTCCACAGTACTGTGCAGCTACCTTCTCTCAATTATACAATCGGGGCAGTTCATCTTTACACCTTTTTCACAATAGATGGACCGGACATCATTAACACATCGTTGTAATCAAGATATTATTGAATGACTACAGTGCTATCCTATGTGGTGAGAGTGAGCAGAGTGTGTTGGATGGTGCAGTGGACTGAGACGCTATCTGTGTGGAACATTAACAGCTCTTAAGGGACTCTGCAGGCTCCATGCAGGAAAGATGTTTAACTTGGCTAATGTATCCACAATGAAGGAACACGGTCTCACAGCAATAATAAGGCCAATGAGGTCTGTGATCTGTAGGACTGTCTGTAATTGGAGGGTGGTGAATGGTTGGTACACAACACCCCATAATGCAGCCAAGGCACAGTCGTTAAGTGAAACTCCCAAGTTACTTTGATACTTTTCAGGATGATAAAACTGTCAAGGGATATGAGGTTACTGAGGACGATTGACAATCGGGAACAAGTTACAGGAATTTCCTTGATCAAGATGCAGAAAGGTGCAATATTAATGGGCTGTTCTCCTCTGAGATCTGCTGGTTCCGACTGAAAGCGTTCCCTGTAGAGAAATCATAGAAAGCCTACAATGCAGATGGAGACCACTCGGCCCATTGAGTCTGCACTGACAACAATCCCACTCCAAGCTCTATCCCCACAAGCCCACACATTTACCCCGCTAATCCCCCTAACCTAAACATCCCAGGACAGTAAGGGACAATTTAGCATGGCCAATCAGCCTAACATTGCAAGGTCTGCCTCCCATTGGAAGCAAGTGTAAGGGTGACATAAGTGCACCCCTGCCCAGTTAGGGAATCATGTTGCTTTAAATGTGCCATATCCTCACTGTGAGAATATGAGAAAAATTTCAATTCTACTTACAGGTGCCCAATGTGATGGGCGAACGGAGGCCTGTGCCGGTTTTGATGCATGTATTTGGTGTAAGTGGTCTGTATATCTGCAAGTTTGGCATATGTAAAGAACCAAACCTCCAGCAGGGTTGACATTAAGCAGTGCAATTTAATTCAGCTGTCATAACTCAGGCTTACACGAGAGCAAACTACAATGTGTGTTGCAAATAAGGACTTGTGGCCTGACAGCCTGCAGAGGATCAAAAACTAAATAGTAAAATAAGTATCAGCAGCCTGCCGTGCCTGGAATCTGTTGGGTATTAGATTGTCACTGGTCTGCCTGCTTCACTGTGCCCTTGCAATAGCCTCAACACGTACCTCTGTGACATTTTGCCTCTTGTCATCATCATCCCCTTCCCTGCCCTCATTATTAGAGAAGACATTTCAGTCCTCCATATCTCTGCCTGTCAAGGCACCCCTGCTTTGTTGGGCAAGGCGCAGCAGGCATTGATAGTTCAGGGCACTCTCTGTGGGGAAGATTGGAGTGCCCTTCCTGATCAGTTCAAACGTCTAGACCTCATCTTTAGAAAGCCTACCTTCTGCCCAATGGTGGCCATCGTGGAAGCTTGTGCACCATGGTATCTCTCCCCAGCAGCATTATACAGATGTCAAACTGGTGTCTTGTGCCCAAGGAAATTTTGGCAACTGGGATTGTAGAATGTAGGCATTGTGAGGGCCCCCTGGGAACCCTGCAGAAACACATGGGCTGGAATTTTCCAACCATTCACACCAGTGGGATTTTCCCATCCTACTGCAGCAAACGGAGAGTTAGCTTCTTGCCAAACTCTCCACCTTTGCTCAGCAGGAGCAGGGCACGAACAGGCAGCAAGATCGTGCCCATAGGATTTGTCTTTTGTAATCACATATCAGCTGCACATTTAAAGAGTGGAAATACCAAACTGATTCCTGGGATGGCAGGATTGTCATTTGAGGAGAAACTGGGTAAACTGAGCCTGTATTCATGGAATTTAGGAGAATGAGAGGGGATCTCGTTAAATCCAGGCTGGACAGAATGGATGCAGGAATGTTGTTTCCACTGGCTGGGGACTTACAACAAGGGGTCACAGTCTCAGGGTACGGATTAGGCAATTTAGGACTGAGATGAGGATAAACTTCTTCACAGAGGATGGAAAATCTGTGGCATTCTTTACCACAAAAGGCTGTGGAGACCTAGTCACTGAATACATTTAAGATTATTCCTACTAAATTCATGTTCAAACACACAGTGAAAAGTATTGTTTCTTGTGCTCAATACAGACAAAGAATACCGTCCATAGAGATGGAAACAAAAGAGTGCAGAATGTAATGTTACAGTCATAGTTAGGGTGTAGAGAAAGATTAATTTAATGCAAGGTAAGTCCATTCAAACATCTGACAGCAGCAGGGAAGAAGCTGTTCTGAGGTAAGTGACCTCAGACTTTGTATCTTTTTCCTGACAGAAGAAGGTGGAAGAGAGAATGTCTGGGGTGCGTGGGGTCCTTAATTATGTTGGCTGCTTTGCCAAGGCAGCAAGAAGTGTAGACAGAGTCAATGGATGGGAGGTTGTTTTGAGTGATAGATTGGCCTACATTCATGACCTTTTGTAGTTCCTTGCAGTCTTGGGCAGAGTAGGAGCCATACCAAGCTGTGATGCAACTGTAAAAGTTGGTGAGAGTCGTAGCTGACGTGCCAAATTTCCTTAGTCTTCTGAGAAAGTGGAGGCATTGGTGGGCTTCCTTAACTATAGTGTTGGCATAGGGGGATCCAGGACAGGTTGTTGGCGATCTGGACACCTAAAACCTGAAGCTCTCAACCCTTTCTACTTCAACCCTGTTGATGTGGACCGGGACATTTTCTCCTTTGTTCTCTGAAGCCTACGTGTGACATTAATAAATAAACTTAAACTGAAACTCATTGAGAAGTGGGCAGATGTGATTAAGTACATTCCAGGAAGTACTAAGTAGTCCCCAGTGTTGCCTTACATTCACCTGCTGTCTGAGGCAGTGATGAAGTAAGGAAGGGAGCTGAATGCCTCTAAGAAGCACAGGTGGTGAATGGCAGCAAAGTCCCAATGCCATTCTTCTGACCAAATTAAGTTTCCCCCACCCAGCAAACTTCCTGCTTGAAATGGGCTTAAAAGATTCTACTCAGAGTTTTTGATGTTGGAGTTTATATAGACAAACTGAAAAACACTATCCACCTTAAGCATCTTGTTACGTGATTACAGACCAATGGTCATTAACGAAAAGTGATATGCAGTAACAGTAGTTTATGAGATGCAGCAGTTACCTATCAAAAGGTATTTTACGACATACTATTTGTCTGGAAGTAGGCAATCCAACTTACTAATTGTAATGAAGGGAATTCAAACACAGAAACGAGAGGTAAAACATATAACTAAACAAAAACAATGAATAAAATGCCCATGTCTATGAAGGGAGCCCAAAAAACCCCTGACCACGTTGTCATCACCCAAATCAGTACTTTTCTTTCTTGCCTGTTTGAATCTCTTCAATCTGGTTTTCACAGTACTAAGCTCCACTTACTTGACGGAAGATGTAATGGCATTGGAAAGAGTTCAGAGGAGTTTGCTAGTTTGATTCCAGAGATGAGGGGTTTGTCATATGAAGAGAGATTGAACAGCTTAGGCCGATACGCTCTGGAATTTAGAAGAATGAGGGGGAGATCAAATTGAGATATACAATCTGATAAAAGGTATGGATAAAGTGGACGTGGAGTGGATACTCCCCTTATCCCAAGATGAGAGGTATAGTCTTGGGATAAGGGGAGCAAATTTAAAACAGAGTTGAGGAAAAACTACTTCTCCTAAAGAGTATGTGAACCTGTGAAATTCGCTACCCCAAAGTGCAGTGGAAGCTGGGACAGTGAGTAAATTTAAGGAGGAGTTAGATAGATTTTTAATTGGTAATGTGTTGAAGGGTTATGAGGGGAAGGCAGGAAAATGGGGATGAGGAGCATATCAGTCATGATCGAATGATGGAGTGGACCCGATGGGCCCAGTGGCCTAATTCAGCTCCTATATCTTATGAATTTATGAACTAACCTAAACAAAAGTCCCAGGCAACATTTTCTGTGACTGAAAGCATGGTACATTATCACTCCTTGGTCTCACGGTCAAACACACAATCACCCTCCAACAGTAAAAGGCCTGCCCCAGCTTGGTTCCACTTCTTATTACTTAATTGAAGTAAATAAACAGCATCTGACCTGAAGTCAATGGAAGAAAAAGTCAGACAGCTGTATAATGGGCCATTGATCTGCTGGTGCCCATTTACCACTACTGTTAAAATGAAGATTATCCTGAATGACTACACTCCAGATCGCGAATAATTGATTATGAAATGCTTTGGGTTCTTTTGAGGTTGCAATAGACGTTATATAAAAGTATTGACAGGATAAGCTGAATGGCCTCTTTGTAACGACTCTTTTTTGGGGGGGGTGCAGGATTAGCAACGGGAGTGGGAAAATCCTGTGTTTGTCCCAAAACATGACTTAGATTGGTGGAATTTCCTGTTCAGATTGTCCCCATCCCCTGCCAATGACATAATGGGAATCCTGACATTGAACTTTGAGGTTCCCATTCAAATACATGAACAGCGAATCTAGCCAAAAAGTCAGAAAACTGCCAGCGTAAAATCATGTTGCAATTTTCCCAATGGCGGGTTTGATTTGATTTATTATTGTCACATGTATATGTATAGAGTAAAAAGCATTGTTTCTTGCGTGCTATACAAAATATACCATTCATAAAGAAAGAAACAAGAGAGTGCTGAATCTAGTGTTACAGTCATAGCTAGGGTTTAAAGAAAGATCAAATTAATGCAAGGTAAATCCATTCAAAAGTCTGATGGTAGCAGGGAAGAAGTTGTTCTTGAGTCGGTTGGTAAGTGACCTCAGGCATTTGTATCTTTTTTCCGACGGAAGAAGATGGAAGAGAGAATGTCTCAGGTGTGTGGGGTCCTTAATTATGCTGGCTGCTTTGCCAAGGCCGAGGAAAGTGTAGACAGAGTCAATGGCTGGGAGCTGGGTTGTGTGAGGGATTGGGCTACATTCATGACCTTTTGTAATTTCTTGCGATCTTGGGCAGAGTAGGCACCATACCAAGCTGTGATATAACTGGAAAGAATGCTTTCTATGGTGCATCTGTAAAAGTTGGTGAGAGTTGAAGCTGACATGCCAAATTTCCTTAGCCTTCTGAGAAAGTAGAGGAGCTGGTGGGCTTTTTTAATTATACTGTCAGCATGGGGGGACCAGGCCAGGTTGTTGGTGATCTGGACACCTAAAAACTTGAAGTTCTCGACATTTTCTATTTTGTCCCCATTGATGTAGGCAGGGGCATATTTTCCCCTATGCTTCCTGAAGTCGATGACAATCTCTTTTGTTTTATTGACATTGAAGGAGAGATTATTGTTGTTGCACCAGTTCACCAGATTCTCTATCTCATTCCTGTGCTGTGTCTCGTCATTGTTTGAGATCTGTCCCACTGTGGTGATGTCGTCAGCAAACTTGAAAATCAAATTGAAGGGGAATTTGGCTCCGGGAGGCTGGAATTGGTTTGTGCCATAGTCATAGGTATATAAGGAGTACAATAGGGGGCTGAGAACACAGCCTTCTGGGGCAGTGGTGCTGAGGATGATTGTGGAGGTGTTGTTGTTGTCTTTACTGATTGCGGTCTGTGAGTTAGGAAATCAGGATCCAGTCACAGAAGGAGGAGCCAAGGCCCAGACCACAGAGTTTGGAGATGAATTTTGTGGGAATAATAGTGTCGAAGACTGAGCTGTAGTCAATAAATAGGAGTCTGACATAGGTGTCTTTGTTATCTAGGTATTCCAGCGTTGACTGTAAAGCCAGGGAGGTGGCATCTGCTGTGGACCTGCTGCAGTAGCAGACAAACTGTAGTGGACCCAGGTAGTCCGGGAGGCTGGAATTGGTTCATGCCATGACTAGCCTTTCGAAGCACTTCATAATGACAGATGTCAGAACAACCGGTCAATACTCAATAAGGCATGCTGTTTGGTTTTTCTTAGGTACTGGGATGATAGTTGTCTTAAAGCAGATAGAGACCTCAGATTGTTGTAAAGAAAGGTTGAAGATGTCTGCGAATACCCCTGCCACTGATCCACGCAAGATCTGAGCGATTGTCCAGGTACCCCATCTGGGCCAGTTGCTTTCCCTGGGTTGATCTTCGAGAAGGTTGCTCTGACATCTGCAATGGTGACCCCAGGGTTTCCTCCAGGATTTCCAGGGTGGAGGGCATGCTCTCATTGACCTCTTGCTCAAAATGGGCATAGAAGGCATTGAGTTCATCAAGCAGGGGTGCACTGGCGCCAGCGATTTTACATGTTCTCATCTTGTAGCCTGTTACGTCTTGCAGACCTTGCCATAGTCGGTGGGGGTCTGTGCGGCTAGCCTGGGACTCTAGCTTGGTCTGGCACTGTCTTTTGGCATCTTATATGAATCTGGCTTTCTTGTATAGGTTAGGGCCGCCTGACTTGAATGCCTCAAACCTGGACTTCAGCAAGCAGCGGATATTCCTGTTCATTCATGGTTTCCAGTTGGGGAACATGCAGATTTGCTACTTTGGCACACAATCCACTACACAGTTACTAATGAGGTCAGTTACTGTAGTGGCGTACTCGTTCAGGGAGGTCACAGATTTTTTAAATACTGACCTGTCCACTGACTCCAAGCAGTTCCAGAGGAGATCATCCGATTCCTCAGACTAACACTGCATCACTTTCATTGATGGATTCTCCCACTTCAGTTTTTGCTTGTAAGCTGGGAGCAGGAATATAGCCTTGTAGTCTGATTTGCCAAAGTCTGGACGGGCGATAGAACGGTAGGCGTGTTTAATATTTGGGTAGCAGTGATCTGGGATGTTTGAACCTTTGATGGAACAGGAGATGTGTTGGTGGTAACTTGGTTCTTGAGCTTAGCCTGATTGAAGTCCCCGGCCACGATGAACAAGACCTCGGGACGTTTCATCTCAAGGCTATTCATAGCTGTGTATATTTCATCCAACACGATCTTCACATCCGCATGGGGTGGGATGTAAACTGCCATCAGGATAACAGAGGTGAGCTCCTGCGGAAGGTAGTAGGGGCGGCATTTTAACATCAGGTACTCTAGGTCTGGGAGCAGAAACTTGCCAATGTTGCTTCCTAATCAATACAAGGTGTTGATTAGGAAGCAAACCTCACCTCCCCTAGCCTTGCCTGTATTCGCTGTACGGTCCATTCGATGGATTGAGAAGCCCTCTGGTTGTAGGGCGCAGTCCGGAAACAGGAGAGAGCCATGTCTCTGTGAGACAGTACACAGCAGTCCCTTTGGAAAGTTCCTTTGGAAAGTGAGTTAATGGCTGTTGGCATGAATTCCATTTGCATTCATTTGTATCTCATGAATCCTCATTAAAACAGCTGACCGACAGGAATCCCATCAGGCTTTCCAATCTTGGGTCATGCCAGTGTGAAATTACATCAGTCTGAAACCCGACTGATAAAGAACAGCAAGCACAAGTCGGACACAGATACAGCTGTGCCAGCTTCTCCTTTTAACCTCAGGAATTCCTAATTTTCTTCCAATTCTGAAATGACGACCAATAGGCCAAATTAATTACCCCCTTGGGTAACAGTAGCAAGGGCAAAAAGGAATGCTGATTGGCGGAAGAAAGAACTTTAATGCACAAAGCCTACTTAGTCAAGCCGGAAGCAAAATGCAGAATGCACGGCTCTCAAATATGCCAAGTTTGCTTTAAATAATGGAGTTTTCCAGTAAACAGCTTGCAGACCCCCCCCAGCATCTATTTTATACAAGCATTCAGCAAATCAAGAGCTTAGTTTTTAAAAAAACAGGAATCAGAAGAGACACTAATTTGCGTTTATTGGCATCAATTTGTAGCAGCAAATGAGGCCAACATATGCATAAAGCACTTCTTCTCTAAAAGAATTTTGCTTCTCTAATTATGAATTTTGCATTTACAATGTCATTGTTTATTCTCCAGATTCCAGGAAACACTTCAGGGCTACCTTCAAAGCAAATTCCAGAGAGGTCAATCACCCTTGTTGACTAGCAGAAGTCCCTGGCTTGTGAATAACCAGAATGGAGAATGTTTATTTGGAAAAGCCCCAAGTACAGAGGGACCTGGTCAGGAACACACAGGGGCAATGTCGAGATGTAAAGTAAAGTAAGTAAAGTTTATTTATTAGTCACAAATAAGGCTTACATCAACACTGCAATGAAGTCACTGTGAAATTCCCCTAGTTGCCACAGTGCAGCACCTGTTCAGGTCAATGCATCTAACCAGCATGTCTTTCAGAATGTGGGAGGAAACCGGGGCACCCAGAGGAAACCCGCACAGACGTGGGGAGAACATGCAAACTCCACACAGGCAGTGGCCCAAGCCAGGCCCCTGGTGGTGTGAAGCAGCAGTGCTAACCACTGTGCTAGCGTGCCTTCAAACAGCTCCACTGCATGATTCTTGAAGCCCCACCGGTGCTGCATATGGCAGAGTCTGCAGCTGGTGTACTGGGCTGAGCAGCCATCTCATTGATTCTAAGGCTGTCTAAGAAGAAATATATTTTAAACGAATTTTTAACTTTCATTTTTGTAAAAGGATTTTTGGAATATTTTAGCTTCTATCTTAATTCCATGTGCACAAAGCACTTTTTCCCATTTTTAGAAGTGATTTTATTTTTCTGCTTTTAGTTTCCTCTTTACCTGGGGAGGGTAGGGGTCTGTGACAGCCCATCCCCCATCTCACTGGGGCCTGCCAACCTGACCCCGGGAGGACCTCCAGATTTTACTCCGGTCCTTATTGCAGGGCAGCCACCTTTCTGTAGTATAGATATGAGATAATGAATAGATATGTTTCTGATGAAAAGCAGGATAAAGGGCTACAGGGGGCAGGCAGGAAAGTGGAGTTGAAACCAAGATCAGCCATGATCATGTTAGATGGTGAAGCGGGGTTGAAGGGCTGAATTGCCTACTTCCGCTCTTAATTCCTATGTTCCTAGTATCAGTGGTGATCACCACTCACTGTGCAATTGGCAGTACTAGAGAACTTCTGGCCTTTGATTGGCCAGCACTCTCTGAGGCATGTCATCATGTTGCTGAGGGGCAGAAGTCTCACCTCACAATAATTCATGTCCAATTAGCTTTTAAATGCCTGGGGGACAGCCACCAGGGATGCAGAAGGTCTACCCTCCATTTTTAGCCAGGTGGTGGGAGCTATGACGTCCTGTTCAATCCTGCCCCTATGGGTGAGGGGAGGGGCAGAAATGTGTAACAATTCCCTGTAGGGGTACACGAAGCAAGCGGCCCGAGATGCAGCAGAAATGCTACCTACACACATCTGTCCAAAACAGTGGAGTGACCTCCTACTGATCTTGTGAAATTTGGTGCGGTGAGCATTGTAGGGCAAAATTGGACAAGAGCATGACATAACTGCTCAGATTCCAGCTCATGAAACCCTACAGCCAGGATTTCCACTTTTCAGGATTCACAAGTTTTTTTTGTAAACAGCGTAGAATATAAATAAATTACGCAACTCATTCTTTCAAGCAGCTGCTGGTTCTGTTTTCTTACAGCTCCCCTTTGTCACATGATAATGAATATTGATGTTAACTCCATATGCTCCAGCTGCGGTTGCCTTTTACTCTTCATTTCTTATCTCAGCCCAAGGCAATGCTTACTTCATTCAGTATCTCTTTCTGTTACATGTGTATTGTAATGCTTGCTTATTTCTATGTTTGCTGAATGAAGACTTACCAATCTCTCACAGGATTGGTAAACTAAACACAGATTCATTTGAAGATGTACTACAGGATTGCAAAACAGGCAGATTTACTATGAAGAGTCAACAGCTGTTGTTAACAGAAAAATACCGCTACAACTCCTTCCCACGTGCTGCTTGTGAAATTGAAAACTCCTCTGGTCACATTGTTTACATCCTGGTTACTTAAATAGTAGCATATTCTCTCTCAATGCAATACCACAATGCTGATTACTCGGGCATCAACTGAGCCTTCTAGTGAAGTTACATAGCAAAGTTATGTTGTCTCCAACAATTATTGGCTCTATAAGATATCACATAATTTGCAACAATCAATTACAGGTCACAGAATTTCTGTACAGAATGGAATTTTCAACTCATGCCCGGGCACATTCTTCCACCGCTCACAGACATCTTGCAGACCTATCATTACACAATAATGGTTTCACTTATCTGCGTGAACTGGAAACCATAATTAACATGACAAAGGCTGTTTGTCTCAATCTTCCTTCAAAACAACATAGCAAACTACTTTATCGTTATGACTAGTTCAATAAACGGTTTATCCCACACGCATGAGGACGGCCTCAACTGGGATCTTGGCGTCATGTCACACTATCTGTAACCCCCATGACTTGCCTGGGCTTGCAAAATCTCACTAACTGTCTTGTCTGGAGACATTATACATTGCTTTAATCTGTGCTTAACGCTCTCTCCACTCACATTATCTGTACCTTTAAGACTTGATTACCTGTAAAGACTCGCATTCCAACAAATATTTTATGAATTGAGTTTGTGTCTTTATATGCCCTGTTTGTGAACAGAACTCCCACTTACCTGACGAAGGAGCAGTGTTCCGAAAGCTAGTGGCTTTTGCTACCAAATAAACCTGTTGGGCTTTGACCTTGTGTTGTCAGACTTCTTACTGGGTTTGAGGGTGACGGAAGGGGAGGGATTAGCAGGTCAAAAGGCTGAGAGACATAATACGGGGTGATGTGTGACAAGATGGGAAGGAAGCCATTGAAGGTGACATTTTTGGTAGCAAAAGCCATTTTTGCTACCAAATAAACCTGTTGGACTTTAATCTGGTCTTGTGAGACTTCTTGCTGGAAGACATGATAGAGATAGGGCTGGGCAATGGAGGTTTTGTAAACAAAATTGAGAATTTTAAATCAAGATGTTGATTAGGGTAATGGGACTTGTTGCAAGCTAACATGTGCAGCAAATTTCTTGATTACCTCAAGAATGAGAAGGATGTAACTAACTTAGGAAACCTACAAGAATGTGTTGGAATAGTTGAGTCTTGAGGTGACACTGGTGTGAATGAGAGTTTCAGTAGTAGAAGAGCTGAGATAGGACAAAGCTGAGTATTTGTTACAAAGTTGGAAAAGGCAATTTCAGTGATGGTATGAATATGAGTTTGGAAGCTAATCTTAGGATCAAATGCCACACCAAGGTTATAAATAAATTGGCTTCACCTCAGACTGTTGTCAGGGGGAGGATGGAATCTAGAGTTAGGGAACAGGGTTTGGAGTGGAGAGCAAAAACCATGGCTTCAGTTTTCCCAATATTTTAATTGGAGAAAGCTGTTTTTCATCCAGTTTTGGATACTAGATAAGCAGTCTAGTAATTTAACAGCGATCTCCAACTTCATGGTCTAGCACATTTTCCTACTCTGCTATTAAACCAAGGGATAAACTCTGAATAGTGCAGGACGGCATGCTAGGAATAGCATCAGGTATAATTAAAAATGAAGTGTCAACATGGTGAAGCTACAACACAAGACTACTTGTGGGCCAAATAGCGATAGCAGCATTTGACAGATAAAGCTAAGCTATTTCACAACCGATGGATCAGATCTAAGCTCTGCAGTCCTGCCATATCAAGTTGTGGATGATGGTGGACAATTAAACAACTCACAAGAGGAGGAGGAGGCACCAAAAGTGGTCCCATCCCCAGTGATGGGAGAGGCCATCACATCAGTGCAAAACGCAAGGCTGAAGCATTACCACAATCTTCAGCCAGAAGTGCCGAGTAGATGATCCATCTCAGCCTGCTCCTGAAGTCCCCAACATCGCAGATGTCAGCCTTCAGCCTATTCAATTCACTCAACGTGATATCAAGAAATGGCTGAAGGTATGGATACTGCAAAGGCAATGGGCCCTAACAATATTCCGGCAATAGTACTGAAGACTTGTGCTCCAGAAATTGCCTTACATCTAGTCAAACAGTTCCAATACAGGTATAGTACTGGTATCTACCCAGCAAGGTGAAAAATTGCCCAAATATGTCTTGTTGACAAAAAGCAGGACAAATCCAACTAATTACTGTCCCATTAGTCTCTTGATCATCAGCTGAATGTTGGAAAGTGTTTTTGATGGTGCACAAAAGCAGCACTCACACTGTAATAACCTGCTCAGTGATGTTCGATTTGGCTTCCTGTTCTTTCCCAAAGTCCCAGAACATGTATTACCTCTCAAATCTGTTACTAACTTTCCCTGAACTCCATTGGCTGAATAGTAAGCTGGGGCATCAGTGTGGTTTCTGCACTTGGAAGTAGGGGGCATTTGACTGCTCTGTTGATGCAGTCTTGGTGAGTTGCTGCAGTGCATCTTCCAGATGCTACACACTGCTGCCACTCTGCATTGATGGTGGATGGGTTGCCAATCAAAAGTGGGCTGATTTGGCCTGAATGCTATTAAGCTTCCTAAGTGTTATTGCAGCTGCACCCATCCAGGCAAGTGGAGAGTATTCCACCACCATTCTGACTTGTGTTTTGTGGATGATGCACAAGCTTTGAGGAGTCAAAATATCAATTCCGAATTTGCAGAATTCCCAACCATTTGTAGCCACAATATTTATATAGATGGTCCAGTTAATTTCCGGTTAACAACAAAACCCCAGAGAGTGGAGATTCAACGATGGTAATGCCATTCAATGTCATGGGCAAATGATGAGATTCTTTCTTGTTAGAGATGGTCATTGTCTGGCATTTGTGTGGCACGAAGTTTACTTGCGATTTACCAGCCCAATCCTGAAAGTTGTCCTGGGTTTTGTTACTTGTTGAAGAGTTTCGATATCTGAGGAGTCATGACTGGGCCGATTATTGTGCAATCATCAGCAAAAATCCCTACCTCTGACTGTATTACGGAGGGAACATTGTTGATGAAGCAGCTGAAGATAATTAGGCCCAGGAAACAATCCTGAGGAACTGTTGACAACATTGCCCATGGCTTTGCTGATTATCGAGACTATGCTGATGGGGGCGGTGGATGGTCCAGTTGGATTTGCCTTGCTTCATTTGGATGGGAAAATAACAGGGAAATGTTCTACAGTGTTTGGTTGATGCTGGGGTAATGGCTGCACTAGCTTGGCTAGGATCAGGGCTCTTTCTGCAATACAAGTCTTCAGTTATATTGCGGAGGGTACTCAGGGCCCACAGTCTTTGCAGTATTCACTGTCTTCAGCTATTCCCTGATATTATGTGGAGTGGTTCAAATTGAAATGAGAGATGAAATATTCAAATTAAAGTGAGAAAGCTTCATCTGCAGCTATTAAGAAATTATCTCACTATTGTTCGTAAGATGTGTTGTTTTTAAACGAATGACACCCACAGCCTCCAATGGAGTTTCTTAATTAGAGAGACATTTTATCAGAGAAGACACGCAATTAGAACAAAGTTAGTCACTAATAATATGGAAGCAAAATGACAGCCATGATGATCTTTCGTAACTAGTCAGTGGGAATGCTCTAACAAGAGAGTGAGCAGCAGTGTTTTAAAATGCTTCGAGCACATAGTGGGGCAGTCAGCATGGCTGTGTGAATGATGTGTCACAGAAGTTAACCAGGCAAGTCTTAATAACAGGGAACAATAAAATGCAAGAAAGGGAGCTCCCACTGAGAGCAAGCTATTGCAGAGACATGGTAATGACAAGCCCGAGGACAAGTGCATGAGTCATAAGTATCTGGAAGGGGTGGAAATAAATTTACTGCCGGCACCTGAAATTGTGAAAAGTCATGAGGTATTAGAACGAAGTCAGAAAGTCATTTCTGCTGCTGTGTGGGGTGGGAGTGAGATTAATTGGATTGATCTTTGAAAATGCCAGTGCAGACTTGATGGACAAAGTAGCTTCCTTCTGAGCAATTGTAAACTACAATTACACATCATTTCATATGATTTATGGACCGGAATTCTCCCTAAAAATTCTGAGTGTTGAATTTGTGAGGAAATTGGAATAATTCATGCTGTTTTTTGCCATGGGAGTTCACACTAGAATCTCCCACACTCTATGCACTGCAGAGGCCACCAGAGTGAATATCATTCAGTTTCAGGGGGTGGGGCAAATTTCTGCTGGAGAGGCTGAAATCAGCGTACTGAGTGAGCTACTGCGCATGCTTTGATCTGTCAGCGCTGAGATCGGTACACACGCAATGGCCCCACACTGATGGCCTCCTGATTGCTGGCCAGCTCAATCACTGGCTAGCCCCGCAACCCCCCGCAGTGCCGGCTCCCTGCCCTCTCACAGCCCAATCACTGACCACCAGCCCCCCCCCAACCATTCCTGGCCCAGCCTGTCCACCTCTGCCCCCCCAGCCTGCTCCAATCACCAGACCC